>NC_090022.1:128909591-130120091 GCF_037176765.1 Anolis sagrei | reverse complement strand
CAGCAGCTCAGTGGTTTAACCTACTGTGACACCAGGGGGCCCAATCAAATATTGGCATTCTTATTAAGAAACACTTCTCTCTTAAGACACCAGTAATTTTGTGCTGGATTGGTCTGAAATAGAACAGGTGCAAAAAGCTGGGCAGTGGTGTGTTGGAGTCCTTGGGGAATATAAAGTTCTCTCTCAGATTTATGAGATTCCTGTTTCTGATGGGTTCTTTTGTGTTTTCATCGCCTGCAGGAATCATTGGAAAGAAACACGTTGGGCCTGAGGCTGTGTATCCCTTTGACTTTGCCTACACTGAGGAAAATGGCTCTGTCCTGCAAGTGGGGAGGAACATCACCCGAATCAAACTGCTTGTTCAGAAATTCCTCCACAGCCAAAATGAGAGGTGAGATCTTATTGCCTGGGCTGGCTGGGGTTAATTTTATTGGAAGGAGGCACACCTTTCACTCATACTCGAGGAGTTTGTTGCAGGGAAATCAGTGGCAAAAAGCAGAATTCGGTTGGGAGTGACAATTCATCTCTTTAACGTCTGTTTTGCAAAACTAGAAGTAAAGTTTTGTATATGCCACAGCCACCTGCCCCTGCTGTACTTGAATGACTGTTGATTGTATGCACACCTCCGTTTTGTACTATTTTATAGGCCTTTTTTCCTCTATGTTGCATTCCATGATCCACACCGCTGTGGCCACTCCCAACCACAATATGGAGTCTTCTGTGAGAAATTTGGCAATGGAGAGCCTGGAATGGGCTGGATCCCAGACTGGAAACCCCAGCAGTACAGCCCAGATCAAGTGCAGGTGAGACAAGGAATACATTACTTCACAGGAGGTCTCAGATGCTCACATGTTGCACATATTCTGCAAAGAGCAATATCATTATCAGATGGGGTGCTTGTACAGTAGATCACTCGGCTAGCCCCAGTGTCCAAGATATCTCCACACCTGATCTGTTTCTTAAATAGCATTGTTAACTTTTGTTTTCTAAGGCGCCTTCCCCACAGCTGAATAAAATCCCACATTATCTGCTTTGAACCGGAATATATATGGCAGTGTGGACTCAGATATCTCAGTTTAAAGCAAACATTGTGGGATTTTCTGCCTTGATATTCTGGGATATAGGGCTGTGTGGAAAGGCCCTAAGTTTTCTTTCAGTTGTAGCTTTTAATAATGGTTGCTTTGGCTTTCTGTCCTCAGGTCCCTTATTTTGTCCAGGACACACCAGCTGCTCGGGCAGATTTGACTGCTCAGTACACAACCATTGGGCGCATGGATCAAGGTAGGTACTGGTTTAGACCCAGTGAGACGCATTGCTTTGACCCAGCTGGGAAACTGCTCACCTGCTCCAGGCATGTTAATTCAAAATATTAGTATGCAAAGGGATTGTATAGCACCTTGGAGACTAACGTAAAGAGGTTGTTAGAATAGGGTTTTGTAGACTAAATTTACTTCCTCAGGTGAAAGTTAAATTAATTACACAATGACCCCTTCTACACTGCCACATAAAATCCAGATTATCTGATTATGTGGCAGTGTAGACTCCTATAATCCAGTTCAAAGCAGATAATGTGCACTATATGATTTGATAATCTGGAAAAGGGGCCTATGTAACCAAATTTGAAAAAAATCTGTTCCTAATTTGAAAGTGTTATTTCCTGTTTAATTGTGTGGTACTTACTTTGAAAGTAGTTGTTACACTCCAGAAACTTCATTTTTGTGGCTGCCACAACCTATGTTGAATTGGTTGAGACTCTGTGAAATATTCATTGGAAAACTATAACAAAAATGTGCTGCAGGATGTCCCACAAAAGCAGTTTAATAAACTTTTTCTATGTTTTTATGATAGAACCAATTAGCAAATGACATTTATAACCAAGGGACAAAAATTGTGTTACATCATGTTACTAAAGCTGGAGGAGCCCCCGGTGGCGCAGTGGGTTAAAGCACTGTGCCGGCAGGACTGAAGACCAACAGGTCGCAGCTTCGAATCCGGGGAGAGGCGGAAGAGTTCCCTCTATCAGCTCCAGCTCCTCATGCGGGGACATGAGAGAAGCCTCCCACAAGGATGATAAAACATCAGAAATCATCCAGGCGTCCCCTGGGCAACGTCCTTGCAGACAGCCAATTCTCTCACAACAGGAGCGGTTGCTCCTGACACGACCAAAAAAAAACCAAAAAACTAAAGCTGGGATTCCCAGATAAGCACTGCAGAGGACCCAACTCTTCTCTTGGTAACTGATCCAATAATTAAGTGCCTCTCCAAAGTCAATGTTATATAAAAGGTCAGAAGAATCAGATGAGGAATCACTGTGATCCAAAGATTACCCATCCTTGAGATACACAGCTACTGCCAACCAGAAGGAGTGGAATTGTCTTGTTTTTGAGGTGGAGTGAAATTCTTGGGGTGTTTTATAGTGCTTTTTTCACATTTAGCCCATAACCCAATCTCTTTTAAGAATTCAAGGCTGCCATTCTGTTTGAAGAGAAATTCTGTGAGTTCTCTTCAGTAAAGCAGAATATTGTATATCACTAGCACACAAATATTACTTGAAATGGTTCTGAGATTTCAAGAAATCTTGACACTCATGTGTTTTTTTCTATATGGTTTTTAGATGTAAAAAACAGAGTACTAATTCATTTCTCAAGCCTAAAAATAAGGCAACAAATGTTTACACAGATCTATATCTCCATGAAGGCTTCATTATCTGAAGTGCTTGTTGTTAGCAAGACTAGATAACACAGAAGCACACAGAAGAGCAGGGTACAAATGAGATGAAGATGCTGGATACTTCTGTGCGGCAACCATTTAATTCTTTTTCTGTGGGATGTGCAGGCATTGGGCTTATCCTGGAGGAACTACGTAATGCTGGCTTCCACAACGACACACTTGTCATCTACACTTCAGACAACGGTATTCCCTTCCCCAGTGGCAGAACTAACTTGTATTGGTCTGGTACGGCTGAACCTCTCCTTGTCTCCTCGCCAGAGCATCCAGGACGCTGGGGCCAAGTCAGCAATGCCTATGCTAGCTTGTTGGGTAAGATCTGCCTAGAGATTACCGTAGTTGTGTATTTAGTGGGGAGGGGTATTACAAGTAGTGAAAACAACTTTGGTTAATAGTTTTCCTGTTCTAGGATATCTTCAGATCTTATTTTCAGAATAAAAGAAAAGTCAGTGTCTGTTCTCCCATTCTGACTCATATTAGTTCAATACTGACTTGAAAAGCCATATTTTTTATATACCATATATACTCAAGTATAAGCCAACCTGAATATAAGCCGAGGCGCTTACCATAATTTTACCACAAAAAACTGGGAAAATGTATTGACTGGGGTATAAGCTGAGGGTAAATTTAAAAAAATAGATACCAGTAAAATTGCTTAATTGAGATATCAGTAGGTTAAATGTTTTTTTTAATATTTATATAAAACTGTAATTTAAGATAAGGCTGTCCAACTCTGATTAAACCATTACTGTAACCTTCAATGTAAATGTGATTGCATATTCTTCCAATAATAATAAATAGGGTAAAATAATAAATGGATTAAAAATAATAATAAAGTAATGGAAATGTAATAATAACAGTAATAACAGAGTAAAATAATAAATGTAATAAAAATAATAATATAGTAAAATGTCAATATAATAATAATAAAGCAATAAATGTAATAATAATAATAATAATAACAACAACAACAATAACAGTAACATAATAAATAACTTTAACTTGAGTATAAGCTATGGGGGGCTTTTTCAGCCTTAAAAAGGGCTGGAAAACTTGTCTTACACTCGAGTATATAAAGTAACAAAAATGCCATCTTCTCTTGTTGTTTTTTTCCTCCTGTCTCACATGAATGGCAGGAGATTGAAATAACTTGTGGACAAAGTCAGTATAAATTATTGTTGTTGGGTGACTTCAAGTTATTTTCAAATTTATAGCAACACTAAGATGAGCCCTTCACTTGCCAAATTGTGATGTGATGACTTTATGACCCTTACTAGTACTGGGATTTTATTGCCTAATGGCAAAGTACAATATATTGAATTAAGGTTAGAACTGGCTCCTAAACAATCTATAACCGAATGAGAAGATTAGTTTCCAGGTAAAGAACTTGAAGTTCACTATTTGTAGCTGGAGCAGCAAACTTTCTCCAAGACTTAGGAGCATCCATCTTGGGTACTAAGTGGTCATGACAGTATCCAAGATTACAGCCCTGTTCCCAGCCTCAGATGTCCCACCACTGATGGGTTTCTTTTCCCCTCTCTCTATAGATGTCACCCCCACCATTCTGGACTGGTTCTCAGTGCCATATCCCAGCTACAGCTTATTTGGGAAGCGGCTAGTGCAACTCACTGGGAAGTCCCTGTTGCCAGCGCTATCTTCTGAGCCAGTGTGGGCAACTGTGTTTGCAAGTCAGAGCCTTCACGAGGTGACCATGCACTATCCCATGCGGGCTGTGCAGCAGGGGCCCCTGCGCTTCATTCACAACCTGCAGAACCGCACTCCCTTCCCCATCGACCAAGACTTCTATGTTTCACCCACTTTCCAAGACCTGCTGAACAGGACACAGGCAGGGCAGCCTACTCATTGGAACAAGACCCTGCATAGCTACTACTACCGGGAACGCTGGGAGCTGTATGATCACAGCGTGGACCCCACCGAGAGCCACAATGTGGCTTCTGACCCTCGCTACGCACAGGTTGTTGAGGAGCTCCGAGGGCTGCTGCTGAAATGGCAGTGGGAAACAGATGATCCCTGGGTCTGTGTGCCTGATGGAGTCCTAGAGGATAAGCCCAGCCCCCAGTGTCGCCCGCTCCATAATGAGCTGTGATTTTCTTCTTCCTTCCTCTTAATTGTGCCTGTCAACTTCCTCATTTAGATGAGAAACAACAGGAAAAGATCTGTGTAAGCCAACGGAACTTGGATGAAACTTGCAAATGCTGCAGTTTCCAGAGTTGAAATCTTGTTGGGTTTGAAAGTGGAGGAAGGGCCAGAGTCAAATGCAGAAGTGTGATTGCTACCCACAGCAGGTGGAATCAGGCCTGTCAGCATTTTAATTATGACATGTGCAGACACAATCTTAGTCAGTACCCTTTCTACAATGTTTGAGACCCAAAGAATATCCCCACGTGCCTAATAGATGATTCAGTAGCTGGTGTGACCAATGCCATGCCAAGGTGTGCGACAACACGAACAGAGGTGGGCTGGTCCCATCCAGACTGTGGTCAGAACCTTGCATGCTAGGAGAAGGCAGATCTAAAAACAAGCACCCTTGTGTTTGTAGTATATGTTTATAAAACAATTTGACATGTTGGAAACAGCCAGATGGAACAGACTGTTTTTTAATGTGTAACTTTCAGCATAGCTAATGGAGTCCCCGGTGGCGCAATGGCTTAAACCCTTGTACCGGCGGGATTGAAGACTGACAGATTGGAGGTTAGAATCCGGGGACAGCATGGATGAGCTCCCTCTGTCAGCTCTGGCTCCCCATACGGGGACATGAGAGAAGTCTCCCACAAGGATGGTAAAACATCAAAACATCCAGGCGTCCCCTGGGCAACGTCCTTGCAGACAGCCAATTCTCTCACACCAGAAGTGACTTCAGTTTCTCAAGTTGCTCGTGACACAGAAAAAAAAGCATAGCTAATATTTTTGAAAAAAATAAAGAGGTAAAGAAATGATATTTGTGCTGGTCTTGGTTTGTCTGGTTTTGGTGAACTGGCTGTTTTACTGAATTGACAGGCCCTCTTGCATCTCCTAAAAGCAAGAACAGGAAATAGATCACACGAGACCTCTTTCCTCCTAGCTTTTCACATGTCTGCTTGGGAAAGCTGGAAATTCCTTCAGAGATTTATTTTGGGGGCACCACTGTACATGCTAGTAGGAGGCAGTACAGATGAATGGTTTGTGAATCGTAATTCATTTACCACATTGAAATTAAAAAGAGCCATCTATCAATGGGCTCTTTACAAAAAAAAACCCAGATTGTTTTTATATGCTTTACATTAAAATGAATTAATGAAAGACAAGGGAAGTGGAAGGAAACCAAAAGAGAAAGAATGAGATAGAGAACAGTACGTACAAGCTCTGGATGTCACATCTGATTTATATTAATGAGAAGGTTCTAGGATACCAAATACAATGAAGGAAGAACCATATGGTTACTTACACGGGCTGGACTGCATGGCAAAGAGAAGGTACATTATTATAAAATGTAATTCATGCTTGAGGTTTTAATGCAATTCTTTACATATTTACTGGGATGTAAGCCTGAGTCGTGGGATTTATTCACATGACCATTAGGCATCTGCGTACAACTTCGGCTCTTTGGCTTAGAAATGGAGATGAGCACTCCCTCCCAGAGTTGGACACAACTAGACTTAACGACAAGGGGAAACCTTTACCTTTCCATTACCTATAATGTGTGTGAACTTACAGCCTCACACTTATCTATGTTACACTAAATGAGATGTAAATGGTTACAAGCCACAAGATGATTTCAATATATTATTATGAAAGCAGGACAGTGAAGAATGCCATTAGGAAGAAAAATGAACTCATTCAAAACATGATCCTGGAAGAGTTCTACCAATTCCATGGATTGTGAAAATGATAAATAAACTGATGTTAGAGAAAATCAGACCTGATCTCAACAAAAAGCAATGGTGATTAAACTGAGGCTGACATATCTTGAATATATTATGAGATGATGACACATTGGAAAGTGGAAGGCTGAAGGAAAATAGGGAAAATGCACTGACTGAGTTTGCAAAATCTGAGCAACACAGTTAAATACTGGAGCTTTTGGAAGTCTCACACGTGTGTCTTCGATTCATTTTCAAGTTGTGGCCTTTGCTTCTCTCTGAGGCTGAGAAAGTGTTACTAGCCCAAGGTCACCACAATGGCTGGGCTTTAGCACAGCAGGTTAACCACCAGCTGAAGAAAATATTGCTAATCGAAAGGTTGACAGTTCAAGCCCAGGTCAAGGTGAGCTCCCAGCCATCAGTCCAGCTTCAGCCCACTTAGCAGACCGAAAACAGCAATGTGAGTAGATAAATAGGTACTGCTTTAAAAATGGAGAGGTAATTAAAAAGGCGCTTATAAGGACATGCCAACGATATGGAAGTTGTCTACGGAAAACAAAGCTCCTCAGCATGGAAGATGGAGCAACATCACCCATTAGCTTTTCCTCATTCAAACTTGTACCTTTAACTGTACCTCAAAGTGCATGGGCATTTTGGGGGCCTAAAACCTCAAAGGACAAGCATGGCAAACAGTGATAGATAGTGGTAGTACAAAATGCTTGGCAAGACAAAAAAACAAAATCAAACTCCCATTTCCTGATGACTCCTCCAAGAGCAGCTATTGTTTACTAGTCTCATTTTCTCTATCATGTAACTTGGTAGGCATGAGTATATAACTAGGCAATTGCTATAGTAGATCTTGCCTACCAAGTCACGTGATGACTTGAACTGAAAAAGCAAGTCAGGTATGCACATCCTGTATCTCATAGAAGATATAGGATGTGCATTCTTGATTTAAAATCCAAACAAAGTGTAAGCTCCATGTACCTGAACTTCCCACCTATATATGGTTACATGGGAAGCATTTAGTACATGTATTCAACAATTATTTAACTCCTGGGTGGTCAAAGGTTGGGATGGAGACAATAAAGCAAAGTAGCACTGGAATGGCATAGTCAAGTTCCAAACATCTGAACACTGGCTAAGTAAACTGCTCTATAACTCTTCACCCTTATGACAATTAGAAATGTCTCTGTTCCTCTTGAGATTAGTTCAAGACACATAAAGATGGATCACACATGTCTGTTCACTTCCAAAGGGGGTCGGTGGGGCAGTTGTTCCACCCACACCACCTTCTTCTGCTCATCAGCAATGGCTGCACGAACACAACTGGCAAGTGTCTCCAAATCGTTCCAGGCATCAGGGGCAATAGTACCATACAGGCAAGACAGTGTCTCCAGCTGAGCTTCCTCTTTCCGGGCACTTTCCAAAAGCTGCTCCTCAGTTGCTCCAAGTCGTTGAAGAGCTTTCCTGAAATGCACAGCAGAACGTTAGTAAGCTAATGCTTCCGTAACCCCATTTTATGTTCAATAGGACATGAGGTTCTAGTTGTCCCACTAGAACATTTGCACAATCTAGTTGTATAATGGAGCCCCCAGTGGCACTGTGGCTTAAACTGTACTGTGCAACTGCTGAACTTGCTGACTGAAAGGTCAGTGGTTCAAATCTGGAGAGCAGGGTGAGCTCCCACTGTTAGCCCCAGCTTCTGTGAAACTAGCACTTCAAAAACATGCAAATGTGAGTAGATCAATAGGTACCACTTCTGCAGGAAGGTGATGGTGCTCCCTGCAATCATACTGGCCATGTGATCTTGGAGGTGTCTACGGACAACATTGGCTCTTCGGCTTAGAAATGGAGATTAACACCACACCACCCCTGAATCGGACATGACTAGACTGAATGTCAAGGGGAAACCTTTACCTTTTAGTTCTATGAGGGAGATTTTAAATGGTGGCTATAAGAGAAAGTATTGTCAAAAACAGATCTTTGTGAATAGAAGTAAATGGGAAAATTGATGTGACTATTTGTAATTTGCTATCAAGTCTCTTTTGACTTAGGGTGACCCTGTAAATCAGAGGCCTCCGCAAGCACCACTCATCAACAGGTTTTGCAAACTTAGGACTCCTTTGAAGATAAATAATTGATTGATGCTAAGCTGATAAATTAGGGACATTCACATGCATAAATCACATTACACATGTGAGGCTGAAAAGCCACCATTCCACAATGGATATATTCCTCTGGTAGAAGTGGAAGCAGACTTGTACAGACAGCATGTTCCTCCGTGTATACCACTATGGCATCATGTCATTGATATGTGTTGCACAATGTCGCTATTCACCATGTGTGTTACGTAGTGCCTATGTAATACATTTCAAAGTGTGGATATTTACACTATGCTGAGAGGTTGCTGGTGGCAGCCAAAAGGTGATGTACCCCACTTATCCATTGTCGCCTTCAGCTGCAGTTTTGGAGGGAGACTGTTTCTAAGTGTATGATACCAGTAGGAGATGAGAATACTCTTGTCATTTGCCTTCTGCAGAACAGACAACAGACTGTTGTCAAAGGCTTTCATGGCCAGAATCACTAGGTTGCTGTGAGTTTTCCGGGCTGTATGTCCATGTTCCAGAAGCATTCTCTCCTGACGTTTCACCCACATCTATGGCAGGCATCCTCAGAAGAAAACTCACAGCAACCCAGAAAACAGACTGTGAGGTCCCTTTTGTGCATTGGCTGTATGGCTATAACGTTACACTTATCTTGAAAGGAATCCTCCAAGGTGCACTAGAGCTTGAGTATACCAAATATCTTTAGTGTTTGGAATACATGAATCATGCTGTACAACCCATATATATAGGGTTTAACTTATAATGTTGTAAATCACAGAAAACTGTGGATGTCTCTTCTTTACCACACATCAGAGCAATAGATCAATCCTACCCTGCCATAAGTATATATGGGGCTCACACCCATCATATGTAAATCACCCAAAACCTGTGATGTCTCCTTTTTCCCACACATCAAAGCCATTGGTATTTATGGCCAGCTAATGTCAACTTCCCATTTCCTGCCCTGTTTGTCCATATGCTATGAGACTGTTCTGGGGATATCATAACATGATTATGACACAGACATTCACCCAGAGCAGCAACACTCACCGAAATTTCTTGCTGTTCTTCTCATTGATGGTCAGCAAGATAATGATGGGATAGATTTCCATAGCCAGAAGGTCTTGCACTCTTTCCAGGTCCAGGTCCAGCCAGCCGTGCACATTCTAAAGGTGATCAGGATGAGAATGCCATATTCAACACTGATTAATATTTGTAGCTCTAGTCCTGTGTGAGCAGCTAAAAATCTAGTAAAAGAGATCACTGAATCTACATCCCATTGCAATATCTCCCTATTACCTTTTGCATTAGGCTCTCTATTGTCTGACAGGGAACACAACAACTGTTGTTTGTCTCTCTTCCTTCAGTGAGGGGAACTCGACTTTGTGCTTCATTCTGGGAATCTGCAGAGGTAGGAAGGAACTGGGTCAAGCTCCAAACTGTTCTGGAGTAATCTGCACTATGATTGCTTGGCTTTTTAGATTTCATTAATATCACTTGGGATAACTTGAAAAGAGAATGAGAAAATGTACTGCCAATGTCAAGAAAAAGTGGACAGTGTTTGAGAACAAAGCAGCGGTTACACCAGTAACTGGTAATGCTTTCAAGAGGACCAAACTTGTCTGATGTATCAGCTTAGCGAATCTTCAATTTGTCTCTTCCTTTCAACAAATCCCAAACCAAAGACCCTTAAAACCCAGAAGATTTGTTTGGTCCATGGCTTATAAACAATCTATTTGATTTTTTAAAAAATAATTATGTTCACCCAACAATAGAATCAATCTTAGCCAAGACATACCTGCTGGGCATTTCTCAAATCTCTTGGACAGGCATAGTTTGTCAGCCAAAATCTTTCCCAAAAGCACAGGCACCATGAAGACTGGACGTGGTCGCCCAGGTCTGCAGGGCTTGACCAAGGTGTATGGCATCAAACTGACACAACTCCTCGAGTGGAGGCTGATTCGGGAGTTCACTAGAACAGAAGAAAAAAGGAAAGAAAGGTCAACGGTGCCAGGAAGAAGGCTGAAGAATACTCAGCTGCTGCTTGGCCTTTCAATCCACGGTTTCACTTCAGGTCTTCCACACAAATTTTCCTTAGGATTCTTCAGTAACTGTCATAACTATAAATATCTAGATTCATAGCAAACACGCACAAGAATACAAACAAAAACAAAAATGAGCCTGGAATGTGGGTTGTTGCAGAACTGAGGAGGCAGTTGCATCCTCCTACCTTTTGACTCACAGAAAATCTCATTGTCACCTCAGTTTTAGAAGGAAAAACAAAGAAAACTCCTGCTATTTCAGATTTTCCTCAGAAGAGTGCTTAGGGCAGATGCTGCTCTAGCTTTGAACAGAAGGCTGCAGTAAATTGTCAAAAATGTTATGGCATTGTTTTGTCCACATGGCTTAGAATATGAATAAGCCAACTGTCACTTGAAAGCAACAACAAACTGTGAGAAGAAGGCAATAACCTATGTATTATTTGTGGTTGCTTCAATCTATCTGATACTGACCTTCTCATTTCTTTCATGTTTTGTAGATACATAAATGGGAAAAGAGCATACTAGTATTCCTGTCTAGTCTTAAAGGGAATTGTACTGTGCAAATCCATTCTGGGTGGTTGGTTTATAGCAGACACAGGAATGCAGTTGTAGCTAGACAAGAAGCAAAGCAGTTTAGAAGAATGTACAGATAAGAGTGCTGAAAATTGTAGGGTCAAGGCAGGGAAGGAACCACACTGTCTTTAGAATCACAAATCATGTTGTGTGTGCTTAAACTCACAATTTGACCTGTTAGAATCTGAGAGACCACAATCCATGGATGACCAGAGTGGATTGATCTTATTGTTGTCTGTACTCACAATACGAACCATCTTGGGCTGCACCCCAGAATTCTACAAATCAGAAAGGAAGAGGTCAAATGAATCCTGGAACACATAGACTTATAACATTGGGCAGTATTTAATATCTCATGAACTGTGTCATTCAGACCCAGCTGATCGCAAAAATAAGTCTTCATTTCATGTAACCATTTCTGGTTTTTCTGATGCCTGTCAACATAGTACCAGCCAGAAGAAATTTCCTTCTGTATATCTATTTCCCTATCTCTGTATTTTGCAGTTGCATTTACAAAAAAACAGCAGTGAGAAAACCTTGCCGTTTAAAGTCTAAATGAATGCTTCTAAACTTTACTGACAATACGTCATCACTGCAAGCCATGAGACAGAGGAATCTAAAGAGCGTTGTGCTGCAAGGTAACTCCATGGCTTGCAGCGATGTGGTCAGTCAGAATAACTGAGTTGAGCTAATGTAGGACAGACAAATTTCTTTCCCATGATACATCACAGAATGCCCTTAATTACAGTACCTTGCGCGAAATCATACTCTTCTGGGCCAACTCCTGTATCTGAATGATAAGTTGCTTCTGGGCCCTGCAACAGAGACAATGAGATAGGAATGTATTGGACAGATGGTGGCAGTCATGGGCCCTCCTTGTGAGCTGGTAGACAATATGGACATTTCTGATAGGCAAGAGTGTATTATATATTATCTCCTAGCCCAAACCAGTGGAGATACTCACTGGCAGTAGTTGGGAATAGTGCCTGCATCCAAGTCCTTTATGGTGTAGGGGTTCACGTGGCAGGCTTTCCACTGGGCTTTGCCCCAACACATTGTATCTGTAACATGCAGAATGTCATGACATCCAACTGGAAGCTCCCCAATTGCCTGTCTCTCAAGGCAAAGGTTGGACCGAACATAGAAGGAGTCGCCTGATGTCACCAAATTGGAGTTCAGGTCACTCAGCAGCTTCTTGTATCCTAATGGGACAGGAAACACTGTTGTTTTTTTCTGTGTGAGAGTAGCAGCAGCACAGCAGGCTGGTAGAAACAGTGGGACGAAGGTATGACAACTGCTTCCTATGTAAGAGTCCTGCAGGTCCTGCTCACAATATTTTGATATCCAAGACAGAAAACACAGTTAGCATCTACTCATTCATGCAAATTAGCAAGGAGCACAGTTCATTCAAACATTCACCTACATCAGTGTTTCTTAACCTGTGGGTCCCCAGGTGTTTTGGCCTACAACTTCCAGAATTCGAAGCCAGTTTACCAGCTCTTAGGATTTCTGGGAGTTGAAGGCCAAAACATCTGGGGACCCACAGGCTGGGAACCACTGACCTACATGATCAAGCACTCTTGCAAAGCAAATATTTGCTTCAGTGAGTCCTCTGCAAGTGATAGTCTATTTCCCAGGACTTCCAGATATATTTCATGATCAGGCTACCTTGGGAGAAACCATTGAGCCCCAGTACAATCTGAGAACAAACTACAGTGAACTGTAGACAAAGAGTCTTACCTTCCATGTTCGGCCTCACAGACAGACAACAGAAGCCATTTACTCTCTCCAGGACACACAGAGCCTCCTCCAGTGTTGCCTCCTCCAGGAGAGCTTTGAAGCCTGGTTCTATGACTCCATAATCCACCTAAACATTTTAAGATAAATGGTTCTAACTTTAAAATAAATGTTTGCTTGTGTACCAAAGCAAGTTATGGAAGGGACTCCAAAAGATGAACAACCTTGGAACAGATGGGAACATCAAGCACCAAGTTGGGACAGAGTACAACACAATCTTTTCCCTCTGTATCCACAGATTCTGCCTTTACAGATTCTACCAGCCAGGACATTAAAATATTTTTTTAAAAATAATAATTCCAAAAAGTAAAGTTTGATTTGGCCATTTTATAGGAACACAATTTTACTATGCCACTGCATATAATGGGATTTGAGCATTCATGGATTTTTGTATCCACAGAGTGTCCAGGAACCAAATCTCATTGCCACAACTTTTATTCATTAGGTTGTTTTTTTTTGGGGGGGGGGGGGGGAATCAATGGATTTAGGTTAGCCATGACAGAGGATGGTGGAAAAATTCATCCAATCCAAATTTTGATACAAACCTATCTGGTTTACAAATTTGAGCCCATACACAAATTAGAATACATTCACATGCCAAAGTCTTGCACATCTCAGAATTTTGCTGGTAGTTCACAATTACAAAGTTTGAGCTGATTTGTTTAATAAGGAAGCACACAGCAACAACAACAACAACAACACTGAGGAAATCACTTGCAAGAAGTGTGCAAATTAGAAAATATGTATAAAAACATACTGAAGGAATACAAATAATGAATATAAATTTCAAAGTGTTGCTGCAAACATATCTTATGACCAGGAAAATAAGAAATGAATAAACTGAAACTGTTGGATTCTCTCATTCCTAGACGAAATTAAATTCCACTGATACCATGTGCCATCTCCATGAGGAGAAGGCATATAGGACCTTGAAGGGTAAAACAGAGAATATGATATGCAGTGAAGCGTTTGTAATATCTCACCATTATAATCTGTTGGCCTGGGGATAAAGACATCTCATCAGCAGGAGAGCCTGGTGTGACATGATGAATGAAAATGCCACTTTGGTTGCCACCAATAATGCTGATCTGTTCCAGTAAAGCATCAGCTTGAAATGCGATTGTGGTGATGCGACTTGGAAAGCGCTGAGCAGGTCGACGACGCATGGGCACACTGAGGAGAGGAGAAAAAACAATGGCCATAGAAGTCTCTGGACTCATCTCACAATATACATCATTTCATTCTTTTTGCCCACAGTAGTATAACTTTTTAAACTTAGCTTCAACTGAACTAGAATTACTTATTTAGATGTAGTCAATGTGACAACTAGTGCCACTTGCAATTATTATGTAAATTTCAGTCACCAGTATTATACATGATGCAAACAATATGCTATAGTTTCTGACATATACATATATATATATATATATATAGAGAGAGAGAGAGAGAGAGAGAGAGAGAGAGAGAGAGAGATCTCAATGAACAGTGTAACAGTTTGTGGCCATTGCTTGAGTCATGTGTCTTCAAGTTGAATTCAATTTATGGTGACCCATAAATACAGTTTTATTGCCAAGATGTATTCTGAGGAAGGTTGCAATTTCCTCCTTCTGAGATAGTGTTACCTGCCCAGGCTCATTCAGAGGATTTCCAAGGCTGAGTGGGGACTTGAACCCTTTTAGCTCAACACTCAAACCACTATACCATGTGGGTTTACTTATTCATTTGGAAAAAAGAAGAAATGGAAGCAGAATCCATGAACTCAGGTATGTAGAAGTTCTTTTAAATTATTGGATTGCAGGCAACTGGTTCTTAATAACACCTAGGAGTATAATTGCTTCCAGGAAATCTGATAATCCTTTGCTTGAACAACAGATTATGGGCCTTTTGTTTAAGTGTAACCTTCCCACTTAAACCTTTATGCCCTTTCCCCATGTTTTGCTGCAGCCTACTACCTATACACCTTTGCATTCCAATTAATTCATTGATTAACAATCTCAGTTCTCTCAGTGTGCTATCTGAATCGTTTTTGTAGATGGAATCTAGTTAATTACTTCCCTTGTCTTTGATCAATACCTGCCAGAACTGATCATGTTCTCCACCATGTCATAGATGGAAACTATAATACAAGTGCCTGAGGAACATGGGGGTATAGTCAAAAGGGGTTGGCCAGGCAATAAAATCAAATGATTAATGAGAAAGAATACAGAAAATTATTACTTTAATCAGAGAAACTCTAGATTTTACTAGCAGAGTTTAGGAAAGCATGACAAATCACAAATTGCAGTTGAGTCTTCAGGATAGCAGCACTCAGTCCCTTCATCTACCCTTTTTACTCTCTGCTGAGTTAATAGAAGAGAATCTACGTATATCGTTGACTTTCACTTTGAACTCAGTTCACAGCAACTGAAGCATGCTAAGATTGAAGAGGGAAAGTTGGAGGAGACAAAAAGAAACTGGAGCATTTTAAAAAGAGCTGAAAAAGTATGACAGCAGAGGATTAATCAAGACTGCTCCTGCTAGACTGGGACAGTTGGAGGGTATATTTTCTGAATGTGTCAAGCAGCCGTAGCTCCCCTGCCACTGATTTGATCCCTGGGCCTGTGGGAAAATGACCCAAACTACTTGCGACCTGGCACACATTAGTTACCTTTCTGAGATGCAAGGGTTCATCTGGAACCACAGAGAGGCACCGTCTGTAATGAAGAAATATTTGAATAAATGGAAACAAAGTGATCACTTTTTGCTCTTAGTCCAAACATAATCAATTAAAAATTGTGGGTTCTCTCAGGAAATCTTACCTTCTTTTCCCAGCATCTCAAACTCAATAGAGGGATCCTCCACTTTCTTCCCAGAGGCAAGAGAAAAATCCTCCTCCAGATACTCCTGAGAACTGCTGGACAAGAAGACAGAGGATGTGAGAACAATGGAAGACAAACAGCTAAGTTAAATCCCTGCAGCGTGTCAAATTAAAGAAATCACCTCAATCAGGGTGTCATAATCCTGCCTCCAGTATTAAAACATATTTAAGACATATAAATATGTGTTATTTTACAAGTGAAGCCTGGTTTTGAGCAGTGCTGCTTATGTTATCTGATGTGATGTGCTTTTTCCCAGGGGACAGCATTAAAATGGCATGCCTCAGTGAACAAAACCTCCAATAAAGAAGTTTCTTTTTACACTCATTTTATGCTTGCCCAACCTCCCCCTTTTTCCTCATCTGTTGCCTAACTGGACAATTTTAGCATTATCAGCATATAGAGGATGGTGAAGAAGGGTTGGAGAAGCACAGATTTTCTGAGCCAGGTGTAGCAGCATGTCTGCTGTAAACAATGCAATGAAGCTTAAGGTGGGAAAAGGTTAGGGTTTTATTCAAGCCAATCCTCCTGTAGCTGTGTGTGCCTGCCTACAATACACAAGGTAAACAGCAGTTCCCTGAAGAATTCCTTACTGAGCATGCACGAAATGCAAAACAAGTAGAACCAGCCCACCCCCCAATATCAGAGGTCATCTACTTTTTCTTTTCTTTTCTTTTCTTCCTTTCCTTTCCCTTCCTTCCTTCCTTCCTTCCTTCCTTTTTTCTTTTCTTTTCTTTTCTTTCTTGGCATTGTTGTGTTTCTACTCTATATTTTTTTTCTTGATTAGTGTTTTTGACTTTAAATGTAATTTTAAAAACTTTTTAAAATAAAGTTAATTTTTAAAAAGAAAATAAATGTATTGTCAAAGCCTTTCATGGCCAGAATCACTGGGTTGTTGTAGGTTTTTTCAGGCTGTATGGCCATGTTCTAGAGGAATTCTCTCCTGACGTTTCGCCTGCATCTATGGCAAGCATCCTGAGAGGTAGTGAGGTCATCCTCAGAGGTAGTGAAGACCTCACTACCTCTGAGGATGCTTGCCATAGATGCAGGCAAAATGTCAGGAGAGAATGCCTCTAGAACATGGCCATATAGCCCGAAAAAACCTACAACAACCCAAAAAAATAAATGTTTCTGTGTACTTATATAAGGCTTACTTGACTTGGTTTTTAATTTCCCATGGTTTTGGGAAAAGTTTGCAGAATCTTATTGAACTGCTCTTCTTTTATGTAATGAAGGAACCTATACCTATCCTTTCCATGTCATTTCTACCACTGTTGCCAAAGTTTCTGTTGAGTAAGTAATGTCCCAAAACACATCTATTTTGTTAATGGATATGGCCGCCAATGAACTACAGCTATTTCTTCTCTAGAAGCCCTGCAATAACCAGCACCTAATGGGTCAGGGACCAGCACCAGTCAAGACAACACTGCTTTGAGTAGTTCTGATTTAGAGAAGTAAGGCATCCTTCCCACACCTCATATCTAAAACTGTTTGGGCCCAACACTAAGCCTATATTTCCTACTTTGGTAAGAACAAAGTAGGTATCCAGTCCTTTGGTATCCAGTCCTTTGATTCTGAAAATGTCTGATATGAAAAACTGTGAACCCAAGAATCTAACCTAGTTTAGTGCATATGCCTTCTGTAGAGATGGACACACTAGTCTAGTTAACTATATGAAGGGTTCTGGAGGACTTCTCACACCCTGTTCCTACTATTACATCTGCCACATGTTCAATAGATGTCTTTGGGTAAATCACACAACCTCTGAGGATGCCTGCCATAGATGCAGGTGAAATGTCAGGAGAGAACGCTTTTAGAACATGGCTAAGTCAGACCGAAAGAAGAACTGAACTTTTGATTTCTGTTTCATACTGCTTTTAATGCACTCGCTTTCTTTCTTTCTTCCTTTCTGTTGCACATATTATCTTTCTTTACTCTATCCCTTTCTCCCTCCCACCCTATACTTTTCCCCCTACATTTTATTCTCCTCCCTTTTCAACTATCTGATTCTTAAAATCCTTTTAACAATTTGTATTAATAGAAAATCTAATAAAGACTATTAAAAAAAAGAACATGGCTATACAGCCTGAAACACCTACAACAACCCTAAATCACAAACTCTCTCAGCCATTGTTTTCTTTGTAGCAGAATTAATAGAAGCCACAGAATAGTTTAGAAGTTTAAAAAAATGAAAAATGTTTCCCAAATCAGATAATTTAGAAATAGTATAAACAATCATAAACACCCTATATAGGTTCCTTTGGTTGGAACTATAACAGTTTTCCATATACCTAGTGGACATCAGCACTAGGACGCGGAACAATGGCTTCAAACTACAAGAGAGGAGATTCCATCTGAACATTAGGAAGAACTTCCTGACTGTGAGAGCCGTTCAGCAGTGGAACTCTTTGCCCCGGAGTGTGGTGGAGGCTCCTTCTTTGGAAGCTTTTAAGCAGAGGCTGGATGGCCATTTGTCAGGGGTGATTTGAATGCAATATTCCTGCTTCTTGGCAGGGGGTTGGACTGGATGGCCCACGAGGTCTCTTCCAACTCTTTGATTCTATGATTCTATGATTCTATGACTGTTGGTGACTGTCCTGTTCTACACAGCATCTGATGGTGTACAAAGACAAGGGAGCAACTTTCCAGCTGCCAGGCTGTAAAGAAACTAGATGGGAAACAGATAATCAGGGTGTAGAAAGACTACTGGGGAGTTATTGCCCAGATTTCCAGAGTCAAGAGGGAACATAGTATTTATGTACCCTTCCTATCGTCCTCCACTTCTGCAAAACTCTGGATTTGGGAGATATACTTCTCTGATTAGCAAAATAGTTTTCTGTATCAACATTTTGATGATATTTCTAACATCTTGCAAGGGTTATCATAAACCCCAAAGCCCTGATATATTCTACACACCTTATGGAAAAGGCGTCGTCTTCCAAGGTTCTCCTTTGGAGGGAATACTTGCAAGGTGGGACTGGGCTGCATGACCGAAAGCTCTCAACTTGCTCTTGGCTGGATGTATGGCTTAAATTGGACCAAGACTGAGAAACAAGAGAAGTCTATTTAACCAAAAGAATACTCCAACATGGTAAGACAAATATCACAGTTAAGAGTTATAAACAAGTCACTTGTTCCTTAATTTCCCTTGCTCTAAAAAGGGGACCTAGGAAGAAGACAGGCCTTTAAGCTCTCACAGGAAGTGGAAGGGACAAGTGAGATGAACTTCTCTGTATAGTCACTCAGCTCATTTTTCAGCTGTAGAACATGTTAAGGGTTGTAGAGAGGGCTCTGATCCATATACCTCAGACATGCTTGAGAGTCCATCCTGTTTGTCTTCCTCCTGAGGACAAATGGCATGCATGCGCACCAAACGCTGTTTTGTTTTCAGACAAGGCTTCCTGTGTTCAGAGCTGGAGGGTCCATTCCACTGAACCTGCTGATCCAGAGAGAGAAGCTGGAGGAGAGCAGTAGGGGCTGCTTGCAAAGAAGTATAATGGGAAACAACTCTATGGAGCTTATCACATGAGGTAGGCAAATCATAATTACAACAGGATAAGAGTGGAAGTGATGGGTCTCCAAATACTTATTGTTATTAAAAAGTCTTAATGAGTATTCTATTCTTTTTTAAAGCCCAGCATTCAGTTCAATGTATGGTCTAAAACACATTGGGCTTTTTATGGAATAGAATAAGGATCTGGAGATTAAATAGTGTTCATCCATAGGGACTTGACCTCAACCAAATCTCACCATCAGTGCTGAGCCATTTGGGCCCACCTGCTTCCGGAGTTCACAGATCTCATCGGTGAGCTCAAAGACTCTGCGGCGGAGTGAATCTTTCTCTAGGAGGCTTTGGGAAATTTCCATCTGAGCTGTGTCCCGAGCGCTATAGGCCTAGGGTAAGAGGACAGAGATATGATATCAGCAACATGGGCTTTAAAATGAAAACAAGTCAGTAGAAACTATTCTGCAGAAATAATGCTTCAAGGGCCAGTACTAAATGGACAAAGAGATCTAATATCTCACAGTGATTGAAATTTCCCACAAGGCATTATTGCAAAGTAGAGAAATGTTCAGCAGAAAATATCACTGCAGCCACTACAGTCCTTATCAAATAGAAAAACATGAATCCTGAGGGAAAACTTGAGGGAACTGCATTGACATCTGTCCAACATAGTATAAAACTAAGTAAAAAAATTCAGTGGGGTCAACTTCTGCTAATTACCTTTGAGTAGTACAGATAATTTCCGCTACCAAAATAAATATGGCAGCTGGTTAGATTGGAAATCTTGTCACAACTGATGATTACATTGAGTCACCTACAGGCTGAGAAAGATGGTATACAAATACAGCAAATAAATAAATAATTACATTTTAAATCTCAAGATCCTATGTGCCTTGAATTTACAATAAACAAGTGATGAATCCTACTATTTAATATTATTTATTAATTTACAGTTCTTATATTCCGCCCTTCTCACCCTGCAGGGGACTCAGGGCGGATTACAGTAAACACATATATGGCAAACATTCAATGCCAGTTTGACAAACAACATTTAACACACAAATACACTGAGGCTATTTAACTTTTTTCTGGCCGCCAGGGGAGTTGCTGCTTTTCATCATCCATCAACGACACCGATGAAGTTCTTCCGCATTCCACATTCCCCGGAGTCTTTTTTCTTTATGGCCTCATAAATTAGTTAAATTTAGCCTCCCACACAAGGTGGTCCCTTATTTTCCTACTTGACAGATGCAACTGTCTTTCGGGTTGCAAAGGTCGACAACGGGCTACACAATGGCTGGACACCCACTCCAGCCCGGGCTGGCTTCGAACTCATGACCTTTTGGTCAGAGTGATCTTAATGCAGCTGACACTCAGCCAGCTGCGCCACAATCCTGGTACCAATATTATGTGGTAATCATGAATTGTCATGTTATTTCTGAAACTACTACAATGCTCTGTAGTTTTAGGTTCCCATTAATGGGCCATCTTCTCCCTTATTTTGGCAGCCTTCCTGTCCCCAGACTAATCAGCTACCTCTCCTTGTTGGTCAGATCTCCCGCCCAGATACCTGATCTCTCTCTTTCTGCAGGTCAGCCACTTGTGCCTGGAGGGCACTGATTTTTTCCTTGTAGATCTCACAGTCCACCTTCATCCTCTGGCATTCTATCAAAGTGTGTTCTTTTTCTTCCCAGCACTGTTTAGAGATGCATAAATAGCAAGATAATTGTCTCAATTGTTTACATCACGTATTTATCCTTAATGCTGAAAGCTTATATCAGATACGTACATGAGGTTAGCAACCTTCACAATAGCAGTATAAAATGGGATTTTAGGTCCATGCGACAGTAGGGCCAGTCAAAGATATTTCACTGCTTGAGCAAGATGACACTCTCTTAGCCATTCTCCCTTGCCAGACAGGCACTAGCACGGGTGATGGGACAGACACCTCTGTTTTTCTTAAAGTAGCAGTCAATCTTATCTTGGAAGACACAACTATCTTTCAGGGTATGAAGATACCTGAGTTATCAGCCTCACTTTACTTAATGGTAGGGCTCATGTTGTATTTCAGATTGATTTCGGGGAATGAAGCTAATGTGATATTTTGACAGACTCACTCAATAAGTACATTGTTGATATTAGCTTTGCAGTATTCTGATGTACATCTCAGGCCCTCAACTGCTGTGTTGCAGGCAAGAACTGTGAACATCAATCTTGCATTAGTTGTGTCAATAAGCTGGAATAGCTAACTGCCCTCCCCCCTACAAATCCCACTCCTCTAAAGACATTGAGGTACTGGTCTTCATTATTTTATTTTGATTGCAAAAGGATTTGCTGAAATCAGAGTAGCAACAAACATATTGCCTTCTGCTGGGTTAAGATGCCAAGACTGACTGCAAGAAAGCTGGACAATTTGGAGCTGTCTCTTTGTCTGTAACTGTGTGAATAGATTCCTGACTAAATACAGTAGGACTAATAGGACATTTTGGTAGTGCACTAACTTAACATACCAAGCATCTTCTGTTTGGGCACACTGAAACTCACATCACTTATAACCAACATAGTTAAAGATACAGTATTGTGAGAACTAAAGTCTAAAATATCTGGAGGGCTGCAGTTGCCCCATCTCCAATCTAAATGCTGGAAAAGAGACCTTCTGCCTTACATCTTGAGTAAGGACAACCACGATTTCGTCTAGTATGACACTCTTACCTTCTTGCGTTGATTCTCAGCCAGGGCTGCCTGCTCCCTTAGAGAATGGATACGGTTCAGTAGTTCTTGTTTGCCTTCTAGAGCATCATCCAGGTTCTGTTCTAAAATGTCTTTCTGCACCTAAACAAGGGATACGTGCTGATTTGACAAGCTGCTTTCCATCCCAACCTCATCACTCCTGCCTAGGAAGGAATAGGTAGTTGTCGAACATGTAGATATGCCAGATGCCTTCTCCATTAGCTACAAACATCAAATAAGTTATTGGAACTGTGTGATGCAAATCTACCTTTAATTTTGCTGAAATCAGCCACAACCATCTTTCACAATGGTAAATTATGAGAATGCCTCTGGCTTAAGGCTGCAGAAAGCTATCCCTGTATGAGCACATTGAGGATCGATTTCTACCTCGGATCTATATTGCAGAAATAGGCAACTGCAGCAGGTGTAGGGGTCTATTCCGACCTATAGAAAGCCACAATCCTGCCCCTCCTTTAAATTATTTTTAAAAATCATACCTAAAAGTCAGGGTAAATCTACCTCTGCTGATGACTTTTTTTTTAGTGGGGTGTGTTTGACCAAAACTATTGCTGTTAGATGACTCCAAGAACAGCACATATCAGGTTCTCACTTTGAAATATACTTTTTGGCCCAAAACTTTGGGAGTGTGCACAAGCCACATGGCCCTTAAGTTGTATTTCCCCCATCCTTTTTATCCCTGTTCTTACATTAACCAGTCTGTCCTGGCATTTTCCAAATAATCTTCCAAACTGTAGTTTGGTGAGGTTGGTAACAAACATCAGTTAAAGATCCATAATCCACCTTCATGAACCATAGTTCTTATAAGTACCTGGAGCACTTCAGTGAATACAAAATCAATTTTGAATTGCAGTAAGACTCTGTGCTTAGACATAAGTTTGGAATTTTTTTTTTACCACACTGAAGGTCTCCAGGTCCACAAGAGACTTGAGGTGGGAATTTTCTTCTTTCAGCATCAGAAGCTCTTCCAAGGCAGTCTTTGGGGGTCTTTCCCTTTCACAGTAGGATGACACCTGGGCTCGCTGCAGTTCCTGCTTCATTAGGTAGAGCTGAAATTCACAGAAGCAGGCAAAGGGGAAATGGATTGGTGGTAGAGATTAGAGGTACTGGAGAACATTTGCCAAACAGCTTGTCACACTCACTATGACACGGGGAACTTTCTCAATCAGAGTGGGCAATTATTCCCCTTCAGAATATATATTCCCCATATCTCACCTGACCAACAAAGCCACCAGCAAAGACTTATGAATACAGAAATATCATCAAACACCATTAAACTCTTGCTTAGGTACTGACTTAAACAGAAGCTGAGCCAAAAAAGCCAGAAATAAGACAGTGGCATTAGTATGTTCAGGAAAGCACTGAGATATGCAGAAGCAAGTAAAGAGAACTAAACAACTTAATAGGAACGGAATGTGCATATAGTCAGATGAAAAAAATATAAAGAGAAAAGTGTGAAAGTTGTGTGTGTGTACGGGCAGGGGCATGCTCTCTTTGACCATTTACGAATCCTGGAGGAAATCATAGCTGATTAACAGAACTATGAACAGGAGCTCTCCTGCTAAGATATGTGGATGCACTCTAATACTTCACTGTAAATTCTACATGTAAGCATTAGCTGTGAGTTGTCTATATTCCAAACCATTGAATGTTTTTAAGAGCGAGCCAGGGGGTGCTGTGTGAATTAATAGGATTTTAATGGTTCTATTGGTTCCACTATTCTTCTATTTTAGTGTTTATATGCTTTTGATTTTAATCTGCACATTGTTTGATTTTTTTTTACTGTTAGCCACTTTGAGCCTCCTCTGAGGAAAAGCATTTGCTATGGTTTCATTAAGTGGGAAGATGGTGATGGTAATAGTAATAACAATAACAACAATATTATTATTATTATTATTATTATTATTATTATTATTATTCATTCTGCAGTAGCAGTGACAAAGCCAACAACAGCATGGCAAGAAAGAGGAAAAGTGGGCTATTTTCCAGGTTTTAATAGCCCACTTAAACTGCAAGCATGTAAAAAGTTACCAGGAGTAATCACAAGCAAGAAACTGTGGAGATTTCAACAAAAAATATCAGTGTCGATAGTAGACAGTTACTGCCATTACAAGACTAGTTGACTTCCATTCACTTGTCATACCTCTTCCTGCAGGCTCTGGCATCGAGTGATGGCCAGGTCCTTCTCTTGCAGGGCACTGCTGTAGCGTAAAGAGAGGCCATAAAGTTCATCCTTCAGCTTGAGGGCTTCGTGGAAGTGTGTACTGAGCTCCCGCTTCATGCGGTTACACTCAGCCTCAATGCCCTGCAGGCTTTCTGCTCGGGCTTCCAGCTGGGAGGTGCTCTCCTTCAGTTTGCGACAGTGGTGGAGCAGGGATACTTTCTGCCGCTTCTCCTGGCTCAGCTCCTCCTGGAGGCTGCTCACCGCTTTGGCCAAGCATTCTGTCAGCTGGGAGCTTTCAATCAGGTCTCAGAAAAGGGAAAGAACATTTAGACCTTTGTCCAGCTCCAGAACCGGACACCTCTATCTCAGCTGGAAAAATTCTAGCAACACTAAAAGTTAACAAATTGATAGCTATTTTTACATCTTTGCAGTCAGGAAGTTATCTGGGGGAGGTAGTTAGGGACTTGCTAATGTATAGAAGAAACTTACGACTTTGTGGTGGAAAATATTCTATGCGCTACCCAATTATATCCAGAAGGAAGCATTATATATAGGTGGGTTCAGTCCAGGGGGTGGAAATGCTCACCACTGAAATGGTTGTGATCAATGGAAGGCTCCAAGCCAGTGATGAGGACGAAAATATCCGGGTTGTGGAGTTTCAGGCTTTCCAGGAAAGCAAGGGCTCCATTTTTCCCACGGGATTTCAAGAGATCCAGCATGTGACCTGGAAATGAGCACGGTAAAAAATAATTTAAAAGGACAGAGGAGCCCCACATTAGAGAAGCCTTAAGGTTCATCCTGCTCAAAGAGAAGCATACTTTATATTTCTTACAACGGACACAATGGCAATTTAAATGTCTCAGTCAATGGCCAGCTTTCCTTTCCCACATTACTCATTTGTTACTAGCAGAGCCCATCCTGTGGCTGGAAGCTAAACTGACCCCACTAGAAAGTTAGTACGCTGTGCTATAAGTAATCCTAAAAAAAGAAGAGCAACGAGGAAATACTTGTTTATCCCATAAGTGTGTAGTTTTCCACACCCAGGTTGCTCACCCACTCTCATGGCACTGTTTGTGAACTGAGGATTGTGGAGCACCTCCTCCTCATCCAGTTGGCCAAACACCTTGGCTTGGCGCAAGTATGGGGTAAGACGGCTTGGAGATACAACGCGCACAATTCTGTAGCGATGGCTGTCCACCATCTCCCACAGACGCTCCTCATCCATGTCACGTAGCTCTTGGTCTACCAGATTAGGGACATCTGCTCCTGTCTCTGCCATTGTGGGAACCTGAAAGGACAAGAGACATTTGTACTTTTTGGAAAGATGGAAATCAAAAGTGTTTATAAGGCAGCCTTCCCTGCGCCAATTGTATTCAAGCGTTTTGGTCTAAAAATTCCAGCCAGTCCAGCTAATTTTATTTATTGGATTTATATCCCGCCTTTCTCCCAAACTGGCCAATGACATGAAAAGAAGGGAGATGTAGGGCAAAATGGAGAGCACCAGGCTAGGGATTCGAATGAGTGGTTTGAGTGTTGCACACAACAAGTTAGAAAAACCTCTTCTGTTGTATAACATTTCATTAACTACAGTTTTGTTTCAAACTAACACACAGTTAGATTCCAGCATTACACAGAAAATATGATTTTTGGAATTGTTAAGTGACATTCCTCTGCAATTTAATCCAAAATATCAATAACACTACACATTGATTTCTGTAGCTACAAATTAACCCCAAAAGCACTGGCTGAATTCAGAGTTGTGTACAGTTTGCTATTTTGCACAAACACAGCAAACTCTCAAAGTCTGATAGTGCATACAAAATACAGCACTAGAGTAATTGCTCTTTTTCTTTCTTTCTAGAATGAAACTAGAGAATCTGAAAAGTGAGTGATGCTCTTTTTCCATAAATAAAGGGACCTAAATATTATAGAAAGACTGAAGACAGTTTTTTTTAAAAGATGAAATCATTTCAAAGACTTCTTATAGATTTTCAAGGGTCATAATATAAGTCTGCAGAATAATGAACAAGACAATTGGAGGCTGATGAGATTTCATTAGATATAATCACAGAAATTTCCACTGGAAAAAATGTAAAGAAATACTATGGGAGCTGGCTCTGATAGAAAAAACAAGCAGCAATCGAACACAGAAAACAAATACAGGTACCTTACACTGCTAGGAGCTGATATTGTATTCACCCTCTGCCAATGCAAAGAAATCTGTGGAGAGAATTAATAGGATAAATATAAGGAAAAGCAAATGAACATACATTACCTATTGTAAAAACATTAGTATAGCATGCCTAAGTATTAAATAAGTCAATATGCCTGTTGAGCTTTCAAAATTATCACTCTGGTGCATGATGAATGAAAATATATCTTTAAAAACTTATCTTAAAATCTATCTTAACAACATATTTAAAAGAGACACAGTTGAGCAGTGGATCAGGGGGCTGAATTAAAGTCTCCAATGGGAAAATTATTTAGTGCCCTGCAATGTCTTGTTCTGCTCCATGAAGTACAGAAACAGAATACAGTGTTCTGGATGGGCTAATGTTTTTCCCCATTCTGAGGATATTCATTGCATCAATGGAACCTACACTGTCATTAATTTAATGGGTCTATCCTAACTGGAACAAATCATTGGAGTTGGGCTGATGTACTTAAGCTTTTCTTAGAGGTTCTCTCAGCAGAGGGGCTTGACCTTGCCTTCCACCCAAGGGATTTTTATGACTGAGAACTGTTTTCAAACCTGGTGTCCCAATGTGCTAGTCCAACACTCAAACCAGTGCACCATACTGTGTTGGTCTACACCAGTGGTTCCCAACCTTTTTTTGACGAGGGACCACTTGATCAGGGACCATTTTGACCAGGGACCACTCTCCAACATTAGTTCCAAAAGGATTATGAATCAGTTTTTGGTCAATTTTAGATTTGGTTTGATTATTTGGGGTGCTGATTCAGAAAATTGCATTGGATAGATCACATCAGCTCTAGTTTCTGATATAAAACATATGCCATCAAATAGTCGCCATCTGCTCACCCATAGAAACCATATTTCATAAGTCTTGGTACTATTATAAGAGGGTTGTGCAAGACAGGTGCTGTCGTTGCAACGGTGTACTAATGGTGAGGCCATGGACCATATTTTAGTTCTTGTGGACCACAGGTTGGGAACCATTGGTTTACACCATACTCTCCAACTATTATGGTTTGCCATGGAGAGCGTCAGTTAACCCGCCTCCCATTCTAGTTTCCTTTTAAAATGTCCCAGTTTTTTCTCCTCCGCCCACTTTCTCCTTTTGTCTTCGGATTTCATCATATGTTGCAAGCCCAGTTCAAATTGCAAAGGTAGTTTGCACTCAGTTAACTCATCAGAGAAGCAGAGGAGAGAAGTGGAAGTGGTGGAACCTGGCCATTCCAAGAAAGCTCAGGCAAAACAGCCACAGCTTCTCATAGTATATCCTTCCTGTTTAATAACTTTTGCCATCTTGATCACAGTGTTGCTTGACTACAAGTGACCCTGTTTCCATCTGTCAAACAGTGGCGGATATGCCATGCTGGCTAAAAATGCTTGGAGTTGTAGGTCAATAGCAAATGTCATTCTACAGAATTTCCATCCAGATTAAGATTTTGAAAGGAGGCCATCCTTCAAATATATCACTATCATTGGAAAAGCCCAAAATGAATTCACAAAGGAAAGTTCTTTCAGGTCCAAAATCTAGAAACTCCCACAAAGAGGTATATCAGCACTCATCTTGCTTTCATTTTTGATCATATATAAATAATTCCTTTTTGGGTGGACATTTTAAATTTCTGCACTTTAAGTTTAAATTTTCATTTTTTTGCAAAAAGCAATGGGTGAGTTTTTTCATAAGCTTGCTGGTTGAAATTTTTACATGCTTCTTAATTTATAATTGTCTGATTTTTATATTTAACAATTCCTTTTAAATGTGTTATAAACCAGCTGGAGATGATTTGTGTCTGAAGGGCAGTTGATAGTTTTAAAAAATAAAACAAATGAATAAAACATAATGGTTTGAGTGTTGGACTGTGATACCAGGGTTTGAATCCAACTCAACCATGGAAACTCACTCACTGCAAACCTGTCATTGTCCTCAGAAGAGGACAATGACAACTGTCTTCTGAATGAACCTTGCCAAGTAAATGCCACAAGGGTCACTGTAAATCAGAAATGGAAGGCCCGCCAGCACCACCAGAAACAAAACAATATGGTCCTTTTATGGGCCACAGTGAGGTGCTAAGCATACCTCATATGTCAAGGCATTGAAGGAGGAAGACAAGGAAACTCCATAGAAGAGATAAGACAAAAATATTATCCTACCATAAAAACTTTTTCTACCTTCATAGTTCAAGGACCAAGGAGTGGCAGAGAACAATATTGTAACTATGATATTTGCAAAAGTTTAAGGAGTTAACAGAGTAAAGTACAACTTGGTGAAGAATCATGCCAACATAAGTTTCTATTTCATACCGAGAAAGGTTTAGGCGACCTGGGAAAATTATAATTTTGAGGAAGAAAGGCTGAAAAGAATTTGAGATCTTGGACCATCAAATTTGGGTGAAGTGAGGCTTACATCTCCCTACAACTAGGCTGGTAGGCTGAGATTAAATGACCTGCAGCACGGTATCACCAAGACCTCTGTATCATTGACCATTCATGGGAACTGACATTAGGAAGGGTACTAAAAGATCAGGTATTAAAAATAATTAAAAACACCAAAAAAAATTCATGAAGCGTTCCCTGGAATAATAAAACACGACAAAAATATATTCTGTGCATACCTACTTTGGATTAAGCTACATTGAACACATTGAGGGTTTCCTCTAAGAATATATTGCACTTGTAGGAGTCTTCATATCTAAGGATTTTTCAGTGACAATGGATGAGAAAAGTAACGTGTACTTTCTCTAACACATCTGTAAATACACAAAAATGAGTAACAATCAGTCTGGCAATATTGAGGTCCCGTCTCCTGTCCCCCCTCCATTGAAAAAACAATTCAGATGCCTGGGCACAGACAAAACCTACCTCATTTTAAGTTGCCTTGGTTTACTGAATCAAATCAAATCAAATCTATTCTATTAGCAGTTTGCAAATAGAAATAAATGGCACCAATACTTTTGCAAAGGAGAGTAAACCTCTTTTTGTATTAATGGTTTATTTATTAATTAGATAGAGATAAATAGATTATAGGTAGGTAGATACACACATCCAAAAAAGAAAAGGCAAGAACTAAACACGTGATCTTCTTCATGCAAAATTGTGTGCCCCCATTGAGCGATGTCCACTGCCCTAGCAGGTTAATTTATAAGGCACAGAGGCAGGCAGGTGCGTAAAATACAGCAGAAGATGATGAAGAAGAATACACTTTATTTATTACCCATCTCTCCTGGTGGCTCAAGACAGGGTACAACAAATTCGAACACAAACAAACATGAAAATACAATAAATTACATAGGTAATTTATTACACACACATATGCAAACTTATACCAAACAGAGATATTGACATATAGTGGTAATAGAATGGAAACCAAAACTCATAATTGAAAGTAGACTGGGTAGGCCTACCAGAAGAGATGAGCCGTCAATTGCATTTTAAATTCTGACACCTTTTTTTAGCTTTCGGATCTCTTCTGGCAGGTCATTCCGCAGTCACGTGGCAGCCGATGAAAAGATCTTTTGGGTGACAGTCACCAGCCAGGTTCTGGTGACTGTCCAACAGGTGATCTCAGTGTCCAAAAGAGTGATTGTGCAGGAGAAGATGTGACCACCATATCTGCAGGGAATACATTCAAACACACACCATGTATAGCCTATGGCATCTGGTATTTATTGACAATCTCCTACAAAGTACTAATCACTGCTAAACAGGATAAGCCCTCATTACTACTTGGATGGGAGACTGGGTTTCAAGCTCATTCAAGCCCAAGGGCCACATCAGTCCTGTCATTGCCTTCAAAGGGCCAGTTGTAATTGTGAGGCTGTATAAATGTAACTATGTTGCTCTGGCATTGAAAGCTTTGTGGGCCACATAAAATGATATGGTGAGCCGAATTAATGGGTCTTGCATTTGGCCTGTGTGCCATAGACATTACAGTGGGCCCTTAGTATCCCCGGAGATTTGGTTCCAAGGTCCTCCATGGATACCAAAAGTGGCCATTATGTGCAATGTAGTAATATGGTGTCCTGTATATATGAAATGTCAAAATATAGATTTGATTTTTGAATTAAAAAAAAAACACTTTCAAGCTGTGAGTGGTTGGATCTGTGGATACGGAATCCATGGCTATAGAGAGCTAACTGTAATTTAGAGTAAATGGCAAACCACTTCTGAGTCTTCCTTGCCTAAGAAAACCCTATGAAATTTATGGGATCACCATAAATTGATAGGCAACTTGAAGGGTCACACATCCAGATATGTGTGCCTGCCTTCGTCCACATTTTCTAAAAGAATGTATAATTGGGACTGTTGAGTTTCTCCATAACATCAAGCCTAGTCCACAGTTACATATATTGTCACATCACTGCAGGTAGGAATATGACAGACAGAAAATAAGAAGACACTTGGACATTTTCCAAGATAGGACAGAATTGCAGATTAAATGTGATGAAAGAGATCTAAAACTAGAATGTTCCAGTTCAGGGGAAATAAGGTAAAAAGAGAATAACAACTGAGGATTCTAGTCACAGCACAAGAGGGCAGAAATTGCTGAAGGACCTCTTTCCCTTTCATGGCACCCCATGCCTGTTGCCCAAAACGGTTGCCTCTCTCTGCCTAATGGTATGGACAGTTCTGCTCTTTCTGTGAGTAGTAAAGTACTCAGTAGTAAAGCGAGTAGTAAAGTGAGTAGTAAAGTAGTAAAGTGAGTAGTAAAGCTGAGTAGTGAGTAAACTGTGAGTAGTAAAGGTGGGGAATTGGTCAGGTAACAGCAATGATAAAATCCAGGAGTCATATCTGACATTTAGTCTAGGATATGATTTGTATGTTTTTCAATATATTGATAGAAAACCAGTGCAGTCTGCATCTTGAACTTAGATTCTGGGAGACCTGGGTTCAAATCCCTGCTCAACCATGGAAGCCTACTGGGTGACCTTGAAAAAGTCAAACCCTCACAGCTTCAGAGAAAGGCAATAGCACCCCCCCCCCAAAAAAAAACCAAGGTTGGCATGCCTTAGGGTTCCCATAAATCAGAAATGTTCTAAAGGCTCACAACGATATCTGAAATCCCAATTTTCCTACCCAACATAGCCAATGGTGAAAAATCCTGAGAACTGCTGACTAATATCTGTAAACTCACATGATTCCCACCCTTTATTTAGTCTCTAGGTCTTTTCTACCAATTTGCTATGGACTCTGTGCTTGAACACTAGATGGATTGCTTCAAGATACTGAACTTATTTTCCCTTCACCTCTTTTACCCAAGGTGTACTATAAATATTGTAAGGGTCAGAAATACATTAACTGTAGCACTGAGTAACAGCCTTTCTTTCCTTTATGCCAACACATTTGAAGGAAAAGTTGAAAGCAAAAGCAGAAATCCTGTTTGGTCTTACCTGATCCCAGCGATCAACAATGATGAATGTTGTTATGGGCAGCTGCATGCCTGGGAAGGAGGAAGGGAGAGAAAGAATGATTTTTAAGAGCAGCAGGCAAACAGGTTTTTCAGGCAAGCCAGCTCTACTTGCCATGGAGATTTGAAGTTTCCAACAGTAGTTCCTCATGGGCATAGTGCCAGGCTAAAAGACACATTAAACCACTGGAGGTGCAGGGCAAGGTTGCAGCACAGTCAGGCTTCAGCACCCAGAGAGCTTACTTCCGCTCACCTTTAGCTACAGAAGAGACAGAGATATGCATCTGGATTAGGGGATGGAAATACAAAACCCATGCAGGTCTAAAGCAACGTCATTGCTTTGATCCAGATCTTGGAAACTTACTTTTTTTGGACTAAATCTCCTAAACTATAAGTTTCAGAGTTTGTTTGTTTTTTAAAGGCATTTTTCCTTTCTGTGACCTTTGAACAGTTAATGTTGTCTCACTTTGGTTTCACATTTGTGAATGGATCAGAGAGATATTAACTTTAATGGCTATTTTTTTGGTAATAATACACAGTGATAAACCCGAGTTTCATTGGAAACAACATCTATAGAATGCAATGGTACTATATCACATGTCTATTTTTATTATATTAATATCTGGGTTTTCAGCCAGGTTTGGAACCATCAGCCATCAAGGGTACTCTATTAGTATATGATGGGAGCACAGGTGGGAAGACAGTCTCTACTCACTTCTTGGCCAGTAGGGTGAACCTATAGATAAAAATGAGGAATGAGAAATAATAGTGATGACATTGGTAAGGTAATTTAAATCAGGGTGTTTTAATATAGCTATTTAGTGCAGCTCCCAAGAGAAACAAAAACACATCAACAATAATTCTAGTTTCGTCACAAGAATACAATCTGTTCTATTTTGGCTTAGGTAACCTCTTCTACACCAACAACAGACTTTGCTTCTGTAATGCTCACTTGTTTGGACAAGCCTCAAGCAGCCTTTCCCAACCTGGTACTCCCCAGTTGTTTTCTCTTCAGCATTCAGTCAAAACAACTCCTGTACTGCTGGGATGGCAGAGTTCGGGGTTCAACTCTACTTGAAGGCACCAGGTTGTGGAAGGCCAGCTTTAAACTAAGCAGACAACCAAACTGTTATGTATTCCAACAACCTGCTTATCTGAAAGCAACCCTACGGTGGGGTTTTTGTCAGAGCAATCTTCATAATGCTTGCTTAAAAGTTGGAAGAGGAGTGTTTCTCTTTGTGTTTTACTGTTTCTTGTCTCCATCGTGCTAGTTTGGGAGTCACCTACTTGTGGGTTTCTTTCTTTCATGCAAATATGGATTTTCCTTCCAGGAACTTAACCAACTCTTCAATTCCTAGCTAGGTAGAGCTTCTGACTGGACCTGTAGGTATTTTGATAGGCACTTCCCTCCCAACAAAAGAAAATTTCCTCACAGAAGATTTGTATCTATTGCAGTCACCAAGGAATATATTCAGGCTGGAAATATTTTACTATTGCGTACACTGAGACATCAGAAAGCAAAGCCACCAATTTGAACAATTTGGAGTATTTTTGGATTTGCAATTCCAGCTAAGTTAAGTTCTACTTCTATAATATTTTCTCTTATCTCAGGTAACTATATTTTTCTGACTGAGTACATTATTTTCATATCTGTGTGACCTTAAAATTACAGCAACTTTTGGAAAGTGGATATCATCACTGCTACCTATCTGATTCCACAATTTTGCGGTGGCCATGACAATGATCTGAATAAGTCAAATCAGTCTGGGCCAGGTCAATACCTAGATGGGAAAACACGTGTCCTGTTTTGAATTAGAAGTGACTCCACATGGGCGTCAAAGAAGCTGTAGTAAGACCTCTTCTACAGAACCCTTCCCTGGATCCCACTATCCTTGACAACTACAGGCTGGTCTCCAATCTCCCATTTGTGGGAAGGTACTGGAGTGTTTGGTGGCTTCTCAACACCAAGGGTTCATGGATTGAGCAGATTAACTAGGTCCGTTTCAATCTGGTTTCAGAAATGGTTATGGGACAGACAGCTTTGGTCACCTTGGTGGATGACCTATGCAGAGAACTGGACATGGGGGTGTGTCCCTGTTGGTTTTCCTCGACTTTTCAGTCACTTTCAATACCATAGACCCTGGTATCCTTCTGAGTCACCTTTCTGGGATGGGGCTTGGAGGTACTGTTCTTCAGTGGCTCTGTTCCTTCCTGGAGGGCTGTACCCAGAAGGTGGTGCTGGAGGACTTCTGTTTGACTCCTTGACCATTGGCCTGTGGGGTCCTTCGGGGCTCCATGTTGTCCCCCATGCTGTTCAACATATACATGAAGCCGCTGGGAGAGGTAATCTGGAGTTTTGGAGAGCAGTGCCATCTAAACGCAGACGACACCCAACTCTATCACTCCTTTCCACCTAATTCCAAGGAAGTGGTTCCAGTGCTAAACTGGTGCCTAGCAGCTATAATGGACTGGATGAGGGCAAACACATTGAAGCTTAATCCAGAAAAGACAGAGGTGCTTATTCCCAGAGACAGATCTGGGAATAAGGAGCCACCCTATGTTAGATGGGGTTACACTCCCCTGAAAACGCAGGTTTGCAGTTTGGGAGTACTCCTAGATCGGCTCTGAAACTGGACACCAAGGTATTGGCAGCGACCAGGATTGCTTTTGCACTTTTTAAGTTAGTGCGCCAACTGAACCTGTTCCTGGAGAAATCAGATCTGACCACGGTGGTACATGCCATGGTTACCTCCTAGTTGGACTACTCTCATGTGCCCTAAGTGGGGCTGCCTTTGAAAAGTGCTCAGAAAAGTGCTAACTGGGGCTGGCTACAGGAAGTGGACAACTCCTCTGTTGCAGCAACTCCACCGGCTGGCAACACATTTCCGAGCACAATTCAAAGTGCCAGTTTTGTCCTATAAAGTCCTATATGACTCTGGTGCGGTTATCTTAAGGACTACAACTCTTCTATGAAGCTGGTAGACATCTGTGATCTACTGGGGAGGATCTTTTCTCTGTCCTCTGCCTCCCTCCCCCCAAGCACATTTGGTGGAAACATGGGAGAGGGCCTTTTTGATGGCTGTTCCCAGACTGTGGAACTCCCAAGAGAGACCAGAAGGCATTTGGAGGGACGTGTTGTGGGTGGGATTGTGTAGGTCATAGTGTATTCTAAAATGCATTTTAATTGTACTTATTGGATTTTAACTATATTTTTAATCTACCTACACAGTACTGTTTGTTTTTTTATTTATTTCTGTATTTGCTTTGTTTTAAATTGATCAGTTGTTGGCTTTTAGTCGCTTTGAGTCCTCTCAAGGAGAAAGGCATAAATAAATAAAAGAAATAAACTATAAGTGAATACAAAAACCAAGAAATGGAAGGAAACTGTTAATATTAAAGGGATCTGTGATAGAAGGGGTCAGCCATAGTCACCTTGTATTGGCTGCTCTCCTGACACACAACATTCATACTTCTTTGAACCACTTAAAAGAGAATAGACTTTTACTCCACATTCAGCCACTTTGAGTCTCCTTGTGGACAGAAAAGGCAGGGTATAAATAAACATAATAATAATAATAATAATAATAATAATAATAATAATAATAGAATAATAATTCACATTCTTATCGTAGATCCAAATGAGGTCCTTTTTGTCCATGTGGCTGTCTCCAAGAGGTGAAATACATACATTCACATGCATAAAAGAAAGAAAGAAATGAAATTGCTACAAATGAGAGGAACTTTCTTGAAAAAACTCACATCAAGGTGGGTTTGCACAGGGGACAAGTGTGGCTACTGAAGATGGACTCATCCTGATATGTATGCTGCATGTGGCTCTACAAACGCAAGGTCTAAGTGGATCCAGAAAATATGGTGCAAATAAGAGGATTGTTCAGGTGTAAACAGGCCCAAAGAGTACTGCTCTTTTACCTCACTTTTTACTACTTTTGTCACTTTAAATCTTCTGCCCCTGTGTAATAATTTCAACACCAATGAAGATAAACACAGGCTTAAAGAAAAATATTTATTGGAATTACTACATACATACGCACACACATAACTCTCTTTAAACTGGTGGTGAAAATGCATTTCAAGCTTCAGTGTATTTCAAAGAGGCAAAGAATGTTCTTGCCCTTCCTAAATTTCCAGTTAACCGGCATTTTTCTTCTTTATATATCTGTCTCAAAGGATAAAAGCTTTATATTTTGGATAAGAGCATCTCTTTCAAGCAGTTTCTACTTCTCTCCCACTCAATAAAGCCACAGGAAGCAGCTTCATTCTTGTGTGATAATGTTTTGCTCTGGAAATACAAGTCCCATGTCTGCAGAAATGCCAGCTCTGGTAGCTGTATTTGCAGCAGGCTTTTGGCTGGGCTCCACTGTTAGTGAATTGATGGTGTGGAGAGAGAAAATAGTGTTTGCCATGAAAATCACAACTGTCTCTAAATCCAGGAAGTATTTTCTGCTTGTTGCCCTTAGTTTGGTCCTCAATTATTACAGGCAATGGAGGTGGCCTCGGATTATAATTGAGGATGGTGTGATTTTAATAGTGTCTGATGTTTTACCATCCTTGTGGGAGGCTTCTCTCATGTCCCCTGCTGTTGGTCAGCAGTTTAACCCCCTGTGCCACTGGGGGCGCCAAATAGAGTAAATAAATAGAGTAAATAAACAACTCCCAAAGATAGCATAACCTGGAATCTGATATAGCAGCTGTCAACCTGGCTTCCATACCTGCTTGAGACCAAGGTTTCCCCTCTGTCTGGCAACTCCAGTAAAGCAAGATCCACCACAACAAAGCAGCAGATATTGTGCTTGTTTGTGAAAATTATGTTGGAAAAAAAAACCTAGCAAACACTGAAAATGTGTAAGGCATTTGACAAATATGCCATGAAATTCAGTAGCATTCAAGTAAAACTAAAATTGTTCAATACTCAGCTGAAATGAAGATTAAAGAAGATGCCTGGAGACTTTGGCTTCCTTTTACAATGTTCCAGGAAGTAATTCACTTCTGAAAGACACTTTTAGATGAATGATCCAAACAGTTTTAAGGCTGTGCACAAGACAACACCCTGCACATTTTACTACTTGTTTCTGTTCATTCTTCATTACCGTCCAGTGAAATGAATGAGCTTTCCTTCTTTGGCTCAAGACCATGTGATGACAAATTGCTCTCCCATCAGCAGGGAAAGTGGGATGTTAAGGATCTGAGGAAACAACAAAGGGAAGGTTGTGACCTTTGTTCAAAACAACTTTCTCAAAATCAAAGTGAAGGGAAAGGGGTCATGCCATTTCCCCTGGAACTCATGGAGCACAAATGATTTCACAATGTAGAGGAGGGGGATGCTTGAGACACTGAATGCACAAATTGTTCCCTGTTTAGGATGCATATCACCAACTGTTCCATTAGTTGCCCCATATCTAAATGGGGCTGCTGTCAACCATTGCGCAGGCTCAGAAATTCATTTAATCCAGGGGTGGAAAAAGTGTGGCTCTTCAGATGTTGTTGGACTGCAACTCTCAGTATCCTCCAAAATTTGCTGTGCTAGCTAGTGGTGTTGGGAGTTGTAGTAGGGTGCACATAACTGAGACTTTCATCTGAGCTCTGCATTAATCATGAACAGAAATATTTTATTTATTTATTTATTTATTTATTTAGGGTGCTTCTACCCCACCCTTCTCAACCCCCTAGGGGGGACTCAGGGCGGCTTACAAAAGGCACACTTCGATGCCCAACAATTCACAAAATACATTCCAATGCAAGGAGGCACCATACCTCCTAACAGACTTTTGATTTTTGAGTGACAATATCATGGATGCTGTTCACAGCAACAGCCATATATATTTGGGAAGTGTCCTATTTTAAACAATATGGCCAGCTATACTAAGGACAGAATAAACATTTAGCACCCAAGCATTTTTATAACAATCAGAATATCTATACAACCCCTATCTTAGCACATCACAGCCTTGGGAATGTGTTGTTGAAGGCTTTCATGGCTGGAATCACTGGGCTGCTGTGAGGTTTCCGGGCTGTATGGCCATGTTCTGGAACATGGCCACACAGCCTGGAAAACTCACAGCAACCTAGCCTTGGGAATATTTCATAAAGTTATTTTCTGAGTTAGGGGTTGCACTAATTGTTTTTAAATTGTGTTAGATTTTAGCCTGTTCTTGTAAGCCGCTCCGAGCCCCAGGGGAGTGGCGGCATATGTTTGAATAATAAATAAATAAATAAATAAATAAAGCAACTGGTGATGATGCAAGAGGACAGGAGGTGGGCTGTAAAGTTCTGCCTAAAGTGGTCCTTCCTTTCCAAATCTATATTGCAACACCGCATTTTTATTAGCACATCATGTCTTATGAACTCATATGGTTCATATCCACAGAACTTGGCATAGGCAAACCACTTGTGAACAGAGAGGCAGTGTTACCGAGATATACCTACCTTGGTGTCTGTGCGGTAGGAAAAGTCTGAGATGGGAGTACCATTTGCCAGGACAGTATGCGGAGGGCTGAGTACACCAAAAACCAACACTTCTTTCAATAGTAGTCCATCCACCTGGCTGTTGAGTCGCATGATCTCATTCACAAGCATACCCTAACATAGGAAAGGGTGGAAGCAGTTTGAGTGATTAGAGAGACCCCCACACAATAGGGTTGCTATATCAAATGAAAGCCCCGAGGCTAACTATCAAACATGGGTGAGGATAGTATAAGATCCACCTCTAGCGCTCTTCTTTTCATGCAATCTGAAAGTGGAAGTGAAAGCCCTCCAGCTGCCTGCACCCATGTCAGAACTAGCACCACCACCCTCCTACCAGAATGAGACAAAGAGGGTGGGAGGACAGGATAAAAATTTCTGTCAAGATAACAACAACAACAACAATAACAACAACAACTTTATTCTTGTACCCCGTCTCCATCTCCCCAAAGGGACTCGGGGTGGCTAACATGGGGCCAGATCAAAATATCTAAAAGAGGTAAGAAGAGAGAAAACAGTTTAGAGCTCCTATCTGTGCTATACAGCATCTTAGGGCCAGTTACAACATCCCTTGAGCTTATTCTATAAGAACAATCACTGGTTGGAAGTTGCATAGAAAATAATGACATTTGTGCGAATTGTGTGTGTTCTATAGCATAATTCTGCACAATCCTTGGGGATATATCATTGCATGACCTCTTGCGAAAGACATCTAATCTAAATCTAAGAAGGATTTAGGGAAAGCAAAAACCCTTAAGACAATTTCTTGCTGTCTGTTGTCTGATTTTAATTCTCAACATCTCAGCCAGAATAGGCTGGTAATTGGAAATGACATATTGTGGCAACCAGGTTAACCAGGAGAGGCTGCTGGAAGACATCTCCAGCTGAAAATGCTCCTGCATGTTCTCTATGGATGTCAGTCTGATTTACTTTTTTGTCACCTAATGGGCAGGACCAGCAATAGGTGGGAAAAGAGGTCAGAGGTCATAATAATCATCTGGTAACACAGCTGGTCTAGTCTTTGAGAGGGAGGAGAAATGGAGTGACTGACTAGGTTCAACCAGTTGCCTTCTCATCGAGCCATTATAACTAAAAGGATGTGATGTCAGCAAGAGCTACTATAGCTCTTCCATTGCTTGCTTGTTTTCCCCATAAGCGGCACTCAGGGAGCATACCACTCCACCGCTGCGCCAGCTCCACTGGCTGCCAATTTGCTACCGGGCACAATTCAACGTGCTGGCTTTAGCCTTTAAAGTCCTAAACTGTTCTGGGCCGACCGACCTGTCCGAACGCGTCTCCTCCTATGAACCAGTTAGGACATTAAGATTGTCTGGGGAGGCCCTGCTCTCGATCCCGCTGGCTTCACAAGCATGGTTGGCGGGGACGAGAGACAGGGCCTTCTCAGTGGTGGCCCCTCGGCTGTGGAACGCCCTTCCTGCAGATATTAGATCGACCCCCTCCTTGCTGGCATTCCGGAGGAAAGTAAAGACCTGGCTGTTTGAACAGGCATTCGACTAAACAGTGTGATTGATTGACTGATTATCGGAACACGGAATAATGGATAATGAGTTTGGATTCTGATTTCATTGATGAGACCTGATGGATTTGTTATATTGATGTACTGATATATTGATGCTGATGTTTAATGATTTGTGATGCTATTGCTTTTAAATGCCTAATGATTTTGTATTATGTATACCTAAACTGTTGTAAACCGCTCTGAGTCGCCTAAAGGCTGAGAAGAGCGGTATACAAATAAAGTAAATAAATAAATAAATAAATAATTCAGCTGTGGAAAAGGTGGGAAAGTGAATGAATGAATGAATGAATGAAACTTTATTTATAGCCTGAAGGGCCTCAAGGCGGTTCACAACAAAATGAACCGCCAATATTGTTGGCAAACATTCAATGCCAACAATCATATATAAACAAATCAGAAACAACTCAATAAATTATAAAACAACTTAGGTAAACCATATGTAAGAAGTGGGGCTGGAATGCCTGGCGGGTAAACAATTTTCACATTCCATAAAGCAATGGTCATTGCTTTCAAAAGGTTTAAGGGTGCCTTAGGCACTTCTAGCATGTCTTGCCTTGTTCCCTCCTAGTCCCTGCTATAGGACATTACTGTTATTTGGATGCTGCTTCGGAAAATTATTGCACTGGGATGCGAGGGGGTGATAATTTTCCCCCTCCTGCATCTAGAATATAGTACCTATAGTATAAAGTTTTTAAACATGAAATCACCCTACTTTGTTCATGAATGTGGGCATGTGGTCCACCCAGTAATCTGTTTTCTAATTTGAAAGTCAGAGTTATACAGTGGCTACAGTGTTGACCTGGAGCTTGGAAGTGCTAGGTTCAGTTCCTCACATACTAATGATATTTAATGGGAGAACCTGAGGAAGCTGATCTTTCTTCTCTCTCAGTGTTGCCAATCCTTGTGCTAAGGAAGTCCCCTTACAATTTATCCATGTGAGCAAGGCTGCCCAATAGTGTTTGAAGAACTAAGCAGTATTTTCTAAGATCAGACCTAATTTCCCTTTTGCTAGCTTTGTTGTATATTTTTGATATTTTTTTTCCAATTTACAGCAACGTTAAGGCAAACTTATCACAGCATTTTATTGGAAAGATTTATTCAGAGGCGGTTTGACCTAGACTTCATCTGAGGCTGAAAGTGTGACTTGCCTACACCTAATACGTTTCCACAGCACAGTAGGGATTTGAGCCCTTGTCTCCTGGAGTCCTAGCCCAACACTCAGATCAATGCACTACACTGGCTGCCTTGGCTGCCCTACTTTGTCCCAAAAATTCATGGAAATAAGTTCCAGTGGTTCTCAACCTTTGGGCCTCCAGGCGTTTTGGACTTCAACTCCCAGAAATCCCAGCCATCTCACCAGATGTTGCGAATTGTGGGAGTTGAAGTCCAAAACACCCAAATGCCCAAAGGTTGAGAACCACTGTGGAATAGATCAAGAACTAATGTTAGCTGGAGATCAAATCTATTTCTTCTAAAAACTCACATTTCTTGCCAGGAAGAGGATTTGTGTGTAATCGCCCTTTTCAAAGGTAAATAGTCCTTCACCATCATCCCAGAACAGGTCACCTCGGGCTACCCCTTCCGTTGTCAAAGCCACCACCAAGATCATCCCATTTTTGCGAGACTCTGTAGTTGTGAATGCCGGTTTCTGGGAATGCAGGCAACGAAAAAACAAAACGAGAAAACGACATCAAAGTTATCCTTTCTCTGTGACAAGTCTTCTCCTGCTCCCACTGCCCCCATTACCACAAATAAAGCAGCAGCCCATGCTGCCCAAAGTATCTTGCAGCAGAACCTATCATATTCTGCCTCAATTCCCCTAGTGAAGGTTAGGGGCGGGTTCAAAAATCATATTATAACTTGAAAAAGAGCATGCTTGTTATTACAGGAAGCAGTGAGTGGAACTAGTGGCAGTGACTCACCTGCAAAGGGAGGATGTGACCTGCACGGACATGAACATTGATGGTGTCAAGAGAAGCTGATAAGAGAATCCACTGTCCCTTGCTGTGTATGATAAACCCCTAAAGAACCAGACATACAGATGGCACAATAAAGACCAACTGGAAGTTCAGCAAATGATGCCTAAATATGTTGGATATGGGACAAAGGAAGAGGGCACACAAAACAGTTAAAACCTCTGATGTTTGTTACTGCTGGTTGTTGTTTACATGTCTTTCTCTCCTCTTAATATTCCATTTTTCAGTCATGCAGAAAAGGGTGCACACACGTTGCCTTCTGAGCTCATAGTCCTACGAAGCCTGTCTTTTCTAGAGCTCATCCATTTTTTAACACTGAGAATGATCCTTACATCTGCATTATTTAAAAGTTGTGTCCCAACAATGAATTTAGGGTAATCTTTGGACAACTTCAGATTTTTCTTTTCATGTATGCAGGGTTGCATCCAAGTAGTTTCCACTTTAAAATGATTACCCTGCTTTGAATACTTTTACTATGTAATCTGTGTTTGGTCTCTTAATATTTTAGTGCATGAACCAAAGTGAAAGCAGAAGCTGGGGACTGAATCTCTCTATTTTCTCAACTTGCTTTTTACCCGTCCACTCTACGGTGAATTTTTATCAGGAGGCTTACACCTTCATTTTCTTTAAGGGAATTCAAATCATAGCAGGTTTGATATCTTGCCAGATGGCAAGAGAAATAGCCCAATAAACACCATAGATGAAATTGGTAATCATAAGAAAAGTAGAGCAGACTGAAAGAAAATATTGCATCCAGAGCTAAAAGGATCAGGTTCATTTCACTTCCATTGAAGGATCATGACTATCCAACCAGCCAGGACAAAGCAATACTCACTGTCAGAGGGTTGTACCATGTGCCCAAAGGGAAATAGCCACTGACTTCAGTCTTTCCTGCCTCTAACACAGGTGTAATGAGAAGTCCTGATCCCCACATGAACTGCCGATCAACATTCCATGTATTTGGATCTTCTGGGAACCTGTAGAAAGGATGTTTTCCCCAAAACAAAGAAAAACACACAATTTTTACAGTGATTAAAACTTACATTTTTCAGCCAGTATTTCATTCAACCTACAGAGTTTCTTTTTCCAGCTAATCTTCTTGCTGGCCTTCAGACTTGAGTGTGACACTTTGTGTGTGTGTGTGACTTGAGAAACTGAAAGTCACTTCTGATGTGAGAGAATTGGCCATCTGCAAAAACGTTGCCCAGGGGATGCCCACATAATGTTATACCATCTTTGTGGGAGGCTTCTCTCATGTCCCTGTATGGGAAGTTGGAGCTGACAGAGGGAGCTCATCCGTGCTCTCCCCGGATTCAAACCTCCAACCTGTTGGTCTTCAGTCCTGCCAGCACAAGGATTTAGCTCATTGTGCTACTGGGGGCTCTTGTGTGACACTGCTCTGCAGTGACAACAGAAAAAAATCAGAACACCTTATTCAGCCTGTCAAATCTTTCTTCCAATCTTTATCTCAAAACACCTGGTCCTCCAGGTGGTTTGAACTTCAGCTCCCAATATTCCTGACAGTTGGCCTTCCTGGTTGGAACTACTGGGAGTTGGAGTCCCAAACACCTGGAGGATCAAAGGTTGGGAACCACTGTTCTATAATACAGCTTGGAAAAGTTAGTTCTTGGATTACAGCTTCAGCCAGTGAGGCCAGTGGCGTTATAGACCTACCCCGCAAATACTTTTCAAGCTTCCCAGCTACACAATATGCTATATAGTAATTCAAGACCTTGGGAAACCTTTGCTGGCAGAAGCCAGATATCAAAGGAGACCCACTGCCGCAGACCTTCCACGGCCAGCAAAGCAGTCAATCACTCACTCCAAATAGAGGGGCCGGGCCACAGTCTCCCCTGCAGAGTGAGCTTTGTGGAAGAGGGTGTAGAGGTAAGGTAGGAATGAGTAGCGCAGGAAGAGGGCTTTTCTCATAGCCTGCTGGGCCTTTTGGCTGAAGACATACGGTTCCTGAGGCTGAAAAGCAGAAAGGGAGATGAAAGAATGAGTGGTCCTATGTAAGATGAGATAATTCATCACTTAGATCTGCCAAGCCAAGTTTCTTGCTCCCTGCCTTCACTCTTAGGTGCCAATTATTATGTCTGATTACACCAAGGTCTTCCTTACCTGTATGCAATACTGTGACACTCATTAACATGTATGGAACGGACAACGCTTGGCAGAAACATTGTCTGGGGCCTCATTCCATGCTAGAGCAGAGGCAAAGCACACGAGGCTGCGGACTTGTGCCACCTACATATTAAAAAAAACTACACTAGCAGAAAGGGCATCAACTCTCACTGATGTAGGAGGTCAGGAACTATCAGTGGGCTCTACTGTAAGAAACCCTTTCCCTACCACTTGACTTTTGATTTTACAGAGTCACAGCTAAACAGAATGCCATAAAAGAAAGGGAACAACACAACAACACCCAAGAAGGAATTACTCCCTATGCAGTTATATAGCTACTGTGGAATCTATGCTGCTGCCCACCCCCCTTTGGGAAAAGGTTGTAGATTCTGGGAATATAAAGAATGCAAGTGAGAAGAGACATGACAATTCATACATGGAATTATTTATGGTGTGGAAAAGCCCTCTTCCTTCATAATACTAGTATTCAATCATCAGGGCAAGTAAAAGAAAGCACTGCTTTGCATAGTGCATAGTTACACTTTGGAATTCACTGTGTCAAGATATGGTGATGAATGCCTACCAAGGACAGCCTGAAATATGGTTTACATAAATCCAGTCAAATGTTTCGCTGATCTCTTAAGAAGTTCCTTGACAAGCTGAATTTGTACTTTCTATCTGGAATTACTGAGACAGATAAAAATCCATTCAAAATGTCCACCCCTCCCTTATCCTAGACTGAGCTAGGTTCTTTGCTTAGGGAATTACACAATTCCTGTCTGAACTTTCTAAATCAAGTTATCACATTCTTCTCCAATACCCCATTTACACTATGCATTTCTAAAATACAAAGATTGATCCCCTGCCCTCATGCTTACCATATTTCTGCGGTCATTGTGGTTTCGCATAAAAGGGTAGAAGGCACCAAGTTGGGTCCAGCGCACACAAAGCTCCTCTGAGGTGCTCCCCACAAAACCACACACATCCGCACCAACCAATGGCACACCGTAAAGATTAAAAAGCAGCATCGCTGTGGTCCAAGAAAGGAAGGTACATGGAATTGATTAGGAAAGGCACAGCCAGGGACAGTGGAAATTATGAAAGAGAGATTGCTGCTGAATAATAATCTATCAATCTATCAATCTATCAATCTATCAATCTATCAATCTATCAATCTATCAATCTATCTATCTATCTATCATAACTTTTTTTCTACCCTGCCTCCATTTCCCTGAAAGGACTCGGGGCAGCTTACATAGGGATGAGCCCGAACAACATGGCTAAAATATAGCACATTAAAATATATAAACAGCAACATAAAACAGAATAAAACAACATTATAACAAAATATAAAAGTAAATTTCAAACCAATAACCAGTGAGCTCTGTGATAATGGTGAAGACTCTAGTAGATATATCAAAGAGCTTTTTTTTCCATATCAGGAGCGATTTGAGAAACTGCAAATTGCTTCTGGTGTGAGAGAATTGGCCGTCTGCAAGGACATTGCCCAGAGGATGGACAGATATGTTTTATCATTCTTGTGGGAGGCTTTTCTCATGTCCCCACATGAAAAGCTGGAGCTGACAGACGGGAGCTCAGCCCACTCCCACTCACCTTTTGGTCAACAGTCCTGCTGGCACAAAGGTTTAACCCATTGCGCTATCTGTCTATCTATCTATCTGTCTATCTATATCAAAGAGCTCAATGTAATATAGGTAAAAGTAGACGCTGGGAATGATCACAGGTTATCCAAACATTTGTACCTGGGATGGTGTAGTATAAGTGTTCCCAGGTACTCAAGACATCCCCTGTCCAATGGCCAGCATATCGACCATGGCTGGCAAAAGTGGAACGTGAGATCACAAATGGACGCTTCCCTCGCACTTTCACCAATGCACTGAGAACAGAAATGAGAGAAGGCAGCAGGGAGATTTTTTATATTTCCTTTTATCCCACTGCAAATGGGACTCAAAGCGGCATACAAAAGACCCCATCAACCCACTCACCCAACAAATAAATCCACACATTGCATAAAACACAAGTTACATACATATAAATAAGCATCCAAATAATCACATATATCATTATCATTAAAATCCCTACATTTCAGGCCACTGAGGTTATCCTAACAAGTTAAAACATTAAAGAAATCAGAAATCTATGTTTGTGAACATGGAGACTGGGTCTTTAAGGCTCCTGAATACACACAACTAGACTCACAGTATCAAGAATGAACAAGTGCTAGGAGAACCCAGGAAATGCTATGTGATGCTACTGTGCGACAGATCAGCTAGAAATCAGCCTGGTCCCAACTTGCCAGCCAAGCCAACCCTCCATCCTAAAAACAAGACTGCCTCCCCACAAATGAGACAACCATTTTGAAGCATTACTCCTCCAAGTTTGTACCCCAGACACTCTCCATTTTGAAGGCAGGGTTCTTAATGGCGAACCACCTAGCCTATTTTCCTCCATTTAATACTCACTCATGGGAAGCTATGGCTTCTGTCAGTCCATACAGACTGTGAAGGTTGTAGTGAGAAGACAGGTGTTGTTTACTGGAAGCACAAAGAGTTCGTGACTTCAAGGATCCACCCAATACACCTGTAAGTAAGGAAGACGTTACATGTGAGTCAAAAGGGAAATTATTTATTCATGTATGTATTCAGTCATTCATATGCTACCTTTCACCCAGAGTGAAGTGTTGTTTGTATTTCCAAAAAGGACTTATTGAGTTCTACTAATTACTTTTATTTTTCCAACTCCAACAAACACTTACTAGCCACATCTCATTTTTGTTGGCTGCTCTTTTCTTTTACCTGGCACATAAGGTGGGGACTCAAGCTTGTTGTTGGGACAGCCTTCCACAGAACCTTCCACAAAATTTGATGGTTCGTTCATATCCTAAGAAGAGAAGAAGACAAAGAAGGTATTTTGTGAACTTCAATCAGTGTCCTAGCAGAATACAAGAGAATTTCGAGAAACATATGTACAGTAGTGTTCCCTCCTCTAAAGAAATTCAAAAGAGTAAAATGGCTTGGGACTCGGAGAAGAAGACACTCACAATCCACATGCCATCAAAAGGTACTCGATCATGGAAATCCTTGACCATATCATGCCACCACTGATGTGTCTCTGGATTTGTGAAGTCAGGGAAGGCAGTGGGTCCAGGCCAAACCTGGAGGATCAAAAAATCAGAGCTGTCAGAAACCCTTGTGTACCCTGGCAGAAGTTGATCACAGAGTTATGCTGGAAGGACTTGGGATTCTTAGAGACAATATGTTAATCAAACCTGAGAATTAATCAAATCTGCAAAAGTTAAACCCACAAATATGGAGAGCTGACTGTCAGGGCTGTATTAAAACCTTTAGAGGCCCTTAGCACTTTAAAGATTTGGTACCCCACAAATATGTCTGATTCAAAATATAAACAATATTTAAAAGGTAAAGATTTTCCCCTGACATTAAGTCTAGTTGCGTCTGACTCTGGGTGTGGTGATCATCTCCATTTCTAAGCCGAAGAGCCGGCATTGTCCATAGACACCTCCAAGGTCACGTGGCCAGCATGACTGCATTAAGCGCCATTACCTTCCCACCACACATTAAAATGTTATTTCTTGAAATGTAACAAAGCTTAATTTCTGTGGTGTCCCCTTTCAATTGATACCTTAAACATGTGCTTACTTTGCTTAATGGTTAATCCAGTCCGTCCAACTCTATTGTAATATTATCCCAATTCTGTGCCCTAGTTAATAGCCTCGCTGCTGCATTTTAGGCTTCCAGGCACTATTCAATCCCATACAAAGCACACTGCAGCAGTCAAGATGTAATGTACTAAGGCATAGATGTTTCCAAATTAAACCAGTTTGGGAACTATTTAACTGAACAGAACACTGAGAATGTAACAACACAAATGCATTTTTTGCCACTGCAGCCAGCTGGGAATCCAGAGGTAGCATAGGATCTTGTAGCATTCCTATACTACAAATCTGATCTTTAGCAGAAACAGGAGTCTGAAAAACTTAGCAACTACTGAACAGATCACCTGCTTAGCAAGACAGCATTCCCACAGAAGACCGCCACTGCTACTGCTTCACTTCCCCACCCATGATCCTAATCTGTACCATCTCTAGAAAACTGGCAGGCAGATCTAGCTAAGCCTCATTCTGCCTTCTTGCCACGGCCAGGTCTTATGATAACTTGTCTGCCTCTCTTTGTTACATTAACCTAAAACTCAGATTAAGACCATTACTTTAAAATCCTATCTGGAATTGCAATGTTTAAATGGCTACGGAGATTCAGGCCCCAGGCGCACCTTCCCAATCAGAGGCTGTCCGGTTGCATTTAAGATGAAGACTCCACGTTTCAAGCCTTCATCGAAAGGTTTGTAAGTGCCAGCGGGGCTAGAACTGCTGATGCCAGCATCCTAAAAAAGGAAAAACAGAGGGAGGGAGACACATAATGACATAATAGATTTGACATGGTCAGGAAAACAGTAAGTCTTGAGTTACTATTTCTCATTCTGTTCTCAACTTAGATAGATTCTGATTGCCCTTGAACAATTGACTTTCACTCCTATGTTGCTCAATGTGATGGGCTGAACTGAAGAAAAATGGAGTTTGGGTGAGGAGAACAAAGATTGCTAACTCAGATATTTATTTCTTTATTATATTTAATTATACCCTGCTTTATTTCTCACAAAGGAGACTTAGGGCCTTTCCACACAGCCATAGAACTCATAATATCAAGACAAAAATCCCACAATGCTTTGAACTGGGTTATGGAGTCCACACTGCCATATATTCCAGTTCAAAGCAGAAAATGTGGGATTTTATTCAGCTGTGTGGAAGGGGCCTCAAAGAAAGCTTAACCTTAGCCTACAATTAAAAATATACAAATATGCAAACATTAAAACAGAATTAAATAATTTGTAGTTAAAAACCATTAAAAATATTCAAAGTTAAAATAGATGAATTGTTTTAACCAAATATCGATGCTCCAAGAAAGAATGTCTTCAACTGATCCCAGTTTGTATCTTCCTGGCAAAGACAGCAGAGACTGGGCTGCGCTAATTGGTAAGAGGGGCTCCAAGGAAAATCCTAAGACTTAATAACTTATTGCTCATTATGATAGTAAAGAAATCACACCCTCGGGGCTGAATCTGTTATACTAATGAAACAAAATAATTCAATAAATGGCTACTATGGGATGTTAACAGAACACACATGTGTGAAGAAATGTGATGGTTATGATGCAGTAAAACAACCTGTTAACCACTATAACAGATTGTATAGATACTTGACTTTTTTTGGTTTCTATGCCTTCTTTGTGGACTACCCCTAGGCACTTCTTTTACTGTAGCAAAATAATAATAATAATAATAATAATAATAATAACAATACTTTATTTATATTCCGCTCTATCTTCCCAGAGGGACTCAGGGTGGATTCCAAACATAAAAGGCAAACATTCAGTGCCTGAATACAACAATACATCCATAGTAACAAATTTTATACAACATATTAATACGAATTATAACTTAACAAACTAAAATTGAACAAAAAGCACAGCCTGTTATAGCACAAAACATCAAACATCAAATGGAAACAGTAATTTCCCATTTCTTTGGGGCAAATTGATTAATCATTGCTCAAGATATCTATTGAGCTGGTGGGGTGAGCAGGGCATGGATACGGATGGCAACTATTAATCAGAGGTATAATGGTAATATTACCAACTACTATTCCTCCTCCTCGTAAGCCAGTGAGCAAAGGTGTGCCTTCAGCTGTTTTTTAAAGGTGTAGAGGGAGGGGGCCATCTTTAACTCCTTAGGAAGGGAGTTCCAGAGGTGTGGGGCAGCCACGGAGAAGACCCATTATCTTGTTCCCACCAGCCGTGCTTGGGACAGGGGTGGAACTGAGAGGAGGACCTCCTCCAATGACCGCAGTGTCTGAGTTGGTCTGTAGAGGGAGATGTGGGTTGTCAAGTATTATTTATTTATTTAAAACATTTATATTCCGCCCTTCTCACCCCACAGGGGACTCAGGGCAGAGCACAACATATATATGGCAAACATTCAATGCCAGGACATAAAACCATAAATATATACAAATATTAAAATCACTTATATCCACTTTAAAATAAGTTGCTTAAAAACCATCTCAGGACACCATTCGATTATTGTCTCACAGTAGTCTGGACCTAAGCTGTTTAGGGCTTTAAAGGTAAGAACCAACACTTTGTATTTAGCTCGGAAACAGACTGGCAGCCAGTGGAGCTGTCGCAACATGGGAGTGGTTCTCTCCCTGAACGGCGCTCCAGTTAGTAACCTGGCTGCCAATCTCTGGACCATTTGAAACTTCTGAACTATCTTCAAAGGCAGCCCCACGTAGAGAGCATTGCAATAGTCCAAACGGGATGTGACTAAGGCACAAAGCATGTGTTTATTTGGCTGAAGTCCACAGGGTTGTGAAAGACAAAAGTTTTGAAAATGTGGGGGCAGTATGGATTAATACTGGGGAACACTCATTGCTGTCAAGAAGACTGTCAAAATCAATACGTAAGCCACTCCGAGGGGTTTTGTGGCTGAAAAGAGGAGCATAAATGCTCTAAATAAACTAAATAAATACTTTGCAAGCAGAGGTCACTATGTTCCATCTATGTGTACTAAGTTTTTCCCCATTCACTTACCACAATCATGACATACCTCCGTCCCTCGCGATGGAATTCATTCACCATTTCTGGCATATCCCCAAAAGCATCCTTGTTGAAGGTAAAATCTCTCCCGGCATCTGCATAATCCAGATCATTCCATTGCACATCCTGGGAAGCTCAGAAATAGCATCATTAGAAAGCATGCAGGCAATTCTCTTATTTGCAGGCTTGATGGCTGATTTCCCGAGACACCCAGCTCTAGCTCTCCTACTACAAAAGCAAATCAGCTGAGAAATACTTCACAAAATCCTGGGCAGAGCACAAGGGAAGCCACATACCAGGGGGAACTGTGCAGCTGTCATGTTCTTCACCACCTCCCGGGTAATGGCTGTGGAAGCATAGCCCCAGCGGCAGAGGTGGAACCCCAGGGCCCAGTACGAGGGCATAAATGGATACCCTGTGGAAAGAAGAAGGGGCAGGGGGAGATTCAGTCTTATTGAAAAGTATGCAAAGTAAAAAATGTTTCATCATCATGGTGCATTCTCTCATAAAGAAGCATTCCAGTGCCTACCAATGACCTCCATATACTGGCGCACCACACTCTTTGGGTCTGGACCCAGGAACACATAGAAGTCCAGGATGCCCCCAGTTGCTCTCCATGTCAGGGCGGGACTGGGCTGCAGTATCACATCTGCAAAGCAAACAAAGACATTGAAATTGTGCTAAAAGAATGCTCCAGCTAAATGTACATCAATTTCACATTTATACTCCACCTGCCTTAACACACTTTTGGTAAAGATTTCCAGACTTATCATCTCTCTGCAGAATTATATACAGACATTATGATATTTTGCAAGAAGTGCACACATTACTACACTGAGTTTTTAAGCTGCCCGCAGAGAAAGACTAACTTGAATTAATTTTAATAAAATTACACTATGTGACAAAATTTGAAAATATTCCTGTTCCTGATTAGAAAGTGTTATTTCCTGTTTAATTGTGCAGTACTTGCTTTGAAAGTACTTATTCTACTCCAGAAACTTTGTTTTTATGGCTGCCACAAACTATGTTGAATTGGTTGAGACTCTATGAGACATTCATTGAAAAAATATAGCAAAATGTGGGGCAGGATAATATTTAATTAACTTTGTCCATGTTTTTATGACAGAACCAATTAGGAAATGACATTTATTACCCAGGAACAAAATCGTGTTATATAGTGTTATGTGCAGATATAAACACACACTGTATATTCCTAGAACAGAGTTCAGCTCTTTTGGGGAAGAAAGCTTAAATTTATTTGGCTGCAAATTGTGTTTTTCTGGACCTAAAAGCCATAATCTAGTGCTTTAGCAGCCAGTGCAACCATGGAATTGGTGCAGGAATGGGGAACTGCCACCTTCACAGCTGCATTGGACCCACTAATGCGATGGCAAAACCTCCACTCTTGCATCTCTCAAAGCCCTTTCCTTAAGGACAGGGAAACCAACTGCTTGGCAGTCAAGGAAAGCCATCCCAATAGCAACCTAGTTTCTGAAAATACCGGAAGCTTCATGAGGTAGTGCCTCAGAGCTGAGTAGCATGGTATGGGGGAACATTGTGGCCATTCCTCACATTGCCCTGTGCATATTTCAACAGTGATATATGTATATTTGAGTACACTATTTATTTATTTATTTATTTATTTATTTGCATTATCTGTATACCCCCCCCTTATCAACCCAAAGGGGACTCAGGGTGGTTCATAGTGTGGAGTATTCAACCTATTGAACACTCCACTGATTATCATCATGATACTCTATCACACTGAAGATGGTTTTGCATATCTAGGGCCCATCCTAATGAAATACTTACCCATAGCATTGCTGTTTAGCAAAAAGACTCCATGGGCCAAGCCATCCTCTTCCAGCACTAGATAGAAAGGATGCGAACCATACAAATTGGCTGAAGGCTGGAAAATAAAAATAACGCACGATCTAAAACCCTATAAATCTAAACCAGGCTTTCTCAATGGTTTCACAATCACACCAGATTTAGTCAATCAGGAATATATTTTATTTTTTAAGTCTTATAAGGTAGGGTATCAGAGTGGAAAGTGTAGACGAATGCAACATAAAATATATCGTTACAGATTTAGAGGCATAAAAATTCCTTAGTTAACAAAAACTCCACAATTATAGCCTTCCAAAAAGGTAAAATATTGAAGTAAAACTCAAAAACGTATTAATAATTGTAAAACACATTTACATTCCTAGACAATATAATTTTGATGGTAATTGAGCACATCACAACTTCAATGCTAGACTAAGCTGAATACTGTTCCTCTTTCCATTCCAATGTCTCCTTTTCAGTAATTGCTTGGGAAAATAATCAAGTGCCATAATAAGTCAATGAATGTTGTTAGGACAAATTGGGAGGTATTAGGATCTAAGTTCCTGGTCAGGAGAGCTAACTTAAGCAAAAGGCTTGGTTTGCCCTCCTATAATGTCTTCCCTCCGATTTCCTACATAGGAAGCATATGTGTTATGCCCCTATGTTATGTTTAGACCAGTGGTTCCCAGCCTTAGGTCTTTCTGGTGCTTTGGACTTCAGGTCCCACAATTCTTAACAGCTGATATGACAGCTGGGATTTCAGGGCGTTGAAGTCCCAAACATCTGGAAGACCAAAGGTTGGGACCCACTGGTCTAGACTGATGCAGAGAACTGATCATACTAGTTTTAGCCAAAGATTTTTGAAATGTTATACATATATACTCATTAACAAAATGCTTCTATCCAGATTTATTTATTTATTTACTGTATTTATATATTGCCTTTCTCACCCCTGGTAGGACTCAAGGCGGTTTACAACATACTAATGGCAAATTTTCAATCCCAACACACAGTACGCAAAGAAATCATAATAACTATGAACTTAAAATCAATTAAAACCACTAAACATAAGACATACATAAAATGTAAACATTCAGACAAGCATAAAATTATCCTAGTATAAACATTAAATCCCATGATCCAGAAATCGTATACCATAGCCATTACGAGTTGTCATTGCACGTGTTCCTTAACTATTCTTTGTACTGCATTATGTATTTGCCAAAGGCTTGATCCCACAATAATGTTTTTGTTCTCTTTCTAAAGGCCAGGAGGGAGGACGCTGATCTAATATCGCTGGGGAGGGAGTTCCAGAGCCAAGGAGCCACCCCTGAAAAAGCCCTGTCTCTCGTCCCCACCAGCTGCGCTTGTGACAGAGGCAGGACTGAGACCAGGGCCTCCCCAGATGATCTTAACCTCCGTGATGGTTCATAGAGGGAGATACGTTTGGATAGGTAAGCTGGGCCAAAACCGTTTAGGGCTTTATAGGCTAAAGCCAGCACTTTGAATTGTGCTTGGCACATATGGATAGGATCGTGCTGTGAGGTACTCTTTTGTTAGGTATGCAAGTTGATAAGGGTATAGCAGCGGTCACCTTTGGGATCTGGACATGATACTGTACCTCACCGGTATCATAGGTTTCTATTTATCAGATGAAAAGGTGAATTTATCATCAGATGGTGACTTCACAGATCATTCTGAAGTACATCCAACTGCTTTTTGGAAAATGGAAATCTCCATAACCCTTTGGAGGTTTTATGATCTTTGGAAATGCATGACCTTGTTAGAAGTCATAACCTTTTGAAAAAATGATGCCATAACCTCTTGGTAAAAGCATAATTTGTTAGTCATAACCTTTTTGGGGAAATGGCATTCACCAGCATTCATGAAAGGCAATTAGGCTTCTCAGCTGTTAAACTGATGTAGCTAGATTTGCCTTTGAACTGTTAGGGATAAAGATATGCCAACGCACAAAAACACACATATATTCAGCAGAGTTTCAGAAGTGTTCCTTTTAGCTGACCAAAAAAATCTACTCTCCCTTAAAATATATTTGCCTTTAAATCATGCTCTCAAGAGATTTAAAATAAGCAGACCACTTTAAAAGGAACATCGTTGGTTTACTAAGAAACTTCATGTGTTCAGCATACAGGTACTTTGTCTATCAATCCAGTTACAAATAGATTTGAAGTAGTTTCTCTGTGTAGGTAACACGGAGCATTCTTCTGAGAATCAATAGTCCATATTCCAAAGCATCTCTCTGTTCTGAGAGTCTAATAGAGTCTCTGTCTAGTCTGAATGTCCAATGATGTTTCTAAGCATACTGTTCCTACTGAAGTCTAAAGTAAAACACTATTCCTGCATTGAAATCTTAAGGCATACGGTTCTACAATGGAGTCTGAGTCCTGATCAAGCCCAGTTCTGATCACATGGTCTGCAGCCCCTCCCACAACAAAGGGTCAAAGTGAAATTACAAACCAATATACAGATATACAATACAGTAAGCATTATGATGATGATGATTATTATAAGCATTAAGAGGGGCCGACCAAGGGCAAGATGGATGGATGGCATCCTTGAAATGACTGGACTGACCTTGAAGGAGCTGGGGGTGGTGACGGCCGACAGGGAGCTCTGGCGTGGGCTGGTCCATGAGGTCACGAAGAGTCGGAGACGACTGAACGAATGAACAACAACAAGCATTATGAATTATATACATAACAAACAAGTAGTGGAGGCTTGAAGAAAGTCACTATTTTCAACACTGCTCAAATGTATAGCTTATTGCCTCTCTCCATGACTTACCATTGGTGATATGTCTCGATTCCACATGGTAACTTTGGTCCAGTTGACACTAAGGGTGAGTGAAGTCAAATGCTCACCCAGTCCAGAGATGAAACGGGAAGGCAAGGAGGTTGAGATCTGCAGGAACTGGTCTGCATAAAATAGGGGGGCCACTGAGGTATTGAGCCTGTTGGGGAGAAAATGGAGCATTCCAGCTAACAGTTCACACTGAATTCTCCATTAGCATCCCTCGACTTACCCCACTCCAGAACCTTGTACACATTATACTTTACCAATTTTTTTTGTACGATTGACTGGGTCATGTAATTTTTCTGCAGATCAGCTGCCCATTAGAAGCAATTACTTTTCTAAATGTTGCTTATAAATAGCCAAAGAAAGGGAAAGAGACAGCAATTCTGAACTGAAAATTTCCAAGTCAGATGTCTAGTTCTCATTATTATATCCCAATAATGTAATTACAGTAGCCTGAATGTTGGCAAGCACAGTCAAGCTCTTGCTTACCGGAATAGAGCAAGGCCAATAGATTTTTAGTCCAAGGCAACTAAACCTGCATATAGAATGGCACTCACAGTTTCTGAACTACAGGTCAAAGCCAATGGAGGCCTCTTCTCAATATGATAAATTTAGTGCAGGGAGAGAGTTTTTCTAATAATGTTGACTTCTTCAATACAGGCAGTCCCAAAGTTACAAACAAGACAGGTTATGTAAGTTTGTTCGTAACTTGAATTTGTATGTAAGTCAGAACAGGCACATTATTTAAATGTAACTCCAGCCAAGCTAAGCTGTGGATAGCATAGGAAAGGATTAATATCTCTGTGGTGTTTGTTTTGCTGTCTGTGTTCAGAAGATGTCACCTCACTTTCTATCCCTGTGATAATTGAATTTTTAAAAAATTGAGTTGTGGTTTTCACATAGTTCACGTAATGGTTTTCCTCCCCCCTTCCAAAATTAGTCAGCTGCTGTTGCTAGCTGTTAGTGTTACGTTGTTTTACGCTGTTTTATTGCTTTGTTTTTAATTGTATTCTGCCTTGGGCTAACCCATGTAAGCCGCCCCGAGTCCTTTTGGGGAGATGGAGGCGGGGTAGAAAAATAAAGTTCTTCTTCTTCTTCTTGGTGTGGAACAAGGATTGGCAATAAAGCTCCAATGGAGACATCTTTCCCCCACTCATAATAACTCTTTCAGGAGCGAATTTCCCTTCCAAGGGATAGATTTCTCTCACTTCCTGTTGTCTCGCCCCCATTCTTAACTATGAGTAGTTTGTAAGTCAGATATTTTAATTTGGGGACTGCCTGTATTGGGTTTGCTGTGGCAGATGGAAGTAGTAGACCAACATCACCTGGAGGCCCATATGTTCTTGCTTGTGATTTAATGAGTATATATGAGATTTAACTTAGGGCCCTTCCACACAGCCATATAGCTGATAATATCAAGACAGGTAATTCCACAATATATGCTTTGAACTGAGTTTATCTCAGTCCACACTGTCAAATATTCCAGTTCAAATCAGAAAATGTGGGATTTTATTCAGCTGTCTGGAAGGGGCCTTAGAGGAATAGAATGATGTGAAACACATTTGAAGACATGAGAATACAATCAGAGAGTTGCTTTTCCTTTAGTTCCCTGGCAGGCACATGAGAAGATGCCAAATGTAGGAAGCTGGTATATGTTCTATAAAACAACCTGACTACTAACTACAGACACAAGACTCAACAGGCATTCCAACATTTCTCTTTCCAGTATTCCTTTCACACAGATTTTCAACTTTTATTAATTAATTTCCAAGAGGCAAATAGTTATGAGGCAATGCATTTGGATACAGAAAGCTTGGGTGTACTTACAGTACACGTCCATTGGACGTACGAATAACAACAAGGCCAAAGGAATCATCTGAGAACTGCACTGAGTACCATGTGGAGGACGCCTTGTTGCTTGATTGGGGAGTTTCTAAAGGTACCTCATAACGTTTGTTAGCTGGATCCTTAAGCTGTAGCGAGAGAGACATACAAACAGCATGACAGGCCTGAGCGAAGCCACATAAAGAAGACTTTTATTGTGTAGTAATAGAGATGATGCAGAACAAAGCATTCTAGTCAGGCTATTGCTGTCATTGTCATCATCATCAATATCCCACCTTTTCCCCAAAGATCAGACTAAAGGTGGTTACTAGGCTACTACAGAATAGGAGGAAATAATAATGAAATTACTTGGGAGAAGAAGACAAAGAGGAACATCTATGAGGTTTAGGTTCATCTCTAACCTAGGATCCAAACAGTCTGGGCCACAAACACTGAGGTTATTACATACCTGGCTCATTAGCAAAATCCAAATATTATATCTGTGACCAAGGCTCTATTAAACAAGTGCAAAACGAAGTTGAGATTATAATTCTATACATACATACCCGAGCAGACTGTGGCCAAGAAGGCTAACTTCAGCAAATAAGCATTAGGTATACTTAGCATATCTACATAATGTGTTCTGGGGTTTTTACTGTTCACATCATTTGTCTCGGGTTGTGGGGAAGGCAAGTAGCTTTACAGGTGGATGTAGTCCTGCCGCAATCACTAGGTTGTTTTAATTCCCTCTTAGGTTTCTGGGTCACTTTAAGAACAAGCTGTCCCAATATTATAGCAAAATTTAGTATTACAGTGCATTTCTTATATTAGTTTTGTCTAGCTTAGAGGTAGAAATGAGAAGACTATCCAGATGCTCTTGGACTTCATCTCCCAGAAGCCCCAGGAGCCCATGTGGTGCAATGGGTTAAACCCTTGTGCTGGCAGGTCAGCGGTCCAAATCTGGAAAGAGTGGGTTGAGCTCCCTCTGTCAGCTCCAGCTCCTCATGTGGGGACATGAGAGAAGCCTCTCACAAGGACGGGAAAGCATCAAACACCAGGTGTCCCCTGGGCAACGTCCTTGCAGACGACCCATTCTTTCACACCAGAAGCGACTTGCAATTTCTCAAGTTGCTCCTGACACACGCCCAAAAAATATCCCAGAAGCTGCAGACAGCAAAACTAATTGTAAGGAATGATGGGAGTAGTTGTCCAAAACACCTGGGAAGATAAATGTTTCCTATTTCTTTAAGGGAATCTCCTTTGTAACATGAAGGAGAAACTGTCTCAAAGAGCCTGCTTTCTAGAAGACTTTGTCCATACTCACTGTGAAGTGAAGCCTACTTTCTGTCTCAAAGAGCACATCCAACTCCAAGTTCATTATATCTTCTGGCATGAAAGTGGGCCTGTCCCGGGTCAACTGGGCAGTATAACCAGTTTTGGTTTCAGTCAGGTTCACCATCTTGTAACTGGGATAGCTGGGAGGGAAAAAACACCATGGCTGCCAAACAGCATTGCCCTTGGGCCAAGCGGGGATGTAGCAGCAGCCTCGAGATTCACATTCTTCTTGAGAGAGCAGTTTTTCTGGGGCACAGTCAAAGCGGCTGTCTGGAGGGATGTCACACTGAGTGGGTTGAAAGCTGGAGCTTCTAAGTGGATCTAGCTGCTCAGCAAGTTTCTCATGTTGTTCCTCTGCTTTTCCACCTCTGTCCTTCACCCAGCCTCTCTTCTCTGCCTCTTGAGGTGCTCCGTGGATTACTGAGACGCTGAGCAAAGTGATGCTGATAAAAACCCACAGGATTGCACACAGGTCCCTGTGCTCGGGCTTCTCAATCAGTGGCATCGCAGAGAAAAATGGGGCAGCTGGGTATGATCTCCTCTGAAGGCATAGGATTGGCCACTGCGTCTAGCTGCAAGGGAAAACCTAATAAGTGGAGACTTATACAGTCAGGTTTGACTCTTTTGATTTAAAATGTGTTGTCGAAGGCTTTCATGGCCACAATCACTGGGTTACTGTGAGTTTTCTGGGGTGCATGGCCATGCTCCTGACATTTCGCCCATATCTATGGCAGGAACCCAATTTTTAAAAAAAGCACAATTAAAGCCCAGGCAGAGCATGCAAAAAGAATATGTGAACCCTACCTCCTCCAAGGTGAACTGAACCACCTAAACTGGGCTCTACAGGCCAATCAATGGATAATCCACTACAGACATCAGAAGAGCTGCAAGGCCAAGAAAAGAGTAAAGACAAAGATCCACCCAGAGGAAAAGTGTTCTTACCACACATCAAGGGAAGCACTGACCACATAGGGAAGTTGATGAGGAAACACAACCTACAAACTATCTACAGACCTACTAAGAAAATCCAACAAATGCTACGTTCAGCAAAGGACAAGAGGGATCCTCTCACCTCTGCAGGAGTCTATCATGTACCATGCAGCTGTGGACAAGTCTACATAGGGACCACCAAACGCAGCATTGCCCAAACACGAATCAAGGAACATGAAAGGCACGGCAGACTACTTCAACCAGAGAAGTCAGCCATAGCAGAGCACCTGATGAATCAGCCTGGACACAGCATTTTATTTAAGAATACAGAAATGCTGGACCACTCTCACAACCACCATGCCTGACTACACAGAGAAGCCATTGAAATACACAAGCATGTGGACAATTTCAACAGAAAGGAGGAAACCATGAAAATGAACAAAATCTGGCTACCAGTATTTAAAAAAACTCTAAAATCAGGACAGTAAATAAAGAGAAACACACACACAAAAAAAAACCAGGGGAATTCCAGACATGACTCAATCAGGGCCAGCTAACACATCCCAACAAAGGATTCCCCAGGCAGCAATCAGCCAGGCTTTGAAGCTTCAAGTTCATTAAGTGCTAATCAAGGTGGCCATTTGCAACATTCACACTTGCCTCAAACAGACAAGTGTCTCCCGTCCTGGACATAATTCCAGAGATATATAAACCTCACTTGCCTAGTTTCCAAACGACCTAACAACCTCTGAGGATGCCTCCCATAGATGTGGGCAGAAAGTCAGGAGATAATGCTTCTGGAACATGGCCATACAGACCGGAAAACCCACAGCAACCTATTGATTTAAAATGTTTTCCCTTGGAATCTCTAAGTCTCTAACCTACTGTCAGCTTCCAGGGGAAGTGGACCATTGTGTCATGGTGAAAGACTTAGAGACTTATTATATATTTATTTACCTTATTTATATCCTTCCTTTCTCTACCCCAAAGGGGACCCAAGGCAGCTTACAATCGCACCTCTACGGTGTTTCAAAACATACATCAGTTAAAACCATAAGTTAGAAATTAAAACATAATAAGCATAATAAAAATACATTTCAATGAATCACATCATCCAGACTTAAAGACCTAGAGAGATGTTCTCTCGGTAACAGAGTAGTAATTTTTTTCTTGGCCTTTTTTTCACTTTAATGGGGCACCCTATGCCCCTACCCTCAACAAATGTGGAGGACGGACTGTAGAAGAAATGCTTGGAAGAGGAGGAACACAAAGTGTTCACAGTGACACAGCCAAGATTTCTGACACTTTGAGTATTTAGCAATAATAGCAAGAAAGTTACAGTCCTTGCCATTATTCTGCTGCAATAATGGGCATTTGGACATAACCAGGAGTGGAGTTTTCTATAGACAGATTATACATGTTGTTCTTGTATTCAGAACAGCGTCCAGGGCTCAGAAATCCCTTATGAACCATTGAGGACTTTAAGATCATCTGGAGAGTCCCTGCTCTCGGTCCCGCCATCGTCACAAGCACGGCTGGCGGGGACAAAAGACAGGGCCTTCTCAGCGGTGGCCCCTCAGCTATGGAACGCCCTTCCTAGGGAGATCAGATCGGCTTCTTCACTTCTAGTATTTCGGAAAAAACTCAAGACATGGCTATTCGAGCAAGCATTTGCAAATACTGAGTAACGGACATAAGAAACCGAACAACTACACGATGGAACTGGGACAATGTTTTAACGAGTATTTATTGAATTATGTTTTATTGTCACTGTTATGATTTCATTGATGTTAACATTTTTATATTGTATTTGTGTTTTTGTGGCATTGAATTTTGCCTTGTAAACCACCTCGAGTCGCCGAAAGGCTGAGAGGGGCGATATACAAATATAGTAAGTAAGTAAATAAATAAATAAATCTCTTAGTGTGCATCTACCCTGTAGAATTAATGCAGTTTGACACCGCTTTAACTGCTGTGACAGAAAGGGAGTTACAATTTTGCAGGTTTTTTTAGCCACCTCTGCTTAAAGAATGCTGGTGGTTTACCAAAGATCAAATCCTAGGATTCCATAGCATTAAAGCGGTGTCGAACTGCATTCATTCTACAGTGTAGAGCAGATGCACCCTTCATATAATTGGTAGGACTTTTTTTTGTGGGGTTGATCTAACCCCACAAATAATTTCCAGCAGCTGTCTCGTGAGAAAGCAATAGAAAAGGGACAGGAAAATCTTTGAAGCTTCGTCACTGCAAATAATAATAATAATAATAATAATAATAATAATAATAATAATAATAATAATAAACAAAAATTTATGCACTCACCTTTTCAGTTCAAAAGCTCCCGCTGTCAATCAGAGGCTCTGGGGCCAGAGTGAAGTTTGCGGTGGGAATTCCAACACAGTCACGTGACCCTGTGATCACGTGGCTTTCCCCGCCCTCTTCCAGGGTTGAGGCTTTCGTTTAGCAAAGGAAGGAGGAAGCAGAGCAGACGGAGTGCTTTCTCCCCCTCCCCTCCCCTCCCCTCCCCTCCCCTCCCCTCCCCTCCCCTCCCCTCCCCTCCCCTCCCCTCCCCTCCCCTCCCCTCCCCTCCCCTCCCCCATATATACAGGGATAGAGGCAGTTATAGATAATATAGGCCCCTTCCACACAGCTGAATAAAATCCCACCTTTTCTGCTTTGAACTGGAATATAGGGTAGTGTGGACTCAGATAACCCAGTTCAAAGTAGACATTGTGGGGTTTTCTGCCTTGATAGTCTGTGTGGAAAGGCCCATAGATAAAGGGGGCGTCTACACTGTAGAATGGATGCAGTTTGAAACCACTTTAACTGCCATGGCTCCCTGCTATGGAATCCTGGGATTTGCAGTTTGGTGAGGCAACAGATTTGGCAAAGAAAAATGAAGACCTTGTGAAACTGCAACTCCCAGGATTCCATAGCATTGAGCTATGGGAGTTTAAAGTGGTGTCAAACTAATGCAGTTTAACAGTGTATGTAGAAGCACCCATCGATATGTGTGGCCTCTATCAGTCTTAAAGGAGCTTTCCCTCTGTTGCATGAGGACTTATTTTTATGCAATCCAAGGACATACCTGGGGTGTTAACTGCATTTTGCAAAGAAAAGAAAGAGACGTCATAACTGTTGCAACATAGACCCGTCTTCCTTCCAGGTACACAGATGCCCCTGAAGGACTACAAACACCAAAAGCCACAAAATTTGGAAGCCCTTCCTGAGCCTGCAGGTATATTATATATCTACATTGCAGAATGAATATAGTTTGACTGCACTCTTAACTACCATGACTCAGCGCTATGGGAGTTGGAGTATCACAAAGTATTTGCGTCATTCTATGCCAAATAATTTTGACACCTCATCAAACTACAACTCTCATGCTTTCACAGCATAGAGCCATGGAAGTGAAAGTAAGTAAGTAAATAAGTAACTTATTTTTATACCCTGCCAGCATCTCCCCTCAGCGACTCGGGGCGGCTGACAAAGGGAAAGAGCCCAAAAATCATGGATAAAATACAACACATTAAAACAATCAAGTAAAATAATAAAACAAAACACAATCATAAATCAATGTGGCTGGGGTAAAAGTCATAGCTGTGGTCAGGCTCAATGAGTGCAAAAATTCCTTAAAGGAGGCAATGGAAAGTGCAGAGATCAAATGTACAGGAACTAGGGCAGACCTAAACAAAATGACAAGGAACCAATAGGAATAAGTGCAGGATTTAGAGTGGGTCAAGATAATGCACTAGTGAAACTGCCTATCAAAAGCACAACGGTGTCAAACTGCATTCATTCTATAATGTAGATGCACCCTTTGTGTCATTTCTAAGACTTTCAGTAGCTGCCCGCCCCTCTCCCCTAACATACTCTCTTTTGGAAGTATTTGGGATAATAAGGTGGTTTGGCTAGCTGCTGTTTCTGTCCTATTGGTAAATTCAGGTGGTGTCACCCAGTGCAGTGAGTCATAGGCCCCATCAACGCTGCCATATAAAATCCAGAGTATCTGCTTTGAACTGGAATATATGGTAGTGTAGATTCATATAATCCAGTTCAGAGCGTATAATCTGGATTATCTGATTTGATAATCTGGATTATATGACAGTGTAGAAAGGGCCTTAGGCCACATAAAACCTGTAGAAGGGGCCACCTAAAACCTGAACTATCCAAGAAAAGATCTTGATCCTAGCCTTGGAAAATAATGTGAACACTCTTTCCACAATGTAAAATCATTCAAAATCAGATGGATTCCTAAATAATTTTTGGAGGCTCGTAATTATTTGGGCTGGTATTAAAACAGGTGCTCATTTACATTATGTAACAATTTTTTGTTTTTGTGGCTGCCACAAATGATGTTAAATTGGTTGAGACTATGAGATATTCATTGAAGAACTATAGCAAAATGTGCTGCAGCATGTCCGGCAAAAAAGCTTTTTGCAGTTTAATAAACTTTCCTCATGTTTTTATGATAGAAGCAACTAGAAAATGATATTTATAACCCAGGAACAAAAATCATGTAATAGCTTGACATTTCAAGGAAAAAGGAAATAGAAGTTATTCTTTTTTTTAAAAAAAACAAAAAACAAAACAAAACAGCAGAACTCAGAACACTCACTCCTAGTTGAGTCTGCTATATATCCACATGCCTTTCCCCTGCCTCACATTATATTTCCTTCTGATGAAATGACAGACAATATTCCATTCTCAAATACATATTTATTTATGAAAAGTTGAAATGTAAATGATGTACTCCCGGTCTTCTCTCTAATACTTTGCTGCTGCTTCATTCAAGTTGTTTTTTTAGAAGTTGGTTGATTTTCTGCAGAGTCCTGTGATAATGAGGGCAGTCCTTCCCCACTTGATAAAGAATGATGCTGATGGTATGCAGCCGCTCCTCTATTTTCTGGCGTTCAACACGTATCATTATCTCAGTACGGCAGAGTGGGTTGTATTTCCCTTCCTTCACTGCCTGCAAGTGCCTCAAGCGTGCCTGACCGGACACAATATCTGCAAGGTTCTTAGAAAAGCAACATTGAATACTTTAGAATAGACAAAAGTCTGTGGAAAAGGGAACAAATGACAAGTAATGACAATATAAGACGACCCCCAACTTTTCAAGCTAAAATACAGAGTTAGGGATATACTCACCGTTTAAGACTACCCCTCTTCCAACACTATGCCATCTTGTTACAAGAAATCCCACCTGCAAACCTTGTCAATGCAGGGTAAGGGAGGGAGGAGGGGGGGCGGAGAGAGGGAGGGCACGGGGAGGAGGAGCGGCAGGCCGCATTGTCATGGAGACCGGCTGGGGGTGAAGGCCCGCTGGGCTGTCCCCACAATTCCCGCTGCTCTCCCCACTCTATTTTCAAGGCACTCCTCCGCCCCTACCGCTCACCTCCTCCAAAGATCACTGGGCTTACCTAGGCCCAAGGAAGCGCCTCCGGACAACAACTCCCAGCAGTCCCGGGCAGTGGCATGCCTTGGATGTATTCACTGAGGCATTCTGGGAGCCATAGCAGTCAGGGCTACGGCTCCCAGAATGCCTCAGCAAGCACATTCAAGGCACACCACCGCCCGGGGCTACTGGGAGTCGTCATCCAGAGGCGCTTCCTTGGGCCTCCAGATGATGACTCTCAGCAGCCCCGGGCGGTGCCGTGCCTTGGATATGCTTGTCGAGGCAATCTGGGAGCCATATGAGTCAGGGAACTACGGCTCCCGGAATGCCTCAGCGAGCACATCCAAGGCACACCGCCTGGAGCTGCTGGGAGTCGTCGTCTGGAGGCACTTCCTTGAGCCTAGGCAAGCCCTGTGGCCTTCGGAAGAGGCGAGCGTCAGGGGCGGAGGAGGGCCTTGAAAGTAGAGTGGGAAGAGTGGCAGGGGCCACCGGGAAACCTCAGCGGGCCATCACCCCCAGCCAATCTCCGTGGTAATGCGGCCTGCTGCTCCTCCTCCCCGTGCCGTCCCTCTGCCTCCTTCCTTCCGCAGGCTGGATTTTATTCTTTTAATTATTATTTTTATTTTATACCCGGCGTATTCGACGAACCCCCGACTTTTCATAAGATTTTCCAGGGTTAAAAAGTCGCCCAATAAGTATTCTCTGTTGCATCTAGAAGTGAAAGGAAGCACACAGTAAAAACATGTGGGCACTTTTCAGACCAGTGACCAATTTTTAGTAGACAAGACCTCAGAGAAAAAGAACTGTGAAATAAATATAATGTGTACTGCTAGAGAACTGTAAACACATGGCTTGGATCATCTTTCTCTTTCAAAAAAGGGAAAAGTAGAGATTGGTGGGCCATTGTGGTGGACTCTAACCATGGCTCATCTTACATGATATGAAAAGCCAGGACTCCGCAGGCAGTGGCCAAGTTTCTGTTTCTACATTAGTCCTCCCCACAAATCAGAGTATGAACTCAGTAGCCTTTTCATGCTGCTTAGTTGTAGCACCATGATTCCACTTTAACTTCCATGGCTACATCATATAGAATTCTAGGATTTATAGTTCGCCTAGGGCCTTGGTTTTGCTGGCAGACAGTTCTAAGTATTCTGCTGTAAACTTCAAATCCCAATATTCTGTAGGATGTATGATGTTGCCATGGCAGTGAATGGAGAATCACACACAATATGTGTGTAGTGTGAAAGGATCTGCTACATTTGTTACTTGCACCTTTCTTTGGTCAGTTGGAAGGGAACACACCAAAGATGGGAAGCTGCCCAATGACACAGTAAGACAACTGGTTTGCTATGCTATTTCTGCATCAAATGTGCTGCTTCCTCATGACAAGCCTAGGCCTCCATGGAACCCTAGCTGTTTGTGCTGCAGCATAAACCTAGCACAATATGCAGTGTGGAAAAGCCTTACCTGCCGTTTCTTTGCCAGCAGCTTATCTGCCTGTACTTCAAGGTCTTCTATTTCACTATTCAGGATTGCCAGTTCGTCCTGCTTCTCCAGGAGAGCATTGCCCACATTCCGCTGTGAAATCTCAAGCTGATTTAGAGTTTTGTTGCATCCCTCAGCATTCTAGGGAAGGAAAAGAAAACGCCACACTATTTCTCGGTACACATCCTGCTGCAGAATATGGGCACATTTACACTGCAGAATCAATGCAGTTTGACACCACATAAACTGTCATGACTCAATGTTATGGTGAGACAGAAGCGCTCTGACAGAGAAGGCCAAAGACCTTGTAAAACCGCAACTCCTAGAATTCCATAGCATTGAGCCATGACAGTTAAAGTGGTGTCAAACTGCATTCATTCTACAGTGTAGATGCATCATATATTGCAAAAACCCCACATCATCTGTCAAAGCAGCATTACACATGATGTAATTTTTTTTTTCTAAACAGAAGTTTGTCATGTGGGAAGATGCATTTAAGAGAGTGTATCTTGCTTTCTCTGATACAAAGTCAACAAGCAAATTAAATAAAAAATAAAATGAAAATTATGAGAAGGAATCCAAATTCTCACACTTGACAGTTAATACCACTAGAATTCCACTTTCATCCCCACGGCTGCATCCTATAGAATCCTGCAATTTGTAGTCTTGTCAGAAGCACTGGAGGAGCTTCCTGAATGAGAATTGTCACAGACCTTTCTTAAAGTCCAAATCCCAGGGTTTGTTGCATTTGTTACTAAATCCTTTCTCAATATTTTGTTTCATCACAAATGCTCATATGTACATCCTTTATAGGAAATTTATGCCATATTTATTGTTTTATTTGGCACCAGGAGGAAACTTATCTTGACTGCAACACCTCTCAAATGTCAGCTCAGTCCTCCCATAGCCACAGAGAGAACAAAGATTGAAATGATCCTACTGCCATCTGACTAGGATGCAATTATGGCTTTGATTTGCAGTGCCAAGTTGGTTATCAGTTCAATTCTAGTTCTAATTCACTGACTTTAAAATCATGTTTCAAAAAAAGTCCTCAGAGAAGCAGAAAAAAGGGCTTCAATGCTTTTTTCCACCAGATATTGTACTTATAGCTGGCAATTTCAGGAAGCTATTTTACAGTTTCAGACTATAGTCAGCCTCCATATTTGCAGCCTTGCCTTTTGTGGATTTGATTATTCATAGAGTTGATTGAAATATTCTCCCTACAAAACTCTAGTGTTGTTTTATAGTTAGTTTCCAGTGGATGTTGACCATAGAGTCATGTTGAAGGACCTAGAAATTCCTAGAGATGTTCCCTCCAATAAAAAATAGCATGTCCTCTCTGTTTTTTCACCCATTTTAGCAATTCACTTGAGATAGAATTACCATTTTTATACTATTTTTACTCAATAATTAGCCAATATTTCCATGAACTAGTAGTAAGTAGAAAATATAGTCATACTGATTATTAGAACTGTTGCATCCATGCTGGATTAGTTTGTTATGCTATTACAGGAAATAAGTCATAAATATATATGTGTTTGTATGTATCCATGCACATGTGAAGATTCTAGCTATCACCTCCCCACTGACCAATTCCCTTTTTGACTTTCTGACCTTCTGCGTCTCCTTGATCTTTTTCTTTAGCTCTAGCTTCTTATGGTGGAAATCACCCTTGGTAAGCAGTTGTTTATTCAGTTTGCTCTGGGCTTCTGCACGAATCACAATAGTCTCTCGGCGGGCCACTGCAGACTCTGTATCTCGCATTAGTTTCTCCTGCTGCTTCATCAGCTGCTGGTATCTTACCTATAGGGTGGAAGGAAGGCAAAGAATCTGAAAGAACCACTAAATCATAAATGAGGAAGACATCGCTTTTTTGTATGTTATAATTTAACAATTCAGACAAGGCATAGTGGGACACATGAGCGCCCGTAGCCCAAGGCTTTGCAGAATGTGGTTTCATAGACTTTGGATTCTAAACCTTGGGGCGCTATGTTCATCTGGGATTTTGCAATCAGCTTTGCAACTGTTACAGACTCTTGGCGGTTTTCATAAAATCACTGCAGAATCTTACTAGTGGTTGTAAATTCCAATGTGCCTGCAAACAACATCTTTTGTAATCCACTCAGTACCTCCACTGTTCCTATATTGCTTGATCTTTTAGCTGTCCTTCCAATAAAAAATCTATAGATAATAAGTCGGACAGATTTAGCAATCAGAATTATACTCACTGAACACAACTGAGTCACACCAATTTGAATAGTAATATACTTTTTGAAGAAACTGTTCCAGCTTCCTTGTTTATACTTGTTAATGGCTTTGAAACTACATGATACAAAATCCACCCAAGTCCAATGTATTTCCTATATGCAACCTTCTCTCCTATAGACATCAAGAATGGTAGATATATCAATGGAACAGGAAATGAGCCAAAATAGAGTGTTGCCAGTGCTGAAAAATCATCAGACTGTGCTTTAGGCTAGTGTTATGCCACTCTTGGTGCTTTGGACAGACACAAATCTATCAGCACAAATCTGTGCAGTGTTCACAGTGGATTCCACCGAAAATGCTTCAGCTGTACTTCATAAAAAGGAAAAACAACCTGTTCAGTAAGATTTTCAAATTCTGATTTGTAACCAGGAAATATTTGGTTTTTGTATCTATTTTATATACTTTATATAACCCAGAGTTAGTATTTTTTTTCTTGGGCAGAAAGGAATCACGAGGAAATGTCTTGGAGAGACAGCAGTCGCACAAGTGGGAAAAGTTTAAGCCCTAATCTACACAACACTTTCTACATTACCTGCATCCTATGAATCTCTGTTTTCATGGCTCTGATCTCGCCCTGACCAGTCTCAGAGTCCACTGCGGCACGCATTTCTTTGGCCAACTGTATCTTTTTCTCCCACTGCATCATCTGACACCTGTATCACACACAACAAGAGGTTATAACATATCTGTTCACTCTGTGTTGTTACAAGTGATATAAATTAATTTTGAAATGTCACAAAAAATGGAGGTGTTGTCGGGAAGTGAACAACCAATATATCCTGAGATAGTCAACAAACCATATTCCACATAAAATCAATCACTTACTTTAAAAAAAACCAACGATTTGCCACAGAGGTGCTGGTAGATAGGACTGGGTTATTTCAGCAACAAATTACTATAGTTTGAAAGGCATGAACATGTTATCTTCTCTCAATAGAAAGTCCCAAGAAAGACTTGTAGATCACAGAAAACAAATATTTATTTATTTACTCTATTTAAAAAACCCCTTTCTCACCCCAGAGGGGACTCAAGACAGCCTTACAACAGGCAACAATTCAATGCCATACACAAATTTCAAATAAACAATTACAATTAAAACAAACAATTAAAATATCAATTATTAAAAACATCAATTAACATCACACCATCCAAAACATAGTCCAGGGCCATTCCATTTGTCAATCACATTGATTCTTGGTCACTTATTGCACTGCTCTGATTACTTGTCAAAAGCTTGGTACCAAAGCCACGTCTTCAGTTTTTTTCCTGAAATTCAGGAGATAAGGGGCTGATCTGATTTTGTTGGGGACTGATTTCGTTGTGTCCTTTAGTCTCAGAACAATTGGTTCTGGGACTAAAGGACACAATATGTAGACATCTGATAATTGTGAGCGTACTATAAATGATTATTTGACACCACAACTCTCTAAATAGAGGGAGACACACACACACAGTTGCAGCTGTACTGTACAAGAATGCAAATGTTCTGTAAAAAAACAGAACTCACTCTGCCTCCACTAGGCTGTTGAGGAGTCTCTCTTTTTCTTCCTGTAGACGGTCCAGCTTTTCTTGCATCTGAATTGATTCTTTTTCTGAGGCCTAAAGGCAGAAGGATGTTTTTTAGGATCTGTATTTCACTTGGACCAAAAAAGGGGGCTCAATATGGAGAATAATCACTTGACTTTTTATATCATGTTAGCAGGGCCCTTGATAAACTTTTCTTCAGGGTCCTTCACACCAATAAATGTGTGCCACCCTCCACGTATAAAATCTAGATTAGTTGCCCCTACTGTCCCTGCCACAAAAGGTCTGCAAACTACTGTAGCTACTGGGATAGTTGAACAAATCAGAACAACAAGACCTCATCCTGATTATTCCTGGAAAATGTGTCTGAGAGGATGGAGAATACCTTGAGAGAGCGCACAAACTCATTCTCCATTAAGGTGTTTCCTTGCTGCAGTTCTTCAGAATCCTCTTTGTTTTTGTTGATCAACAAATGCAGCTTGACCAAGTCATTAGCCATGTTCTTCATGTGGCGTTCAATGTCCTTCAGCTCATTTTTTTCCTGCTGAATTTCATCTGGCAAGAAACAGTCAACAGCTCACAATGTTTTGAAGTCCTGGGCCAGTTGTGCAAGAGGAGAAGCTGGTGGGGGAGTCTGCATACACAGATAGATGCCTGTGTTACCAGCATCCTGGCAATGTCGCTAAGCCCATGCTGCTGCACTGGCAGATGTGCCATATCAGTGGATGAGAAGACACCATATATCCCGTCTTCATTTTTTCTGGCAAAACCATTGTATACAATGGAAATTAAAAGTCTAAAACTTTAAACACCATTCTCTTTAGAGATTGGTGGGATCTGAAGAAAAAATTGTCCTTTAAGCAGTGCTCTGTACATTTTTCTATCTTAACACTCCAAATTATAATTTTAAGTTTACATTTTATCAATTTTGCTGTTTTCTTCTATGTTTTTAAGATATGTATTTTTATGGACCTTTGTTTTAGCTATATATTTTAACTATGGACTCTAGTCATTTTTAGGAAAGATCTGAAAAAATGGATATGGAAGCAGGCATTCAGAAATGATTAATTATAATTTATCATGATGGTGCAGTGGTTGGAACTGGTTTTGCCCTGATGTACATTATAATCCAGCAACAATTTTAAATTCTGTATTTTATTGACATCGTTATTTTTAGGTTGCTATGTTTTTATATTGTTTCTTATGTACTATGTTCTATTTTTTGTTTTGGTCTTGTATTGTGACTTATTTTCTTTAAGTTGCCCTGAGTCCTGTTGGAGAGGGGGCAGGATATAAATAAAGTTTATTATTATTATTATTATTATTATTATTATTACTAATAGTAGCATGATGTTGTACCACACCTGAAACCATGAGGAGAGGTGTATAACAAATAAAACAACATAAGATTTTTCTTCCAAAATGATGCTGAGCATTATTGTTAATATTATTGTTCTCTTGAAATAAAAAAAAAATTAAACCAGGTTTCTGCATCTAGGAATATCTTCTAACATCAGAGAATGAACTATTGTACTGTGTGTTCAGCTAATGATGATAGTAAATACACAACCTGATGCTGCAAGATTTGTAGAAGAACTGATTGCTTAAAAAGATTTGAAAGTTATCACATCATACATAACCATCTGAGAGAAGCATACAATTGCCAACTGCTATTGAGACCCCAAAGGCAATTATCACCCACCAAAACTGCTATTTTTCATTTATAGGTCCTTAGAAAGATCTTTGTTGTAAGACCTCATCACTATGACAGAGATGTATGCCTCCTCCGTCCTCCACACTAGTTCTGTAATTAGTAATCATTGGCTTGCAGTCATAGACATGATTATACCCCTTGGTCTGTCTGACCGTTTTCAAAGAAACCTAAAAATTATTCAAAGCTGGGGTGCCTTAACTTATTACCACGTTCCCAATAAGCATCACACTTACTTTCTATGCGGACTTTCTTTTGCTCCTTGATTGTGATCTCTTTCTTTAACATATCCAAGGAAGACAGCTGCCCATCTCGCTCTTGGGTAAGTTTTACTAACTCTTTCTGCTGAATCAACCACTCTCTCTGTAACTTCTCCACCTCCAACTCACTATCATCTATAAGTTTAGTGAGTTTCTTGATTTCAATTTCCAAGGGCCCCAGTTCTTGTCCCTAGAGTCAATCAGAATGATTCTGTTTCATTTGCAGCATATTGACATTATATAGCTATACGTTCAGCACAGAGGCACCAGAAGAACACAGTTGCATTGCTCACAGTTTCTGGATCTTTTGTTTTGTTTTGAAACAGTGTGTAGTCTAAGGATGATCAAATAATATCTGTGAATCTGAAAATTCTTGAGCTAATATTAATATTTTAATTAGCTCTGATTTTATCCACTTAATTTGTTATCACTGATTTTATTCATTTTTGTGCACGAAACTATTATTAACAAGGGGGGGGGGAAAGAGATGGGGACAGCATTAGAATCAGAAAAGTGGAGTAAATGTTGATTAAAAAATAAGATAGTGAACAGTCTCCACATGTGCAGAAATTTCTTATTTTTCATTATGACTAAAATACTCAATGCAAGCACAAGAATTCCTTCCTGATGGCCAAGAAGCATTGTGAATGCAGCAGAATTTCAACTCTACATCAAGAAAAACTTTCCCATTTGTTTCTCGTGTACACTTATTACACAGTCTGATAAAACAGAATAAGTGTTAGCAACTTGGGAAAAACTAAGCAAAAAAAATTTTTTAGGCAGTGTCCCACTTCTTAACCTTATTTTCTGTCAGGACTGTAAAATATCTGGCAATTAATGTCAAAAAGGAGAATGGAGCAATAGAAGGAGATATAGGCTGGATGTACACTGCCATATAATCCAATTTAGAACTGCATCATATGATCAGTGCAGATGCATATAATGCAATTTAACTGCATTGAACTACATTATATAGGTCTATACCGACTATATAGGTATATACAGTTTCAATCTGCATTATATGGCAGTGCAGATCCAGCCTATATATCATTGCTGGTTCACCCTAACTTAGATATTTAAGACAGTTACAATTTGCTATGCCACACACATATGTACATTAGTGCATATGTATAATAAGTAGTGTGTATAATAAGAACAAAGGTAGTATGATATCAGCCAAGCAATCTACACACTTTGATCAACTGACGTTACTTTTATAGATTTCCCATTACTTACATTTTATAGCTGTTTGCTATAAAATGGAAAACACATGAAACTCAATATATTTAGAGAAGATATGTGGGATAGTATCTAAAACTCGTTCTGTAATATAATAGCAAAAAGACAAGTGTGTTGTACTAATTAAGTAGAATTGGCCAATCTAGTGGGCTGTATATCTTCAGATGGTAACTCATTGTCCTTGACCACTGTTCATGATGGCTAGGGTTTACAAGCATTTGAATTCAAAACAGCGGAACAGTGGCAGATGCCTGACTAGACTCGGGCTGTATCTGCACAGGCATATAATGCAGTTTGAACTGCATTATACTGATCAGTGCTGACTGGGTTATATTATATGGATTATATGAGTTCAATGCAGTTAATCTGCATCCTGAAACTGCATTATATGACAGTGCAGATGGGGCCTAAGTGTGGGAAGACTTGAGTTCAAATATCCTCACAGTCATGAATATCATGGGGTTAACCTTGCAACTTTTAGCCAGACTTTCCGGATACCTTTGAATTTTTTAAACCTACTTTTCATTAGTTCTTCATATTTAGGGCATTATTTTCTTGTAAGACTTCTTCTTTTTTTTCTTTTTTTTTACTCAAAGGTACTGGCAGTGGTATGGACTGGATTAATGGGGCTCCTGCAGTGATTAGTCTTAGCAATGGATCCTCCCCCATTTTGACATCACTATTCAGAAATAAAAACTAAGATATATTTTTTACTTTCACACACTACTGGATAACTTTGCAGGGTTCGTAGCTTTCTAAGGAAAGACTAAACCATTGTGGCACCCACGATGATGTCAGACTGCAGTGTTCATTTGCACAGCAATGGCAGCATATGAACAGTCACACATTTCCTATCCTTAGACTAAGATGAAGCCTTCAAATAATTAAGAGATTTTGACTGGATTTCATAATATAAGAAGTCCACAGGAGCAGTGGATTTTGTTCTGAACTCCCAATAATGATCCAAATCACTTTTAAAATTCATCTGAAAATTCAAAATAAAAAACTAGTTTTGTCAAGTTTCAAAGGTAGGAGGGAGCTGGTAGATTCCAGGAAAGGTTAAAGTCATAATGCAAATATTTTAAAAGGTTTCAATGTAATTTTAATAATGTTAATATAGCATTGTATTTTAATGTTTTTATGTTTCATGACACAAAATATTTAATTGTTTTTGCATTATTATATACATATTTGAATGCATTTGCTCTGTTTTTAGTTGTGTTTGCTGTAAGCTGTCTTGAGTTCTTAAACTAGGAGAAAGGTGGGATAAAAATGAAGTAAGTAATAACATAATAAACACATGAATAAATAAATACATACTCCAAGTTGAGAAATCAGCATTTCCAATTTCTTGTTGTACAGGTTGATCACCCCTTGTTTGCGTCCAATCATGAGGTTACGCTTAGCAATTTCAGCCTCACTATGACTGATTTGTTTGTTGAGGTTGTCCATTTCGCTGTCTATATCCGACAGGGTTTTCTCAAGCATATTCAGCTTGCAGTTAGTGTTTGTGATATTCAGCTCAGTTTGGGCCGTGTCATTCTCAATCTTGGTGAGCTGTATGTCCTAGGGATAATAAGGAGAGGATTTATTAGGAGTGCTTGGATGTATTGAATAAGTCATGCAAAACAAGAACTGTATTATAAAAAAGCATATTTTTTCTGACTGTTTTTTCCTTTGCATCAATTGTTTGTCCTTACCTCCCTAAAAAACTAGATTCCCTTGAACATCATCTGAGTGGCAGTCAAAAGTTAAATATTAAATTGAGATTATTGCCAGTGGAATATTTTTCCTGTGTAATAAATGCTTTTAAGTGTGTGTATAATAAGAAAACTAAGATCCTAATCACAATAGTACATACAATGCAGTATTTGCTATCAATTTCCACATGGTACATATTCCCTTCGTTCTTCAAGAGAGAGCAAAATGAACACTATCCTTACAGTGGTGTGTCTGTTTAATCAAACATCAGGAATGCAAAGGCAAACTTGGCATGGCCCTAAAATGATGGAATTATTTTGTGTCTTTAATAAGTGCCTAATAGTGTTTGTTCATGTTTTCAGATTGATCCTAGGGTTTCCAAAACGCATATTGAACTAAGATACTAAGTAGTCTTTTTAATCTTTTTTAGAACCAATACTCAATGCAAAAATATACACAGTCTTATCAATGTCCGTTCAACCTCATTTCTATCATCCCCACAGCTGTAGGTGTTATACATACCAAAGTCATCAGTTGGTTCTGAAGCTTAACACCTAGTTGTAGATAATATCTTGCTGCTTTGTTAGACATCAGCTGATCCTGCAGCTTGGACATGATCTCATTCTCAAGTTCTTGCTTGGTTTCCGATCCCTTCTCGATCTCTTTTCGAAGAATTGCCAACTCCTTCGTACGGGAAGCTTGATCCTGGAAAGAAGAAAAAGCACAAAAAGTTGTAAACAGGTCTCCTGTTGGAGGAGGGGGAAGCCCTACTAACTAGAAGTCGATGGAAAAACCATGGTGGAACCACTGAGGGAGTCTCACCATATTGGCCCGAATGAGAGCTTGCTCTGTCTCCTGAAGGGCACGGGTGTAAGTCCCAAACTCCACTTTCATGGCATCCTGTTTAGCCATGCATTGGGATATCAGCTTCCTGCTTGTGTTGCCATCATTCTCTGCGCGGTTTAAAAGAGAAGCCAAGAGCTCGTTTCTCTCTTCCTCCTTGGTGATGGACTTCTTGTAGACTTCAATTTCAATCTCCAATGCCTTGAGCTTGTGTCTGGATTCTCTGAAGGAGAAAGAGAAAAATAATTAACCCGGAGTTCCCTTGGGGAAATAGGGCAGAATATAAATAAAGTGTTGTTGTTGTTGTTGTTTAATAGTTAGATAAGGCTATAGGACAGCTGTGTCAAGTCTGAGGGGGTATTCTATTTGAGGGATCTTATTCCCAGTAACAGTTCTGATTTTCTTTTTTCCCAATTCATTTTTATTAGTGAAAGACTGGACATGACATACATATAGACAAACATCAACAATAAAGTGAGAAATATAAATCCATATATATATATATATATATATATATATATATATATATATGTTGAATCCATACATACACATATGTATATATTTCCACATGTATATACACTTATATACATATGAACACACAACAGGACCAACCCTAAGGGGAAAAAACAAAAACAAAAAAAATAGTTCTGATTTTCTGATAATCACTTTGTATTTCATTTTTTTCAAATGGGGAAGATATGTTTGGAATGTCTTCATAAATTATAAATCCCTTTATCTAACTCACCAGCAAGAGCAACCTCCAAAACACTCTCTACCTATATAAACCACTTACAGCAAAGCTGCTTGCATAGCAGCATAGGCTTCATCTCGGTGCTTCATCCCAGTCAAGCTCCCAGCCCAGTTACGCAAGAGCTGCTTTTTTTCCAACTGAATAGCTTGTATCTCTGTAATTGCCTGGAAAAACAGAGTAGTGAAATGTTACACCCAAATGGGGCAATGATATTCCAGGCCCTTTTCGATCATACTACATCCTATCCGTTCTTATGCAGTACAGTAGCAGTGTTGCGTATCCTGATTCTTAACTTTTGTTTTCTGATTATTATTATTTTTTGCTTATTTCACATATGGTGGAATGAAAATATTGCAAAAACAGTCAGCCATACCGAAAAGTGGGAACATGTAACAAAAGCCCGAGGGAATTTAAAAGTGTGGCACTGGCTGTTGCTATATGGAGGAGACTGAATTACATGACGCATGCCAATAGATAGTGAAAACAGGGCAACTCTGTTCTCAAATTCTTTTACTCTGCTACTCCACATTATTTTTCAGTTTAAAATATTGCTTTCAAAGTTTTACTACATACCTCTAGACAAGTAGCTTCCTCCAAGTATCATGGCCTTTGATGCATTGATATGCTTTGTACAAGCACACATTTTACTAAAATGACAAGTACGTATATCAGTTCAATTAAAAATTGAGAACTGTGTATATAATTTGATAGCTAATTTCTAAAATTGCTATGTCCCAGTGATTTGGCATGCACTTTGATATGCATCTATTTGGAATTAATCAGTGGAAGGTATTTCCAGATGACTACATGTAGAGGATTGTTACCTAGATGCCAGCTTCCAAGGAAAAAGCTCTAAACAGATAAAATAAAAGAATACTATACACCATATTCTGTGTATGTATATTTAAAATGCCATCTGAAAATACATTAACAAGATTTTTGGAGGAAACTGTTTCAACTGTTCAGGAGACATTTGTTGATAATTTAATGTATTTTATTACACATTTGTGTTTTTAGCATTATGATTTGAATGCTATTTGCATGTGGTATTGCTTTTTATATAGATTCTTAGTTGCCCTGGCCTCTTTGTAAGAAAGAGAAAAACAGATATGAGCAAATAAGTCAGGATAGTTAAGCTGATAAAACCAGTATGCACAGAGAATTTTAGAAGAATGTTATAGACTTACTTTTTCACACAAAAACCAGGAAATGGCCTGCTCTCTTACCTCTGCCACTTCTTTCCGTGTAATGTTTGTGTCTTCAGATTGTGCCATGTATTGCGCTTCATAGAGAGCTATCTGCTCCTCCAACTCATTGACTTTCTTTGTTAAGCGATCTACATGAAGGTCCTAAGACATTAGGAAAAAACATGAATGATAATTGGACCAGTTTCCCCCCTGCTTTTTTCCACTCTTTCCAGGCAATGTGAGAATAACCACATCAAAAGTGTTAATTTCCCCACACTTCTGTGTCAATAGATGATTATTACCACCTTCAGCATCAAGCATCTAACTGTTTTCTTTTTTTGTAGCTCATTTCCCCATAGACTCACAGAATCACAGATAGACCACAGTGGCCACCCAGTCCGATCCCATTCTGCCATGCAGGAACACACAATCAAAGCACCCCTGGCAGATGGCCATCTGGCCTCTACTTAAAAACCTGCAGAGAAGGAGATTCCACTACACTCCAGGGTAATCTACTTTACTGTTGAATAGATCTAACCTTCAGGAAGCTCTTCCTAATATTTAGGTGAATCTGAATTCATTGCTCCATTGTGTCCTAGTCTCCAGAGCAACAGGAAAAAAATGTTTGCCCCCTCCCCAATGTGAGATCTTTTCAAATATTTAAACATGACTATCGTGCCCCTTCTCAGCCTCCTCTTCTCCAAGCGAAACATACCCAGGTCCCTCAGCTGTTCCTTATGGGACCTCCTGTATGATTCTGATCATCTTTTGCCTGCTGTGGAAGCCAATGGAATGTTGAAAGCTTGCATAATGTGTTTTGTGCATTTTAACTGGTCAATAAAGATGTTGCTGTTTTGTGGATTTTGTATTTTATTTTGATGCATGGCCAATGCATCACTGAATATATTTCTTGGATTTAAAGGTATCAAATTTAGCCATAGCAGAAGAATCCTAAAAAATAGGAAACTAAGAACTAGGCCTTCATTTTATGAGGTTTCTACCTCCAATAAAAGTAAATCTTATTATTTTGGGCTATAATTGGCTGAGTGTTTCCAATAAAGTAATCAAAGGTTTTCCCAGCTGTAGCAGTAAGAGACTTCTTGAAAAATTAAATGTTCTCTGCCTAACAAAGGAGCCTGTTTCATTTGAAATGATAGTCATTCTGAATTCCTAGAGGAGGTATTTTATTGCTGGAGCTGTTCTCAGAGTAAGGAACAAAATGACAGGAGTGGGAAGTGAGAAAGGAGTCAACAGAAGATGAGTTCTGGCAAGTACTGAGTGGCAATCTTTCTTGTCAGTGATTCTTGAGGAAGGAGACCTGGTGAGAAACAGAGAGGATCATTCACAGCACTAAGATCCACTATTGCTAGGTACCTGTTTTTGTTTTTCGATTTCTGCATGCATTCTTTCCATATCAGTCTTATTCACTATTCTTTTCATCACGGCCATATCATCACGGACATCTTTGTCCATGTTCTGCATGTAAAACAGGCGCAGGGACAGCTTTTCTATCTCTGTCTGCATAGCTGAAACTGAGAAAACCAACAGGGAAAATGTATTTCAACAGTTTGTGCCAAAACTACAATGAGGAGGCATCGTGATTCACATATTGGATCATATCAGATACTAAAAATACCCCAATCTATGCCAATATAAACTTGTCTTCACTCAGAAAACTTAGTATATCCTTTAAATTAATCACAGACATACATGTTCCAATGTTGCATTATTTCAATTGGGTAAATATTCACAATGTTAAGCAGGAATGAGGAACATTGTACAATGCACAATCTTTTTTCCATGAACCAATCATGTATTTAAGAGTTCAGCTGGTAGTTATAGGTGGCAAGGCATTCCATGCAGCAAGTGAGTAAGTTGGCAGAAGCAGGGATGGATCTCTCGATTCTGCTTAATTTCCATGAAGGTTCCAGAAGAAGGGAAGCTCTTTTCTCCGTCACTTTCACAGAAATATAGCCAGCTGAAAGAGAAATTATGAATTCCTCCCACAACAACCTGCTTTATACAAAGCAACCTACTTCAGAGGCTAGTAGCATGGATTCTATTGTCTTCACAGTTATAAGGTTAAACATATGCTGATGTAAAATAAAAATTGACATCCTTGTGATACTGAATTGTGAGTTTAATATTTTTTGCATTTATAGAATGTGACTGCAGAAATATGCACACATATCTGGGTAGTTTTCCTGTTAGCTACTCATTCCTTGGTTCCACAAAACACAGTAACCACAAACACACTGCAACAAAATTAAAATATGGTAATATCATGAGTATCAATAAATGTGCATATATATGACCTAGTGATATTTCTATAATTAAGGTCTTAGCTTTTAAAGAGTCTTGACTCGTGTTCACAGTCTGCTTTTTTTTCTCATAATGGTTCATTTAGCCACCCTTTCCAAACAATATGAAAATAATGAGGAAAATCCTAGAGGTTCAGGGACAGATCACCTCTTTTGCGTTCATCCTCAGTGTTTTCACATGCTGCCTTGTATGTCTTCCTGAGATCATGCAACTCTTCCTCCAGTTGCCGGCGTGCCATGGCAATCTGGGAATGGCAGTTGTGGTTCTTCTCCAGTTCCATTTGCAGCCTGGCCAGTTGTTGCTGGACGCCATATAAGATCACTCCAAGATTCTCTCTCTCTCCCTTCCCATGCTTTATGGATGCTGTCTGCAGATACAAAATGGAGGAAATGAGCCAAGACTCACCAATACAAATAGACAAGAACAGAGAGCAAATCCGAAGAAAGACACCCTACCAGTTCACGAAGCTCATCAGTCAGTTTTCCTATCTGTTTACTGAGGTAGGCCTTTAGAGCACTTTGGAATCTTTTCATCAATGGCTAAGGAAAGAAATAAGACCACATTAATACCATTGTATTACTTGAGGAAGCAACATCTGTCCTTCAATAACCCCTGTGGTTAGAATAAAAACAAATAAAAGTGAAAAAATTACAAAATACTAAATAAAGAGGAGGACTTGCCCTCCCAAACTTAAAACTATACCAAGAAGCAGCTATATTGAATGGGTTTAAAGAATGGATTCATCTTGATAATCAAAGCCTCATAGTTCTTGAAGGAGCAGATTTAAAAATTGGCTTGCATGCATACCTAATTGATAGAAAAGTGTCAGAAGACCCAAACTTTAATAAACACCCAATTAGGAAAATAGGAGAACTTGGAAAAAGCACAAAAGAAAATTTTATTACAAAAATACCACAATGGACTTTGATTTAGGAAGCCAAGGGTAACAGAAAGATAGCTAACCTATGCAGATTTACTCAAGAAGACCACGAGGCAATCTCTAACTAAAAACAAGGATGGAAATAAACCAACAAGGCTACAGAGTGAACTGGTTTGAATTTACACAAATAAACAATCAATATTAAAAGGACGTACACATAGGATCTAAGGAAGAAAATACCAATTTCAACAAAATAAGAAATAAAGAGCTATCCAAAATTTATGCCCTGCTGCTAAAATTATACATGGAAGATGAATATATCAAAGAATGTATGCTAAAATGGACCATGTAGGAATGCCTCTGGAAAGTAAAAAAAATATATTGAGAAATTACTCATTGTTGGAAAACCTTTACAATATGTTCTATCAATATTACACGACACCTGCAAAAATGCAGCCACAATTGAAAAAAATCTGTTGAAAATGTAAACAAGCAAAGAGATCATTTTTTCATATGTAGTTTTCCTGCAAAAAGGCAAAAATATTTTGGATTGATATATATAAAACTATAGAAAATGTATTAAAACTAAAAACACCCATGCATTCAGAGGCATTCCTACTAGGCAAAACAGAGAGATCATTTTTGAAGACATATGACAGACTTTACATTCTGATGACAACTGCAGCAAGAATTGTGTATGCACAGATGAGGAAACAAGAAGAAACACCAAAAATGGGAGAATGCATAGTAAAAGTAGCTGAAAGAAGGAAATAAGGTGTTTGGCTGGAATCCTACATACACTTATCTGGGAGTAAGCCTCATTCAACACAACAGTATTTAAAGAATAGACATGCTTAGGGTTTCACTGTCTGGATCATTTCACATGGAGATTTAGAATGATTTAACCAGTGGGAATAAGAGGGGGGAAAGGAAAACAGAAAGGGGAGGAAGCAGAAATATAGGCAAGACTGGGCCACGATGGAACACAAGTGAGAAAGAGAAGCAGGTCTTGGGGAGAAAAGCAATCTAGTATGACAATTGGGAGACTAGTAAATCAAGCAGTACGAAGTGTGGAGATATTAGGGAGAGAACTAATTGTAAGTTCACAATTAGAATAGGCCTAATGAATCAATGGGACATATAAGTGTTAATTTAATTAATCTCATTGATTCAGCGGTCTATTCTAATTGGTACTACTAACAATTGATTTACTCCTGTGATTTTGGTATAGAATGAGCATTCCCTAAAATATTTATATCTCAGGAATTCCTGTAATTTCAGAGAGTCAAATTAAAACATGAGCTGCTCAAAATAAAAAAAACCCGAGACATTCGTCATGCTGGCAGGGCTATACAAAGTCATCTTAGAAGCGGAGAATTCATCCAGGAAAATGGAGCTATGTTGTAATAACTGACAACTTGAACTTATCAATATGGGATAAATCTACTCATACCAGTTGTTTGCTCTTTTCAGCCATGATCTTATTCTCTTTCCATTGCTTATACCATGAAATCTTGTAAGTCAAACTCTCCCTGAAATCTAACACACCCAATTTGAATAATGTGCTGTTAAAGAAAACACCAATATTACCCACCCGCCACCACTTACTATAAAAAAATGAGTGCCATATAAACTCGAGTATAAGCCGACACGAATATAAGCCAAGGCACCTAATTTTACCAAAAACTGGGAAAACGGATTGACTTGAGTTTAAGGCAAGAGTGGGAAATGCAGCAGCTATTGGTAAAATTCAAAATAAAAAACTTTCTTCAATGCAAATGTGCTTAAGTAGCCTTCTAAGAATAAGAAAGAGAGTAAAATAATACATGTAATAATAAAAATAGAGTAAAATGATAAATGTAATAATAAAAAATAAAGTAAAATAAATGTAATAAAATAAAAATAGAGTAAAATAATGTAAATGTAATAATAATAATAATAATAATAGAGTAAAATAATAAATGTAATAAAAATAATACTAATAACAGACTAAAATAATAAATAACCTTAACTCGAGAATAAGCTGAGGGGGTCTTTTTCAGCCTAAAAAAGGGGCTGAAAAACTAGGCTTATACTTGAGTATGTACAGTATATCTGCATTAGCTGGTAATTGATAGCTCTATTTGCTTTTCATTTTGTGTATATGTGTTTGCATCACAGTTTCCCTAAATGTTGCGTTTTCCTTACATGTTCTGGGTCCAGCACAACCAGCTGGGTTTCATCCTCTGCTCCTTCGCCACCAAGCTCTCTGTCAGCAAAATGCAACCTATCTTCATCACCATGGTCTTCCATGGGACTAAAAGAACCAAACTGTGGAGATGAAGGCTGAAAAGCAGATCCAGCATAGGAAGGAACAGCAACTGATACTGTAGCACCTGTTTTTGGAGTAGAGTTGGATGGCATCAGAGAAAACTCAAGGCAACAATGAGTGTTTTCAGTTCGTGGAAGAAACTTATCAAAGGGATTTTTATTTCTTATAACACCATAAAATCATGGAATGCATGGAATTCAAAGAATAAAGAATAAAAGGGGAAGGGAAGTATTGACAGTTTTTCTTCTTTTAATAGATGTGGAAAATGAAAACTTCCAGGAAGAGAATGAAAAGCCCTTAGATTAGGTATTTTGGATTTGTTTGTAGTTGATGTTTAATGGTTGTAACAATAGTGTATTTTATATTAGGAACATATATTTCTACTTTCTTGTCTCTGTATTTTGTCCAATAGTTTGCATTCTTGCTTTATATGTGTTTGTGGATTTGTGTTAGTTTTTTTCTGAACACATTTTTTAAAAGATACCCTGTTCTTCAAATGATAAATCTAGAATAAAGATGAAGGATCACATTCTGCTGCATTTTCCTTGATGGGAAGAGGCCATCTTTATCACTCCAAGTTGTTTTAAGCTGAACTATTATTGTAGCCCACTACAGTGTAGCAAGAGCAGCATTTGCAGGTTTTCCTCTTTTGCCAGAAATGTTTAATTTCCATTTGTCTTAAATTACATTTTATCCGTATGTGAACAGTTGGTGAATCATTATATTTAATTACAATGGTGATTTATGCAGTGGTTTATATACCCAATCTTGTGTTTATTTATATGAACATGTTAATGTGTTCTGTAATAGTTTTCAAATGTGCTGATGCATTTTTGTATTTACTTGATATTTACCATGAACTGAATTGTTCAAAGCATAGAAAAGAAGAATACAGTATATATTTTATAGAATAAAACAGACCATATATGATGGGAAGAAGAATTCCTCTATTTCATTTCTTTATTACCATTTTATTCTTTTCAATTTGGATTTTAGTTCTCCTCTTTTACCATATTTTTTGACTACTGCCATGTGCCTTCAAGTTGACTCTGGCCGATGCCAAAACCTACCATAGAGTTTTCTTGGCAAGATGTCTACAGAAGAGATTTATTACTGTTTTCCTCTAAGGCTGTGAGAATGTAACATCTCCCAAGGTAAATGCATGGGTTTCCAGAGCTGAGTGGAGATTGAATGTTTGTCTTCTGAACCCTAGTGCTACACGCAAAGCACTAAAGCACACAGGCTCCTGTTTTGATTATGATGTATTTCCTTTAGATTGACTGCTGTTCCTGAAACTTCATGTGGTCGCCTTTGACCCAAGTGGACTTGAAAAGTGTTTTACAAGTACAATTAAGGAAATTGCCACATTCATTACCCAGATTCCTTTATAAAATATACTTTTATATTTTGTTTTCCTCTATACGTGGCATTATTAGTAAAAACAGAATGACATTTAATCCGTATTTCCATTACTTAAATTATCTGAATAGCCCAAAACTTGTTCAAATAATGGTCACATTGATGAGGCAGCACATTATAGTTGAAAATACAGGAATTGATTTTGCACTGGCATCAAACAGAGTTTAGGTGAGAGATTATTATACTAGTGGGAAGGAAAGTCGCCTTCTACAACACAACACCCCATACCTGATGCCGCACGTTGCTCAGGAATTTCAAACCTCATGCTGCTGGCTGTTGAAGATGCGGAGGAAAATGTCTCACTGTGCAGTCTTGAAGGCACACTGCCAATGTCTGCTAATACTTCGGAAACCTGTTCATGAAACAAAGGTCAGAAGGGCACTGCCAAAAGCTGTTGTGCAGTTCTACAAGAATGTGTTGTACACCAAATACACTGGAAAGTGGTTCACATACTATAAGTGGTGTAAACAGCCTTTGAAACACTTCTGTACAGCATTTTAATGGCATACTTACTTCTGGTTCCAAGGACTGCACACTAATGATTCGAAACATGTTACAAACGCATAACGACTTAGTAAAAGGTAAACTGCAGGAGAACAATCCCTTTTCTTGTCCAGTACTCTCTTCTTACAATAGGAGCTCACAGCAGGTCATGAATGCAGAAACATTCACCATTTATGCCTTAGCAAGAGATATAAAAAGGCATCCTTGCTACAGTACTGGATTTCATCTACACCTATCATGACTAGTAATCATTAATAGCTTCATTTATCATGAATTTGCCTCATCCATTCATTAAAGTCATCCAGATAGGAAGCTATCACTGAATCCTGTGTAAACAAATAAGTGATCTGCAAAGATGTATTCCTCTCCATCCATAAACAGGTGCTCCTCAACTTGAGTAAATGACACAGACACTGATACTATAAGAGAGAGAAAAAATGTTGTCCATTTTCTGTTTAGTACAGATACATTCACAAATTTCTATCCCTTCTTAGTCAGCTTTTTCCCCAAACAAAACTGTTCCACCCCCCCCCCCCCCCAGAGGTTTCAATGCATAATCTCCCCTCCTTGGACCTCCTGCTGTATCAGACCATGCAACAATCTTGCAGCTAAAAACCAGAATATTGCACAAAATCAGCATTGGCAATTATTAATATAAATCCCAGCAACAACCAAAATAAGAGCATGTGCTTGTAGCACACACAGATGAAACCTTGTGATTTGTAGTTTTATTACAACCGGGTAATAATAACCAGAGAGCTTTTGTATTAAAACTACCATAGGGTTTAGACTTGTAGGCATATATAGAGAATGGGTAAAATGTGTTTGTGGTTATATTTAACAGAAAGGGTATTTCTATAAAAATAATAAACTTCAGCTGAAAAACTGCACAAAAATTTACAGATAGTCATTTTATGTCAAAATGACTATCATGTGTTGTCCCTGTCTCCAGCTGGTTCAACAATATCCACTTCTCACATAAGTCCCTTGATGCCACTTAGGATTGTCCAGCATTGCCTCCCTTTCAGTTGTTCCATGATCAACTGTACTAGAGCACAATCTCTTCGGGTTATCTAGACATTTTACCTTTTTATATCTCTTGCTAAGGTTATTAAATGTAGATGCATTTATTCCTTCTGTATGCGGTTAATTGGAGTCATTCATCACTACACCACTTTCTCCTCTAAATGTGCATGTGTGGTTGTGTGGGTGTGTGTGTGTGTGCAAACACCTTTAGGTCAGCTGCCAACATATGACGACTCAAGTGAATTGATTTTCCAGTTTGTTCTGCTAAAATATAGCTGACAGCACCTGGTATTTGTGGGTGGTCTCCCATCCTAGCACTAAACAAGTCTGGCCACAAATAGCTTCCAAGATTAGATGAGATCTTCATGGAATTTCAGCTGCTGTATTTTCCTAAGTTTTTTATCTGTCCCAAGATCACCCTTGGAACAGATAAAACCAACAGCATGTCAACAATACTCAACTATGTTTGGGGCTTCATACTAGTGTCCAATCCATTCTATAGACTATAAACCACTTACCTGAGAAGGAAAAACTTCCATGATGTTGATCTGAACAGAATATTTTGTTATGCCATATGGTTGATTTCTCTTATCTATTACTTGATGATTATTTTAAAAATGTGGTACTGTATCTCAATCAAATACTATTCCCCTTTTATATTTTTGTTCTTATTTTAATTAGAGAGTCAATTTTTCACATTGTGTCAGACAATGACTATGCTCAAGCTACGTTCTCCATTCCTTCCTCTGAAGCAACCACTAGAGGGAGACAGGAGCTATAGCACCTGTCTTGAATGCAAGGCCCATGGGCTGAAAGTCATTTTATGTGGCCTACAAGGTCTGGGCACATTTCAGAGCCTGTAGTATTTTTAATGATTATTTATTTATTTATTTATTATTTAAACTTATATGCCGCCACTCCCCTGGGGATCGGAGCGGCTTACAAGAATAGCTAAAATCTAACAAAGTTTAAAAGCAATTTAAAACAATTTAAAAACAACAGTATCAAACATTAAAAGCCTGTCGAAACAGGTATGTCTTACATGCCCTGAGGAAAGCTGGTAAGTCCCGCAGGGCACGAACTTCAGGTGGCAGAGCATTCCAGACTGATGGCGCCACTGCTGTGAAGGCTCTGCGTCTGGTTGCTGTTAGACACAAGGTCTTGACACTGGGGACTTCCAATAGATCTTGGTCCTCAGAACGGAGGGATCTCTGGGGTTGGTAGGGGGTGAGACGATCCCTCAGATACATTGGCCCCAGACCATGCAAGGCCTTAAAGGTGAGTACCATCACTTTGAAAGTGATCCGGTGCTCAATTGGTAACCAATGCAGCTGTAGTAAGATTGGTGTTATGTGGCATCTCATCGGAATTCCCGCAAGAAGCCGAGCAGCTGCGTTTTGTACCAACTTGAGCTTCTGAATCACCGACAAAGGGAGGCCAATGTAGAGGGCGTTACAGTAGTCCAGTCTTGAGATGACTGTGGCCTGGATCACCGTAGCTAGGTCGTCCCTGGACAGGTAGGGGGCCAGCCGTCTAGCCTGCCGCAGGTGAAAGAAGGCGGTCCTGCTCACGGAGGAGACCTGGGCCTCCATTGTCAGCAGAGGGTCCAAAAGGACTCCCAGGCTCTTTACCAATGATGACGGGCGTAGCGCCTCGCCATCCAGGGTAGGCAGCTGGATGTCCCCACTGCCCGGTCCACCCAGCCATAGGATCTCCGTCTTTGCTGGATTCACCCTCAACCTGCTGGCACGCAGCCATCCAGTAACGGCCTCGAGGCACTGATGGAAACAATCGGGTACAGAGTCCGGTCGGCCTTCCATCTTCAGCACCAGCTGAGTGTCATCGGCATACTGATAACACTCAAGCCCAAAACCTCGAACCAGCTGAGCAAGTGGTCGCATATAGATGTTAAACAACAGAGGGGAGAGAATGGCCCCCTGAGGAACCCCACAAGATAGAGGGGACCTCTCAGAGACCAGGCCTCCCCTCTCCACTCGCTGTCCACGGTTGTGAAGAAAGGAGGACAGCCAGTTTAAAGCTGTCCCCCTGATTCCAGCAACAGCAAGGCGGTGGGTCAAGAGATTGTGGTCGACCATGTCAAATGCTGCTGTGAGATCCAATAGCACAAGCAGCGCTGACCCGCCCTGGTCAAGCTGGCATCGAAGGTGATCCGTGATGGAGACCAGCACAGTCTCTGTCCCGTGACCCGCATGGAAGCCGGACTGGAAGGGATCTAGTCCGGCTGTGCTGTCTAGGAATTGCTGCAACTGCTCCGCTGCTGCCCTCTCAATCACCTTGCCCAGGAACGAGAGATTTGAAACTGGGCGGTAACTGGAGGGAACCAAGGGATCTAAATCTGGTTTCTTCAGCAAAGGAGAGACCACCGCCTCTTTTAAACCCTCTGGAAAGACTCCTTGCTCAAGGGAGCTGTTTATGATCTTCAACAGAGGGTCACGTAATCCCTCCAAGCAGGATTTCACCAACCAAGAGGGACACGGATCGAGGGAGCAAGTGGTCAGTCTAGCTGCAGCTATGAGCCTATCGACAGCCCCTGCATCCAGCGGGATGAACCAGTCGAGGATGGGCCCAGTAAGTGGCCACGGGGTCTCAAGTTCTCTCACTGTATCAATTGTGGTGGGGAGGTCCCGGCGAAGTAGCGAGATCTTGTCTGCAAAATAGCTCTGAAAAACCTCGGCTGGAGGGGGCTGTTCACCACTTTTTGGGACGGTAGGAACCATTGTTAGAGATCGAATTATTTTGAACAATTTTGCTGGGCGTGAGCTAGCAGACGCTATCAAAGAAGTATAATATACTCGCTTTGCCTCAGTGATAGCATGCTCACAGGATTCCCTGAATGCCTCATATGCTGATCTCAATGCTCCGTTACGGAGTTCTCGCCACACGCCCTCCAGCTGTCTCTTTTCTCGCTTTATCAGTCGAAGTTCCTCGGTGAACCAAGGAGACCGATTTCGGCGGGGTCTGAGAGGGCGTCTAGGGGCGATCTCGTTGAGTGCATTGGATAGCCTGATGTTCCATGTGTCCACCTGCACATCGATCGAGTCGCTGGCAGTCTCCAGATCCCTCAGAGCATTCTGGAACCTACTGGGTTCCATAAGTCTCCTTGGGCGAGCCCAAATTGGCTCGGCGCCCTTGCAGCGTGGGTAGGCATGCTCCAACCGGACTCTCAGGGCGCAGTGATCCGACCATGGAACCTCTATTGTGGAGGCTTGGGTCACTTGAATTCCTGCGCTGAAAATCAAATCTAACGTGTGCCCCGCCCGATGCGTGGGCCCAGTAGTACAGAGGGAGAGTCCTAGTGTCTCCATGGTAGACACTAGGTCCACAGCCGCTAATGAACAAGAGTCTGCATCAGTGTGGATATTGAAATCCCCCAAGACGATAAGTCTGGGGAACCTCAGGGACCACTCCAACACAGTCTCAAGCAGCTGGGATAGGCTGTCCGCTTGCATGATTATGCTTGCATTTCATTTTGTATTTGTCGATTTGTGGATGAGGATTAAGTGTCTCAGGTTATTTAACAATACGTTGAGGAGTAGGTACATTCATACATTCTTACAATTACAAATGACCCTTTGAAGGCAACCACAAGGCTGATGTGGCCCTTGGTGAAAAAGAGGTGGACACTCCTGAGCTACAGCATTACATTACATTTACCTGTAAATTCACACCCATGAACCCCATTCAGTGTCACTAACCTGCCCAATGGGGGATGTTCTGTATTCATAAACATTTCGCATTGGCACGCTGAGGGTCTTTCCCACCAATCTCTCTTCCCCAAACATTGCAGGAACAACTGGTGGCCCTTCCTCCATGGGCATTGTAAGAATAGCTGGTACTCCTTCCCCTGTAGGCATTGAAGGAACAACTGGTGGCCTTTCTTCCGTAGGTACTGAAAGAACAACTGATGGTCCTTCCTCTGTGGGCATTGCAAAAACAACTGGTGCTCCTTCTCCTGTAGGCATTGAAGGAGCAACTGGTGGCTCTTCTTCTGGAGGCATTGAAGGGGTAACTGGTGGCCCTTCCTCCGTGGGCATTGCAGGAACAACTTCTGCCCCTTCCTCTGTGGCTGCAGCAGCAGCAACAACTACTGCTTCTTCCCCCATAGCCATTGCAGGAGCAACCTCTACCTCTTCCTCTGTGGCTGCTGCAACAGGAACTGTTGCTTCTTCTTCTGTGGTCATAGCAAATGCAACTCCTGCCCTTTCATCCATGGCTGCTTCAAGAGAAACTGCTGCCTCTTCCTCTGTGGCTGTTGCAGAAGCAACTGCTGTTGCTTCCTCTGTGGCCATTGCAGGAATGGCTTCTGTCCCTTCCTCCACAGCTGCCACAGGAGCATTTCCTGCATCTTCCTCCTTGGTAATACTTTCTTCTGGCTGCAATTAACATAACAAACCAGAACCACCTTTCATTATACTGGTCCACTTTTCATTATATTAGAACAAATGGTTTTGTTTTACTCAAGTCAGATGTTTATTTTTAAAATAATTGAACATACTTAATGTTAATGGCACTTCTCCTTTTGAATTAAGTCTGAGAAGAGCCATGAATCAAGTTACTTTCATATAGCTTTATACTATCTTGTAGAATGACCTTTGGGGAAGAATATGTATCGCTTCCCTTCATCTTAAGGTACCCTGCAAAAAACAAGGGATGTGTAATGAAAAACAACAGAATAACTGGGAGGAAACCATAAAAATATTGCTGGTGCTACAGCAGAATCAGTATATCATGTATTGAACTGCACAGAGAAGTATTTCATTAATCGTATTCTTCTATTAGCACCATTTGTAAATTTACAGGATCATTTCTCAGCTGAGGAATCATATATACTTAACTCAGCAGGTGGTGCTATGTCTGCTTCATTATCTTTACTCGAACTGATGTCTTTTAGCTGCTCAGTTTATTCAATATTATAAAAGAATTACTAATGCACATGTAATAACATTCCTGAGTGAAGATAGAATCGGCAGAATGTACTTCCCATTTGTACTTCGCATCTGCCACATCTTTAATATTTACAACACATTAAAATACCCCCCATTGAGACTCTCTATCTCTCCTCACCCTATTAATATGTAAATGTATGTTCATATAAAAATATCCAATTACACCAGTAAGCTCCTCAGTTCAATTTCAATATCATTTTAATTCACTAGAACATCATGTTTACATTACCGCTTCATCTTCTGCAACCAACTCTTTCTCCTCATCTGCAATTTTGCCATGCTCTGATACAGCACTGCATTTGAAATTGAAAGGAAGAAATCAAAGAATATGTTCAGATTTGGTGTGATTTATGCCAATTTGCAAGGCAAAGCGTTTGCAAGACAAGGAATTGGAATGAGATATTTATATCCATACTTTAAAACAAAACCAAGTGGATATATATCAGCATTACAGATGTATACAAAAGCTTAAGAATGCTTAAAAGACAAAACATGACATAAATGACAATCTTTGTTGTTACATGCCATTAAATCAGTCTTGTCAGTGGCAACTCTGTAATGAGAGAGCTCCAACAGACCCTGATATTAACTGCCCTGCTCAAATCTCACAAACCTAGCCTGTGGCTTCACTGATTGAGATGGTACCCTATAATATGGTCCCCCTCTTTTCCCACTGCCATCAGGTTTACCATGGATTATTGTCTTTTCTACTGAGTCATGTCACCTTAGGTAAAGGTTTCCCCTGACATTAAGTCTAGTCTAGTCATGTCCAACTCTCTAGGGTGGTGCTCATCTCCATTTCTAAGTCAAAGAGCCGGTGTTGTCTGTAGATACCTCCAAGGTCATGCACCATAACTGCATGGAGCACCATCACCTTATGCTATGGGAAAAGCCTAATGATGTATTTAATGATGTCTTTTAAATACAGTTTTGACACTTGGTGGAAAAGAAAAAAATACAAGTAGAGAATTAAGAGCTATGTGGACAACTGCAACTTCCAGGCATTTCAGATTTTAAAAATTCTGCCCCGTTGCTAATGCTGGCTAGGGATACTATATGCTAAGGTCTGACAGCAGGCAGGCAGGCAGAGTTGTTAATCTCTGTTTTAAATAATGCATGTGCTATTTCAATGAGAGATGATAAGCAGTAGATTCTTGTATTGAATCTAGAGATCAGAGGCTGGATCAACACTCTCCTACATCCCAGGATAATTTTCAAATCTAAGGGCCCTTCCACACAGCCCTATATCCCAAAATATTAAGGCAGATAACTCAGATAACCCAGTTCAAAGCAGATATTGTGGGATTGTCTGCCTTGATATTCTGGGATATAGGGCTGTGTGGAAGGGCAGCCAGTTCAAAGTAGATAACCTGGGATAAGATCCTGGAATATAGGGCAGTGTAGAGCTAGCTAGAGGAAAAATGCAGTAGGAGGCCTAGAATACAATGCAATAAAACTACAAGAATGTCTACTGTCTGAGATTTGAAAAGGGAGAAAAATATAAAATGTAGTTTGTAGAGAGGATAGTACTTCTAGAGAGACAGTTTTTAATTACATTGTTGCACAAACCAGGACGAAAATAGGGGGAATCCTGAGTGAAGAGAACGGCAATGCCATACAATGCAAAACAATAACAACAATAATGGTAATAATAATTAACAAAGTGTAAAAATTATCTTTACCGTTTCAATTGTATATGCAATAGATAATTTTCAGACACCCTTTGTATATGGAACCCAAGACGGTTTTTGCAATGTAAGTTGAAATAAAACACAGCTAAAGCAATGTGAAAGTTTAAAAACATAAACAATCCAATTAAAACATTGATCAAAACAGTTAAAAACCTTGAAGTCTTGCCTTTACAAAATACTGCCTAAAGTAAAGTGATTGTAAATATGTAATTGTCCTATTATAATGAGTTTCAGTACAAATATCAGTTTAAGTAACTTTCATAGTACATACATAATATATATATATATATATATATATTAGTACAAACATAATATATAAAATTTACAAAATAATTTCATAGGTCAAATAGATCAATTTCAGTATGTCCACAAAGTTTTTGACAAATATTCATGTAGTGTTCCACAAACTTGGGAATATTGTTCACTTTGAATACATCAAACTTAGAAACAATTTGCCTTGTGTTCAGCAAACTTGGGAATATTTTGTGGACATACTGAAATGGATCTATTTGACCTATGTAATTATTTTGTAAATTTTATATATTATGTTTGTTGCACTATTAAAGTGTGTCCTGTATGTACTATGAAAGTTACTTAAACTGATATTTGTACTGAAGCTCATTATAATAGGGCAATTACATATTTACAATTTATTTATAGATATCTGTGTTATTTGAGTAAAGTTTTTTTTTTTTGGTCGTGTCAGGAGTGACTCCTGTGTGAGAGAATTGGCCGTCTGCAAGGACGTTGCCCAGGGGATGCCTGGCTGATTTTGATGTTTTTATCATTCTTGTGGGAGGCTTCTCTCATGTCCCCGCATGAGGAGCTGGAGCTGACAGAGGGAGCTCATCCGCCTCTCCCCGGATTTGAACCTGCAACCTGTCGGTCTTCAGTCCTGCCGGCACAGGGCTTTAACCCACTGCGCCACCGGGGGCTCCTATTTGAGTAAAGTAAAGTGATGAAATAATGTCGCTATACAGCAGGAATGGGCAGATGTTTTGGACTTCAATTCCCACAATTCCTAACAGCCGGTGGTGCAGTGAGTTAAACCCCTGTGCCGGCAGGACTGAAGACCGACAGGTCGCAGGCTCGAATCCAGGGAGAGCGCGGATGAGCTTCCTCTATCAGCTCCAGCTCCCCATGAGGGGACATGAGAGAAGCCTCCCACAAGGATGGTAACACATCAAAAACATCTGGATGTCCCCTGGGCAACGTCCTTGCAGACAGCCAATTCTCTCACACCAGAAGCGACTTGCAGTTTCTCAAGTTACTCGTGACATGACCAAAAAAATAGTATTTTTAAAATACTGCATCGGATATTTGGAATTCAAGTTCACAGGCAAGATGGATCAAAGTTCCCTTTATTTAAACATGGCACCTATGTTTCTTCAAGAAATAAAATCTACTAACATGCTGTAATTTCAATTGCAACCCTAAGGTGAACCTATCATGGGGTTTTCTTGGCAAGGTTTGTCCAGAAGGGGTTTGCTGCTGCCTTTCCTCTGAGGCTGAGAGAGTGTGGCTTGCCCAAGGCCTCCCTGGTGGCATCCACTCAAATGCAGGCCTCACTCATAGAATCATAGAATCAAAGAGTTGGAAGAGACCTCATGGGCCATCCAGTCCAACCCCCTGCCAAGAAGCAGGAATATTGCATTCAAATCACCCCTGACAGATGGCCATCCAGCCCGTTTAAAAGCTTCCATAGAAGGAGCCTCCACCACATTCCGGGGCAGAGAGTTCCACTGCTGAACAGCTCTCACAGTCAGGAAGTTCTTCCTCATGTTCATATGGAATCTCCTCTCTTGTAGTTTGAAGCCATTGTTCCGCATCCTAGTCTCCAGGGAAGCAGAAAACAAGCTTGCTCCCTCCTCCCTGTGGCTTCCTCTCACATATTTCTACATGGCTATCATATCCCCTCTCAACCTTCTCTTCTTCAGGCTAAACATGCCCAGCTCCCCAAGCCACTCCTCATAGGGCTTGTTCTCCAGACCCTTGATCATTTTAGTCGCCCTCCTCTGGACACATTCCAGCTTGTCAATATCTCCCTTGAATTGTGGTGCCCAGAATTGGACACAATATTCCAGATGTGGTCTAACCAAGGCAGAATAGAGGGGTAGCATGACTTCCCTAGATCTAGACACTATGCTCCTATTGATGCAGGCCAAAATCCCATTGGCTTTTCTTGCCGCCACATCACATTGTTGGCTCATGTTTAACTTGTTGTCCACGAGGACTCCAAGATCTTTTTCACACGTACTGCTCTCAAGCCAGGCATTGTCCCCCATTCTGTATCTTTGCATTTCGTTTTTCCTGCCAAAGTGGAGTATCTTGCATTTGTCACTGTTGAACTTCATTTTGTTAGTTTTGGCCCATCTCTCTAATCTGTCAAGATCGTTTTGAATCCTGCTCCTGTCCTCAAATCAAACCACGAATTCCCTGACTCTCATGTTCAGATATACAGTGGTGGCTGTATCTGAGCATCTGCACTGTCCAGTAAATGCAGTTTGGTGCCACTTTAACTGCCATAGCACAATGCTATGGAAACCTGGGAGTTAGTTTCCCATGGCCTACCAAAAAGTGATTGATGCCTCCCCAACCTATCCATCCCAGGATTCCAAAGCACGGAGCCATGGCAGTTAAAGCGGCGTTAAACTGCATTCATCCTACAGTGGGGATGCACCCTAGCGATGGGCCATGGGGTTCGCCCCTTCTTCCCTTCCCCCTGAGCCGCATTTGCCCGGTCTTGGGGGCTCCCCAGCCCTCCAGCTCCTTCCCCGGGTCACTCACTCGCCGCCGGGCTCCATCCTCTCCCCTGTTGCTAGGCAACGCCGTCAAACACTCCGGCTTCCCCTCCCTCCCTCCCTCCGCCCCCTTCTGTTCGGAAGGTACCAACGGGGAAGGACGAAAGGGGGAGGACAAAGTTGGCCCAAACCATCGCTTCAGAGAGAAAGAGGGTAAGTCACGTTGAAAGGTATGGAGCTAGTAAAAAACACAGAGATAAAAATGTAAGAGTGACACATCTCCAAAACGAAGTGGGCAGATAATTGAAAACAGTATTTATCTGTAGTTCTATGGAACAATTGTTGCTGTTATTGGGTGCCTTCAAGTAGTTTCAAAACCTCACCACAGGTTTTCCTGGCAAGATTTGTTCAAAAGGGGCTTCTCCTTGCCTTGCTCTGAGGCTGAGAGAGTGTGACTGGCCCAAGGTGGAGGGTGTCATGGCTGAGCGGAGATTCGAACCCTGGACTCCGGAGCTATAGCCCAAGGGTGCATCTACACCAAGCATGGGCAAACTTCGGCCCTCCAGGTGTTTCAGACTTCAACTCCCACAATTCCTAACAGCCAATAGTATGATTTTATTTATGTATTTATCGTGTCATCCGCAACCAGAACATTGTATTACATTTCTAACAGAACAAAACAAACAAACAGATTAAAAACAACAACAACAACAACAACACAAATTTTGCAAACTTGGTAGCTGATTAAATGTCCTTTGACCAGTATCTGGCCACTTGGAGTGCCTCTGGTGTTGCTGCAAGAAGGTCCTCCATTGTGCATGTGGCAGGCTCAGGTTGCATTGCAGCAGGTGGTCAGTGGTTTGCTCTTCTCCACACTCACATGTCGTGGATTCAACTTTGTAGCCCCATTTCTGAAGGTTAGCTCTGCATCTCATGGTGCCAGAGTGCAGTCTGTTCAGCGCCTTCCAAGTCGCCCAGTCTTCCGTGTGCCCAGGAGGGAGTTTCTCATCTGGTATCACCCACGGATTGAGGTGCTGGGTTTGAGCCTGCCACTTTTGAACTCTCACTTGCTGTGTTCCAGCGAGTGTCTCTGTAGATCTAAGAAAACTATGTCTTGATTTAAGTCGTTGACGTGCTGGCTGATACCCAAACAGGGGATGAGCTGGAGATGTTTCTGCCTTGGTCCTTTCACTATTGGCTGCTACTTCCCGGCGGATGTCAGGTGGTGCAATACCGGCTAAGCAGTGTAATTTCTCCAGTGGTGTGGGGCGCAGACACCCTGTGATAATGCGGCATGTCTCATTAAGAGCCACATCCACTGTTTTAGTGTGGTGAGATGTGTTCCACACTGGGCATGCATACTCAGCAGCAGAGTAGCATAGCGCAAGGGCAGATGTCTTCACTGTATCTGGTTGTGATCCCCAGGTTGTGCCAGTCAGCTTTCGTATGATGTTGTTTCTAGCACCCACTTTTTGTTTGATGTTCAGGCAATGCTTCTTGTAGGTCAGAGAACGGTCCAGAGTAACTCCCAGCTATTTGGGTGCGCTGCAATGCTCCAGTGGGATTCCTTCCCAGGTAATCCTCAGAGCTCGGGATTCCTTGTCTGTTCTTAAAGTGAAAGGCACATGTCTGTGTTTTAGATGGATTAGGGATCAGTTGGTTTTCCCTGTAATAGGCAGTTAGAGCACCTAGAGCTTCGGAGAGCTTCTGTTCAACCATCTCAAAGCTCCCTGCTTGGGCGGTAATGGCATGATCATCAGCATAGATGAAACTCTCTGTCCCTTCTGGCAGTGGCTGGTCATTTGTGTAGATGTTGAACATGGATGGAGCGAGCACGCTCCCTTGAGGCAGGCCGTTCTTCTGTTTCCGCCATCTGCTTCTCTGGCCCTGGAACTCAACAAAAAAGCTCCTGTTTTGTAGCAGGTTTCCTATGAGGCGGGTGAGGTGGTAGTCCTTTGTGATATTATACATTTTTCTCAGGAGGAGGCGGTGGTTCACAGTATCATAAGCTGCTGACAGGTCTATGAAGACAGCTCCTGTGATCTGCTGCCTTTCAAAGCCATCTTCTATGTGCTGAGTCAGGTTCAGCACTTGCGATGTGCAGCTTTTGCCTTTCCTGAAGCCAGCTTGCTGTGGAATCAGACATGGGTCACCTTTTTCCCATAATTCTATGCAGAATGAGTCTCTCCAGAACTTTGTAGAGGTGGCACAGCAGGGAGATTGGTCTGTAGCTTTTTGGATCATTACGGTCTTTGCCTGGCTTCAAGATGGCAATGACTCCTGCTTTCCTCCAGATTTTGGGGATCTGACAGGATGCAGTGCAGTTGTTCATCAGCTCCAGTAGCCAGCACTTTGCTTTTGGGCCAAAGTTCTTGATTTGTTCCATCCGTAGATCATCCAAGCCAGCTGCTTTGCCCTTCTTACATTTATTGAGAGCCATGTCCAATGTAAATGTAAAGGGTTCATGAAGGTTGTTGTTCTCAATCTCTTGTTGTCTGGCTATTGGTTTCTTTCCTACTTTGGTGGCAAGGTTGGGTTTCCCGTTCTTCAAGAGTTGGTGTGCTATCTGATCTGCCTTTATGTTGGCATGGGTATTAGTTTGTGAGGGGTCATTGCTCAACCGTCTTAGTAACCTCCATGCCTTCTGGCTGCTCCTGCCCATGTCGACCTCTGTGATCAGCTTGATCCACTGTTCTTTATTGGGGGGACATGAAAGAAGCCTCCTCGCAGGATTGCAAGACATCCGGGCGTCCCCTGGGCAACGTCTTCGTAGACGGCTGATTCTCTCGATCCAGAAGCAAGCAGAGACGACTTGCAGCATGCAAACAAGCAAGCAAAACAACCAACGGACCTTTTCAGGACCAACCATGACAATAATCTCAATCAACATCGAAGGCATGTCAGCTCCCAAACTGTGAACTGTGCCAAGATAAGAAGTGTGACGTGCTGTGTGTCCAAGAAACACACAGGGATGAACGACAGAAACGACCCAAAGTCCCAGGAATGATCCTAGTAGTGGAAAGATCACACGCGCAGTATGGAAGCGCTGTCTTTGTCAAACCAGGCCTCCAAGTCAGCAGTGCCCACAATACTGAAGGAAACAATATCGAGGTTCTAACAGTAGAGCTTAATAACATCACTATCACCTCTGTGTACAAGCCCCCAAATGAAGAATTCTGCTTCTCCTCCCCTGAGAACTTTGACAGGCACCAAAGGGCGGTAGTAATTGGTTACTTCAACAGCCATAGCCATGTATGGGGCTATGCCCAAGAGGACAGAAATGGAGAGGCTGTCCTCTCCTGGTCGGAACTGCACAAACTATCACTCATCCATGATAGCAAGCTCCCACCATCCTACAACAGCGGAAGATGGCACCGAGGTTATAACCCAGACCTCTTATTTGTGAGCGACAGCATTGTACAGCAATGCACCAAATCAGTGAGACCACCAATTCCAAACACACAGCACCGACCAATAATATGCCAACTGCTCCCAACAATAAGGCCTCAGGAAGTTCGATTTAAACGAAGATACAACTTCAGAAAAGCAGACTGGACTAAATTCTCAGACATGTTAGATGACATGATCACATCGGTCGCGCCAATCCCTGAGGAATACGAACATTTTATTGAAATCGTGAAAACCTGCTCACGGGCCTCCATACCGAGAGGCTGCAGAACCAACTACCTTCAGGGCATTACTCCTGAAACAGCTGCCTTGTTGGAAAACTATTACAGGCTCCACAACGAAGACCCATTTAGTGAACAGACTATTCAGGCAGCGCAATAGTATGATATATTATATATATCATATATTATATATATTGTAGAATAATAATAATATAGAAAAATATAACAATTGTATATTATATATTACATGGAATATCTATATAAATAAAAATGTAAGAAAACTATTCATTTTAGAGAACGGGGAATAATTTGGAATAAGAAATAAAAATATACATATGTGATGGATTTAAGAGCTCCAATTAGTTGACAGCCAGGTTGCTCACCAGAGTGGCATACAGAGAGCATACAACCCCTCTGCTACACCAGCTGCACTGGCTGCCAATCTGCTACCGAGCACAATTCAAACTGCTGGTCTTAACCTTTAAAGTACTGAATGGTTCCGGCCCAGATTACCTGTCCAAACGTATCTCCCGTTATGAACCATCACGAAGTTTAAGATCATCCAGGGAGGCCCTGCTCTTGACACCAACATCATTGCAAATGCGACTGGAGGGACAAGAGACCAGGCCTTCTCAGTTGTGGCTCCTTGACTATGGAACTCTCTCCCCAGTGACATCAGATCTCCCCCCCCCCCTTCAGAAATAAACTCAAAACTTATGGGACCAAGTAGAGGCAGTAATTGAGAATAAGACTCAAGTGATAGGAATGACAATGGACTGACCTGGACTTGGATTTTAAACCTGTGTGATTTTAAACAAATGCCTTATTAATGTAATGTTTAATGAATTGTTTTAAATGTATTTTTATGAATGTGGATGGCACTGAACGAGTGCTTGTTGTGAGGCTGCCCTGAGTTCCGCCTTGGGAGGTGAGAAGGACAGGGTACAAATGTTCGAAATAAATACATATAATGATCTACTGTTTTATTATTGTATACTTGTATATTTGAAGTGATAATGTTTTCATTTTGGACCGTTTTGAGTCTCCATATGGAGAGATAAAGTGGGATATAAATCAATAAATAAAAATAAACTCGCGAGCTTCCATGATCATGGAGGCATGGCAGTTAAAGTGGTGTCAAAGTGCGCTAATTTTACAGTGCAGATGTGCCTCGAGGCTAAACTACACGTTAGCATGTCTCTAGCCCAGGGCAGGCAAACTTGGGCCCCCCAGGTGTTTTGGACTACAGCGCCCACAATTCCTAACAGCCTCAGCCGCTTAAGCGGCTGAGGGGGGAAAAGGAAAGGGCCTGAGGCTGTTAGGAATTGTGGGCGTTGTAGTCCAAAAGGAAAGGGCCTGAGGCTGTTAGGAATTGTGGGCGTTGTAGTCCAAAACACCTGGGGGGCCCAAGTTTGCCCACCCCTGGGCTAGGCAAACTCCAAAGCGCATAAGGAAAAACATAGCAGTCCAATACTCTAAAACATTTGGGAAAACATATCTCAACCTGGGGTCCCCAGATGTTTTTGGCCTACAACTCCCAGAAATCCCAAGAGCTGGTAAACTAGCTGGGATTTCTGGGAGTTGTAGGCCAAAACACCTGGGGACCCACAGGTTGAGAATCACTGTGAGCCTTTTATGCTGTCTGTGGCTATACAAAAACAGCACGCGCCCTGCCTTCTTCTAACTCTCGCGATATCTGGAGAGGGAGAGAGTCCTCCTACCCGTCCCTGGCGGCAGTCGAAAAGTGGCGGGCGGCGTCATTGTTGTCATCGTGGTCATGGCGCAGGCCTCTCCCAGGCCCTCCTCGTCCTCCTCTTCTCCGCCTCCGGTGAAGGTCTTGGCCTCGCAGCTGAGGCGCTGCTGCCGCCGCCGGGATCCTGAGAGCGGATGGCTGCTGGACCGGGCGGAGTTCGGCCGCGGGGCGCTGGCGGTGCCGGTGGTGTGGATGCAAGGCACGGTGCTGAGCGTGGAAGCGGGGCCCGGCGGAGGCGCGGTGCGGCTGCGCGACGGGAGCGGCTGCTTCGTGGCCGAGGGCACGGGGGGCGTCCCACAGGGCAAACCCTGCCTCCACGCCGGGAAGTACGTGATGGTGCTGGGCCTGGTGCGCTCCTGCGGCCCCGGGGAGCCCACCCTCCGCGCCCTCAAGCTGACAGACCTCTCCGGGAACCCCCTGAACGAGGCCATGTGGGAGGCCGAGGTGGAGGAGCTGCACAGGCGCGTCCTCCCCTGAAGTGAAGGTGCGGGGAGCCCCCCCCCCCCCGCAGGCCTTCCCCTGCCCCGCCCCAGAACCCCTGCAGCAGCTGGAGTAGACTGGACGTGCACAGAAGCTGGGACACTTGCTATTTCTAAACAACCTGACTCCAGGACAGGAATTTCACTTTATACAGTACTTTCTTTTCTAAATGCTGGGACACTGTTATATCTAAACAAGCCGACTCAAGGATAGGAATTTCCCTTTATGCCTTCCTTTCTAAAAGCTGGCACACTTCTTATTTGCAAGCAAGCCAACTCGAGGACGGTAATTTCACTTAATGCCTTCATTTCTAAAAGCTGGAACACTAGTTACTTGTAAACAAGCTGACTGGAGGATAGTAATTTCACTTTATATCTTCATTTCTTAAAGCTGGGACACTTGCTATTTCTAAACAAGCTTACAATTGAAGTAAGAGGTTCAGACATTTCACCTGTAGATGTTTAGAACTTCAAATGGGGTTTCCTCTGATATATTTTAGGCTTCAATATCAAATTCAGGTATATTTATTTATTTCCAGTATTTCTACCCCGTCCTTCTCAACCCCTGAAGGGGGACTCAGGGCGGCTTACATTTGGCAGTTTAATGCCATTAAATACAGCAAAGCAATATAACAACAATTGAAACAATAAATAGAACATTAATTAAAACAATAAAAACAGTATTAACCGCCGTATCACCATTCCAGTCAAATTCCATATCCAAAGCACTATTTATACCTGCTGTCCAAAATCCTGTCCCAGAACCACGACTTCAATTTCTTCCTAAAAGACGGGAGGGGTGATCTTACCTCTTTGGGAAGTGAGTTCCACAGATGGGAGGCTGCAGCCGAGAAGGCCCTGTCTCTCGTCCCCGCCAGGCGTATTTGCAACTCAGGCGGGAGTGAGAGCAGGGTCTCCCCGGATGATCTTAAACTGCAAGGCAGGACATAAAGGGAGATTTATTTATTTATTCCTTAAATCAAAAATCCGTGGCTTCTTGAAAGATTAGCCTCATAGTGTATGCCACTTTTGAAAAAGAAGGAATACTCAATAAAAAATTACACAAGCCAACAAAATTAAACTTTCTGCAATCATCAGAAATGAGAGTATCACAGCTTAAATCAATTTTATGCTCATTTAAATATGTCTTTATTTTTTTCCATCACATCAACTTTTTAAAATATAATGAATGGTACATTACAGCTGACTTCTGTAAAGTCTGCACATTTCACATCATATTCATGTAACACAAGCCAACAAGTATTTTTCATCAGATAAAATCTCCGGTCATTCTTCTAGAGTTTTTTTTCTCTTGTTTTTGTGATGAGGCTAATCAAATAATGCATTTACCCACTGATATCAATTAGATTTCATTTTTTTAAATATTTTGAAATCTCAATGAAACATAGTCAGTGGACATGTTCAAAGTAGCCTTCTGGGTTCCTGACTTGCCTTTTAGCTGAATATTGACTGGAAAATCCATGTGTAGTGCCTATTTGCCAGTTTTTCCTCAAAATCTTTAATGTGTACAAACTAAATTACAGTGAGTAAAAGAGTGAATTGTAAACCCTGTAGCTTATAAGCTTGTTTAGAAGTAGAAAACACCTTCTCCTTGTCCTGCCCCAGAACTGCTGCGGCTGGGGGAACAGCAGACTCAACATGAACACACTTGCCTTTCTTAAAAGCTGGGGTGCTTTCTATTTCCTAACAAGCCAACTAAAGTATAGTAATTTCACTTTATACTTTCATTTCTAAAAGCTGGGACGTTTTCTATTTCTAAACAAGCCAATTTGAGTATAGCAGCTTTACTTTTACACAGCTCTTGGGCAAAATAGTCCTTTTGCAGAACGCTCTTCAGCCTCAACTTCTTGTGGGATGTGCAAGCTCACCTACTGATTTAAAACACTATTTATTGACGAGAAAATAGACCAAATCAACTTTGGAAAACACAATGTCTTTTTACAGAACAATGCCTTGTTAAATCTACAGATTTGATTACAAAAACTGCTGTTTTATCTACAGCAATTCTGTATGTTATTGTTTTTACCAGGGGGTACTGTGAATTTATGATGTGTTGATTGTTTCTTGTCTACTCGTATGTTTTGTTTGCACTTGTATTTTGCATGTCACGCCTTGAGTGTTTTGTGAGCCGCCCTGAGTTCCTCTGAGAGATGGTGGTGGGAAATAAATAAAGTTTATTATTATTATTATTGTTATTATTATTCCTTAGCCTTTTCTTTTTGCTTGATACATGGACTCTCATACTGATTTGAAACATTGCTTACTAAAGAGGTAGCAAAACAAAATGGACCAAATTTGCAGAACTCTGCCTTGTTAAATCTGCATTTACCTGTCAGTTACTCCTTCACCTTAGCTTCTTAACTTGAGTGATGCATAAACCCATATGCTGATTTAAAACACAATTGATTGAAGAAATTGTTGGCAGAGTAGACCAAACTAACAAGAGGAGCTCTTTTGAAAAACACTGGGTTTTTTCTTCACTTCAAAAACATCTGGATAGCTCTAAATGCATATAATTTAAGGTTTGTATCAGGAGGATTGTGTTTTGTGAAATGGAGCAAAACCTAAAAAAAAAAATAAAAAAATTAGAGCATATCTGATTGGTATTCCCTGTTGGTGGCAGTGAGTCTTTTAGTGGCTCATGTTTTATGCTTCATGGTTTATGCATTTTAAAAGAAAAGCTTTGTAACAGAATTTCAATTGCCTTCCTAGTGTGTAGTTTGGGTGGGTGGTTGGGGGGAATAAAGGCATTCACAATCTATATAAATAAAATGTAATGTTCATTTGTGGGATTAACAGAACTCAAAAACCGCTGGGCAAATTGACCCCAAATTTGGACACAAGACACCAACCAAAGCAATCTATGTCCTTCACTCAAAAAATTAAAAAAAAACAACAACTTTAAACCCCCCAAAACCAAGAATACATAACAGTACATGCGTGAATGTCCCCTCCCCACGTGAAGGAAAAACAATAAACCAACTATCCGTTGCAAGCTGGCAATCCCTGCTGGTACCAAGTGAAGCTTAGCCATGGATTCAGGCTGTGGCTCAGGCACACAGTAGAAAGGATGCAGTTTGGCCCCACAATGCGATGGGATCCTGGGAGCTGTACTTTCATGCGGCTTTGTTGAAGCCATCTCTGCTGAGGAGGACTGATGTCCCGCCAAACTATGGATCCCAGGATCCCACAGCAGCGAGCCATGCTTTTGGGCCTACCCTCTTCCGCCACGCTGGGGCCTTGCGTGGGCCCTCCTTACCTCCCTCCCAGTCTCTGTCCTCTGTTGGCCCCACCAAACAGGGACCCCTCCTCCTTTTTCCCCAGTGAGGCGGGTGGGTGGCTGCTCCATGCAGGCGCCGTTTGTCAGACTTCACCTTCTCTTGCCTAGGCACCAATGTGAAGGGAGCTTTGAAGCCCTCAGCCTTGCTGGGCCTGGCAGGGGTGGGAGGCATTTTTTGAGGTGGGCCTTGCTCACCCAGCCCTGGCTCATTTCTTCTGTTGCAGGATGCCTTTCATGTGGCCCTGCCTGCATGCCCAATCAGCAAACAGGCAGGAAGGCGCCCTGCAGCCATGGCAGAAAAAAGAAGGGGCGGTGCTGGGTGAGCGAGGCATGCCTCAAAAAAAGCACCTCCCACCTGCTCCGCGCCTGGCCCTGCAAGGCTGAGGGCTGCGAAGCTCTCTTCCTGCCAGTGCCCAGGCAAGAGGTAGAGAAGGGAAGAGGGAGAGAAGAAAGGAGAGAAAGAAAGAGGGCAGGAAAGAAGCAGGAAAGAAACAGGAAAGGGAGGGATGGAAGCAAAGAGCAAAGAGGGAGGGAGGGAAGGAAGGAGAGAAAGAAGGAAAAGAAAAGAAAAGGGGGTAGGGAGGAAGGAAAGAGAAGAAAAGGAAAAAAGGAAGGAACAGAAGAAAGAGGAAGAGAAGGAAGGAAGGTGAAAGAGAAAGAGAGAGGGAAGGTTGGCCACAACAATGCATGGCGGGTACAACTCCCAAACTCAAGGTCAATGCCCACCAAACCCTTCTAATGTTTTCTGTTGGTCATGGGAGTTTTGTGTGCCAGGTTTGGTTCAATTCTATCATTGTTCAGAATACAGTTTGATTGTAGGTTGACTATAAATCCCAGCAACTACAACTCCAAAATGACAAAATCAATTTTTTGAGTGATGGTCACTCATTGGCCTGATAGGTATATTGTGTCCAAATTTGGTGTCAATTCGCCCAGTGGTTTTTGAGTTATGGTAATCCCAAAATGAACATTACATTTTTATTTATATAGATTTATTTATTTACCATATTTATATACCGCCTTTCTCAGCCCAGAGGCGACTCAGGGCGGTTTACAATTGGCAAAATCCAATGCCCCCAACAACATAAAATATAATTAAAACAGTAACATATAATATAAACCATATAAAAACAATAGATAGAATAAACACAATAAAACACAAGTCCTCAACGTCTCATTATTATCAAAGCAGTGAACCCCAGAATATCAAAGCAGTGACTTCCAGAATATCTGCTTTGAACTAAGCTATCTGAGTCCACACTGCTATATATTCCAGTTCAAAACAGATAATGTGCGATTTTATTCAGCTGTGTGGAAAGGGCCTTAGGGTGGAATCTGATACCATGTATTCGAAATATAGATAAATCTGTAATACTTCAAAATCCACCCTGTCCGTTTTCAATAATTCTTCTGACCGCCTGCAGTTGCAGTTTGGCACCTCAACTTTTTTGGCCGCTTGCATTTTCCTATTGCAGACCACTGACTGACGCTTCCAACTGGCTGCGGGTGGGCTCAGGTGGCGAGCTTGGAGTAGGAGAGGGCTTCCTTCGCTTGCCTTCGCGGCCTTCTGTAGGGGAACCGGGGAGGCTGGTGTGCCCGCGCGTGTTTGTTGTGCATCAGACACAGGGAGCGGACGCCGCACCTGCTGCAACGTGGAGGAGCTCCACCCACCCTTCAAGGCCGCCGAGCGGATCCGGGAAAGGAAGGAAGAAAGAGAAAGAAAGGGAGGAGGATGGGGCCGGGAGAGCGCCGTCAGTGTGGCCGCGCCCCCTTCCCACGCAGGTCCTCCCCTCGCGCGGCGCGGGTCCAGGAGTCGGCAGCGGCGGAGGTGGCGGCAGCGGCGGCCTTTGGGTGCGAACTTGCCCTTCGGGGCTTTTGGGGCGCGCGTGGGTGAAGAAGGAAAGGGAGGCTTCAGAGGGAGAGGTCGAAGGGGAGCTGACTGGGTGGGGTCTTCTCTGGCTGGGGCCCACGCGTGGGAGAGGGGAACATCTCAGCGTGGAAGATGGAGGAGGCCAAGGCTGCGCCCAGAGATCTCGGCTGTAATGCTTTGAAGTCGGGAGAGATCTATGTCTCCCAGGGCTTGGGCTCAAAGGCTTCCCTCCTGTGATAGGCTCGCAGCTCAGGATGGGGAATGGCTTGTAACACAGGAGACAGGGCTGGGAGGAAGATGCGCCTGAGGACAGCTGTCATTTGAACTGGGTTGGCCCTGTGGCAGTGCTCGGGACTGTCAAACCAGCCTTGGTGGATTGGACTCCAAGCAAAAGTTGGAAATTAGGAAATACTGGAACAGAAGGGAAATATTGGAAAGAGGCACTGGAGGAGGAAAATGTAATTTGGAAAAGAGGAAGGCAGGGCTGGACTTTATAAGTTTGATAATGTGGGATTGTAAGGCCAGTGTTGGTGAATGCAGCAAAGCCTGGAAACTGGTTATGAACAGAAGGGAAGTGTCACCCTGGAAAAGCAGGGACTGGCCATCTCATATTGCAAAGCTGTGTCTGAGACTATAATTTGAAAAGACATGAATGTATGTGTTGTCTTTTTGAGTTATCATGACTGCATAGGTAGCATGCTTTCCCTTGGTCCTTAGGTACACGTAGTACATGTTTGGTCCCAGGACCTCCTACTATTGTATGTTTGCCAGAGAGAGGCATGTACAGTATTATTGGGTTGCTGTGAGTTTTCTGGGCTGTCTGGCCATGTTCCAGAAGCATTCTCTCCTGGGTTGTTGTAGGTTTTAGGGCTATATGGCCATGTTCTAAAAGCATTCTCTCCTGATGTTTTGCCTGCATCTGTGGCAGGCATCCTCAGACATTGTGCAGTTACAACCTCTGAGGGTGCCTCCATAGATGCAGGCGAAACGTCAGGAGAGAATGCTTCTAGAACATGGCCATATAGCCCGAAAAACCTACAACAACCCAGTGATTCCGGCTATGAAAGCCTTCGACATTATATTCTCTCCTGAAGTTTCACCCACATCTATGGCAGGCATCCTCAGAGGTTGAGGGATCTGTTGGAAACTAGGCAAGCGAGGTTTATGTATCAGTGGAATGTCCAGGGTGAGAGAAAGAACTCTTGTCTGCTTGAGGTAGGTGTAAATGTGGAAATGGCCACCTTGATTAGCATTGAATGGCCTTGCTGCTTCAATGCCTGGCTGGTTGCTGCCTGGGGGGATCCTTTGTTCTATCACACTGGATTTCCTGAGAGTCAATATATCAGGATCCTGAGTTGTATTTGCATAGTATTCTTCTTTCATTAACAAACAAATCCAAATCTAGTTTGGCAGGAAAGGACTACAGAATGATACCCAAGACATATCATTATGTGAGAGGCAGGCTTTCATTCCCTCCAGATTCTAGGACAGAGTAGTGAAACTGGAGCCTTCCTTCCCTCCCAGTTAGCTGGCAAGCATGCCTAGTTTTTCTGAGATTTAGATACTTCTGCTTTTGTTTCAGGGTCCCCCATTATTGTTTTCTGTTTTAGAAGCTTTTAAAATGTTAATTGAATTAAAATGATCCAGCTGGGAGTGTGGAAGTGCAAAGCAGCCCATTAAGCCTGGGCAGAGTTGGGCGTATCTAATCTCATTAATCCTATGCTTAACTCCGCATAGGATCTGGCTGCTAATGGGCTGGTTGCCTTCCTTATTCCTTGATTTGTAGAGATGCTGCTGTAGGGAGAAAAGATTGTGTCTTGCCTCTCCTCCCCCATCACCTGAACCCAATGAATAATTCATGCTAGCTGTAGAGGCCGTGAAGTATAGATCTCATAACATATGGTATCAGTACTTTGAACTTGAACAATGCACAGCTGGGCTAAAAAGCACGCGGGGAGGGGGGATGGATGCTTCAAATGTAATAAATATATAGCTTCCCATTTTTCCCACCTGGTATTTCTCATAAATAATTTCCATTTTTTTTGTCTTTGTCTTCCTACATACGTTAGTTCCTTCCTGCTTCTCTAACTCTTTTAAATGGCAAAATAACTAAAGCGTTTCTGTGAAATTGCTCCAGATCCTGCTGATTTAATTCCAGTGATGTGTGCCTTAACAGTTGAATGGCCTTTTGGCCACGTGCACATTTCCTTGTAATGTCCGCAGGGAACAAATCTGTGAGTAAAAGTGTATATCCATTTTGTAATAGATATCTCGGATAGAAACTAGGTATTAAGAATCACAATGGGTCTGTTTGCAGATCCTTAACTGGAAAATATATTTAAATGAAAGTGCATGCTTCATATGTTTCAAGAAACAAGCTTCAAAAAAAGTTTTTTTTCTTTCTTTTGATTTGTATCCATTCTGTCTCTTGAAGTTGTAACTCAAGACACAGACTTCGAAGACTAAAAGTAATATTGAAACAGAATTAAGTTGTGTTAAAATTCTGCTGATTACAACATAATTGACAAGCACATCAATAAAGTACAGTATTCACCTGTTAAAAGCCTTTTACTCTGCCAGTCAGTTAATACAAGAATACCTGAATAAAAATGACTTCTCTCTAATGGAAGGACAGTGGGGAAGCATCTTAGATCCCTTTTGAGAGAAATTTCTATAACCTGGCAAAGCAAGTGAGAAATCTTCCTAAAGATAGTAATACAGTGTTCGCTACTTCGCAGTTTGCTTTTAGCAGACTCGCTGTTTTGCAGGTTTTTGAAAAAATTAATATAAAAGATAAAATATTTACGTCCAGTGGAGGCCTGGGACCTCAGCAGTGTGGCGGTCTGAGGTTTGGCAGGGAAGGCCTGCCTCCCTGGCCTGCTGCTGCCTGCATGGCTCCGGAGGCTCTGCTGGGGTCTGCGGAGGCCAGGGAGGCAGACAGGTGCCCTTGGGATAGGCTGGGAGGTGGGTAAGGAAGCACGGGTAAGAAAATAATGTATAAAATAATGTATAAATATTAAAATTTATATGGCGTCCCTACTTCGTGGATTTTCACTTATTGTGGGTGGTCGTGGAACAGAACCCCCACAATAAGTGAGGAAACACTATAACAGCAACAACAACATTACTTATAGACCACCCTCTCTCCTTGAGTTTATTCATTTGGGATGTTTTATCACACAGATTTCTTAGGCCAACACAAAAGTAGCAAAACTGGGAGCAAATACTAAAGATCAGCAAATCACTTTCACCATTTCTTTGTTAGAAAACATGTGGATCAGGATTATCTATATCAGTGGTTCTCTACCTTCCTAATGCCTCGACTCCTTAATACAGTTCCTCATGTTGTGGTGACCCTCAACCATAAAATTATTTTCGTTGCTACTTCATAACTGTAATTTTGCTACTGTTATGAATCATAATGTAAATATCGGATATGCAGGATGCATTCTCATTCATTAGACCAAATTTGACACAAATATCCGATATGCCAAATTTGAATACTGGTGGGGTTGGGGAGGTGGATTTTGTCATTTGGGAGTTGTAGTTGCTGGGATTTATTGTTAACCTACAATCAAAGAGCATTCTGAACTCCACCAATGATGGAATCAAACCAAACTTGGCACACAGAACTCCCACGACCAACAGAAAATACTGGAAGGGTTTGGTGGGCATTGACCTTGAGTTTTGGAGTTGAAGTTCACCTACATCCGTAGAGACTGTTGAATCAAACAATGATCAAACTTGACATGAATACTCAATATGGCCAAATGTGAACACTGGTGGAATTTGGGGGAAAGAGACCTTGCCACTTGGGAGTTGTAGTTGCTGGGATTTATAGTTCATCTACAATCAAAGAACATTCTGAACCCCACAAATGATAGAATTGTGCCAAACTTCCCTCACAGAACCCCCATGACCAACAGAAAATACTGTGTTTTTTTATGGTCTTTGGCAACTCCTCTGACACACACACCCCCACCTTGGCCCCCTCAGGGGTCCCAACCCCCTGATTAAGAAATGCTGATCTATATGGTTCTAGGGTGAATTATGAGGGGCAGGGGTTTGAAACAGAAATTCAGTTAAATTTATTATCAAGGAAACTGATTGCTTTACGTTTCACCTGGGGTAACCCCCAGGAATACTCTTTCACTGTATTCCTGGGGGAGTGAGAAATTCCATTTGTGAAAATGCCATGCTGTATGTGGCCGTAAACTTATTATTACTACTTTAGTACTGCAGGGCAATTATTGATGGAAAAGCTGATAAAAGACAGACTTTTTCTATTTATTGAAACAAGCTTAAAGGAACTGCTCTGGATCAGATGCAAAGAAGCTATTTGAAAGAGGAGATATTGCAGAATATAAAAACTGTGGGTATAAGTGTCAGTAAATCTTGCAAACTATTATGAAAGTGATTTAATGTGACACATTCATGCTGAAGCTGATGTTGAATTGTCCAGATTGGATAAGGTCACTATGACCTATTTGGTAAAAGGCAGGCAGTAACATTTTTTCGTTTTATGTGACATTTTTACAGATGTGCAAAATTAGTTGAGAACTTGTGTTAAAGTAGAAATGTTTCCACATTTTTAGCATAACGGGGTGTTGTGTGTTGTATGGGTTTACAATACCAGTGAGAAAGAAAGCCCCAGAATTGCATCTCTAAATGGCATGGCTGTTTTGGGGCTGTGGCTGCTGCTTGGGATTTGGAGTCTGAATTATAGAGTTACACAGAAAGTCAAAGCAAGATGCCAATTTAGGGTGAAGAAATGATGCTGGACACTCTGGGAAACTTAGGTCGGGGAAGTGCTGTCATTGGTGTCCAAAGCTTAGGTCGGGGGTGTCAAATTCATTTTCTCCAAGGGCCACATCAGCCTTATGGTTGCCTTCAGGGGACCTTTTGTAATTGTAAGCCTGTATAAATGTAACTATGTTGCCCTGGCATTGAAAGCCTCAGGGGCCACATAAAATGATGTGATGGGCTGGATGTCTCAACCTGAGGGCCTTGCGTTTGACATGTATGGCTTAAGAGTGATAATTTCACTCTAGTAAAACTCAGTCAAGGACAGATACTGAAATAATACACATACACACCACTTTCCTGAACATCTTGTCCAGTACGTTTTTAGGGCAACTAGAAATAAGCTTCTTCTTTTTTTTGCCAGTTTCTGCTTGATCTAAGGTCTGATGGTATAGGAGAGCTAAACTACTGGGCAAAATTAAACAGTTGGAAAGCAGCTTGAAGGAATTATAGGAACAAGAATCAAATATTATCTTTGTCCCTAAATATATATGAAAGCATGACCAAGGTCAACAGGAGAATGTATGGGAAGATGGAATTCAGTGGGCATTTAGAAAGTTTTTCTTAACCAGGAGGATGTGGTGGCAGGGAATAATGTCAGATTGTGGGTCTTTGGGGTCCTAATAGCTGCATACCACTTAAGGGCTTTTGTGGAACAACACCTTAAAGAAAATTTGAACCTGGATTTGTCCTCCTGGCCAGCTTTGCAAATGTATGCATGTGAAGTTTGAAGCTGTATACATTCTGAGTGGTAGGTTAATCTTGCTAACTTTATGGATTCCTTTTAAATAAATGTGTCAGCTGAGTAACTTCTGCGGATCTGTCAGAGAACCCTTGTGTTTGCAACAGGATGTTGCACTCAGGAAGACGTTCAGTTTATTGGGGGTGGCTGTAACTTCCTAGATCTGTCATTCCTTCCCGTTGCCTTGAGTAAATGGCATATTTGTCTTAGAAGGCATCCAAAATACTTTTGCAGCTTTGCCTGGTAGAGAAGTGATTGAAAAGTTATTTCATATGGAAGCTTGGTCTCTGGTTTCTGACCTACTAAACTAGAAAGGATCCATAGCAGACCTTTGAACACAGTTTGGAAACTACTATGCTGTGGGTCACGGAAGGTATGCCAAGTTTGCAGTAGTTAACGTGGCCTTTTGTGTGATCTAGATAACAAGTTGGGGAGAAGTTCAGTGTTGGTCCTGTTGAGTAAGTGTTGAAATGTGACTCAACTCAGGAAGTTTGCTTAGCAAAACAAAGCCTGATTAATTCTTTAAGATAAGACTCAGTGAGTTAAGGACTTGCTCATTTCCTTGAGTCATTTGCGTCTGCAAGATTCTGGACAGTGAGGTATGTGTTTACTGTTGGTGGTAATCCTGTAGCCTATGTGAATAGGTCCCATTTTCTCCCCAAGTGATTGAGTAGCACAAATGTTCAGTTTGTATACTTGCTATTTTACGTTAAGTGAATTTTATGTATTCAGTGATAACAGGGAGATCCTCCAAGAAAGTGTGGCTGAGAGAGTGTGACATGCCCCAAATCTATGGCTGAGTATCTATGGCTGAGTAATCCATGCATATTTAAGATAAAACCACAGCACTGAGAATTTTAAAATACTGTTTATATTTAATTCTGTTTTAATGTTTGCATATTTGTATATTTTAAATTGTGTCCTTTAGGTTTGTTCTTAAATTGACTTTGTATGTTCTCTGACAAAAGGTAATTCTTTTAAGTGTAACTCCAGCCAAATATGTATATCTTTTAGTTTTGGATAGCATAGTTAACACCCTTGTAACATTTCTTTTGCTGTCAGTGTCCCTGTTCAGAGGGTTTCAACCCACTTTCTGTCCCTGTGACAATTGGATTTTGAAAAAATTGGCATGTTGTGGAAACAAGGATTGGTAATAAAACATCAGTGAAGACCCCTTTTCCCATGAAAACTTTCCCAGGAGTGAATTTCCCTTCCTGTGTGTAGATTTCTCTCACTTCCTGTTGTCTCACCCCTGTTCTTAACTATGAGTCCTATGTACAGTAAGTTGGATGCTTGTAACTGCCTGTGCATTGTCTCATTAATAATAGGGTTCAGGCCCGTTCTCTATCATTGTGAAAAGTGTGAAGCAAGTGAGTTTTCAGTGTGAAAGTTTGATGTGACGTGCCATCTCGTGCTTATCTTGCGTGCCAATGATTTGTCTTCATAACACTCTATCTTTGTCTCTGTTATGCTGTTTTATTTTTAAATCGGACATGTGGTACTAGGAGAGGCTTCATATTCTGAACTACATTTTATCTTCTTCCCTATTCTCCACTCCACCACAAGCCCAACTTTGTGACTTGCCTATAAAAGCCTATGCCTTGTTAGTTCAGGGTTTGTGTAAATATCCAGTGTTTTTTTTATAAAAAAATCTGTAGCTTGTTTGCAATCCTTTAAAATATTATTGGATCCTTCTGGAGTGGGAAGCCTTCAAGAAGAAATTGAGGGGGGGGGGGTGTGTACAGTTAGAACACTGTGGGTTGGTAGCAGAATCCCAGCCACAGGCTTTTGCTTTTTAGCCATTTGTTCAGAGGGGAAGAGCCTGAAAGACAGAAAGAGGCCAACGGTTTGTGCTGTCTAAGGCACTTTTGTGCGGTTCAGGAGGAGGAGGAGGCCACCAGGGGATTAGGGCAGCCCTTGCCTTCCTCTTGGATTGTGTGCTGACTGAGCAATCTTGTGCATTGTTCATGAGAACAGCCTGTTGCTCTCTGCTGTACAGCTGTTCAGTGGCAGCAGTCTTTGTAAGGAGGAGGAAATGAGCAGTGCGTGAGTAACTTTTAAAGGCTTTTTAAAAAACGAAGTACTATTATATTCTAGAAAGAAGGAGGGCAGGGTGGAACGTAGCCAATGTGAGCCCCAACAGAGAGCCAACAATTTCTATGGTGAAAGACTTTATTTTATTTAAGAATCACCATACGTTTATTCACTGCCTTTCTTCAAAGGAGCATAAGGTGATATACAGTGCTGTCTTTTCCCTTTCACAGCAATCCTCTCAGGTAGAGTAAGCAGAGAGTGACTGGCCTGGGATCGCTCAATTTACTTTATAGCTCACACTAGAGCCCTGCACCTTGCATTTCAACAGGAGGTGATTTAGAACATAAATGTGATGCTGTGTCCTCAGTGAACCACAATGCTATGCACTCCTTGTGGCTCCACCAAGAGTCTTTTCTGCAAAGACTTTGGAACTGTGCTTATTTAGGTAAAGGTAAAGGTTTTCCCTGACATCAAGTCCAGTCATGTGCAACTCTGGGGGTTGGTGCTCATCCCCATTTCTAATCTGAAGAGCCGGCATTGTCCATAGACACCTCCAAGGTCATGTGATCGGCATGACTGCATGGAACGTCGTTACCTTCCCACCAGAATGGTACCTATTGATTTAACATTTGCATGTTATCAAACTGCTATGTAGGTTGGCAGAAGCTGGGGCTAACAGTGGGAGCTCATGCCACTCCCTAGATTCGAACCTGTGACCTTTTGGTCAAGAAGTTCAGCAGCTCAGCTTTTAACACACTACACCACTGGGTGCTTATTTAGAAAGATGGTATGTGAGCCCCATACGTGTACTTACACCTGCTGTCCTTGTGTGGACTCAGTGTTGCAGCATGGAGCTGCCTTACATGTTAACATGTAAGTTTCTTGCATCATTCAGGCATGGCAATCTGTTCCCGTTGTGGTAGAAGGCTTTATCTCCCAAAGAGCGAAATGTTTACTGATATGCTATGCAAACATGGACCACGCCTGATCCATAAGGATAGAAGATATATGCATTTTGAAAATCCTGTTGGATGAACCGTAAAACTGATAGCTGCTGTATCTTGCCATATGATGTCTGCATATGCTTTGCATAATGGTGACTGTGCTTGCTGGTGGATTCTGGGAGTTGTAATTCAAAACATAAGGTTTAAGGTTCTTTGTATGCCAAGACAAATATTGTGTCTAGTTTGGTATTACCTGTTTATCCCAGAGCTGGGCAACTGTGGCCCCTAGATGTTTAGAATTTTTTTTTGTCTACAGTCAAAGTCAAGACAACTTGTATGACAAAGATTACCTGAAGAGTCACCGTTCCTCTACCCGTGATTTACTCAATGTGCAGTAACTTTCCAGAGATTCAGAGAGGTGTCTTATTCCAGGTGTAACTGAAGCTTACACCTGGAATAAGACCTATAGGACCTTCCTCAGCTAAAGTATGTGCTTCCCCACTCATCTGTATCCCTAATGACTTGGAGACAGTGCACTCATTATTATTATTATTTATTTATTTAGAACTTTTATATCCCGATCTTCTCTGACCTCCATAGGGGGACCGGCTTTGGAGTCCTATAAAATGTCCGGAAATTTGGAGGTTTCTTAACATATTTTTTTTAAAAGGCTTTGAGAATAAAAATGCTGAAGCAGTTTTACATTTAGTTGGGGAAATTGGGTGTCCTCAGAACCCACTGGATGCAGCTGTCATTTTGGGGGACCGGCTCTTTTAAGCAGGTAGGAAAGGGCTGGAGTGACTAACGTGCCCCATTGGGCAGTTACATGCAGCCCACAGGCCCTCTCTTCTTCCCCTAGCATTGTAATATGTTGATATCTTTGACCAGCTCAGATTTCCCAAGAGACACCCAAGACACTGATTTATGTTGAGCAGCAATCTTTGTGTATAGTAATAGTGTCAGAGCCCATGCTTAATGCATGATTAGCTGGCCTGTTCTTTTTTATGTCCTTATGCCCTCCACCCCTCCATCTTCATCTTTGGGGAAACCTTTTTGATCTTCAGCTACTGCTTTGTTTCTAAGCTCAGTAAAAGGTGATGATTTCATTGCTTAAGAAGGTCAAGGCCAATATGAGAAAACAGCTGAGGAACATGTGCCTGCCAACACAGGCCAGATTCCCACCCCCCACCCCATTTCTTAGAGGAAATGCTTCCTTTGCATTTCTCCTGTGAATGCATCTCCCGAGTCCTGGCTTCGTGGTTGAATTGCAGATTTCTCTTCAGCAGTGTGAGCATCTCATTGTCATCTGAGATGAAAACCTTGCATCGGGGTTCTCAAACTTTTTTAGCTGCTGAGTCCTTTTTGAAGCAAAAATTTCTCGTAGAGCACCAATAAATGTTTATATATTATATATACTCTGTGTGTGTGTGTGTGTGTGTGTGTGTGTGTGTGTGTATATATATATATATATATATATGTATATCAGGCATGGGCAAACTTTTGGACACAGGGACCGTATTGTGTTTTAAAATTTGACAGATGATGGGCCAGGCCAGAGGCAGATGGATATAGAATGTTTGTGTGTACTAACTGAAAAAACCATGAACAAATTTCTATGCACACTGTACATCTCTTTTTTATAGTGCAAAAAAAGAGCAATACAATATTTAAAATGAAGAATAATTGTAACCAACATAGGTAAAGAGGTAAAAGTTTTCCGCTGATGTTAAGTCCAGTCATGTCCGACTCTGGGGTGTGGTGCTTATCTCTATTTCTAAGCCGAAGAGCTGGCATTGTCCATAGACACCTGCAAGGTCATGTGGCCAGCATGACTGCATGGAGTGCCATTACCTTCCCACCGAAGAGGTACCTATTGATCTACTCACATTTGCATGTTTTCGAACTGCTAGGTTGGCAGAAGCTGTGGCTGACAGTGGAAGCTCACACTGCTTCCAATATTCGAACATACAACCTTTTGGTCAACAAGTTGAGCAGCTCAGTGTTTTAACCCACTGCGCCATTGGGGGCTCCTACTTAACAATATTTCATTGGAAGACCCGGGTGCCATCCAGTCCAACCCCCTTCTGCAATGCAGGAAAAGCACAATCAATGCACTGCCAACAGATTGCCATTCAGCTTTTATAATAATAATAATAATCATCATCATCATCATCAACCCTAGGGGCAATCTAGTCAAACCTCTTGTGCAATGCACAATCAAAGAACTCCCTAAATGGTGGGAAAGAAATAGAGTTTTGGAAGCAAATGAGGGGAGGAAGATCTGGGGCTGGATCTACACTGCCCTATATCCCAGTATCTAATCCCAGATTATCTGTTTATCCCAGATTTTCTGGCAGTATATACGCACATGATCCAATTCAAAGCAGATACTCTGGGATCATATCCTGGTATATAGGGCAGTGTAGATCCAGCCTTGGTGGTGAGAAAAAGTCTGGGCAGTGAGGGAGGTGGGGGAGAAAGAGACTGTGCCACAGGAGGATGCTGCTGCTACTATTACTACTGCTGTTACTGTTGTTTGAGAGCTCAAAACTTTAATTTCCTTGCATTTCTCAGGAGGAGGAAAGAGGAGGAGGTGGGAAGCAGCATGGTGCCTTGGAGCCTCTCACTATCACTCTTGGAGCCCCAAGGGCATCATGGAGCACAGTTTGAGAACCCTTGGTTTAGTCATATGGGGCCTAGGCTCTTTCACACTGAACAAGTTGCATCCCTTGTGTCCCATTTTAGCTGCCATGGCTGCATCTTATGGATCTCTGGGTTTTGTATTGGGGCCGGGGACTCAGAGAAGCATTTAGAATCCAAAGCTAGAGAGCTTCTCCAGAACCTCAACAGCAGTATAGCTTCAGAAAACATCTCATAGAACTAGCCCTTGCTTGTATGGCTCAATGTTAGCTCAATAAGAATATTTGGAAATGTACTGACTTATGAAGGTAGCTGGTACATCATGATGTGGTTTCACATAACTGAAATCTTGCATGTTTTCTTGGGCACTTGCCCTCAAAACTGCAGTTTAGCATGTTAGTAGCATATCCAGCAATTGTGAGAGTTGGATTACACCAGATCAGTTCTAGTTGGTGATTACTGCTTATATGGGCAGGCTACTACTTGCCATCATGATCCTTGTCTTTCTTAGCTGGTCATCCAAGGAGGAGATGTAATTGCATCTTCATTCCAATATATTATTAATATATCTCTCAGGCAGCAGAATTTTCCACCTTGTTTAAAAGCAGTCATGTGATCTTTTCTTTGAAAGCCCCCTTTAGTCTATATACAACTACCGATATATCTTCCTTTTCTGGGCAGATGGCTTCCAACTCCAGGTGGTTTTGGATAATATAAATGTACTAGACCTATTTCAAACTGGCTATAAGTAATAGTAATAATAATAATAATAATTATTATTATTATTATTATTATTATACTTCTTACCAACCTCTCCTTGTGGCTCAAGGTGTATTACAGAATAATTAAAACACATACACATTGTAAAATATCACAAATACACATATTAAAATGTATTTCTATAAAATACATATTGAAAAACGCAAAACAGAGATTAAACAAAGGACACACATTTAAAATTCATGCTTAAAACCTGGCTGGATAGGCCTGCCAGAAGAGCTAGATCTTTAGATGACTTTTACATTCTGACAGCTCATTTAGCTGGGATGATAAAGCTTTTCTTTCAGTCAGTGACCAGCATTGTCATATTGATGTTTAATTTTTGTTATGCTTTTGGTTTTTAAATGTTCCAATGATTTTGTAATGTTTGTATTGAAACTGTTGTTGTTAACCGCTTTGAGTCGCCTAAGGGCTGAGAAAAGCGGTATATAAATGAAGCAAATAAATAAATAAATAAATACAAATAGTTAAAGGTAAGTAAAACACACATTTAGGCATTAAAATACATCTTTTAAAATCAGAGTTGAGAGGCAATGTCAAGTATGAAAGTGAAAAACAGTATATATTTGTATATTTAAAAGAGTTATAAAAACTGGGATAATAATAAAGTCTTTTAAGACTTTTAACCCATTGGAGCCCCCAGTGGCTCAGTGAGTTAAACTGCTGAGCTTCTGAACTTGCTAACCAAAAGGTCGCAGGTTCAAATGCGGGGAGAGGTGTGAGCTCCCGCTGTTAGCCCCAGCTTCTTCTAACCTAGCAGTTTGAAAACATGCAAGTATGAGTAGATCAATAGGTACCGCACTGATAGGAAGATAACAGCATTCCATGCAGTCATGCCAGCCACATGACCTTGGAGGTGTCTATGGACAACACCATCCCTTCAATTTAAAAATGGAGTTGAGCACCAACCCCCAGAGTTGGACAAGACTAGACTTAATGTCAGGGGAAAACCTTTACCTTTACCTACCTTGAAGACTGTGACCCTGCAACGTTGACTGTAATTTCAGAAAACTGGTCAACCAAAAGATAATCAGTATAAAACATTTCAGGTCTCCCTGGAATACTTTATAAAATTGGATTAATAAAATATTGCCAAAGGTCTTGGTAGAAAGAGCAGTGCAATAATATGTGTCTCACGGTTTCTACCACCTCAGCCTCACAGGAACATCAGCGTTTAGAGTATGGTATGCTGTTATATCATCCCTCCAGCACTGCAGAAGAAAGCACATAGAATTTAGCCAAAGTGAACACTTTCTGTATTTTGGGATGATTAGATTTCTCATTTAGCCATCGGAGCTCTTCCAGCTCATTTAACTCTTCTCTAAGGCTTCTTTGTAGAGAAGTCTACAAGTTGAGACCTCCATTGGCTACCTTGTTGGATGATCTTTGCCTGGCCACTGACAGTGGGAGTGTGTTCCTGTTGCTGCTTTTGAATTTCAGCAGGGTTCAGTACCATCAACTATGGTCCTTCTGGAATACTTTAGAGATTTGGGAATTGGAGGCACTGTGCTTCAGTGGCTTCAATCCTATCTCTCAGGCAAGGCACAGATAGTGATGTTAGGGGATAGCTGCTCCATGAAAGAGGTGTTGTTATATGGCATTCCACAAGGTGCCATTCTATCCCCAATGGTCTTTGACATCTAAATGAAGCCTCTGGGAAAAATCATTCAGGAGACTGGGGCACAATAATATTTTTTTTGGTCGTGTCAGGAGCATCCTGTTGTGAGAGAATTGGCCTTCTGCAAGGACATTGCCCAGGGGACGCCTGGATGATTTTGATGTTTTTATCATCCGTGTGGGAGTCTTCTCTCATGTCCCCGCATGAGGAGCTGGAGCTGATAGAGGGAGCTCATCCGCCTCTCCCCGGATTCGAACCTGTGACCTGTCGATCTTCAGTCCTGCCGGCACAGGGCTTTAACCCACTGCGCCACTGGGGGCTAACAATAATAATAACAATAACAATAACAATTTATTTCTTACCCACCTCTCCTCATGGCTCAAGACAGATTACAACATTTCTAAAACACATAATCAAAACATATGATCATTTCCATAAATACATATTAAAACACACAAAACAAAAGTTAGACATAGAATGAAAGCTTAAAACTGTCTGGGTAGGCCTGCCGGAAGAGATGGGTCTTCACATGTCTTAAATTGCAACAGCTGATGTAGCTGTCAGAGCTCTACTGGCAGGTCGTTCCACAGTCGTGGGGTGGCCGATGAAAAGGTACTCTGGGTGGTGGTTGTCAGTTGGGTTCTGGCAGGCTGGCACAGACCTCAGTCTCGTTATACTGATGAGACCCAAAAATGCTTCTCTATGCCTTTGGTGATATAGTTTTAGCATCCCTTATCCAGAAATCTGAAATCCAAATTACTGCAGAATCCAAGATTATCCAGATGGTGGTTCAGAAATTTTAAAATTTGCTTTCTAATGGTTTAGTGGGCACAAATTTTGTTTCAAGAAACGTCCATGAATTTCATGTATAGACTGAGATCAAATCTACAGTGTCTCTTGCAGTATATGTAAGTACAAATGCAAGACACTTTTGATCTAGTCATTTTGGATATGGAATAGTCAACCTGTGGCATCAGCTAAGGAGAGTATGTATCCTCTCTGAATGAATGTCTGAAAACACAATGAATGAGGAAAAACACACTGAAATTTAATCCTCACAAGATTGATTTGTTTCTTGTCAAGGTTCCGAACCTGGGTTTGGAGGTGTGTCAGCCAGTCTTGGTTGGGGTTACACTCTATTTGAAAGGCTGTGTTTGCAGCTGGGAGATACTCCTGGGCTCCTTTAAATGTTAGCCCATGCAGATATGATGGTTAGGAGTGCTTATTACCAGCTTTATCTTTAATGCTAGCTGGACCTCTTCTTAGAAATTGAGTACCTAGAAGTGGTAGAGCATGCATAGGTAACTTCGAGGTTGGACATTTGGAATGCAGTACATTTGGTATTGCCTCTGTACCAAGTTCAAAAATTTCAATTAATTCAAAACAAGGAGCCTCGTTGGTTAATGATAGATTTTGGAGTGACCATATTATACGGATACTGCAATGACTTCACTGGTTGCCAATTGGTTTCTAGGCAAAGTACAATATGTTATTACTTTAAAGCCCTACATGGTTTTGGTCTATGTTATGGGATTGTTTTCTCTCATATAATCCTCTCCACATACTCAGTCCCTCTGCAAGATATCTTCAGCCAGCCAAAACTAGATTGACTGCTACTTAGAGGGCATTTTCTTCAACTGTTCTCAGTCTGTGGAAAGACCTCCCAGAAAAGATTCATCAGCTCCAGGCACTTTCTGAGTTGAAATCAGCAGTAAAGCCCAATATCTTCCAGCTGGCCGATCCAGACTATTTTTAAATTAGGAGTTTAAAAGTATTTAGTAATGAATTTTAATATGTATTGATTTATATGTTCTTATAATTGATGTCATTGACATGTTGTGTTATTTCTTTTTGTTCCCTGCCCTGATCCACAAGGAGAGGTGGGTAAGAAATAATAATGTATTAACAATAATGTGCACTCCTGGTCCTGGCACTCTACCCAAAGCCTACCAAGAGCATCAATTATTTTTGATCAAAAGTTTTTATGTTCAAAAGAAGTGAGGGATTTGGTAGTCTAGGGACCACAAAACATGGAATAACATGTTTGCTGAGTGTTGCCCATCTTTGGTTTAATAAATTGATGGTCAAGGGATCCTTGCTTTGTCACCAGTGCATACATTCTGCTGTTGAACATGCACTCCATTTCCAAACTAGTCGAGAAAGCCCATTTCTGCTGCAGAAGACAAGAAATGAGAAGTTTGATGAAAAGTAGGGAAAGGAAGTTCATAGTTCAAAGCAGCAGTGGGCAAAATCTGGTCTTTGAGATGCTGCTGGACTACAGCTGCCATCACTCTTCACCAGTGGCCTATGCTGACTAGGGCTGATGGGAGTTTAAATCCTACAGTATCCAGAGGGATGCAAATTGCCCGCCCCTAGTTTATAGAAATGGCAGTAGGGTAAGTGTTTGTGTATCTTACACACACTTGTTAACTATTCTGGTGAGTTGTTTTCATCTGTTACAGTTTCTGCCTTTTTTTTCATTCTATTCTTCCTTCGCTTCTGAGCAATTTCCTTACACCTGCCCAGTTTGGGGTTACACAGATATTTTCTCATGCCTTCTTTCTAGTGAATAATTGACAGAGGAGGGACACGCATGCAACAAGGTGTGATTTGGGCTTGCCTCCCAGTATTTGTTTTCTGCCTGCATCGTGGTTGCCATGTATAGACCATGAAACACTTGCTTCTGGTTTTGCAAGGAGTACCTCTCTGGGTATTTTAGGTGTCCGCAGGGGGATCAGGACAGACTAGGGTTTCTTAATGTTAAAGAGTGTTTAACATTAAGAAACAACTTTGGAATTTGGGGAAATTTGAAAGAGGAAGAAACTTTCCTTTTTACCTGTTTTTCTGGTGGAGCAGGAGACATTTCATATCAGATAATGGTGACAGTAGGAGCCTGATGTGGCTGTCCAAGCCCCATTTTCATGAGAAGTCAAAGGCTATGTTTACACAGCCTTCTTGTTGCTGTGCTGCAGAGGGAACAATAGGCATGACAGATTCCCAGATGTTACTTTGCTGCCAAACACTCAAAAGATATTCTGTTTTCTACATTACAGTATTTGAAAGTTCCAGCATGGTTCACTAGCCAACTACAGGAAATAAGGCAATAGTTGTGCAAATATTATTGACTGTATATTTCTAAGCCAAATTAGGAACATTTTTCATAGAGACAGCATCTGTTCCGTAATACAATTGCATGGTTCTTGTATAAATCCCTTCTGATTTGGAATACAGATTGTGCATCCCTTATCTGGAATTTGAAAATACTCCATGTGGGTGGTTGAATAAATTCTGGGTTTGGACTTGTTTCCATCTCCATGATATTTCATTATGCACATATGTGCAGGTACAGTGGGTGCTCTGGATCCATGGACTGCTCTTCCACAATTTCAACTGACCACAGATCATCATGACCCATATTATTAAATGGCAGTGACATGAACACAGACACACTGAGGCGTAGGCATTCATGTTGCTGCCATTTAATAATATAGAATATAACCACCCATGGTTTTGTTTTTGTATCTACACAAGATCCTGGAACTAAAACCCTTTGGATAGAGTGGGCCCTCCTACCCAAGTTTTCTTAAATCTGAAACACCAAAATATTTTTGATCCTTAGAATTTTTGGATAAGAGATACTACCACCTCATCACATTGAAAGGAGAAAGCATTGGCGACCATCTCTTTAAGAGTAGAGAATCACCTCTCTTATGTCCTCAGAAGACCCATTTGGAGTTCTGTCTCCCCCTCATACTCCAACAGGGAAACTTAAGAGCTGGTAATACATTCATCTTTTACATTCATCACAAGGCCAATATTACTTTTTTAAGTTAGGAGAAATAACAGTATTTGAAAACCAAGAGATCCCTTGCCCTGCCCTGCCCCCCCCCCCAAAGGAGACTGACACCAGTTTAAAACCCCCATTTTCCATGGGATCCTATTGTTCTGCCCCATACTCCAGAGGATATAAGAGACAGGGATCCAGGTGATAACAATTTCTTTCCAAGCGATGCTATTGTTCTGAATCAAACCCCATAGGAATGCAAAAGACTGCTGGTGATTGGGCAATGGAATAAGATAGGAAGCCTTTGATAGTTCCCATCTCACCTGTTTTTCAGTTGTAAACATGGGAGTAAAGTGTAATAAACAGTAGGAGCTCTGAACACCATTGCTGGCCTGTATACAGAGTTCCCTCCTTTCAGGACATTTCAGCCTCTTTTCAACCCTGAAACATGTGATGAGCCCTGTGCCTCTCCATGCTTGAAAAGAGGCTGAAGTGTCCTATGAGGGAGAAATTTCTTAATGTGATGAGGTATATTGCGGGGGTTCTCTCCTTTCAGGACACTTCTCCCTCATTTCAACCACAGAGGGCTATGCATAACAGCCAGAAGTAGTTCAACTCATGATGAACTCAGTGCCTCTCCATGCTTGAAAAGAAGGTGAAGTATCACACAACTCAATGTGATAAGGTGGATCTGTCTTTCATTTATTCACAAGTTTTGTGTCATCTTCATATTTTTTCTGGAACTTTTCCCCCATATAGTACTAAAGTCAGGATATCTAGTGTTAATGGCAACAACAAAGGTCTGGGACTAAGCTGTGAACTTAAAAACAAATGCATTTTCAGTTGTGTGTGTGCGTGTGCACGCGTGGTTTCACATTGCCTGTTAAAGTATGCTAACCCTGTGAATTCCATAGGATTTTCTTGAACAAGGAATACTCAGAAGTGGCTTGCCATTTTGTTTCTCTGAAATGTAGTCTACAGCACCTGGCATTTGTTTGTGTTTTTCATCCAGGTGCTAACCTACACTAATGCTGCTTGCATTCCAAGATCAGATGGGTTCTGGTATCAGAGTTCTGTTTTGTTGTGGGAAGGCCAAAAATTAATCTTTGATAGCAGAAAGTGTAATAGGAATTTACTTTAGGGGTAGGTTTTTATGAATTGCAGTCTATTTGTCAGATTTTTGAGTGATCATCTAAAGTAGGCAGGTATATAGGAAGAAAGGATACTTGTGAATAATTAAGATGGGGTGGGGGGTCATAATTTTTCCAAATGCTACAGTTTCTCCCAGATGAAGACAGGAAGAGCATATAATTTTGTTGTTCCGATTTATGTTGTTCATTGTGGCGCTTTCTTCTTTTTCATCAGGCAGAACTTACTATATGTATTAAGTGATTGACTGAAGTCAGCAAAGGATGGAAACACTCCCTTGGCAATGTCTCTGGGAAGATTACTCCGGCGTGCCTCTTCGAAAGCCTCTGACCTCCTGACCTTAAATGCTAGTTGCAGTGGAGGTTCATCTTCAGTCTTGGATGGGGAGATCATCTACTCCAAAAACAATGTCTGTGTCCATCCGCCTGAGATGCTGCAAGGCATCGTGGAACATCACCCCGGTGAGAACAGAGAGCTGAACAGAGAGTCTAGAAACATTTTATGGGATTACATTCTGTGCAAAGTGTAGTATGTAGGTTAATACTATTATTCCATTTCTTGGTTTCTTTTCCTTATTGTACACAAGAATTAGGTGGAAGTGGTGAAGTCTAGTTGAATTGGCAAGAATGTCTGAATGCATCAGAGCAATGTGGCTTAGCTATCATTTTGTCATGAATCTCTCCCTCTCCTGGACTTCTTATCTGTCAGCTATAGCCCAGTTTCAAAGTTTCTGTGCCAGTGGTTCTCAACCTGTGGGTCCCCAAATGTTTTGGTCTTCAACTCCCAGAAATCCTAACAGCTGGTAAATGGGCTGGGATTTCTGGGAGCTGTAGGCCAAAACACCTGGGGACCCACAGGTTGAGAACCACTGATCTATGCTATTGCTACTACAGAGGTTTCCTTTTAGGTAAAAACACAGCAATGTTTAAAATTCCACCTTTATGGGGGTTTTGTGCCCCTAACCACCACAAATGTGGAGGGCCATCCATTCTGTGATAAAACAATATTCATTGCAGTAATTGTGGAACTAAACTCCGCTTAATATAGATGAGCCAAGATTTTTATGCCAATGTTTGTTCGATTTAAAGGAGTGCTTCTCCAGCTGTTTCATACAGAAGGACCAAACCCCCTCCAATTAGCTACAATTGTGTCTTTCTTTTTTGGAAACTCAGCAGGAACCACCGCTTTCATCAGCACTACATTAAAGCTTTAAAAGGGGGTTTGGGAGCAATTTCATTCTTTCCTGACTGTGCTGTTTTCCAAGCAGAAATGGCTTCTTTTGCCCCTTGCACCCTCATGGCCTGTAAAGCTGCAATTAACAAAGACACTACAATAAAGATGCCAATGCCACTACTCAAAATAGCAGTTTCGGGGGCGGGGGGGGGGGGGCGGACATAAGGGTTAAACACCTTTCCGCAACAAGCCAACCTGTGTGCCCTGCAAAGCTCTTTTTACATTTTTTTAAAAAAAATGTTGGAAGATCAGGTCTCTCCCGTGATAATATGCTTTGCATTAATTAAGTTTAGCTTTTCTTCACCGGAAAGCATGCTGTAATTTATTTTTATTTTATTTATTTACCATACTTGTATCCTGCCTTTCTCAATCTCGAAGGGGACTCAAGGTAGCCTTACAAAGGCAACAATTCAATGCTGCATGTATACATGCATCAATTGGTAAACAAAACATGAAAACCATCCAATAAAACACAACATTAAAACAACAATTAAAATCACATAGTCCGGGTCATATTCCAATGCCAGTCCAGATTGGCTGGCTTGAATGATAACACTGCCCCTACTGTAACATAAGCTTTTTATGTGAAGTTCTATCTCTGCATGGTGTGTGTGTACGTTGTGATGGATACTGTCCATCACAGAAATGTTCTTTTTAGAACCAGCAATGCTCCATCATCCAAGTGTGGTGTCCAATCTCTTTGCTAGTGTGCAACAGACCTTTGGAAATAGTACCTTTCTGTTCTTCACTCCTGGATTGCACGTGAAAGTGGATTTTCTCTTTTCTTCTGTCTCTCCAAATAAATTGGGAATGTGGACCTTTCTGTTCACTGTTGGCAATCTCCTTCACCACATGTGTTTTCTAGAAAATTCCACACTAGAACACCAGGTCACTAAGTACCACTGTTTTGTAGATAGATAAATCGTTGCTGCTGATTTAGGTAAAGGGAACCAACACACCTCTTTGATAGTTTCTGTTACAAGAAAATTGTAATTGGGATAGCATTGCCTGTTCTATTTCACTGGGTGTTTTTACAAAGGGTAAAGAAAACCTGAACATAATTATTTTTCACAGCATACCGTTTTACCCACAGATCTCTTGCCTCCATAGTTAATCAGCAGTCGAAATTCTTCTGGAAATTTCTCCAACTAGGAGGTTTTGTATAGGAAAACATAACATTAATTCACCAATCACATTTGGTTTATTGGCATGATTTTATGTTCAATTTTAGTGAAATACTTGGCACATGAGTTTGCTTTAGACAAACAGTTTCTATAACAGAAAATAAAGAACAACACTCAAAAATAGAAATTCCAGACAAGAAACAATCAGGGCCAGCTAATCACCTCACAACAAAGGATTCCCCGAGGCAGTATAAAGCCAGACCTTGAAACTGCTAGACTATTAAATGCTAATCAAGGTGGTCAATTGCAACATTCACACTTACCTGAAACAGACAAGAATTCTTTTTCTCTCTCCCCCCCCCCCCCCCGGACATTCCAAAGACATATAAACCCAATTTTCCTAGTTTCCAACAAACCTCACAATCTCTGAGGATGCCTGCCACAGATGCAGGCGAAACATCAGGAGAGAATGCTTCAGTAACATGGCCATGTTGTTGTTCATTCGTTCAGTCGTCTCCGACTCTTCGTGACCTCATGGACCAGCCCACGCCAGAGCTCCCATACAGCCCAGAAAACTCACAACAACCCAGATTCTATATTACTTTCTCTAAAAACTGGAAATCAAAGGTTATTCAATGCCCTCCACAGTAAACATATATTTCCATGGCTTTATATGGTCCATAATTTCCAGATCAGGAACTGGTATCATATGTTTTTTAGATTGCAGCTCTGAGCACTCCTGGTCAATATAACCAGTAGTAAAGAGTCCTTGGATTTGTAGTTTGGTAATATCTGATCTAGATTCTCAACACAGGGTTAGACTTTCCCTTCATCTAGTGAAGGAGTGACCACCTGCTCAGGGATGAGAAAATGCTTGACCCTGTCCAGGCACCCTCAAACTGCAGCCCTCCAGCTGTTTGGGCCTTCAACTCCCAGAATTCCTGACAATTAAACAAGTTTGTTAGGACTTCTGGGAGTTGTAGGCCCAGCCACCTGGAGGGCCGCAGTTTGAGGATGCCTGCTGTAATCCAAGGTCAGACAGCTTTTGCCCCCACCCGCCCTTCAATGGTTTGAACTGTAACTCCTGCCATCCCTCACCATTGACTATCCTGTCTAGGAGAGCTGCCAAGAGATGTTGTTAATCTTCATCTGGAGGGCCAAAAGTTGTCTATCTTGATTCACTCTTTAGGAAATGTGGCAAAATTGCCCTCTTTTTGGCCACTGGTTCACCTAGGATGGCATAAGGGAGCACAATATTTCATTCCTCTTTCAAAGAACACAGTGTGAAAATGTGTTCCATGTACTAGTTTGCAAAATTTCAAATGAATTTTCAAGTTACGGTGTAGCTTATATTTTTCTATGAGCAAAATTGTTGCACAAGTAACAAGCAGAGAGGAGAAGCTGAGGATTGAAGACCCTAGCAAACCAAATTGCAGCCTCACCAAAGAGATCTGGAATAATACCTTATGGTCTGCAGCATTCTTATCCTTATGTCAAGGTCACAATTAACCAGATGCTCCCTCTCCTTACATGAAAATAACACAACCCCATCAAATTGAATTTCTTGGAAAAGGAATTTGCATTTCCGTTTTTGTTTCCCTCAAAAAAAAAAGTGTGTCTGAAAAGGTTTACAAAATGTAGCAACGATAATACTCAAGCATAAAACTTATTTGTAACAAGCTGGAAGCACTAGCACCAGCAAAAAATGCAAGCCAAGGCAAACAAGATCATTCACATGTTAGGCTCTGATCTAAATTGCTGTGGGTTCTAGGTTCCTCAAGAGAAAAATCAACAATTACTACTTGAAATGAATGAAGCCACAATGAGATGCTTTGTGAATGTCTTGAAAATTGGGGGAGGATATATTTCTAGAAGAGTGGTCAAGGACCAGGCAAGTGATGAAGGCAGTCCAATTGCTGTCTAGGAATCCGGATGCCAGGCACCTTTTAGGGCAGAGCTCAATGCTGCAGATTTTTCTGGACAGCAGCTTCTCAAAAGCCTAGTCTGCATAGCTGCTGGGTGATGTGATTAGAAAGCAACATCTGGAGAGCCACATATTCATCAGTCCTAGTTTTAGGACATCCAAGGCTTGTAAAGTGATGATTTGGCTATGACTCTGAGTCATTATGTTTTTTTGCAGGCTATTTGTGTCTGTACATGGAGAAAGACGAGCTCCTTGGCACCACTCTCATTCTGGCCTGGGTCCCAAATTCTCGTATCCAGAGACAGGATGAGGAGGCCCTCCGCTACATCACACCCGAGAGCTCTCCAGTCCGCAAGGTTCCCCGCAAGCGCAACCGCCACACTCAGGGTTTTGGCACCCCTATGCAGGCTTCTCCCTCGGAACAGAAACGGACTATGGCCCTGAAAGAGGAGGAGGATATTTTGACGGTGTCACAGCTGGTTAGGGACGTGGCTCATGTCAGCTCCCCTTCGGAAGATGGGGAGAAGCTCTCTCAGAGTTGCTTGGCAACGGAGAGCATCCATAACTCAGTGGAGCCGACTCATAGTGACTCAGGAATCTTATCGACAATCAGTTCTCAGGATGAGCAGAACCGGTTGGAAGAGGCAGCCGAAGAAGGTCTGGAGGGCCACTTGGAGACCGGGGAAGACGAGGGCTCTTTGGAGTTGTCTGCCGATGAGGTTAGCAGGGACAGCACCTTTGATTCTGATTCTGATGCCTTCTCTTCACCCTTCTGTCTCTCACCCATAAGTGAAGCACACGTGGAAAATGTTGGATCCGTGTTCCTGGTTAATGAAAACAGGTGAGATTGTGTTCCTGAGTTTCTCCTGAGGGGCAGAGGGCAAACAGAAAGGACAAGGGGGAATAAAAGAGTTGTAGAATCATTTTTTCTCACTTCTAAAGGAAGGCTTGTTCCCTCTTTTACTCTCATGAGTAATCAGAGGTATGTTCTACTGAAAAATAAACATTGCTGACTTTAATGGGATTTAAACTCACGTATTGGATTGTGGTCTAAGTCTTTCTTGTTGAACCTCAGAAATAGGGGTCTGGAAACCCATTAGAGACCCAAAGCTGGTGACTTTTTAAAATATATTTGTGTCAACAATGGCTAGGAACAGGATCATGTTAGGGCCCCTTCCACACAACTGTATAAAATCCCACTATCTGCTTTTTACTGGATTATATGGTGGTGTGAACTCAGATAATCTAATTCAAAGCAGATATTGTGGATTATCTGCCTTGATATTCTGGGTTATATAGCTGTGTAGAAGGGCAGGTCCTGATGTTTTTCCTGGAGAAGGGTGTATATAGTGTTCTAGAAATGTAATGAAACTATTGTCCATGTGTTTTCTCTTTGCAAGCTTTGCCCACTCACTTGTTTAAGTATGCCTCCCAATGCAGCTTGACACCTAGCTTTTGTTTATTGGTGTTATGGAGGATTAATTTCTAGCCGCCTATCCAGATTCCTTCTTAACTAGTTGTTTCATTCATATTTGGTGAGGATCCGCAGTGGTGCAATGGGTCTAACCCTTGTGCCAGCTGAACTGCTGACCTGAAGGCTGACCGTTCGAATCTGTGAGATGCGGTGAACTCCCCCTGTCAGCTCCAACTTACCATGCTGGGACATGAAAGAAGCCTCCCACAGGATGGTAACACATTCAAGTGTTACCTGGGTAAATTATCTTACACCAGAAGCGACTTTCAGATTCTCAAGTCACTTCTGACATGATTAAAAAAAATAATATTTGGTTCATAGTTGTATAAGAACATTTATTCTTTCCACTTGCATGAAAGAGTCATATTAATGGTGTTTTTCAGTAGCCTGGCTGTGTCCTTGTAGTTTAGGTTAGCTGCACTGTTCTTTATGTAATGAAGGCTGCCAGCTTTATAAATCGCTCTGTTGATTTCCCTCGGCTTTTCTTGAAATCTATTGTGTAGTGCCTTGGCAACCCTTTTCTGTCTCTGTGCTCTGAAAGCTACAATAAATGCTATTTGTCACCCTGTGATAAATTGCAGACCTGCTTTTCTAGGGTAAAGATTTATTCTTTATCAATAGAATGTGACTGAAACCACAACTCTCCCATTTAGGTCTGTGCCGCGCATTTGCCCACTTGGATGCTCATTCACGTTCATTGTGAGGAGAGGCTGCCCTCATGTGGCCTTTCACTTATATTGAAAAATAGCATATATGAGAAACATTAAACTAGGGATGACTGGGATTTTTTTGTTATCCTGGGTCATTGCCTCTTTCAGTTGTTCTAAAGCCCCATGTGCTCTTGATGCTACCAACAGAAGGCATCCACAACCCGTAGTTTGTTTTTGATGGAATAATGAGGTTTAAAGTATCAAGAGTTCCTCTTTTCTCAGAAAATATGTTGCCGTCTAAAGCATCTTTGTGTGAAATGAATCAAAATCAGTAGGAGAGACTCTTCAGAGAACATGTTTGTAGAATCATGTTGAGTTCAACCGTGTGGTGTTAGTCTTGGGGAGTTTGACTTGAACATGTAATGCATGTCTTTTCCAAGGCAATAAAATAATTAAAGAATATAAGCCTGGATCTATACATTGCCATATAACATCCAGATTATCTGCTTTGAACGAGATTATATGGCAATGTAGACTGATATAACCCAGTTCGAAGCAGATAATCTGAATTATTTCCTTTAATAATCTGGATTATATGGCAATGTAAATCCATCCAAAGAAGAGTGGTGTTGGATAGGACCAAGAGCCTGTTTAATTCATCATAATAGCCATCAATAAGGTGTTTTTTTTTTTAAAAAAAACGCAAACAAAGCATTGGGTTGCTGTGAGTTTTCCAGGCTGTCTGACCATGTTCCAGAAGCATTCTGTCCTGATGTATCGCCCACATCTATGGCAGGCATCCTCAGAGATTGTGAGGTCTGTTGCAAACTAGGAAAATTGGGTTTATATATGTGTAGAATGTCCAGGGTGGGAGAAAGAAATCTTATCTGTTGGAGGCAGGTGTGAATGTTTCAGTTGACCACCTTGATTAGCATTTTAATGGCCTAGCAGTTTCAAGGTCTGGCTTCTTATTGCCTGGGGGAACCTTTTGTTGGGAGGTGATTAGCTGGCCCTGATTGTTTCTTGTCTAGAATTCCCCTGATTTTGAGTGTTGTTCTTTATTTACTGTTACGATTTTAGAGTTTTTTTTTAATACTTGTAGCCAGTCTTTGAAAATACATTAAATGAAGCAGGATATCATCTCATCATAGTTAGAGCCTTCACACTTTTAGGGGCTGAAAGAAGGGCATCTCCTGAAGGTCTTATTGAGAGAGGCATAGTCCATTAGATAGATGGACCTATGTTGTAAAGGACTTATTCACTAAGCAGTTTGAATGCATGACACAGATGTAGGTTTCACCTCCAGTACTAAGTACATTTCAGCTCTACTCAGAAAGCTTCCTTTGTCTGCAGTTGGTAATATTCTGTTGCTTTACTGCTGGTAGTTATTGCAAGAAAGGATGTTTGTGGTGTGTAGTTCAGTGCAATTTGCTAATAATTTGTTTCATTTGCCAACCACATCCCCAATTTTTACACAACCTAATCTTAGGCATGAAGACTTGTGGTGTTCTTACTCCATTGAGGTTTCCGTATCTCATAGACTGTATTCTGTCCTCTTGATACTAAATATGTCAGGGCCGAAGGTGTGGGGTGAAATCTCAGTGTGTGAGTATTGCATCAAACTTGTGGATATAGGTAGTCCCCAAGTTATGAACAAGATAAGTTCTGTAGGTTTGTTCTTAACTTGAATTTGTAAGTTGGAACAGATACATTTTAAAAGTATAACTCCAGCCAATTAAGTGTGTGTGTGCACGCGTGCGTGCTCACATGCTCTTTGGATAACATAGGGAAGGGTCAACACCCTTATGGTGTCGCTTTTCTGTCTGTGGCCCTGTTCAGAATATTGCACTTCACTTTCTGTCCTTGTGATAATTGGATTTAGAAAAATGTGGATTGTTGTGGAAACAAGGACTGGTGAGAAAGCTTCAGTGGAGACACCTTTCCCCCATTACAACTCTTTCAGGGGTGAATTTCCCTTTCTAAAGGTAGTTTTCTCTCACTTCCTGTTGTATCACCCCCGTCCTATGCATTGTTGAGTGTTTGTAACTTGGGGACTGCTTGCATTGTTTTTTTGTGGCATATTGTCTGCAACAGTGGCTGATGCTCAGTGTGGTTAATGTTTAATGATGTCGTCATTTAACCTTGTTGGATTTTGGAATATTTTCACATTCATATAATGAGATACACAAGAGGCCTCTAGTGGCCTCTTGTGGTTGCAGTTGGCTCTTTCCTGATCATTCATTGTTAAGTCATCATCATCATCATCATTTAATTACTTATTAATCGCCCTCCATCCAAGATGCTCTAGGCGATTTACAAGCTAAAATTGTAAAGGACCACTCCTACCAACTCAGGACCTGCCATGTTATCACATCAGGGCTATAAAGTGGGCACCTCATATTCCTGCCTCCTGCATAATTCTGGGAAATATATTCTGGGAAGGTGAGGACTGTCTAGCCGAGAATTTAAAAGGCCCTTGCCTAAACTACGTTTCCCAGAATTCTGCAGACAGTAGAAATGTGGGGCTGCCTGCTTTAAAGCCCTGGTGTGATGACATGAAATTCTCATTAGCTCCAGATCTGGCCAGCTAGAAATCCCAGCAGATGCAGATGTGGGCAGCTGCAGTTTCCATCAGTTCTACTTGTGACCAGATAGAACTGCCATCAGCCCTAGATCTGAGTGGTTGCTCCCACCATCAGCCCCAGTTTGCCTGGAATTCAACTCCCATTAGCCCCATATCTAGCTGTTCTGCAACTCACAGCTGCCCTCCTAACCAGTCAGATGGCTCAGCCTTCTTGTTGGGCTAAAAATCCCATCATCCCCAGATTGCCTAGTGAAGGGGTAAGGATGTTGAGAAATGCAGCCTGGCAAGTACACTGAGCCATATGGCCATGGGTCTCTGGATATGATTGGACTCCAGCTCTCATCACCCTCTATTGATCTCCCTAACCCCATCAGTATTTTAAATTGGTCATGATGGGTATGTGTGCCAAGTTTGGTCAGATTCATCATAGGTGGTCATGACATAGCTTTCCAGAGGCCAGCTTCCATAATTCTCTATCAAGCCTCCCCAAAACCCACCATTATTTTAAGATGGAACATGATGGATCTATGTACCATGTTTGGTCCTGGTCCCTCAAACTACGTTGGAGTCATCCAAGAACATCGATACATATTAAGTCATATAGAGAGGGGGGGGGCGGGTGGGAGAGAGGGAGGGAGGGAGCGGGAGAGAGAACGAACACATACTGATTGAATCAAGACTTTGAATGTCCAGTACTTTAAAATGAGTTTATTGTTACAGAAACATTATTAAGAGAAGGTGTCAATAAAACACAACCCATCTTCCTGCAAAAAATCCCCTGAGTTTTGAATCCCAATGGCTTTCATCATGCTAGTATAGATTTGGGATTGCCACCTATTTGCAATAAGCTCTTCATCTTTATTATCTACATGACAGATGGAAGCAACAGAGTTCTTTCTATGCTACAAATAGTTGTATCTGTTGAGTTTGTCCATTCAACCAGAAGGGTAATTTCAGGGGTTGTTTTTTTTTTAAAGAAGTTGCCCATGTTTGCAAATATCATTAAGTTTGGGACAGAAAAACCTTGAGGCTTCAAACATTCTAATAGAAGAGAAAGCAGAACTGACCCATTTTCTTGCCTCTCATTTCACACAACGAAATTGTCTCTGGTTACAAGGCTCAGGGCTGGAATAAGATAACACGTGGTCTGGGCTTTGGAACCTCAGCTGCTAATTATACATATAAAAGCCAAACATCATGATGCATTAAAAATTCTGCTCATATATGTGTAATGGGGTTCAGTGAACTTTACTCCTATTATATATGTGCATTAGCTAGGTACATCTGCTCCTTGAAGTCAGAAGTCTTAAAAAAGAAGGGTTCTCACCTATACAGAGTTCTGCTAACTTCTGCCTTCAAGATACTCCTTGAAAATGTATGCAGGAATATAATTTCTTTAAAATGGAAATATTCCTAGATAAACAAACAAGTCTTTGTGTCTCATACATCTGTGGCCCCTGTTGGTGCAGTAGGTTAAACCACTGAGCTGCTGAACTTGCTGATAGAAAGGTTGGCAGTTTGAATCCAGGGAGCGGGGTGAGCTCCTGCTGTTATCCCCAGCTTCTGCCAACCTAGCATTTTGAAAACATGCAAATGTGAGTAAATCAATAGGTACCATTCCACCAGGAAGGTAACAGCACTCTTTGCAGTCATGCTGACCACATGGCCTTGGAGGAGTCTACAGATAATGCCAGCCCTGTGCTATTAGCCTCAGCTTCTGCCAACCTAGCAGTTCGAAAACATGCAAATGTGAGTAGATCAATAGGTCCCGCTCCGGTGGGAAGGTAACAGCACTCAATGCAGTCATGGAGGACCTTGGAGGCGTCTACGGATAACGCCAGCTCTTCAGCTTAGAAGCACCCCCCCCCCACCCCCAGAGCCAGACACGACTAGACTTAATGTCAAGGGAAACCTTTACCTTTACTTTTACTATGATCACATCCACTGATTTTCTCAGGTTCTCTTTTTGCTAATATAGTACTGAGTCCCCTAGTTTGTCAGGTGAACTCATATTACCTTTTGCAGAGCTCAGAAAGATAAAATATGTGAAACCAAACAGCAGCATCTCTAGAGTAATTTATCTGGTTAGCTTTCAAAGAACCCCCCTGCCTCCCTTTACCAAGTTGGCTTCTGCATGTCATCAGCTGTCAGACTTGGCATTCCCTTCTAGCGTTTAGGAAAAAACTAAAGACCTGGATGTGGGACCAAGCTTTTGGCCATGCTGACAACTGATTAAAGGACCTATCGATAGACAAGGATAATGGAATGGAATGGATATATGGACTCTGATATATGGACTCTGACATGAGATAGTTTTTATGATTTTAATAGGTATTGATGTTTCATTTTAATTGTTGAACTGTTATATTTTGTATTGTTTGTTGTGTGATTTGGGCATCTAATTGTGCCTCCTTTGTAAGCCGCCCTGAGTCCCCCCCGGGGTGAGAAGGGCGGGGTATAAGTAGATGAAATAAATAAATAAATGGTCCCAGTTCATTGAACAATCAATTTTATTTTTAAATTATCTTAAATAAATGACCAAATTGAAAGAAATGTGTGCCATTTTCAAAGCATTATCTCCTGTATAGTCTGTTGTTTGCCATGGTGAATGCATTTGTCACCAAACCCCATTAAAGCTTTCTTCTTTCTCCAAAATTAGCATGTTTCTCTATAAAGCTATTATTTAGCAGTATTTTTTGTGTATTAAGCATGAAAATATAGTGTTTTCCTTTCTAACAAAACCAAGAACATCAGTTAAGAAACCAGAGTTTGATGTATCAAGTGAAAAGTAGGATTCTCACAAGGCAGCCCATCTGGGATTTGATTTGATGCAATTCTTGCATATTTATTGTCTTTTCTGTTGAAGGGGGAGATGGTTTTTAAATTGCTTCCTTGTTCAGCAATTATATTGTGCAAGGAATATGCTAGTGTCTGAGGAGGCGGCACTGGTGGCCAGAGCTGATAGCAATGGCTACAGGATCTTGCATCATGTTGTTGTGGCAACCCACTTCAGAGACTATTAGTAGCTTTGGTCTCCGAGAATAAACAGGAGATGAAATTACAGACAGGACACTTGTGAGGCAAAGACATTGGCTGGAGTATTGGGAGAGCAAGGCTTTTGTATCTTTGGGCTTTGCGGCTGCTGTGTAACACTAAAGCATGGCTCACTTATTATAATCATACAAAGCAGCTTTTTATTTGTAAAATTCAAAGCAGTTAGGAGACAACCTGTCTGAATTCTTCTCCAGTGTGTGTGCACCTCCTTGTCTTCTTCTGTCACTGTGCTAACTCCAGAAATGTGTGGCATCATATTACCTGTGGCATTAGCCTGCGTTCGACATGCTGATTGAAACGATGCAAATTACACTTCAGGAAAGATATCTGTTTGCTGTGGCTCCTTAAAGAGAGCAGGTTCCATGCCTAAATTACCAGTAAAACCCATTCACAAAATTTGCCCGCATAGCAAGCCTAAATCTAAAGTAATACCATTAGTGGAAGATGTTATATGTGTGTAGTAGTAGGTCCATTGCTTTCTCCCACTTGCATAAAAATGACCCCTTGGGACACAAAAGCTTATGCAGCTGATAGCTGTGATTTCCCTTTTTGCACATAGTCTGGAACCGGGTTTTGTCCAGCACAGTGTCATTTGCAGTAGTAAAATGACACTGATTGACAGGCCATTTTTGAACTCTTTTTAGGTCCAATCCTTGGTGCACGATCCAGGATGAAAAAATATATGATTATAAGAAAGTATCCATAAAAGGTGTTTATTTAAATCCACCCTGAGTCCTTTTGAGAAGATAGAGTGGAATATATTATTATTATTATTATTATTATTATTATTACTACTACTACTACTACTATTACAGTGTCTAATCTCTAGGTTGGCTTTTTTAGCATTTACTCTTGTTCCCCTTTGTCCATAGCCTGTCAGAATTAAAGACTAGTATGTGTAATGTTTTATTGTTGATAGTATACAACATTGAATGTTTTTCACTTTTGTTTTTTGTAAAATGCCCTGAGTCCCTCTAGGGAGAGAGGGCAGGTTAGAAATAAAGAAAAGGCAAAACTGAAGTTTCACAAACACAACCGTGGGTAGGAAAAGTCTGGTGGCAGCAGATTAGCCTGTTTCATTGGGGCTGTAGTGTTTCATAAGAAATGGCAGAGGTGAATCTGAGTAATTCTTATATACCTCTAGGATAAAAATAAAATCAGTAAGGAGTCCAAGGCAAGGAACTGTACCCCACTATTAGCAGAGGAAAGAAGCAAAGGTCAGCCACCAGTCTGAGTATGAGGTTTCCCTACTAGTATTAAATAAAACAGTCATCAGATGTTTAATCAAAAATTGCTCTCACTCATCCCTTTATTTTTACTGTTTACCATATAGGAGCAAATGGCATTCTGTCTTCTTATCCTATATTCTATCCTTTTATCCCATATTCCAATCTGATCTTTGAGGCATTAAGGAATGCAATCTCAATGTAAAACATGAGGACATAATGTATAGGACACAAAGTATACCTAATAATTCACTTTTAATATTCTCTCACTTGTGTTCAAGTATTTGTAAGTGACTTGTGATATTAAAAACTGGTGAATCATAGTAGAGAATTGATCAAATTTTTGTGTTGTCCACTTTGGCAGAGGACTGAAAAAAAAGGTAGCTTTGTAGAAAGGAGGCAGTAATGCCCTAAGGAACAGCTTCAAGGAACTGGGATCAAAACAGGAAACGTCAGAGGTATGAACTGCCTAGCATTGTGTAAATGTTTAAACAGCAGGGGGATTATTTTAGCTTGGTTGGCTTGTACGGGTCCTTCTGTGTTCACCAAGACAAGGGAGGAATGGTGGCTTTGATGGATTGTTGGCAGACGTTGCCGATTAGTTCATGAATGGAGAGTGATTTATCTCTCCCCCACCCAAGCATATAAATACTCAGAATGAACTACTTCAATAATATCACAATGTTTTATTCTAGAAATTCATGATTCCGAAATAAATAGATCACTCTAGTGAAAATATTAAATACTAAGTGACAGTACATCATATGATGGGCTTATTTGAGCCTTCTGGGGATAAAGCTCAGTATCTGAGAACTGTTCTGTTTTCCTCTAATCTGTGTCTTACTATACAAAGTCTTTCTTCCTTTCCCTCCACCATATTTGTCATTTATTATTCTTTATAGTCTCACATTACTAAATGACAACCATAATATTGCAAAATGTCTTTGTCTCTTGCATACATAATTTACATGTCTAGATTCCTATTTGCTTGGATAGTGTATTTTGTGAGAACTGTTGATTTTGAACTTCATTGGATGGGTGATCTCTAATTGATTGAAGAGTGTAGTGACAACACACATGCAAGTTGTTAAGCCAGGTTTTATCCATCCTGTATCTGTGCATTTAATTTTTTTTCTGCCTGTGTATATATTACCTTACATTTCTCCCTGTTGAAATGCATTTGTTGCTTTTGTCCCAAGTCTCTAATCAGTTACCATTAGTTTTGAATTCTTAACCTGCCCTCTGTGGTATTAGCTATCTCTCATAATTTGGTGTCACCCACTAATTTAATAAGCATACTTTCAATTATCTCATTCAACTTATTTATAAAATTTTTTTGAATAGCACTGCGGCCAGGACTGAATTCACACAAATAATTTCTCTCCAGAATGAAGAAAAACTATGCGTGAGCACTTTTGGCTTCAGATGGTCATCCATTTATGAATCCACCAGCATCTCCCAGCTCACATTTTACTATCTTGTTTCCAATAATATTGTGGAGGACCTTGCTGAAGGCCTTATTGAAATCAAGATACACTACATCCACAGATGTGTCCTTTCAGTAGATTGAGCGATTGTCTCTGAAAAGAAGTGCTCTGCTGTGTTTCCAAAGCCGGGGGTGAAGGCAACACGGTGTCATGGCACTGCTGGCAAGTTCTTCGTTAATCCACACGATAACTTACATTGTGTTGCTGCTCTCCATTATCTCTTGGCCTCTGGATCTGAGAATGTTCATGGAATATTTTTAATACCTGCACACATGAACACATAGTTTCCCCAATTCATGATGTGCTTGAAATAGAATACCCATAAGAGATCATCCATCCATCTGTCCAGTAGATGGCACACTTTTCTTAGTAAGACTGAGCACAATCGCAGGCAAAGCAGGCAGCTAAATCTAAATGGCAAGGGACTGGAAGCTGTCATAACCTTCAGAAAAATCCTATGGATGCCCTTCTGAGGAATCCAACAGGAGGCAGTGATGCTCCGTAGGAGACTATGCACCCTTCGTGTTATCATCTGGAAAAGTGGCAGTGCTGTGTGACATATTTTGCTTGTTCTTGTAGCTTGGTGAATACAGCTGGTGACAGCCTCCCTTGCCTTCTGAGTACATGCCATTGTGTTTGGGCTTGCAAGAAGCCCCAATTGATACCTGTGTCCTTCAGTTTCCTTCAGAAAGATTGCATGGACAGCCCGGCTTTGGGTGATTAAACAAATTGCTGAACCAAGGTCTTTCTGCAGGGCTCTGATTGGCCAACATATTCTTCTCCAGAGACATGGCCTTTGACCTCCTGTCCTCAGAGAGACAATGATTGAGAGAGCTGGAGTGTGGGCACGCCTTCAAATAGAGGACAATGCAAAATCCACTGGTTTCCTTTTCTCCCATAGGATACCATGAAAGCCTGGATAATAGATGGTCTAAACATGATGGCTTTAAGAGAGTGATATATGTGCATTTTAATGAGACTCCTTGCAGGGGGTCTGGGCATTTGCATGCTATTGATTTGTGCAGGTCAGAATGGAGTAGCGCCATCAGAGACCTGTGCTGCTTCTGATGCATTTTAAAAGAAGCAAAGTTTCTAGCCCTTAAGACAGAAGAAAAAGCTATTTATTTGATATCATGTATGCATTATTTGCTGATCACTGGATGATAAGATGAGCTTTGGCAGGCTTAAAGCCCTATCTGCATAATGTTAGATTGTGTGGCAAATGTCCCTACACAGTAACATTTGAAGTTGTAGTTGGATCAAAGTGTGACACACGTAAGAATGATTGCCTCTTCTGAAAAATATCTCTTGGTACAAAATTAAAGAGGCAGTTGATGCTATTGGCCTGATTGTTTACAACCTCAGAAGTAATCTAGTTCAGGACTTCGGAACCTGGACATTTGTGCAAGATGAATGCAAGATGTTTTCCTGTCGTACTGCCAAATTCTACCAACATCCTACTGTGGCCCCAAGAGTTGCAAGCATTCACAAGAAAGCATCACAACAATTCCAAACATATACTTAGGTGAGCATGTCTTTAAAGAAATGTTACTGCACAAAGTAACTTGGAGGACATATGAATGTTTGTTGGTACTATCTGAAGTGCTATTTTTAGATCAATGTCTTTCTTGAGACTCTTACATGCGGATGTTTATGCTCTGTCGGCATTGCATGTTTGCCAATCTTTTTTGTTGTAAACCGCCCTGAGTCCCCTCGGGGAAATAGGGCAGGATAAAAATAAAGTTTTATTATTATTTCTGAAAGATCTTTAACAAAGCTAAATGGATTAGGGTCTCCCCTTTCTTCTCCATCTGGCTGACCTGTCTGTATTTCTTCAAGTGAGGAAAATTAGCTGAAGACAGCTGTTCAAAGAAAATGCTTCCTATTTCGTTACAGATTTCTTGCAGAGTAGAGAAATACTTCATATATTGATTTTCTTGCTCATGGATATTCATGTATCACTTGTCACAATCCTAAATTGGAGCAGGGGGAGATGGTGAAATCAGTGCTTTTGCAAATCTTACAGGAAAGAGGATGTTAGGAAGGTGACATGGCAGGGTTTAGAAAGTTGTATACAGTGATGCTTGGGGAGACTAGTGAAAATAGTGACTGTGTGGCAGTAGGAATGACAAGTTCAGAGGAACAGTTCATAGCAATAGGAGTACAGGTTCTCAATTCCCAGTTGATTTTGAATACTTGGAAACACACAGTGGGTACAGATGCCGTTTACACTTCATCAGCATTTGATTATAAATTCAAGATAGGTGAATTGCCCTCGGATGCAATGGATGCAGTGATCTTTGCTGCATTATAAGGAAAGATTGTAAGTGTGACAAAACAGACCAAATGTCTGCCTAATTCAGCGTTATTGACAAAAAGAGAATTTGAAATACAAATTCATACCTACAAGGGCTGTGCTGTGGTTTTGATTGAAGTTTTAAAATGTGGGTAGGTAAACACAGGAATAGGTAAACAAATGTGCTGCAGTGGCTCAGTGGGTTAAACCGCTAAGCTGTAGAACTTGCTGACCGGAAGGTCGGTAGTTCGAATCCATGGGATGGGGTGAGCTTCCGTTTTTCACTTCAGCTTCTGCCAACCTAGCAGTTCGAAAACATGTAAATGTGAGTAGACCAATAGGTACTGCTTCAGCAGGAAGGTAACGGCGCTCCATACAGTCATGCCAGCCACATGACCTAGGAGGTGTCTAAGGACAACTCTGGCTCTTCAAGATGCGCACCATCCCCAGAGTCAGACTCAACTAGATTTAATGTCAAGGGGAAACCTTTACCTTTAAACACAGAAGAGTCATAAAATTGGAAAATGCTGCTTGATTGAACAAATCACAGGAAAAGGACAAAGTACACAGAAAGATCCTTTTCATGTATCTTTGGTTTCACAGCCTGTTCCCTTTTGATCACATTATCATCTTAATCTTGGATTCTTCATTTCACTAGCTTCTTTTTTTACTTTTTTGCAAATATCTGCAACCACTTGCAACATTTTTCCCCACTTGATACAATCATTGGTTATTTTTGTAATGGCTACAACAATAACAGCTGAAATGATTGTAACTGTTTTTGTTTCCTTGACCCTAGCATTAATCTGGCCTTGTAAAAGAACTGACAAAACGTATTGGCCAACAATAATATTTGCTGTCTGCTTGCCTTGGCATACTCTCTTAGGTTATTTGGCACTTTATACTCAGAAAATATCCCCTGCGTGGCCACCTAAAGGCAAATCCTACTCCAGTATTAATCTCGGCATTCATTCCAAACATATTCCCCTGTGTTATTTTAAGATGAGTCATTTCCTGTGCATTATCATCCATATTTAACCAAAGAACCTTTTTTTTCTATCTGCATACTGCTTGCTTGTCGACTTATTGTGGCTCGATGATTTCCATAGGGTTATCTTAGGCAAGGAATAATGAAAGGTGGTTTTGCCAGTTCCTTGCTTGGAAACAAGGAACTGGCAAAACAATACAGCACCTGGTATTTGTTGATGATCTGCCATCCAAGAACTACCCAAATGCGACCCCGGTTAGTTCTTGGATGGTAAGATCAGAGAGTATCTGTTACCTTTAAGTTGTTGCTGTTGTTGTTGTTATTTAGACCTATAACATAGAGGCATTATTTTAGATATTCTTTTATTAAGAAGGGAGGAGTACCCGATGGTGCAATGGGTTAAACCCTTGTGCCGGTAGAACCGCTGACCGACAGGTCAGTGGTTCGAATCCAGGGAGAGTGGGTTGAACTCCGTCAACTCCAGCTCCCCATGCAGGAACATTGGAGAAGCCTCCCACAAGGATGGTAAAACATCAAACTTGCGTCCCCTGGGCAACAACCTTACAGATGGGCAATTCTCTCACACCAGAAGTGACTTGCAATTTCTCAAGTCACTCCGGACATGAAATAAAAATTAAGAAGGGAGTTTTTTTTCCGCTGCATGGCTTGGTGCTCTAATCTGAGCTACCCTTGAAACAGGATTTTTAAAAAAATCGTCCAGCAACCTTTTGCTCTGCTCTCCCCACTTTCTCTCCCTCTCTGGCTGTGGAAAACTGTGCAGCCATACTTTTAGAAGATTTGAACAGCAAGGCCAATCTCTTTGGGTGGCTCTGTCCTTGGCAGAATACAAAATGGGGAGCGTGTTGAGATGCCTGCTTTAATCTGCCAGGCAAAAGACCCCCTAAGAATCGTCGTTTGGCCCAAAATGCCAGAAGTCTGAGAACAAAACACATTTTCAGGGATTTCCAGCAATTTGGGTCTTGATGATTTGATTGAAATTAGCATAATGAGCTTTGACTTTTATTTTTGCATGGGTGGGTGAGGAGGAGGGCAAGAGAGAAAACACAGCAAAACTCTCCATTGATTCTTTATTTAAAGAAAAAATAAAATAAACACAACCAAGAAAGCACTCCTTTTCTAGGCTGGACCAGCTGAAAGGTAAACATTTGTCTTCATGCTGTGCTAAGAAATCACATTTTCCATCTCTTGGATTTGGGGAGGTGGTGGTGGAGTGTTACATTTCAATTGATTTATTAACAAGCTGAAGTCTGCGTGTAAAGGACCCCCCTCCTTCTGTACAGAACGTAAAGACGTATCATTTGGCTTTTGCAATACTTGCCTTGTTCTGGAAGGGAGGTCAGGTTCATGTCCACGCCTGCCTCTCAATGGTTAGCTGTGTTAATCTGCTCAGGGCTGTGTGAGTGTGTTTATTCATAAGTGTCAGACGACCAGCCCTGTCACCACTAAGCAACTGTAACAACAAAAATGTTGAGGAAAATCCTTTCCTCGGATATACCCACGCACGCCTCACCTGCTTAGTGAATATGTTTTTCAAAAACTGAAGCATGAGCGCCTATGTGGATGGGTTCATGTATGCACACAAATGTATGTACACACACACACATCTTGCATAAAGCTGATTAAACCATATGGATTATTTCTCAGCAAACTCCTGGCAGCTTTTTTTGCATTCCGTTCAGTAGTAAGCTGTTTATCCTCTTTGCATCTGTTATAGTAGCTGGCAAACCTTTTCAGTGGTGTAAGTTTGTAAATCTTTTTAGTAGATGTCAGTATGACCATATTTCAGTACCAGAAGACTTCAAAGCATGTAAATACTAAGCACTGTTACTCATGACATCAAAATGCATGCAGTACAAAATATGTGATGCAACTTATATAAATCCACATCAGTTTTGCAGCATATTCTTATTAGCCTGTCACGATGTGGAAGGTGGGCTCAACCTGCAAGGAGGAGGTTGACAAACTTTTGTGGAGGGAAGCATTTGCAGACAGTACCCATGCTTTCAGAAATGTTAAATACGTTTGAAATGGCTCTTGGATTTTCTTTCTCAAAATTAAAGGCCAGGGGCATCAGAGCCAGTGTGGAAGCTAATGTGCTTTACTAATACTCTGATTCCACCCTCCAAAAGGTGACCTTTGGATAGTGGCAGAGCATTCTAACCTTTGCCTCAGGTGTGGCTATTCCTGTCAAATTGTCACCTGAATGTAGCTTTCCCTCCATAGTTTTCTAGCCCATTGAGAAACATGGTGGGATTTTATAAAGACCTGTCTTTTATCCTCCCATCCCACAGCTGTGTCCTGAGCTAGAGTCACAAGGGAATTCACCTTTTTAAAGAAAGTGTGTAGGGATTCTAACATGGTTTGTCATTCTGATATCCTTTTCTTCTTTCCAAGATGTTGGAAATAGCAATCTTCCATGGCTCCGCTAACTGGTTAACATTTTGATTTGTTTATAATGCTATGTATATTGTTATGCTGTTGTTTTATCGAGGCCTTGGCCTTTGTAAGCCACATCGAGTCCTTCGGGAGATGTTAGCGGGGTACAAATAAAGTTAATAAATAAATAAAAACTGTTTGTAAATGTGTATAGTTGTTAACCTATATTGTATGTGCATTTTGGTTTTCCAGTTTGTACCTTTTGGTGTGGGAGGAGTTTCAGACACAGGACTCCATTTTTGTTATACAGTATACTTTTAGACTTTGATGGAGGCGGATTGCAGTTTGTCTCCTTTCAGGCTTCAGTGAGTATAGTTATACAGTTTAGACTATATCGATATGCTTTAAGACATTGGACTATGAACTAGTATGCTTATTTATTTATCGTGTCATCCGCAACCAGAACATTGTATTACATTTCTAATAGAACAAAACAAACAAACAGATTTAAAAAAACACAAATTTTGCAAACTTGGTAGCTGATTAAATGTCCTTTAACCAGTATCTGGCCACTTGGAGTGCCTCTGGTGTTGCCGCAAGAAGGTCCTCCATCGTGCATGTAGTAGGGCTCAGGTTGCATTGCAGCAGGTGGTCAGTGGTTTGCTCTTCTCCACACTCACATGTCGTGGATTCAACTTTGTAGCCCCATTTCTTAAGATTGGCTCTGCATCTCATGGTGCCAGAGCGCAGTCTATTCAGCGCCTTCCAATAGTATGCTGAATATATACAAGAAATTTGTTAGTAAACCTGAGATGTTATTTTCAAAGAAGATTTTTTTTTATCCCTGAGTGCATATTTTAAACAAGTGGTTTTTAAGGGAGAGTAGATGGGCAACTTCAACTTCAAAGAAACAACCATCCTCTGCTAACCAAATATATTTTTGTAGTGGCATGTCTTTATCCTTGGTAGTTTAAAGACATGATTCTTCAGTTTAACAGCTGAGTTACCTGAGTGCCATTACATTAATGCTTATGAATATCACTTGTTCAAAGGGTTGACTTCTAAACAGTCATGCTTTTCTTGACTAGTGGTTTTCAAAATATTCGTGGAGATTCTCATTTGCCAAACATATGTGACATCATTTTTACTTTTCAATGTGGTTATGGTGAAGTTAATTCCAATAGGTTATGGAATTTCCAATGCAAGAGTCCCACACTGAATGCTGCTCTAGCATGTGGCAGCAAACACTGCCCTACGTCATAATTTTAGTCCTGAATCGAGTAATTCCATTTAATCATTTACATTTGTCTATGTTTTGACTCACCATTCAACAACCAGTTCAATGGGCCTATTTTTCCATGGGAATCGCCAACAGGACTCTTTCCCTTTTGAAGATAGAATCCTGAACGCTTGGTCTTGCATCTACGCATCCCTCAAAACCATCTTCTTGCTCCACAAAACCTAATTCCTGCTTGCTGCCCCTGTACATTTTCATGCCTGCATGCTTTTGGCACTTGTGTGCACACAATTTCCGGTTTGTAGACTGGAGAGTAAAGATTTGACACCAAGCCTTCTCATGCGGCACCTCAGAATCCAAAATGACTGATATTGCTGTCATATCAATCTAAAGGCTTTTATTTTTTAGCACCCCATCTCTGCCCAAATTGATGAGCGGCTTTCAGAGCAGGCAAAATAAAAATAGTCTGGGCTTTGAACACTATGTTAATTTATAAAATTCCTGACATAGATAAACTTTTTTGAATTTGCTTTCCAGCTTTATATAGAAATTAAGTGTAAGCACTTTTATGCTTTGTTTTTTTTTAATGATTTTTGTTTCTTTCATTGTGCATAACTAGGCAAATTTGTCCATGGCAGGCGTGTTCCTAATTTAGTCCCTAGTGACCTCTGTAGCCATGATTGGCAGGCTGCTGTCAAGGAAGAACTTGTGCCTGGATGGTGGGAAGGAGCAGAACAAATGCCAGAGGACAGCTCCAGCTCCCCTGGGGGACTGGGCTAAAAAGGTGAAAGAAATGCAATTACGGGATGTTTTCTAGCAGAGAAAGTTAATTAGCTTCTTAAAGAGTGTTTAGTGGTATTTGCTAGGGGGAAATGGACACATAGCAAAGGGGTGAGTGGGTATGGGTGGGAGCTGAATCTATTTTGGCTTTCTAGAATCTTGTTCTGCAATGCTGCCAGAATTTTTTCTCTCTCCAAAGAATGATGTAAGATACTGGGTGACTGAAAAGAGAGGGAATATAGTCTTGCTTCAGTGTTTCAACAGATATAAGGAGGTTGTGGGAGCGCCTCCCTCTTACTGAATGTGTTTGGGAATCTGAGCTGTTAGGCTCAAAAATAACCCTCAGCTGGGGCAATTCTATCAAAATATAGCAGAGTACCAGCAGACACTTACACATGGTGAGAAGGGATAGCCTTCTATTCCATAGGATGGCTCAGGATTGCAGTATCAGAACTTTATGTTTAAAAATATTTATTGAAATAAAAAGAAATACATTCTTGATAGAAAAGTCTTGGAGCTAACTAGACAGTTACTAAATCTCATCGTTTAAAGAAGGTAAAGGTTTTTTAAAAAAGTCCATGCAGCTACATTTTGCCTACAGAGAGGCAAAATGTGCATCCTCATAGGGAGAAAGAAAAGCAGAAATGGTGGAGACCGCATAGTCAACCCAGGGCAGTTTAAATTTAAGAGGAAGTTTCCTTACAGAAATTCCATTACTACGGCATCAAAGGGGAGGAGACAGTGGCTAACAGTAAAGAGGAAAGACAAAGCCTTTTTGGGAAACATGCATAGGAATGTGGGGGAAGGAATCCCTCAGCTTAGCCCTGTCTCTAGTCTAGCTACTCATTGAGGACTAGAAACGTGATGACACAAAAACTTGTGCAATCCAGGGATGAAACCCAACACAATGCAGTGAGGGATTAGATATGGGTGATCATGTTGTGACTCAATCCAGACAACATGGAGACATGTTTGATAAATCAACAACTGCAGTTTTGGGCCACAGTCTATTTTAGGTAGGATAGTATTCCCTCTGAAAGATCCAGTGTTGATGCCTACAGGGTATCGTTGACCAGCTTTGACTGTTATGGAACTTGTGCTCTTTTTTGGCAGAAAATATTGGGTCTCAGTCATTAAATATCTCTTGTTTAAATTGCTGTAATACAATTTACATGGGGCTAACTTTGACAAGTATTTGACAGTCACAGGTAGTGCAAAATTTAGCTAGACTTTTACCAAGTGCCTGCTTTGTAGACCACATTAAACTGATCTAGTAACAATTTTCCTAGTTCCCAACAGACCTCACAACCTCTGAGGATGCCTGCCATAGATGCAGGCAAAATGTCAGGAGAGAATGCTTCTCGAACATGGTCATGCAGCCCAAAAAACCTACAACAACCCACTTATCTAGTAACAATTTCCCTAGTGTGCATTCTGTCTCCAAACCCAAATGGAAGGTTTTGACCTATACAACTCTAATCAATTTGCAAGAAGGATATCTAAAGGGCAACATCCTTTCATATATGTTCTCTTTTAATTTACCATTATAATTGGAGGCCAAGGATGCTCCACCACAAACAAAGGCTCTGTTGGTGAGAACTTAAGGCAGAGGACTTTTCCAGTAGCAGAAATGTGGAATTCACTCCTGAGAGAAGCAGTATTGTCTGCTTCTTTGTAATTGGCCAGTGAAGACCACCTGATTCCATCAGGCTTTTAATATTTCAGGGTGTTGAGGTTTTTTAAAACAATTAATTAATTCTTGCATGTCAATCTTATCACATGGTTCAATTTGTTACTTAACCATGTTGTTGTTGTTCATTCGTTCAGTCGTTTCCGACTCTTCGTGACCTCATGGACCAGCCCACACCAGAGCTCTCTGTCAGCCGTCACCACCCCCAACTCCTTCAAGATCAAACCAGTGACTTCAAGGATGCCATCCATCCATCTTGCCCTTGGTCGGCCCCTCTTCCTTTTTCCTTCCATTTCCCCCAGCATCATTGTCTTCTCTAAGTTTTCCTTTCTTCTCATGATGTGGCCAAAGTACTTCATCTTTGCCTCAAATATCCTTCCCTCCAATGAGCAGTCGGGCTTTATTTCCTGAAGTATGGATTGGTTGGATCTTCTCGCGGTCCAAGGCACTCTCAGAACTTTCTTCCAACACCACAGTTCAAAAGCATCTATCTTCCTTTGCTCAGCCTTCCCTATGGTCCAGCTCTGACATCCATAAGTTACTATGGGGAATACCATTGCTTTTACTATGCAGATCTTCGTTGCCATATTTTAACCATATTTTTCTATTTTTATTGTACCTTACATTGAGTGTCTCTCAGATGGAGTTATGTAGGTGTAAGGCAATAGTTCTGAACCTGTGGGTCCCCAGGTGTTTTGGCCAACTCCCAGAAATCCCAGTCAGTTTATCAGCTGTTAGGATTTCTGGGAGTTGAAGGCCAAAACATCTGGAGACCCACAGGTTGAGAACCACTGGTGTAAGGAAAGGAGGAAGCATGTTATCTTATTACCAGCTTTTCTTTAGTTATACCCATCACCTCTTACATTTTTAGATCATAAGATTTGGAGGTAAAACCTCTGCCTTTTGTGGTGTATGGATAATAAGCCTTTTTAAAGTTGAAACAATTGGTAATGAACTTCTGACTCTTCACCAAAAGGTTTGCTGCTGATTCTAGAGGGTTTGGGGCTTAACACCCCATTAACCACAACATAGAACATTAACACAAAACAACTAAACATACTCGTCCATTCAAGATTGTAAATGCTTCTTTGAGTTTTGATCTCATTGTATCCTCTCTTAAATCAGTGGATAAGTTTTGACCTTCTGATACCTAAATAGGCCATGGTGCTTTAAGGCTCAAACTTGTGGCTTCACGTGGCTGATCAGCAGATCAGCATAGTCTGAGAAGAAAGGAGCAGTGATGTGAATGCTTTGATGGCCTTATCATTTCATGTGACTGCTAATAGAAAGGGCCTTGAGGCAAGAGAGCACAGAAGGAGTCTCCTGGATTCAGTTTAGTGTTGCAAAGGCCGTATGATACACCACAATCATTTCTTCCTGACTTCATTTCAGGCAAAGTTTTGCTGGATTTACTATTAAAATTAGTGTTTATAATAACTGCATTTAGGATTCAGATTTTGACAAAAAGGTGGGGAAGGATTTGTTTGCATTTAAATGACACAAAAATGTCCTTGCACGGCGAATGCCAGACAACATTGTATTTTTATTTATAGGACCTTGAGTTAGGTTCATTCTGTTTAATCTGATGTTAGAAGGCATGATAGTGCTTCAGTGGCGCATAATATACAAAGGGGTAAAGAATCTGCATAGACACAGACAGTGGCTCCAATCATATGTGGATTAGGGTATCATGGTAATTCTGCATACAGACCTATGGTAGGATAAACCTGTATAACCACCTCAGATTTTCCCCTTCAGCCTCTGAGGAACTCTATAGCTGGCATGGGCAAACTTCGACCCTCCAGGTGTTTTGGACTTCAACTCCCAGAAATCCCAGCCTGTTTACCAGCTGTTAGGAATTGTGGGAGTTGAAGTCCAAAACACCTGGAGGGCTGAAGTTTGCCCACTCCTTCTCTACAGCCATCCCATGCCTTGTGGGAAGCAGCAAGATTGGAGAAGAGTCTGGCTGTGTCCTCATAGCCAGACACAAAATGTCTGTATCAGCAATGAAATTTACCATGGTCCTCCAGAGATCTCTGCTGCTGTAATCATTTCACATCTTGCTGCAGGGACATAGCCAGGCGCTTCTTTGACCCATCTGGGGCTTCAGAGAGAGTACTGTAAGCTGGGGAGGGGTTGTATGAATGTGGAACGATTAAGGAAATACTAACCTCTGCAACATTCAAAAATTGACATAACCGGGTGTAAGGGAAACATATACCTGTATATGGTATTAACAGGATGTGGACAAATGTGTGTCAGTAACTCACTGCCCTTCCCTGCCTCATTCAACTCCCACTAATAAAAGCACTGTGGATGTTGTGGTTTTTCTCTACACAGTATCTCTTTATAAGAAGGCTTTCCTTAACTATATCTTCTGCTGGTTTTCTTTTTGTTCTTTGCCTTTGGGTCCTTGATGTTCAGGAACAACTTAGAAAAGGGCAGGTTGACCCCAAAATATGCTATTTGTTTTTCCAGCCTAAATAGGCGTAATGTGTGAGAATTTTGTATGCTTTTTAGAATGAGTTACCTGCCGCAGGAGCATCCTGACCTGTGTCCTGAAATGCTATTAATAAACGAAAAATATGTTCACAGCTAGAGGGAGAGTGACAGAAGAATTCCCACCAAGACATCTGGTTGGGCGTAAATAATATATAGCACTCTGTAGTTAGTTTTTACACTGTGTTTGTGATTGTACTATTTTTCTGTTTGGGTGTAGTCAAATTAGCAAGCCGTTTTTATGTGATGGAAACACTATGCTTGATGTTAAGGGTTGCTAGAACTGTTAGGAAACCATCCTTTGAAGACACTCCAAAGGCCAACAAGTACCTCCAGAGAAAATGTCAAACACTGAGGGTTGCTTTCATCTATATAGGTCAAATGCCAGCTTCATTTCTTCTGTAGAGAAAACACTACACAGAGAAGTAAAAAAATAGGCAAGGGCAAAGTATTCCCAATATACAGTGATCCTGTGCTGCCTATGAAGTTATCTCCTTCATATAATGCACATTGGAAATACTAGAAGAAGAAATAAATATTTTAATTTTTCTATTATTTGTTTACATTCACAAGAAACATTACAAATATCTTTGTTTGTGTTATTGGGGGCAAACAGCACAAAAATGACAGCACCAAATGCTTTTTATAAGTCACCCTGTATTTTTTTTAATATAACCATCAGTTGTTTTACCACCAGGAAGTAAAATGTTTCCATGGACTAGGACCCCATCTACAATGTAGAATGCAGTTCAATGCACTAAAATTGCATTATAGGAGTCTACATTGGCCATATAATCTGCATTTTTAGGCCAGGACAGGCTATATAGAAGGAACAAAGAAATTCTTGGTTTTAACTCCTATTTATTATTATTATTATTAAACTTTATTTGTACCCCGCTAGCATCTCCTGAAGGACTCGATGCGGCTTACAAAGGCCAAGGCCTCAATACACAACATAACAATACACCTAAAGCAAATTAAAATAATTAAAGCAATATTAAAACAACAAAACAACAATACACCAAAACACAATAAAACTGGGCCGGGCCAGAGTAAAGGGTACAGGATTAAAAGTGCTGATGTGACAGGTGATATGTAAGGCTCATAGGGCAAGTGCAGTGTGCGGCAATCTTAATTCTAATAAAGTGCTTCTGGGACTTGGTATTGGAGATTTCCTATTCGGGGAAGGCGCATCGGAACAGCCAGGTCTTCAAGTTCTTTCTGATGACTGCCAATGTAGGGGCCTGTCTAAGATCTTTGGGGAGGGTGTTCCAGAGTCGGGGGGCCACCACGGAAATGGCCCTGTCTCGTGTCCCCACCAAACGCACTTGCGATGCAGGCGGGATCATGAGCAGGGCCTCTCCAGATGAATGAAGTGAACGCATGGGTTCGTAGACGGAGATGCGGTCACGCAGGTAGACTGGTCCCAAACCGTTCAGGGCTTTGTAGGTAAGCACCTGCACCTTAAATTGGGCTCGGAAGATAAACGGCAGCCAGTGGAGCTCCTTGAACAGGAGGGTTGACCTCTCTCTGTAAGGAGCCCCAGTTAACATCCTGGCCACTGCTCGTTGGACCAGTTGGAATTTCCGAGCCATTTTCAAGGGCAGCCCCACATAGAGCGCATTACAGTAATCCAACCTAGAGGTGACCAAGGCACGGACCGTGGCTGCCTTTTAACGGTTTTTCTGGACTTACTGAAGTAGACCCTACAGTGTTTTCTCATTCTCTTACCTTCATCCGTTGACTATTCTGACCATAGTCTACTAAAAATATGCCTAATAAAATGTAAGGTTTAATTTTGTCTACTTGGGCCAAATTCCTTCTCATATTTTTTTGCCTCTAGGAGTCTAAATAATATGTTTTCTGGACCGCAGGAAAACACAAGGCTCTCCAGATTATCCTAGATTGGTCCTCCTATCAGTGTAGATGGTGATTGTGGGAGTTTCAGTCCAGCAACATTCTAGACAACTAATCATTTTCCACCTCCATTAAAGGACATGTTGTGAGCAGAAGTTTAATTAAACCTACTCATGATGTTTGCAGCCAAAGGGAATACACTTTTCCATGTTTTGTCGGCAGTCCTGTTTTAAGAACTATTTTAAGAATATAAGGAGCTTTTGATATTCACTGGTTTTGTTCCAGGACCCACCCTCCCTCATGCATACCAGAATCCATGGATGCTCAAACCCCTTATATATGCAATAAAAGGTAAAAGTAAAGGTTTCCCCTTGGCATTAAGTCCAGTCATGTCTGACTCTGGGGGGTGGTGCTCATCTCCATTTGTAAGCCGAAGAGCGGCATTGTCCATAGACGCCTCCAAGGTCATGTGGCCAGCATGACTGCAAGGAGCACTGTTACCTTCCCACTGGAGTGGTTCCTATTTATCCTCACATTTGCATGTTTTTGAACTGCTGGGTTGGCAGAAGTTGGAGCTATCAGCAAGTTCAGCAGCTCAGCGGTTTAACCCACTGTGCCATGGGGGGCTCCATATATATGCAATAGCATAATAAAATGGTGTTCCATATATAAAATGTCTTGTCTTTTTATTTATTAGAATATTGCGATCCATGGATTCGGGCATAAATTGGTTTCTGTTTAGTATTTTCTGTTCAAATATAACACCAAGTGCAGCAGACAGTAAGGCCTGTATCTCAATAAATTCTTTGAGAGCAACTCAATATTTGTAAGAATCCAAGTAATTCAATGGGTTTAGAGTAGGTCCATTGAATTAATGGGATTTGTGCAAATATTGAGATGCTATCCAATAAGTGATTTATTAGGTCTGCTCATGTTGGAATTACCATGGAATGTAGATTTTCCCAATTTTGCTCATTCTTCACTGTTTGGTCCACTTTGATGAGATGAAAGAGGAGGTGATCAAGTGCTGTAATGGCTTCTTTCCCACAAACATTGCTACAGAACAGTTCTGTTCATCTGGTGCTCATCCATAGTGTCTGGGTGAGCATATCTTCTACTACTGTATTGAGATTGGGCTGAGTGCAGATGAATTACAAGGTTGAATAAATGCGGGTTACTAGGTTTTTACATGGATAGCTTCAAAATGTCCATGTAATTATTTTAACACGAGTCTGGAATGATGCAGACAAAATATTTGCAATCTTGTATGGGAGCAGGATGTCAGTATACTTCCTCTTCTCTCTGGCTAGAATTTATCTGTCTGCATTCCTCATGAATATGCATAGGTGACATGGATGATAACCACTGAACCGGTTAGTTATGTTTCAGTCTTAAACAGATTATTTACTTGGAAGCATAGCAGCTGGTAAACCCTAGTTCAAAGAGTAAATAGTTGTCCTTATAGGTATTATCATCAGTGTTTTAGTTTAGCAGTTCTCTACAGAGAAAAGGTGTCTCTCACATCCAGGTGTCCCCTTGGCAACATCCTTGCAGATGGCCAATTTTCTCACATCAGAACCAACTTGTAGTTTCTCAAGTTGCTCCTGACACGGAAAAAAAAATCCATGGTATATGCCTCGACAGGGGATTTCGAACATATCTCCCAGAGATGTGGGTGTCATATTATAGAGGAGAAGCTGCTTTGTATGTGAGCAAAAATTGCTACAGGGAAGAAGGATATAGAAGAAGTTTGGTGTTTGTGGGTTGCGGGCAGAGAAGCAGGTGCTCTATGGACCGAAGAGCCAAAAAGGCAGTGAAAGAACTGAAAGCCAGCATGCAATAGGTCTGCTTGTTTAAAGGAATACCATGAATTTGAATTCCAAGATATGCTGGGAGGTTGATTATTAGATGTATGGGGAAGAAAGGTGCATGCAGTGTTGTGTGTGTGTGTGTGTGTGTGTCAATTTCAAATTCCATTGCTGAGCTTGGTCCTCTCTTGGGGTCTCTCTTAGAAGCGTAGCCCTCTCCCCGTATGTCTAGGGAATGTGAATTGGAAGGCAGTGACCCAAACCCATTGGTGAATGCTAAAAATAAGGCAGCTCCAATAAGCTTGGTGTTGCCTTACTTTCAGAGGCAGGGCTGTCAGGAGAGGAAAGCGTACTGATGTGGCGGGGAAGGGGGGGGGGCTGTTTTGCACAGGCATGCTGAGTGTGTGATTTTTTCAGTGTTCAGTGCCCACATTGTTCAATAAGCGGATTAGAAAACACTGCATAAAGTGGCTTTTCAGGGGGCTGCTTTCATACCTGCTCCTTGCCTTGTTTTGCAAACCCACGATTTCACAGTGGAGACCATTCAGGCTGTTCAAGTCGATTGGCCTTTTCAAGATCCTAGAGGTCACAGTTTCAGATTCACTTATTTCCCAGAGCACTGCTGTTTTTCTTAGGGTGGAAGTGGAATTTTGCAGAGGCGAGAATAAATTAGTTTCTCAAATCTAATCTCTGGACTCCATGGGAGGAGGAGCTGGGGGGGGGGGGTCGGGTTGTGTGTGTGGGGGGACAAGGGCAAACAGCAGATCTCCTGAGTTACTTAACATGCTGAAAAACATGGTGTCTGCCTTGTTCTTTGTCATATTTTTGTCTCAATGGCTGCTGCTTTTCCTCTTCAGTAATGAAAGTCTCTGTGTGGTACCACCTTCTAAATTTCTGTATGTAGAGTATTAGAAATGTGTCGAAATATGGCATAATAAGTAAGGGGTTTTTATTCTATTAATGATGATTTCTCTAAATATCTAGGATGTTTTCAGGTTTACATAGAGTTAAATCAGAGCTAGGTTGAAAAGTAGGATGGGTTTAGGGATTTCAGGGGGATGGAGGTGGTAGGATATACATATTATATAGGCTGTTGGTTTTGTTTTGGTTTTTGAAGAAATCTTACCAATGCAAGCCCACAATGATCAGAACAACTATCATTTTTTTCCTCTGTGATTATAACGACTCAAAGTATCTTCTCTTCCTAGATGCAGTCTGTGAAGGCTGATCTAAGTTTTCTAGCAGCTCAGCCATTTTCTACCACATCTGTGACAATGGAACAATAGAAAAACCATACTTAGAGCAAGAGAGGCTTTATATACTCGTACGTGAACAAACAAATGCACTGTGTGTGTGTTGTTTCTCTGCCTCAACCTTTCCCCCACACACATAAATACATTTTAGCTGTTTCAATTCATTATTCTGAATCTCGTGTATGACAGAAAACGTGGCTAAGAAATGCAAGTATATGCAACAAAGAGTATTGCTCAGTTTTGCTTTGCAGACCATTTGTATAAAAGGGCATTTTTCTGGGAAGGGAGAGACTCTCATCCCATGGTTCAGTGTTAGAGCACATACTTTACATGCGGACAGTTTCACAGTTTCCTGAGCATCTCTTCATGACAAAGGATGCCGGGAAGCAGCACAGGTACAAACCTCTCCCTGATATTTTGAAACATTTCTGCTAACTGGAGTTGCAGTCCTGACCTAAGCAGACCAATGGGTCCACTTGCCCATTATGCATTAGTTTCTGACACTCATGTGCTATTTGCTTTGGCCACTAGTCATGGGCCTGAAATTTGTCCCATTCGTTTATTCATGTTTTCGTTTCGTACCGTCCATTTGGATGGCACAAAACGGAAAGGCTCTCCTGAAACAAAAATGCAATCGATATGAAAGTCAGGCGGGGACTCAGCACATAAGCCGGGAAGCCTGTACCCTTAGCCCAAAGTGCCTGGACCTATGGGTGCAAGCTTTGGGCCTACGTACCCAGACCCAGTAGAGCCTGCAGCTGAACAACTTGGCTGCAGACCCTGCCAGGCATTGGGCCTATGGGTGAAGTTGTCTCCCCCCCCCAACCCCCCCCCCAACCCCCCCCCCCCCCAATGTACATCAAAACGAAACAAAAAATATCTGACCTCTCAATTTCGGGAAGTTCAGATGAAAACGGATCGGGGCCACCACCGAAAGCCAAACATAAAACGGATCAAGGTAAGTCCCCAATGCACAAATCTAATGGCCACCACATGTAAAGTTGACACAGGCTGTAATTTCTATTGTTCTGAGTGAATTGCAATGTTATTCTTTGTGCTCAGGGAAAAAAAACCTCCATAAAAGTGGCTGTCTGTTTCCATTTTTACAAATGAGGAGTTGTTGTCAAGGCTACTGGGAGAATCTGTGGCAGAAGTGGGACATGGATGTGATTTTCCCCATGTTTCCTCCCAACTCAGGGGCTATGCTGCTGTTTATTTTGTCTCCAGCTTTACAAATGCACTTGGAAAATTGCCCATTTTAAATCTTGCCCTCTCAGCATTGTTGCATCTCCCTTTCCGTGAGTTGTCTTGATCCAGAACACAGACATCGACTTGAGGGAGTTTTTCCTAACCACTGTGGGCAGCTGAGTTATTTGGGGTTGACAGGATGCAAGGGAGATGAGATGAACAGTTTGCTTGTGGGATCAGATTCACTGACCTGGAAGTGCTGTGTTAGTTTGGCTGCTTCTTCTTTGCACCTATACAGCTAAGAGAAAGGCACACCTCCTGACTAGTGAAACATAATGACATTAATGAATCATCTATTTATTTATTTTTATTTACACTCATATTTTTGCAGCATCTGTATAGGGATAAAGTTCGGCTGAGGTGATATTGTTGACAAGGCCATCAACAGAGCTTAATGGGGTTCAACATGTTTCTCAAAGCAAATCCAATCCTTGAGCTATAATGTAATACAACATAATACTACTAATAATAATATGATATTATAATTATATATTTTATATTGCATGTAATTTTACTAATAATATTACAATATAATTGTATAGTACAATATAGTAATATATAATACTGATATTGTACCATAATATAACATATTGTGTGTATATATATCTCTCTGTATCTTGTAAGCTGTTCTGAGTCCCCTTCAGGGTGAGAAGGGTGGCATATAAATGTCGTAAATAAATAAATGAGCGAATATACCACTGACTCTTGGAGTCGGGAGTTTTCAATGTCATTCTTTCTTCCTGGTGCAGAGATTCCTGCGAAAGCCACATGACCCATTCAACCAGCTCTAGTTCAAGCCTTGATCCCAACTCTCAGTACCAGGAGAATAATGGGCCACTGCAGAGCTCCAGGTGGGATGAGCAGCAGAAAGTGTTTGCCTTGGAACAGATCTGTGGGGTCTTCAGAGTAGACTTGGGTCAGATGAGATCTCTTCGCCTCTTTTTCAGGTAAAAAGGATGTGTTTTGAGATATTCTAACATGGTTATCTTTGCCTTGTTCCCTGGGAGCACTTCACTATAGTATCAGATTGAATCTCTATCCTTAAATATTCTGTCTGGGAGATTCTAATGCTGTCAAATACTCTTTATTTTGGTTCATGTGGTTTGTTTTTTTCGCTTGTTTCTTTCAAGCAACTTTTAGTCCAAATATATCTTTTTTTGTCTTCTGAACCAGTCACTGAAGATTTGCAAGTTTTCATCTGTGGGAGAATTTTCCCAAGCTATTTTTTAAAAGGTACCTTGGAAGTAGGTCAGATTCTGTATATCCGTACAGAAATGGCTCTTCTCATTGAAGCCTGGAATTTGCAACCTGCATCAAATTTGACTTCTTGAGGCTGGAATGACACATGATCTTAGCCAATGTGTGTGTGTGCTAAAGTAGTAGTAGTAGTAGTAGTAGTAGTAGTAGTAGTAATAATAATCTTTATTTAATACCCCGCCACCATCTCCCCAATGGGGACTCGGGGCAGCTTACATGAGGCCAAGCCCAACAGCATATTACAATAAAGTAAAACCAAAACACAGTAACAACACAGTAAAATACAAACAACATGTGAGTACAAAGACGATAAAGCAAAATCATGCACAGTAAAATAAAACAACATACCATAACAATGAGTGGGCCGCATGTGCAAGATAAAAACTAAAATACTAAAAATATTAAAATCAGGATGAGATAGGGATAGTACATAATCCCAGCCTGAGAACTGACTTAGTTCTTCCCCCCTCTGCACCCACCCAGTGTCTATTTTCCATGGTCTCAAAGGAAGAAAAGTATATGCAATGAAAGTATTGTGAAGCTAAATACAGTTTTCTTTTAAGTTATACAAGCCAGCATGAAATCTCAGTCTTTCAATCTGACTGATGGTTACACCACTGTTTCTCTTCATTCCCCTAAAAATCACATCCTGGGAAAGCACAGTGGGTTGAACAGTGAACTTTTTTTCCAGCCCGAACTGTTCAAGCAGCCCCCCTAAACTGTACAAATGAGCCTAAAGCTCTTGAAAGCATGAACCCAAAGGAAGACCATCTCCTGAGGGGATGGTGGCAGCTGCAGTCTTTTGAACTGGAGAATCAAACACACCTGTAACTTGAACAAAAACTCTGATGCTAAGAGTATCAAATGACCACTGTAGGTCATTTGATACTCTTAGCATTAAAAATGAAAAGAGTTGCCAGAATTAATGGGGAACATCAAGAATACTATTGAATAAAACTATTGGATGGGTCAATTGGTATAGTCACTCTAGACTGATGGTTCCCAACGTTTGGTCCTCCAGGTGTTTTGCACTTCAGCTCCCACCATTCCTAACCGCTCCAGCTGGTAAGATGGCTGAGATTTCTGGGACTTGAAGTCCAAACCAACTGGGGCATCAAAGGTTGGAAACTACTGGCCTTGACTTTCTTTAATAATTTCTGTGCATTGTCAGAGCTAGAGATCTGCATTTGAAAGGCACAGTATTAATGTTCAGGCCAGAGTGCATCTATCTAGTACAGCTTTGTCCAGATGGGTGCTCTTCAAGATCTCCTCTGGGTGATACGATTCTTGCCAGATGGCTCCTCCAGGTTTGTACAGTGTCTGGCTAATGTTTCTTTTTCAAGCATTGTTGCTTGCCAAGGCTTATTTCAATCACATTTCCCATTCACATTTATTTGGTGGGAGAGCCAGAAATGTTATGAGCACCGTGTGGACACAGTTCACAGAAGTTGCTTGTGTCCCCTCCATTGAAAAATGGCTCATTTCCTGCTGAGCTTTCTGGTTAGTAAATTCTGCTTTCCCCTCTTTTTCCATCCATTTTAATTCAGTGATGAGGCATGCACCAGTGGTCAACTAGTCGTTGCTAGTAGAGAGAGTCAGTATAAGATTTTCCACTTTCACCATGGTGGCCTGGATAAACTTTCTGAAGTGTTTCAGCAATGGAAATACTGCACAGAGACTCACCTCAAGGACCAGGTAAGCTGTAAAGTTCAAAGATGAGCAGCAACTCTTTCCCATACTCCCCTTCCCATACACACACACACACACACGCACACATATAGTGGGGGAAAGATAGGGAATTTGATGTGGAGTTGAAATGGAGAATGACATTGCCAGTAGTGTCTCTTTCTGACATGTCTGGATAATTACAAGGGCTTGCATACACTAGTGCACTGATGGAATTTCCTTGGTGAGTTTCTTAGTCTGAAAAATGGGGTTCATTAGCACTACTTTGCTTCCTTTCTTAGCTGAATGGGAACAGAGACATCCAAATGTTAATTTCATCTAAGATCAGTAAATTTACATAGAGTTACCTTTGGCATGAATACCTGGCAGGAAGACTTCTCCCCAGGTCCCCTTGTATGTTCACGTTTCTTTCTGACAAGGTGGGTGAACAGAAAAAGTGATGAGCGTAAAAAAGGCGAGATTTGAACTCCAGTCCAGAAAACCTGAATGTTTTAGCTAGCACAGACTGCCTCTGTGACAAGTTTTCCGCTTTTGGTTCATTGTAAGGCTCCTAGCAGTTCTGTTCAAATGATGTTTTGACAAGGCCTGTTGCCACATCTCACTTTGCTCTGAACAAAAGCCTTGCAAAAAAAGCATAATTATATATGGCTTAAAGATACTGGAGCTGATTGTTAGAAACTGTGCTTTCTGAATTCGGTTAGTACTCCCACCCCTTGTGCATTTTCCTCCTGCAGAGCTCCACTCATTATAGTGCTAGGGGGTCTTCATCCCTGTGAGGCAGCCTTTTGATTTTTAAATTAAATGTCAGCTGCAGTTTTCACCCTGGAATGGCAAGCGTCCTCTCGCCGAGCCTGGCACTGCTGCTTCTCCCTTGCCTAACAGCGATCCTTTTGTATGTGGCCAATCAGATGTAATTTATTGCATGCATTCCTCAGCAGACTCGAGATACTGCTGCAAGCTGTGTTGACTCTGATCTTGGACAGGAAAGGGTGGGAAAGGAAGGGAACATAATGAAGCAGTTTTTATGTCACTGTGATCCTTAATTACTCCAATTATATTCGCTGGCTTGGGTCTGAAGCCCTCCCAAACTTTCTAAGGCATAACAGGTTTCCCAAGGCAAGCTTGTCGGTTCCTCTATAGTGGCCTAGATAAGACTTCTAAGAAAAGGAATCGGAGAAAGGCTCCTGTGACTGCTGCACTTTCCTCCTCTTCCTCCTCTTTTTCTTCTTGTCTTTAGCAGCTCACTGATGTGAAGACCTGCATGCAGTTCTCAATCCGCCGGCCCAAATTGCCCTCCTCTGAGACACATCCGGAGGAGAATGCTTACAAGCGCCTTGATGTGTCTGCGTGGCTCCATCATCTCAATGAGGCAGGACAGGTAGAGGAAGAGTACAAGCTGAGGAAGGTGAGTGGAAAGGCAAGAACTGTATGTTGCTTTGGTTTTGTTTAAGAAGAAACATAAAGTCTTCATTTTGCATTTGGTGTCGCTGCTGTGTGTTTTGCCCTTTATGCTGTTCCCAAGGCTAGATGTTGAAGTTAGTACACCAGGAGTGGGCTTGGGAGATCCTGGTTTCAGATAACTTTGCAACTCACTGGGTGAACTTGGAGGATAAAAATGTGAGGAGGCATAAGTGTAGCCCCGAAGGAGTGATAATTTTATGCCTTGAGAGCATTGACTCTAGGATTATGGCAAGATGAGAGTTCTGCTGCTGCTGACTGGCTTTACTTGCACAACCTGGGGGAAACTATTGTGTAAGAAGGCATTAGATACCTCCTTGCACAGCATTCCAATTAGTACAAATGCAAGTGTAACACCCCCACCCCAGTTATGTCAGCACAAATCATCAAGACGATTCCAGTCCTAATAGAAGCTAATTATTTAATTAAAAAAACTTTAGCCTGCTAGTGAAACTGAAAATAATATGGTATCTCCCTTGATTGTATTGTTTTTGCTTTTGCATTGTTTTATGTTGCCCTTTGGGAAATGGATGTTTCCAGAAATGCTTGCATAGTATGGCAAGCCAAGAAAAAGCAGTTGAAGCTGTCTGGTTTAAATAATTAAGGGACGAGGGATGCATGTGAAGCACTGGGTTTAAGTGTGAAGTTTCCAAGATCAGGGATTAAGCTGTGACGTGAGAATGATGTGTTAATTGTATAGGCCCTCCAGGGGAGTTATTGACATTGAAATGAGTTTGATTTATGTTTCTCCTGGGAAAAGGAGGGGCATGGCATTCCCTCCAAAACATGTACGGGCCTTGGGTTCCTCAATCAAGGCATCATTTGTCAGGGGAATGGGGATAAAAAGAAGTTCAGTTCCAGAAATGCTGGCACTTCTTTTTCTTGGTGGCAACTTCTAATTCTTTCTCTCTTACTCCCCTTCACTCCCACCCCAGGCTATTTTCTTTGGTGGGATCGATGTTTCCATCCGTGGTGAGGTCTGGCCCTTTTTGTTGCACTACTACAGTTATCAATCCACTTCAGAGGAGAGGGAGGCACTCCGAGTACAGAAGAGAGAGGAATACTTTGCCATCCAGCAAAAAAGGTGATGGGGGAGTGCTGCCTGATAACTCCTGCTCCGGTCTTTTTAGATCTGCCCATATAATATTGTCAAGGGGTCTTTTAAAATCCCCATTTTAAGAAATAAATACTAAATTGAAATCAAGACTTGGTCACCACTCTATTTATCCTTTCCTCCTCCAAAAAGCATTTCCTATCCAAGAATGTACCTAGCAGATGAAAAAGTAACCAAGGTTGTGGGGGAAAGATCATTATTTCTTTGGAGTGGGCAGAACAGCATGCCCTTGATAGCAGGAGTATGCAATTACATCCTTCCAAGCATTATTGGACTGCAGGCCCATCATTTCTCACTGTTAGATGTGCCTTCTAGAGATTATAACTATGGGAGTCTCGCCACATCTGGAGGGCCATACTTTTACTTTCTCTGTTTTACTGTTATAAGGGCAGCAGCCATGATCAAACATTTGTGATTCCATTATTATTCAGATAATAATAGTAACAATACTTTATTTATAGCCCACCCTCTTTTCCTGAAGGGGTTGAGATGCAATGAAGAAGAGGGAAGCTTGTATAGGGGCATCTTTCTTAATTCCTATTTGTAGCTGCTTTTTCTAATGAAGGTGTGAGGTTGGTAGCTTCTCCGCAAGGCTGTTTCTGATGTATCAATGAACAATAGCCTATTAAAGGTCTGCATTAATGTATATGTAGACCTTTCAAATTGGGAAAACAACTACTTGAAAATTGATCAAATATTATTTGGCTATTTGGGAATGGGAGAGTGAGTTTGACATGTCTTTATGCAGTAGTTTAGTTCAGAATGTTATGTTGTCAATTGCTATAGGTCACCTTAAATTTATTGCCAGCGTATGAATCAGAGACTTCCAAGAACCTCAGTAAAAGTCAGAGTCTTAACTTTCTTCATTGAATCAATCTATATGTAACCTGATCTTCTTTTATTTTCACCTTCCACTATGCCAAACATTTACAACTTTTCCAGGGAATAATGTTATTTCATTATATGGTCACAGTACTGAATAGGCAGACCAAAATGTGTGTTTCTTTGTTATAGAAAAGTGTTTTTATTATTTCAGGGTAGAGACTGGAAGTGCTATGAAAACTAGCAAATATGATGTAGTATTAAAATAGACCACGTGGATCATTACTTAGAATAGTTCCCTCGAGTGTCTGAAAAGTGATGTATACCAGTCTTCTTCAATGTGGTGCCCTCCATATATGTTGGATTACAACTCCCATAACTCTTGTAACAGGATGGTTTGCTGGCTTAGAGCATTGTGAGAGTTGTAGTCAAACACATCTGGAGGATACCAGCTGGGGAAAACTGATTTATACACAATTCAGACCTAACCAGAATGCCTCCTGTTGGTGCACTACATTCACTGGTTTTTTTTTTCCTGGGTCATGCAATAAGGGTGAGGGAAGGTGGACACATTTGCCAGCTTTGAGAAGCTGAGAGTTTCTTTGGTGCCTTATTCCTTCATAGCAGCTGCACTCATGGCCTTTGTCTTGTTGCTTGCACCAGCTACTTCAGCATAGTTAATACTAGCAGAATGCACTAGTACAGTGGTTCTCAACCTGAGGGTCCCCAGATGTTTTGGCCTTCAACTCCCAGAAATCCTAACAGCTGGTAAACTGGCTGGGATTTCTGGGAGTAGTAGGCCAAAACACCTGGGAACCCACAGATTGAGAACCACTGCACTAGTATGACCTGGGCTAATTTGTGTAGCAAAACTCTGACTCAATTTGCCTGACTCCATATGCTTGTTGGGATGATCAAGGGTTTGCTTCACCAAAGTTTGGATTCAAACTATTATATGGCATGGCTCAATGATAAGATCTTGGATCAGCCGTCCTCATGAACACAAGAATCCCTGAAAAACACACTGGAGTCAAGATTGAGATAGAGGGAAAGCATATTCTCCTTCATTTTCACCTATACATTCAGACCACAATTCTCTGATGACTCCCTGGCAGCATTTGTGAGAGCACCCCCCCCCCCCAAGCTTTCCCCAGCTGGTGGGGAAACATATTCACATTGTTATGTGTTACTCAGACTCTCCATGACCCCGGAAGAGCAGAAGGTGTTCTGGCGAAACGTGCAGTTCACCGTCGACAAAGATGTGGTGAGGACCGACCGCAGTAACCAATTCTTCCGAGGGGAGAACAACCCCAATGTGGAAACAATGAGGTGAGTAATTTACTCCATTCGATCCATCCGTGCTTGAGTTTTTCGGCAGCCATCAAGGCTCCATGCTTACAGCGGAACCCTGAAAAAAGTGCATAGGCCTTCAACAGGAAGAAAGGCAGACAGGCATAATTCTTTTGGAGAGCATTGTCAAATGCTTTTCCATGTATTATTTATTTATGGTTTGTCCTTATGAAATCACTATTAAGCAAGTTGCTATCATGGCCTTCCATGCTGTAGATGGAGAGACCGAAGTTGAAGGACAATGGTTAGTGTAGGACTGACATAGATATTTCATAGCAGGAACTTTTCACACCCTTTTGCTGCTTTTGCAGAAATCTGCTTCCAAATATTAGGGAGCCTCACTAGTAAAGAGTAGAGACATCACATTGACAATGAAGATCTGCGTAGTTAAAGCAATGGTATTCCCCGTAGCAACCTATGGATGTGAGAGCTGAACTATAAGGAAGACTGAACAAAGGAAGATAGACACTTTTGAGCTGTGGTGCTGGAGGAAAATTCTGAGAGTGCCTTGGACTGCAAGAAGATCCAACCAGTCCATACTCCAGGAAATAAAGCCTGACTGCTCACTGGAGGGAAGGATATTAGAGGCAAAGATGAAGTATTTAGCCATATAATGAGACGACAGGAAAGCTTGGAGAAGACAATGATGCTGGGGAAAATGGAAGGAAAAAGGAAGAGGGGCCAACCAAGGGCAAGATGGGTGGATGGTATCCTTGAAGTGACTGGTTTGACCTTGAAGGAGCTGGGGATGGCCACAGCTGACAGGGAGTTCTGGCGTGGGCTGGTCCCTGAGGTCACGAAGAGTCAGAGGCAACCGAACGAATAAAGAACAACACATGTCTCCCGCATTCTCAAAGTCCTCTCATGTGCCTGATTTAACTTTGTAAAGGAAAAAAGCTGGTCAGTTAGCAGCTCTACAGAAAAATTTCTGCTTTGGGGTATATGGCCCTATTTAGTTAGTCTCGGCTGAAGTAATGACACACTCCAAATAAATCAATTCATGGGTCTCTTTTCAAGCCAAGTAATTGTATGTAGTAGAGATAGAATGAATTTACTGCAGTTGCATTGAATAGGGTTTTCCTTTGTATTGTGATTGTCTTTCCTTCCACACCCTCACCTTGAGGTCTCTTTTCTGCTCCCCACTCCTTAGGCGAATCTTGCTGAACTATGCAGTCTACAACCCCACCATTGGCTATTCCCAGGGCATGTCTGACCTCGTGGCCCCCATACTTGCTGAGGTCCTGGATGAGTCAGATACCTTCTGGTGTTTTGTGGGCTTGATGCAGAACACGATCTTTATCAGCTCCCCCCGGGATGAGGATATGGAGAAGCAACTGGTGAGGATTTGAGCTTGTCCTCCTCCTTGCATTTCCCTTCCTCCTTTACTCCCCAATGAAAACGGCTATGGCAGGGCTGGGCTCTGATTCTTCTTTGCAGATGTACCTCCGGGAACTGCTGCGGCTGATGCACGTGCGCTTCTACCACCACCTGGTCTCCCTCGGGGAAGACGGCCTTCAAATGCTCTTCTGTCACCGCTGGATCCTTCTCTGCTTTAAGAGAGAGTTCCCAGATGCTGAGGCGCTGCGTATATGGGAGGCCTGCTGGGCTCACTACCAGGTAAGGCTTTGAGAAGAGAAATGTACCCCATCCACAGACGCCCACGCATGTATGTGTGTGTATCAGGGGTGTACTCCTGAATTCCTCTCTTGGGGTTGCTGAATGGAAATGTTGCCAATTACAGCCACCAGTTCTCTGCTTTTTCTTCTCTCCCCCTGCCCCCAGCTCTGGCCTTAATGAGATGAACATGTGTGTCTGTGTGTATGTGTCCCTCCCCAGTTTGGCAATCTGCTGGCCTTCTCTCCCACTGCTCTTTGCCTCTGACATTACAGAAACAGATGCAAATGTTGCCCCGAGGCTTCATTACTGAACTCCTGAGCTGCCTGCTCCTGCTGCTGGTGGTCACCACTGACACAGGCAGGCTGATTCTATTTGGCTTCCTTGTGTGAGGTTATCCCTCCCTCCCCAAGATGGAGCAATGGGGAAAAAGAGGGGGTGACGTATCTTTGATCCATTCTGGCTCTGGAGAGGAGGCTCCTACCATCAAACTCTTAGCCATGTGTTGCTTGCTTACATTTCTCTCTGTGAAATAAAGAGAAGTCGCTTCTCTGGTGGTGATTTGTAGCTGGGAAGCACATGAGGGAATGCCTAAAGGGAGCTTTGTTCATATTAATGGGATGTTGCAGCATGACAAGTCTTTTCCTCCTGACATGAATTCCTGGCCAGTAGCCAGGTGGTCTAGAGTGTCTCCTTTGCTTGTAAAACTTGGAATTGAGAAGAACACAGGATGTTAAACAAGGTTTTTTTGTGTGTGTCAGGAGCGACTTGAGAAACTGTAAGTCGCTTCTGGTGTGAGAGGGTTAACTGTCTATAAGGACATTGGCCGGGGGTGCCCAAATGTTTTACCATCCTGTGGGAGGCTTCTCTCATGTCCCTGCATGAGAAGCTGGAGCTGACAGATGGGAGCTCACCCCACTCCCCAGATTTGAACCACCTGCCTTTTGGTCAGCAGTCCTGCCAGCACAAAGGTTTTGACCCTTTGCTCCACCCATTGCTCCATGTTAAACAAGTAAAAGAACTTAATTCTATAACCAGAGATAATCATGAACCATTTTGATAAATTATGTTGATATGTTTACTAAGCACATGATCTGTTTGTTGGAGAATTTGAAAAACTGTGATAGAAATGAAATACTTTCAAAAAAGAAATAAGCATTGATCATTATAAGATTAAAAAGCATTTTGCAAATTTGTCATGATGTAAACATTGGAATATATCTGGGAGTTTGACATGGAACTGAGCACCAGGATTCACACCTGTCTTGACTTCCATTTTTCTCGGCCCAGGGCCCTACCCAATGGAGATTCATGCTGCCTTTAGAAATCTTGTCTAGGCAAATGTTGACTTTAAGTAGCCACAAGGGGAATTTACTAAAATAGTTGTAAGGGTAGGTTTTATTAGATATAAGATTCACAATGAGCAGTGAAGTCATAAGTGGTGGGTTCACGGGTGAGAGGAAGGAGAGAAAAGATTTGTTAGAATGTTACAACGTTCCTGTTTTGCTAATTAATGTAATTTTTGTTTTTGCTTGTCACTTGTATACAATTTAAAATTTAAAACTTGAACACACACACACACAAAAGAAATCTTACCTAGGAATCCCGTCCTATGTGAAATCTCATTGAAGTCACTCCAGTGTTGTAAAATGTTTACGTAAATCTTATTCTGTGTAGTTGTGGACACATCTGGCTTTGACTGGTTTTCCATACACCAGGGGGCAGCAGAGGAGGCTGCCACAAATTAATTATCTGTAGTTAAAACCACTTCAGTTTCTGCTTGAATTTTAGACAGCACTGCAGGAAACCAAAGGTATAGGATAATTCTATACAGGTTAGCATTTTATACCAATGAGTGGCCAGATGAATAGCTCAGGAAGGTCTGAAATTACTGCAAGATGAGCATACATGTTGCTCACTGTTGATTCCCAAAGGCTTTGGTCCTATGAGACTCAGTCTTCTATTTTCCATCATTCACTGTAAGGGACAATTGCTTATCATGTATTCTCCAGATTGTTGTGACTTGCAGGGCAACCCTGTGCATGCTTGCTCAACTCAGTGAGAGTTATGCTGGGAAAGCATATCAGGTTGTCTTGTTTTTTTTGTTTAGTAGTTATAAGCTAATCCAGGTATGACATTAGTCTTCCCATAGGACAATATAAGACTGAAAAGATCCACCGCTATACAACTCCTAAAGGGCTTCCAAATGCTTACCCTGTCTAGCTGGCAATACTAGATGCAGTCCAGCCCTTGAGGACTATCTAAAGCAGGCATGGGCAAGCTTAAGCCCTCCAGGTGTTTTGGACTTCAATTCCCATGATTCTTTACAGCCTACTGGCTGTTAGGAATTGTGGGGGTTGAAGTCCAAAACACCTGGAGGGTTGAAGCTTGCCCATGCCTGGTCTAAAGTGTCAACGAGATGTCTAGGATTTGGAAGGGGGGGGCTACACGGGCATTTGAACTTGGATATAACGACTATATATTGACTATACCATACTATAACTATATAATAAAATGACTATATAACTACTATACCATACTACACCCCATTGAAGTATTGTTATCTTGTCTAACCTTTTCAGTATGGCTGAAAGAGAATGAGAGAGTGAATCATTTCTTCCTCTGACCTTGCAAAATCATTTAGGATTATATATAATTCCTTCTATCATGTCCCTGCTCAGTAGCTCTTTGGTAAGCTGTAAGCCCCTTAAAGATGGTGTTAGCCAGCTTTCCTGATCCTGTTCCTCCCCAATTTTTTTTGTTTCTGCTGCTACAGACAGACTATTTCCATCTCTTCATTTGTGTGGCGATTGTGGTGATCTATGGCGATGATGTCATTGAACAGCAGCTGGCTACAGACCAAATGTTGCTGCACTTTGGTAACCTGGCTATGCACATGAATGGGGAGCTCATACTCAGGAAGGTAAATAGAATCCCAGTGTTTTTCCAAAAGTGGAAAAGAAATCTGTGCAGTTTTATCTTCATCAAAGAGGTTCATATTGATATTTACAGAATATGTAGATGTTCCGTAATCTGAGACCAGAAATTTTGGGGGGCTTGTGAAATGCTTTGGGAACTTGTCTGCGGTGTCATCAGTTGAGAGTCCCTCCCCCAGCACCAACTGCTGCTCTGGGACCAGAGTGAAGAGAGGGGCCAGGAAGACAGTTCCACCCTGTCTTCTGCACTGTGCTTATAATATAATATAATATAATATAATATAATATAATATAATATAATATTGATAATATTATAATGTAATGCAATATAATACTACTACTAATACGATATTATAATTATATATTTATATTACATGTAATATTACTAATAATATTACAGTATAATGGTATAGTACAATATAGTAATATATATTAATATTGTGTTTTGTAATAATATAATATATTGTGGGTTGTTGTAGGTTTTTTTCAGGCTATATGGCCATGTTCTAGAGGCATTCTCTCCTGATGTTTTGCCTACATCTATGGCAAGCAAGTGAGGTCACAACCTCTGAGTATGCTTGCCATAGATGCAGGCGAAACATCAGGAGAGAATGCCTCTAGAACATGGCCATATAGCCCAAAAAAACCTACAACAACCCCGTGATTCCAGCCATGAAAGCCTTCAACAATACATAATATATTGTATATGCATATTACTTGTAAGCTGCTCTGAGTCCCCTTCGGGGTGAGAAAAGTGGTGTATAAATGTCATAAATAAATAAATGAATGAATGTATTGTCGAATGAATGAATGAATGACAGCTTGCAGAATCCTCCAGTCAGTGTTGCCTGTGGCAATGCAGGCTCAGCAGTTCTAAGAACTAAAGTCAAAAAAGTAACTTTTTAAAGCTCTACCTAAGACAAAGCATTGTTTGGACATTCTCACCTATTTCTTTCCAATGCCTGCTTTTTCTGATGCCTGTCTTCTCCCTATGTGCCTTAATATTTAGCCCTGTCTTACTTTCAGGCCAGAAGCTTGCTCTATCAGTTCCGCCTGCTGCCCCGGATCCCCTGCAGCCTGCATGATCTGTGTAAACTGTGTGGCACAGGCATGTGGGACAGTGGCTACATCCCTGCTGTGGAGTGTACTGGTAACCACCCAGACTCTGATAGCTGCCCTTATGGGGGTATGGTGGAGGAACCTTCCCTCAAGTCAGGGAACGAAAGCAGGAGGGGACTGAAAACTCGAGACGTCTTCACTTTTCGGAAATGAGCATCAAGTGTCATGGGCCTGGGATGGCTACAGAAGAAATGGATATCAGGGATATGTCCCAGTTGAAGAGAAGATGGAGATGCTACTCATCAGCTTCAAAAATCAATGGATAAATGGGAGGAAATACAGATGATGCACAGTGGAAGAGTGCCCTCCTCCCCATGCTCAGAGCTGGATCTTGGCTTGAAGGGCAACATGTCACGGAATGGGTTGATCTGGCTTTTACAATGGAGCTGTAGTTTTTACAGTCCAGAACTTTTGAAGGGAGTGCAAAAATCTGAGCCCAATGACTTTAAGCTGCAAATGAAAAAGGATCTTCAGCCCCGTTCCCTGCTGCCCCAGTCAGAGGGGGACACAGGACACTTGGGAACGTGACTGCACAACCAGCAACATCAACAATGGGCAATGGGGTCGGGTTACCATTGTCCCAATTCCCCGCTCATACACCTGTGCACACACACACATTGCTTTAACCAAAACACACAGCTCCTGGCTTCTGTACAAAGCCACTATGATCACTTGGAATATAGTCTGCCAAAAATATATAAGAGAAATAAGAATAATAAAATTGCAGTTTTTTGAATCTCAAAAGGGATTTATTTCAGTGTGTGTGTCTGTCCAAAGCATGATCATTACTTTTTAAAATGCCATTATTTTGTATGACCTTTCTGTCTATACAAAATTTGTGTTGCATGGGATAAAATAATAATAATCAGACTTTGCAGGTCAGGAGAATCAAGGGTTGTAACATTCACTGTGAGCATAATAAATTATGTGAAGTTGCTCGTCATGCTGTTGGAGTGGGGGACCGCATAGATAGAGCTTTCTGCTCAATACCACCACTACTTGTGGTAGCACTTTTGAGCTGCTTCTTATCCTTCATAGGGTAGTTAAGGCGGGTACACTCATACTAAAGTTTTAGGTTGGGATTTAGAGCTGGGCCTTACCAAGGTTTCAAAGGTTGAGGCTTCATCTTCCACTACCACTGTTGCAAACGATTCCCTTTTCCATCTCTGCTCTTTTTATCCACACACTTCCTCTTTTCCAGTGTTAGTAGTTGCTAACCCCTGTCTTACTGCCTTGAAAAGTTGCCAAGAATGAATACTCAAAGCATTCACCTGGGCTCTGGTATCATACTTTGAATTTACCTGTATAGTAAAGAGGTGGAAATGAATTCAGCTTCCTCTGGACCCCTGGTAGCATTCATCTGCCCCCAAACACAATGAAAATGCAGGACAGCGTGGCTCCCTCTTTCACCATATCAGCACTTGTAGGAAACATCTGGCTTTCTAGCTGCAGAGGGAGGAGGCCAGCTAAGTTTCAAGAAAGTCTGTTACTTAACTTTTAAACCAACTGATTTTTTTCAAGGAACTGGAAGAAATAAATTGCCCCTCCCTCGCTGCCAATTTTGAGGTTAGACTGCTTTGAGATGTAATGCTTTCACTGAGTTTGCATCTAAAGTTATCTGTTGGGGACTGCTCCAGTGTGGCAGCAGAGCAGCAAGAAGAACAGTGTCTGTATTTGCAGGCTGTTCATCTCCTAGCACAGACCGTCATCACAGATGTCATGCCAAAACATATGTTAACTGCAGCTCTGCACTGGAGGGATGGAGGCTACCAAGGGTTTGACAACCCCACCCTGCTCTTCTAGTCCTAGACATGTGGCACGTGGCAAAATCAAGTGTCATCTTGAGCTCCTGAGGAACTTGATCCATATTTTGTTTGCTTGCCTTCTTGAAGGAAATCTGCCATAACATTCAGAAGCAGGGTTCACATAATGGTTAGATAATAAAAGAGGAAAGAGGAATGCTCAGTTCATTTCCCTTTCTTGACTTGTTTCATATTGTATAACATGGAAAATTACCTTCCTTTAAAGATCCTAAGTATATGGATTAAGTTATTAACTCATTTTCTGAAGTGACAATACATACTGGTGTGTCTTGTAATAAACACCAGCTATGGCCACACAATAAAAGAGTGGGATGCTAAACAGATAAGAGCTCCTTCATAGAGAAGGACTCCTACCAAGTTCCATTCTTTCAATCAAGCCATTTGCTCCCCAGAGACTTCCAGTGATGCAATACAAGCTTGCCCCTATGCAATTTTGGTGAGAGCTCTACATTTTATACTCTTGTCATGCTCATATGTACTAATCTTCCTAATCTGATGTTGTGATATGTTACACTATAATTCCCATCGTTCCAAACCAGCATGGTGAAATACCTAGAGATAACGGGAGTTTGTATCATTTCAGGTCCTCACACAAAAGAGCTAAGAGCCAAATCAGTTTCTGGTCCAAAGATTTATAACTTGGAATGCACAAGAGAGAAAGGTTGACAGACCTCTTCTGTCTCTATATTGCTACCAAATGTAAGACAAGAGACTCCCGAGGTCCAAAAAAATCCCCATATATTTATAAATCCACAATTCGTAAGACTAGAATGGAATACTGACTGATAAAGTAGGCAAAGTCACAGATCAAATTGAGGAATAGGATGGTGACTAGAACAAGCAGACAGACAGAGATGTAAAATATAGAATAGATCGTCGAAGGCTTTCATGGCCGGAATCCATGGGTTGTTGTAGGTTTTTCCGGGCTATATGGCCATGTTCTGGAGGCAATTTTTCTCCTGGCGTTTCGCCTGCATCTATGGCAAGCATCCTCCTCATTACCTCTGAGGATGCTTGCCATAGATGCAGGCGAAACGTCAGGAGAAAAAATTCCTCCAGAACATGGCCATATAGCCCGGAAAAACCTACAACAACCCATAGAACAGATCACTTTAGATAGATCGCTTCCTCGTACACATTGAGGAGCTGTAAAAATGTTTCTAGGAACATAGAGAGCTGCTGAGAGACAACAGTGGAGAAAGTAAATAATACATTGCAGCTAGCATTGTGAATTAGTATTCCTTCTCTGACCAGAAGTAGGTAGAAACTGAAAAAAGAAGAGATTTGCCTAACTTGCTTCTTATTTAGTGTGAACTCTTAAAATATAATAGTAAGGGTGCAATTTCTGAAAGAGCGGAAGAGTGTCAAATAAAGAAACCGCAATGTGTATCAAGACCAGTGTGAAGTTAAGCATGCACCAAACCTGTAGTTTTTCCTGAACCAGAACGTGGATCATGATCTTACAGTCAAAAGCAGAACTGGAAAAACAACAATGGGTTATTCATTCAGAAAGTTCAAACTACAAAACTACAAAACGCTTGACATTGGCAGAGCTTGAAAAATCCCTTTTGTAAGTACAGCTCCCACAATCTCCTGGCCAATAAATAATTCTGGCCTATAAGTAGTCCGAGTAGTATCTTTTCTACATTCAGTTCACTAATTGAACTAATATCAAAACAAAGGAAATTAAAAACCACCATCTGGGAGGAATTACGCATAGGGATTTTGACATAGTTTCTATACTTTACCTTCTTCAGGAGTTGGGTTTGGAAAGTGCTTTGCACAGATAGACCTGGAATCCTGGTTCCCTTGTTTAAGATGGATCTCTCTTAATATTTTCCTGGTTTTGTCGCTCAGAGTTTTATAATCTGACATTAATAAATCAGAGTGACAGTTCTGTAGACAGTAAAATCCAGCATTTCTTCTCCAAAATTAATTTGGATGCTATTTCACCTAATATGTGTCTCTGTACAATGAAACAGTACAAATAAAATAAGAATTTATTTCTTAATTGCTCAGAATTATTACTTTTTCATACTATCTTCATATAAGCGTTCAGGAATAGCTTTTCACAATTTGTTTATGGTTAATCACCATTACAAATAATGTGCTTTATGTTTGAATTTTCTGACAAGTACTGAGACAGAAGAAGAAGAGGAGGAGGAGGAGGAGGAGGAGGAGGAGGCGGCGGAGGCGGAGGCGGAGGCGGAGGAGCTTTATTTTTCTACCCTGCTTCCATCTCCCCGAAGGAACTCAGGGAGGCTTACATGGGGCCAGGCATGTAGCCGGGGGGTGGGGGGTGGGGTGCCTTTGGGGGCTTCAGCCTCCCCAAAATTCTCATGGTGGTCTGCGAAAAGGCCTTACTGGTACATTATTTAAACTGTTATGTTTATTCATATCATGATCTGATCACCATGCTAAATATATCCCATATGCATGCGGGTATTGGGGTAACGATACAAAAGGTTTGCTAGGGTAGACCCTCTTTCACTCAGACTCAGCCCCCCCACCCCCCTCGAATCAAAATCCTGGCTATGGGCCTGCATGGGACCAAGCCCAAAGCAAAATACAATTAAAAGCAAGCAAAAACAAATTAAAAACAGCACAAAACAGCATAAAACAGTGTAACAATACTAACAAGCATCAAAAGTAACAGCAAACTAGTTTTGGAGGGGGTGAGGAAGGACCACTATGCAAGCTGGTTGAAAGATATGGTGGATAGCAACATATAATAGAGACTGAACCATTTGTTGGTCCAAGCAGCAGAAGAATATCAGTTGCAGCTGAATTTTCATTGGAACTGAACCACAAATTAAATAGTCTGATTTCCTGTAAGAATTCCACAAGTTGGTTCATTGTGCAATGCTATATTGGGAGATAAATATGCTGTACTGAGAGAGTGTAGTGAACAGCTGATGTGGGTGTGTGCGCATTTAAGTAGCCTGTTGAATTACGGTGACCCTATGCATTTCATAGGGGTTTTTAGTCTAGTATACTGAAACTGCAGGGCAGATACAGAGATAATTATATATACTCAAGTATAAGCCAACCCAAATATAAGTCGAGGCACCTAATGTTATCACAAAAAAACTGGGAAAACGTATTACCTCGAGTATAACCCGAGGGTGGGAAATGCAGCAGCTACTGGTAAATTTCAAAATAAAAACAGATACCAATAAAATTACATTAATTGAGGAATCAGTAGGTTAAATATTTTTGAATATTTACATAAAACTGTAATTTAAGATAAGACTATCCAACTCTGATTAAACCATTATTCTAACCTTCTTCAATGTAAATTTGCGTATGTACCTTCGAATAATAATAGAGTAAAATGATAAATGTAATAATAATAGAGTAAAATAATGTAAATGTCATAATAATAGAGTAAAATAAATAATAAAAATAGAGTAAAATAATGTAAATGTAATAATAATAAATAGAGTAAAATAATAAATGTAATAATAATAATAATAGAGTAATGCAATGTAAATGTAATAATAATAGAGTAAAATAATAAATGTATTAATAATAATAATAACAGAGCAAAATGATAAATGACGAATATAAGCCGAGTGCAGCTTTTTCAGCCTAAAAAGGGGCTGAAAAACACGGTTTATACTTGAGTATATATGGTAAGTTTCCCCTCAGACCACCTCTATCCAGTCAAAGCAAGAAAGCAATTATGAAAGTCTCACCACCCCACACCATTGATTTGCAGGTAGATTGCACCTGGAACAACTAAAAGAAACTTTGTACACAATGTAGGACTCACTGCTTACAATATATACACACACACATATATATACAAGGTAATATCCTGTATACACCGAGGACAGGTTTAGGGGCCAAAAGTATAGATTTCAATATGACCCATGCATAAGCTGATAGTGATTCCACAGGGAAGTGAAAGTGTTGGGTCTTGGCAGGCCCTAGCCTAGCTGCTGCCTCTGGTGCTGCTTTCTCACTCAGGCTTTCAAAAAGACCTTATGCCACTCTGACAGAATAGCTCTGTTTTAAAAAAGAGTTCAGGTACAGTACTTACCTTAACCTGTGGATAAATTGACCAGGTTTTTGGGGCCAATTTTGATACATTTATAGACTTATATATACAGCAGATTCTTGTTTGAAGCTTTCTTTGTTTTCCAAGTACCTTAGCTGAAGATGGGACTCATATGACTCTCTAGTTATTGGACTGCAGCTCCCAATATATACCGGGTCCTAGAGAAGTGCACTTGGAAAGTACCAGACGCAGAGCTTTTTCCATTTCTGCCCCTGCCTTATGGAATTCCTTGCCGCCCTATATGAGAGCCATGCGAGATTTAGGGCCTTTTACCCTAGCACTTAAGACCTGGCTTTATACTAGAGCTTTTGATCTATGTTAGTTTTAGCAATATCTGTATGTATGTATTTTTATCCTTTACAATTTAGCTTGTAAATCACTTAGAGCATCTTGGATGGAGGGCAATTAATATGTAATAAAATGATGATGATGAATATTTCTCACCATTGGCTAGGCGGACAAGGGACGGTGGGAACTGAAGCATACCAACACTTGGAGATTCCCTTCCCCGCTATCAGCCATGGTCTCAAATAAAGACACTCAGACATACCAGGGGTACACAACATTGTGTTACAGGGTTCCATTTTTTTCCAAATCCCTTTCCATTGCAACAGTTTGATGCTGTTACTTCCCATGTTACCCAGGGCAGATCATTGTATATGTATCTGAAGCTTATTACTCTTATGCCTCTGAAGACATCTTTCCTCCAAGCTCGTGCCATTCTTTCTTTTTTTTTAATTTTGCTAGAGCGCTAATCATTTCAGGTTGCTCTTTGGATTGTCCTTGCATATATAACAGACCCGGTGGGTAATTAGCATTTCAGACTTTTGCGCCACGAGGGAAAAGCCCTGGCAGGAAAGAGCCAATTTAATTTCAGTTCAGCTGGGCTTTAGTAAAGATAAGATGGCTGTGAGAAGGAAATTTCAGTGGGAGTCATTTTCTTTTCACTCCCATTTGATAGGGGATGACTATTTAGGCTTGGCTTCTGCCAGAGGTCATGGGAATAGAGCACCACCTGCTGTCTGTAATCTCAACTGCTTGTGTGTAGTTAAACAGGCTGAGCTCCTCAAACTCCCATCTGGACACTAGGACGAGGAACCATGCAGGGATTTGCCAGCCTTAGTGACTGAGAAGTGGAAGCTAGCAAAAGCCCAGCATGCCAAAGTAGGATCTTTCACAAACTCCACAAGCACTGTCTATTAAGCCAGCAGCTATTAGAGGATACTACTACAAAGTGGGATGCCTGTTGAACAAATATATTGAATCCATAATTGCTCCCTGCAAAAATCATTGAGGAGACATAAAGCGAGCTTGAGTCTGTGAAGGTGGGTGGGTTATTTTGTTCTTCATATTCCGGCAGCTGTCCGTCATTTGACTTTCATATTTGATTTCGAATGTTCTGCAGTAGCAAGCTGACAAGTCTTGGAAGGAGCACTGTTGCATTTTCTAAAATGACTGCTATTTATGTAAGGACATCTGTCAATGCGTCTTGTGTAGCATGGATGCATTTATTGGATAGGTTGTTTTGATCATGGTCTTTCTGGATTTATTTGCCAGCCTAGGTTATCCTCAGCTGTCCCAATCTTACATAGTAAAAAAAATGGGAGCAGGAACATCATAATTCACAGACCACAAATTATGCACACACACACACGTTTAATAACTATTATTTGCATGTTAGAAGAATCATACAAAGTGGACCTTTGAAATCTGTTTGGAGTTTGGTTCCAGGACCCTCTGTAGATATACAGATCTGAATGCTGAAGTCTCATTGTGTATAGTGATGTGGTAAAATGGTGTTCCTTATCCAAAGTGGAAAAAAAAATCAAGGTTTGCTTTTTGGATTAAAAAAAAAGTTTTTTCATGTTGTGGCTAGCTGAATCCTTGGATGCAGAATCAGTGGATACAGAGGGCCGACTACACAGATATCAGGGCATATGCTTGTACTATGTGCAAGCACTATCCCCCAAATATATTGTAATGATTTGGCATGTTCTCACGAGATTGAATAAAGTTATTGACAATCACATGTGGATCCATAGTGGTGCAAATGTCTTTTAGCAGAAATCCACAGAGTTTTGGAATTCTATAGAGCTTTACCAAGTATATTTGGGATTGCAACCAATAAGAGTGGTTACAGAATGGGGGATGCCTAGCTTGACAGCAGTACGTGTCAAAACGATCTTGGAGTCCCTGTGGACAACAAGTTAGACATGAGTCAACAATGTCATGGAGCAGCTAAAAATGCCAATGAGATTTTGGCCTGCATAAATAGTTTAGTGTCTAGGTCCAGGGAAGTCATGCTCCCCCTCTATTTTGCCTTGGTCAAACCACACCTGGAATACTGTGTGCAATTCTGGGCACGGCAATTGAAGGGAGATGTTGACAAGCTGGAATGTGTCCAGAGGAGGGCGACTAAAATGATCAAGGGCCTGGAGAGCCCTATGAGGAGCGGCTTAAACAGCTGGGCAGAAGAGAAGGCTGGGAGGAGGCATGATGAGGGTCATGTATAAATATGAGAGCGGAAGTCACAGGGAGAAGGGAGCAAGCTTGTTTTCTGCTGCCCTGGAGACTAGGATGTGGAACAATGGCTTCAAACTACAAGAAAGGAGATTCCACCTGAACATGAGGATGAACTTCCTAACAGTGAGAGCTGTTAAGCAGTGGAACTCTCTGCCCCGGAGTATGGTGGAGGTGCCTTCTTTGGAGGCTTTTAAGCAGAGGCTGGATGGCCATCTGTTGGGGGTGCTTTGAATGCGATTTTTCTGCTTCTTGGCAGGGGGTTGGACTGGATGGCCCATGAAGTCTCTTCCAACTCTATGATTCTATGATTCTATGCGTGCTATTGACAAATGTGACTCTCTTTTTTTAAAAAAAGTGTCATGCTGTCTTTAATTAGCTGAGCTGCAAGGAAGCACCTGTCTCTCCTGTTACCATTCTGTTATCACCTTTATCTAATGTTTTCTCGAATCTGTTCCTGAGTGAGTCAGATGATGAGGGGCCTAATTTCGAAAACTCTTTCCCCCCCCTCTGAGTCCCAGCATACTATTACACACTCCTCTAAGACCTCCTTCTGCCCTACGTTAGAGATGGAAAACATGTAACCTGAGAGGCTCCTTTTCTACTGGCTGTGCTGGCTAGATTAGATGAGAACTGCAGCCCAACAGCGTCTGGTGGGAAACACACGGTTCCTGCCCTTGAGGCTTACATTCTGTACAGATAACAATTGTTCCCTCCCTCTCATAATATTAAAATAACCCACATTGAAGGGAAAACTGACATTTCATAACATTAAACATGGTAAGTAAAATGCACGTCATTTCTACACAAACTGCTAATGTGATTCTGTTGCATTTTCTTTTATGAGAAAAGGGAGTTTAGAAAATTCAGGAGGTTGTGAATTCAAAATGTTTAAGGAATGGTGACTCCCTTAGTCATAAAACTAGAGTGGAAAATTGTGCCTGAAGAAATAGCTATCACATTATACATGAATCAAAATTACACCTCAAGCAAGGCTCTCTCTTCAACTGAATCACACATATGCTTCCTGTCTATGTTAAGTAAAAACTAAGCCAAACCATTCTTAATGAATTAAATTAGGAAGCAGTTGTGTGATTCAATTGCACAATAGGAACTAAGTCTAATTATTCCACAAATAGTATTACTTTTCCATGGTGTTGGAACTGTATACTCCTGTGAGGCAAGCTACGCTTCTGATATCAGTGTTGCACATAATAATAATAATAATAATAATAATAATAATAATTTAATAATAATAATATTTATTTATTTATTTGATCAGTCATATGACCATTTCAAAATACAACACGAGTTAAAGACAAGGCAAAAAAGAGGGGGCAGCAGCTGACCTTCTATTTACAGTCAGAATCTTATTTTCCTGGTGCTTCTTTCAGGAAATGTGCTCTTTTCTTGATAGCTTTCAGAATATAATAATAACTTTAGTTTTGTATCCCGCCACCATCACCCCAGGGGGGCTCAGGGCGGCTTACATGGAGACCAACCCCAGTCAGAAAAAGTTAAAATATTACACAGTAAAAATACATATAACAACATCATAAAAACATAATTAAAACATCATTCGTGGTCTGGTATCTTGTGTTAGACAAGTTTTTGAGGTGCCGGGCTACATGTGCCAAATAGTTACTGGGCAGTAGCAATATTGGGGAGTAACACTGGCAGAAGATACCTGAGTCAATGGCATTAACATGTTCTGTTGTTGTTGTTGTTTGAATTTATTTGTTTGCATTTTCTAGTCTGCATTTATTCAAACAGGATTTAACTTTGCCTTCCTCTGGAGTTGAGTAGGTATGGCAGTCATCCAATGGGTGTCCATGGTCAAGCAGGGATTTGTCCTTGTCTAACACTTTTTCACTGGTCTGTAGCAAAAAAGTTTTTTTAAAAGAAATCATCATCACGAAGAGGCTGGGTGTTCCCCACTGCAATGTACTGTAAGCTTTTCCTTCTATATGTTCCATGTGTGCTTTAGCCCAGGTCAGGCCCGTAGCCAGGATTTTGTTTGGGGGAGGGCTGAGTTTGGTCTCGGGGGGGAGGGGGGCGAATCTGAGTGAAAAAGGGTCTACCCTAGCAAACCTTTTGTATCGTTACCCCAATACCCCCATGCATATGGGATATATTGAGCATGGTGATCAGATCATGATATGAATAAGCATAACAGTTTAAATAATGTACCAGTAAGGCCTTCTCGGGGACCACCCTGAGAATTTGGGGGGGGGGGGGGCTGAAGCCCCCCAACCCCCCCCCCCCCCCCCCCCCGGCTACATGCCTGGCCCAAGTGAAACACTGGCTTTAGTCTTTGAGCCAGAATGGTCAAAGAAGCAAGGAAGGAATTCTTCTGAGACAGAAGATAAGGGAATGGTACAATCTTGGGAAGACTCTCCCAAGATGCCATAGTTATTTGTTATGCATTGTTCTGCCAGACTAAACAGTGCTTTTGTGTCCTGCTTCTCCCTCCCTCTCTCCCCCCAAATTATATTTTTAAAACAGAAATCCTGAATTCTAGACCGTAAGCAAGATCTGAGAGCAATTCCACTAGCTCTCAGGCAGGAACTCAGCTATATTTTAAAACAGCTCTCTCAGTCCCTGGCTGAGGATCAACCTTTCTTACCAATATTAAAACGATCATGTAATATTTAGTCCTAGACTTTTAATACCTTGGGTGAAAGACAAGATTCCCTTGCCTTTTTTGCTTATAGAAATCCCCCTTTCACAACCCCCCAATAAAAATTATCCAAAAAGAAAGAAAGAAAGAAAGAAAGAAAGAAAGAAAGAGAAATCCAAGCAGATTGACAGCGGTGCATAATCTTACTTCCACATCTGTTAGATAGCGTCTTCTATCACTGAGGACAGCATGCTTATTTGGAAGATATAAGACAGGGAGCATGTCTCACACATAACTCCGTCCCTCAGTGCCTCACAATAGCTCTGCACCTCCTATCTTTTGCTTTTTGAAGTGTCTGTCTCACTCTGTCTAATGGTAGGGCCTTGTCCCATCAATTGGGCAGAGGGAAGGGACTGACTTCCCATAAGAAACTGAAACATTGCTTGAGCCTGCTAATTTGAAAGAGGATTCAAAGCCAAACTCTACAGATCCAAAGCCAAAGCCTCTTCTGTCAAGTGCTGCCCTGGATACGGCCCAAAACCGCCTCTCCGTGGGAGGGTTCCCAGGAGGGTTCGCATGATCACTTTGGCATGATGCCTAGGGCTGACTTTGAGCTGGGGCTGCTATTCCTGAGGACTGGTACATACAGCAGGGTTGTACCATTATTTATCTACATGTTGTCTTTGTCTTTTTAATCATTTGTAAATGGTTCTTTCAGGGATGGTGTTTTTGTCTTGTGTTTGTTTTGATCTGTATCACTACATGAAAACATAGTTATGGCCTTAGGGGAATCATTCAGATCATAGTTTATGGTCAGCTTCAATGACAAAACAGTGGTGTTGACAAAGGTCTTTGGAAGTTATTTCTACAGCTTCAACCTTGTGTAGTGTGCTTAGGTGGAAGCAATGTGTTTCTGCTACGATAAAACAACAAAATCCACTCTGCTCTAAATTTCTGAATATTGTTCTACCCCTGTGATTTCTGTCTCATTTATCTCTCTGAGACTAAATACATAACTAGTTACAATAACTAGAAATCAATACCTTTTTCCAATAAAAATATAACTTCCTTACTTACCGAACAGTTATAACTGAAAAGGCAGACATATTTCCTTTTGCAGCACTACTGTTGTGTTTACAGTGAATAGACATGTCACCGTAAACTCATTAAATGATGGATAATAAGATCACATAGTTAAAGCCCTGGCTTGTGGTGTGCTCCATGTTGCCTCATTCAAATGGTTTGCTAAAGGTAGCTATCTTTCGTTACCTTTGGGACATGTGTCAGTAAATAGTTGCTCCTAGAACTGTATAAGAGCAATCAACTAGTTATTTTGGATCTTGGCATTATGCATGGTAAGTAATTACTTTTTCTTTGTGTTTTCCAAACTTTGATTTGTAGTTGTTTAATATTTCTTTTCACACCTTTGCAGCAGAACTCTTTCACACTACACAATTATAGCACTGTTATTCCACTTTAACTGACAGAGTTGAAATGCTGTGGAATCCCTGTAGTTTGGCCAAAGGCATCAGTGGACAACTTCGGAAATTCCATTGGCTCCCTTCTAAACTGAAAATCCCACAGGATGGAATCACAGTGCTATAATTGTGCAGTTTGGGCATAGTATCTACTCTGGTAGGGAGCCATGGTGGTTCAATAGATTAAACCCTTGTGCTGGCTGAACTGCTGACCTGAAGACCTGAAGATCAGCGGTTCAAATCTGCAAGATGGGGTGAACTCCTGTCTGTAAGCCTCAACTTCCCATACGGGGACATGAGAGAAGCCTCCCACTGGATGGTAACACATCCAGGTGTCACTTAGGCAATATCCTTGCAGACAGCCAATTCTCTCACACCAGAAACAATTTGCAGTATATTCTCAATTGGCTTCTGACACAATTAAAAAAAACTACTCTGGTAGAATTTATTTAGACAATTTATACCCAGCTCTTCAGCTGCTCTTAGAAGTGCATTAATTTGACATTTCCTTGTCCTCAGGCTTACAAAGACAAAACACACAAGGAAAGGAAGAGGGCAGTGCAGGAAGGAATGAAGTTCAGCAGCAGATGGGATGGAAGACCTTTCATCTGCTTCTGTGCCTAGTAAGCAAACCTATCCCTAGTTTTCCATACAGAAGACTTCTGTATTTATACAGAAATGGATCCCAGGGAGAAGCTATGGCAAAACCAGATGTGGCAAGGTGTATTTATGGAGGAATATTTAATCATTTGGACCTTTGCCTGTACTCATGGGTCCAAAGATAGGATTTCAGCCTCACACTTTTTTAAATGTTCTTGTCAGGTTTGAAATGGTCCCAGGATAACAGACGAGGTCAGTAGCTCCCAAACAGTCCAGAGACCTACTTGCTTAATGGGAAATCATTATTTTCTTGGCCTATTATGCTGCAATGTCCATGTGATATTAAAGCTGGGTTTAAGATGGCGAAGACTGAAATGTCTTTTGGAAACCAGTTGCTATACAGAGCCAACCCAGGATCTTTTGCTGCCTGAGGCAAAGATGCTATGTCACACCCTCCCATTATATGTAGAAACTCCATTTGAACTGGATGTTGACTCTTTCTTCCACATAAACTATGGGGCAGGACTACACACCCACACAAAGACTTGAGATGCAGGGCAGCCTGCCTGGCAACCTGGCACACAGTAATTTCTCCTCAACACTTCACTGCTGCCTTCCAGTCTCTGCTGCCTGAAGTGGCTACCTCATTTTACCTAATGGTAGCAACTGCCCTAGCAACGATCTGTGTCGGGCTTTACCTTCAGCCTACATAAATACACTCCTTTGGCTGTGAGCAGCAATCCATGTATGTGTACCTCTTCAATTCTTGCTCCTCAAATATGCCAAGTGATTTATCGTATTTTCCCTGCATTGCCATGTAATAATTGGAGTGCATCTATAGTGTAGAATTACTCTGGTTTAACACCACTTTACTTGCCATGGCTCAGTGCTATAGAATCATGGGCATTGTAGCTTTACAAAGTCTTTAATTTTCTCCTCAAAAGAGTGTTGTTGCCTCACTAAATCACAAAGCCCATGATTCCATAGCATTGAGTCAAGGCAATTAAAATAGTGTAAAACTGCATTAATTCTACAGCATAGACAGCTACCATTGATAGTTGAATGGGAAACTATACAATATTGTAGAGATGATTTTGCTTTATTTAATTTATTTCTTACTTATTTAGTACATTTTATGCTGCCCAGTGGGCAAGGCTCTCTGGACAGTTTGCATAACAGGAAAAGAGCTGAATTTTTCCTCTACTTTGGGCTGAGCAGCCTTTAATCTGTGTTTTCTAAAAGGGAGTGAAGGGAAAGGAGAATCGTAGACCAGAGAGCTGCTAAAATAATTAACAAAGGGATTCGTAAGAGCTGCCCAGAACATAATCTCGGTGTGTTGCAAAGGTGAAGCACACCAGATCATTCTGTTCCGCACAGATGACTCCCGCCTAACACTTCCAATGAACACCCTGTGCCAGTCCAGGTCCTGTGCTCTGGCAAATGACTGATTTCATTGTTGAGACCTCTCAAGTGATGAAAATGTGAGTCCTGTGCTCTCCATCTACTGCAGGAAGGACTGTGAAATCAGCACAGTTTGGGATAGGATTGCAACAGTTTTTTCTGTTGTTTACCCTTCAAACACACCAGTGGGGCATGTTTATAACCACAGGATCACTTGTGAAAATATAACCCTATATGGCATGCTGGACAAAGCATATTTTGGGAGCTGAATGGGGTGAAAACCCTCTTTTCCCCCAAGTCTGTTTCTGAGAGTTCTCAACCCTCCAGACTCCATGGAGTACTGCTTGTTGTTGTTGTTGTTGTTTTGCCTTCAGGAGTGGTATTTTTCCTTCTAAAGAGCTTGCAACCCCACCATACTACTGAACATTTTAAATGCCCGTTATTCAAAATGAGGACTTAGGCCTATTTCCAGCCTTTTGTTTTGTTTTGTTTGGCCTATATCCCATTCCATGTGGCCTTCAGATGTAACCAAGGGCAGAATGTTGGCTTGGATGATAAAAGTCATGTTGAGAGTTGATGGAGGACTACAGAGCTGTATCTTTCCTGTGATATTAAAGCTGGGTTTAAGATGGCAAGGAGGGAGCTTTGATGAAGGGAAAGGCCACACACCCCTTGCTGGCCATGAGGTGACAGACAAGCAAGGCAGAAAACCTCTCCTTCTCTGTTCTCAGAAACAAAGGCAGTGCCTTTGAGATCTAGCCTGTATCTTAAAATAGAAACATTACTCAAGATACTGAATTTGTCTAGTTTGTAGGAAAACTAAGAAAGGGAGTGCTGGGGGGGGGGGGGGGGGGGGGGAGGTGGGAAAAGATCCCTAAGAGTATCATCTTATATCAAAAAAAGGGTCAGGATAGGTTGACAAGAAAGAAAGATACTTTGGGACATTCAGGCTATATAAGCCTATTGATATGTCTCTTCCCCCTCCCCCCATGGGGTTTTCTTGACTCATCTCTGGTAGGCATACGTAGTTGCACTTCTTAGAAGGTATAACATTATCCCTCTGGATCTCGACAGTGGTCCACTAAATCTAATATTCTTCTTCTAGCAGAGCAAATATCTCAAGAAGCTGACAACCAAGATGTGATGCAATGGCCACTTTTCCTTCTTTCCCCACATTTCAAGAATTACAAGTATGCTGCCTCCCAGATTAATGGAATCTTAATTCAGATTGTTATACACTTCCTTACTATGCATTCCTGCCTGCAGCATATTTTACATTGTCTCTTCGCTATTTTTGACTCTTTGAAAAAGAATGCATTAAACTCAATCCCAATCCATTTTGAGCTGTTCACTCTTAATTATGAGATTCAGGTCTCTTTAAGCAATTGAGTAAACCACTATAGAAGATAAGCTTTGGAAGCAGCTCTGTTTTCTGAAATTGTGGTGTAATTTATTGTGCCAAGTGGTTTACTCCTTTAAAATAATAATTTGTAATCTTTGTAACCTAAAAAAAACCCCGACGATTACAAAGGAAAGAAACAGAAAGGAAAGAAGGAAGTGAGAAGAAAATTAAACAAAAGGGAGAGTATATAGGATTTTAAAAGGCACTATGCAACATAGTTATAAGCCGACCAAATTTCTGCAAATACACTGTCTTGAAACTGGAATCTAGAAAATGCACATTCGTGAGTATCAAAAGCAACAACGTCTTCCAATCATTGAACAAAAACTAGTGAGTGTTTATCCTTCCAACTCTGGAATATATATATCCCAACAAAAGCACATGGGATCCAATAATGTCGACAAAGTCCAATTTCATACCACAGAAATATAATTTAAGAAACATGCATGTGTACAAATGCTAAAGATATTCTAACACAAAACATACAAAAGGAGGCAATGACTGAACATATCTTTTATTATTTATTTATTTATTTACTGTATTTGTATACCGCCTTTCTCAACCCGTAGGCGAATCTAGGTTTTTGTGCTACAATAAAGCTTTATCATCATTGCATGGTCAATGTTTTATTCAAGCTGAGAGTTCTGTTTGTAAAACACATAACAGTGTCCATTGCACCAAAAATATCGATTTTGGGCTGGCCCAAATGAAATTTTAGATCTGAACAGATTTTTTGGGGGGTGATGGGGCAGGATCTTTCTTAACAAAAGTGCGCTTGGCTAATTTGACAAGCCCAGCCAATGGCTTTCATATTATAAATATAATGGCTCCACTTTGGGGTTTCTTTCAGGGTTTAAAGGGCATATCCAAGTGCCCTTCCACACAGGCATATAACACAGAATATCAAGGCAGAGAATCCCACAATATCTGCTTTGAATAGGGTTATCTGAGTCCACACTGCCATATATCTCAGTTCAAGGCAGATAATGTGGGATTTTATTCAGCTGTGTGGAAGGGGCTATCTAAGGTGCTGAATCCTATGCTCCCCGAATGGATTTGCTGCAACATTGGCATTGAAACCTCTGGCCACATTTAACTCTGACTGTTCTAATGTAGAAGGGAAAACATGCTTTCATCATCAAATTTCCTGATGTTGCTAAACAGCACAATGCAAGTGTACAAGATCCCTGTCATAACTTCTGTGTGGTACTGTCACCCTGACCCTCCAAAGGCATCATATCCCATTGTTATGTAACGCAAATAGTGGATTGGGAGCTTGCTTCAGGGCAATAGTTATGGTACTGTTAACTCTTGCTTTTACAGTGTGTTTAGGTTGCCCATGCAACAGCCAAGCATGTGGATACTGGGGAAAAAAACTGAAATTCAGAAACTGATATATTTATGGAGAGGGATCAGTACCGCAAATTGCTAATGTGTGCTCAGAAATAATATCATTGGGATTGGCCTAGCCTTTGATGTGAAAGACATTCCAGTGTCTGTATATTCTCTGTAGCTTCTGCACAAATGGAGTAATGGTTTGTGTTATCTGTAAGATGAATGTATCATTCCTCCACTCCCAAGTTTTGGCAGCTAAGGAAAATGTTTTTTTCCCAGCCATAGAAGAAGAATTTTGTGGGAGGCGAGGTGATCTAATGAAGTAACCAACATGTTTTTCATGGTACAAAAAACATTTGTGCATATGAACTGATACATGATATTGTCGAAGGCTTTCATGGCCAGAATCACTGGGTTATTGTAGGTTTTTCGAGCTGTGTGCCTGTGTGCATCTATGGCAGGCATCCTCAGAGGTTGTGTGGTCTCATAACCTCTGAGGATGCCTGCCATAGATGCTGGCAAAACGTCAGGAGAGAATGCTTCTAGAACATAGCCACACAGCGCAAAAAAACCTACGATAACCCAGTGATACATGATAAGTTCAAGTTCTAGGACAAGACATAATCTTTTGATACGGATTCCAGTACCCAACACTAGGGGATCTCCAGCTCCAAGTAAATGGTTGAACTTTGTCTCCTATCGTTTTATCTAGGCAAATGATATATCCACACCCTCGATATGCTTCGACTTGAGCAAAAGTTTTTGGCCTTATCAAAATCAGGATCTGTCCTTTCAGCCTCTCTAACCTATGAACACAGGGTTTAATTTAAACTACTTAAATAAATAAATATATTGTGCATTTGCCTCCTCTGTAATTTTATAATTAAATTTTTATTGTGTTATCAGTGATATTTACAGCGAAAGTGAAAAAAACATTGTAAAGGGATTGGGGTAAGAGGTAGGGGGAAGGGTAGAGGTGGATGGAAAAAATGAAGAAAAAAAGAAGGGAAAAAAGAAAAAAAAGAAAAAAGAGAGGAAAAAAAGCAGCTTCCCGTTGTCCTCTAAAGAAAAATATTTGTGAGAAAAATATTTCTCTTCTATTTGTCAGTCCCAGTTTGTCTTCTGTGGGTATTATTTTTCATACATCGGATAAATCTATTATGAGTGTTGTTCCACTATTTTGAATAAAGTCTTTGAAGCCTGACCACTCTATATGCTTTCTTCCATCTTTTAGTTTCTGTGACAGGCAGTCCATTTGTATTAGATCAAACAGTTTTAGTATCCATCCGTTGTTGGTACTTTGTTTTGTTTCCACACTTTAGCTAGAGTTAATCTTGCAGCTGTACACATGAGGAAGAATATTTTATTCTGGTTTTCATTTATTTTTGCTCTTGTTAGACTTAATAGGTACATGTCAGGAGACAGGGAAAAATTGACTTTTAGCATTTTTTGAGTTGTTAGGTGGACTTCGTTCCAGTACCTTTTAACTTTTTTACATGTCCACTATTGATGGAAAAAGGTGCCTATTTCTTTTTCACATTTCCAACATCTATTAGAAATCTGTTTGTTAAATTTTGAAATTTTTGATGGAGTATAGTACCACCTACATTGCATTTTGTACCAGTGCTTGCAAATGTCTATAGCTGTGGTGTATTTTAATTTTTTAATCCAGATATCTTCCCACTGGTTTGTATATATGTTGTGTCCAAGATCTTTTGCCCTTTTAACTTGGCAGTCTTTTATCTGTTCCTCTCTTTAAGCTGAATAGACACAAAGAATGGGTTCTGCAACTATAATCATTCTGTAAAAATAGGCATTTTCACCACATGTAGCTTGCCATTAAAGCTTGAATTGGAAGGTATCCTTAAGTGGCTTCCCTCAATAAGCACACACTTTCAAAACTTGTTCAGCCAGTTAAAAATCAAACCATATTATACTGTAAGACAATGAAATGTAGCCTTATCTTGTAAGCAAAAACTATATATAGAAAATAGAGGGCTCCCAGCAAGCCCCCAGCCCCTGATCACCCCTAGTCAGTAGTCTGAATCCAGCAATTTGGACCAGCTAGTCTTATTGGACACTTTTCAAATACAGCTCCATATTATTTCACTAGCCCAAATGGGATGTGGCCAAGGCATATGTCCATGCGGTGAATACAGACATCTTCGGGAATCAGTACAGCTAAATCTTCTAATACTTTTGGCCACCACAGAAATCAGGTTATCCAAGTTCAGGTCTGAATCCAGAAGTAGACTAGAACTGTGAATGTGTGTGGGTTCAATAGGTTGTTTTTGGCCCTATTTGCTGAACTGCCCTTCAACTAGTCTGGAACATTTCTATCTTGTCTGAATTAACCTTCAATTTGTCATCCAGTTTGACATTAATTGCTGACATTAGCCTCTGGATTAGAAGTAAAATAGCTACTGGTACCTCAGATTTAGATATAAAGAAGATACAGTTGTGTCATCAGCAAAGTAATGTCTTCATCTTCTCTTAGTTTATTGGCTCTCCTGCATTTCATTACCCGTGTTTAGACAAGCATTCGGCATTTGCGTTACCTCACTTAATGTCAATGGTATGGAGAAATAATGCTTAATATCATCTGCATATTGCTGATGACCATCTCTGAATCCATTGATGACCTTGCCCTTTGGCTTCATATAGGAGTTAAATAGCATCAGTGTGGGTGTGATATGGAAATGTATATGGGACACCACAAAACAAGAACAATAGGTCTGAAAAGGATCCTTAAACACCACCCTCTGGCTCTGGACATAAAAGTAGATGAGGATTCCTTGCAACACAATGTTTCTTATTGCAAATAGTTGCAAAGTGATACCATAGTGGGTGGTATTAAAAGCCACCAAGAAGCCCAGGAAAATCAACTGTTGGCACACAGGATATTTATCAGCGTTATCCAGGCTACTTATGGGCCAAAAGTGGGCCTAAAATAGTAAGGGTCTAGACCTGTGTTGAGTCCTCTCCTCCCTGCATCCCCCCAAAAGGAGCTTTAAAACTGTCAGTTTCTGTTTCATATTACTTTGTAAGCCTAGAGAAGGCCTACCTTGGTGAAGCTGAGCAAATCTCCTTTGCAGAAGATAGTAATATACTATAAGTGGATTCCCCACGTTAAGAGGGTGAGTCTCTACATGGAAAACAAAATCTGGTGCTTGATGCTTTCCCAGGCTGCCCATATGCCACTACAGTGGAGCCTCTACTTAAGAGCACCCCAACTTAAGAGTGTTTTGAGTTAAGAGATGTCACTCAGCCATTGGTTTGCCTTGACATAAGAGCGGCATTTTTAGTTCAGAGCTAGAACCAGAGGGAGTGCTAGTGCACGAGGGAGCGATAGCATGAGATTACAGGACTTTAGGGCTTCAAGGGAGCAGCCTCCATGCCTTGTGCTCTTGTCTGGTTTGGGAGACTGCTGTCTACTTTGCTCTTGTCCGTTTTGAGGAATTTTGGGTTTGTTGATTTTGTGGGGTTTTTATTCCGGTTATAGTTGACGTCATGAAAAGAGAAGGGGAGAGAGGAAGGGAGGATGGAATAAGTACAGGATGGAGAAAATGATGCATCTGCCCCTTCACTTTGTGCTTCCTTGCCACAACTTTGTGCTTCTACCATCTTAAAGTTGATCATTCTTTTATTATTGTTCCATGTGAAAGTGCAGGTTTTGCCTTGGTGTTACACTGACCAACACACATTTTGTTGCCTCAAATGTGCTTCTTTGCCACAACTTTGTGCTTCTACCATTTTAAAGTTGATTTTTATTTTTATTGTTCTGTGTGAATGTACATTTATACATTATTTGTTATTTATAATGTATATTTTAAAACATGCAACAAAATAGGGGGAATATCAATGGGATTTTTGCTTTGAGATAAGGGTGTTTTGAGTTAAGAGCTCAATCACAGAATGAATTACACTTTTAAGTCAAGGGATCACTGTATTCCCATTTTCTCTACCTCTCATTCTCTCTTGAACTGTTCCTTGAGACTCAGAGATTGTAGAACAAGGTTTTCCTATTGTATTCCTGGCCAGAGCAATAGTTACACCATGTTATGGGTGTCTAATCCAGAATTTGAACATACTTATTGCGGTGTCTCTTCAAGTTTTCCAACTTATAGCACCCCCGAGGCAAATCTGTCATGAGATTTTCTTGGCAAGATTTGTTCAGAGGAGGTTTGTCTTTCTCTGATGCTAAGAGTTTGTAACATGCCTAAGGTTACCCAATAGGTTTCCATGGAGGAGCAGGAATTTGAACCCTGTTCTGCAACATTTTAGTTTAATGCTGAAACCATTACACCGTGCTGCCTCAATTGGAAATACAGCTTCATTGAACTATAATATGGCTACAATCCCAAAAGTTTTCCTAGTTCTGTCTCAAGAACACCACTTGACTAACATTTTGATTCAGTTGTCATGTGAAAAAGCAGTATAGATATATGTGCGTGTAAAGAAAAGTTTGAAGCAGTCCTGAGCTTTGCTATTCTCCCAGCCAGAGTTTATAAAGATGGTTATTTATAAACAATTCAAACATATTTTAATGCCTGAGAAGTAATTTGAATCTGATTTGCCCACTTAATTTGGTGGACTGTGGCTGATCTGAGAAGGGAACTAAAACCCAGCTACATAAACTTAGGGTCCTTCTACACTGCCATATCGAATTCAGATTATCTGCTTTGAACTGGATTATATGGCAGTGTAGACTCATATAAACCAGTTCAAAGCAGATAATGTGAATTATTTGCTTTGATACCTGGAAGAAGGTGTAGAAGGGGCCTAAACTGTGTATTCAGCACAATAGCCCAGTCCCTGAACACTGCAGAATATTAAGAGGGCATCAATTCAAGCACTGGGCAGCATGCACAAGCTGCTTCCATTTTAATATATATATACACACACAGTGCTAATATGCATGCCTGTTCCTATAGTAGGGTTTAGCAGCTATCTCCAAATATAGAAGGATAAAGAGCACAGGGAAGTGTTTGGTCCACATTTCTCCTATTTTACTGCTCACGGACTGCAACATTCAAGGCTTTTTTTATATATTGCTTTTATTGCTGGCTAGCAAATCTGTAATGAATTATGTTTCAGCAGCTGGTGCCCCTAATAAGGAGCAGAGGGATGTTTGACCAGGTTATAACTGTCAGGAGGCTCGTCTCCCCGTTGCACACGCACACACCTCCTGACACAAACAGGCTGATCAGACCTGGGGCAATCACTTACTTTTTTTTGTTCTTGTTTGAATCAAGATGTCCAGAGCTGGGTAGTCTCAGAGCGATATTACAACTTAGCCTAAAATACTAAAGAAGGCCCTTGGAAAAGGGAAGGTCCCGGGGCTGCTAGGAAATGTGGTAGATGAAGTCCAAAACACCTGGAGGGCCCAAGTCTGGTATAAGGTGTAAATGAAATATTAATGAATATTGTGTTTGGACTTGAGTCTCATTTCCAATATTCTTATTATGTATGTATTGGAAAATACAAATAAAAAAATCTAAAAAATTCAGAATTCAAAACTATTATTGTTTAGTGTGGGGAGAAGATTTGTTTCTTTTAATCAAAAAATGTAATTTGGATCTGTTATGTAGTGTTACAAAATAGAATCTGGAAAAATCGAAAGGATTTGTGATGCCCAGAATCACTGACTTTCCCACATAGGAATAGGAACATGGGCTCCGTCACTTGCTTTTAGGCAAATAGCTCATTGCAGAACCCATTAACCAAATCTGTTTGCAGTATTTATTCCCGCTGAGGCCAGTGCTGACTATTCTCTTCTGCAGTGCAGACTCCTTTTGTGTTGGTGTGACTTCAAGGGGACTTTGGTATGACTGCAAAAATTACTTTGAAGTCATCAGAGAAATACATGGTACAAGCTGAGCATCCAGTATCTGAAATTCCAAAATTAGAAATACCCTGGAATCCAAATTTGTCTACATGGATGGTTGAGATGATGACATCTTTGCTTTCTGGTGGTTCAGTGTATACAAACTTGGTTTCAGGCACAAAATTATTTTAGGTATTGTGTATGAAATTACCTTCAGGCTATGTGTAAAAGGCAGGCATGAGCAAACTTGGGCCCTCCAGGTGTTTTGAACTTCAACTCCCACAATTCCTAGCAGCCTCAGTCCCCTTCCTCCCACCCCCCCCCCATAGCCGCTAAAGCCTGAGGCTGCTAGGAATTGTGGGAGTTGAAGTCCAAAACACCTGGAGGGCCCAAGTTTGCCCATGCCTAGTATAAGGTGTAAATGAAATATAAATGAATGTTATGTTTGGACTTGAGTCTCATCTCCAAGATACCTTATTATGTATGTATAGACAAATACAAATATTCCAAAATCTAAAAAAAATTATCAAAATTCAAAACTCTCCTGGCCTAAGATGTAAGGGATACTGAACTACTGATTTCAGCTGAAAACATTCACAGGTTTATGTTTAAGTACTGTGCTTGCTCTCCACACTTGCAGTATTCTATAAACATATCTTTAAAAGATCTCCAAATGCCACTTGGGTGACAGGACAGGAACTCTATCCATTTTGATAGCACTTGATGTGTCTTTACTGAATTGAACAATCTTTACTGATTTGAACCAGTGGCTGAGATTGCCAGCTTCCTGCTAAAAGATATTAAGATGTAATTGGCTATTTTTAAAATAAAAAATGACTTATTGAGCAATTTTATACTTTTACGGATCCTTCATTACTTAAATATATATGATTATATATATATTATGATTGATAGTAAAGGTAAAGGTTTTCCCTTGACATTAAGTCTAGTCGTGTCTGACTCTGGGGGTTGGTGTTCATCTCCATTTCTAAGCCGAAGAACCGGCATTGTCTGTAGACACCTCCACCTAGATCATGAGGCTGGCATGAGTGCATGGAGTGCCGTTACCTTCCCACAGAAGCTGTACCTATTCATCTACTCACATTTGTATGTTTTCAAACTTATAGGTTGGCAGAAGCTGTGGCTAACAGCAGAAGCTCATCCCGCTCCCTGGATTCGAACCACCGACCTTTCGGGCAGCAATTTCCGCAGCTCAGTGGTTTAACCCACTGCGCCACCGAGGGCTTAATTATGATTGATAAGTGAGTGCTATAAATCTGGGGGGAAAAACACCAGTGTGCCTCTTACAATGCCCCTTTAAAGCAACTTTCTTTCTATAGTTTTAATTCTCTGAATGTTGTGCATGGGGGTTGGGTTGGGGGGGGCAGTGGGGTGACAAAAAGATAATCTTTAAAATACGTAAAATAATTACACTGATGGTTTAATTTGACTTCTAGAGATGGTGTGTATGGTGCCCAAAATAACATACTATAAGTAAGTATATTGCCTATAACTTGTTGCTTCCAAGTTGTCCTTCTGATTACAACAATATTGAAACAATGAACAGTAACAAAGAGTGGTTTCAAAAGTTTTTGACACTTAAGGGACATTTTGTTGACCTTACATCATTTGATGGATCATATCCAGTGGCATGTATTACTCAGATGAGTTGACAGCCTCAATGGCCCATGGATGGGGAGAGTCAGGAAATGCCTCATCCTGCCACTGAGGAATGGTGTGCCTCCTCCCTGCTCAGGTTACAGGTTGCAAGTGGATAAGAGTTTGTAGGATTTCATATTGGAACCTTGTCACGGGGGGGGGGGGGGGGGGGGAATCAAAGGATGGCAATACATTCAGAAGTCCAGTAGGCCCTTGGTATCTGCTGGAGTTTGGTACCAAGACTCACATGGAGACCAAAATCAGTGAATGCACAAGTCCTGTTATAGTATCCCTTATATAAAATGGAAACATCAAGATTTGTGTTTTGGAAATTGTCGGTGGCTAAATCTGTGGATACAGAGGGTTGACTGGAGTCACATTTTGAAACTGATGTCTAAATTTATCACTGAAAAGGTTAGTTTGAATTTTATTTAAAATCATAGACTCATAGAGCTGGAAGAAACCACAAGGCCCATCTAGTCCAACCCCTGCCATTCAGGAACATAGCATCAAAGCTATCCTGATTAAAATTCCTCTTTTAAAAGTGGTAAAATTACCGTTCTAAAAAATCCTTTCAGCTTCTCTGTATTCCAATGCAATGTATACAATAGCTTTCCAACAACAGAGTCAAAGAGCCAGAAGAAAGCATCCCAGGATGTGCTGTCCAAGATCTTCAATCACTGAAGTGCTTTCCAATCCACCACATTTAATTATAACAGATCTTGCTGATCTCTCCTGTGGTGCTTGATTATATATGCGGTTACTCACAACAGGATGCTATTCGTCTGCCATATCTATGGCACTATAATTACATTTTTTAAAATGGCTGTGTGTTTAAGATCATAGAATGGATAGCTCAGTAGATATACCTGCTAAGTATACTGCATTGTTTGACTCAAATACTATCGTTTTCTCTTGTTCTGGAAACCTCCTTGTTTTCTCTCTTTCTCTCCAGGCAGATGGATGCTTGTGCAGCACATTTCTCCTTAGTGTTTCTTTTCTCAGAGATGTTCTATTTTAGGAGCTGTGGCTCCACCTGCTCCCTCCTTGTTACCTAAGGAAGTTCTTTGACCTACACACAGCAAGGACTCTCACCTGGGTGCTCTGAATGGAGAAATATTTTACAAGTGTTGTCACGAAACACGTTTAACCGCTCCAACTTGTGGGCCAATTTGTGTTTTGTTTTGATGGGGAATGCCTTCATGCACTAGGAATTTGCCCTGGTTAGCACATAAAGAGTGCTTTCAGAAGAGTGGCCTAAGAAGATGGAGTGGAAGGCAAGGCGTTAGATGTTCATGAACCTACGCTCCAATTCTAACCATGTTTATTAGAAAGCATACCCCACAATGTTGAATGGAGCTTTCTTTCTACTAAGGTTAGTTAGAATCTACCAGTCTCATCAATATTCATATTTCAATTTATAGAGCTGTTATGTTCATGAGTGCTAAGTTACACGTACATATACCACACATATCCATGTACTGCATTCATAGGGATTTAGATGTAGGAGTGAATGTTTGCCATTAGAAGGTATTGTGAGAGTCAACACTAGCTGACTTTTCAGGTTTGCATAATTATCATTGCAAGCAATTATTTCATAATCATATTTTCCAAGAAATAGATAATAGTCAACACGGATTTATCAAAAACAAGTCATGCCAGACTAATCTGATCTCTTTTTTCGATAGAGTTACAAGCTGGGTACAAGCCGTGGATGTAGCATACATGGATTTTAGTAAGGCTTTCGACAAAGTCCCCCATGACCTTCTGGCAAACAAACTAGTCAAATGTGGGCTAGGCAAAACTACGGTGACACGGATCTGTAGTTGATTAAGTGGACGAACCCAGAGGGTGATTCTCCCCAATGATTCCTCTTCATCTTGGAAAGAAGTGACAAGTGGACTGCCGCAGGGTTCTGTCCTGGGCCTGGTCCTGTTCAATATCTTTATTAATGACTTAGATGAAGGGTTAGAAGGTATGATCATCAAGTTTGCAGATGACACCAAATTGGGAGGGATAGCCAATACTCCAGAGGACAGGAGCAGGATTCAAAATGATCTTAACAGATTAGATTAGTGGAACTCTCTGCCCTGGAGTGTGGTGGAGGCTCCTTCTTTGGAAGCTTTTAAACAGAGGCTGGATGGCCATCTGTCAGGGGTGATTTGGATGCAATATTCCTGCTTTTTGGCAGGGGGTTGGACTGGATGGCCCATGAGGTCTCTTCCAACTCTATGATTCTATGATTCTAAGAAGTAAGTCTTCCTGATTCCAATTGTTTTTAAGCTCGGAAGTGTAGGTTCCTGCAGTAAGAAGCTGGGTGGAATCCAAAGATATAAAAGGTGCTATGAGACCATTTTTTCTTATTTATACTGTACCACTTCAGGAAATATAATAAAATAATAGTAACAGAGAAACTCATGAGAACAGGGATATGTGACTGATAATTCTGAAGTAGTTGTCAAAGGCTTTCATGGCCGGAACCACTAGGTTGCTGTGAGTTTTCCAGGCTGTTTGGCCATGTTCCAGAAGCATTATCTCCTGACGTTTTGCCCACATCTATGGCAGGCAACCTCACAGACCCCTCAACCTCTGAGGATGCCTGCCATAGATGTGGGCAAAACATCAGGAGAGAATGCTTCTGGAACATAGCCACACAGCCCAGAAAACTCACAGCAACCCATTCTGAAGGAGGCCTAACAAATCCTGATATTGTTGTGAAGTGAATAAATATTATAAAGGAGCGATCCTTGTTGGAGACAGAGCTAAGGGAACACCTGGGAATCAGTTTTCAATGGCAGGATTTAGATCTAGTACTTAATAAATAAAACAATGAATATACACTGAAAGCTTATACTCTTCCACTGAGAAATTATAGCTTGAAAAGGAAACTTCCAATTAATGAGCTATCAAAACTCTCCCAAGTCATTCCAATGACAGATAACATTTTTGCATGTCAAAAATAATTAAATAGCAACTTTTCTTAATTAAAAAAATGAGTACTCTAAGCCACTGGCCTTTGGCACAAAACACTTTCTCTTTCCTTCCTGTAGTATTCGCCTCAACAGGACATGAGCTGTTGCACCATGTGATATTTCTCCTCCACTATTTGTGGAGGCCACACCACCAACAACAAATGTTAACTATATATTACATCCGTAATGTAAGATAATTATATCTGGAATAAATTTCAACTAACAAGTTATTTGGAACTTTTTGTTTTCAAGGTAGCTGCTAAAACTGGTGGGAAAAGGACAACCCTACAGTTGTTGTCTGACTGGCCAGTGGAGAGGAATGCCAAGAGAGACAGCCAAGTTCCCCTCCATTTCTGCATCTGACCCACCCCTGGGGTATACATGGATCAGAGCTAAAAGGATACAACTCTAGAAAAGCAAGACTTGAGTTGCAGGCATATTTGAACTCCAGAACTAGGAGGGCAAGGAGAAAGGAGACCACCTCTTTTCCTGTAACAAACTGCTGTGTTTTGCTCTTTGCATGCAACCCTCATGGGGTGTATCTATTTTCTGCTAACATATTTTATTAAGATCATTATCTCTATGCTGAAATGACTGCTACTGCCTTTGCTTTAGCATGCAAGCAGCAAACCCACACAACGCAAGCCACATTTCATCTGTTGTTTACAAAATTGAACAGTTGCTAATATGATTGCTCCTTCCACAACCTTTGTCAGCACTTCAATAGAAAAAAGAAGGTTTGCATAGTGCAAACCACTGCAGGCCTCCTCAAAAGAAATGGTCATGACATGTGGCAGGGCAAGAGCAAATGATCAGAGAACCGCAGCCTAAAAGTCACACAACCCACAATCTCAGACCATAGAAGGTAGAGACGGTTAGAAGAAAGCAAAAGGTGGCGGAGAAGTGGGAACCATTTCCCATCAGTAGGAATGACACTAATAAAGAGGCAAAGGCACAAACATGTTCTCTTGTGGGCAGAAAACTGCAAACCATTTCATAAGCAACATTTTCTGCACAAAGACCATCTAGGTTTCAAATGTAATGTCTGTTTGAAAGTCGATGAAGTTGAATTGTGGCCCCTCCCTCCTCTGCCTTTTTTAGTAATCAGATAGCATCAGGTGCACTTCAAGTAAATATTTTCACACAGTGAAAAGGTCCATGTAATGAAAAGGACGTGGGCCAAAGCAGAAACAGTTATAAGCAATTTATTTTCCTGAAATGAACGTAAGTTCATATTTTGTGACACCCTGATCAGCAGGCAAATCCTTAAAAAATGGTGTTTAGTTTATAGGATGTCACCTTTGTAACATAGCAGTTTCTGTTATTATGATGAGTATTATTAGCATTGTTACTAGCATTTGTAATCTGCCTTTCCTACTTATAACCCCTTCCCCGCTATATACAATTAGCCCTGTTCTGAACTAATAGCCAGGTCTTAGAAATGACTGAAAAAACATGGTGCTTCTGAGGGTGCTTCCAGGCAGCAATAAATCACAGGTTTTAAATAGCGGCAAAAAATCCCAAGAGTTCAGAAGAGGTTTCAAATTCTGTTGGTCCCAGAATTTCTTTCTCTGTTGTCCAGACTTGATGCTTTGTTGTGAGATTTAGAAGCTCCCAAGATGGCCACCACGGGACTTCCGTCGGAAACTTTGGCAGTTTTTTAAAAAAAACCCTCAAGATGTGGATATGTGGAGAATCACTGCAGCAAATCACTGTAAAAGTTCCATTCTTTGTATTGGCGAGAGAAACTGTGCCCTCCAGGCATTTCATGATGTATCTGCCACATAAAGTTTACCAGGAGGACCACTTCTGCCCAAGTCAGCACTGCACAACCAACAGAAACACACACCTTCAAGCCAGGAACAAGCTTTGTCATTATTGACACTTTTTAGAGCCTGGCTGCCTGGCCATTTGTCCAGACAGATTTGGTTGTGTACTTGTAGCATCAAACAACAGGGTGCTTTTCCTGGCTTATACATGGCTGTTCCTGAGTGCTCTTCTTCAGAGAAGATATACAACATTGACTAGGGGGCTGCAACTTTGTCCTGGTGAGAGAAAATGTGCCTTCCACACGTTTCATGGCACACAAGCAAAGTTTTTGCCTTCTACTCAAGTGCCACTTTCATTTTAGGAATCGACCAATCAGGAACAAACATCTAAAACCCAGATAAAAAAAATCCTGTGATTTCCAATTGCAGGGACATGCAGACATGCGAAGATCCTTATATTCAGCTCAAAACCGCAATATTTCCACACCTGGTAATCTCACATTTTTTTGCCTTCTGCTTTTACAGGGAGGGGCATTTGGCCACCCTCCTGTTTGATGTGGAAGCTCCTGGTATAAAGATACTGTCTGGACGGGCCCTTAGGCTATCTCTTATGGAGGACCAGCAAGGTATTTCCCCCAAGTATGTCAGGGGCAACAGCCATATTTATACTGATTGACTTCAATTGTTTCTTTATTTCCAAAAAACACTCTGCAGACCAGCACTAGTTCTCACTCCTTCAAGTAGCAGTGGACTCAACTTCTTTGAACCATCTCTTCCTAAAAGCAGAGATTAACTTAGGAAACCTTTCTGACTCAAATGGTTCCACAAATTTTGTCTCGGCTGCAATAATTGTTCTTGCACAGCTTCAAAGGTGTCCATTACTGCATTCTGTTTATTAGCTGCTATTAATAAGTCACTGAAGCATTTTAGACACAGACCAACACCCTCTCTAATCCAGGTGTTGCTTGCTCCTATTTTATGGGTGGAGGCCTCTGGGAGGGTGGTGCTCCTTGAAAGATTTGGGCTGCTGTCTCCTCCAACAACACGCACTACCCAACATGCATAAAGCAGGATTTTAAAAAACTCACCAATGTGCTTCCATTTATGGCTTAAGCAAAAAAGCAAGCATCACTCCACTTTTGGGTCCTCTGTTAAATTAAACCATTTGACCCCACTTTAACTGCCAAGGCTCAATGCTATGGAATCCTGCAATTTGGAGTTTTGTGAGGCAGGCTCCAGCACTCTTTGGCAGGGAAGGATAAAAGCCTTGCAAAAATACAACTCCTGTGATTCCATAGCATTGAGTTGTGGCAGCTAATGCAGTTGTATCGAACTGCATTAATTCTACACAGTAAATGTACCCCGTGTTGACAAAACACATTAAACATCTTGTTTTTTTCACATGAGCTTCTTTAATTCCATTGTATTTTAATGAACATTGAAGTAGAATGGTTTTTGCCCATATTGTGTATCATCTTGAAGATCTCACATCTGAAATCACAACTGAAATGTTGCATAAATAAATAGTAATTTAAAATTCTGTTTGGAGCTTATTATTGAAGGCCACATTTGGATTGCCATAGTTTTTTTTCTGGTTTAGATTCTCTCTTTATAACTGTTGCATATCAATCAAAAATTAGCAACAGCAGCTTTTCTGTACAAAACACTTTGCTTGCTGAATTTCTACTCATTGCCATATTTTATTGATTTCTTACTTTCCCCCCAAAATTGGGATCTAAGGCATCTCAAAGTGATCATATCAAATACTGATTAATATCCCTATAGGTAAAAAAAAAAACATTCAAACCTTCATTGCTGAAATGCAATTAAAATGTATACAGAATTAAAACAATTCAAAACATATCCATTAAAAAGACAAACAAGTAAAGATAGTACAGAACACCACTGGTGCTCTTCCTGGTGTCCAGTTGTGATGTTATCAGTTCAGGATTCTTGTTCTGTTCTGTAATCTTGGAGCTATGGCCACAAACACAAGTGACCCTGAAGGACGGCTTAAATGTTAACCTGTTCAGAGAGTCAGTCCCAATATGCACAACCATATAATTCAGTTTCTGAATCCAGATTAACTGATTTGAACTGGATTATATGGCAGTGCAGACTCATATAATCCAATTCAAACAGATAATCTGGATCCAGAAATTGGATTATCGGACAGTGGGCATCCAGCTTAGATGCCCACTGTGGCCAGTCCTCTTTCCAAAACTGTGGGGAGCAGAAGCAGGGACCCTTGTTGGGACCTATCACAACTCTTCAACACAGTCTCATTTGCTGACAGAAGTGGGCTGGTCATGTCATGCTGCAGTGCCCCACTCAAAAGCAGAATAAACCTCCATCACTCGAGACAGCTAGATGGTTTTTAAGGTTGGTTTCAGGGATTGGGCAGGAAGTTCCAAACAAAGTGTTAGAACAGATAATTATTTGCTTGCCAGCAGACTGACAACAAGGAGGGAGCCATTGGCGTCTCAGACTTTGGCAGCAGCCCATCTCCCATCTCCCCATCTAACCTGCTTGTGAGATCATCCGGATTGAGTGAAGGGCCTTCCCTGAAAGATATCAGTGCTCAGGTGGGCTCAGCTGGAAAGATACAGTCTTGTAGACAGCACTTAAGTGCATAGCGGCCTTGCAGTAAAAACAAAAACAAAACCTTAGCCAGACAAAAAAAATACTATATTTTCTCAATTGTAAGACACACACTAATTTTGGTATCACCTACAGAAAAACAGATTTATTTAAAAAGTACTTGCAAATCTCAGATGCATCCCATTTTTAGAGATGTTTACATAGAGGGAAGCTGCATCTTAGAACGGAATAAACAGGGTAAATGGCTATGAGGCAAAGCAGAGATGCAAAGTGTTTAGTGGGGCATATTTCTAAGTAAGCAAGCACAACATAGCACTGTGTCTTTGAGGCTCTTTGGGAATCCTAAACATGTAGCAAGAAAATGAAGAAATGAAATAGAAATCATAAGAGTTGAAAGAGACCGCAAATGTGTGCCTTCCTGCATGGCAAGGAGCTCTACTGGATGGACCTTGTGGTCTTTTCTAGTTGTACGATTTCATGAATAGCAGGCTGATACAGAGCTCCAAGGAGCAAATGACAGACAATTCATTTTCTCTTCCCCCTGGGTTTTGTATTAAAAGGGACATGCACTCAGAATTTGCTAGGAGCGAACACATGTCCTCATCTTCAAACAAACGAGGACCTGTGCAGAATGGAAGCATGACTACATGGTGTTCCTTTTCTTGTTACATGTTTTGGATTTCCAAAGAGGTTCAATGACTATCCTGTGCATAGTTATCTGGAAATATTTCCCCCACTAAACACACTGTAGCTTACTTTTGTGTGGACTCCTTTCCCACTCTACCTCTTAGAAAAGCTTTATTAGTGCCAGCCAATGACAGCTTGGGGAATTCTTTGGGAAAGAAAGGATATAAAAAAGATAGAAAGGCTTCTTTCTGATGAAAGGCAGATAGGGCGAAATATGGCCTAGAGCCCAGGTGTTATTTTACGTGGCTTGTGAGGCCTTCAATGCCAGGGCAACACAGTTACATTTAGACAGTCTTACAATTTCAGATGGTCAGCTTTACCCCACTCTGTACAAAATACAAGATGTAGAATATGTCCAGCAGCATGTGTGGGGCCAGATACCAATTGGGACAGACCCATGATTGTCATGATAGACAGACATGAAGTCCTGAGCCAGTCCTAACTGGGCAGTCTCAGCATGGATGTTGAAGTCCCCCAATACTGTGAGCTGTGGAGACTCCAATACTAACACCGAAACCACCCTGGCTAGCTCAGGAAGGGAGACTGTTGAGCAGCGGGGTGGGCAGTACACCGACAGGTTCCCTATTCTGTCCCAGTTCCCCACCTTTAGGTGAATACACTCAAACCCTGATTGGGCACCTGGCCAGGGGGATATTTTCCTAATAGATCACTGCAATTTTATCTCCTCGCTCCGAGGTCTAGTCTGTTGCTGCACAGAGAATCCTGGTGAGCAGAGCTGAGAGTCTCCCCAGTCTCATCCAACCATTCTCTGTAATACATGCCAGGTCGGCATGCTCGTCCACGTTCAAGTCCTGATTGGCAGCTTTTTTGCCATTTACCAACCTGGCATTAAGCAGCAGCATTTTCAGCCCGCGGAAATTGCTACCAAGGCTATCTAGATTATTTGAAATGGGAGACAGTTTGGGATTGACTAACACCAGTTGTTAACTTTGCCTGCTGGGCGATATGCCTGTATCCCATTTCTGCATCTCCCTCTCTCCCATATAATTGGGATAGCTGCTCCCTAAGGGCCATGGTCTCCCTCCTTTCCTTGAGGTAACTGCCCACTTAAACCCACAGAAGCCCTCCCCCTATTCTTGTCTTTTCTTTCTGCTCTGGATCAGGATACACATCCTGGTAGATTTGCCTGCCCAACTGCAGACCTGGATGGCTGCAATATCAAATGTCAAGAAGTTGGCTGGGTCCCCACTGGGAGCTCTATTTCTCTATCCTGCAGCACTCCAGGACAAGAGTCGAATGCTACTCCCAGTAATATAAAGCTTGTGGGTTGTCAACGCTGCAGTAATACAATCTGGTTAAGCAGCTTGGATACATGTTTATAACCATTTAGTACAAGACAAAGGCAATATATGCATAATATACGGACATAAAAGCATGGAGAATAGGTAAGAACAAGGCAAGAATGGTTCGCTCTCCAGTGATCTTAATAATACTTCCTTGGTGATAAATAGTGACAAGCCATTGAAATTGAACTGACGTACAAGATTATTTGGTAACTTCATAGAAGCCAAGTGTGCACATTACTAAATAATTACTAAATTATATTAATGCACATTACTAAATAAATAGGCCAGTATCATAAAGGCCAGGGTTAGGCAATGGCAACATGCTTAGGTGCTGCTTTTCTTGTCTCAGATTATGGGAAGAAGTTCAGATTGTTGAAAACATGAACCAGAAGGCTGGATGTCTATTTCTGGTTTCAAAAAACTGGTCTTCTTAAATGTTAAATGATGCAGGGAAACTGACATTCAAGTTAAAAAGTGAATTGATATTCCAGGCAACAACATTCAGCTCACTTCCCTTTTTGAGCATAAAAATGGATGTTCTGGGTTGTGTGGAGGAGTCAGGAACCACAAATGCAGCTGGGGCCAGGGGGTTGTAGGCAGATTAAGAAGGCCATCAAAACTGCATAAGTCAAGAATGGGAGAGAGTCAGATGTTAGGATTGTGGTTAGATGTGAAATTTTCATAGGACAATAAACTTGTTCCTAACAATTATTGCAGGGAGCAGCAGGGTGTGTGTAAATGTTTGTTGGAGAGGAGACTCAGGACTATCACACATGGATGCTAAAGTGCAATTATGGAAGAATAAAGGTTTCCAATGATGGGATTCACCACTCAATGCCGTGACTGCCCCATAGCCACATTATGTTTGAATTGTGATCAGATTGTTTTTTTCATTGACAGGTGAAAACCATCAATGAATCCAATATTATTGTTTCACCACTCTTCCACGTGCAATAATTTCCTTCTGCAGCAGTTCCAGTATCATGTGACTGTACAAGTAAAAAGTTAAGAAAATTAGGACACCTGCACTGCAAAGGCAGCCACGAGTTGGAAGCTATGCAGTGCAGAAGACTGATTGTGGGAATTCACATCAACACAGGATGCAAATATTTAAACTTGGTAGCAGAAGAGAAAAATTAGCACCAGCACCCCTTGATAATGGTTGGAATAGTCTTAGTCCTAAAATATGCTTAGAACAATTCTTGACTGCCTTTATATTACAGTATGACCCCCTCCCCCCGCCACATCTGTGGGACTCATATGTGAGGTTTCATTTATCCATGTCTGACAAAATATGTTATCTCTAAGCATTTTCTGAGTCCTCCAGGATGACTCTGTGGTATTTTGGGGTCGTGTTCAATAGGGTTTGCTATCATCTGTGGCTTTGCATACCTGTATCCCCAACAAATATGGGAATTGCACTGTTTTTGTTTCCTACAAAAAATCCTTCTGATGTTTCAGATATCTGTTTTTTCCTTCCTTGTATCCCTTCATGTAACACACTATATTTACAGCATCAAAACACCTGGGGCTAAGTTGCTGGGAGTGGGGAATTGGTAGACTTTTAAAAAGTCTTTAGCAAAAATGAGTCTTTCTCCATCTTGCCCCAGTTTATCTCAGTGTTATTCTTTCTTCCTTTATAATCTAGCCAAAAGCGTTCATTCCATAGGGAAACATATTGCATCAGTTAGTGACTTCATGACTACCCTCAGTGTTTTGTCTCAAAGAACAAAGCTGGGGTGAAGCCACTTATGAAATCATTAAGCGTCCCTCATTTTTCTATGCGTGTTTTAATAAACACATTTTGTTATGTGAATGTGAAGGCCTCCTGGCTATTTTCTCAGCCTTTTTAAACTCCTCAAATATGGGGCTTGCCAGAATACTTATATTACCCAACTGGGAGGTGTTTCCTCACTTTTCCCCCTCCTCCCAAATGCAATACAGATACTTATTCATATTTCCTGCAGTCTTTCCCACTACTCTCCTGCTTCCTCCCAGATCCTCTGAAGCTTCTTGGGATCTCAGAGGACAATTAACGCAGGTCTGCAAGGCCCATTTCACTCAATCGGAACCATCCCTGGGAACATATTCATGGTGTGGTCTAAGCCTGCACTATAAAATACAGGCTGCAAAACAGTGTTTGTTGATATACCAACTGTTAGAATGCCCTGCCTTGTTGCCTCTGGGATGTGAAAATTTCTTCCAGGTGGCTAGGCAGGAATGGTTTTGTTAATGGAGAGACAGTTCATGGTGGGTTTTTTGTTTGGTTTTGTTTTTCCCCCAAGGTAGATTTACACTGCACAATTCTGGTGGGTTGGTACTACTTTAACTGTTGTGTTTTATTCAGATGGAATCTTGTAATGTGTTGTTCGATTAAGCTTTTGAATGATCTGCCCCCTAGTCACCCGAAGGCTGAGAAGAGCGGTATACAAATATAGTAAATAAATAAATAGTAAATAATAGTCCGGGAAGTGCACAGGAGAACTCTGAAGTGCCTTCCCATGAACTTCAAATCCCAGGATCCAGGATTTCAGAGGGTGGAGAAATAGTAGCAAAATTGTACAAGTTCAGTATCCTTTAACTGAAGTGTTTTGGACTAGATGTGATTTGGATTTGGGATTCCACCCCCCCCCCCCAGATTTTGGAATGTATATAATGGGGTATCTTGGAGATGGGACCCAAATCTATTCACAAAATTAATTGATATGCTAAAAGCATGTTATACACATAGTCTGAATTTTATACACAATACTTTGTAATAATTTTGTGCATGAAACAAATTTTGTATACAATGAATCATCAAAAACCTCACAACCTCTGAAGATGCTTGCCATAGATGCAGGTGAAACATCACAAGAGAAACAGATTTTAATAAAGTAATGTGATTTAATGTTTTAAATGTATGTAATTATTGGATTTTATTATGCATTTTATTATGTGTACATTGGAGGCATCGAATTGTTGCTGGCTAGAAGCTGCCCTGAGTCACCCCCCACCCCCCGGGGGGTGGGTTTGAAAAAAGCAGGGTACAAATATCTGAAATAAATAATTAATAAAAATAAATTCTAGAACATGGCCATATAGCCCGAAAAACCTACAACAACCCAATCATCAGAAAGTAAAGGTGGCAGTCAACCTGAATAAAATCACTTTAATTGTGGAGTGTAGATATTATGCAAATATAATAGGGTAGTGTGGATACACCCTTGATTACTAATCATTGACACCGCTTGATATGAGTTGATTTTTAAAAAAATATGTGATCTCATAACTTTCTGTACACGGTATAAAACAGACTGTAGAAAATGACTTGTTTGGACTGTGTACTGCCTGCAAGATTCTGATAATTGTCATCTGTAGAAATAACTTTTCCAAAGTCTTATGCTGTGTGCAATTAATATGGATCTCAAACAATGTATCTTTTCCAAGCATTGAAGTACATGAAGGGCCTGGTAGGAGCTTTAAATACAAATGCAACACATTAACATATCTCTTTCCTTGCCTCACCCTCTGAGCAAAGGAAAACAAGCATTTCAGCCGGATTGTGGCAGCGCATGTGAAGTCTATCATCATCACATCCCTGGCTTTAATTGTCATTACTCTATGCTGAGCATAGCCAGTTTTTTCAATTTCGTCAGAATGTCATGGCTTATGACCCCCGAGTCCTATGTGAAGCAGAAGCCATTCTCTCTGTGGCATTTTTTTTAATAGAAAGGGGGTTTGAAGGGGCCCCCTGAACGGCCACAGTGAATGGCTCAGCGGCTCTCTGGTTTCCTGGGAATGTTGATTTAATTCCCTTTACAATTGCTGTTGCAATACCTTTCAGGTCTTTCTAGTGACATGAGAGTGGAGGAGCCATGTTTTGACGTTAATAGAGAAACATCTCTGTTCTTGTGGAGAGGTAACTAATGGCTCCCACTGGGACTTCATGATCATTGCATACTAATCACAGTGAGCAAGGGCAGCCTTGGAGAGTCGAGGCTGTCAGCAGGTGACACAAATACTCACAATGCATCCCAGGCTTCTGAGCAAAATGCTAAAGGTATTAATGTGTCTGCAGCCATACACAACCATTTCAGCTGATGCAAGACTAACAGTTCATTGCAAGACCGTGGAGGCGACTTGGTTCTTTTTTGTAAAGTCTCCATGCCCTGTGACTTTGTGGTTGTACCATGCAACTCCAAAGTGGAAACAAGATGCAGAATTCTGCATCCTGGTCATCTCATTTCCCGCACTGTAGGTTCATTGTGGCTGCTGCGCACGAAATTCCGGTTAAAATCCTGATTAAATCACAGAGCTAGGAGGAAATGTTTTATTCCTTACATATTTCAGTGAACAGTTTTTGAGCATCACAATTAATATGCAAACTAAGCAATTGCACGCAAATTTGCACAGTTCTTTTCTGAGTTAAGGGGTGGGTCCACTTTGCTTGAGAAACAGAACCAGTGCACACAAATTTGAATGGGCAAAGAAGGCCACAACTTTATTGCACAAAGCTGTGAATAGATTGGACATGGACTAAGGCACTGACTAACCCCCCTCTCCTGGCTTGCTGCTGGAGCATTTGGGATGACAAGAAAGGAACCCCATGGGTAAGGAACCCACAGGCAAAGACCTTCCCTGCCACCAGGGACAGTATCAGCCCCTCTCCCCAGGAAAGACCCACCTCCACCACACATGCACACACAACAACAACAACAACAACAACAACAACAACAACAAATCCTATAAGGAAATAGCCATGCATTACCAATGTCAAGGGAGTCTGGTAATCAGTGTCCTATTTCCAGAACCAATGCAAAACTCTCTCCAAAATTATAACAACAACCTGTCATAATATATTTAAATATTTCCAAATTACCAAATTAAGGCAATTGTGGTAAAGGGTAGGTGGGTGGGATGATGCTCCAAACAAGCGTGTAGACCCACCCCATGCCAGCTGGAGTGAAGCCAGTCATATGGCCCAGACTTGAAGCAGGTTCAAAATCAATGAGTGCCCATTCTCGCTCCTCACAAAGATGTGCTATGGGAGGAAGGCAACAATGCCACACTGAAGTGGCTCATTCACCCTTCTCCTCTATGCCGCCCCATACCTGATGGCCCAAAGTGCCATATTCCGTGGCACCATGTGGCTGCCCTTTCTTGCTAAATTCTTGAGTAGAACATTCTTTAACATTCTTAACATAACAAATCTATACAGCCCTGTCTTTAATTAAGCACTTCTGTCCGTAGATGCTACTGATAAATCTTGCTTTAGCCTAAGGAATCCTGGAGTGTTGAGATGGGAAAAAATAGCTTTAGTGGGTGCTGCATTTTTGTTGTAGCTCATCGATGGAGATGTGTGGTGTACATCTCTCCATGTGGATGGCAAATGTGCAATTAAATACACATGTTCATCCATGCACAATGCATATCCATACACAATAAGACTGCAAGCTACATCTCCACTTCTATCCAGCTACCTCACATGAGGAACTTATTCATGGGTGAAACCAGATTCCTGCCTCAATGCAATGCCAGTAGATGTCATTATTTCTGATGAAAATTCTCTATCCTCCCAACAATGTCCAAATGTTTTGCATATTCTCATATGACACATACAATATTATTCTCCTCTCCTTGTCCCCATATTAGTCCTGCCCTTATTATTTAGCTATTCATAATGATTCCCTTCTCTAGATTTCATATGTTTGCTTTGGCTCCCTTAAACTAATTTGATACTTCAGTTGTATTGGTAGACACTCTCCCAATGCCAGTCCAGTTTTTCTTTTGTACATTGTCTGAATAATGAATGGCATCTTGTCACACCCATAATTTGAGCATTGCTACCCTCTTGTCTAGAAAGACTCAAAACAGGCAGTTCTTTCAGATTTAATTTCTGCATCCCCCCCTTCTTCTTCTTCTAAAATAGTGGTTCTTAACAGGTGGGCCGTGGACCACCAGTGGGCTGCAAGGATAAAAATTTGGTCCGTGAGCCTCCTTCCTCTTTATTTATGTATTTCTTTTTAAAATTTCCACCCCTTTTGCACCACCTGCACTCCTTCCTCTGTCACTGACCATGGCATATGTTCTGTATCAGGAATCTAGAGCCGATGTGGTCTATCCAATCCAATTTGCTGAATCAGCACCCCAAACTGAATCTAAAGTTGACCAAAAACTGATTCGTAGCCCTTTTGGTACTGATGGTGAAGAGTGGTCCCTGGTCAAGTAGTCCCTGGTCAAAGTGGTCACTGATCAAAAAAGGTTGGGAACCACTGTACCAAAAAGACATGGGGATTTTGGAGAGAGTACCATATTTTGTTGATATTAACTGCTTTCAACCTGACATCAAATGTTGATGAGCCTATGAATTAGAGACCTCCAAGTCACCCTGTTATCAATAGCCCTGCTTACACCTCGCAGCCTTGGGGTTGTGGCTTCTTTGATTTAGTTTCTCAATCTGAAATATAGTCTTATTCTTTTCTTACTATCTTCCACTTTACCAAGCATTATCATATTTCCTAATGAGTCATGATATGGCCAAAGTATAATAATCTCAGTTTAGTTACCTCAGCTTCTAGGAAATGTAAGGTTTTTTTTAATTATTTCTTGTCTGTCATCTTCATTCTGATTAATGATTGACCAAGTCCCATATTAAATTCTCTTTTAAAAAAATGGGTGAGTGATCCATAGACTTTAGTCAATTTATGAGGGGGAAGGGGCTGATGGAACCCCAAATATCAGACCAGGAAAGCAGGGACTGTCAACAGCATCTGCGTCATGTCAAGTTACGTTGCTGAAGAGTAATCTGTCATTAAACAGACAAATAGCGCATTTGCTACAGCATTGTACACCATCAGAGGATGAGGAAATTGAAATTGAAGCCATTTGCTACAGCATTGTACACCATCAGAGGATGAGGAAATTGAAGCCACTCTTTATCTCATGATAGTGAGAATATATTTGTGTATTTAAATTGTATAGAAGTGCTTTTAGTTGTGAGCCACTTTAGTCCCTGTATGGAGAGAAAAAGTGGGATATAAATAAACATAATAATAACATGGTTGTTGTAGGTTTTTCGGGCTGTATGGCCATGTTCTAAAACCATATTCCTAATTTCCAAAAGACCTCACAACCTCTGAGGATGCCTGCCATAGATGCAAGTGAAACGTCAGGAGAGAATGCTTCTAGAACATGGCCATACAGCCCTAAAAACCTACAACAACCCAGTGATTCCGGCCATGAAACCCTTCGACAATATAATAATAATAATAATAATAATAATAATAATAATAATGCCTAGTAAAATGCCACTCCCTTCTTATTCCTTGCACTCCCTGCCATGTTGAGCTGAACTCAGAGCCAGGCTTGGAGGGGCAGCCAAGAGCCCTGAGAGACATTTGGTTGCTATGGGAGTTCTGAGGCCAGTGTGCCGGATGCTGCAGGAAGGGTTGCTGTGTGCTGTTACAGGGCGCCTCTCCAGTGTGTTTTCTCAGCTAATTGTCAGGCCAGCAAGAAGAGAGTTGAAGGGACAGCTGGCAGGAATCCAGGCTGGAGGTGGAGGTGTCTGCACTGGGGCTCTCAGGTGCTCAGCACTATGACGCAACCGTCAGCCAAGAGTTACAGGTGTTACAGGAGGCGGTGCGCTCTAATGAAGGAGCGGCTCAGGCATGGGGGAAGGGGAGGGCTGCTTGCTTTTCATCCATGGCTCCAAAAGTGGATTCTGCCAAACTGGGAATAGGGTAGCAAAGTGATCTGGCCAGCTGGGAGCAACTTTTACATGAGGAGTGTTTAATGATATTTAGGTCTATGAGGAAGCGATGTGGCCGAGGTGTATACATTTCGGGAAGAAAATGTGTTTTGGATTTTTTTTTCTCCCTTTCATGATATTAGAACCCAGAGTCATCTAATGGAGTTCAGTGGTAGAAATTCAGAACAGACAAAGGGGAATAGTAGGAGAAAGCTATTTCCCCCATCAAAGGTATTTTCATACAGCAACAAATAAAATCTTTCCCCCCTAAGTTGAGGAATATTAGGTCAGACAAGTTATTTGGCACACACGGCAGAAAATCTCACACGTTTCTCTCCTACTGGGCTATAATAATTTTGGCTTGATTTGAGTCCATTTTGAAAATGTAATAAAAGCAAAGCTAATAACTAACAGTTTGCTATCTTTTCGTTGTGACACCCAAATCATGTTGCCTGAGAGCAGTGTTTCCTTTTGCCAAATAGTCAGGTTGGCTCTGAACTTCCTCAGCAACTCGTATAAAACAGGATGCATGTCTGGATCAGCCTTTGGTATGATCAGCAGAGGAAGGGTGTCCTTATGCCTTATCTGGGAGTGTATATGCATATATACTGCAGGTGCCTCCTGCGCCCATTGGTTTCTGTGGTTTTAATATTCCTTTGAGGCATACTGTATCTCAGGAGACAAGAGAATGGGATTCTAATATCTGTACATGCAGAGAAACAGATATACACATTGTATCCCAAACAGCTTATCATGAGTAAGACAGGCCCTACTGAGGTCATTTCAGCATTACATTGTACATGTCATTTCCCCAGGTGATAAAGGCTTGTGGTAACACCTAGTTCTCCAAAGAGAAGACTCAATTTCTCAGAAATTATTTGTCAGCCTTTTCAACTTCGCACATTCATTTCAGCAATCACATGAAATGAAACCTATCAAATTTGAACAGGTTTGTGGTTTACGTTTTGCCCTTTATGTAAACATCAGGGGACAATATTTTCTTTTCAGTGGTGCATGAAGGATTCTTCTACATTGCAGCCTCCCTACCACCACCCAATCTGCTGACAGTGAAAAACGAAGGCGGCTCTTGTGTCCTTAAAGGTTGTGTAGAAGAGGGCATTTTAATGGTTTACCTCTAACCATTAAAGGTAAAAGGAGATCACTCCAGTTTTTAATCTGGTAACTATAGAACAGGGCTGACTCCTGATGAAGGAATGTGCCCCAAAACAGGTGACAATAGACCGATCACCGAGGAGGAGAACTGTTTCATACATAGCACCTAAATGTGATGTGTGAGTATTCTGGGTATCCATGCATCTCCAGGTTAAGCAGGCTGATTGAGAATCCCATGGCTTCCACCCTCTTGCTCCCCTCTTGCATCAGAGAACCCAAATAAATAATGCCATAATTCATTTGCCACTCTTTAAAGCGCAGGAGGTGTGAAGGCAGCTCCTTACTTCTGCAGCCAAAAGGCAAGAGGGGTTTCTTAATACAACTCTGCTGCCCCCTCAGCCTAAGCTCCTGGAGACAAGAGTTCCCAGGATTTGGTCTGGATTTTTCTTTTTTGTTTTTGTCTGAATGATCCCCAGCAGCATCTGGAAACCTTGGCAACTACCTAAAGCCTTGCCTGGACTCTGGGCCTCCTGCCAAAGTTAATAAATCTGCCTCGTTTCTAGTTGTCTTATGCTATTGGGGCCTGCTTCACTCCTTTGCTAAGCCCAGCTCGAGTGAAACTAAGGGCCTATAACCCCAAGAGACACAACTGCATAACAAAGTCCCAAGCTTCGAGTGTATGTCTGAACACTACATTTCTTGGATAAATGTTATTTTGCCAATTATTGTATTAGAAAACTCTATTCAAACAAATGTCAGGTCTCTATTTCCTGGCAGAGCACCTCATCTACATGACTTTAAAAAAATCACCAGGTATTCTCAAAATTTGCATTTTGCAAAGCATAACACTGAGACCTTTCTTTTGTTTACTGCCATTAAGTTGTCTTTGACTTATGGCAACCCCATGAATGAGAAACTACCAAGTTACCATATGTTCAACAGCCCTGTTCAGGTCTCACAGATTCAGGGCTCTGGGTTCCTTTTTTGAGTCTAGCCATCTTTTACAGAGACAAAGCTGGGAGCTATCAAGGATACAGAGGAATCACCATAAGAGCCTGTATTATTATTGGATCCTATGCATTGTTTTCAGTGACAGACATAGCATGTCTAATAGCACTCATGAACAAGACAGACAAGGCCAACCTGAAATTCCTAGTTCTAAACTGAGAAGCAGCCTCCTCACCACCACTTTATTTACTACATACTTAAGATGTCTGTTCCAACCAGTCAATTTTGGCCAATGCAGATCTTTTGCACTCCATTTTTCATTCATTCAGGTTATTTACTAACTTGTTATGTTCCACACCCTCCAACATTTCGCAGATAAGATCTGAGCCACCAGTAGCCACGCAAGATCAGAATTAGATCCAGATGTCAAAAGTTGTTAATGAGGAAAAACACACAAGCTAGGAGAGGCTGCAACTGTTTGCTTTTGCCTAAACCTATTGGGAAGGTCAAGATTCCACCTTTTTCTTCTTTTTTTTTTAGCTGGGTTAATTGATTGCAAACTACTTTTGAACATTTTAGAAATCGAAATAGGCTGAAAGCAAAGCAGGAGAAAAAGAGAAACATTCTACAGAGGAGCTGAAAATTGACGGAATATTAATCAGGATTGTTTCTGCCAAATCCAGATAGCTGGAATTTATGATACTGTTTTCCATTGTATTTTTTCAGCCAAGAACGCACCTAGCAAGGGGTGGTGGTGGTGTTAAAACTATGAACTGTGTTGTTAAGACATTTTTTTAAAAAAAATTATGTATAGCCAGAACAACGTACAGAAATAAGTGCTATTAGTGCGTTCAAATGTGAGAAATATGTAGCTTCCTTCATAAAAGTAATATTTTTGTAGAAAGCTTGTGAGTTTGATGCACTTTTCAATAAAATTGAAAATTGCACCCTCTGAGTTTTCCAAGATGACCCCGTTCCCTTCCCTATAACACATTACAGGAGGTTTACTAAGCCTCTCCCTCATATTTTTCATCCATTGTCTTCTAAGGTCCCTTTCACACAGCTGTATAAAATCCACATTGAACTAGAGTATATGGCAGTGTGGACTCAGATAATCCAGTTCAAAGCAGATATTGTGGATTATCTGCCTTGATATTCTGGGTTATATGACTGTGTGGAAGTGTCCTAACACTTGAGGACTAGTAGTAAGAGCATGAAGCTTTTTTAAAATAAGGCATGTCTAGTTGTTCCCTATTGCCTTTAGCCCCACCATTGCTCTAAATAATCCGGATAGAAAACAAATAATGGTCCGGATAGAAAACAAATCTTTTGGCATCCCAGATCAAAAACAGATTTCTGTTCTGCTGAATTTGGGATGCTCCCAAAAATGGATTGGGACCCCCACCAAAATCCAGGATACTGAAATGGATAGCAGTTTACCTGGATTGCACAAGTCTCTCTCTCTCTCTCCCCCCCCCCCCTCTCCCTATCTCTCCAGATTAGTGTTGAGCTGAAGTTTATAATGTTGACCTGAAATAACTACTCTGAATTTCTCTGGAACTAAGTCAGGTGTTCACAGGAACCAATGTATGGCTAAAACTTAATTGTTTCGAAGAGAAAATAGAGGAGAACAGATTTTCATCAGAGAAAAGGGAGTCTTGGATGCTGTTTCAATTTCTTCGTGGAAGCCCCTCACTGTTCTTTTTGTTTTGAGAGGCAGGGTGATCCATGGTGAAGTTCTGATGAACACCTTCTTGCCAGCTGGTTCCAGAACAGCTATTCCAGGGTGCTGGCATAGGTACCTTTGGAAAAATCAATGCAGTAATTGGTTATTGTGGGTCAAAGGTAATAACTTCCTAGAAAGGCGAGATGGCCCACTGTTTCCATGATGCACATGCTCTATAATGCTGGGGAAAGTGTACTTTTTATTGGACAAGCTATCTGCTTTTCCGACTCCTGCAAAATCTATTAAGAAACTGGTTATAAAAAAACACTTTAAACAGATGTTTGCAACTCTTAGAAACTCTTGTACAACTGTATGTGCATGGATGCTTAATCTAATCAAGTAAGAGAACCTTCACCAAAAAGTCTACAGGCAAACAGAAATTAAAGTATACCCAAAGTTGTATTGGAATAAATATAGAGAACTTTCCCCACCATTTTAACCGACATTTTCAGAAAATAAAGCCATGAGACCTGACAATACAGGTCTAGGACTTCTTAAATCCATCTCAGCTCATTTCCTCACTCTGTTTTCCTCCTTAACCTTTTGATCCACTTCTTTATACATCCAACTGGCCTGGCAGTCATTCCCAGTCTTAATCATCCCAGCTACTTATTTGGCCGGTTCCTCAGCTGGAGCACAGTTATTGCAATCAAACTTGTCCTGAATGGCTATAAATGTCCTCAGACTAGTCCTCTTGCAACATATTTCCCTCCTATCGCCCAATTTTCTGTCATAAGAACACTCTGGGGCACATCAGACCTGCTACTAATGACAGGCATCATGAAGACAATAAAAGTGTATGTCGCCTCAGCCTCCTGCCGTGGGGAAAGAAAATTGATTAGGCCAGGATGTGCTGACCTTTTTGTACTTGAAAGATTGCTCTTGAATGATTTGGGCAATAAAATTAAATTGATTCACAATCAAACAGGGGGGAAATTTGTGTCTTAAGGAAAAAAGAGGGAAAGGAATTGTTAACTGTAAGCTTGCATTGTTGCCATAAGTGCCTCTAGGCAAAAGGAGTCCAGGTGAAAGATACATGTGTGGCAGGGACAGAAAATGTAGGCTTCAACCAGAAAGAGATCTGATGTGTAGTTGTGTCTAAGTAAGAGTGCCACAAAATGGATTTGAACAGAAGAGCCATAGTAAACATTTTGATTGCTAAGTGAATAATGGAAGTTGAAGATTGATTTTAGTAACAATCTGTTTCTAAAAGATTTTAGTAACAATCTGTTTCTGTGTTGTCTTATAATTCTGCACAGAATTAAATCAAAGGCAGAGTTCAGTCTGGGGCAAATCAGGCCCACCTTATCTGGTTATTTTAAGACTGAGCTCAGCCTATATTATTATTATTATTATTATTATTATTATTATTATTATTGATACAAAAACACTGTGTGTCACAGCAAATGAGATCTATATGCTGGATTTTGTATCACAAAATCAAATGATGCTTGCAGATCCAAGTAAGGTGGCCTTTTGCAGTTGACAGATCGTGATTTTGTCAATGTTTATTGTTTCCAAATGCCAGCTGAGATCTTTTGGCACAGCACTCAGTGTGCCAATGACCACTGGGACCACCTGTACTGGTTTATCCCAGAGACTTTTCAGTTTGACTTTGAGGTCCTGATAAAGGCTGAGTTTTTCCTGTTGTTTTTCCTCAATTCGGTTCTCACCTGGTATGGCAACATCAATAATCCAAACTTTTTCCTTTCCACAATTGTGATGTCTGGTGTATTGTGTTCCAATACTTTGTCAGTCTGGATTCAGAAGTCCCACAGTATTTTTGTGTGTTCATTTTCCACGACTTTTGCAGGTTTATGATCCCACCAATTCTTTATTGCTGGTAGGTAGTACTTGTGACATAAGTTCCAGTGAATCATTTGGGCTACCAAATAGTGCCTTTGTTTGTAGTCCGTCTGTGCGATTTTCTTGCAACAGCTGAGGATATGATCTATGGTTTCATCAGCTTCCTTGCACAGTCTGCATTTTGGGTCATCAGCTGATTTTTCAATCCTGGCTTTAATGGCCTTTGTTCTGATGGCTTGCTCCTGGACTGCAAGAATCAGGCCTTCGGTCTCCTTCTTCAGGTTCCATTCGTGAGCCATAATCAGGTCTTCTCCTCCTCCTCCTCATCATCATCATTTTACTGATACAAAAACACAGTATGTCACAGCAAATGAGATATATATGCTGGATTTCATATCACAAAATCACAAGTCTCACACCTCCCAAACGTCTAGGACTATATGATGTATTTTCGAATGATGTGCACAGATCCAAGTAAGGTGGCCTGTTGCAGTTGACAGACAGTGATTTTGTCAATGTTTATTGTTTCCAAATGCCAGCTGAGATCTTTTGGAATGGCACCCAATGTGCCGATTACCACGGGGACCACCAGTACTGGTTCATGCCAGAGCCTTTGCAATTCGACTTTGAGGTCCTGATAATGGCTGAGTTTTTCCAGTTGCTTTTCCTCAATGCGACTGTCACCTGGTATGGCGACATCAATAATCCAAACTTTTTTCTTTTCCACAATCGTGATGCCTGGTGTATTGTGTTCCAAAACTTTGTCAGTCTTGATTCAAAAGTCGCACAGTATTTTTGCACGTTCATTTTCCACAACCTTTGCAGGTTTATGATCCCACCAATTCTTTCCTACTGGCAGGTGGTACTTGTGACATAAGTTCCAATTATTATTACTATTATTACTATTATTATTATTATTATTATTATTATTATTATTATTATTATTAGAAATACAACAAGATGAGTCCACAGCAAACACTCTGCTGGCTGTTGAATTGGATCACACGTCGGACACTTCCCAAGTGTCTAGGACTCTGTGATGTATTGGCGAATGATGCATGCAGATCCCAGTAAGGTGGCCTTTTGCAGCTGGGAGATGGTAATTTTGTCAGCGCTAATTGTGTTTAAGTGCAGGCCAAGGTCTTTAGGCACTGCACCCAGTGTACCGATCACCACTTGGACCACCTTTACTCGCTTGTGCCAGAGTCGTTGTCGTCGTCTTCTTCTTCTTCTTCTTCTTCTTCTTCTTGCAGTCCCAGCATTTAACTTTTTGCTTGGATTATATTTATTCATATATTTATGAACTTAATTTTGAATCTTTCAATGTTTTAATTTTTATCAAAGGAGAAACAGAATATGACATGTTCCTGAGTTTTGTTGTTGTTGTTGCTCTGGCTGCTGTGTGCGGATATATTGCCTTTTGGTCTTGCCCTAGGAGCTTAATACTGAATGCTGGCCTCTGGGGAGCTACATGTGGATGTTATGCATTGGGCTCTGTTTCTGAATTGACAGCCAATTCACTTTGAGGAAGAGTAGGCAAACAAATTATTTATCATCGAGGGGAAAACATAATATTCTTCGCAGGATGTAGAGGGGGTATTTTCTCCTTGAGTTAGATATGGCCACCCTTTAGACCAGGGGTCCTCAAACTAAGGCCAAGGGGCCGGATACAGCCCTCCAAGGTCATTTACCCGGCCCTCGTAAAGGGTCAACCTAAGTCTGAAAGGACTTGAAAGCACACAACAACAACAACAATCCTATCTCATCAGCCAAATGCAGGCCCACACTTCCCATTGAAATACTAATAAGTTTATATTTGCTAAAATTGTTCTTTATTTTAATTATTGTATTGTTTTTAAGTGTTTTTGTACTATAAATAAGATATGTGCAGTGTGCATATGAATTAATTCATATATTTTTTTCAAATTATAATTCAGTCCTCCAACAGTTTGAGAGACTGTGACCTGGCCCTCTGTTTAAAAAGTTTGAGGACGCCTGCTTTAGACAGATGGTTATTTTTCTGACAGAAATAGCCACAGAAGTTCTTTTTTGCGGGGAGCAGTGAGTTTCCTAAATTGTAGGAGAGACATGCTTTCTTTTGGTAGAAGTGTTGGGCTCCGAAGGCTTAAGTTTAGCAAAATGCAAGAGTTGAGATCTTTTAATGGAAATATTTTGTCTATCAAGTCTCAGATTTGAAGAATGGGTGGAAAGGGGGCTGTGCCTGACCACATGCTATGCTTCAGAGGAACTCAGAAGCAGAGGCACATTTCACCCTTTCCAGCTGACTCTAAAGCCCAGCAGGAGAGGAAATACTGGTTTAGACTGGGATCATTTCCAGCCCATAAACCTAAGAGATCCCTGACCATGTCAGCTAGTGATGCTGTTGGTACTAGCTGGGAGCAGCGTGAAGAAAGCCCATAATACATTTCCACTGATGCCAACCTAATGCCGCAACTGTCTCCTGCAGACATACGTACACACATAGATGTGTGTGTGCATACAAACACATGGACTCATCAGCAGCAGACGCTTATACGCTTATTTTTCTCCATGTGTTCAGACTCAGGAGCTGCTCAGAGAACAACAAAGGCCCGATTCTTTGCTGAATCACTTTGCACAGCCATTGCTCCTGCCTTTTTAAAGCAGCCCCTTTTGTGAAGTCAGTGCCTATGGAAATGTAATGGGAGAATCAACAAGCTATTGTAGAAGGGCTTAATTTAGCAGTCTGGCCATTCAAGCACGGAAATAAACAGTCCACTATGATGCGTAAGCAAAAGCCCAAGCACAGGATGAATCAGCCACATTAAGCCAAGGCAGAATCTGGAGAGACTGAGCTGGCAAAGAAGACAGGTACGCCAACCTGTAATTTGCTCACATATGAGCAGATAGGGTGGGATATGGCAGCTACTTATTAGATGACAGGAGGGAGTAATTAGCCAGGAACTGGCTTGGGCAAACCAGAATTTGTATTGGGGCTAAGCCAGAATTATCTGCATTCATTTTATTTTTCGAAAAGCAGATCACATTTTGATTCGAACTTTTTAAAATACAAAACATATGCAGATTTCCATATCAAGTGACATACATTTTGTGAAACGTGTGTGTTCTTCATATAAGATAGTGTCCCGGTATAATAATAATAATAATAATAATAATAATAATAATAATAATAAACATTATTTATATTCTGCCCTATCTCCCTGAGGGGACTCAGGGCAGATTCCAACCAATAAAAAGGCATTCATTCAATGCCTCAATAACAGTAAATACAAATATAAAAGCCCACGATAACCCCACATAAAGAGCAATTTAAGCATTACAACTATAATTTCAATAAAACATAATCAACTGAAAATTATAAATAAAGCCTGCACACTTGTACCCATTTATGTAGAAATAAGAGCAACTGAAGTTTTTTTTTTTTTTTAAAAATAGACACATCTAAGATTGCAATAGAAATTTCATTAAATTCCATGGAAACTTCTTTTCAAATAAGTTTAAATAAAATTGAACTGTAAGTCCCACATTGGTAAAACTACAATTACAACACTGTCCAGCTGAAATGGATGCATTTATTTCTGCATTCCTTTATATGCCTTCTGCCTCAGTAAAAGTTAGGGTAAATGACAATGCTCCTTTACATTATAACTGTATTTTCAACATGTAGCATGCAGATTGCATTATCCTAGTGCTTCTTACACATTATTTCTTTAGCATAGATATATCCCTCCTTTATTCTATGATGTCTTGAGCAGTATGTTTCTGGTGATCCCATGTTATCCTTACAACTCAATGAGATAGATCAGGATGAGGAAAAACAATTGGCCCACAACCATCCAATGAGCTTTTGAGCAGGAAAATGAATCTAAGTGCCTGCAGTCTAATTTAGAGATGCTAGACTTGTGGTCCTCCAGATCTTCCAAGGTGCTTCCAGACAGCACCAAATCACAGGTTTTAAGCAGGGACAAAAAAATCCCAAGACTTCAGAAGAGGGCCACATACAGACGTGTTGGTCCCCGGATTTCTGCTTCTGTTGTCTAGACTTAATACTTTGTTGCAAGATTTAGAGGCTCCCAAGATGGCCACCGTGGGACTTCCACCAGAAACTTCAGCGTTTTTTTAACTCAATATGCAGATATTTGGAGAATAATTGCAGTTCCATTCTTTATATTGGCGAGAGAACCTGTGCCCTCCAGGCATTTCATGAAATATCTGCCACATAAAGTTTACTGGGAGGACCACTTCTGCCCAAGTCAGCACTGCACAACCAACAGGAACACACACTTTCAAGCCAGGAACAAGCTTTGTCATTATAGACACTTTTTTAGAGCCTGGCTGCTTGGCCATTTGTCCAGACAGATTTGGTTGTGTACTTTTGGCATCAAACAACAGGGTGCTGTTCCAGGCTTATACATGACTGTCCTGAGTGCTCTTCTTCTGAAAATACGTACAACATTAACTAGGGGGCCGCAACTTTGTTCTGGTCAGAGAAAGTGTGCCTTCCACACGTTTCATGGCACACAAGCAAAGTTTTTGCCTTCTACTCAAGTGTCACCTTCTTTTTAGGAACCAATCAATCAAGAACAAACATCTAAATCCCAGGAACAAACCCAGATTAAAAATCCCGTGAATTCTGAGTGCAGGGACTGCTATATTCCCACATCTGGAAATGTTGTGTTTTTGCCTTTTGTAGTGATTGCTTCCGCATTTACAGGGAACAGCGTCTGGCCACCCTCCTGTTTGCTGAGGAAGGTACTGTCTGGATGGGCCCTCAGACTCCTAACTCCCAGAAGTTCTTGTCAGCTTGTCCAATGGCCAGGAATTCTGGGAACCAAAGCCCAAAACACCTAGAAGGTGACACATTTGACACTACTGGTCTAATTCAAACAATAACTCATCCTTCTCCCCTTTCATTTTCCTCGACATACTTTGATTTTTTTCTTAGTCAACAGCAGAAATAATGAATTAGACTTTTCTATCCATTCCTGTGTTCTTCCCATAATATTTATCCATATTTGTATGTATTAAGGCAGTTTTCAATCACAGATATTGCCAGAAAAGATGTACACAATATAACAAAGTCATATTAATACGAACAAATGCTGTATGGTTCCCAGTACATTGGCATCGCTATGGGATTGGCATTGCTATGCTGCCCTGAAACATCTGGATGTCACCATATAACCTGCATTGATGTTTGGGTGTTGCAGACAAGATAGCATAACAGCTGTAAGTTTCTAATATTTTTCCAGGTATAGCACAGCTATATCCAATATCAATTCTCCACAACTGCCACCACACAAAAAGAACCTAGTAGAAGTACACTCTTTTTTAGAAACACAATGAAAACCAGATGTGTTGCTAAAGCAGATTCATGGGTGACCATTCTCAATTTCAGCTTCCCTCCTTTTCCTTAAGCTGTTTACATTGGGCACATACTTGATGGATATTAAGACATTAATCATAATGGTTGAGGACTGGAGCATTTATCTGAGCATGGGTTTCTTTGGATCACCCTGCACTGCCAGCATACCTTTGTTTAAACCACTCCAGCTTCAGAGAACACCAGTTTTCAAATGGTTCTGTGACGCATTTGCCAAAAAGCAGCAATTACCGTCCACTGACACTAGATGTCCTCTGACTGTATTTTGTTATAGATAATACAACATATTTGTGTGTGCATGTGCCTTTGACATTTTTACAGGTCCAGATATTCTTCTTGATGTAAATGGGACATGTGCCACAATTCAACAGTAGCGGCCAACATATTGCAGTAGTTTAAATGTTTGGCAAGGACTCTGGGAGGCAAGAGTTCAAATCCCTGCTTGGCTGTGGAAACTATTTGGCTGACCTTGGACAAGTCACTCTCTCAACTTCAAAAGAAAGCATGGGCAACTCCCTCTGAACAAAATACAGACAGAGGACATCTTGCCAGGAAAACCCCACGATAAGTTCCCCTAAGGGTCACTATAAGTCAGAAACGATTTGAAGGCACACAGCAACGAACAAAACTTGGTAGCCCTTCCAAATGAAATGAATGGAGGAAATCTTGCTTTGAGTGTAGTTGTACTTAAATTCTCTGCTTATACATATGTGCACGTGTGTATATAAGTCAATCAGTCATGGAAGGTATTCTTAAAGAATAGCATCCCAAACATGGTGGCACAATTTTATCCTTGATTATTCCCATTGAGCTCAGTGTGGCATTCTCATGTTTTATTTATATAGAAAATAAGGGATGCTGCAAGCCTCCAGAGATGCTGTTGGGATGCATCTCCCAGAATCCCTCCCCATTGACTCTACAAGCTAGAGTTGCTAAGATTGCAGTCAAGCTAATTCCTGATTCAAATGTATACTCCGATAACCTATATGAAAAATGAAATAAAAGGTATAGATGAACCAGAAAGGTACTGGAACAAGAGAATAATTAAATTTAGTTTTGCACTAGAAATAAAATTAGGGCTTCGTGACTGCTCTAGTTTTCAGAAGGAAGTGATCAAAACTTTTTGATGTGGTGATGCTCCAAGCTCCTGTTGACTTTGGCATCAGGAGATAAGTACTTGCCTGAGCTCATGCTTAGCCTGTCTTTCTAGCTTTCTTCAAGGAATTATTTACCGTATAACCTCCTGTAATCATGGCAGATACATTCCAAGACTCCCTGTGGATACCTAAAACTGTGGATAAGAACAAACTCTATATTTTGATTATACTTGGACTAGATGTGTAACTGAGGGCCCTTCCACACAGCCCTATATCTTAGCATATCAAAGAGAAAATCCCACATTATCTGAGTATGGACTCAGATAACCCAGTTCAAAGCAGATATTGTGAGATTTTCTGCCTTGATATTCTGGAATATAGACTTGTGCAGAAGGGCCTATCTGTCTGTCTGTCTATCTATCTATCTATCTATCTATCTATCTTCTCTCTTCATTTTGAATGACACAATAACTCAAAATCCGCGGACGAATTGCTGCCAAATTTGGCCACAAGATACATACTAACCCAAGGAGTGACCATCACTCAAAATATTGATTTTGTCATTTGAGAGTTGTAGTTGCTGGGATTTATAGTTAACCTACAATCAGAGAGCATTCTGAACTCCACCAAGGATGGAACTGAACCAAACTTGGCACATAGGACTCCCATGACCAACAGAAAACACTAGAAGGATTTGGTGGGCATTGACCTTGAGTTTTGGAGTTGTCGTTCACCTACGTCCAGAGAGCACTGTGGACTCAAACAATGAAGGATCTAGACCAAACTTGGCATGAATACTCCATATGCCCAAATATGAACATCAACACTGACAAAGAAACAACAAGAAATACTGTTTATCCAAAAGAAATTACATATATTAGAAACCAACACTTTCTCATTACTTTATTTTCCAGATTATCAGACTGGGCCACAGCAATTCATGGCAAGAAATGGCTAACAGAATTATACTTGAAGGCCTGGAGAGGCCCACAAACCTTATGGGGGGCGGGTAGAGATAAGTGAACCATAGATATTTAGTCCATGCATAAGAGGGTTGCAGTCTAGTTTGTCTAGTGCCACCAATATCTGTAGTTCTCATGTTTCCAGCAGCTTAACAAAAAGTATTTAAAAAACAAACAAGGATAGAAACCATTACTATGCTGGAATAAGTTCCACTGAACTCTGCTGTCAGAATTTAGATTCTGAAATCAAAAACACTTTCTTTCTAGTGAATAATATGCCTAGGAACAAGGAACAATGTGGGTGACTCTTTTTTGAGGAGGGTATTTTCTTGTTTAACACCTTAATTCTCCTTACCTTACTAAATAAAAAGTGTCTCCAATGCAGGGGAGGAGCTAAATGCCACCAATGACCTTAGCATAAGCTTTGTCCCTTGATGGAGGGTGTAAAAGGTGTGGGTTTGTTTCTTAGCATCTTGTGTATTAGTCTACAACACTTTTGGACACCATAGCTTTATAACTTTACATAAAAAGATAATGACTACTTGCAAATCACTACTTGTTTAATGAGGTAGGCTTTTTACACTGCAAATTACTCTCATTCGAACAGACTACAGAACATGCCTGGGCTTGCTTTTCCCCCACTTAAGTCAATGGGTCATTTCATTGAACAGTTGGGTGCATGCTGATTCCTAGAAGACACACAATGTGCACCACATTGATTCAGAAACTGTGTGAGTTGATTTAGCACTAGCTGCACCCAAATAAATACACATGCATACTAGCAGGCCTTTTGCAAGATTGGTGTAGTCAAGGGCACTCCGCAATCTGAGGGGTGTCGTGTTTGTTGGCCAGGTCAGGGGTACAACACACCTACATCTGGTTAATGCTCCACCTCTGCAGAAACAATGAGAAGTGTAGACACAGGCACATGGGGATAATTAATATTTCAAGACATGATGGCTGTGATAAGTCAAATGTGAGACTGCTCCAAATTTGGGGGCAGGTTCCTTACATTAATGGTTTAGAACAGCACAAACAGAGTCTGAATCTATATATTAGGGGAACTCCCCAGCAGTAGATTGCACAGAGAAGAGGCTTTACCTTTTTCATGAAATGTGCACAAACTGCTTGTCTTTTGTTGGCAAGAAAGCAATTGAAAAAATCACAAATGGTTTACTAGAAATTAGAAGAATAACTCTCAATAGTGGGACAGTGTAATAGTAGACCTTCTAAAGTGCAACTATTTTTTAAAAAAAAATCTTAGATGACACAATCTTTTTACACAATTGGCCTAAGGCTACATCTAAGGCCCCTTCTACACTGCCATATACTCCAGATTATCAAAGAAGATAATTCACATTATCTGCTTTGAACTAGGTCGTATGAGTCTACACTGCAATATAATCTGGTTCAAAGCAGATAATCTGGATTTTATATGACAGTGTAGAGGGGGCATCAGACTCTAGATTTAATACAGTTTGACATCACTTTAACTGCCATGGCTCAATGGTATAGACTCATGATAATCATCATCATCATCATTATCATCTTTATTTATACCCCGGCACCATCTCCCCAAAGGGGACTCAGGGCGGCTAACATGAGGCAAAGCCCAGAATTACAGTACAACAAAATAAAATAAAATACAAGCAGTAAACAATAATATCAAAATAAAATGCACAAAATAACAGAAAATGAAATAAACAGATGCAAAATAATGTGATGAAGAAATAAAATAAAAGCACAGTGGGTGGGCCAACCCTGGGTGAGATAAGTAAATGGAGAAGTATGTGTCTGTGGGAGAGCTCAGAAGGGGCGATCAATGGGATTGAGCCTTCATTAAAGACAAGCAAAAGTGCGTAATAAGGACAGAACTATAGTTGGGACGGACATGATATGGGGTATGTGTTCCCTTGTCAAAGGCATGCGGGAAGAGCCAGGTTTTTAGGTCTTTCTCAAAGGCTGCCAGGGTGGGGGCTTGCCTAATCTCACTAGGTAGTGAGGGGCCACAATGGAGAAGGCTCTCTCCCTCATCCCCACAAGTCACACTTGTAATGGAGGTGGGAGTGAGAGGAGGGCCTACTCTGAGGATCGAAGAGATCATGTAGAATTGTAAAAGGAAATACGGTCAGGAAGGTTGGCGATAACCTGCACCATGAATTGGGACCGGAAAATGAACAGCAACCAATGGAGTTCCTTAAACAGGGAGGTAGACTGCTCCCTGTAATTCGCTCCTTTTAACAGTCTGACTGCCGATCGTTGGACCAATTGAAGTTTTTGGGCTGTCTTCAAGGGCAGCCCCACTTAGGGTGCGTTGCAATAGTCCAGTCTAGAGGTAACTAAGGTAGTTATAATTTTACAAGTTATTTAACCTCCTTTGCAAAAGAGTGCTGGTGGCTCACCAAATTACAAATCCTAGCATGCCATATTATTAAGCCATGGCAGTTAAAGTGGTGTTACGTACATTTCATCAATGTTATATTGAGTAGTCTCAATAGGTCTGTACTGTAGGTTGCTGTGCTGATCATGTATTAGTTAATTATACTCTCAACAATGCATTCGTATTGTAGAAATATTTTATTGTTTTGCAATGAATTCCTTCATATTTGTTACTGGGGGCTGAAAAGAATACAACCGACTCCCCTTTATATTAATATATTTTTATTCTTTGGATGTCTAAGTCAGTGGTGAAATCTCTGAATCTATTAAGATTGATATGACTCATCATTGTTTTGGGTTGGAGTGAGGGGTGTATTCCTAAAACAATGAAGTCAAGAGAAATTGATGCATGGTTTTCTTATACCCATTCTGAAACTCTAATCGTGCAATCATGTGTGTATCTAATTAGAAGTAAGCCCTACTGTTTTCAATGAGGTTTACTCCCAGACAGGTCTGTTCATCGGGATTTAGGCGCATGTGGCTCTACAGATGGAATTATAATTCCAGACCTAGAGCCAACACAGTCAATACTGAAAAATAATGGGAGATGGAGCCCCAGTATTTCCAGTACATCATATGTCCACATTCCCATCTCTAATGTGAAGACTTTGTCCCAACAGCCAAGTTTTTTATTTAAATTAATAGAATCATAGAGTTGGAAGAGACCTTATGGGCCATCCAGTCCAACTCCCTGCCAAGAAGCAGGAAAATTACATTTAAAGCACCCCCGATTGATGACCATCCAGCCTCTGTTTAAAAACCTCCAAAGAAGGAGCCTCCACCACACTCCGGGGCAGAGAGTTCCACTGCTGAACAGCTCTCACAGTCAGGAAGTTCTTCCTCATGTTCAGGTGGAATCTCCTTTCCTGTAGTTGGAAGCCATTACTCCACATCCTAGTCTCCATGGCAGCAAAAAACAAGCCTGCTCCATCCTCCCTATGACTTCCCCTCAAATATTTATACATGGCCATCATGTCTCCTCTCAGCCTTCTCTTCTTCAGGGTAGACATACCCAGCTCTTTAAGTCGCTTCTCATAGGGCTTGTTCTCCAGACCCTTGATCATTTTAGTCACCCTTCTCTGGACACATCCCAGCTTGTCAACATCTCCCTTCAATTGTGGTGTCCAGAATTGGACATAGTATTCCAGGTGTGGTCTGACCAAGGCAGAATAGAGGGGTAGCATGACTTCCCTGGATCTAAACACTATACTCCTATTTATGTAGGCCAAAATCCCATTTGCTTTTTTAGCCTCCGTATGACATTGTTGCTTCATGTTTAACTTGTCCACGAGGACTCCAAGATCTTTTTCACACGTACTGCTTTCAAGCCAGGTGTCCCCCATTCTGTATCTTTGCATTTCATTTTTTCTGCCTAAGTAGAGTATCCCGCAATTTGTCCCTGTTGAACTTTGTTTTGTTAGTTTTGACCCATCTCTCTAATCTGTTACGATCGTTTTGAATTCTGCTCCTGTCTTCTGGAGTATTACCTATCTTTCCCAATTTGGTGTTGTCTGCAAACACGATGATCATGTCTTCTAACCCTTCATGTAAATAAGTCATTAATAAAGATGTTGAGCAGGACCAGGACCAGGAAAGAACCATGTGGCACTCCACTCATCACTTCTTTCCAGGAGTGTTTGAGTTAAGTTCTACTGAGTCAGTGAAGCTCATTCCCAACTATAAAAAGCATTGGATTTTTAGAGAAATTACAGTAAAAGTTGGTTATGTGTACCATTTATGAAGAGCTGGCCTGGTATAGTGGATTGGGTATTGGTTGAAGACTCTGGAAACTAGTGTTCAAATTCTCAGTCAGCCATGGAATCACACTGGGTGATTTTGGGAAGGCCACCCTTTCTCAACCTGAGGAAAAGCAATAATAATAATAATAATAATAATAATAATAATAATAATAATACCTATTCAGAACAAATTTTGCCAAGAAAATCTTGTGATAGGGTCACCATTAGTCAGAAATAACATGAAGATGCACAACAACAACAATAGCGTCATGTGTAATGTACGTAACAAGGTGAGTCATCTGTTGGGAGAGGAGTCAGAGTATGAAATGTTGGGAATGAATGGTGAGTGGATTACTCTTTGAAGGGATTTTTGAGAGGCTGGTGTGAAGGACAATTAGTCAGAGATATGACTCTGTCAAAGTTAGGAATTAGAATTAGTCAGGGGAGAGATGAGGATTTAGTAAGACTCGGGACAGTTACTTAGATTCAGCTAGGATTAGGAAAAGATAGGGAGTTAGTGGAGTCAATTAGGAATTAGATGTATTTAAAACAGTAATCTTTAACTCTAGATAATACTTCCATTTAATAAAATATTTTGTATCATACCCCTGTGCCTCTGGGAATGCTACCATGGTGCTATTGCTTGTGGGTCTGCTCGGGGATCTCATTCCAGTTGTGGGCTGCCCCTGTTGTTTCAACCCTTCCTGTTTGATTTTGAGGGATTTGTATATGCTTGGCTTTGGCTGGATCATGCCTCTGAGTCTTTCTTGAGTCAAAGGGAAAGGATCCACTCCATCTGCACCTTCAGAAGGGCTGTCAAAACATTTCTGGCTTGCCAGTCCTTTGATCTTTAAATCCCTGAAAATTGAGTTTGTTTTCAGATAACACATTATGTTTTAATAATGATGCCTTATTGTTTTAAAAATGCTTAAAGCTATTGAACCTTTCTTGCTTTATGAATTGTAGAAGGCACGTTAGGAATGCCATAGATACACAGGCTATAAACTGTGGAGAATAAATAAACAAAATAGCTCAATTGTTCATAGTAAGCACTGCAAAAACTGTGTTGTGGATTGTCATGCTGGTTCTATGCATATGGTTGAAACTGCATAGTTATAGATTTTTTTTTTCTCCATGATGTCTTTGGCCTATGGCTAGAACAATGTATTCATTCCATAACATCCATATTGACTGAGGGGAAGAGAGAGAGAGAGAGAGAGAGAGAGAGCAGTATGTTTTACTTATTTATTTGCTAGTTTATTTCTAACTCATATTACATCAGTGGATCTTGGGATAAGATGCAGCAATAAAAACAATGCACCATGAAACCATAAACCAAAAATAATCCATAATCCAGTAGAAAATCGTCTATGGTAAATTGGAACTGAACTATAATCAATAAAGATTCCAAAAGCTATGTTAATTGCAAAGTCTTAGTACCTACCTTAAAACAGATCACAGATGAAAGCCAGGATACATATGATTAAGCAACATCAGGTGATCAAGATGGTAAAAACTGTCAGTGAGGAAGAACACACAATCTAGAGCTGGATCTACATGTTTGAATATATGGTCAGTGTAGAACCATATAATGTAGTTTAATTACATTGAACTGCATTATATGGATCTACACTGACCATATAAGGCAGATTCAAACTGCCTTATATGACAGTATAGATCAAGCAGAAGAGAGCCTGCAGCCATGCTTTTGCCAGGGTTTACAAGACAGGGGACAGGCCCCTTCTACACTGCCATATAATCTGGTTCAAAGAAGATAATCTGGATTTTATATGGCAGTGTAGAAGGGGCCACAGTTCTGCTCCCTTCCTTTCCTGTTTCCCTGCCGAGACAAAACAGTGCAAATTACTTTTGCATCTTGAATTCAGTTTTCAACTATTGAATTAATCAGAGAATGAAGGGTGGTGGGAATAGGAGGAGAGAAACTGGGGTCCCTTCCAGGCAGACCCTATATTCAGGATCTGATCCCAGGTTTACTGTTTATCCCAGATTATCTCACAGTGTGGACTCATATAATCCAATTTAAAGCAGAAACCTGGGATCATATCCTGGGATATAGGGCCTGTCTGGAAGGGCCCTAGGACATTTTAAAAGCAGATAAAAAGTGGGATGGAAGAAACACCCTATAGAACACCCCTGTCAAATTGGGAAATTAAAGGCTATGTTAATATAGTGTTTAAAAGTGTTGAGACTTGTAGCCATTAAGATAAAAAAACAAACAAACCCTCACTTGGGGTGATTCTGCGAAAAGCACAATTCATAACCAGCAGAAACGTATGTGTGGTGCATCAGGATTAGCCTCCATTCAAGAGGGTGGAACAGGATTGCAGAGACATAATTTTAGAATATATTTACTGAAGTAAAAAAAGAAACCCACTCTAGTTAGAAAAGGGTCTTGGAGCTAATTAGCTTACCAAGCTCATCTTCTATGGGAGGTAAAAGGATAAAATATCAAAAGTATCCATGCAACTACATTTTGTCTGGGGAATGACAAAATGCGTCCTTACTGGAAGGAAGACAAAGGCAGAAGAGGAGAGGGCCAAAATGGAGAATGACCACATGGCCAAACTCAGGGCAATAAAAAATACATTTAAAGAGGATGTGACCTCATCCCTCACAGAGATCCATTGCTACATCTTCAAATGGAGAGGAGTTAGTGGCAAGGAAGAAGAGTAAGTCAAAGCTCCTTCTGGGATAAGCATGCATAGGAATGTGGGGGGAGGAATCCCTCACTCTAATCCTATCTAGTCTAGCTACTCATTGAGTACAGGAGACTTGTGCAGTTCAGGGATGAAACACACCAAAAAGAGGCTAGTTTTGGCAGTCTTGTTTCTCCACATAATGTGCTCCTCCCAGTGTGAGAGAGGCACAGGAAAGTCTCCTTGATAAAACTTAATGCTTGAGCAAGGGCATATAGCAAAATTTATGTGCCTGTATTCTTATGTTTAAAGTCATTAATACTATTTAGAACACAAGCTATAGGATGGCCGAGGATGCAAACGAGGGTAAGGGTCTTCAACACTTACATTAAAGAAGGAATTTCAAATTGCACAAAAGAACACCAGGCCAAGTCATTTTCTTTTGCCATACCCTGCATACAGAAGCTTCTGGTTTCAATCCTTATCATCTTCAGTGACCAATCGCTTTGGGGAAGATCACTCTTTGCTTGTAGTCAGGGATAAGCTGTTGCAATTAAAATTTTATAGAAATGTGTCATAAGCACCAGCAATATTATTGGCTTCAATGCCACGTAGTCCTACCTAGCAAGAGAATCCCCTTACCTAAGGTAGTCCAGCAACATTTGGAGTGTCAGAAATTTCCCGCTGCTATAGAATCATAGAGTTGGAAGAGACCTCGTGGGCCATCCAGTCCAATCCCCTGCCATGAAGCAGGAAAATTGCATTCAAAGCACCCCTGACTGATGGCCATCCAGCCTGTGTTTAAAAGCCTCCAAAGAAGGAGCCTCCACCACACTCCGGGGCAGAGAGTTCCATTGCTGAACAGCTCTCATAGTTAGGAAGTTCTTCCTCATGTTCAGGTGGAATCTCCTTTCCTGTAGTTGGAAGCCATTGTTCAGAGTCCCAGTCTCCAGGGCTGCAGAAAAGAAGCCTGCTCCCTCTTCTTTATGGCTTCCCCTCACATATTTATGAATAGCCATCATGTCTCCTCTCAGCCTTCTCCTCTTCAGGCTTCTCCAGCTCTTTAAGCCACCCCTCATAGGGTTTGTTCTCCAGACCCTTGATCATTTTAGTTGCCCTCCTCTGGACACATTCCGGCTTGCCAACCTCTCCATTCAATTACGATGCCCAGAATTTGACACAGTATTCCAGGTGTGGTCTAACCAAGGCAGAATAGAGGGGTAGCATGACTCCCCTGGATCTAGACTCCTATTTATGAAGGCCAAAATCCCATTGACTTTTCTTGCCGTCTCATCACATTGTTGGCTCATGTTTAACTTGTTGTCTATGAGGACAAGCATATAATTCATAATTTTACAAAACCCATCCCCTTACTCCTAATACCACACAAAGACAATTCAATAAGCAGAAGGATGGCATTATTCTTTTATGTATTTGATTTCTACCTTGCCTTTCTCCTTATGCAAGACCAAACGTAAAACCTGCCAGACAAGTAATTTAAACAATAACAAGAGGCCAGGGCAATTTCTTTTTTTTTTTCTAAAGAAAACATAACATGGGAACAAAACCAGCTGAAAGGGTCACACTAACCCTTGAGAAATGCTAAAATGCTCTCGTGAAAGCCTGTGTGCCTGGCCAACTCTTAAAAGCCAGCCCCTAAAAGAAAGTCCGCTTCCTCTGGCAAGGTACACAGGGAGCTGCCACTGTTCTGGGGCCAAGGTTTGCCTGCCCTACATGTTGTGGAAATGCTACATGTGCTTCCCTCAGACCTTGTGCAATGATATGAAACCAGTGGCAACCAGAATGCAATGTATAAAATTAGCAGTAAGGGAGAATCCCCCTACCTAGAAAAATAGCAGTTCTCTCTCTCTTACTGCTTGGCTTCCCACAGCTGGCGTTCTCAGAACCCAAGGGGCACAGAGAGAGCAGATGAACCCCAATGAAGCTGGCCCCCCATCTGTGCCCCCCCCCTGCAACACATTGGCAAACGAAAGGAGCAAGTGGCCTCTGCGGGTTTCCTTTCTGCAGAGCAGTTGCCCCACATTTGGGTAAAATGTCATCTTCATTTTGCTGTGTGATTCATCTGCATGAGACAGTGTGGCTCCTTATTAGGTTTTGGTTTTTGCACTGCTGCAGCAAGCTTGCTTTGCAGCAACCAAACAGGAAATCTGAAACATATTTATGAAGGGTGGGGACCTTCCTGGGGATGGAAGAATCCTCCCCGCTTGCTTCTTCTTTGCTGCAAGCCTATCCCGGCTTCATCTTGGCAATACTGATAAGAAGATTTATGCAGCAAGGATCCCGCAGCTTATCCCCTCCTTTGTCTGACATCACTGTTGTTGCCATGGCAACCAGATGTGATGTAACAGGGAAAGGCTTCTGAATCCTGCAGATGCGGGGTGGGCGAAGGGGGGGGGGCTGACTCAGATGGGACTTCTGAAGAGTAAGGGTTTTCGTTCCATTAAGAAATGAAGGCCAAAAGAGGGGGAAATCCTCAAGGGATCTGTGAGACAGATACTGGGATGTTTCGAGATCTGGATGTTTCTGCCTACTCTCTTTCTCTCCCAGTTTGTGTATACTTACATGGACACATCAACACAAAATTTGCCCTGTTTGGATAGAGCTTGATCCCCTTCCCACAAATGCCATTTATTTCTCAGTGCCTCCCTAGGGGAGGCATCTTGTCTAGTTAAGTGGTGTTAAGGAAATGGTTGAGGACATGGGAACCATTGCACATACGTGGCCCATTTAATCAGCAAATGGGTCACTTCCTTGTCTCCAGTGAGCAGGTGTTGCAAAGATTGTCAGAGGCTGAGATTCTCCTCCGTTTCGACTCTCTTTCTCTTGGAGCTCTGTGATCTTTTCCCCAGATGTGCTGGCCAGAGTTGTATCTGCTCCAGTTGCACATCTCCCCTCCAGTCCTCTCTTTATGCTTGTTTCCAGCCACTGGAAGCAAATAGATTCAATTGGTCAGGTACAATAAGCTGGTTTGCAATTAACCCAATCATTGCCAAATTTGGCTCAAGAGATCACTTACTCCTCATAGCCAGGAATCTCAGGCTGTGCAACAAGGGGATCTGGGAAACAATGGTTCAGGGCAAAGAAGGATGGCGAGAACATGGCATTCCTGATTCATGGGAACGGCTGTTTTTGTGTCTCCCTTCTTTCCTCAGGAAAAGAGTCTGGTTGTTACTTCATTGCAACAGCTTTGCAGGCTAGAGCAGAACAGAAAGAGTTAAACCACGCTGCTCACAGCCAGGTCTTGCGTGGAACTGAGCCCCAGCCCTCAACACAAATCATCTGGTAATAGGTTTAGTGTAGTGGCGTGTGCACATGCACACACGCTCTCACACACACACACACGCACACTGGAGAAGGGGCTAAGCAGCTTTTACAGCACAGAGCACCAGAGTAACAACAGCATGCACATAGCAAGGGGAGGAGAGCTCTCCCCCAAGCTTGTCAACTAAATCTTTCCAAAGCATAAAGGCCCCTGTGTAATCTGCTGAGAGGATAAAAGCCGCAGGGTGGTCGCAGGGCTGGTGACATCGTTTCACAAATGGCTGTGCACTGGCATGTCCTTTCAGCCTGCCAGTGCAGTGCTGGTGAGTGCAGACTCTGCCGAAGGAGCTGGCTGGGTGGGCTGAGCCTAAGGCAACCAGGGGGAAAGTGGGCAGGAGGTGGACGTAGTAGTCAAGTGGTATGTGCTGGTACTGCTGCTCTGCACTGGCATCTCTGCTCAGGTGCAGAAAAGACAAGCACAGTCAGATGGCCAGGCAGTCAGATACAGGTCTCCTCCTTCTATCTAGAGCCAGCAGCAAAGCCAGTGAAGGGGCTGCAAGACACTAGTAGACTATGTATATTGAATCTACAGAAGCATGGGGGCTGACTGGCAGTGATCATATGCAGTAGCTAACATCTTGTTCTGTTAGCTGCTGCCATAAGTGGTGGAGAGGCATCCTGTGCCATTCAAGTGAAGCTGCCCACACATCCTGATTTGTGTGTCTTTACAGATTGATGGTGTGAGCCCCCGGTGGTGCAGTGGGTTAAAGCACTGAGCTGCTGAGCTTGTTGATCGAAAGTTCGCAGGTTTGATTCCGGGGAGCGGCATGAGCTTCCGCTGTCAGCCCTAGCTTCTGCCAACCTAGCAGTTCGAAAACATGCAAATGTGAGTAGATCAATAGGTACCGCTCCGGCGGGAAGGTAACAGCGCTCCATGCAGTCATGCCGGCCACATGACCTTGGAGGTGTCTACGGACAACGCTGGCTCTTCGGCTTAGAAATGGAGATGATCACCACGCCCCCAGAGTCAGACATGACTGGACTTATTGTCAGGGGACTACCTTTACCTTTTACAGATTGATGGCACATATACATGGTTGAATTTGCCAGGATATGTAGTGGTTTGGAAGACCTTTGGAATTTGATATCTATGAAAGGTCACACCCTCTTTCCTATGCTGCTATCTAAAAGGATTTTGCAGGTCACAGGCAGAGAGCTTCCCCTATTGTATGTGGCAAACCTATATCTACCATACCACCTAGTGACACCATGTTGTTGGAGTTGAAAGTATACCGTAATACTGCAGTCATTGCCAGGCAATGCCAGGTATTATGTTGAATGTTGGATTCCAGAAGAGCAGAATTCAAATATCTACTAATCCAGGAACACTCACTGGAGCCCCTTCTACAGTGTCATATAAAATACAGATTACCTGCTTTGAACTGAATTATATGGCAGTGTAGACTCATATAATCCAGTTCATAACAGATAATGTGGATTATCTGCTTTGATAGTCTGGATTATATGGCACTGTAGAAGGAGCCTTGATGAGCCTGGGCAAGTTACACCTTCTCACCCTCAAGGGAAGCTGAAGAAATCTTACCAAGAATGTCCTAGGGTAGAGTTTCCATAATTCAGAGTCAATATACAGGCACACAACAAAAACAACAACGACAACAGACATCCTGAGTGATTAGCTCAATGTGCTTCAAATGCAGTCATAAACTCAGCTTGATTTCATCCATAATATTGAGATAACAGTGCTGACCAATAAATAAGGTTATTATAGGTATGAATGAGGTAAACACTCATGAAATCCCTTTGTAAATGCTAACAACTTAATTAGATGTAAACTTGCCTAATACTGGGAACTTGTATCAAAGAACTAGAGTATAGAGTAAAGCAGAGTAGAGTATAGAGTCTGTTAGTAACTTGGAAATCTGAGTAATAGATGTTTTGTATGCTAGAGCAGGTACACAGAAGTGGCTAAGAAAACGTGAGGGCTTTCCACAAGGTGTAAATATCTGAAAGGTTCACACTTAGCTCTGTCCCCAGTATATTCCTGGGGACAGACAAGGATGTTGAGAACACTTTCCCTGTAAACAGTAAATCTGCGCAGTGTCTATATGATATCCAGCAGCCCCGACAAGGTATAGATGCTTTCTTTCACAGCATTTGCATCCTTGCCACGGCATATTGAGTGGTCCTCCTTTCATCACAGTGGTTGGAAATGTTTTTTCTGTGTGTCCTCACCATTGGTCCCACCTGTAATCATGAAGGTTTCGGAGCTGATCGGGTGTGTTGACAATGGATATATGAACTGATGTCCATTAAACTTTTCAACTAAATTCTTCCAATGGCATCCTCCATCTTTCACAACATGAATGGTCATTAAGGCAACAAAATACAATTGGGGCAAATCACTGATCCATCTAGCCTAGTATTTTTTCTCTCCATTGGCCAGGATATGCTCTCTGGAGTGAATGACTAGAGTCATTCCCAGCAGGACCAGTTCTATCATTAAGAAGAGTGACTTAACTACATCAAGGAGCAGATCAGGGGTGTCATAAAATGGCAGCCAATCATTAGTTATTTAACTTGTTGTTACTTCATTTTTACTAGCAGAGAATGGCCTGCGGAGGTGTAAGATTATTTTGCATCATTTGCTAAAATAACTGGGCTGACCTTGACACAGGATGAGACATTTATTGCTTTGTCAATAGTCCAATCCTGTTTTCAAGTCTTACATGGAGATCCCAGCAACATAATTGGAAACCTTGTTTCCTCAATCATCTTATTGGTTGAGCCATGATCTTTCGAATTATAACTACCAGGCTCATGTATAATGTATGTAGCTCATATTCTTGGGACAACTAGGGCCTTTCAGCACTACGTGGTGTAGCTTTACAATTTTACTTTAAGTGCTGCATGGTCATATCCAGAAGATTTCTGGGAATTGTAGTTCAGGAGGCACCATTGCTGTCTGGCAGGGGATTCTTGAATCCGCCTCCTGCAAGTACAAATCCCAGGATTTCATGGTATGTTGCCATGTAGACATTAAAATGGAATCACGGTGCTATAACTGTGTAGCATGAAAGCCCCCTTGGGTTTTCTTCCCCAGTCCTGATCTATAGGCACTTCTCTAGCAAAGCATGAATTGGAGGAGATATACTACTATAAATGTATCATAAAGTGATCTTTAGGGGATATGGAGGCACTTAGTTAAGCAGACAGGGTTCTCTTTAGCTGCTCAGACTAAGGCGCCAGCTCTGGGTTTAGGGCCATAAGAGGGCCTGGATGATGGATAGGATTTGGTCCTAAAGCGAGCTCTCTGCTCAGGCTCATGAGAGATATGCTCCTACAGGGATCCTCACCAAGCTCCTTCAAAATGCAGGCGGAGCACCATCTGCAAAACCAGAAATTAAAAATACCATAATGGCAGCACAGGACCTTAAGTTTCTTTCTCCTGAGTGCTGGTAGCCGTGATTCAAGACAGCCTCATGCTACTTGCCATCTTATAATATATGCTGTATTGTAATCTATGTTCGGTGTCAAATTTATATGGACATTACCCTACTCCTTTCCACCTAATGCCAAGGATGCTGTCCTGCCTCTAAACCAGTGCCGTCATCAGTGATGGGATGGATGATGGCTAATAGGTTGAAAGTAAATACAGACAAAAAAGAGGTAGTCTTGGTCAGTTGGAAGGTGGACCAGGGTGTGTGGTTACAGCTGTGTTGGACGGGGTTGCACTTCCCCTGAAGATTTGCAGTCCGGGGATGATCCTGGACTCATTGCTGACCCTGGAGCTCCAGGTGTCAGTGGTGCCCAGGAGCGCCTTCACACAATTAAAACTTGTGCGCCAGCTGCACCCATACATTGAGATGCCAGAATTGGCTATGATAGTCCGTGCCTTGGTCACACCCCGTTTGGACTACTGCAGCACTCTCTACCTGAGGCTTTTTTTGAAGACAGTTCAGAAGCTGAAACTGGTTCAGAGATCGGTAACCAAATTACTAACTGGAGCGCTGTACAGGGAGTGGACAGTGCCTACGTTATGACAGCTCCAATGGCTGCCAATCTGCTTCCAGCCTAAATACAAAGTGCTCGTCATTACCTATAAAGCCCTAAATGGTTCAGGCCCAGACTATTTAAAAGACCGCATCTCTGTATACAAACCAACACAAGTGTTGCTGCCAGATGAGGCGGCCCTGCTCTCAGTCCCACCTCCATCTCAAGTGTGGCTGGTGGGAACAAGAAACAGGGCCTTTTCCGTGATAACTCCCCACCTCTGGAACTCCCTCTCTACAGAATTAAAAATGGCTTCCTCTCTCCTCCTTTAAAAAGCTATTAAAACACATCCAAGCAATTTAGCTTATGGGGAAGAGGTTAAGCACATCCATATGCACCCCGACTAGCTGCTAACACATGTTAAGCTGCTATTTACCATCTCCCCTCCAACAATTTTTAGTAGAATTTTAGAGATTTTTAATGGGATTTTAATGACTTAATATGTTTGAAATTATCTATATTGTGTTATGGCATGTTTATTTAAGTTGTTTTATAATTTAATGAGTTGTTTTTGATTTGTTTATTTTGGTTGGCATTGAATGTTTGTCACTGTGTATTTTGCTGTAAGCTGCTCTGAGTCCCTTCGGGGAGATAGGACGGGCTATAAATAAAGTTTCATTTCATTAATACAGTTTAGTCACTTGGATTCTTCACATCCCACTCTATCCTCTACCAGAAGATAATTACAAAATCCAAAATTATGATTCTTTCAAGTTCTCTGTCCATTTTTTCCTCACCATTTTATTTTTTCTTAAGATGTAGTAAGGAAAAGAGATTTGCTTGTCTAGCATTCTATTGCATTGTAGATGGTTCTAGCAAAGCCATTACCTTTTAGACAGATTCTGAGGTCAGGATAAGATAGAAGGAAATAAACAATTTTAGAAGTGCAGGCAAGGTTAGAAAAATGGAAAATTGCTTTTCTTGAAGAATAAAGTGAGAGCACAGTGCAAATGTGGAGATATTCAGGATTTATAGATTTATTTATCTATGTTTAGATAATCAAGGTTTGTAGAAATAATGGTCTTTTCAGAGTTATGTTCAACACATATTGAATTTTCCCACAAGCTCTTGAGGTCTTACATAAATAGTACTCATGATTAGCCACTGTGGCTCTTTGACTTTTCTGTTAAATCAGGTTTACTGATAGTGAACTCATTCTCAAATCGCCAAACAACACCATCCATATGTTGGAGGAAAGTCATCAGCAGGCTTGGAAAAATGGTAAGACTAGCAAAAGTACCATACACCTCTGCCTGATATTTTTTTTATGAAAAAAGCAAGGGAATGAGTCTAAGTAGCCTAAAAAAGTTTGGGTGTTGAGTGTTTGTTTAAAGTGGGGTATGGAATTCAAAATTCTGGAAGAGGGGGGGGGGGAAAACATGACTGCAATTGGAGCCCCCGGTGGCACAGAGGGTTAAACCATTGGGCTGCTAAACTTGTTGACCGAAAGGTCACAGGTTTGAATCCGGGGAGCGGTGTGAGCTTCCACTGTCAGCCCCAGCTTTTGCCAACCTAGCAGTTCGAAAACATGCAAATGTGAGTAGATCAGGTGGGAAGGTAACGATGCTCCATGCAGTCATGCTGGCTACATGACCTTGAAGGTGTCTACTGACAACACTGGCTCTTTGGCTTAAAAATGGAGATGAGCACCAACTCCCAGAGTTGGACACGAGTGGACTTAATGTCAGGGGAAAGCCTTTACCAACATTTACCTTTTACCTGCAATTGAAGATTTTGGGAAACAGATCAGAGAGGGCTGCCTGGAATGTTCTACAAGAGGGAAAGGGTTAGCATGAAATATTTCCAAAATGGGAGAGGATATGGCTGGTGGGAATCTTAAATAAAGAGCTCATACTCCCATGTGTTTGATTTTGAAATGAATAAATTGCTTTTATCCTAAAACCTAGAGGCCTTTCCTATAGAAGTGTTTCAGACTTCATTAAATGTGTTGTCTTATACAGCATTACTAAGTCGTTTTTTAACACAGTGAGACTTGATTTTGAGTTAACATGAATACAAATGCATTCACTTCTGAAAGATGTGTGACTTTCTAGGATTGTTGTAGCATATATTAGAAAAGCTTCATAGCAAAGCCTTCCACAAAAACTAGATCATGGCTAGAAGGGGGTGGGGAGTGAAGCTGTAAAATATGTGCCAAAGATCCACTTGCAACACAGGTCTCTGGAGCAGCCCACAAGCTCCTTCTTGCTCCTATTGCTATCACATCTTCCTTTGTTGCTAGTAGACAGACACAAATGTAGACTTATTCCTCAAGGAGAAAAAAATATAATTATACAAATCTGTCAATAAACGGCATTTTCTTAAGTGGCAAAACACATGTAATAAGCAGCCTCCAGGAACCAGCCTTCCTTTGGCCCTCTCATATCAGAATACAGTACAACCTCTTATTCTACAGTTTCAATCTGCATGGTTTTACTTACCCATGCTTCCAAAAATATCCCCCCTAAAAGTGTTTATGGGCCCCTCTCGGTCGATGAATGCCATGTACAGAGGTTGATTTTGTTCTCTGCATTTTTCTTGGAGCTGTCGTGTGGTGAAGATCATATCCACTGTTCCTCTGGAAGGGCGAATTTCATTCTGGGGTTGATGGAGGATGTCTTCTGAAATAGGTAGAAGGAAGTTTGAGAGGGTTCTTGCAAAGATTTTCCCTGCAGAGGTTAAAAGGGAGATACCTCAATAGTTTCCATAGTTTGTTCTTTCTCCCTTTTTGAAAAGAATGATGATAATGGAGTCATTGAAAGGCTTTCCTTTTCTTGTTGATTATATGTTGGATCTCACTATTATTCTCAACAAACCAGTCTTGATATTTCTTGGTTTGATATGCAATGTTTTTTTCCCACAGGCTGTAATGATGGAAGACTTCAGTTTATTCCAAAGTTCCTCCACATTTCAGGGTGCTCTGTAGGTAAATTATCCTTAAGCGTTGTTTGGAGGAGAGCTTGTCTAGAGGGCTCTTGAAGGACTTGGATGTTTATTTTATGTCTTATCTTTCTTCCTTGGTGTTTACATTTAGGAATGATCTTGATAGCCATCATGGATCAAATTAATCTGTCCAACAGTCATCCGCATGTGTCATGGGTCTTGTGAGAAGTACACCAGGGCAGTCTCTGGCGTGTATAAGTATATAGTCTAAGAGGTACCAATGCCTTGACTGGGGGTGCCTCCATGATGTCTTAAACTTATTTTTCTGGCAGAAAAGTGTGTTGGTGATGACAAGGTTGTGTTCCACACATTTGGTGAGGATGCCAATCTAGTTGCTATTTCCAACCCTGTCTTTCCCTATAGTTCCTAGCCCACAGGTTGAAATGTTGCCCAACTCTTGGGTTAAAATCATCCAGGAGGATGATTTTGTCCTCCTTCGGTATCTCATATAGGATGGTTGCCAGCTGACAGTAGAATTTTTCCTTGATGTCTTCATCAGCATCCTAGTGTTAGTGCATAGGTTTTTGGCAAGATCTTGGTTTTTGGCAAGATTAATTCGGAGGGATGAGAGTCGTTCGTTAACGCCAGTGAGTGCTTCAGACAGAAGCTTCACCAGGTTGTTTCTGACATAAAGGCAATTTTGTCTTTTTGTAATTCTTGTTCAGTCCCTTCCAGAAGAAGGTATAGCCTAATTTTTCTTCCTTCAGCTGTCCTTCTATTCCCTGAGTCTCTTGGAGCACCGCTATATCTGTGTTAAAGAGCCTCAGCTCTTTTTCAATAACAGCAGTCCTATGTTCAGGGCATTCATTGTCTGTGTTTTCCAACAGTGTCCATATGTTCCATGTTCCAAAATTCATTTATCTTTTAGAACTTCAAGGTGGTGACCCCTCTGGATGTGGCAGCCCAGTCAGGATAAGTAGGAGAGGCAGACTATGTTTAGGGCATCCTTCTAGCCCCCTCCACCATATGAGGTGAGCAGAGGGGATTCTAAATAGGATTACTCAGACATATATACAGCTGCCAAATTGCTCAACTGCCTCAGACCTTGAGTTAGAACAACTGAATCCATATCTACCACCCATGTGCCCATCTGTGGCTAGGGGCTTCCAGTTTTCACAGTCCTGCCCCCATTGCCACTTGCCATAGCCATGGGACTTTTGGTGGTTTGGGGTTTCTTGGAAGATGCCTCTGCATGGATATGTTTTTATGTATGGAGATTGCTGCACAGAGACCAACACACAGTTTTAACAGACAGAGAGTTTGATTCAATTGTGTGATTAACATGACAAATGGTGGATTCTCATCTGTTGCAGCCTTTATCCTCCTTCACAGCTGTTTTAACATGTGTTACCGTGTTATCATCCACCTGCTCTCCCACTGAGGCCTTCAGATTGTTCTTTGTCTGGCTCCTTCCCTATGACTCCACAACCATGGGAGACCCCCCTGGGAACACTGAACTCCAACAGCTTCACTTACAGGTTCACTGGAACACACAAGCCCCCTCACAACAAAGTGACAATCCAACAAGGAGGATTCTTTGGTAGGCTTCCAAGTGTAGACAAAATGCAGGATGCACTATTATTCATGGTTTCAGGCATCCATGTATGTATGCTCTTGGAACATATCTCTCGTGGATACAGGGGCCATATTGTACTAATAGTATCCCCTGATGTATGTGTGTTTGGTGGCTCAGGAATCCTCTAGATTTCTGTCTTCAAGATAACACCACTGGATATATAGCTCTTCCCAGAAAATAATATTTTTCCTTTGAATTACCACAAAACAGATCACAGCATATCTGAGTGGATAATATTTGAGTGTGATCCTAAACACACACAAGATAGCCAGGTATTGGTGGGGTGAGGGTGGTGGGGAGTGGTGGATAAATTCACTGTCTTTAGTTACTGCGTAGAGGAGGGAAATGAGAAGTCATTAGAAATGTTCTTTATAATCATAGTTCACTGCCCCTATAATGGAATGATAATACCCTGCCTCTCAAGGGTGTTACGGAGATAAACCTTATGGAATCACACTCATAAATTCTATATAAATGTCTGACAGCAGTGCTTTTCTTCCCTGTACTGATGCATCTCTCTCTGTTACCATAGAGGACTCTAGGTACCATTTTTTCTCTTGCACAGGAAGGAAAAATGCAGATCCTCTCTTCAAACTGAGTCTCTGCTGTGAAGATCAGAAATGATTTGTTACGTGATGTTACATACACTTGGTATGACTGGACTTTCCAAATTAAAATATTTATTCAAAATGTTTCTACATGTCTGTCAATGTTGAATTTGAAACAAGCAGTCAGGGGAATGAGCAAGGTTCACGGCTATTTTCATTCTGTCTTAAATTTGCAGTAGATCTCTTTCTGTCCCTTCTCCAAATGTCACAACAATTATGAATCCCAGCACATCTGTTCCTTGCATTAAACTTGCTTCATAGGTGTAGAGATGGAAAGCCATCTTCATCAAGACCATTCTTCATCCAAAAACAGAAATGCATTCATTTTGTTACTATAAACCCTTTACACCAGATCCTTAGTGGCCAAGGCAGTTATTTACCCTTACTATTTTGTGTATATATTTTGAATTATATTGCATAGGGAGGCATAGTGTACAAATGCAGTATCCCTTGTCTGGAATTCTTAAAACTCCAAAATTGCCCACATAGGTGGCTGAGATACTTTTGCTTTCTGATAGTTCAATCTATACAACCTTGTTTCATGCATGCATTTCTTACAAATATTGTATATAAAATTACCTTCAATGTATGTATATAGAATACATCAATGAATTTTGTATTTAGACTTGAGTCCCACATCCAAGATATCTTATTATGCATGTATAGGCAAATAAAGGTATTCCAAAATGCAAAAGAATTCTGTTCCAAAGCATTTTAAACAAGGGATGTTCAATCTGTTTCTCTATTTGCACTATTGTTGCTCCTAATGGACAAAGGAGTACCCAGGAGGCTTTCAGGCACAGCTCCATTCTCCCAGCCAGTGCTTTGGTCAGGGGGCTATGCCTTGGCATATTCTAGCTGCACTTGAACATGTAGCAGTTTTATTAGAGCACAATCTGTTCCTTCTCTCCTAGGTGTGTACCCAGATATAGCCTCACCCCTGATCAGTACCTTTGTAAATGGAAGCACTGACTGGAGCTCACTGGAGAGGAAGAGGAGCAAAGAAGTCACGGTAATTTCCTTCTCCAATCTGATGGCATAAGTAATCTGGTTTTGCTATCATGCTTCATGGGGATGAGCTGTTCTGTTCCATTCTCACATCACTGACATGAGAAGATAATTTCTGAAGGAGGCAAGTCTGGTCCTCTGGCTATTTTTGGTCTGTAACTCCTATGATTCTTCCCTATTGGCTATGCTGACTAAGTATGATGGGAGTTGTAGTTAAAAGCCCATCACCATCTGGAGAGCCACATTTGTCCATCCAGGAGTAGAGGAAGTCTGTAAGACACCATTGTTTATCTCTCCAAGCCTATGATGAAAAAACATCATCAGTGCAATAGCTGGAAAACTTTCCCCAGGGCCCATTTCTCTTTGTGCCAGATCCAGATATCCTTCGTTTTTGGCATCTTCTTAGAAAGTGGGTCTCCAACAAAGCTCAGTCTCTTCCTGCCTCAGCTCTGCCATGGATTCATTAACAGTTTGGCTAACTAAATGTTAGCACTCATGAAAAGGTATGAGTGTTAATAAAAAGGGGAAGGACATCCCAGAAGCACATTTGGCTCAGGTATGACCCCTGATCAGGGTTCATCTAGCAATTCCTTTCCCCCTTACTTCACAAAACCTAAGGAAATATCTCTGCAACTGAACTGTAATGCAAGATAATATTCTTTCCTAGCCTGGAAAGTGAGAGCTCTCTTTTCTGGTGAACCAGAGAGCATGGCTGCTGCATCTGAAGCCATCGGACTGAGCAGATTTCAGCCACTGTAGCTTATTAAGCAAGTGACCTTTCCCATCTGATGAAGATTTTAAAATCCTGACTTTCTTTTCTTCTGACATAACTATGTATCAAGTTTCTTTTAAACAATTATCCAAGCATAAGTTCCAGTTCTTGGATCTCTACATGAAACAAGCACCACTTGTTCTTTTATGCATATCTAAGCATAAAAACTCAGTGAAAGAACCTCAGTATTTACTTTGGTGCCATTCTAGGTCCTGCCTTATGCAGGTTTATAGAGTTTTCCTCTACATTTGTAGGTTTGACTTTTATGGTTTTGATTATTCAGTGTTGATTAAATATGTTGTCTCTGGAAATCTGTAGGTCCTCCAGTGTGACTCTGTGGTTAGCTTCCCCTAGTCATGCTAGAGGACCTAGAGATTTCTGAAAATAACACCTGTCTGAGGAATCTATAAGTCTTCCAGTGCATTTCTATGGTTGTCTTCACATGGTTCATGGGGGCAGACCCATTTTGCCATATGTCCTCCCTCCTTCCCCCATCACATGGTGGGGCGGGACAGGGCATGCTGGCACCCTGTCTCCATCAGATTCCTTCATCTGATGGGGAAAGGGGGAGGAAAGTATGGGTAGCTCTATCTAAACTACCTGAAAAACACTTTCCTCCCCAAGGTGGAGGAGGAAGCACCTTCTGGCACTTTACCTCCACTTTGGGAGGAACATGGTGCTCAGTAAGCCCTGGCCAAAAGTACCCAAACAGGGCGATCTAGCTCTGTGTGAAGAAATCCTATGTTCAGCTTCCAGTAGAAGTTGACCATAGAGTTGTGCTGAACACTTATAAATGCTTACAGGAATGTCTCTGAAATAAAAATAGCAGTTTTGTCATTTGTGGTTTTCCCTTTCACAGGGGTCCTTTGTCCCTAACCTCACTGACAGTGGAGGACTGACCGTATGAGGAAATGCCAGGAATCTAAGATGGTTATAACTGTGCCAACTTCTCAGCTTCTACCCATGCCTGACCCTCCTACAAGAAAATCTGTTTATGTGGAGCATGGCTGACCATAGAAAAATAATGCCGGTGTACCTTCTTTCCTCCATATACAGCTGGTTCTTTATTACTATTTCAAATCCATGTAATTGGAGAAAACTAGACCAAAATTACTTTTAACCATCTACAATCTAGTTCAACTGAGAACCAGAAAACAAATTTGACTTTTCCCCTCTCATGGGAGAAAGAAGCATGTCACAGCACCAACAATACATTTCATTCAGTCATTCATTCATATGCCACCTTTCTCTGCGAGTGGGACCCAAGGTTATAAAGATAATATGCATCAGCTTTGTTTATCCAGAAGGGGACTGGGGTAAAAGTAAATTATATTAATTATGCAATTATTGGTACAGAAATTTTCCAGTTAAAACAACAAGATACATTTTTGATGGATGAAGACACGGTTCAATAAAGGAAGAAACAGAATTCTTTTAAAAGAATTTCTAACCGTCATAGACAGCACTTCCAAACACTTACCTGACTCACTTGTGCTTGAAGAAGTCATGGGGCTAAAATGGTTTTATAGTTTGTAAGAATCTCAAGCTGTTCTGAGAAGCCAAATCTATATTGTTAAGGAAAAGTGAATTCCCACCTAGGTGAATCTTTACATCCCTCAGTCCCAGAACAGCTAGAGAGCTCCTCCTTCGTTTTGTTCTGCTAATGCTCCCCTCAGCCTTTGTCTAGCTAGCCTATGCTTCATGAAAGCGTAAACGCATTTGAAATATAAGTGATCATCCACTTTCCTGAGGGTCAAACACCATGCAGAAGAAGAAAGAAAGAAAAGATGAGTAGATAGATTTTTTTTTAAGAAGAAGAAGAAGAAAAGAGGTTTGAAAATGAAAATCAATGGGATGCCACAAAGTAAGAGGCACACAAAGAATCCCTGCTCTGGGTTGCCAAGGCAAATCTGTCAATAGAGTATTGAACATACGCATTTGACTTGCAATTATTGTTCTTTTTGAAAATGCAACTTGCTTGTTTGCCTCACAGATCAAACCCGATGCTTGATGGGTTCAAATATTTAGATAGAAATTGAAAGGAAACCGAGAGAGAAACGGGGAGGGGAGAGAAGAGAAACTGCAGTAAATGCAATGAATGGTTGCTGTCACAAGGAGCTGACTAGCAGTTGATCTGTGGAGACCCAAGAGAGTAGCCATCTTGGTCTGATGAAGCAAGCTCAAAAGAGGACCTCAAAGCTTAACAGATCTGAAATAAGACTTGAGGCCAATCCATCAGATGCATGAAGTGCTATCCTCATCTGGTAAGCCTACAGTCATGCAGAAAGAAACATGTACATATCATATCCACTTTGCCCTTATAATAAGATAGCTTGGTGAAAAAGAGATTATGGGGGTAGTAGTCTTGTACCTGTCATAGCCACATAGAACAGATAATTGCCAAAAATTTTGTGCAGGCATTACTGGTAAAGGTGTAAGAGGTTTATCATTTTTGTCTGCATTTCTCCACTTTACCCCTTTCTAAAACCAATTTCATAGAACAATAGAGTTGGGTGAGAATACAAGGGCCATCCAGGCCAACTCCATTCTGCCATGCAGAAATACACAAACACATACCACTGTCAACAGATGCCCATTCAATCTCTGTTCAAACATCTCAGAGAAGAAGACTCCAACACACACTTGTAGTGTCTGAAGCAGTATGTGCATCTGTGGAATAGCTCTTACCATCAGGAAGTTCTCCCTACTATCTAAGTGGAATTTCTTTTCCTGCAGTTTCTCTGTGTCCTAGTCTCAGGAGCAGCAGAAAACAAGCTTGCCCCCTCCGAATGTGGCAAACTTTCAAGTTTGAAACATGGCTATCATATCACCTCTTAATCTTCTCTTCACAAGATTAAACATACCCAGCTGTTTATGCTGCTTCTCACAGGGCACCTTGGTTATCAGGCTCCTCAGCTCCTCCTTGCTTTCAGCCATCAAAGTAATATCATCTGCATATCTAAGGTTGTTAATGTTTCTTCCAGAAATGTTAACTCCTGGCAATAGTTCACCCTAATCTTCTCTCCTGTGTGTTCTTCTGTTTCTAGAAGTTTGCATGGTACTTTCAAAATATGGAAATCATGTTTACCATTATGCTTTTACCATAGAGTTGCACTAGAATATAGTAATCTCTACGTCTTCCAGCACACCACCATGGTATGCTGGGACCAGAAGTCAGGTAATTTAATCAATATTTACTTTCATCTAGTTTGCTAGGATTTCTTCTGTTTTCCAGGAATCAAAGATTATTCATCTCAGGAAACAGACCCTGCCTGAAACAAAGACAAATCCTGGTCTAAAGATGTTTCCCAACAACTTCAGTATTGCTTTGAGAGGACAAACTGATACTTTTTTTGTCCTCCAGACCTGGAAGAACACACTCTAACAGTTCTAAGCTACATCAAATGCTGCACAGGTGATGTCACTGTGGACAAACGCATCCAGATTTATCCTAACCAGAAACCTTGAACGACCAAGGAAGTCCAGCGACTTTTGCGTGACAGAAACAATGCTTTCAGGTGTGGTGATGAGGTGAAATACAGTGCTGCCAGAGCAAATCCAAGAAAGGCATCCAGCAGGCCAAGGGAGTATAAGAGGAAGGTTAAGCAATGTTTTTCTTTTTTGGAGAAGACTGAAACAAAGAAGGTCTTGAGTAGCTCTGTCTTTTTAGCATTTCACCCTCTTCTCTGTGGAGCCCCCAGTGGTGCAGTGGGTTAAACCCCTGTGCCGGCAGGACTGAAGACCGCAGGTTTGAATCCGGGGAGAGGCGGATGAGCTCCCTCTACCAACTCCAGCTCCTCATGCGGAGACATGAGAAAAGCCTCCCACAAGGATGATAAAAACATCAAATCATCCAGGCATCCCCTGGGCAATGTCCTTGCAGATGGCCAATTCTCTCACACCAGAAGTGACTTGCAGATTCTCAAGTCTCTCCTGACATGACAAAAAAAACCTCTTCTCTATAAGGTAACCATACCATTTCCTGTTCTTTCTTTTGCTTGCCTTTTCAACTATTACTGATTGCTTTTGAATAGAAAGGATTAATACCAAAATCTGAAAGGAGAACCTGGAACAATAGGAGCTGGGTCTAGGAACCAACTTTTGGTTGCTAACAATATCCTATGTAGACACTGAAGGTTGAGGGAAATTATCTGATCATTGGCTTTTTGTTTGTCTGTGTCAGTGCTCTTCCTGTAATGAAGAGCACTGAAATTGGTTTATACTCCTGATTTACACTCCTGTCTTCTTCAATCAAACTTGGAAATGCACTTCTCTGTCAGTTTTATGCATCTAGAAGAGAAAGCTTCCAAAAGCTTGTGTCGTAATCAATAAAATCATTAGAATCCATAGACAGATTGAACTACCTGCGTGACTGGCTTAGTATTCTTGGTATTCTGTCTACGAATGGTAGGAAGTTTTATCGGAATAAAAAGCTTCAGCAACAACAATCAAAACTGAGTGCCATTAAGGAGCATTGATGCAGACAGCAAAGAAAATAAACAGAACGCATATGTATGCCACATTACTTGTAGTATGGGGGTTTTTTTCCCAAAAGAAATACACAATTCTGGTCTTGTTTTGTCCTCCCATCACCATAATTTTCACCTTGTCCTCCCCAGAACATAACATAAATTGTTCTGGATTAGACCAAAAACTTAATTCACCCCAAACTCTGCTATTTGGGGACAAATGGAAAGCCCATGAACAGAATACAAGCATAAGTTTATCCTGTTGCTTTTCCACAACACTTTAGTAGTCATTACATTTTCCAGCTTTGTTGTAGTGTCTTCAAATAGTTGGGAAATTCCCACCAAAAGTCTCATTTTCCTGTTTTGTGTCTGTGCACCACAAAGAATAGTGTAGAGCAGTGGTGCAGAACCTGTGACCCTCCAGGCGTTTTGGACTTGGAGACTGAAACAGCTGGAGGTTGTACACCCTGGTGTAGTGTGTTAGAATTAACTAAGGCCCCTTTCACACAGTTGAATAAAATCCCACATGATCTGCTTTGAACTGGAATATATGGTAGTGTGAACTCTGATAACCTGGTTCAGAGCAGATATTGTAGGTTTTTTGCCTTGATGTTCTGGGTTATATGTCTGTGTGGAAGGGCCTTAAGAATGCATCTCCACTGTAATATTAATGCAGTTTGACACCACTTTAACTGCCATGGCTCAATGCTATGGAATAATGAGAGTTCTTTAGCCTTCTTTGCCAAATAGAGATGGTGCCTCATGCATAGAGCCATGTCATTTAAAGTGGTATCAAACTACATTAATTGTACAGTGGATATTCACCCCATTTTATTGTGGCACGGGTATTTAATAATTAGTACTGGTATCAACCTTATCAGATAATTGATTTATTATTCTTCCATTTGCAAAAGGAGAGAGTTAGAAAGGGATTGTAAATTTTGGGGGTAAATGACCACAAACAGTGAAAGGTTTGATTGGTGGCAGTTTAGTACAGCCCCAAAATGGTCACGCTAATTATTTTGTGCACTGAATTGACACTAATTATCCCTCTTGTGGTCCATTTGTACACATCTACTGCTTTCTTTCTTATATTTTGACCAAAGCAGATGAGAAAAATTAAACCAACAGTCTTCTGTGTTGTAAACAATAATGTTTTGCCCACTATCTTATCCTTGGCTTTAACTGTGTTGGGTAGTATTATCCATGAGTAAGTTGAAATCTATTATCTTAAGGAAACTACATATTGGAAGATCAAATTGTAGTATCTTGCTGCCAGTGTCTTGGATCTGGAAACTACACAGAAAGATGAAAACTTGAATGCATGCTGATGAGAGCCAGTGCTCTACTATAACATATGGACCTTAAACTGGGAAACTTGAGTTCAGATCTCTACATACAGCAAATATATTGATGAGTGTTAAATCCCTCAACTATACAACTGGAATTAATGATACTAGTATCCTGAATGAGCATGAGCAGACAACACCGAGAAGCTCTTTGGGGGTTATTAGAAATCCTGCATAAATTGTATTTCTTTGCTGCAAATATGGGTGAAATAATAAAAATGAACAGAATTTGTATTGGCAATTTGTCAAGGTTTCTAATTAGCAATAAAACAGTATCAATAAGTAGGATGTGATGGGAATACCATTATCTTGCCCTTAACTGCCAGGGGGAAAAATCATTAATGCTCTGTAGAAAACTTCAACAAGACATCTAGAAACCCATTTTGACTTATTCAAATCTCATGACTTTCCTCATCTCTAGTGGACCATTGAAAAATGTGACAGTGTTTCTGCATCTTTAAACCTGTACAAAGTAAATGTTTTAGCAGATAGAGCTTGTCATGCAAGCTAGGTAAGCTGAGTTTACCTCTGTCATACAACAACCCAGGAGCACAGTTCTCTTTAACCTCCAGCATCTCTTCTCTCTGTTAATTCAAAGCTTTTTGCACAGCCAGGGCTGAAATCTTATTTTCCCCTGGGAGTAATTGCCACCAGCTCAATGGGCTTCACCTCTAGGAAGACACATACAGGTTTCCATTGTAACTTTCAGAAGCTTATTTTTAACAGAGTGTGGCAGAGATGGAGATATTACACACATATTTTGGTGACTGCAATGTTGGCCCTGTTTTTTGGGATATTTGACCTGTTGATTCCAAAAATAGCACCAGATTTCACCTATCAGATCTAGTTCTTGAGATACGAAACATATGCTGTATACCCCCGTCCACCATAACAATATCATTACCAAATTTGCAGATTATATAATCGTGGTGGGGCTTATCTCTGAAAAGGTTAAGTCTGCCTATTGGGATGAGGTGGATCGGTTGTTCTCGTGGTGCAGGGACAATAATCCGGTTCTTAACATCAATAAAACCAAAGAGCTGATAGTGGACTACAGAAAGAATAGACCAGAAATCTAGCACTTAATCACAAATGGGGACTAAGTGGAGTGGGTGGCCAGTTTTAAGTTCCTGGGTGTCACTGTTAAGGAGGATCTGATCTGGGGCACCCTTATGGCAATATTGGTTAAGAGGGCCCGGCTGTTGCACTCCAGGCCTAGAAACACCTATGACCACTGCACCACACAAGACTCCAGGAGTATAAGCAAACGGTTTATTATAATATATATATATATATATTAAAAACATATAAAAATCAGGAAAAAAGAAAGAAAGATATATAATCCAAAAAAGTTTAGCAACAGGTGATAACCAGACAATAATCCAAATGTCTCATAAAGTTCCAGAGGTAACGATGTCCAGGAACAGCCAGAAATTACAGATACAGCATAAATCCAGAAGGTATAACTAGTAAAATTTGAACAGGAGTACATGAACAGAAACATAGAAATCTTCTAGGATATATTAAATCCAAAATCAAAGCTGGCAGAGACTGTACTACCTAAGACTTCTAAGGAACCAACAACTGAAAGAAAAACTGAGGTTGACTGTCTACTGCTGTGCTACAGAGAGTGTCCTAACCTACTGCATCTGTGTGTGATTTGGTAACTGCACAGTGGCAGGTAGGAAGGCACTCCAAAGGGTCACCACTTCTGCACTGAGAATCATTGGTTGTTCTCTCCCCTCTTTGGAAAATTTTATAGGTTCCGCAGCCGTAAGAAAGCTCAGAGCTTTCTTGGGGATCCATATCACCCAGCATATTCTTAAAAAAAAAAATTACCATCTGTCAGATGGTACAGAGTGACAAAGGCAAGGACAAACAGACTGAAAGACAACTTTTATCCTAGAGCTGTAACTATATTGAATGCCATGGCTTCACACTGATGTGCTTTGGGATCTGTGTGGTGGTGGTGGGAGTGTGGAGGATTCGGTGTGTTGTTTTCTGGTGTGTGCTGGGGAAAACATTTAATTTCATTGTGCAATGTAAAATGACAATAAAAATATTCTATTCTACTAGTCATCATAACAACAATGTCTAAGAAACTAGAGCTGATATGATTTACCCAATGCAATTTTCTGAATCAGTGTCTCAAATAACCCCAGGAACAGCCTAAAAACCAGGACACCAATATATTTTTATTGGGCTGTGTTATCATTGGATTGCAACTTCTAGCAGCCCTAGCCAGCATGGTGAGGAATGCTGGGAGCTCTGGTCTAATAATCTCTGGGAGGCTATGTGATTCCCACTCTTGGACTATGGCCTAATAGGACATAACCTTAATTAGCCAAGGCAGTTAAGGCTCTGCTGAGTCAACATTAAGCCAGCTAAAGCTGTGTTGACTCTAAAGCCTTCTCAACCTACAGCTAGAAATTAGAAATTATTTAAGACTATCCTCACCTTGGCCTAGTTTTGTGCCAATGCTGTTGATGTCTCACTGGAAATATGGATCTGGCATAGCTTGCCTCTGCTTTCATCTTGTTTTTTTCTGCCTCTTTTGAGGATGGTTTTCTAGGAGACTTTAGTCACCAAAAGAATTCTGTGATAGTGCCTTCTATTAGCAGAGCTCTAAGTAGCTGTACGCAATAACATCATGCAGAAACTTACTGACAACACATGGGGTGCAGACCCAAAATTAATAAGAACATCAGCCCTGGCCTTGTCTTATTCAACTGCCGAGTATGCCTGCCCTGTTTGGCACAAGTCTGCCCATGAAAAGAAGGTGAATATAGCACTGAACAAAACATGTAGAATAATCACAGGGTGTCTTAAATCAACACCTGTTGATAAACTCTACAAGCTAGCAGGCATTGCCCCCCTCCCTCTGGGATGTGTGACGGGAAGTTGCTGCCAACTGTGAGAGAAATAAAGTTGAACACTGTGAAAGCCATCCTCTGCATGGCTATCAGCCTCCTAACAGTAGACTCAAATCAAGGAAAGGCTTCATAAGAACCACCACTCCTCTTAACTTTTCCCCAGCAACAGCAAGAGTATCCCTCTGGGTAGCTAAACCAGAAAATCCCAATTGGATGCCCCCCCCCCCCCCCCCCACAAGGGTCTGCCTCCAGGGGCAAACCTAGAATGGTCAACTTGGAAGTCCCAGAACAGACTCAGAAGTGGGTTGGGCAGATCAAAAGACAACGTGGCAAAATGGCACTACCTAAAAGAACTCTTCACCTTGTGTGACTGTGGAGCAGAACAGACAACTCGGTATCAGTATGCTTGCCCACAATGTCCTGCCTCATGTACAGAGGAATAGTTGTTTGAGTCTGCAGATAATGTGATTGCTGTTGCCTATTTTTGGTCAAAAAAAAATTGCCACTCGTGCTCCTTCTATTTTTATCAGTTTTTTACTAATTTATGCAATGCTTTTGATATGAAATAAATAAATAAGCAGAGCTCTGTACTGAACCAAATGAAGAAAGTCCTGCCTAATCCAAACCCACTACAGCTGGCACGTCATTGACTTACAATTGCACTGCCAACCAATTCTTAATTTCAACTATAGCAGTGAAAGAGAATTAATGGAAATTTGCATAGGTGGCAATATACTTTCAAGTAAATGAATCAATGGTTCTACTCTAGGTGAGACTAGCAGTTCTGTTGAACTCTGGTGTGTGTGGCAGGTGACTTACTGTGATGTTATAAGAATGGCCAAGGGTTAGCTGAGCCATCTGAAGCCGTGTTTAATCTAAACCCCTGAAGATGATTTAGGATTACCCTGGCCTAAATTTGCCCCAGCATCAGAGGTGGCCCTAGGTGATTTTCAATGGTAAGCAAACAGTATTTTGGCACACACCCCCACAACCAATCACTGATATATATTTTCTGTTCGTCGTGGGAGTTCTGTGTGCCATTTTTGGTTCAATTCCGCCCCTGCCCAGCATAATGTATCTCTGGAAGGGGTTTGGACCTAACAGAAATTGACTCTTCCCTTGCTGTCCCTCTTGTCTTTCCTGTTTTTTATTTTTCTACTCATGATCTAAGCTAGCAGAGAAATTGTGCTGCCAGGTCATTCTGGTAGTTCATCCCTGAGATCAGGAGACAGAGCGGGCTAGGCTAGCCTTAGCCTAGCTGAAGTTTAATGAGTGAAAAGTCAGCTCAGACAGCACAAGAGGATTCTGTTTGTTTACAACCCCCAACAGCCAGCCTGACAGAGTTTGGATTGAACTGCCATGATAAGGACATATAGAGATAAAGTCTAATGTCACTAGTAAAAGAGATATTAGAACTGGGAACTCAAAAAAATGCTCAGATATGTTTATGTATGATTTAAGTACAGGAGTGAACAGAAAGCCAGAAAAGTGAATTAAGCTAAGGGTTTTCTAAGAGGCAAACAATAGATCTGGGTAAACTGAGAGAGAATGTTGTGTTATCAAATATATAAATACAGTCCAGCCCCCATATCAACTGGTTTGGTACCCATTCTTTCACTTAACTACATCCAAAAATATTTCACCATCTCAAAGTGTTTGTGGGCCTCTCTGGGTCCTTCAGAGAAACTGGCATGCTTCCAGCACACGTATAGTCAAAATATAGGGTTTATTAATGTGGCATTTATTCTCAAAAGTATCAAATTCCCCTCCCTCCCCCCCCCCCCCCCCCAAAATGAGAATTTTCAGTTATAGGAGGTGGCCCATTGGTGCCTAGGACTGCAATATTATGTACAGATCAGACTGTGAAACTGCATCAAATTATTTTGGTACAGGATTTGGAAAAATTGCAATTTTCTTCAACAGAAGGCATATCCTCAGTATGATTTTTTATTTCTGTAAAATTTATTCGGATGGATTTGGTACCTTTTGGAAATAAACTCCATCATTATTTATGGTTTCAGATATCCATAAGAGCTCTTCAAAAGTATCTCTTACAAATTGGGAGTGGGGAGCATACTGTACATATCTCCTGGTATGTACTAACCAGGTGTCTATATAGATCTTTGTGAAATAGTATTTGATGCACCCTTTGACATCTGGTTAGCATGTATGTGGATATGTATGTACCATATGTATATATGTACTTAATAGCCCATCATTGTCTTCCAGTTTATCTAGAACTATTGTTTAATGTTCAGAAACCCCCTTCTTTCTATTGATCTAAATCTGGGGATTTTGTGATTTTTATGTTGGTTGTTGGTTGCTTTGTGTTGTCTTTGCACTTTTTGTATATTGCGTGTTTGCACCTTTGAGTGCTTTGCAAATGACCCTGAGTTCCTCCAAGAGATGGTGGCAGGCTATAAATAAAGTATTATTATTATCATTCTTAATTTCATCATCTTCCTTTTAGGAGCCACAGTGGCACAATGGGTTAAACCTTTGTGCTGGCTGAACTGCTGACCTGATGGAGTGAGCTCCTGTCTGTCAGTTCCAGCTTTCCAGGCGGGGACATAAGAGAAGCCTCCCACAGGATGGTACACATCTGGGCATCCCCTGAGCAACATGCAAATGGCCAAGTCTCTCACACCAGAAGCAACTTGCATTTTCTCAAGTAGCTTCTGACATGATTTTTTTTTAAAAAAAATCTGGCTTTTGAGACAAGATATAACAGAAAAAAGTGTACATACCCCAAATAGTCCATTAAAATAAAATATAGCTAAAAGCATAATATGAGTAGTTTTCAAAACAGCAAAATAAGCTATTTTATTAAAAGCCAAACACTGAGTTAAAATAGTTCAAAGCATTTTGAAAGGATAACAAAAAAGGAAGGGAAATATCTAACACCACCACTGAATCACCCTTCCACAGAAAGCATTTAAGTGGCATGAAGCTGCTGGAATAAAAAAGCTCTGTCTGGTAGTAGAAGCACAATACAGAGGGGGTCAGCTCAGCCTCCCCCAGGAAGGAATTGAGCCTTTCATGAATCAAACCTTCTGTCTACTGAGCAAGCCCAGCTCCACTTTGATGAAAAATATAGTATTTACTATTTATGTTATGAAAAGTGAACTATTAAAAATTAGAAGCTCTGTCCTTCTTATGTACTTACAAAAGTACGGATAGAAAGATGATTGATAGATAGATATGAGGTAGATAATACTGAACCTCCTAACTGCTATGAAGGCAGACAGCATTATAAGCCCCATTATAACCATTACTGTCAAATCATGTGCAATCAGTCCATGAAGAGAAACCAGATGAAAATCCTGCTGAACTCCAGATTGTCAGACATGGCTTTTTAGCAATTGGAACTCTTTGAAATTGAATGATTATAACACTGAATGGTAGTCCCAAGACGTGATTTCTTTCTTTATACTCTTTACTGGTATCCTTCATTGTTTCACCTGAGATACTCCCCAGCACTAGCATCACAAAGAACCTGAGTAAATTAATTTGTGCCTTTGAAAAGATATATTACAGCTGCACAATTACTGTCTGACCACTTTTAAGCTTGACTGGCTCTGAAGAGGAAATATTGAGTTTTCCGAGATGGAGACATCCATTGAAAGTTCAGGGGACTAAAGGTGGGATGTGCTTGGGAAACGGCCCTGATTCAGCAGGTTGGATGTTATCTTTCCATTCCTCTTGCCATCTCTTCTCAAATTACTCAGATCTGATTTTTCTTTATGCATGTAATTATATAATCATATATATATATATGATTATAAAAATTATATATATATATATATATATATATATATATATATATATATATATATATAATTTTTATAACCATATATTTATCACAGACGTTGAAGAGGCATTCTATCTGTCTGTTAAAAGAAGTTTTACAAAATGTTGAGAACTTGCACGGTCAAACGAATTTAGCATTATTTGAGCAGGGGAAGAAAAACTGCTGATTTATTTATTTTAAGCAAAGAGACCGCCCTCATTTTCCTTGTGCACTCTATATCAGCTGCTATTCACAATGGATAATAATTCTTACATTAAGCCCTGCCAGGCCCCTAGGGAAATCAAAATTGTAATATCAGTTTGCTTTTTATTGGCTCAGCTCAGTGACAGTGCAGAGGCAGGGTCTTTGTTCAGCTCTTAGCCAGCAATGTGTGTACAAATGGTGATACCCAGCCAACCTTGTTCAGGTTGCTGGTAACCTAGTAGTTTTCTACCTTTCTTCCCATTCAAAATAATTGTTCTGTCAATTACAGACAAGTCATTGATTACTGATTCTTTTCTGTATATGTTGTCTGGGCCCACTCACTTGGTGGTTTAATAATAGCCGCCAACCCAAGACATTGTACGCATTCTCTTCAGTTTACATCATAAACAAGACGCCCGTTTCACAGCATCTACACTATAGGATGGAGATGTCTCTTATTTTCAAGGGTCCTCATAATTCCATAATACACTACAGCTGCCCAGAACAGAATTATCCCGATATATTGTTGTGCTAAGGACATTTCGGTGCCTAAATGAAACAAATGCAAATGGCAAGCCCAATAGCAACCACCAAAAATCCCTGTAGCGCACACAAATTCCTGTGATCCTTTTGTTGTAACAAAGTGAACCATGAAATTAATATATGGAGTGCTCCTTCTCTATCTCCTTAACACACCTAAAATTAGTTTTATGACACCACATCATTGCATTTCAGAGCCTGGGGGGGCATTTTCAATGCCACTTTCTATAATTCATAGCATATTTAGTTGGAAATTCTGATGATGATAGTTTGTTCCAAGTAAGGGCCCTTCCACAGAGCCATATAACTCAGAATATCAAGGCAGAGAATCCCATAATATCTGCCTTGAACTGGGTTATTGGAGTCCACACTTCCATATATCCCAGTTCAAAGCAGATAGTGTATGGAAGAGGCCTAAGTGTACATAACATTACGTTATTAAAACCAGTATATGACTTCCTGATAACTTGCTCCCCTTCATGGATGCTCCAAGCAGTTGCCTCGCTGAATTTTGCAGGGCTCCACAGGGACCAGTGTTATTTGCATTGTGCTGTGTTGTGTACATTTGAAGCACAGTTTGCTGTTTCCTTTTCATTAACTCTCCATGTAGCAGGACCTTTCCTGTATGCATATTTTAAGCCAATGAAGGAAAGCTAAATCATGTCAGAAAAGGGGTAGCAGCGGTTGATGTTTGTATCTAAGCTGGTAGGAATAGGCCTATTCTGGATGAACTCTCTTTAAGATAAAGCCCATAGAGTGAGGAGTCTGGACCTGAAAAGCTTATCTCCTTCTTCAATTGGTACAGCTGGCTGTTAGTATCAACAAATGGCTTGAAAATATTCCAAAAACAAAATTTTAAAAATCTGAAAACAAAATGCAAGTTTTGATTTTCCTATTTTATATACGGGAAGTCATTTTATTATAGCATTGTCTATAATGGGATTTGAGTATCTACAAATTGTGGTATCCCAGAAGGATACCACAATCTGTAAGGTGGGTGGGATTTACTAAGTGATCCTCATAAAAGTCCAAAAATCTTTTATAGTCCTTCTTTTGAATATTTAGAATGCTTATCACACAGTATCCAGGACATCTTTGCAATAGTGCTTCGGGTATTCCATATTTCCCAAGTTGGGCAGCCTGTACCTTCCAATAATTCACAACATTTCACAGATTAAAAACTAGGACATGTGTGGCCAAGCAATATCAAGGTGTGCTCAAATGGCAGGTGTTATTCTCAAGGAAGGATAGACAAGCTAAGAGAGTACCTGCTATGCTAGACTAGCTCTCGCTGAGCCATTTTTGAAATTTCAGCTGGATAATTTTGCAAAATTCTTTCTTTTCAAATGCTCAGTTGTTGTCCTTTTTAAAGCTACATCAAAGGCCTTTGTCACTAGGCCATTCAGTCCTCATTTCTGCAAACCAGTGTTGGTCCTCTGTGTTTTATTGTGCATTCCCACTATAGTTTTCTTGTTGGCATCATCTGTTTTATTTTAATGCATTTTTAAAAAGTAATTTACTGCTTTAATTCACTTTGTACCCAGGTTTCTATTTATTTGTGCAAGAAGGCTGACCCTTATTTTATTTTTTTAAATGAAAATTATAACTTTGATTCCATTTAAACAATTTTATTAAATTCTGCACAAAAAGAAAATAATACCAGATAGATATTTTTTAAAAAAGCATGCCAATCTATAGAAGGAAAAATAAAAACTTCCCATGTGAAAGTCATTTTGGTATTATTCTCATCTCTATGTAACAAAATTATATCAAAGTGAGTTGTTCATGCACGTATTTCCATAGTATGTGAAGAGCTGGTGTACTTATTCATCTGTATTACTATCCACATATCTGTGTAAATATTTCATTATAGCTACTATAATTTCTTGAGAAATATATGTTGACATGTGTTTTTTCCCAATGGAATGTAATTTGTCCCCCCTTTGGTGATAGAGCATTTTAATTTTCTTCAGTTCTGTACAATAATTATTGTTGCTACTAAACAACAAATCTGATTGGATCTTTACACAATAGAGATATGGTGGTATCTGTAAATAAGGGATTGAAATGGGGAGACAATTCCATGCATTTCTGGTGATGATCTCTACAGATTCAACATTCACCTCAAGCATCTCAATGAATATAACTTAGGGCTCTTCCAGACAGGCCCTATATCCCAGGATCTGATCCCAGGTTTTCTGCTTTAAATAGGATTATATGAGTCCACACTGCAAGATAATCTGGTATAATCAGAATACCTGGGATCAGATCCTGGGATATAGAGCCTGTCTGGAAGTGCCCTATCTTTAACAAGAAATCTAGTTCTGTTTTTTTACTTATACAGGAGTGGAAATGAGGGATTGCCACTTTTTTTTTCCTGTACCCCTTCAGTTGGCATGACTCAAGTATATGATTGTACTCTTTTAGTGGTCAAAGAAAATGATCTCCACATGCATTCTTGGGTATAATATTGCTTACCCTTAGATGTGGGTTTGTGGCCATTTTTAGAAGTGGAGGAAAGAAATACCTACAGCTGTGCCGAAGAAAGCCTTGTGACGTTCTTGAGGTCATCATAAGTCGACAGGCTACTTGACTGCACACATATACTAAAGAAAGTCCACTATATTTGGCTTCTCACCCATTCTCCACTTTCTTAAACTATTAAAAATGAGGAAAACAATGGCAATTTTTCTCCAGATAAATCTTGCCAAGGTTAGAGTTGCCACATGTCTGACCACACTTGAAGGCACATAACAAAATACAATTAGGATTTCTAGATAATTTAGCTGTGGATCATTTTGCTTTTACTTTTGAATATGGCATGAAACATAGTGTTTGGTCATTTTAAAAGCTGCTCGGTGTACAACACATCAGGTGGGAGCCATTCATACGCTTAGGCCAACATCTTCTCATTTGGACAGCTCAATGCTATGTTGTAGTTTAGTGAAACACCAACCTTCTCGAGCAAAGAAGGCAGTGAAGCTACACCTACCAGGATTTCATAGCATTGACCTGTGGTAGTTAAGGCAGGGTCACACTGCATAAATTCCACAATGAATGTATATGCAGCCCAATCATGCTGCATATACATGGTGTCCTGATCATGCTTTTGGAGTTAGCAACCTTCTCAAGCCTCCTCTATTTAATGTTATATTTTTTTTCATAATGTATGTTTTCTTTGGTTTGCAGTTTTCTTAACTCTATGTAGTAGAGGCATTAGGAGGGGCTGCAGACCATGTGACTGGTTCAGTGACTGTTTAGAATGCAGTTTAAAAGGAGGACAGTTGAGGAATGACAGTTGAGTCTTGAGTATGTTTGAGTACAGAAGCCAGTGTTAGAAGTCAGTTGAGGCTTGAGTCCCTTGGAAGTAGACTGTTATGAAAAGAAAGCTTTACAGAGCACTATAGTTTTGAAAAGACTGTTAAAGGCAGTGGTTCTCAACCTGGTGTCCCCAGATGTTTTTGGCCTTCAACTCCCAGAAATCCTAACAGCTGGTAAACTGGCTGGGATTTCTGGGAGTTGTAGGCCAAAAACATCTGGGAACCCCAGGTTGAGAACCACTGAGTTAAAGATACAATCTGAAATGTTTTAGAATTTAACCTGACAAGAAATTTACCTATATATTTAAATACATGAAGTTGTGAGTAAAACAAACATGTTATTTTAAAGCCTACTTGAATCTTTGTCTGCAGAAAGCATGGAATAGAAACAAGATATTTAAGTGCCCAGTGATTATCCATTACCCAATAAACTAAAGGAACACTTCTGAAACTCTGCTACCCAATAGGTTATGATCCTAACAGGTCATAATCTCCATTAGGTTATGATCCTAACAGGTCATGATCCAATAGTCCAATACATGCTTACAGCACCTTGGTGCCAGGGGACTGCTTGCTTCCTTGGGCGGCTATCAGAGGATGTGAGGTGAAGTTCCAGAGTTGTTAACCACAGCTGGCAGTCCTGATAGCTAATATATTATCTGCAGTAACACAGGAGCATAGCTTTGCTTATCAGTTGTCCTCATGCATTTCGTTGTGGGAAAAGGAGGCTGGAGGAGCAAGGCCTTTGGTCTGACCCACCAAGCCCGCTAGTAGGGGTTGTGAGGCCAGAAAAACCCCTTGAAAAAAACAGGCACATATGAAGCTTTGGGAGGAAATGGCTGTTTATGAGCTATAAGCAACATCAAGGAAGAGAGGAGAAAGGAAAGCCATGGGGTGTATTGTCAGAAGAGCAGCCTTAGATACTGATGCAGTGGTGTCTTCACTTTCGGTGGGAGCAATATGCTTAAACAAAATAATTTAAAAGTCCAAGACAGGGCTCTATGGCCTGTTCTGCAGGTGGGTTGAAAGTCATTCTCACTGAGTGTGAGAATGACTTCCATGCAAACGTTTACTGTAATTTGAGGACACCATTGGGGTAAAGAAGGTCCACAAATGAATCCCCTTCCCAAGCTTGTTCCAATGTGGCTTGCCTGAGAGTGCATTTACCTTATAGAATGAATGCAGTTTGACACCATTTGAACTGAAATGGCTCAGTGAGATGGAACCCACAGACTTGCAGTTTGGTGAAGCTAGATTTACACTGTCATATAATCCAGTTTCTGAATCCAGATTATCTGAGTGAACTGGATTATCTGAGTGAACACTGCCAATGTAGATGGGGCCTAAATCAGTAGCACTCTTTGGCAGAGAAGGCTAGATAATTTTGAAGCCTCAGATTCTATGATTCTATGATCCTATAGCATTGAACCATTGCAGTTAAAGTGCAAAGTGCATCCAATTCTACACCCTGAGACATGCCATGAAGAAGATAATTTAAATAGAACTGACTCACTTCAACACTGTTCTAACTGCCATGGCTCAATGATAAGGCATGAGATTTTGCAGTTTTACAAGGTTTTCCTCTTTCTGCCAAAGAGTGCAACTCCCAGGATGCCATAGCCTTGAGCCATTGCAGTTCAAGTGGTGTCAAGCTGCATTCATTCTACAGTGTTGACACACCCTCCTTCAGCGGCAAAAGAGATGATCCGAGCTGGGCAAGGTGCCCCTCGTTTGTTCAGGCCCCCAGGGGTGGAAGAAGAGGGCAGGCGTGGGTGAGGAGGGAAGGAGGGAGGAAGCGCCAAGAGCCTGCATCGAGGAAGGCCGCAGGGAACCCAGAGCTCGGCCAGCGAGCGAGTGCGCGCCCGGCTCGCCTGCCCCGCGCGAGCGCCACACGTGGCTGCCAGCCCGGGCTTCATTTGCATACGGCGGCGCTTAACCCTCTCGCTTCCGGGCGGCGCAGCGGCTCTTCCTTCTTTCCCGCTCCTTTCCCGCGCGCTTCCGCTCTTTGCTTCTTTAAGGAATGCCAGCGACTGAGGTGGCTGATTCCACGCGCGACCTGGAAGAATACAAACACACCGTGCAGACAGTTCTGTTGACTCAGTCGCGGATTAGCACCGCTATTTGTGGAAGACGAAAATGACTTGTGAAAGAAGGGGATTCATACAATAATTTCTCTTAGGAAAAGCCGCCTTTTCCTAGCTCGATTCTACAAATAAAGAAATTTGGGGCGTGGGGAATTTGATTGCAGTTTCAGAATAGTTTAACTGCATTGAACTGGATTATATGGCAGTGTAGACTCATATAATCCAGTTCAATGTAGTTCAACTGCATTCTGAAACGAAATGATATGGCAGTGTAGATGGGGCCCCAGCTGAAGTGGAGTTATCCTGCATCCATTCCAATGCCCCGTGCATTGGAGGCTCTGCCAGAAGTCCTTCCGGGATGCCTCCCGCCTTGCCCACGAGGAGAAGGGGCGCCCAAGGCTGCCCTCCCCTGCCAAATAAGGCAGTCTTGGAATGCAAAGGAACTGCCTTGAGCTGGATTCTAGGAGTCGACATTGCCATCTAATGCAGTTCCTAAAAGGAAACCAGCTAAGGTCTCTGGAGACTAAGGTTCCATTCTGATCAGCCGTGGAAGCCCACTGGGTGTTCGTACGCCAACCGCACTCTCTCAGCCTCAGAGGAGGGCAAGAGTAATGCTTCTCTGAACAAATATTGCCCCCAAAACCCAGGGTCGTGGTAAATCGGAAAGGTCTAAAGGCGGGGGGGGGGGGGGGGCATCGGAATATGATGATGGTCTAAGATTCCTAGGAACAACATTAAGGTAGGAAGAGACCTTCCCTTTAAAACTGTCGCCTCGAATTGGCCGGATCGCAGACTGAGGCTGGACTTACGCTGCCATCTCATGCAGTTCCAAAGGGCATTCTATGGCAGTCAGTGTAGACACAGCCTCCCTCCCCAGCGTCATCTCGGGGTCTTCTTGGATTTGAGCAAAGCCCGCGTACGCGTAGTCCGGGGTCCTTGTCTGTCTGTCCGTCCGTCCTCGGGGGACGTTGATTTGGGCGACTGAATCGGGATCAGGGCTAAAGAAGACCCATTGGATCAATGGGATCAACGATTGGCTCGCCTTTCCATTATTTATTCCACAGTCAGGACTAACCATGAAGATCACCGCCTGCATTGTGTATGAGAAGGGAAGGGCGGAGAGGGAAGGAAAGAGAACTGAGGGCAACCAGGGCTGGATCTACAGTGGAGACCCATATGGCTCAGTCTGAAACATATGGAACATTATATGAGTTAGACGAGGCATGGGCAAACTTGGGCCTTCCGGGGGTTCTGGACTGCAACTCCCACAATTCCTAACAGCCTCCCTCGGAAGCTTCAGGCATTGAATTTTTCCTCTGTAACCCGCCTTGAGTCGCCCGTGAGATGAGAAAGGCGGTAGACAAATGTAGTAAATAAATAAAGAGTCCAAAACACCAGGAGAGCCCAAGGTTGCCCATGGCTGAGTCAGATTGGCGATAGAACGTAGTTTAAGCTGCTTTATAGGACGGTGCACTGACCATTGTAGATCAAACTGCCTTATATGGCCAGTGTAGACTCACATCATGCAGTTCAAGTAGGGTCAAAAACTGCATTTATCCTGCAGTGTAAATGTTAAATTTTTGTCCTCCCTGACATGTGTCCAGAGGAGGGCGACTAAAGCGATCAGGGGTCTGGAGAACAAGCCCCATGAGGAGCGGCTTAAAGAGCTGGGCATGTTTAGCCTGAAGAAGAGAAGACTGAGAGGAGACATGATGCCCATGTATAAATATGTGAGAGGAAGTCACAGGAAGGAGGGAGAAAGCTTGTTTTCTGCTTCCCTGGAGACTGGTACGCGGAACAATGGCTTCAAACTACAAGAAAGAAGATTCCACCTGAACACGAGGAAGAACAACTTGACTGTGAGAGCCGTTCAGCAGTGGAACTCTCTGCCCCGGAGTGTGGTGGAGGCTCCTTCTTTGGAAGCTTTTAAACAGAGGCTGGATGGACATCTGTCGGGGGTGCTTTGAATGCAATTTTCTTGGCAGGGGGTTGGACTGGATGGCCCATGAGGTCTCTTCCAACTCTAGGATTCTATGACCGCCGGGCGAATAAAGTCGGTGGAGCAACCGACAGCTCCTTCGGAGGCTTCACTCATAACTCAGAGACCCCTTATGGCGTTTCTTACCGGCAAGTAAGCCTGCATGGAAACGGGGAAGGGGCATTTCCCCCGACGCGGCCGCTTTCCCGGGTGGAAGTCTCCCTTTCAGCCCGCTCTTAAAGATCTAGAAGCCTTTGAGGCGCCTGCCTCTGGCGATGCTTTGCCAGTCAGTGGGCTTTATATTGAAATGACCCAAACACACTCTTTCTTGCACTGTGTTCAAGGTTGTTTCACGCGCTCTGCTCTGTTGAGCTCCGTCTCGAGCCCTCGGAAGCCAGAGTGGATCAGGCTGGCGGCAAGCAATGGAATGTCATGACGTCACGCCCCGTGATGTCACAATAGGGACAGAATGCTTGCGTCATGCGGGGCTCCGCTAGAAAACAGATGGGGAGGGGCCGGGCTCCCTATTATCTCTGAACTAGTCCGATTCCCCATACTGCCATAGATACATCTGCGCTGTAGAATGAATGCGGTTTGACACCACTTTAACTGCCCTCGCTCAATGCTCTGGAATCCTGGAAGTTGCAGTTTGACGAGGCACCAGCACTCTTTGACATCAGGCCCGTAGCCAGGATTTTGTTTGGGGGGGGGGGAGGGGGCTGAGTTTGGTTGAGGGGGGGGGGGCTGAGTCTGAGTGAAAGAGGGTCTACCCTAGCAAACCTTTTGTATCGTTACCCCAATACCCCCATGCATATGGGATATATTGAGCATGGTGATCAGATCATGATATGAATAAACACAACAGTCTAAATAATGTACCAGTAAGGCCTTCTCGTGGACCACCATGAGAATTTCGGGAGGGGGGGCTGAAGCCCCCCAAGCCCCCCCCCCCCCCCCCCCGCTACATGCCTGTTTGACATAGAGGCTTAAAAGCCTCTGGGAGTTAAAACGGAGTCAAAACTGCATTAGATGTAGATGTAGATTCTAAACTCACACCGGGATGGGGGGGAAAGCACACAAAAGGCGCACAAGGGACTGGGACATCTAAGGCTTCGAGGAAGATTAGAATCCACGAGGGGTCTTTGCCCCTCCGCAAATCCACTCCATTTCTTTGGCGCGAAAGGCGTGGGTGTTTCCGCGCCCTCCTGTTCTTGAGGCAGTTCTCTCCTTCAGTCAGTGGATGGATCTACACTGTTCAAACTGCATTATTCAGCCTATGTCTATTGTCGAAGGCTTTAGTGGGTTGCTGTGAGTTTTCCGGGCTGTGTGGCCACGTTCTAGAAACACCCTTAGCTTTGAGTTCAACACGAAGGAGTTCCACGTGGCCAAATGCTCCGTTTCCCGCCCACGAGTGAATGGGGCGCTTTGTTCAGCAGACGGGCTGGGGACTTTTCAAAAGGATACCGGCAGAAAAAAAGAGTAGCAGGGAAAAATCAAAAAGCCGCTCCAACCTCCTTCCGGTCCATGCACACAAAGCAACCAGAGAGTCACCCAAGGAAACGCAGAAAAGCTCCTTAATCGGGACTGTGTCCCCCCAAAACAGCCGCCCTCCTCTGTCTAAAGTGTGCCGTCTCCCGCTCTCTGAAAGCAAGAGGCACTGGGGGGCGGGGGGGGGGATATCTACTGCAGAATGAATGGAGTGCCAGGCTCAATGTTGTGGAATCCTAACTCGGCAGAAGAGGCTAGAAGACGTTTTCAAACGGAAACTCCCGCGATTCCGTAACATTGAGCCGCCTTGGCAGTTCAAGCGGTGTCAAACTGCATTCGTTCTACAGTGCAGATGCACCCTGAGTTCCTCTGAATGTCGATAGAGGGCGAGCTGATGGGTAGCTTGGCAGAAGGCGAAGCGGCAAAGCCATCCTTAGGGTTCGATGAATGCGCTTCTGTTCCCAGCGTCTGGACGGAGGGACCCTTCCCCCTCGGGGCGCTCCAAACCGGGGTTTGGGAGCTCCCTGGAGGGAAAGCGGGGTGTCTTCTTTGCAATCGGAGCGGAAACGCCTGGATCTACACTGACAAATAATTTGCAACATTCACACTTGCCTCAAGCAGACGAGTTCTCCCCACCTCCTGGACATTCCACAGATATACAGAAACCCCACTTGCCTAGTTTCCAACAGACCTCACAACCTCTGAGGATACCTGCCATAGTTGTGGGCGAAACATCAGGGGAGAATGCTTCTGGAACATGGTCATACAGCCCGGAAAACTCTCAGCAATTTAATGCAGCTTGAACTGCGTTATATAGCCAGTGTAGAGCCCTATAATGCAGATCAAACATTCCTTGGCAGTGTAGATCCAGCTAGGAGCAAGTCTGGCTCCGCCTGCCTTGAACCACGGCTCAGGGTGTATCTACACTGCAGAATCCATGCAGTTCGATACCACTTGAACTGCCCTGGCTCAAGGCTATGGGACCATGGGAGCTTGACAGGGTCTTCTTCATCCTTCTCTGCCAAAGAGCGCTGGTGCCTCGCATTCCCTAGCCTTGAGCCAGGGTAGTTAAAGCGGTGTCAAGCTGCATTCATTCGCCAGCGCGGACGCACTCCGGGAGAATTGGCCTTTCTCGTCCTGAGATGACCACCCGAGCCCCACTCTGGGCTCATCTCAGCCCTCTTCCATGCGCCCAGGTTCCGCATTGGCTCATCAACGGCGGGGAGGCTTCCATTACACCCCCTTTTCTCCAACACAGTATCTCTCTCTCTCCTTTCTCACGACCACAAAAGGCGCGTTTCACGCATCCCGAGGTGGATTTCCCCCTCGACTGCTCTCCTTAACCGGGCAGGGGCGGATCTCCAGCGGAAGGATTCGAGGGCGCAACCTTGACCTTTGAGCCTTTTCAGGACTGTTTTGGAGAGGAACGAGCCAGTCCGACACACAGACACGTGTCATTTTGCAACGAAGAAACGAGGAACGGAACCCCGAGTCAGGGATTCGATTCGGCGATTCGTTTCCGTTCGGGAGGCCAACTCCGAGGGAGGTGGCCACCTTCAGCCCGGCGACACTGCCCATTTAAGGCAGTGCTGAAGAAGTGGTTTCGCCGCGCAAAGGATGGCAAAGGAAACCACCCTGGACCCCTTTGGAGACCCGGACGGGGTGCCACGAGGCAAGCCACAGAGCACACCGAGGCTTTCTCTCTCTCTCACACACACACACACACACGATGGGCTTTTTTCGCGCGCTTTCCTGGGAGGTTGTTGCCTGGCTGCGGCGCTTAGAACGGCACTAAATGCTCAGTGTAGATAGGAGCCTGGCTCCGAATGCCGTGGCGGGGGCTCACCTTGCCCCCCCCCTCCCCACGGCTCGCCCATCCCAGGGAGATCCGCTCGGGCCACGTCCTCTTTTCAATCGAAAGGTCCACACGTGTATTATAGGCTTCTAAAGGCTCCCCCCTCCCGCTGGGATCGGAGGGCGCCCTCAAAGAGAAGACCGGGCGAAGACACCCGTCTCAAAAACGTTCCTGATTTGGGGGGAACCCCAAATCCATCTCCGGGGAGTGGGGGCAATTCCCCCCCTAATCAGCCCCCCCCCCCCCGCGCGTTTTGTGGACGAATCAGGGCGGCTTAAAACTGTGTCACCGGGTAGACTAGCCAGAATAAGGGAGGGGGCACCCCTTCGCAATCCAGCCCCATTTCCCAGAAAAGGGCGGGCAATGGCGGTGCAGGACTCAGGGGGAACACCCCAATTTCTTTCCTCGCAGGGGAGGGGAATGAAAGGGGGGCGTCGTGAATCCAAATCCATCGCCCCCCTGCTTCTTTAAGACCCCCCTTCTTCTTTCTACCCTCCCTCCCCGTTGTCCCGCCCCTCGGCGGCGCTCGGCCAATCCTGTCGCGGCGTCTCCGTTTGACAGGCAGCGAGCTCCCCGCCCCTTTGTGACGTCTCTGGCTGGCTTTGCATGAGTTGCGCCGCCGCGAGAGCCTGCCGCTCAGTTGTCTGGAAAGGCGAAGGCAGCCCGGAGTAGGCTGCAGCCGAGCCCTCCCCCTTCCCCCCCAAAAATTCCTCTTTCCGACATCAACAACCCTCTAAGAATAAAAGATGGAGCTGCCGGCAGTGGGCGAGCACGTCTTCGCCGTGGAAAGCATCGAGAAGAAGCGAATCCGGAAGGTGAGCAGCAAGGCAAGAGGGAAGGAAAAGAGGGAGGGAGGAGGGGGCAGGAGGGGTTGTATTTGGGGACGGGGGTGTCACTCCGTTGCCTGACCCCCCTTCTTCTCTCCCCCGACCCCAATTTCTTTCATTTTTTGCAGGGGCGAGTGGAGTACCTCGTCAAATGGAGAGGATGGTCTTCCAAGTAAGTCCCGGGAAGGGAAGTCAAGGGCGCTTTTTCTCGCGGGCTGCAGAGCCTGCTCCTCTCTCTCTCTCTCCCTCCCTCCCCCCAATTTCCCTCCAGCTCTATCAGGCTCGGGTGGTCCTTTTTTGATTTTTTTGGCACAAAAATGGAGGGGGACCCACACGCCGATGACGAGGCGGGCAAAACAGGCAGTGGCCAGGCGGCGAGGTTCTGATGTTGCAGAAAATGGCTCCTTTCCCTTGGAAAGCAGGGCTCCATATTGCAGAACCCAGCAGCTCAGACATTGACCGGGCAGGGCGGGGGAAGGAGGGGGCTGAGAAGCGGAGGGCGCAGTCGTTTATTATTTAATAATAATAATAATAATAATAATAGCCATGGCGATGATTCAATCCCCCGCCTGCGTTCAACCCCTGAATCCTGTCCGGGCTGCAGGGAGGAAGGGAAGGCGAGGGAGGGGAGCCCTGTCACTAGGCAGCGGGGGCATGGCTGCACATTTCACTTGACCGACGGGAGGAGGCAAGAGCTAGGACGAGGAGGAAGAGGTCTGGATGACAGATCTGCCTCGGAGGGAGATCGGAGGCCAGAGGCTTTTTTTTGGCTGGCCTTTGGAAGCCAAAACACTGCCTTCCCCGCCAGACCCCCAGCTTCTTCGTGCTCTGGAACTCCTCTTGGGAAACCCATGTAGCTCTCAAGCACGTCAACTGGGTGGCTTTGCTCTCTAACGAATACCCCTCCCCTCCCTCCCTTTGCCAGGTATAACACGTGGGAGCCGGAGGAAAACATCCTGGATCCGAGGCTGCTGATCGCCTTTCAAAACAGGTGAGTGAGTGGGAAGGGAGGGAGGGAAGGGCAAGCCTCAGGCCCCTTCCTCTGTCGGCGGTGCAGGTGGGAGGGCGCGTGGCGGCCTCGCGGAACTTGGCCTCAACTCCAAGAGGAGGGGTCGGCCTGGGAGGGGGGGGGGGAAGAGGAGGGCGCGCGGGAGGGCCGCGAGGCGGCGCACGTGACGGAAGGGAGCGGCGCGTGGGAAGGCGTGTGTGCGCGCGCAGGGCGGGCGAGCGAACAAGCGAGTGAACTGCTTTGGCTGCTGCTTGCAGTTAGCCGCCCTTGGAAAGAGCAGCTCTAACTGCGACATCGCGCCTCCCCCTCCCCCCTTTCCACCGCCTCCTTTGCACGACTGGGGAGGGGGATCTGGATTCCCCCTTCCCAGCCAGGGTGCTGCTGCAGTGTTCTCCACTCTCCCCTGCAGGATTTGGCGCGTGTGAGCCCCAGCTGAGGGTGCATCTACACTGCAATAGATACGCGCTTTGACTCGTCATATTAGTTTTACAAGGGCCTGAGTCCTCCCCGCCCAAGAGTGGCAGTGCCCCACCAAAGGGTCCAACTCGCAGGGTTCCCTAGCACAGAGCCATGGCGGTGCGAGTAGTGTCAAAGTGCACTCATTTCCCTGTGTAGACGCACTCTTCCTTGGGAGCTGGGTGCCTTCCCTGTCCTTGTAGGTCGGAGACGTGGCCTTGGGGCTGGGGTGGGGCGCAGTGCAGCCAGGAGCCTCACAGTGCGCCTGGGCCCGGCGCAAGAGGGCTGTGTGTGCGCCGCCGGCTTTGGGTGGCTGCCTTGGATCTCCCGCTGGGGCCCTTGGCTGTGAAACAAGCCAAAACCAGGTCTCCCCGCCGTCAGGCAGGCAGCGCGAGGGGGCGGGGCTCCCCGGTGCATCCTAATGAGGTGATTAGCATCCCGCCCCGCCCCCTGCTCTCCTGCAGGTCTCCTCCCCCTCTCTGGCAGGGACTGGGGAAGGGACGCTTGCAGCCCCTGGTTAACAAACCTCCTGCAGCAGAAGACCCCGCTCCCCCTTGTCCCAAATCCAGAGGGTCTATCAGGGGTATAGGGTCATTGTAAGACACTGGGCCCCCAACAGACACACCTCTGCTAGCAGTTTTTCTGGAGGGATCAGGGTTCTTAAATCATTTACTGTGCAGATGATTACATAGGAAACCCTGGAGCCAGTGTGAAACACAGGTGGTGATATCTCAAACCGCAGAGCCCTGATGCGCAGTAACACCTTTGTTTTGCACACTTTTGTGCGTGTTTGTTGTCCAGCCACTGCAGTTGGAAACTAGCTTCAATCTGCATTAAATGGTCCATATAGATAGGGGCATAGTGAGCCTTTTCAGAGAGGTAGATCAAGGGCCTTGTAAGGAGGAGGACGACTGGGGACCCTTTCACATAGCCCCATATCCCAGAATATCAAGGCAGGAAATCCCACATTATCAGAGTCTGGACTCAGACAACCCAGTTCAAAGCAGATACTGTGGGATTTTCTGCCTTGATATTCTGGGATATAGGGCTGTGTAAAAGGGCCCTGGGTGGGAGAGTGTGGGCCAAGGGCAAGAGGTGAAATCCAGGGAGCAAAGTGTGGCTTTGGGCCCACATATGTCTCCCCCAATCCAGTTCTGAAGCTCTGGGCTGAGACAGACTTCTTGGATCAACCTTGTTTTGACCCATAATTAAGAGTGAATTTCCTCTTCAGGAAGTTGTTTCTTGCCAAGGACTAGTAGTTCATGTTTTAATGGGATCTATTGATTGTGTGTGTGTATATATATATATATTCAAAACCATTACTGGATTTATGGTCACTTCTGAGTTTGTTCATTTTCTTTATCTTGCAGTCTGTGCAGCCTTGGAGCAAAAAATAATAAAAATAAAATAGTATCGTACAATGGCCTATTCTGGTTTAAAAGTTAACAATCCTGTTTTGCACCTGATTCAGTTTAATTTGGGTTTTTTAATGGACGTAAAGAGTTTGTACACTCCAGTGGGTTCTCAGAACTGCAGAGTAGCCAGATCCATCAGTTTGTTAATCTGAAAATAAAATAGGAGTATTAAGTAAAATGGGTGCAGTGGGTTAAACCCCTGAGCTGCTGAACTTGCTGACAAAAGGTCGCAGGTTCAAATCTGGGAAGCAGTGTGTGCTCCTGCTGTTAGCCCCAGCTTCTGCCAACCTAGCATAGTTTGAAAACATGTAAATGTGAGTAGATCAATAGGTACCGCTCCAATGGGAAGGTAACGGTGCTCCATGCAGTCATGCCAGCCAAATTACCTTGGAGGTGTCGGCTCTTTGGCTTAAAAATGGAGATCAGCACCAACCCCCAGAGTCAGACACGACTGGACTTAATGTCAGGGGACTACCTTTACCTTTTACAGATTGATGGCACATATACATGGTTGAATTTGCCAGGATATGTAGTGGTATCAGGGGAAAACCTTTACTACTACTTATTAAGTAACTTATTTATTCATGAAGTTGTGCTGGTGGTTATGTGTATAACTTGGAGCAAAAGTCTTGTTGTAGTCTTCTTCACTGTTTTGTTGGCTATAGCCTTGAGTCGCAAGTCTTGGTTTACATCTCCGAATCGCTCTTTGTGCATCTTGTTTTGTAGTAAAAGCTCATCTGCAGTTGGCTGTTCTTTTTGCTTTTGGCAGTTCTACCATAGTTTATGTTTCATTATTATATAAATATCACATATTCCCAGTAGCTGCTTTGCATCCATTTATTAGAATATGATTTCAGCAGTCCCTTGATCTTCTGCCAATGAGAGGATTGTAGAAATCTTTCCTCTGATAAATAAGGAAATCTATTAACAGTGTTCTGTCTTACTTGGACTTGAATACCTGGCTCCACCCTTTGTATGCTCACCTTTAGGCAGGGTCACTACATGAGTAGCCCCTCTGTTTGTTTACTGGTGGGAGTCTTCTTTCATTGCAAATAAGTCAGGATAGATGTTTCTCTTTAGGTTAGATTTGGGTTGTGGTCTTTTGTCAATATAAACAGCACTTATTAATTTTGTTGTACATCCATTTGGATGTAGAATCTTGGAAGTATTTCTAGCAGGTTGAAATGGACATGCCGTTTCCTTGTTGTAAGTTCAGTGGAACTCTGGCCCCCATCTACACTGCCATATAATGCAGTTATAGGGTAGTATATGGCAGTCAGTGTACACTCATATATTGCAGTGCAATACAGTTCAACTGCATTATATGAGTCTACACTGACTATATAATACGGCTTCCAACTGCATTGTATGGCTGTGTAGATGGGGGTTATATGCAGCCATCTTCTGAATAAACATGTATAGGGTTGCACTGTGCTTAGAGCAGTACTCTTTGTATTAATTCTAATATTTTAAGATTAAAGCTCTTATCAGAGCAGTGGGAAATTTGCGAATGAAGATTAAAATGATCAGAAGAGCTAAGTTTTCAAACCAATTTAAAGTGTGAGACCTGAGGGGCATGGTCAGCGCAATTCAGTAGTGTCTTTTACTGAAAATAAGATTAAATGATTAAAAGATGAAGTACTTTGGCCACATAATGAGAAGACAGGAAAGCTTGGAGAAGACAATGAAGCTGGGGAAAATGAATGGAAAAAGAAGAGGGGCCGACCAAGGGCAAGATGGATGGATGGTATCCTTGAAGTGTCTAGCTTGACCTTGAAGGAGCTGGGGTGGCCACAACCCACAGGGAGCTTTGGCGTGGGCTGGTCCATGAGGTCACAAAGAGTCGGAAGCGACTGAACGAATAACAACAAAAGATTAAATGATCACAAAATGTATTTCTTACAGCGCAAGTTTCAGTAGATTCTGAGTTTCATGATAACTGGAAGAGGGTTTGTGTTGTGGAATGCTTGCATGGCCAGAATCACTGGGTTGCTGTGAGTTTTCCGGGCTGTATCGCCGTTTTCTCTCCTGATATTTTGCCCATATCTATGGCAGGCATCCTCAGAGATTGTGAGGTCTGTTGGAAACTAGGCAAGTGAGGTTTATGTATCTGTGTAATAATGTCCAGGGCGGGCAAAAGAACTTTTTGTCTGTTTGAGGCAAGTGTGAATGTTGCAGTTGGCCACCTTGATTAGCATTAAATGGCTTGCAACTTCAAAGCCTGGCTGCTTTCTGCCTGGAGGCATCCTTTGTCGGGAGGTGTTAGCTGGTGTTAACTGGAAGAGCGTTTGATTTTTTAAATAATTCATTGATTCCTTTGGAAATTTCAAGAGATTTAGAAGGACCTTGATAATTTCTTACACCAAACAGATGCGCGAGCTTCATACAATACGTGTTTGGGATGTTTCCCCCTTTTATATTACCGGTGCCTCAAAATCCAATATAAAGCCTGTATTGGCAAGTTTTCAAAGTAGTCATTTCTGTATATCCCCTTGTCTTTTCAGATATGCAGGGTATGAGAAATCCCAAAATCCCTTTTAGATGTGAAAGTGCTGTGGTTGTTTCACGCACCCCTCCTTTCTGCTGCTTATCTGTGGATTCTGTTTTGCTGCACAAGAATAGCTCATTCCATACGCTTGAGAAAGAGGTGCCTACTGGCTCGCACTAATTGCTGTGACCTTTGAGTACTTCACCATCTTGCATCTTGTTGCCTTTCATTCTGTAGCTTCTTCCCGCTGCTCTGTGGTAAACATTCAGGAAGGCTCCCTCCCCCACCATTCCCATATGTTCAGGGAGGTTATTTCTCGAGTAGGTACACTTAGAATCTAAATATACCTTAAAGTCACCAGATACTGTTTGATCCTGGAAGCTAAGTAGGACTAGCTCTGGTTAATTTTTGGGTGGGAGGCTACCATTAAATACTGGTGTCAGAAGCTATTTTTCAGAGGAAGAAGCTGGCAAAACTGCCTCTGAATATTTTGCCTTAGAAAACCCTAGACATTTATAGGGTCCCCATTATTGGCAGGTGACTTGATACACAGAGTTTTGCTCAGAATTGCATAGTGTTGATGCTTAAACAGAACGAGAAAGACCACTTCCCTCCTCCATACACACACACACACACACACACTCCTGACACCACCAACCTCCCCCCATCCCTAGCCCTCTAGTGCACTGTTGGAGGTCTCCTAATTACATCTCTATTGATTTTTATGTTTCTACAGGGAGAGGCAGGAGCAACTTATGGGATACCGCAAACGAGGGCCGAAACCAAAGCCGATGGTTGTTCAGGTAAATTCTCTCCATTCTTTTGTTAGAATAATACAAAGCAATACTATGTATAAAAATAATTATGTTATAGTGTATAGAATTGTTGTTGGATAGAATGATTTTGTGGGAGCCTTTGTTATTGGCTGCTGCGCTTTTGTTTAATTGGCAAATAGCAGCATCTTTGTTTTTACCATTCCCTGGGGAAGAGAGTTTCATTTTGGTTTCATCATGCTCTGGGAGGCTCTGTATGGATGGATGGATGAATAGATAAATAGTGTGTGTGTGTGTGTGTGTCACACGCTTGCATGCAAATGTATTCCTCATTTTAAATGTCAGCGGAAGCTCAGCACACCCTTTCCCCCGCTAGCTGCCTAACCTACAGATTAATAGGACCACTTGGCCAATGTGGGTAAGAGCTCTTCTGACCAAGAACAGCAGATTTGGACTGCTGACTTGGATGTCCATTTACTGAGCTCTCTATGCTCAGAAAGAAATGTAATAATTGATGTTTCGTAGAACAAGATGTGAAATGGCTATTTGCCATCTTGCATTCTCAGCTGAGTAGCAGATCTGCATGTGAAATATGATTCCTGGTTAATGTTTGTGAACAGTAATGGACAATAACTTCTGTGATTTGGCAAGAAGTAAATGAAGACTAGGCAGTCGTGGTGGAGTTCACAGCAATACTTTCTGTCTGCTTACTGAACCACTTCCTTCCTTGGTTCTCCAGGCAGGTTGTTTTGCTATTTTTTGCTATCAATTGGCTCAAAAGGCCAATTGATTTGAGGGATAAGATGTTGATGCTATTATGTTTATTTATGCTTTACTTTTCACCCAGGATTGGGACCCAACTAGGATGAGTAGGATGGGGGGTGGGGGCAGACAGAACAGAACAAGATATTTGACATTCAGAGCATCACTTGATTGTCTTTTAGTCAGAGCTTGGAAAAGACATTATTTTCTTGAATATAATTTCCAGAATCTCAGCAGTCAGCATTACAGAGAATAATGACATTTTAGTAAGCCCAGGTTTCCAAAAGGTTTAATAACATTTGCCATCTCTTCTTGTTGGGCATCCTTACTAATGGACTTATTTTCCCTGTATGCAGTTGCCGTCTTTTGCACGCCGCTCTAACATCCTGAGTGGCCTCCAAGACCCTGTGATGGAGAACAGGCCCAAGCTGGATTTTGGCAGCCCTGGCAAAAGCCAACAGCAGCAGCAACAACAACAGCATCAGCAGCATCAGTATGAGCTCAATAGCAAGAAGCACCACCAGTACCAGCCAAACAGCAAGGAGAGCAGCATCAAACACCAGTCCCACAGCAAAGGGAAGTACTACTACCAACTGAACAGCAAGAAGCATCATCACTACCAGCCGGATCCCAAGATGTATGAGCCCCACTACCAGCCCAGCAACAAGGAGCCCCAGCAAGGGCAGGCCTGCCTAGACCACAGCAAAAGCCCCCTGATGTCCCAGTCAGACAAATGGTCTCACAGCTCAGCAAAAAGCTTGCTGAACCCAGTAAAGAATCTGAGTGGCCTGGAAGGGAAGAGCGGAACTGAGAAGAACCTCTCTAGTGGCACAGGACCCCCGCCACCGCCACCACCCCTCCCACCTCGGGATGGGGTAGCCAGCAATGGCATTGGGGGCAAAATGAAGATTGTGAAGAATAAGAACAAGAACGGACGCATAGTGATAGTCATGAGCAAATATATGGAAAATGGCATGCAGGCAGTGAAGATCAAGTCCGGAGAGTCCCACAAGAAACGGGTGACTGAGGACAGGACTCCTAAGAAAGGGTCGGAGGAGAGACCAGAGTCATGGAAAAGGTCTGGTGGGGAGAGGTGGCCGGGCAGTAGCCCCAAAGACAAGCCTGGTGCAGAGGCTGGTCGCGTGCCAGCAGAGCCTGGGACTGTCTCCCCAAAGACTTCTCCAATCCCTGGCCAAGAAGTGCCCATTCCTACAGAGCAGCAGCCCTTGCCCCTCACCACCAAGGCCCACCAAGCTTCCTGGACCCTGGACCCCAGTCAGCGAGATCACAGCTCCACTGCTGTGGGGCTCAACCTCTCGCCCAGCTGTGGTAGTGGCACCTCCCGGAAGCGCTGCCTCTCTGAGCCTCACAGTGACAAAGAGGGTGGCAAGAAGCGCCTGACATCCCGGAGCATCAGTGCCCCCAACCCTTGCCTGAGCCCTTCTGTCCCTGAGAGACAGGAGCCCCCTGCTCTTCCCACTGCCCAGCCTGAGGTCATTCTGCTGGATTCGGACTTGGATGAGCCCATAGACTTGCGGTGTGTCAAGGCTCGGGGAGACACAGAGACCAGCTTGGTGCAAGTGAAGCCAGAGGCCTCCCCAATGCTGACCGACAAGGCAACACCAGAACCTCAGAAGCAGGTGGAACGCTTTGAGACAGAGGTGGAGGAGGAAGAAGAAGAACCTTTGCAGGAGTTCAAGCCTTTCTTTGGGAATATAATCATAACAGATGTGACTGCCAACTGCCTGACTGTAACCTTTAAGGAATATGTGACAGTGTGAGGAAGCTCTGGCAGGGCTTCCAGTGCACTCTCCCTTGGCAGCCTGGCCTCCCTGTCCTCCTCCTCCACCACCGAGGTTGAGTAAACTCCTGTGGCGCCACCATGAATGCAGGGCAGGTCCGTTGAGATGGGACACACACACACACCCTGCCTTGGAAGAAGGAAGGTGATGTGGGGCATGAGAGAGCTTCTGCCTCCCCAGAAGGTGACCGTTGGTCTGGATTGGTCTCTGGTTTGCCACCTGCCTTCTAGGGGTCTTGGGTATCAGGATCAGGTGAGGGTAGCAGCTTCCCAGTTAACTCACGGGAGAGTTACATAGTATTATATTTTAACAGTGCTAACTTGTCAAGTGGTTCTTGCTCCCGTTTGTATGTGGTGTTGCTGAACATGTATTGTTTGAGCTGAAGGCAGGCCTCCCCAGGCGGGCCATGCAATTATATTTATTTGTAGGTATTTATATAACAAAATATAAAAAGCCTAGATTTATGGAGTTCCCTAGATTTGCCCTATATATATATAATTATATTGAATACATATATATATTATATATATATTAAAAGTTATATCAGAATATTTTCTTTTCTTCCCTTTAAAAAAGCCACTCCTGGTTTTGTGTTTCTCATTTTTTTTCTTTTTGCAGGACCATCCCTCCTTCTCGTATATATATTTTGATACTGTTAACACATGTTGTTTTCAATGAGCAAAAACAAAAAAATTAATAATAATAATAATAATAATAATAATAATAATCAATATCTAAAGCTAAAGCTAAACAAGCTGTTATAGAAACTGCTGCTACTAGAAATGTCTAAACTAAGCTTCCAATTATTATGAATTGCTTGAATGTAAATATTAAATGGAGATGTTGAAAGTGCATTTGATGTTCTGCAGCTAGCCTGAGTCTGGGATGCAAAGACTAGCCGTAAAGTGGTGCAGCCTTAGCACCAGATGGGCACCTATTCGTCGTCTTGGGGGGCGGGAGGGGTGGTGAAGGTACGGAAACTGTGTGTCATGCAGTCGTTGCAAAGGACTATAAACCTTTCTAAAAATGATAGCATGTTTTGCGTGTCTTTATTACAACTTTGGTTCTCCTTGGGTTTGGCAGTTGTATATATGTCCAAAACATATGTTGTGTCTTGACTCTCCTGCCTTAGCATGTTGTAAGTGCAATGGGCCTTTGGTATCTGCTGCAGTTCAGTTCCAGGACCCTACGCTATGGACACCAACATCTGTGGATGTTCAAATCCCATTGCATTTAATGCCATAGGAAAATGATGTCCATCATATAAAATCGCAAAATTGAGGATTGTTCATTGGACCTTTTTTGTTTGGGAATATTTTAAGCTGTGGATGGTTGAATCCATGCATACAGAATCCATGGATATGGAAGACTGTACTTTGCATACTGTGAGTCTTAGTTGGTGCCATACCAGTGGGTTTGGTATGTTGGATTTGGTGACCATTAGCTGGAAGTGAGTGAAGGAAGGACTTGTAGATGTTGGACAGGTACTAAAAGATTTCTATCCCACATTTACAGTCACTCAAGTGTTTACTGTTGGGCAGGAAATTTCAAACTGCATGTGATCTCCATTTTCTTTTCTTTCTGAGTCCTCATATTCTTCCAATTTAAAAAGCAATCTGCGTGGGAAATTGCCCTATAAATGCCACCAAATGTAATATTGAACAGCATTTGAATATCTTATGCCGCCCAACCCTCCCAAACTTGCACAAATGCTTTGAAGTTGTCCAGAATTGGCTAGCGAAACTAGACCAGCAAAACAAAGGATAGACTTCTAAACACCAGCTCTTACCCTGTGGTGGTGCTCTGACACTTTCTGCCATGGGATTCCTTATCAGTGAAAGAGAAGCCTGTTGAGATTGCATAGTCCAGGATTTCTGGGTCTTTTCTTGTTATTTCGTTCTCAGAATGCCTATAACTGACTGTGAACTAGATCAGAACTGTTGAAATAAATGAAACTTGCACAAATGGTTAGTAACAAGTTCCATTCATTTCAGTGTGTCTGCTTTAGTTGGAACTGAATTTAGTCCACATGTAATTACAATGGGCCTCTGGTATCTCTTGGGTATGGCTCCAGGAGCACCTGTAGATACCAAAATGTGTGGGTGTTCCATTCCTATTATATACAGTGGCCATTCTTATATAAAATAGCAAAATTGAGGTTTGCTTGATTATTTTATTTGGAATATTTTTAAGCTGTGGATGGTTGAATGTGTTGATACAAAATATAGATATTGAGGGTTACTTGCAATTGTCTCTTACTTAAAGTGCTTTCTCATTGCTGTTACAGGAGTGTAGTAGGTTTATTTCAGGCTATATGGCCATGTTCTAGAGGCATTCTCTCCTGATGTTTCGCCTGCATCTATGGCAAGCATCCTCAGAGGTTCCAGCCATGAAAGCCTATGACATAGTTGCTTTGAGTCTGCGTATGGAGAGGAAAAGCAGGATATAAATAAATATAACAATAATAGTTGACACAGTAATACCAGTTTCCTTTGTATTTGGTAAAAAATTCAGGTGATTACTAATAAGCAGTTCATTCTTTTCTTGTCAAAAAAATTCAATGGAAAAGACCGATAGGTCGGAGGTTCAAATCCAGGGAGAGCTCCCCGTTTGGGGTCATGTGAGACACCTCCCACAAGGATGGTAAAACATCCTGGCATCCCCTGGGCAACGTCCTTGCAGACAGCCAATTCTCTCACACCAGTAGCAACTTGAAGCTTCTCAAGTCGCTCCTGACATGAAAAAAAAGGGGAAAAAAGAAAAATGATTGTTTCTTCATAAGAATCATACACAGGGCTTAGCTTGCGAATGTTTCATTTCTACCAGCAGTGCTCTGAAAGTGAACTGAGGACTTTGGTCATGTCACAACACTGAGCAGCAGTTTATGGCAATTAAGCAAAGTCTATTTTCAACAAAATACAGATGTTAGAAGACCAACAGGGTGGACATATCTCTGTCCCCAGTGGTTTAATTTGATTTATGGAGCTTCTTTTAAAAAGAGAAGGAACTTAAATATAGGCTTCTCATTTCAAGTGTTGGACTGTGTTAACTGACCCTGCTAAATGTAAATCTGTTGTATTCTAAGAAATATTTGGGCTGCTATTTTTTAACGAGAAGCTGCCCCCACAAAATTGAATAGGATTTCTCCAGGAAGTTAATTAATACAGGATGGCAGTTTTGAAAAACCTCAGCTTTGAGCACAGATTTTTTATAAAATGGCAGCAAAAACTTGGAGAACTATAATGCAGTTTGGCCTTCGTAATGCATTGAGCCATACTTCCTGTATCACATACATGTCACTGGCTGCAAGATGAATCTTCCTGCTATTCTAGTAACCTTAATTATGTTTAATCATTTTAATCATTGGTGGTTAGCTGTTTGTGCAAAATGCATTTATCACTACTAAATGCAAAACAATCTAATTGCAACATGTTTCTAGATTCTGCCAAGCCCATGCTGCTTGCAAGCAGATCCCCCTCCCCTCCCATTTCCTCCCCAGATCTCTGGCCAGGGCAGTGGTTAGAGGCTCTGAAGTACTGAGCTTTTGGGCATGGCATCTGTGGGTGTTTTGAGGAACACCATTTCCTGCCAGCCATATCTTACATTAAGAGCAAGCAAGTCACTGACAGGCAGCTTCAGGTGCAGCTGATTTAGCAAGCAGGCAAAACGGATGTGGCCCATCCGCTCTTTGCGTAGCAAGGAGCAGAACTGTATTTTTAGTGTGTGATGTTTGCTCTTGAGCTCTGCTTGGCAGCGGCTGGAGTTTAGTGACTGTGCAAAAGGAGGTGAGCACAAGTGCATGTGCAGCCTGTTTGTGCATCATGTGAAAATACGAGTAGCCATTTGGGAGGAATGGCAGGGATATTTTGCATTTTCAGCTAAAATGGTCACAGTTTTGTGTAGATCAAAGGTTGGATCAAGGTTTAGCCAAGCCCAGAAAGCAGTTGAATGTGATTAACCTATCCTGTTTGATTCCAGGAGTCTGTTCCAACCATGGCTAAGCCTAGATCCCACCCACTGTGCTTACCCTGTCCTTGAACAGATCACATGACTGCATTCCACAGATGTACACTATATTTCAGTTGTACCTGACTCTTCCTTAGGGGAGTTCAGAGCAGGATCAATAAGGTTCATGCTCTCTCCTTTTCTCGTCTCCCAGCACTGCTGGCACAACATGCTTTAATTTCACAAGTCCGGACCTAAATGCACAAACTCTGCGAGGGTACTTATTTCTGTTTCAGGAAGTGATAGTTAGAAAATAAGAACACAGTCCTAGGGCCTGTCTATATCACACAACCCTAGCACTATGATTGCATTTTATCTTCCATGGCAGCACCCATTGGGATATTTTACAGTGTTCAGCTAGGTAGCATCTCCTATGGTGTGTCTACAAATCCCAGGATTCCATGGATGCAGGCATGTAGCAGTTAAAACATCATAATGCTGCAGTTGTGTGGCGTGAAAGGGCCCAATTGTGCATGCAACATGTGTGCTTGCTGCACTTGTGGAGTGTTGAATGAAGACAAGCTGTTCTCCATATAAAAAAGAGTGATCTGATGTTGAAAGCAAAATCTTGAGTGTGTTGAGGGCACAGCAATTTTGTCTCCAAAGGTCATACAATACAGACAACATTGTTATTTGTAACATGTTCCTTTCAGGCTCTGTAAACTAAGCACAGAATTAATGGTGTATCTTGCTGTTAACTGACTGGCATACATATGTGAGGATAACTATATTGCCATTCATATACGAGGCCAATTTCTGCAGGAATGCATGAAAGGAAAGATCAGTTTGGTTGCTTCTGTAGGGCTGCTGCTTTTGCAGGATTTGGAACTGCTTCAAATGGGTGGGCCGCCTTCTTTTTTCCCCACCCGCGTGATGTAAACAGAAGTTGATGCCAAGGGCATTCCTCCTTCATGGTCTCTGGCTCTCATTCCTGGCACTTCCTTTCGCCTTCCCGAGTCAAAATAGTGGGTTTTCCATCCAAACATATTTTCTCCTGCAAATATTTGTAAAACACAGATGACAGAATGTTGGAATTCTATTTTCAGAATCCGTATTTTAGCATCCAAAAACTAGTGTTTGGGCTTTCTTTCAAACACAAATGTGTTTAAATTATTAACTATAGTGATGTATTTATCAGATTGTCAGCTATCATGTAGAGTTGCCAGCTTTTTTTTTTTTCAAGGCACTGATCTTGTGCCTAGAGAAACTTCATCAAGAAAGTCTTTCCTGTCAAAGATGTGGTGAACAAGTCTTGCAGCTTCTCCTTTTGATGGCAGGAAAGCTCAATTTCTGCATATCAAGCTATTATTAAAGAAACAATAGAGAAGCTACTGACAATCTATTCCTTGAAATATGTGTATGCCTCTCTTTAGAAGAGTTACCATTGGTAAAGGGACTAGTAACTCTTCTTAGATATCCAGCATGATGTAGTGGTTTGAGCTTTAGACTAGAATTCTGGGAGGTAAGAAATCAAATCCCTTCTTGGCCATGGAAACCCACTGGGTGACCTTAGCCACATTAAAATCTCTGCCTCATAAGGCAATGGCGAATCAATGTTGGATAAATCTTCCCCTGTGATAGAATTGGAACAAATTGGAGATGTTTTGACAGCATATAGTAACAATAACCACAATTCTAACAACTCTTCTTGAATGTGCCAATTAATTCAGCGTTATAATAGTTTTGCCGTGAGCATAAAATGTGAATGAATTTAGGTTTATATCACTTAGGAACTATTGTAACCACCCATTCCAGTTTGACCTATTCAAGGCTTTCCATTTCTTGGGTGATCTTGAGGTCATTCAGTGCAAGACTGCAAATCCAAGGATATTGCGGAATACCATGGACTTGCTAGACTATGTGGTTGGGGCTTATCCTTCGACTTGACACATTTTCCTATAGAATGGTTTGACAAGGCCCTGGTTTGATTTGGATCTTTACTGAGAGGAGCCACCATGGATTCATATTCAATGCCTAAAAACACCACCCTTTACATTGCACAGCATCACAATGAAAGAGATCTTGCTTGTTTAAGATCCCTCTAATGCTTGGCCAACTTGATTTGTTAGCATAATCAAATGACAGAGTTTTAGTTATCCCCATCCTTGGGTTTGTATTTTAATCATACTGGACTATTCATTCAGCCCTGCTTTGTTTCTCTAAAGAAAAATACTGGGATCTGAGATATTTCTACGATGTGTTCCATAGATTGAAGCTATGCCTCACTACATATAGCCAGCTGCACCTAACACAATCTTTCCTTTTATGTGGCTGTCATAGCATTTTCCTTTTTTGCATATAGTTACCTTGTTGCTAGGTATGTTTGCTATTACTTGGTTCCAGTGAAGCCCCAAAACTTCAAGAATATCTGCAGCCAGTGCTTTTTTTGGTGCTTGTGCACAGTAACCCAGTAAGCTAGATCTGCCTTCTTCTCATGCCTGAGCAGGCCAGTGACTTTTGAGCCTAAACAACCCATGGACCGCAACATCCAAAACACAAAGGAATTGTGTAAGATTTTTTCTTCTTCACAAACTCTTGGCATGTATGAACAGAACTATGGTATGGTGTTGGAAAGGGACATTTCCTCTTTGGCTGAAGCAGGATTTTTCAAATCTGAACAAGCACTGTTAATATCTGTCACATAAGGAAGCCAGGCCCCTGTTTCAAATTTCCAGCCTTGCCTGATTTCAGCTGAGAGGGACTTCCTATTGCAGCACTATGACTGTCACAGGTGAGTGCCAGTGGACAATTACACATCTGTACACTGACGCAGCATAGAGAAGGAACAGAACTGATATGGAGGGGAGTGATGTGTGTCAATCTCTGTTTATCATTCCTTTTTGATATATTGATATAAGGCAGACTGTCTTCAGGTTTTTTTGGGTGGGGAGGAGAGCAAAGTTCAGTGTGTTAGCACAAGTCACTTTGAAAATACATAACAGTATTTTAGAGGTTGAACACCTCTGGCCTGTGGGCCAAATTTGGACTACATTCCTGCTAGGCTTCATTTGTGCAGGTCACTGACCTTTGCTAGCCCACACTGAGCCATTCATATTGATTTGATTCTGCTGTGTTCTCAGGCTTCAAAATCAATGGAGGAACCTTTGCACAACACAGATAATAAAAATGCCTGGACGTGAGTGTCCTTGTTCTTCTCTGCACTGCACAGTAAAAAGGGCGCCCCTCCTTCCATGGTCACATCCACTCCTAGAATCAGACTGTGATACAGTTTCACCATGTTAGTGTGGACCCTGAGAGAAGAATCCTGTTCCAGTCCTTTCACAATCCTTTATTGAAGAATCCTCTTTGGAAGAATCCTGCAACCAAACCAGTTTTTTCTTCTGGCAAAAGATTTTCCTCTCGCCTAATAAGGCATTCAAACATTCTGGCAACCCTTAAGCCATTTTACTGAATACAACTATAAGTGGGCAGATGGATTTGCAACTGAATCTATCTGCCTTCAAATATCCATAGATTCTGAGGATGCTTTGCCTTGCCTTACAAGTTATTGGTTCCAGTCAAAGTTACAATACTTGCTAGCATATCTCCATTTTCCCTGTTAATTTCTGGTACTGAATTTAAAGGATGCTTATACCTGTGTAAAATAAGAATTGCACTATTCACAAAACTGGTCTGACAAGACTGGATAAACATTATAGCCAAGCGCAATGATGACTGTAAATGCAGCTTGGAAAATGCAATGGGAGTTCCAGACAACCTGAGAAAGTGTGGCAGACGGGCAGATGGCAAACACCCCAGATTTGCTCAAGATCATTATATTTAGACATAAAAGGGTGATATTTTAAAATATTACACCCTCTGACCTGTGAAAAGAAATGTAAAGGGAAAATATATTCCTGTAGATGAATAGGAGACATTCTGGCAAGATTTGGGGGGGGGGGGGGCAGTTATAGGTGTCATGGGAAGGGCATTTATTTTACAGGGAAATATCTGGCATTGAAGAGGTTCCTACAAAAGCTCCAGAGGGATGAGGAGGGCTGCAAAGGGAAGGAATGGACAATAAAATGGTGTTCTCTCTCTCTCTCTCTCTCTCTCTCTCTCTATATATATATATATATATATATATATATATATACACACACACACACACACACACACACACAAACACATACAACATTATGTATAGCACTGGTGTTATGATCAACTTCACTTGGATTGCTAACCAATATGGTTACTTTTTCTTAAATAGGGATGTTACAGCCTTCAAGACCCCAAAATTGACCAAAATTATTAGAGTAATGATTGTGCTGAATCATAAGTGTGATCATGCCTGACCATTAAAACTGGTTAAAAGTAACCCTGCTCTGAAATGTGTCAGGTTAAAAAAGAAACCTGGTTTACTCATAACTTGGTTAACCAGTTAGAATTCTTGAGTAAACCAGATTTCAGAGGCTGGGGGGGGGGGGGGTGAGTTAGAACCCTTAACCCTCACCCCCACCCCACTGGCTACAGCCCTGCATTCCATGATAGATATTTGGAAAATAATGCATATGATGGATAAAGAGAAAATATTTCTGCTTAACTATAATGCTTGTAGGAATCCATTCAGTTCGTGGGTGGTGGAATTATGATTGAAAGAAAATACTTCAGATCTTGTATAATAATTCATTTTATGGGATTTGTTGTCATAAAATATGGTGATGGCCAATAGCCTGGATGTCTTTAAAGAGGAATTATTCAAATTCACAAAGGATCATTCTAGTAGTAGCTGCTATTCATAGTGGCTGTTTATGTAACCTCCAGGTTCAGAGACAATGAATATCAGTTGGTGGGAGCAATAATGAGCCAATTGTCAGTGCCATGAGGGATTCCCGGAGGCATCTGGCTGGCCAACATGGGAACCAAATGCTGGACTAACTAGTTCTTTATCTCCATCCAAGAAGGTTGGCCTTCCATTCTGCACTGTGAATAAGCACTGGGCATTATGTCACACCCCATGCTTTTTGTCTGGCTTTTGGAGGCCAACACTCAACACTTCAATTTGAATGCTTGCCCCCTTTCAAGGAAAATTTAAGACCAGTTAATATTTAGCCTTCTTTAGCAGAGTTCACAACTGGGGGGGGGGGGGGGGGCTTCCACACCGCCCTATATCCCAGAATATCAAGGCAGGAAATCCCACAATATCTGCTTTGAACTGGGGGGCCTTCCACACAGCCCTGCATCCCAGAATATCAAGGCAGAAAATCCCACAATATCTGCTTTAAACCGAGTTATCTGAGTCCACACTCCGATAATGTGGGATTTTCTGCCTTTATATTCTGGGATATAGGGCTGTGTCGAAATGCCCTGGGAAGCACGAGATCTCTTGGGTTTTTCTAAGACTAGTTTTAGCAAAGTAAGACAAACAGGAAGTATGCAAATTTAAAAGCTCAGAACTTTACTAATTACATTGAAAGACACATTCAAGCATGTATACATGCAGTGCTTAAGTTCTGGTTAACCACCGGAAAGTGTCAAGATGAGCACTTCAGTAGAGGCTGCACCCAGTAAAGACTGTTCTTGGAAGGGGGCGGGGGGATCTTTTATGGGATTGCAAACTTACCTGGAGGTCCTCTGGTCAGATGGTGTGATTGCTTAGAAGCATCCTCACAATGGGTGACTGAACAAATAGGGAACATTTTGGAGACATATGGCATCTAGGCTAGAGGTAGGAAGGCAATTGCTTTCTACCACAAAGACCTTAAGCAGACTGTCGCTTTAAGAAACACCGGGCTGGTAGAACCTACTATATGAAAGGACTGTCTAAAGCTCCATTGGTCTACTAGCAAATGGTTGAAAGGGGTTGAAGAGAATGCTTGGTTGGGAAAGAGTTTCCAACTAATATAAGACCACTTTGTCAGATCATAGCAACATTCAGCTTTCATATTGCTTTCTATAACAAAGACCTTAAGCAGACTGTCACTTTAACAAACACCAGTCTGGTAGAGCCTACTATACCAGTGGTTCTGAACCTGTGGGTCCCCAGATGTTTTGGCCTTCAACTCCCAGTAATCCTAACAGCTGGTAAACTGGCTGGGATTTCTTGGAGTTGTAGGCCAAAACATCTGGGGACCCACAGGTTGAGAACCTCTGTGCTATATGAAAGGACACATCACCTGCTAGTACTGCAATCTTTTAAATGTGATTAAATGTAGATGTGTAGGATGTCACCTGCAATTCATGGGGGAAATAACCACAAACCTGAGTACATGCTTCAGGAATCACATTTCTGGAGTCATGTCCAGGAAGCTGGATCAACCAGTAACCAGACATTTCAACTCTGAACATTACAGCCCCTCCAGTCTATCCCTGTTTGGTACTGAGGTACCATCTCCTTTGGGCTTTTTTGGTAAAAGAGAGAATTTCTCATCAAAACCAAAACCAGATAATTTTAAATCAGTACTTTAGATGCAGCTCAGTTTCATCTTCAGCAACTGAAGTAGGTAAAAGCCAGAACGTTTTGTTCATGTTAAGTTTTCCATTTTGTTTGTTAATCGCCTCTCCCTCCACCCCTCTCTACACGCACACAATTCATAGGATACATTTGACTATTGTGAAATATATCGTATGCACTGTAACAGTTTTCTTAAACATTCTTTGCTTCCAGCTTGCATTAAATATAACTATCCCAACAAGATATTTGCAGGGTTTTGTTTGCAAGAATAGTATAGAATTTCCATCCTCCTTGGATCATGCCCTGATAGATATTTAAAACATTCTGGTTTTGACTTGATTGTTTGTGTACCTTGTGGCATGGTAAGATTAAAAGGTAAGGTAAGTTAAGAGAGCCATATGATGGATTCAGTTCTACTTCTCCCTCTTCAAAAGGGAAATTGCAGCACCTAACAAAAAAATGATTCAGACTCAAGGATGCCGTATGGCCCCTAAGGTAATACAGAAGAATGGATCTGTTAGAAATTGCTTTCAAGAAAAGCAAAAAAATCTGTGGTGTGATGCAGAGTCGTGCATTGTAGAAACTACCTATTGATTTGTGGCGGGGAGGAATGATATTCCAAAACTCACTATGTCCAGTTAATATGCAGAGATACCATTACAATTATGTCTCATCAGAAAAGAGTAGAATTGCTGTATAAGCTTCGCCCTATTGCTATAAAATGACTGGAAGTAGCTTAGTAAATTACTGTTGTATGTACAATAAGGAGCAAGCACTTTGTAAATTAAGCAGATAACACATATGGAATGCACAAGCTAATATAGGTATTCTGAAACTGAAGAAGCCACTTCCTGGAAGACAAAACCATCAGCATGTAGATGCTTGTGGGCTAGGCTGCAGGGTATCCTTGCTTCCCAATAATCAGGAAGAAATATAAAGACATTCCTGTATAATTGCTCAGCATCTTTGTTTACTTTTTTTGTTATGCATTGAGGTACGTAGATCATTGATCTCACCCGATGTAAGCAGCACCTTGCAGAAGCACAATAATGCATTTTTTCAATGTTGTTTCACTTTTGTCTTTAAAAAACATGTATGTGGTTCCTCAAGAAAATTATTATTATTAATAATAATAACAACAACTTTGTTCTTATATCCTGCCATCACCTCCCCAAAAAGCTTGGGGTGGCTTACAGATAACACAAAGTGCCTAAAAACAAACATAAAAGTGAACACAATATAAAATACGTTGAAATAAAACACATGCACAGGCAAAAACATCAATTCAAACTCAATCAAGCTGTAAATTACTGGCACCATGGTCAGGCTGTAAACATTGGAATAAAATAAGTGCTGGCTGCAATAATGGAGAGAGGGCATGAGACAAAATGCAGGATGTGCGACTACTAGTAAGACAACTAGGGGCTAAATATTCTCAAAGGCTTGATTGAAGAGCCATGTCAAGTCCCTACAAAAGGAGGACAGTGTGGAGGTGTGTCTAATCTCCCTGAAGAGGGAGTTTCAAAACTGGGGGGCCACCACTGAGAAGGCCCCTTCCCTTGTCCCCACCAACTGAGTTTGTGATAGTGGTAGGACTGAGAGGAGGGCCTCCCCGGCAGATCTAAAACCCCATGCCAATTCATAGGGGAGGAAGCGGTCACTAAGATAAGCAGGATTTGAACTGTTTAGGGCTTTATAGGTGATAACTAGTACTTTGAATTGGGGCCGGAAACTTATCAGCAGCCAATGGAGCTGCTTTAGTAGGGGCATCACGTGCTCCATATAACTGCCTCCGGTTAGTAGCCTAGCTGCAGATCATTAGACCAATTGCAGTTTCTGAGCTGTCTTCAAAGACAGCCCCACATAGAGTGCATTACAGTAATCAAATCGTGATATAACTAAGGCTTTGACTACCATGGCGAAGTCCAACTTCTTGAGGTAGGGTTGAAGCTGGTGCACAAGCTTTAACTGTGTAAAGGCCCTCCTGGCCACCGCCAACACCAGAGTTTTAAGTGTCATCATTGAGTCCAGGAGGACTCCCAGAGTGTAACCCCATTGAGCACAAGTTGCCACCCAAAACCCCATTCGGCCTCATGGGGGGACCTCTGTCTTGTCTGGATTAAGCTTCAGTCTGTTAGCTCTCACCCAGTCCATCACAGCAGCCAGGCACTGGTCCAGGATCTGGAGAGCTTTCCTGGAATTCAGTGGAAAGGAGTAATAGAGTTGTGTGTCATCTACATATAGATGGCACCAAACTCCAAAACTCCAGATAACGTTCCCCAGAGGTTTCGTCTAGATATTAAAAAGCAAGGGGGATAGAATGGAACCTTGTGGGACCCCACAGGTCAAGGGTCAAGGGTCCAAGCAGGTGTCCCCCAGCTTCACCAACTGGTGCGATCCTCCATGAAGGAGCAGAGTCGCTACAGTGCAATGCACCCAAGACCCATCTGGAGAGCCGCCTGAGATGGATATCATGGTCGATGGTATCAAAAGCCACTGAGATGTTCTGGAGAACCAACAAGGACACACTCCCCCTGTTGAGCTCTCTGTGGAGGTCATCTACCAAGCAACCAAAGCATCTCCGTTCCATGACCAGGCCTAAAACCAGACTGCAGTGGATCAAGATAAGTGGTTTCATCCAAGAATGCCTGAAGCTGAGAGGCCACCACCCACTCTAGAACCTTGCCCAAAAAGAGGAGGTTAGATATGTGCCAGTAGTCATTTAATATCAAGGAATTAACCTAAAGAAAATCCATTGTATTTTTCCTGAATGTCTTAGGGCCCTTCTACGCCATATAACCCAGAATATCAAGGCAGAAAAATCCACAATATCTGTTTTGAACCAGAATATCTGAGTCCACACTGCCATATATTCCAGTTCGAAGCAGAAAATGTGGGATTTTATTCAGCTATGTGGAAGGGGCCTTAGTCAATCTTGAATCTTTGTACTGAAATGTTGTTGTTGTTGTTTGCTTTCAAGTCATTTCTAACTTATGGCTGAAATGTCTCTCTTCAAACACTATTATGCTAAAACCAAATATGGAACTCTTTCTCCCCTTCCTCATTAATGCAAACACAAAGAAAAACTAAAGAAAAAAAATCAATTGCAGATCTTCTCCCAGACTGGAAGGCCTGCTCCTCAACCAAGTGTGCTGTGAATCTTGATTTCCCACCAGATGACAGAAAGACTCCAGATGCCAGGCAAGAGTTCCCCACTGTGAACTGAGGGTGCCACCTGCAATGTGACCTGCAGGGATTTCTTGGCAGGCAAACCAATATGAAACAGGTTTTCTGAAAGATGGGCGATTGCTAGTGACTGACCTGGAAAGTTAGGGAAAGGCTCTGGGGAAATGCAAATTCTTGATATCTAGTTATTGAGACAACCCATGATAGATTTCTGTGGCAATGTTGTTAGTTGAGAACTGGTCACTCTTAATTCTAAGTTTCCAATGAATTTGAGGATGGAAATGTGTAGCCCCCAGTGATGCAGCGGGTTAAACCACTGAACTGCTGAACTTGCTGATTGAAAGGTCAGTGGTTCGAATCCAGGGAGTACGGTGAGCTCCCACTGCTAGCCCCAGCTTCTGCCAACCTAGCAGTTTGAAAACATTCAAATGTGAGTAGATCAATAAGTACCACTCTGGCGGGAAGGTAACGGTGCACCATGCAGTCATCCCAGCCATGTGACCTTGGAGGCATCTATGGACAACGCTTGCTCTTCAGCTTAGAAATGGGGATGAGCAGCATCCTCCAGAGTCAGAATGGCTAGACTTAATGTCAAGGGGAAACCTTTACTTTTACCTTTAATTCCTTTTACCAATGGGATGCAGGGGAACTGTGCCCTTGCCTAACCATACCAAACTGGCATCAGCACAGCTGGGCTGTGTGGCCTTAACACCCACCACTGGTGTGTGGTATAGCATCCATCTGTGGCCACAATATGGCTCCTGTTCAAGGTGCATTTTGTGCCAATGTATAAATGCAGAAGTGTTGAGCAGGAGTGGATTCCATAGAAGTTCAGCTACATCCCATGGCTCTCATTTTCTTGCCAAAATGCCTGGATCCAACTTCTGCTCCTTAAGAATATTCAGGTTTTTGAGGTGCATGAGGTTCTTTCTCAAAGGGAATGGAAAAGAGTTAACGGTATACAGAATACAAGCTAGCTTTTAGTGCCATAAGTTGGAGGCAAGTTATGTTATGTCTGCTACTGCAAAAAGGCAGGAAATGCTGTAGTATAAATTTTCTCCCCATCAACTGAGTTTGTTCATTGTCAAACGTCAGCATGCAATATACTTCACATCAGAATTAGGAGCAAAGTAAGCTAAAGTAGAAATGAAGATGAGTAAGATGGAAGTGCACACAGAGAACACAAAGCATGCTCTGATCATCTCAACTGGGAAAGAATATTGCTTTTCCTAGACTGAGAGCGAAATATAATACTTCTTCAGACAGTATTCCACCTCTTTCCACCTATTTCTCTATTATGAAAAATTCTGTAGAGGCCAAAAGGTTGCATTTTATAGCAATAAACTCCTGTTATTAAATCAAATCTCGGGACCTGGTTTGCATATCTGATTCTCAGAAGACACCAATTGCTTATCCTATTTCTCCACCGTGTACCATACTTTCTGATAGATAAATGGATTGCGACTGAGGTGTTCTGAAGTGCCCAATTAATTAGTTGCGTGATTTCTTTAAACATCCAAGCTTTCTTTCTGTGGTGAATATTTTAAAGTTGTCTAGTGTTTGGCAATGAGAGAAGATATCCTGAAAAGTGTTACTTATAAAAAGAAGAAAAGGTGCCCCTTTTTCCACCAAACAGCAAAGAGATTAATCTATATAAGTAAAAATGGAAATGTCCATTTGTGAATGACCTCAAATCTCCCAAAATATTCCACCAATTGCTTCAAAATTTAGACACAATGTAGCATTCGAACAGGGAAATGTTTTTATGTATTCACATACCTATTGTTTTTACCTGCCACACTTGTGACAGGTAAAAACATTCATGGCATCAAAAACAGCGCCATCTAGATTATATAGGCCATTATTATTATTATCATCATCATCATCATCATCATCATTATTATTTCACAGACAATGGAACAGCAAAAAATATTGTATACCCACAAGCATTATGAAATTGCATATATTAGAAACCAGTTCTTTCTCTTTTCTTTCTTTTCCATTTAACCAGACTGGGCCACAGCAATGCGTGGCCGGGTCATGCTAGTTAAATCAATGCAATCTATACAGTGCCCAAGAAGAGAAGGAGAACGAAATGTAACAACAGAGTCAAAATGCTTCCCCATATGAACATTCTCCAGATGTGTCAGATTATGAGTCCCACTATTCTCAATCCCTAAGGGCAGTAGATATGTGGGCTAGAAATGATAGGATGTATAATCCAGTGTATTTGGAAAATGTGAACCTGGCAGAGGTTGATGTAAATAATTGTCTGTTTGACTAGTGGTGATCTGACAAGGCCTGCCACTTTCTTAGATGTTAGATTCATTTGTAGTCATTTCTGGATCGCACACGCATACACACGCGCGCGCACACACACACACACATACATACATACAGTTTTGGAACAAATCTATGGTTCCTTGTACTTTCTTACTATTGGGGTACATATTTTATATTTTATTCTAATTGTTTCACTTTATTAGTATAAGAAACTATATAATTCCCATGGGCTGGGAATCCTTTTTTTCTTTTTGAAATGTTCTCCTTGTGTGAAAGTTGTTTATAAGAACAGGTCCTATTCATACTTTTGTTGGGAAATGGCCAATGATGCATTAAGATCCCCAGCTCCACCATGTTTTTTCCCCTCTCCTTTTCTGGCTTTACTTTAAATAAAACAGGTATGCTCCAACTCCCTATCCTAAAAAATTATCAAAGATTGCTGTTATGGTTCTATGGAGAGAAACAGCATAAAGGTAATGTGACCCCCTGTGTTTGGTTTTACCAGGAAAATTCATTGAGCTAATAATATGCGGGGGGAGAGAGGGAGGGAAGGAGGGAGAGATCCCATACATGGTTTAGAAACATGGACAAGGGAGTATAGATGTCATTTTCTGAATGCATGTGCTTTGCATGGACATGAAAAGAAAGGCTGTGATACCCAGGGGGCTGGTTCTTTTAATTAAAACCTAATGGCAGCCATTAGAAAGCTGCTTAGGAGTTGGGATGCTGGAGACAGATGAGAAAACAGACAAAGGTGCAAAATGAGGGCAATTTATCACATGGGTCAAGCTGTTTCCTCCAGCTGCAGAGAGCACAAATGTGTATCCCCAACATTAGATAGATGATAGATAGATAGATAGATAGATAGATAGATAGATAGATAGATAGATAGATAGACAGATAGACAGACAGACAGATAGGTATGTGCTGCCCAATGGCAAAGCAAATAGTGCATGCAAAAAGTAGTTTGAATGTTTGCAGGAAATAATTCTACCATGCATGCTGTTCTTGCTGTTGTTCTCTCTTCCCAAAGCTGGCTGTCTAAGGTAAAACAAGTAGACTCATTTTGATCCACGTGACTGATGGCTTGCCACTTGGGGAGTCGGGGTCCAGAAACTCCCTGAAGTCCAAGGGCCATGATGTCTTCCTTGTGGGGTTAATGATTCTAGATAACCTTGGATCCCTGCCTGTAACCTTTTCCAGGTGTACACAAATTGCTTTGTCATTCCTGATACTCTGATGTGGGGCTAATCCAAGGCATCTTTCTGCCTAAAGTAAAGATAGCTTCACCTCCCTCTTTCCCTGCACAGAAGCCAGTTGGACTGGTAGCCTGCTCTCACTTTCTCAGGATGGTGGGATAGCCTTCTCTCACATTTTCCTCTGCCTCAGGCACCTCCCTCACTTTGCTTACATGTTACCCTAGCTCTGCTCTAAAGAAACCCACCGGAGAAGACACATATCTCTAACGAAAAGCTCAGGTAACCCAGCAGTTTATTCCCCTTTTTTGGTTGCTCCTGAAGCTGCAGAAACTTTTCTATCTCTTTCTTTCCTTATGTATAACAAGTTGATCAGGGCACCTTCAGGCATTTCAATTGTGCAAATCATTGTTAATACTGAAGCCTAATAACTGTTTCCTCGGCCCTTTAAAAGAATGCAAAAGCACTTGGCTCCTTCCTGTGGTGCTCCAAAGTGCTTTAATGTGAATTATTCCAAGTGCATTGCAAATGCTTAATGCATGTTAACCGGGCACTCAGCCCAAGGTATAAAAATGGGAAAGGAAATGCTCAGTGTTTGCCACCCTTTTTCCTTGGCAGAGCTTTTTTGGCTTTCATGGTTGCATAGCAAGCAGCAAACCACAAGGTGTGGCTTCTACAGAGCTCTCCATGTATGCAAAAGCTGCACCTCTTGAATTCCTGCCTGCTGTGCAGACCTTAAAGCTACAGTTCCTCTGTCAGAAAGCACTACAGTTTTATCTAGTTCCCTGAGGGCCCTTCTAGAGCCCTTCCACACAGCCCTATATCCCAAGGCAGAAAATCCCACAATATCTGCTTTGAACTGTGTTATCTGAGTCCACAGTCAGATAATGTGGGATTTTCTGCCTTGATATTCTGGGATATAGGGCTGTGTGGAAGAGCCCAAGACAGGCCCTATATCCTAGGATCTGACCCCAGGTTTTTGTTTATCCCAGATTATCTGGCAGTGCAGACTCATATAATCCACTTTAAAGCAGAAAATCTGGGGTCAGATCCTGGGCTATAGCGCCTGTCTGGAAGGGCCCAGAGGTTGTGGTCTTCAGAGCCTAGTGGAATAAGCATTCAATATGAAAAACTGTAAAAGGGCATTTATCAAATGGCATCAGATTCAACATTTTGAAGTGTTGGGTTTTATCCCTGGACTGCATACGTTTTTGTGCCATCAAGTTTCTAGACCTCAATGAGTAGCTAGACTAGAGACGGCTAAGCTAAGGGATTCCTTTCCCACATTCCAGTGCATGTTTCCCAAAGGGCTTTGCCTTTGTCTTTACTGTTAGCCACTGTCTCCTCCCCCTTTGAGGACTTAGTAATGGAATTCTGTGAGGAAACTGCCTTTTAAATTTGAACTGCCCTCACTGAGGGAAAAATTTCAAATGAACAATTTGACCATATGATAATATTAGGGGACTTCAATGGTGTGATGGATAAGAGACTAGATAAAACAAAGAAACAGAAAAGGATAAAATCAGAAGACAAAAATGTATAACCTAAAAATTTAATCCCATTAATGGAGAAATTTGATCTGGTCGATACGTGGAGGATACATAACTATGAAGAAAAAGATTACACCTTCTACTCTAACAGACACTCCAGTTGGTCCAGGACAGATATGATCTGCACAATGAAAACTTTAATGGCCAAAGTAGGAGAAATTTAAATTCTTACTAGATACCTATCTGACCACTGTGCAATTACAATGACTTTAAGCTGTAAAAGGGGAATAAAGAAATTGCGATTAAATGAAAATCTACTGAAATTAGATGATGATATAAATAAAAACAAGGCCAGAATGAAAGAATACTTTGAACTAAATGACAAAGAAGAAATTAGGACTCAGATAGTATGGGACGCATATAAGGTGGCAATGAGGGGCCACCTGATACAACAAAATTCAATTAGAAACAAACTCAAAAATCTAAAACTAAAAGAAATTAAGGATAAAATGGAAAATAGAGAGAAAGATTTTTAAAAATAACCCAGAAAGTAGAGTTAGGAAGAGAATTAGAACTATTAAAAAAGAGAGAAACATAGTATGGAGATGGAGCAAATGGCGAAACAACTAAAATATATAAAACAATCCTCATTTGAAAATGCTAACAAAATAGGAAAATGGCTGGCCAGAAAAATAAGAAAGAAGAAACAATTTCAACAAATTACAAAAATCAGAGTGGGATAGAAAACACTAATTAGCAATAAGGAAATAACTGAAGAATTTCAAAAATTCTACCAAAAATTGTACGCTAAAGAAACAATAGATAAAGAGAATATAGCAAAATACCTGAATAAACAAAAATTAAGTAAATTACAGACAAGCAAAGACATGACTTGAATGAAGAAATCACAATAGAGGAAATTAAAAAAAGCAATTAAAATTACACAATAACAAAGTGCCAGGGCTAGGTGGCTACTCGGCATGCTTCTACAAAACAATGCAAGATAAAATCTTGCAGATACTAAAGAAGGTCATGAACAAAGCTCTATTAAATAGAGAAATCCCAGAATCATGGAGGGTAGCAGAAATAGTACTGATTCACAAAGAAGGAATTGACCCAGAAAATGTAAAAAAATTACCACCCTATTTCTTTATGAAATGCAGACTGTAACATTTTCTCAAATATTCTGGCCAACAGATTCAAGGATTTTTTTAAAAAAAATTGGATTGGAGAGGATCAAAACGGTTTTATACCAAATAGAAATATTAAAGACAACGTAAGAATCATCCAAGATACATTGGAATATTACAAAACACATCAGAAAGAGCTGGCGCTGCTCTCAATAGACACTGAGAAAGCATTCAACAACATTAATTGGGACTTTTTCAAACTACTTTTCCAGGAAATTGATATTGGACATCAATTTCAGAATGCAATTGGGGCAATATATGAGGGCCAAAAAGCAAATCTAATAATCAATGGGAACAGAACTGAAGAATTTCAAATAGAAAAAGGCACATGGCAGGGGTGCCCATTATCACCTTTGATTTTTATTTTTGCACTCGAAATGTTACTAAAGAGCATAAGAGAAGATATGGACTTAACAGGTCTAAAAATTGACAAACAAGAAATTAAATTGAGAGCTTTTGCAGATGACATATTCTGTATTATTGAAAACCCAAAAGAGAACATACGAAAATGGTTGGAGAAATTCGAAATTGGAGAAATTTGGAGAGATCGCGGGTCTAAAAATTAATAAAATGAAAACAATGATGTTGACAAAAATATTTCTAGACAGAATCAAGAGATAATAAGGAAATATCTGGGATTAAAATAGTAAGAAGATTTAAAAACCCTCTATGATTCTGTGGGCCAAAAACATTGGAGGAACGATCCAACTGAGGGGATGGGAGCAAATTTGGACAAAACGTCTAAAATACACATATGCTTCAGATCTATAGGAGAATTGATTAAAGATGCTACATTGATGGTATATCACTCCAAAAAAAAATAGGTATAACGTATAAAAATATGGACAATAAATGCTGGAAGTGCGAAGCACAGGAAGGGTCTTTCTATCACATGTGGTGGTCCTGTCAAAAAGCGAATGAATATTGGAGAATTATACACATAAAATGCAAAAAAAAATGTTAAACATTGAGTTCCCCATGCAACCAGAATTTTATTTATTAGGAATGTTTGAATCAAAGATATTTAAAGATACCAATAGTGAAAAACTATTCAACTTTTTGATGACAGCAGCCAGAACTGTTTTTGCTAAATTTTGGAAACAGGAACTGATTCCCTCAAAGGAACAATGGCTGGAGAAAACAATGGAAATCAAGGATATGGACGAATTGACATTTGGATTAGGCGAAATAATGAGAAAGGAATAAAAAGCACAGACTGGAAAGCTTTAGAAGACACATAAAGCTGATAAGAAAAACATAGTGTTTGGAGAGAAACTTTTTAAAATATAATTTTAACAAAACCAAGGAAAGGTGAAAGAAGAAGAACGGAAGTCACAACTTTTTTTCTTTTTCTTCTTTTTTCTTCTTTTAAATATTAAGGTCGTGTATGTTAGAGACATGAGGAAGAGTCAGGAATTGATGTTTTGGGGTGTTTGTTTATAGATTTTTTTTGTTTGTTAATTCCATTTTACACTTGTATTTCTTTCTGTGTAACTATCAATAAAAATCATTTTTAAAAAAAGTTTGAACTACCCTGGGAAGGCCATGCAATCTCCAGCGTTCTTCTCCTCCTTTTCTTTCTCCCAGTGAGGATGCATTTTGCTTCTCTTTAGGCAAAATGTAGCTTCATGATTTTTTTACCTTTGACCTTCTTCAGAAGATGAGCTTTAGTAAGCTAGTTAGCTCCAAGACATTTCTATCAAGAATGTATTTCTTTTTACTTTAATAAATATATTTAACTCAAAGTTCTGACTCTCAATCATGAGCCATCCTAAAGATTAGAAGGCTATCCTTTCTCACCACACATACGTTTCTGCTGGTTATGGAGTTTACTCCTGGTACTCTGCTATATTTTGGTGGAATTACCTAACTGAGGGTTATTTTTTATCCCCCCCTCCAAAAAAGTTAGCTCCATCTCATTTTTAAAATATTGCCTTATCTTTTAGTGGGTGAGTATTTGTGTGCTTGGGTTATAAGATAAAGTTTAGCTAAGTGTGGCAGTAGGGATTTTGGGGGAAAGATGGGATATCAGTGATGATTTTGAATCAGTAATGCGGGTGGGGGGGGGGGTTGCACAGAATTCTGAAGTTGCCTAGTTAATGGCAATCCCATGAAATTTTCAAGGAAGAGTTCTAAATTGCTGTCAAAAATGCAGTCTGCCTTTTCTTGCCAAAATATTACTTCAAGGCAACCACTCCTTCGACACTAATGAGGTAATCTGGTAATTTGAGGTAATCTGGTAACACACAAACTACTCCAGATGCATGAGCTGCACATTTCCTTCGCTGAATCTCCTCCCCTAATATTTTTATTTATTCAAATTCCCAAGTCCCCAAATTCCCAAATCCCCAAGATAAATTTTGCCACTTTTCTATTTTCTATTTGTTCAGAAAGAAAGCCCAGGAAAGGCTTTCTTTCTGAACCAGAAAGAGAAGTCACTTCTGAATTGGGGGGGGGGGGGGGGGATGTCTTCTCTGGATTAGAAACAGTGCCAAAAAGGGTGGATCTGCATCATGAAATTGCCCTGTGCTCCTCTATGGGAGCCATTTTGAGTTTCAGGTTGTTGTTGTTGTGTGTGTGTGTTTTCATGAAAGTATGGCCTCTTAAGATTACTAAAATGGCATTGGGGTCAGCATGCTACTCATGGACCATTCTTTGCCTACCTCACATGCTTGAGCATTTATGCTTCTTCCAATCTGTGTTTTTTCTGCTTTCCAATTTGCTTAGCAACTAATCTATGCCAAGTATGTAAGCATGTTTGCCTTGTTTTCTTATAGTGTCAGTAATGACCTTGAAGTGGCATCTCCAGCTCCTTTACTGCAGTGCTTGTCTAAGGAGTTGGAGCTGATGAGCTGATATGCAGAGTCTAGTGTGCTGCTCTTGAAGCCTTGAAAGGGCTGCCCTTGAGCAAGCTGTAATAGCAGAAGCAGGCTGGGTTAGGTACAGCTGTGTCTTGATTCCTCCCACACTGGCATTGCGTTTTCAGCATCACAGTGGCTCTAGGGGGCAGGTTAGGTGTGCAATCCTGAATCTGTAGCAGCAGCAGATTCTGAAGGGGGAAACCATTTGCAACCTTGTATGTTGCAATATTTTTCCTTTTTGCTTCAAGTAAACAACACACAGCCTATAGGCTCATAATGTAGTTTATGTTTCCCCTTCTTTTTTTCTGGTCTACAGAACAATTACTGGCTTTCCCCAGGTAGAGCCTCACATAGTCCACCATACTTTTGACTGGGGAAATCCTAGAAATGGGCATTGCTACTGCTGTGGTTGAGAGCACACTTCCATTCCTGCTCCCACTGACTGCCATGAGCTGGGTCATTGTTGCTGACCATATATGGAACCATCCACTTGAGACATTTATTTATTTATTTATTTATTTACTTTGCTTATATACCGCTGTATCTCAAGCCCAAAGGCGACTCACGGCGGTTCACAAACAGTAAAAACAGTAGAAACAGCAGTGGTTCCATACAACATATAACAATTGACTTAACACATTATCCATAAATTACCAATAAGCAATTACAATGCACAATTATTACAAAAAACAACCGTACCCAATCTTCTCATCATCCAAGCGTAGTCCAGGTTCGTCGTCCATTGTTCCATTCCTATGTTCCATTACCAAATTGCACTAAATTACTCAAACGCCTGCACAAACATCCAGGTCTTCACCTTTTTGCGGAATACCATTAGAGATGGTGCTAGTCTAATGTCCGTAGGAAGGGCGTTCCACAGCCGAGGAGCCACCACCGAGAAGGCCCTATCTCTCGTCCCCGCCAGCCGAGCTTGAGAAGCAGGCGGGATCGAGAGCAGGGTCTCCCCGGAAGATCTCAAACTCCTGGTGGGTTCATAGGCAGAGATGCGGTCAGATAGGTAGCTTGGGCCGGAACCGTTTAGGGCTTTAAAGGCCAACGCCAGCACTTTGAATTCAGCCCGGTAGCAGATCGGTAGCCAGTAGAGTTGGCGCAACATGTAGAGTTGGCGCAACAGGGGGGTTGTATGCTCCCTGCGCTCCGCTCCTGTTAAAATCATGGCTGCCGAGCGTTGGAATAGTTGGAGCTTCCGAGCTGTCTTCAAAGGCAACCCCACGTAGAGAGCGTTGCAGTAGTCTAAACGGGATGTAACCAGAGCGTGGACTACCGTGGCCAAGTCAGACTTCCCAAGGTATGGGCGCAGCTGGCGCACAAGCTTTAGCTGTGCAAATGCTCCCCTGGTCACCGCCGAAACCTGGGGTTCCAGGCTCAGCGATGAGTCCAGGGTCACACCCAAGCTGCGAACCTGCATCTTCAGGGGGAGTGCGGCCCCATCCAACACAGGCTGTAACCCTATGCCCTGTTCGGCCTTGCGACTGACCAGGAGTACCTCTGTCTTGTCTGGATTCAATTTCAATTTGTTCGCCCTCATCCAGACCGTCACAGCGGCCAGGCACCGGTTCAGGACCTGGACAGCCTCCTTAGTAGCAGGTGGAAAGGAGTGACAGAGTTGGACATCATCCGCGTACAGATGACACCGTACCCCGAAACTCCAGATGATCTCCCCCAGCGGCTTCATGTAGATGTTAAACAACATGGGAGACAATATTGAGCCCTGAGGAACCCCACAAGACAATGGTTGTGGGGTTGAACAGGTGTCCCCCAACAACACCTTCTGAGATCGACCCTCCAGGAATGACCGGAGCCACTGCAAAACAGTACCTCCAAGACCCATCCCTGCGAGGCGTCCCAGAAGGATACCGTGGTCGACGGTATCGAAGGCCGCTGAGAGGTCAAGCAGCACCAACAGGTACACACTCCCCCTGTCGAGCTCCCGGCGCAGATCATCCACTAAGGCGACCAAGGCTGTCTCGGTACCATGTCCCGGCCTAAAGCCAGACTGTGCCGGGTCTAGATAATCCGTGTCTACCAAGAATACCTGGAGTTGTGAGGCCACCACACGTTCCAAGACTTTGCCCAAGAAGGGGAGATTGGAAACTGGCCGATAGTTGTCGAATTTAGTGGGGTCCAGTGATGGTTTCTTCAACAGCGGTTTTATTATAGCTTGTTTTAAGCTCGCTGGAATCTTGCCTTCCCGAAGGGAAGCATTAACCACCACCTTAACCCACTCAGCCAATCCCCCTCTGGCCTCCTTTAGAAGCCAGGATGGGCAGGGGTCCAGGATGCATGTGGTTGGCCTCATTCCTCCAAGTATCTTGTCCACATCCTCGGGTTTCACCAATTGAAATGAATCCATCAAAACTGGACAAGCAGGTGCTCGTGTTACATCCTCAGAGACTGCCATTAACATGGTATCCAGACCAGAACAGATCAAAGCGACTTTGTCTGTAAAGAACTGAGCAAAAGCTTCACAGCGAGAAGTCGAATCGTCAGGGTTCCCACCTTGAGTGGTGGGATTTAAAAGGCCTCTGACAATTCGGAACAGCTCAGCCGGACGGTTCTTTGCAGACGCAATAGTGGCCGCAAAGAAGGACATCCCATTTGCCTAGAAAGCATGAATCAGGGAAAGAGTGTGATTGCTCACCTAGGCAAAAGACAAAAACCAGAAATGTATCATGTGAACTGATGCCAAGCCACTGCCATCCATTGCAGTTAATCATCTTTTGATCAGTCTACATATAATTATTTATAACCACAAAATGCATGATTATCAACAGGATATTCTGAGGATCAAGCTTCATCTTGATGGAATTAGAACAATGAAAGAGGAACTGTTCTTTTAGGGCAGTGTTTCTCAACCTTCCTAATGCCGTGACTCCTTAATACAGTGACCCCAAACATAAAATTATTTTCATAGCTGCTTCATAACTCTAATTTTGCTACTGTTATGAATCATACTGTAAATATCTGATATGCAGGATGCATTTTCATTCACTGGGCCAAATTGGCACAAATACCCGATACACCTAAATTTGAATACTGATGGGGTTGGGGGGCGGGATTGATTTTGTCATTTCGGAGTTGTAGTTGCTGGGATTTATAGTTAACCTACAATCAAAGCGCATTCTGAACTCCACCAATCATGGAATTGAAACAATCTTGGGACCAACAGAAAATATTCAAAGGGTCTGGTGGGCATTGACCTTGAGCTTGGGAGTTGTAGTTCACCTACATCCAGATAGGAACTAAAGAGATGATGGATCTGGACCAAACTTGGCACAAATACACAATATGCCCAAATATCAACTCTGGTGGAGTTTGGGTAAAATAGACCTTGACATTTGGGAGTTGTAGTTGCTGGGATTTTTAGTTCACCTACAATCAAAGAGCATTCTGAACTGAGAGAATTGGGACAAACTTCCTCCACAGAACCCCCATGACCAACAGAAATTACTGTGTTTTCTTATGGTCTTTGGCAACCCCTCTGATACCCCCTCATGACCCCCCCCCCCCCCCGGCCTCGACCCCCAGGTTGAGAAACACTGTTTTAGGGTCTGTCAGTCACAACAGATGGGCCAAGAGCAGTTATATTCAGGTACTGAATATACAAGTTTTTTGTTTTGTTTTGGGGGTTTTTTTGTCATGTCAGGAGTCGCTCCTGTTGTGAGAGAATTGGCCGTCTGCAAGGACGTTGCCCGGGGGACGCCTGGATGATTTGATGTTTTATCATCCTTGTGGGAAGCTTTTGTCCAAGTGATACTTGCAATATCATGTCTGGTGACTCTCCTCCTCCTGAAAGCAATGTTTCTGTTCAGGATGCCAGACAACTGCAGAAAGAGCCACGTTCTGATGTTGAGGTCATTTGTGGGTGGGAGGATTTTCGGATTAGGAAAGGGGACACAATTTCCTTCTATGTTGCATTCAAGAGAGCTCATGCCTGGGGCTTATTATGCGCAGCAATAGAATGAGTGATAAATACCACACAGCAAAGGTGAATCTGTCTGGGTAGTAGGAAGGCAAGCGTCTCCTTTTTCTTTCCCTCCCCTGAAATCTTAGGAAATTATCTTATACCCAGTCAGATAATTAATCCATCTATATCAATATTTACAATTCTGACTGGCAGTGGCTCTCTCCAGTTGTAGGCAGACTTTTTTCCTAGCCCTACCTCTAGTGATTTTTGATATTCTCTAGCAGTCTCATGCCCATTTGTTAGCCAGGTGCAGCTCTGGTGGACATCATTTAAGTGTGGCTCACTACACAAGGAATATGGCAAATTCACTCCACAATGACCATAAAAGGAAATAATGCTATTATAGGGTATAGATACAGAAGGGATTGGCAGCCAGACAAGAATGTTGCCCCCAATGAATTTTACTTCAACTCCTTTCTTTCTAGCACCACAGTAATTTGAAGTTTGTGTTGAGCTCCTGGAAGTGCAACTTAATCATGCAAAGAAAAGTGGTAGGCAAGGTTACTAAAGAATTGCAAACACAGCAAATACAAGAGTTTGAGGTGCAAACAATTTTCAGTTCTTTGTAATGCTAGACATTTGAAGACTGGAAGAAAATTTCACTGGAAAAGCAGAGTTTGTACTTTGGGGGGGGGGGCAGGTGGCCCCCTCTCATACACTAGCATTTTTATGGTGTTTGTTGCCACTAGGAAGCCAGCTGAAATTAGGTATGTTGATTGTAGTATTTAGTGTTCAATGTATAGCACATTCCTGGTTAGTATACCAATTAGAGAAGTCCCCCAGAATCCTATATCATAAACTGGAATGTGTCCAGGGAGGGCAACTAAAATGATAAAGGGTCTGGAGAACAAGCCCTATGAGGAGCAGCTTAAAGAGATGTTTAGCCTGCAGAAGAGAAGGCTGAGAGGAGACATGATGGTCGTGTATAAATATGTGAGGAGAAGGCATAGTGAGGAGGGAACAAGCTTGTTTACTGCTGCCCTGGAGACTAGGACGCGGAACAATGGCTTCAAATGACAGGAAAGGAGATTTCACCTGAACATTAGGAAGAGCTTCCTGACTGTGAAAGCTGTTCAGCAGTGGAACTTTCTGCCCCGGAGTGGTGGAGACTACTTCTTTGGAGGCTTTTAAACAGAGGCTGGATGGCCATCTGCTGGGGGTGCTTTGAATGCAGTTTTCTTGCTTCTTGGCAGGGGGTTGGACTGCATGGCCCAGTAGTTCTCTTCCAACTTTATGATTCTGTAATTCTATTAGTCTATGATCTATGTTGTGTAACTGTCTGTATACATAGTTAAGAAACTGTATTACTGAATTGCAAAGATGAGCAACAGGATGCTGGCAAAAGTGCCCAATGTTCATTGAGACCCAATGGTTATTGAGGCTGATACTATTGTGCATCCTGTTGTGTACACTACCAAAGCCTCCTGAACCGCAGCTCCAATGTGGCCGAAGAGGTTATCTCACAAATCCCGCAACAACAAACCAGGGATGAGCTTGCAGCACTGCCTAGTTTGGAAGAAGTCAGCAATGCCATCAGCCAACAAAAAAATAACAAAGCCAGTGGACCTGATGGGATCCCTGCTGAAATCTTTAAAGAGGGAGGACTTGAGCTGACACAACAACTCCACCAGCTCATAGAAAAAGTGTGGGTGACCGAGAAAATCCCAGCAGATTTCAAGGATGCCACCATCATCACCCTCTTCAAAAAAAAAAAAGGGAAAGAACAGACTGCGGAAACTATCAAGGTATCTCCCTCCTAACTTCCGCTGGGAAAATGATGCTGATGGCATTGCATTACAGACGTCACATACAACTCCTGGAACGATTCCATCAGCGCTGCCTCCGGAAAATCCTGCAAATCTCTTGGGAAGACAAGCGGACAAATGTCAGCGTGCTGGAAGAAGCAAAGACCACCAGCATTGAAGCGATGGTCCTCCGCCATCAACTCCGCTGGACCGGCCACGTTGTCCAGATGCCCGACCACCGTCTCCCAAAGCAGTTGCTCTACTCTGAACTCAAGAACGGAAAACGGAATGTTGGTGGACAGGAAAAGAGATTTCAAGATGGGCTCAAAGCCAACCTTAAAGACACTGAGAACTGGGAAGCCCTGGCCCTTGAGCGCTCCAGCTGGAGGTCAGCTGTGACTAGCAGTGCTGCAGAATTTGAAGAGGCACGAATGGAGGGTGAAAGAGAGGAACATGCCAAGAGAAAGGCGCATCAAGCCAACCCCGACCAAGACCGTCTTCCACCTGGAAACCAATGCCCTCACTGCGGAAGAAAATGCAGATCAAGAATAGGGCTCCACAGTCACCTACGGACCCACAAGAATACTGACCCTGGAAGACTATCCTACTCGTCCAACGAAGGATCACCTAAGTAAGTAAAAAGTAAGTTGCGAAATGCTCACTTTGCCATCCCTCTATTGGATATGGATATTTTGAAGCTGCCCAATTCTGCTTCTTGCAAATGTAAGTCCACTTACAAAGACATAACTCTCTTACAGGATTCTGACCATTGTTATTGTTGTTTTTAAGTTGTGCTCCCAATACACAATTTCTAACCCCAGTCATCCTCCCTGAGTGTTTGATAGGGCCGTGAAGAACTCCAGCAGGTTTTTACCTTTCCTTCTTCTTCTTCCTCTTCTCTCCAATCTCCCATTTGCCAACTCAGTGTCCCATGCATCCTGGAGCATTTGAAGTCCTTGAGTACTTAGATTTTTTTTCATCCCCCCCCCCCCCCGGCTTATTTTTTTTATGAAGCTTATACTCTTGTGCCCACCTAGAAACTAATCCCTTATTTTTGTTGTTCTTCCAAAATAAGAGGCAGTCAACCACCTAAAATAACTATTAGAAGGAATCATTTCCATAATTACCATATGCTGGAAACAAACAACAGGGGTTGTCTACAGATACCATTTTGGCTGGCTTATCAGCTCCCCTGGGGCATCTGGTTTGACACTGTTGCAGAATGAGCAGCATGCTAGCCTGCGTGTAAGTGACATTGACGGTATTTTAAAATTTCTGCAGCGTACTTCCCTTCCCTTTTGTTTCTGTGGCTCTCTGCCATAAACTCATTGTGCAAGCTTTTCTATTTTTATGCTTACAAAATGTGTTTCTCTCTCCTCCCCACCCCCCTTCCCTTGCTTGTTATGTTCCAGTCTGGCACCCACCTTGAGCTTCTCAGAGGAAGCATGGGGTAAAAATACAGTTAATGACGATATCCTTTTCATTTCCTTCTTACTATGAGTTTGATATCATGCAAATAAGGCTACTAATTTTAAAAAACCTTACTGGGTAGGAAGTTCCATTGAGCCAAGTGAGACTTATTTCTGAGAAGACTTGTAGGGGTTTGCATTGCTAGGTTAAAATCCTATATTTTTCCCCAGAAATAAAACTCAGCTGAAAACAGCAGATCTTACTATTAATTAGCTGTGCATAGGATGTGTTGTAAGCACACATTTGCTGGCTAAGTTTTATTTCATATCTGTATACTTGGAATTCTGATGCTCTGGAACTGTGATCTGTAAGCACAGATGCTAAAAACATTACTCACAAAACCATTTGACTTAGCAAATGAATACGGATTTAGACTTATTGATCTAACCAGTAGTTCCCAACCTTTTTCTGACCCGGGACCACTTGACCACTTGACCAGGGATCACTTTGACCAGGGACCACTCTCCAACATTAGTATCAAAAGGGTTACAAATCAGTTTTTAGTCGACTTTAGATTTGGTTTGGTTATTTGAAGTGCTGATTCAGAAAATTGCATTGGATAGATCACATCAGCTCTAATTTCTGATACAGAACATATGCCATTCAGTAGTTGCCATCTGCTTGCCCACAGAAAACCATATTTAATAATCTAGAGCTAATGTGGTCTATCCAATGCACCCCAAATAACCCCAGGACCAGGCCTAGAAACAAAGACACCAAGGCGCTTCCGCTTCCAGGCACCACATGGCTCTTCACACGAGAAGGAGGAGAAGTAGCAGTCAGGTGGCTTGTTGTCACACCTTTCGTGGGTAGTCAACCTCTCCCGTCCTGACATCCCCAATGCCTCAGCACTATAAAAGGGTTTTATGAGACCAGTCGCTCTCATTGCAATGATGCAGTAACCGTGAGGCAGCAGACCATATTTTAGTTCTTGTGGACAACTGGTGGTCCACAGACCACAGATTGGGAAACACTGATCTAAACAGTGGATGGGGTGATCCTCCAAAAGTGGATGTGCTGCAGATCTTTCTTTATCCATAGCCATTTTAACTAAGGGCGATGAGAGCTTCAGTCCAACAACACTCCAGCGCAGGGGTTCCCAAACTAAGGCCCATGGTCTGGATGTGGCCCTCTAAGGTCATTTATCTGGCCCCTGCCCTAAACTTTAGACTTAGGTTTGACCTACGCCTGAAATTACTTGAAGGCACACAACAACAATCCTAATTAACTTGATTATTTCATCACTCAAAAGTAGGCCCACACTTCCCATTGAAAGATGGGTAAGTTATGTTGGTGAAAATTGTTCTTCATTTTAAATATTGTTTTGTCTTTCATTGATTTTTTTTTTTGCATTATAGATAAGATATGTGCAGTGTGTATAGAAATCAGTTCATTTTTTTCCAAACTATAGTTCAGCCCCCCGACAGTCTGAGGAACCGTGAACCAGCCCCTCACTTTAAAACTTTGAAAATCCCTGCTCTAGCGGGTCACACATTCCACATCCTTGGTTGACACAGTTTAATGATAATCTAAATATGAATCACTAATAACAGATGACTTGTGATTCAAGCAGGGAAGAGGGGTCTTCATCTTGAAATGTTGTGACACAGCAACTTAACTCTTAGTCCCAATCATCTATTGGGGCGGAGGTGACATGGAATACATGCATAGGATCAGGCTGGATATGATCTGAGGGTCCCAATTTACAATGATCTTGTATTATCCAGAAATTGGCTACAAATGTATCATTTCTGACTTATCTAATGTAGAGAATCAGTTTCCCGAAATCAATCCACATACACTTGCTTTTTACAAATTATTTTAACTGCATTTTTAACATTTGAAAATATTACAGCATTTCACAACACTATACAAACAGTGTATAAAGCAGAAGTTATAAATAACCTGTCAGTACAGTCTCTTCCCTTCCGCATAATGAATAATTTAACAGAAAGCGTTTACTTTTACAGATCCTTCTATAGACAGCTTCAGAGTACAGATATCTGCAAATGCCTCTCCAGTTAAAACTTGTATTCATGATGAATGTGGCTAAATCCACACACAGAGAAGTAAGTGTAAATGATGCCAATGGATTTGTTTTAATAGGCCAAGCCCATATCTTGTCCTACTTGGAAGCAATGTTACAACTGGGCTGGGCTTGTGTAGCCAGAGGTGACTCATGAAGCTAAGAAAAACAGAGGTTTGGCCTCCTTCCATGTGGCTGTGTTTCTTCATTCATGTTGGTGAGGTTTTGGAATTTAGGAATTCTGCATGTGGGAGAACAGATGCTGTCAGGAAAAAAAAACAGTGTGGTGTGCAAAATGAAGTGTAGCATGGCCTGAACTAACCAATGTATACTAACTGAGAAGGGTTACAGATAGGTCCACATTCAGATCCAGCATTCAGATATAAACTTCTGGAGATCCCATAAATTTCATCAGATTTTCTTAGGCAAGGAATAGTCAGAGATAGTATTACCAGTTCTTTCCTCTGAAATATAGTTTACAGCACCTGGTATTCTCTGGCAGTGTCCCATCCAAATAGAAACCAGGGGTGACCTTGTTTAGCTTTCAAGAGTAGATGTGATCTGGTACCTTTAGGATATTTAGGCAGATAGATATGAAGTTTTCTCAAAGGCTTTCATGACTGGAATAACTGGGTTTTCCAGGATGTATGGCCATATTCCAGAAGCATTCTCTCCTGATGTTTTGCTCACATCTATGGCAGGCATCCTCAGAGGTTGTGAGGTCTGCCGGAAACTAATCAAGTGGGGTTTCTATATCTATGGAATGTCCAGGATGAAAGAACTCTTATCTGTTGGAGCTAGGTGTGAACTTTGCAATTGGTAACCTTGATTAACATTGAATGGCCTTGAATCAGGACCAGCTAACACCTTCCAACAAAGAATTCCCCCAGGCAGGAAGCAGTCAGGCTTCAAAGCTGCAAGGCCTTTCAGTTCTAATCAAGGTTGCCAATTGCAACATTCACACTTGCCTCAAACAGACAAGAGTTCTTTCTCCCACCCTAGACATTCCACAGATAAAGAAACCCCACTTGCCTAGTTTCCAGCAGACTTCACAACCTCTGAGGATGCCTACCATAGATGTGGGCAAAACATCAGGAGAGAATGCTTCTGGAACATGGCCATACAGCTTGGAAAACTCACAGCAACCCAGATATGAAGTTCTTTGAATTAATTAGACCCAGATTTATTTCTCAGTATGTATTCTATTACAAAGGGACTTTGAAAGGAATATGGAAAGGGGCAGGTATAGGGTCAAAATATACAGTATGTTAGTTACAACTATAGCAGAACCACTGAAATCAAGAGGACTCATGTGAGTTCTTATTAACAAGCTATATTCTTTGCAGTGGGTCCACATTGGATTATTACTGGAAAAGATGAAATACAATCTGAGACATGTAGGCAGTAGTAATGTTGCAGGGTTGTGGTAGATATTTTTTACATTTTTTTCAAACTGATGCCATCTTATAGTGACTCTATTCTAGTGTTTATTTGCCCCCCCCCCCTAAGATTTGTTCAGAGGAAGTTTGCCATTGCCTTTCTCTGAGACTGAAAATGTGCCTTACATAAGAACACCCAGTGGGTTGCCACAGTCCAGCAGGATTTGAATCCTGATCTCACAGAATCTTAATCCCACTCCCAAATCATTACATTGGCTCTTGATAGGAAGAGAGAAATTGCCATTACCAGACATATAAATATATTGTATAAAAAGGATTTAAACATTGTAAGAGAGAATAACACTGGCTAACACACATGCCGCAAATGTTAAATCTGTTTCTGGGTCTATTTGACCTGCTAATTCCAAAAATGGCAACGTTTCCCTCTATCAGCTCTAATTTTTGAGATCCAGAGCATGTGCTCATCAACTAGTTGCCATCTGCTCGCCCATGGAAAATGATGATAACCATATCTAATAAACCAGAGCTGATGTGATCTATCCAATACAATTTTCTGAATCAGCACCACAAATAACCCCAGGAACAGGCCTAAAAACCAAGACACCAAGAAAATAATGTTGGGCTGTGTAATCTCTTTGATAGATGTGGAACTAAGACAAGGTTTAACAACTTTTTTGTTGAGGAATCAAAAATAGGCTCAAAAATAACCCTCGGTTGGGGTGATTCCACCATAAATATAGCAGAGTACCAGAAGTAAACTTCATAACCAGAAGAAACTTATATGTGATGAACTAGGATAAGCTTCTATTCTTTTGGATGACACAGGATTGCAGGATTGCAAATGACACATCTCCCCTTGGGGAGATGATTGGAGGGGTATAAAAATAAAGTAGTAGTAGTAGTAGTAGTTATAGGTTCACAAGTATTTATTGAAGTAAAAGAATGACATTCTTGATAGAAAAGGTTTTGGAGCTAACTAGCTTACTAAATCTCATCTTCTAAAGAGGCAAAAGGGTAAAAAGTCAATGCAGCTACATTTTGCCTAGAGAGAGGCAAAATGTGCATCATCATAGGTAGAAATAAAAGCAGAAGAAAGTGGAGAAATGGCACGTGTCCAGCCCAGGGCAATAAAAATACCTTTAAAAAGGAAGTTCCCGCACAGAATTTCATTACTACATCATCAAAGGGGAGGAGACAGTGGCAAGGAGAAAGAGTAAACACAAAGCCCTTTTGGGAAACATGCATAGGAATGGGGGCGGGGGAGGAATGTCTCAGCCTAATCCTATCTCTAGACTAGCTACTCATTGAGGTCTGGAAACCTGATGACACAAGAGACATGTGCTGTCCAGGGATGAAACCCAACACTTTCTCATGATGACCACTGCAGATGTTTACACCTTAGCTTGATCCAGATTTAACCATTTAGAACTGAGGCACTGCCTGTTACAAAAATAAAACACTAGTTGTAGATTCTAATACATGTCAACCTAAAAAATAAGTGCCATATTTATGGAGCTTCCTTTCTGGGTAGCAGCCTCATTCTGCTTGTGACCATTTATTTCTTCTCCAAAAGGATATCTTCTAAAGCAGTGTTTCTCTCACTCTGCTCTTTCAGATGTTTTAGACTTCAAACTCCACAGTTCCTAACAGCTGGTGACACTGTTCAAAAATGTTCATCATAGCTATACCATTAAAGGGTTACTGATCATAGTTCGCTAAGGGGATTTCTGGAAAGTAGATAGCAAAAGACTTCCCTTCATTGTTCCGATACTGGCATTAGTTTCCAAAATGTGCTCATTTATGCTTTATATGATACAATCTCACCTCCCTTTGAAAATGAGACTCTTTTTCCAATATCAATGAGTGTTTTAAAGCCAGTAATTCATTGCTATGAAGTTTGGCCAAGAATCTAAAAAATAAGCTTGGAGTCAGCAAAATTCCAATGAAAGTTAAGGGCTTTTTTAAAAAATGTTATGCATAGCTGAACGCAACAAGGACACTATAGACAAATTTTCAGAGCAATACTGTGCTGTAGTGATTTTAGATTCTAAAGGTGTTAAGAGAACTTTTAGCTGCTTATATATCTTCCTGATCATTCTTCTGAGAAGGCCTAAGTCATTTATCAACCCTAAGTCACTGCCTTGAGTAAGCCTGTTTCAAGGAAATGTTTTCAAGAAGGATACCAAGAAGCTCAATTTTCTGTACAGAACATTAAATGAATGTTTATATTTACATATAATTTAAATAGTGTTTTCAGAGAAAGAAAACGCAATATTGAAAATAACTGGTTTTGAGACACAATATCAAGAGTGCATATCAAATTATATCCATCCTATAAAAAAGCAAAGCAGAGCAAATTATGTTGACCTCTCACGTTATTCACTAAAAGCTGAATTCTCCTGTTAGACCCAACTAGGGATGACTTAATGAATCAATGAAACTTACATAAGAGTTTACTTGCCAAATTCCCATTGATTCAGGTTATTCTAGTTGGAGCTAACCCAGGGGCAGCTCAACCCATTACACAAAGTAAGCATTTGCAGTATAGTTGATTTTGCTCAAGGGTGCTCTTGAGGTGTTCTTGGGGGAAAATAGACCTTGACATATGTGAGTTGTAGTTACTGGGATGTATAGTTCACCTACAATCAAAGAGCATTCTGAACTTCACCAATGATGGAATTGAACCAAATATGGCACACAGAACTCCCATGACGAACAGAAAATATATATCAGTGATTGGTTTGGCGGGGGACGGACCAAAATACTGTTTGCTTACAGTTGAAAATTACCTAGGGCTGCCTCTGAGCTAACCAACAGAATTTGGGCCTAAGAGTGTGCACTGAAGTGACTACAGCTAACCTTCCATAGCCACATATTCTGCTCAACCATCCATTACTTGAATATATATAATCCCCTGAGTGATTTTACAATTTTATATAAGGGATGCAATTATACAGTGCCACTATATATAATAGGACTATATATAACAGGGTTTTCACTGTCCTGCAGTGGTTATGAAAGGGCCACTCTATTTTCTGTATATTCCATTGTGAAAATTCCTCCAAAAGTTAGGATTACATAAAACCTTTCTTGTATCAGATACATTGAAACAAATATAAGCAACAATTTCTAACTTTATTGCATACTTTGTTTTTGTAATCACTATTGGTTGGGGCTAGTGTATTCATTTGAGGAACCAATATATAACTATATTTCAAATGCAAACCACCCATTTTTAAACCACACAAAGCTCTTTCTCAAACTGAATATCCTTCAGTAACAAGATATAGAATGGATATAGATATAGATATTTAAATGCGAATTTCCTGCTTCTTGGCAGGGGGTTGGACTGGATGGCCCCATGAGGTCTCTTCCAACTCTATGATTCTATGAATGGCCAGCTGAATAACAACCTAGAAAATATTAAATTTTATTGCAGATATAACCTGAGGCTCACTTCTGTTTAAATCGCAGACATTAAGGGTAACCTGAAATAATTATTTACTTCAGTTTTTTTTCAGATTATTTTTCTTGAATCTATATGTTAATTCTAGGTAACTAACAACTTCCTTTGCAATTGCTAAAAGGGAAACTGTAGATCCTTCTTTAAAGTTTAATACTTAATACTTAATAAAGTTGAACTTTATTTTTAAACTTTGGAGGAATCGTTCAGAAGAGAGAAATATGGCCTCTGCATTGATTGTGGGTAACCAACAACTTTGTTCTTGAGCAGCTGAGTCTGACCTAAACCACAGAAGCAACTTGGATGTTTTTTTAATGCCCCAAAGGCTACTGTCAGGGTGCAAGATGCCTTGTTTGGAGGAGTGCCTTCCAAAGGGACATTTGATAAGTTATAGAAGCATAGAATCATAAAGTTGGAAGAGACCCAAGGGCCATGGCAGAAATACACAATCACAGCACTCTTGGCAAATGGACATCCAGCCTTTATTACTCCATAGGATGGCACAGTACTGCAGAGTCATAACTTTAGATTCAAAAGTATTTATTGAAGTAAAAGAAATACATTCTTGATAGAAAAAATCTTGGAGCTAATTAGCTTACTAAATTTCATCTTCTAAAAAAGATAATGGGTAAAAAAGTTTTTTTTAAGTCCATGCAGCTACATTTTGCCCAGAGAGAGTCAGAATGCATCGTTACTGGAAGGGTGGAAACAGCAGAAGAGACAATGGAGACTACATGGTCAACCCAGGGCAATAAAACTCATAGAGGAAGTTCCCTCACAGAATTCCACTTCTACATCATCGAAATGGAAGGAGACAGAGACTGGAAGGAAGAGTAAAGACAAAACCCTTTCTGGGAAAAACATGCATAGGAATGTGGGGAAGGAATTCCCTCAGCCTAATCCTGTCTCTAGTTTAGCTACTCCTTGAAGTCTGAAAACTTGATGACACAATAGACTTATGAAGTCCAGGGATGAAACCCAACAAAAAGGCCAATGTAGAAAAAGACTTCACCATGATATTCTACTGCCAAACTGCTCTTACCATCAGGAATTTCTTCTTAATGTTTAAGTGGAATCCCTTTTCTTTGATTGAATCCCTTGCTTCCTATCTTAATCTCCAGAGTAGCAAAAAACCAAGCTTGCCCCCTCCTCAATATCTTTTCAAAAATTCAATCATACCTAGCTATCATGTCCCCTTTCAGCTTTCTTTTCTCCAAGAGAAACATACATAGCTCCCTCAGCTGTTCCTAATAGGGCTTGGCTTCCAGGGCCCTTCCACACAGCCCTATATCCCAGAATATCAAGGCAGAAAATCCCACAATGGCTGCTTTGAGCTGGGTTATCTGAGTGGCCTTCCACACAGCCCTATATCTCAGATTATCAAGGCAGAAAATCCCACATTATCTGAGTGTGGACTCAGATAACCCAGTTCAATGCAAATATTGTGGGATTTTCTGCCTTGATATTCTGGGATATCGGGCTGTGTGGAAGGGCCCCCAGACCTTTGTCCATTGTGATCTCCCTTCTCTTGCACTCAAAGGACAGAGCTGCCACTGAAGGGGTTCCTCCCCACCACAGCCCTCCTCCTCCACTGACTAAAGGTGAGAGCAGGAAGCACGGACTGGAGGGGAGACTCTGCACGTGGGAAGCAAGGCAAATTCTCAGGGGAACAATTCGGTTCCTTCCCACCTGGCTTCCCACTACCCTCCCAGACCAACCCTGTTCTTTCCAGCTGTTTTGAGGCTGTCCGATATGCATAGGATGCCTGTTTATTTTAAACCCTGCTGCCAAATCCACACTCCCATGGAAGGCATCTCTCCTATGGTGTCCTCCAAGGCAGGCGGGGCGAGCCACCTTCTACCTTCTTCCTGAGTCCTGCCTGGCTGCTTCTGGGGGAAGGAACTGGGCGAACCTGCCGGCAGCGCCCCGCCCGTGGCTCCCCAGGAAAAGGCGTCTCCCCACCGAGGAAATGTTTGTCTATTGCAGACAAATCCACTGGCGGAACCACCCCGAGGGTGAAGCCCTGACCTATCTGGTTCTCCTTTGAAAACAGGCCCCGAATCATCCCCAGCTGCCCTTGAGAGGAGCTGGAAGAGGAGACTGCAGGCTCATTGGTCCTTGCGGAGGTCTTCTCGCATGCGCCAAGATGGGAGCCAGGAACATACCAACTCCCTCGCCCTGCGCCACGAGAGAACCAACTGCCTACACTACTAGACACTCCATGTCTTCAAAATACCTGCACAATGCCACGATTTTAATCGCATTCCATTGGATCTACACTGCTGCATAGTGCAATCCAATTTAGGTAAAAATGCATTATGTGGCTCTACACACTGGCCATAGATATGGTTCTGTAGATTCAACCTGTTTAACCAAAGTATTTGGATTTTAGGACCTGAAGTCGGATAAGCAGAGGAATGGTATCCGGGGGGAAACTTACTCAGTAATTCTTGCTCCTCGGCCCATCTCTAGGAGTTCATCAACACTGTGGAATGAATGCAGTTTGACAGCATTTAAACCATCATGGCTCAAAGCTATGGGATCCTGGGAGTTGTAATTTGGTGAGGGCGGCACCAGCCCTCTCTGGCAGAGAAGGCGAAAGACCTTGCCAAACTGCAACTCCCACGAATCCATAGCATTAAGCCATTGGCAGCTGAAATGGAGGCAAGTTGCATTCATTCTACAGTGTAGATCAGGCATGGGCAAACTGCGGCCCTCCAGTGCTTTGGACTTTAACCCCAACAGTTCCTAACAGCCTACCGGAATGGAGGGAGTTGAAGTCCAAATCACCTGGAGGGCCGCAGTTTGCCCATGCCTGGTGCAGATGCACCAGAGGCTTTCTTAGAAGGTGAAGAGAAGGTAGATCCCCCGCCCACACCCACAGGCACACTTAAAGGGCAAAAAAAGATAATCCAAGCAGGTGAACGTGTTTCTGTAGGAATCTGGCCCTGGTTCTACCACATCTTGGGGTCTCCTTCTGCAATCTGGATGCAAGAGGCAGGGGGAAACTGGTGATGCCCTGAAAGCATCCCAGGGAGCCAGAAAGGGACAAGGACAATGGCGCAGAAGACAGGAGGCGGCTCAGGTGCTTTTCCAAGGCATCCTGATATTTGGCAATGGGCTGCTATCGGATCCCAATCACGGAAGCCACGCCACGAAGGCTCACGGGTGTTCGCGCCACTGGGTTTCGCCCTGAGATTCGCCGCATCGGCGTCGCTTTGTGAAATGTATTTTAAAAAATATTTTAAAAATGTAAACAGAACAATAGAAGGAACAAAACACTGCAGTATTGGTCTTAAGGAAGAAGAATTTGCACTGGAATGGTCCCCTGGAGATGGGAAGCTCAAGAACGGAGCCACCAACTGAGCAGCCCGGAGGACAGCTCTTCGGGTGGGAGTCCACGCGTGGCCCGTGGCGCCTGCGCAGATCAGCCTGGCCCACCGTGGGAGGCTGGCTTCGCGCTGCTTCTGGCCCGTGGACACCCTAAAGGAAATCTATCACGGGGTTCCTTGGCAAGATGTGTTCAAACAGAGCTTGCCTTGGCTTCCTCTGAGGACTTGCCCCATGTGTTTCCGTGGGTCAGGGGGCTCAAACCCTGGTCTCCAGAGTCAGAGCCCAATGCCCAAAGCAGCGCCGCCCTGGCCACAAGGGGTTAAGACGGATCATCTGAGTTTGCGGTTGTTGCGACTAAACGCGAGATTAATCCGCCTTAGGTCGGGCGCCTCTGCAGTGGGATTGCTTCGCTCCATCCTGGCTCTCCTGTGTGGCCCTGGCTCTCCTTTGTGGGGATCAGGAACTGTTCTCGACTGGAAGTCGGGCTTCAAGGGAGAAGCAGATTCCTCAAAATCCTAAATTGCCTTTCAGAGAAATCAAAGACTGGTTCTACTCTGATTTATAACTCTATGTACCAAATTTGGGGGGGGGGGGGGGGGATCCTGTTCCTGGCTTGAAAGTGTTATTTCCTATTTAATTGTGCGGTCCTTACTTTGAAACCTCGTTTTTCTGGCTGCTATAAAATATGTTGGATTGATGGAGGTATGCCTCTACACACCATGCAGTTCCAACTCCATTCTCTGGCAGTGTAGAACTAGCTCTGCCCTCAGCGGTTCAGCATCCCTCCCAGCTTTCCAGGCCAAAGAGGGTTCCCGAAAAGAAGGTCATGTTCGTTCATCTTCCTTTAGCCCCTAGCATCTGACCTGAAGTCTCTAGAGACCAGGGCTCCATTAGCCATCTAAACCCACTGGGGGTCTTTGAGAAAGTCACGCTCTCTTGGCCTGGAGAAACGCAAAGGGAAGCCCCCCCACCCCCGGGAGATATCTTAAAAAAAAAAAAACCAGGAATGCCTGAGCTCGGCAAGAGTGGCCTATATAGAGGGATGCATCTCAAGTGTAGTAGAACGAATGCAGTTTGACACCATGTCACCTGCCATGGCTCAATGCAATGTAATTTGGTGGTGAACCAGAAGCATTTGATAGAGAAGACTAGTCTTTGACAAGCTACAGCTCCCAGGACCCTATAACATTGAGTCCTGGCAGTTAAACATGGTTCCCTACTGCATTCATTCTCCAGTGTAGATGCACCCAGTGTCTCCCTAGATGTTTGGGTCTCAAGGAGTCTTTGGAAGTGCCGCGGCACGTCAGCTTCCCAAGGAAGTGCTCCTGCCTTGCAAGACTTTGCCGGGCAGCCTGCCTTCTCTCTAAACCACGCGAGACTGGATTTCTTTGTCCTTTCCTCACGAATGTAATCCTGCAAAACAACCAAAGGGTCTTCCGTGGCTCCTCAAAGAACGCTATCGCTAGTTTTCTTGGCCAAGTCTTTTCAGAGGGGGAGTCTCAATGCTTTGATCTGAGACACTGGGACTTGACCAAGGTCACCACGTGGGTTTCCACGGCTGAGCGGGGATTTGAACTCTAGTCTCCTGGAGTTTTCCTTGGCGTAAGCTTTCCTGGGCGGCTGCTGAACGGATACTCGGTGAAGAGAGCCACTCAGAACCAGGAACTAGAGGGAGGATTAAACTGGAAGTGCATCTACGCTGTGGAAGGCATGCAGTTTGATCCCACTTTCACTGCCATGGCTCAACCCTACTGAGTCAATGGGATTTAGTGAGACACCCACTAGCTCTCATTAGCAGAGAAGACTGAAGTCCTTGCTAAACTACAACTGCCTCTACTCCATGGCTCAAGCAGGCAAAGTAGGGTCAAACTGCATTAATTCTACCATGTAGATGCACCCTGGGACTGGGGTCAGGCTGAAGCTTTATTGCGTTCTTGTGAGTTTTCCGGGCTGTATGCTCATGTTCCAGAAGGAGAGTGAGTTGCCAAACAAACTTCACAACCTCTGAGGACGCATGTCATAGATGTAGACGATACATCAGGGGAGAATGCTTCTGGAACATGGCCAGACAGCCCGGAAAACTCACAGCAACCCAGTGATTCCGACCATGAAAGCCTTCGAGAACACATTGAAGCTTTATAGCTCCCTAAAATATATAGGGCCATTTTGGAACCTCCTCCTCCTCTCCATCTCCCCCCCCCATCCCCCCAATACAGACACACAGTACCTAACATCCCAACAAAGGCATCAGAGTCTCCTGCTCTTAAAATAAACTGCACTAAGGCTGCTTTGGAAACAAAGAAGCCGAGAGCGAGAGAGGCAGGCAAGATCCCCTCCGAATTCAGCGGGTTTTGACGTCACTGAACCGAATCGGGTGTCCACGTGCGGGTCGCGAGGGGTTGCTCGCGGCCTCCCTTAATTCGGGGCGTGAGCGTGGCTTCCTTTTCTTTCCCAATCCCTCACTCCGCGCACACACATACACACACGCTTCCCGAACTGTCTCGCTGTGCCTAAAGCCTTTCTTTCCGAAGGGCTTCTTGGGTTGGTTCTACGCTGCCATTTCCTGCAGCATTACATGCTTTATATAGTTAGTGTAGACCCAGCTAATACAAGATGTACTGCACAACACGGGTCTACACTGGTTATCTAAAGTAGTTCATACAGTAGCTCCACATCCCTAGCTTCGGTAACTAATCTGGATTCCCATCTGGATTTCATTCCAAAGCGACGGTTTTTGGAGAAAGCTGGAAATAATGCAGCCTGACACCATTTCAACTGCCATGGCTTCGTGCTATGGCATCCTGATATTTGTAGTTTGAGGGGGCACCAGGACTCTTGAGCAGAGAGAGGGAAGATAAATACCTCCCAGGGGCCCACCCACCCCATTGAGTGCTAGGGCAGATCAACTGCATTCATTCTGCAGTGGACTCTGGGGTCGCCTCAACGTCCTTCAGAATCGGGCCAAACCCTTCGGCTGGTCCCAACTCGGATGAGGTCCCCTGGCGCCAGTCTTCAATGCAGAAACGGCACTTGTGTAAATCCCACTGATCTGACGCCTCTCCTCTGGAGGAGCTTGCAAGCGGATGGGGATTCTACCCAAATATCGTGGTTTAGAAATGGGAAGATGAAGGGAATGAGCGGCGTGGGCCCGGGTGGGGTGTGGGTGGCATTGGGGAGAAGCCTAGCCCCCCGCAACGGGTCTGATCCCGCTTTCTCTGCGCTTCGGCTGCCGCCTTTGCCTCCGCAGCCCCCCCTCCCCCCCGCTTCCTTCTTCTTCTAGCCCTGCATTGCAACACTGCGGGTCTCCTTCCCGCTTCCTCTCTGGGCGGCGAGAGCCTGCAATGCAGCATCACTGCAGAGGCCCCGCGCTCTTTCCCTTCCGCTCCTTGTCGCGGCGGAAAAGGCCCTTCTCCCACGAATCCCCCTTCATCATCTCCGAGAGGAAGGTTTGGGCTTGAGTTCATCATCATCCCCACCCTCCTGGCCGCGTATGGTTGCCTTCCAAGGACAGAGTCTCTACATGGCTGTGGGGACCTCGTCTGGATCCGCATGGTCTAATCACAATGAAAACAGAGGTCTCTAGATACAAAGAAGGCGGTCACCAACCTCGCCAACCTTGCCAACCATGTCCTCTTTCAAGGATTTGGGAGAACAGCGGTCTCCCAATAAAGAAACACGAGTGGCCCCTGAACGGCCAAAGAGGAAGCGCAGGAGAAGAAAGGCGTGGGCTCCCCAACAGATCTGGGTTTGGGGCCTTTGGAGTGGAAGCTCTCCTGAACAGGCAGGAAGCGAGTGTGTTTTGGGTTGTTGTAAGTTTTTCGGACTATATGGCCATGTTCTAGAAGCATTCTCTCCTGACGTTTCGCCTGCACCTGTGGCAAGCATCCTCAGAGGTGACCTCACACCCTCTGAGGATGCTTGCCACAGATGCAGGCGAAACGTCAGGAGAGAATGATTCTAGAACATGGCCATATAGCCCGAAAAACCTGCAGCAACCTAGTGATTCCAGCCATGAAAGCCTTCCACAATACATGAGGATGTTTTCTTTTCAACCCAGTCAATAACCCTAGGCCGTAGTACAGGTTTAGACTAGAGGCGCAAGAAGGAGGCAAACACGGAGCAAACCTCCATATCAGCACTCCTCCTCTTCCTCCTCCTTGTTGTTGTTGGGCCACGGGTTAAATATGTCCCAGGCTTTGCTACCCCGTTTGCCACACACAGTCCTGGTCCGGCTTCAGTCGCTTCCGACTCTTCGTGACCTCATGGACCAGCCCACGCCAGAGCTCCCTGTTTGCTGTCACCACCCCCAGCTCCTTCAAGGTCAAGCCAGTCACTTCAAGGACACCATCCATAATGGAAAAATACCATAATCTAATGGATTAGTTTGCATAACGTGATGAATAGGTTTGCATGATCAAATGATCGTTACGACATCTCCGTAAGGAAAAACAACAGGGCGAGGGAAGGTGTGTGTCGGATGAATGCCATTTGGCACCACTTGAACTGACCTGGCTGAAGGGTATGGAGTCGGGAGTGTTGCCCCTTTACAAGGCCTTGAGTTAGCCTTCCCTGAGTTAGCCTTCCCTGCCTCTGGGGTCTAACTCAAGCACAACTCCCAAAATTCCACAGCATTGAACTAGGGAAGTTAGTGTCAGGCTGCTCCAGTTCTGCAGTGTAGATCCATCCTAAATCAGAAAAGACCATGTTCAGAATCGTTATGGCCAGGGCATCTCCACAAACGCACCCGCCCAATCCTTGCAGAAACAAGGGACTCCTTCCAGACTTAAAGGCTGCCTTTTCCTGTGGGGTCCATTTCCACCCTATAGGAGAGCCACTGCAAAAATCTCCCTTGGTTTCTTTCCACTGATGGATGGCTCCCTTAAGCCAAAAGCTGACTGTCACCCTGGGGTTTGTGAAGCAGGACTGAACCACATTGCCTGGTACAGAGGTCTCTGAGGCCTAGTCATCATTGGTGTTTTGAGCCTGATGCCGACTTGAGACCTCATCACACTAGATAATGAATCCACTTTAAATCCGGTTTCTGCCTCCTGCAGACTTCTGGGGTTTTTAGTTTAGTGAGGCTGTTAAAGGCTCCTTCCTAAACTACAAACCCTACAATTCTGCAGGAGGCAGCAACCGGATTTAAAGTGGAGTCATTCTCTAGTGTGATGAAGCACTTACTTTAGCCAACCTGGTTCACTGTCCCCACCTTTTCGGCCTTTGACCAAACTGCAAAAATCTGATTTCCACAGGATGCAGTCACAGCAATTGAAGTGGGATCCCAGCGCTATAACTATGGGCTGTGAAAGGGCTTGGTCCCATTAAGACAGGTTGGCAATAGCTGTGAGCAGTTGGGAAAGAACGTTTCTGAAACGAAGGGAGATGAAGCAGGGGGTCATTCCTCTCTGGTACTACTCTCTCAGGCTCTTTTGGAAGAAGGAACACCCACAATTTAAGAAATGCATGTGGCGCCAATACCCCTGTCACAAAAGATCCATGATTTGGGAAGATTGTTGAAAACAGATAGTACAAGGACAAGTTTACAGATGAACATGGAGAAACCAACAATGTGATTAAGATCACTTTAAAACACAGGAAGAAGATACTGGGATGATTACATTCTTTGCTCAGTTATTAACCTCAAGGGAGACTGCAGTCAAGCTATTCAGAAGAAGATTGCGACCTGGAAGGGCAACTCTGGGCCCTTTCCACACATCCCTTTATCCCAGAATATCAAGGCAGAAAATCCCACAATATCTGCTTTGAACTGGATTATCTGAGGCCACACTCAGATAATGTGGGATTTTCAGCCTTGATATTCTGGGATAGAGGGCTATGTGGAAGGGTCCACAGTGTGGACTCAGATAACCCAGTCCAAACTCAGATAATGTGGGATGTTCTGCCTTGATATTCTGGGTTATAGGGCTGCATGGAAGGGCTCTGAGACAAAGCCCTTTTGGGAAAACATGCATAGGAATGGCTGGATTGTTAAAAGTTTTTCGGGCTGTATGACCATGTCCCAGTAGCATTCTCTCCTGACGTTTCACTTGCATCTATGGCAGGCGTCCTCAGAGGTTGTGAGGTCTGTTGGAAACTAGGAAATTTGGGTTGATGTATCTGTGGAATGTACAGGGTGGGAGAAAGAACTCTTGTCTGTTGGAGCTAGGTGTGTGAATGTTTCAATTGGCCACCTTGATTAGCATATACTTGCGTAGTTTCCAACAGACCTCACAACATCTGAGGATGCCTGCCATAGATGCAGGCGAAACGTCAGGAGAGAATACTTCTGGAACATGGCCATATTGCCTGAAAACCTACAACAATGCAGTGATTCCGGCCATGAAAGCCTTCGACAACACAATGCATAGGAATGTGGGGGAAGGAATCCCTCGGCATAGCTTTGTCTCTATCCTAGCTACTCATTGAGGACTGGGAACCTGATAACACAAAAGACTTCTGCAGTCCAGTTCAAAGCAAACATTGTGGAGTTTTCTGCCTTGATATTCTGAAATATATGGCTGTTGAAAGGGCCCTATGAAGACACCGGGTGTAAATATATTTTACTGAATATTGCCCATGTTATCATACTCTCAATTTCTCTAAAAGACCGTGAAAGCTGGATAATGAAGAAAGCTGATAGGAAAACCAGCTCATTTGAGATGAGGTACTGGAGAAGAGTTTTGAGGATCCCTGGACTGCTGCAAAGGGCCCTTCCACACAGGCTTATGTCCCAGAATATCAAGACAGAAAATCCCACAATATCTGCTTTGAACTGGGTTATCTGACTCCACATTCAGATAATGTGGGATTTCCTGCCTTCATATTCTGGGATGTAGGGCTGTGTGGAAGAGCCCAAAGACAAAGAGGCAAGAGTAAACTAGGTCCTAACAGAGATTCCCAACTTTTGGGCCTTCAGGTGTTTTGGACTTCAGCTCCCACAGTTCCTAACAAGTTGGCTGGGATTTCTGGGAGTTGAAGTCCAAAACCTGGAAGCCCAAAGGTTGGGAAGACTGCTAGAAGATGTCTCAATAGAGGGCCCTTCCATACAGACCTATAACCCAGAATAACAAGGCAGAAAATCCCGCAGTATCTGCTTTGAACTGGGGGTCCTTTCACACAGCCTTATATCCCAGAATATCAAGGCAGAAAATCCCACAGTATCTGAGTATGGCCTCAGGTGACCCAGTTCAAAGCAGATATTGTGGGATTTTGATATTTGATATGCCTTGATATTCTGGGATATAGGGCTGCGTGGAAGGGCCCTGGGTTATCTGAGCCCACACTGCCATAGATTCCAGTTCAGAGCAGGTAATGTGGGATTTTATTCAGCTGTCTGGAAGGGGCCATATCATGAGAAGACATGACTGGCTAGAAAAGAGAATAATAATGCTTCTGGAAGTGGAGGGAAATGGAGGAAGGGGAAGGGCGCATTCCCGATGGATAGACTCATTCCCGATGGATAGATTCATTCCACACAGCCCTATATCCCAGAATATCAAAGCAGAAAATCCCACATTATCTGAGTGTGGACTCAGATAACCCACTTCAAAGCTGCTATTGTGGGATTTTCTGCCTTGATATTCTGGGAGATAGGGCTGTGTGGAAGGACCCTCGGAGGCCTCTTCTTCATGGGATAGCCACAAGCTGAAGCCTGCTGAACGCAGGGTTGTTGTAGGTTTTCCGGGCTATATGGCCATGTTCTAGAGGCATTTTCTCCTGACGTTCCGCCTGCATCTATGGCAAGCATCCTCAGAGGTAGTGAGGTCTGTTGGAAGTAGGAAAAATGGGTTTATATATCTGTGGAATGACCAGGGTGGGACAAAGGACTTTTGTCTGCTGGAGCTAGGTGTGAATGTTTCAAGTGCCCACCTTGATTAGCATTTAATGGCTTGGAAGCCCCTGGGGGAATCTTTATTTGAGAGGTGATTTGATGTGCCTGACAGTTTACTCTCTGATGTTTTGCTGTTGTAATTTTTGAGTTTTTTAATACTGGTTGAACGCAGTATTGAACAAGCCAATTCTTGACCAATGTTGAGGAAGTCCCTCAGCATTCATTCCGGTGTAGCACCATTCTCCTAGAGAGACTTATTTTGCATAGAATTATGGAAAAAATAGACCCGTGTCTGATTCCACAGCAAGCTGGCTTCAAGAAGGGCAAAAAGCTGCACCCTTCTTCTTCGAGCCCTCAATGTTGTTCCAGAGGAAAGGGGTTCCAGATCAAATTATTCTCCCATTTCTTTGTGCGATGATGATTTGCTCTGGCATCGGCTGAAGTGGTATTTTCAACATGGCTTGGAGAATATCACAGGAGCCGAATCAAGCCCCTTCCGCTCCTCCAAGGTGCGTCCCGTAAACCCCGGGAAGGTGGAAGGGGGCAGGGCATGCACCGGGGGGGGGGTTCTCATCCGAAGCAGCGGAGGATCCCCGCCGCCCGCCTTCCTCTCCCGCCTCGGCTTTTAGGCGGAAAGCGGGAGGAAGAAGACAAAATGGCGGATCCCGCGGGGAGTGGGCTTCCAAGCCCGGCGAAAGGCAGAGGCCTGCTCTCGGCGCCTCTCCACCTCCCCAGAGATTGGGGCGCTACCCCAACTCTTTCCCCTGCCGCCCCAGACCCCCATTCGCCTCCCGCCGCCTCTTCCTAGCCTAAAAACAAAACAAGACGCAGAAAATGGCTGCCGTCGCCGCTGCCGCCTGGCTGGATACTTCCAGAAGAAGCAGGGCACCGGGTGGGATCTACATTGCCCTATATCCCAGATTATCTGGTTTGAACTGGGTTATATGAATCTCCACTGCCAGATAATTTGGGATAAGCAGATAATCTGGGATCAGATCTTGGGATATAGGGCAATGTAGAAGGGGCCCCTGTGGGCCCTCAGGGCAGAGGCTGTTCAGCCAGGATTCTTTTTGTGAAAGTCGCTTCTGGTGTGTGCTTCAGCCAAAAAAAGTGTCCAGTATAGTGGTTTTCTGGAGCACTCCGCCTCAGAGCCCCAGAGCGTGGTGGAGTCTCCTTCTCTTGAGGTTTGGGATGGCCATCGGTGTGTTTGTGAGGTTTGCGATGGCCTTGATCATGCTCCCCCTGCATGGCGTTGGACTGGATCGCCCTTCTGGTCACTTCCAAATCTAGGAGTCTATATTTTTATGTCTCTGGGGACCATGTTTTGCCTCCTGCTCGAGCATCAAGCCTGCCAGGTAGCCCTGGGCAAGAGGTACCCCTCTCTGCCCCAGAGGAAGGCGAGGGCAACCCTCGTCGCAATACATCTTGCCAAGACAACCAACCCTGTGATAGCTCCGCTTGAAGGTTGCCCTGGGTTGGAAACTACCGGAAGGCACACAACCCCAGCAACCAAAAAGTTGGCTAGGTAGCAATCCCAGATAAAGCTCGAAGGAGCGAGGTCGGCCTACCCCCCAGTTCCTAAAGCAGGCGCTGGAGGACCCAGCTACGTCAGAAAAGGACCCCATGTTAACGAGGGGTTGAGGGTTTTTTGTTGCTGTTTTTTGCGACTTGAGAAACTGCAAGTCGCTTCTGGTGCGAGAGAATTGGCCTTCTGCAAGGACCTGCCCAGGGGACAGCCGGATGCTTTATCATCCTGTGGGAGGCTTCTCATATGTCCCCACATGGGAAACTGGAGCTGACAGACAGGAGCTCAGTCAGCAGTCCTGCCGGCACAAGGGTTGCGCCAAGAGGGCTCCTATTATCCGAGGTAGAACTGAAGGAGACCTATCCCAATCCCCCCCCCCCCAAAATACTATGAATGTGGTGGTTTTCAAAGCGCACTTATGAATATAGGATACCACTAAAGCCCCCCAATGTGTATAAAGGCTTCTGGTCACCGGATTAGAGACCGAAGATTTATTTCTGGCTAAACCCGACTCAATTTGTTTCCAAATATTGCGAAAAGGCAACGAAAAACCGGCTCTTTCTTCTCAGTAGCCCACACCTTGGCCCCTCCATTCCCGGAACCCGAATTCAAGCCCACTGTCCGACTGGAGAGACAGACAGACCCACGGGAGCGCGCGTGTCTTTGGGGACCGGCCTCTAGGATCCAAAGGCACCCCGATATTCATCTCTCTGTGTCACACTCATTTCGCTCTCCTGTGAAATCGGAGTGTCCCACTCCACAGGGGCGCTGCGAGGGCAAAAGGAGGAGAATTCCCCGTCCTGACCATATTTGGTCCGACAGGAGACCCACGGCTGGCTCGGGGTGTTACAGGGCTCCTCAAGGTGATGCCCTTGCCTGGGAGTCAGCCTGACGAAACCAAAGGGCCGTTTTGGGGTCTGGGCTCTTTCTTCCCTGGGCGCCCCCTCCCCTCGGGGCCCTGCAGGCAGGCAGGCTGGCAGGGAGGGAGGGAGGGAGGGAGGTGGGGGTGCTCGTCCGCGAGAAGCCCCATAAACCCTCGGCAGCCTTTTTAGGGCCTGGAATGCCACCCGGATTAAGCAGGTCAAGAGGAGGAGGAGGAGTAGGAGGAGGAGGAGGAGGCCGGCCCTGGGAGAACTGGGTGGCTGGGGCGGCGTCCGAGGGGCCTCTCCAGCGAGAAGCGCTGATGTCAAGGGGATAAAAAGGGATCGCCAGCCCTATAAGGAAGGAAGCAAGGCGGAGGAGGCGGCGGCGGCGGCGCCGAGGCGGGCGAAGGAGGCGGTGGCAGTGGCTGCCGCAATGGCGGAGAGAAGAGAGAGAGAAAGAGGCAGGGAGCGAGATGCCGGCAAAGCCGGGGGAAGTGGCCCACGCCTCTAGCAAGGCCGAAGGAACGTGTCCGAACACGCCAAAGGCACACACACACACACACACATACACAAGCTACCACCCCTGCGACTACAGCCCTGCCACCTTGCGCGAGGTGCGAGCCCTTTTTCGCCTCCACCAGATTGTTTCTGGCCGGGTATCACCAGCTCCTTCCTCCCCGCTCTCCTACACAATAGATCTCCTTTTCAAACCCTGCGTGCCTTTGGGGCTGGATCTACGGGGCTATATTATGCAGTTTGGACCTGTAGGACCTGGTCAGCACAGAACTGGGTCTCTACACTGACCATATTGTGGTCAGGGTAGAGTCTGCCTCTGTAGGGTAGTGTAACTCTAAGGCCCATTTTACACTGGCATATAAAATCCAGACTATCTGCTTTGAGCTGGATTATATGGCAGTATAGACTCATATAATCCAGTTCAAAGCAGATAATGTAGATTATCTGCTTTGATCATCATGATTATATAGCAGGGGACTACAAATCCCAGGGTTTTGTTTTTTTCAGGCAACGAATAATCCGATAATCCGATTGTGGTTGTGACTGTTCCTTCCTCTGAAATAGATCCCAGTATTCATGGGAGGTTTTCCATCCAGATGCCACCTAAGGCCAAGTGAGATCTGGTGCCTATGCAGTGGCTCTCAACCTGTGGGTCCCCACACCCAGAAATCCCAGCCAGTTTACCAGGATTGCTGGGAATTGAAGGCCAAAACATCTGGGGACCCACAGGTTGAGAACCACTGCAAGGCATTTATTTAGGCCTCCCGAGGGCCCTTCCACACAGCCCTATAACCCAGAATATCAAGGCAGAAAACTCTACATTATCTGCTTTGAACTGGGTGATCTGAGTCCACACTGCCATATATTCCAGTTCAAAGCAGAAAATGTGGGATTTTATTCAGCTGTGTGGAAAGGGCCCTGGCCACCAAGGAAAGCTGCGGGTTTCCCAGAACATGGGTGCCCTGAAGGAAGCCGGGTGAAGCTGAAGAGGATTGGCCCCTCTCTCCCCGTCGCCAGAACTGGGCCACACCTGAAGGATGGCTGCCCTTCATGGAGCACACCTTCGGGCCTCCATCTCCAACCCACCCACTCAGAGTGATAGGAAGGAATTAGTGGTTTAATGCGTGAAAGGCGACGTGTAGCCCTTTCGAGGCTGAAGACTTTGAAAGAATGCCTCGGCCTCCCTGACGCCCAAATCTTGGAATCTAGGACCCTGGCCTATATATCTCCAATCCTACCCGGGAGAGTGGGAGGCAGATAAAGGAGGACACGAGTGTTCCCGAGGGCTGTGGAAAGACTCAGCGAAACAGGGGAAGGCCGCCGCCAGAATAAGCGGGTTCTTGGACTCCTCTCGGCGTTTTGTTGCTGTAGCGAAGCCCTGGTGGGGGGTGCGACCACCTTGACTTTCAGACTCACGGCATCCGGGTGTGGCTGGTTTCCCCGTGAAGGTCGGGCTCCAGTTTCCCTTTTGAAAGAGGGCGCGTTTCCCGCGGATCCTGGGCTGTTGGGAAGGGACGAGGTGGATACGGAGGGGCGACTGGGAAAACGAAAGGCGTGTTCCCTTTGGGTCGGCACGGCAGGGCGCGGGCGAGGAGCACGTCCCTGAAAGGCTCCCACAGAGTGGAAAGCAGCGACGCCTGGGCCCAGAGAAGATTGGAAGGGCCGGTTCTGAAACTGCCGACCCATGATGGCCTCTGGGAGTATTGCTGTGCGTTTCCGACTTATGGTAACCCTCTGACGCAATCGTTAGGGGCTCTTCTTCGTTTAGAGGGGGTTTACCTTTGCCTTCCCCTAAAGTTGAAAGAGTGTGACTTGCCCCAGTGGGTTTCTATCCCTGGCCGAGCGGAGAGTGGAAACCTTATCTCCCGAGTGGCAGTCACATAGGCACATTGCCTAAGGCTGATGTGGCCCTCTGCGAAAATCAATTTGACACCATCACACAGTGTTGAAATGCCTGCCTTTACCAGTTGAAAAAACTCTAGGATCGCTTTGGCATTGGGGTGTTCTTTTCCACCCTTTCGTTTGTTGTGGTTGTTGCTGCTGTCTGTCTCCAAAATAAACGCAATTTAAGGTGAGTCTCATCTCGGGGGTCTGGGCCAGGTTTGTTCAGAAAGGATTTATCCTTGTGCTGGGCTCATAACCCCGCTGATGTTGCTTTCCTTCCTCTGAGGCTGAAAAAGGTGCCTGGCCCAAGGTCACCCGAGGCCAAGCCCTAATCTCCAGAGTACCCGTCCACGTTCTTCCTTCCAGGAGTTGAGGAGATCAGGCGCGAATAGGGCCCCTCTTGCTTCTCCCCAAAGGACTCCTGGGTTCATGCCAGTTGGGCCTCCGGCCAGGGCGCCGCAATGCCACTTGTGAGCAGCACCGAGCCTGGCTCTTCCCTCCTCCTGGCTGGGCTCCCCGGCGAAGGGCTCAGCTGCGCCCCGGGGATGCCAACGTGGGCCTAAGCACGGAGCAGCTGGCAGCCCCTCCGCGCCTGGTGCCCCATCTTGCCGCCTCCTGGGACCTCGGAGCACGCCCTCTCTTTCTCCCTCTCTCCCTCCGAGGGGTCCCCTCGAGCAGCAGAGCTCCCCAATCCTCACTCCGACCCGGCGCTCTCCTGCTTTCTCCCACTTGCCACCCCCACAAACCGCTCCAATGCCCGCCTGCAAAAAGCCGATGCGGTGACCTACATTGCGAGCGGCCAAGGAGGAAGCCGGCTGAGCTCCCGGGAGGCCGAGCCCTGGGAATAGTGGCTCAGCTAAGGGATCCCGGTGCAACTCGGACTCCTTTCCCAACTCCGGCCTAAGGGTTCGGTGGACCCAAGCGAGCGGGACCCTTCCCCGGTGAAGCACAAAGCCCCGGCTTTCCTTGCCTTTCTCTGACCAGGAGGCTTCTGTGCCTTACGCCCAGTTATTTTTAAACGGGGTGTCGAGTTTGTGGGGAGGGGTGTCCGCTGTGTCCCTTTCAGCCAGTGCCGGGTTTAGGACCAACGAGCCCCCCTGCCAGTTAAGCTATGAGGCCCCTACCTTGGACCCTGAAGGAAGGAGGCCTAGTAGGACTACACGGCCTGCTTTGTGGCACACTCCCATAGACCATCAACTCTACCTACTGTCGAAGGCTTTCATGGCCGGAATCACTGGGCTGTTGTGTGTTTTCCAGACTGTATGGCCATTTTCCAGAAGCATTCCCTCCTATCGTTTCACCCACATCTATAGTAGGCATCCTCAGAGGTTGTGAGGTCTGTTGGAAACTAGACAAGGGAGGTTTATATATCTGTGGAATATCCAGGGTGGGAGAAAGAACTCTTGTATGTCTGAGGTAGGTGCGAGTGTTGCAATTGATCATCTAGATTAGCATTTAATGGCCTAGCAGTTTCAACGTCTGGCTTCGTACTTCCTGGGGGAATCTTTGTTGGAAGGTGATTAGCTAGCCCCGATTGTTTCTTGCCTACCACCCTGAACATTCCACAGATATATAAACCCCACTTGTCTAGTTTCCAACAGACCTCACAACCTCTGAGGATGCCTGCCATAGATGCAGGTGAAACGTCAGGAGAGAATGCTTCTGAAACATGGCCAAACAGCCCGGTAACCTCCCAACAACCCTATCAGCTCTATCAATATGTCTGGAATCACTACGAAACAGAGCGCCTTCCTGTTAAGATTGCACCACAGAAGCAAAATCCATCCTCAACCCAAGGAATAGGGGTCGCCCTTAGGAGACAAGGGTGCTTTCGGAGGAGGCCTACCACCATCCCGACACTGCCTGTTAAGCATCTCCCCGAAAAAAAAACAACAATCCGAAATGTCTTTGTGTTTGGTATCAGGATGTCTCCTCATTCGGTTTCACCTTGTGAAACTGGTTTGGCGGCCGCCTCTCCTCCGCCCACACACACACACACACGAAGCTGTGCCTACCTATCGACCAGCGCCTTCTTCACCCACAAGAAAGGGCCCCAAGGGAGGAGGGCCCCATCCTTGGGATGGGACCCAGGAGTCGCTTGCTGGGTTGTAGTTTGGTGAGGCACCCGCACTCTTTGGCAGAGGTTTTGCGAAGGGAATTCCAGTTTCCAGGATTCCCTTGCGTGGATTCATGGCAGTTGAAGTGGTATCAAGGTGCATTCGTTTTACAGTAGGGATGCACCCCTAGCTAAGGCTACTTGGAAGGAAGAGCCTATTAAGGCAGTGGTTCTCAATTTGCGGGTCCCCAGATGTTTAGGCCTACAACTCCCAGAAATCCCAGCCAGTTTGGGATTTCTGGGAGTTGAAGGCCAAAACATCCGGGGACCCACAGGTTGAGAACTACTGGATTAAGGGCCAGGGGACTTTCTCAGGTGCACATATAGACATGTATAGGGCTGAGGGGACAGTCTGGGGAACAGATATTTTATTAAGAGCATCACACAGTTGTTCCGGGTGCGATGCTCCACTGTGTGCCACCTAAAAGAGACCTCCTGTGATGACAGCCTTTCCTCTCCGTGTGGCGTTGGGCTCCCGGCTTCTGGAGAAACGCCCGTGTGTTTGCCGAAGGAGTCCTGGAAAACATCCTTCTCCTTTTTTTTCCTCCCTCGAGCGCTCTGGCCATTTCCGAGGAACAGGGCTGCGTGGCCTCATTTCGCAACCCTTCCGCAGCAGAACCAGTCCCGAACTCGTAATGTGCCCTGGGACAGACTTCCTGGCTCCGATTAATTCCCAGGCCTCCAAAAGCAACACACACACACACACACAAGGCCTCCTAGGCAGCTCCTTCGATCTAGGGTCACCATTGGCTGGTCTCCCAAATGCGGCCGCGTCCCCGACTGAAATCCATGTTGATGGCCCAGGATGGCTGTCCTTGTCACACGAGACAGACTCCACTGCGATCTCGGGGTCCCTCTGCATAGAAAGGGGGTGGCTCTGATGCCACCTGGGTGACACCTTACAACTCGTGAATGCCAATGACAGGTGCTTGTGTATCATTCGAAAGCAGATTTTCAATAAGTCATGGGCCATTCCACAAAGAGGGGAAAAACACGAATGCTTCCACCACGATTTCCTCATACGAACATTACAAAGGCCAGATGCGATGCCAGGGCAGGGAGAATCAAAGCAAATCATAGCTGGGGAGGGGGCTTCTCAGTGATCAGATTTCGGTGACCAACCAAACCTGAGGGCCAGGTCTCTGCGACCCTGAGAGAAGGCTCCGTCCGGCCTTCCGTGAACAGGGCCCCCACGGTCAGCTCGTCAGCCTCTTCTCTCGTGGCATCTCCCCTTTCCGGTCTCTCTCTCCCTCTCTTTGACCCTCGTGGACATCCATCCACGCGGCGCCCCTCGTCCAGGCCATCGATCCATTCCTGGTATCCCTGGCAAGGGCCATCCATCACTCTGACAGGCGCCTCCATCAGTCAGGCACATCAACCTAGATATAGGGAGGGGGCGGCTGGGTGGATTGGTTGGTGTCCTTGACTGACTGATGGGTGTGCATGTATAGATATGCATGTATTTGTGCGCCCGCCCGCGTTTATCAATGTAGGCATGTGTATATTTAGATTTGTGTACATATACATCTGTATACATGATTATTTGTGTGTGCTTATATGCATATATGCATAAATAGGTGTGTGTATCTATGTATATGCATATATATGTTTGTATATAGGTGTACTACGTATATATCTGTGTGTGTTTATGTGTGTGCATGTGATATAGATAAGTATTTGTGTTCACAGATATAGATATGTCTAGTATGTGTGTGTTTATGTATGTGCATTTGATATGTGTATATAGATACCTGTTTGTGTTCATAGATATATATGTCTTTATGTGTGTGTGTTTATGTATGTGCATGGGATATGTGTATATAGATAAGTATTTGTGTTCACAGAAATAAATATATATATCTATGTATGTGTGTGTTAATGTATGTGCATGTGATATGTGTATATAGATAAGTATTTGTGTTCACAGATATGTGTGTGTGTTTATGTATGTGCATATAATATGTATATACAGATAAGTATTTGTGTTCACATATGTCTTTGTGTGTGTGTTTATGTATGTGCATGTGATATGTGTATATAGATAAGTATATATATGTCTATATGCGTGTGTTTAATATGTATGTGCATGTGATGTGTGTATATAGAGAAGTATTTGTGTCCATATATAATATATGTCTATATGTGTGTATTTATATATGTGCATGTGATATGTCTATATAGATATAAGTAACTGTGTTCTTATATATATGTGTGTGTGTGTATACATATATATATGCATGTGATATGTGTATATTTGTGTTCACAGATATGTCTATATATGTGTATGTGTATATATGTATGCATATATGTGTGTGTGTACAAATTGTAGACATGTGCATATGTGTATATCTATTTGAGCTTGTGTCTACATATATGTGTGTGCATATCTAGATATACATGTGTAGATCTATGTAGATGTGTGTGTATGTGTGAGTGCACGCACATAGGTTTGTATGTGTGCATAGATAGATGTATTTATGTTTGTATAGATGTGCGTGTTTATATGAGGATGTGTGTGTAGATGTGCATGCATATCTGTGTGTATATTTGTATGCCTATATATATACACACACACACACATCCCATTTCCCTCTCCCTCCCTCTCCCGCTCACACTCTCACGCAGGCTGTTCCTTCAGCCTGTCGCGGCTTCCCAGCCATTCGAGCGGAACTCCCTCTTTCCCAGCTAATTGTAATTATTGTTACGCTCTTTCTGACTTTACAGGCCAGAGGGAAAGTGAATTGGGAGGGGGGGGGGGGAGGGAGGGGGAGAGATATAAAACCATGGCTGTCAGGGAGGAGGAGAGGAAACCTTGATCCACTGGGGGCCACACTGGCCCTTGGCATGGCAGTGTGTGTGTGTGTGTGGGGGGGGGGAATGTGTCAAAGCAAGGGGGCCGTGATCATGAAGGAAAACGGTCACTTAGATCTACCCTCAGGGCTTTTCTCCCCCTGCCCACCCTCCCGCACAAGGCGCCTCCATTTTGCTTTTGCGGGGGGGGGGGAGCTGACTGGAAAGAGCGGAGCGGGGAAGAGCAGGCCCGTTTCCAGCCTGGTTGCCGAGAGACGGGCGGGCCAATCAGCGCTCAACAACTCACCCCAGGCTCTCGCGCCGCTTCCTTATATGGTGAGGCCGGTCTGCAGGGCGCCGCGTTCATCACCATATAAGGGCAGGAACCTAAATACAGTATCTACCTTGTTCTCTCGGCGCCCGCTTCGGCTGCCTTTTTTTTTTTTTTTGCTTGCCTCGCGCCCGCTCCCTCCCTGCCTCCCTCCTTTCCGCAGCGCGAGACGAGTTAAAAGCGATCGATGCCAGAGCGGGGAATTATTGCTGCAGTAGCAGCAGAAAAGGAAGGAGGGAGGAGGGGAGGGACGGAGGGGGAGCGCAGGGCTGCAGTGCAGGCCCAGCAGCAGAGGCACAGATGTTGCTGGAGTCTTCATTTTTAATTTGATTTCATTTGATTCCGCACAGGCGGTTCCTGCTGCAAATAGCCAGCTTCGCTTTATCAGAGGAGATGCAAATGAAGTGGAAATTCTCATGCAAGGCACCAATGGCTTTTGTTAAAGTGCATTTCCGGGGATCGGCTGCCAAAAAGGGGGGGGGGGGGGGGGGTTTGAGGTTGCAGCTGCAAGGTCCCTTCCTGCCTCAGGTGCATCTACAAAATATCGTATTGCAGCTTGACACCACTTTAACTGCCATGGCTTAATTCTATAGAGTCGGGGAGGGTGGAGTTTGGTGAGGCACCAACACTCTTTGACAGAGAAGGCCTTGCAAAACTACAACTCCCATGATTCCATAGCTCTGAGCCCATACAGTGAAGCTGCCTTGAGGCGCCTTCCAGCGTGAGAAAGGCGGGATAGAAATATTGTAAATAAATAAATAAGATGGACTGGAACTGCATTAATCCTACAGTGTAGATGCACCTTCAGCCTCCTGGATGCCTCCATGGAGTGGAGGATATTCCCCAGTGGCTCTTTCTCACCCCTGCAAGCAAGGAGAAGCCATGGTAAATTACTGGGAATGAAGGCTAGGAGAGATGTTTCTACTGATCTCTTCTGAAGTCTTCCCGCCATAACAACGAGTGCTTATGCTTAGGAAAAGGCACTCTGCACATGCTCCATGACACCTTTTTCATTTTTACTACCACCACCTTTACTTCTCATCCTAGACCTTATTTACCTACAAGGCCTGATAACCTGCAAGTGAGTCCTGTTGAAGTGAAATGGGAGTTTGCTTCAGAAAGGACTTAAAGGCCACCGTGGGAGGAATGCAGCTCGACACCACTTCGACTGTCATGGCTTAAGACAATGGAATCTTGGGAGTGATCCCTTCCGGTGCCTCACCAAACTACAACTCTCAGGATTCCGCAGCATCAAGCCCTGGCAGCTAAAGCGGTGTCAAGGTGCATCTGTTCTGCAGTGTAGATGCTCCCCAGGAGACGTGGCTCAAATCGAGCAAGCAGAAAAGGAAGAGAGAGAAGGGGGGGGGCTATGGACACCATCACAGGGCCTAAAAGGAAGGCTGGGCAGAGGAGATGCCGCCACACCTCCTTGCAGCTGTCAGATTCCCATTTCGACCTCCTCCTCTGTGATGACGTCAGTGAGCTGATGTGCCGGGGTCGCGCGCGCGCACGTACACACACTGCTGAAATGGTGTGTGTGTGGGGGGGGGGCGACAGGAGAAAGGATTTAATGCAAAAGCACGCGCGTGTGTCAAAAAGGAGACGGGGAAGGAGACAGAGATCATTTCTGGCCCATTTACACGAGCTCCTCCATAACTCCCCCCATCCCCCCCCCCCCCATCTGCACAACTGGATTTCTCTGGGTCTTTCCAGCAGCCCCCGGGCAAGGAAGATAAACAATTACGGAGCGACTCGAGCTCAGGGACGCAGACAAAATGGATCCCGATCGGGTGGGGTGAAGGGGGTGTTTGTCTTCGGGAACGCGGGTGTGGGGCTGGAAATCGGGGCGGGGGGGGGGGGGAGAGGAGTGTGCCGCCGCCGGCGGGAACAAAAGGCTTTTTGTGCGAAAGGGCTTGCGTGGCCTCGGCCCGGTGTCCGATAAAGCCTCCCGCCTCTCTCTCTCTCTCTCACACACACACACACACACAATTTTATCTCACAAGGGCTCTCCTGTGCGAAATGCCTGGAAACCGGGGGCGGGAGGAGTCTGCAAATATCCAAGTTACGTATGAAGGCGCAGACACGCGCAGAGCAGACCCAGAAGCTGCTTCTACGCTCTGGAATGAACGCAGCTTGACACCGCTTGAAATGCAAAGGGATTTGTAGTTGCGTGAGGCACAGAATGAGAAAGACCTCATGAAACTACAAATCCCACTATTGCATTTCGTGTCAGGAGTGACTTGAGAAACTGCATCGCATTGCGCTCCTGCTGTTCAAGTGGAGTCCACATGCAACCATTCTACAACTGATATTAATGCTCTGGGCACCGGCTTAAAATTGAGTCGGATGCTGATCTTTTCCGACTTACTCCGGAGCAGGCTTTTTTTGGATTTCGAAGTTGTGGAATGGCGCCACCAGTTGTTCATAATCCCAGTCCCCTTCTACCCTGTCATATAAAATCCAGATTATCTGCTTTGAAAGGGATTAAATGGCAGTGTAGACTCATATAATCCAGTTCCAAGCAGATAATGGAGATTCTCTGATTTGATAATTTAGGTTATATGGCAGTGTAGACCCAGCGTCAGACAAGGATCAATCAGGGCCAGCTAACAGCTCCCAACAAAGGATTCCCCCAGGCAGCAGCCAGCCAGGCTCAGAAGCTGCAAGGCCATTCAATGCTAATCAAGGTGGCCACATCCAACATTCACACTTGCCTCAAACAGACAAGAGTTCTTTCTCCCATCCTGGACATTCCACAGATATATAGTAGTTTCCAACAGACCTCACAACCCCTGAGGATGCCTGCCATAGATGTGGGCGAAACGTCAGGAGAGAATGCTTCTGGAACAGCCCAGAAAACTCACAGCAACCCAGCCCAGGGCCATTCTACACAGCCCTAGATCCCAGAATGTCAAGGCAGAAAATCCCACAATACCTGCTTTGAACTGGGCTATCTGAGTCCACATTCAGATAATGTGGGATTTTCTGCCTTGATATCCTGGGATATAGGGCTATGTGGAAGGGCCCCCAGTTGTTAGTCCTTCAATTAAATCCGTAGTACCCCGTTAAATCCACATATCTGTGCATCCCATGCAGCCCACGGGACTCTTTGGATGGAACCCATCGCTTCTTAGGGGTACATCTGTACCCAGGTCCGTAGCCAGGATTTTGTTTCGGGGGGGGGGGGGGGAGGATGAGTTTGGTTGGGGGGGGGGGCTGAGTCTGAGTGAAAGAGGGTCTACCCTAGCAAACCTTTTGTATCGTTACCCCAATACCCCCATGCATATGGGATATATTGAGCATGGTGATAAGATCATGATATAAATAAACATAACAGTTTAAATGATGTACCAGTAAGGCCTTCTCGCGGACCACCATGAGAATTTCGGGGGGGGGGGACTAAAGCCCCCCCGAACCCCCCCCCCCGCTACCTGCCTGCCTGTACCCTCTGTCTAGAATAGGCATAAGCGAACCTGGGCCCTCCCATAATTCCTAACAGCCTCATGGCCCCCAGCTGCTTAATCGGCTGGAGGGCCAAACCAAACAGGTGGAAGGCCAAAGTTGGCCCATGCATGGTCGATAATAAATGAATACAGCTTGACGCCCTGACTCGAGGCTACGGAGTCCTGGGAGTTCAGAGTTTGGTGAGGCACCAGCCTTCTTTGGCAGAGAAGGCTCAAGACCTTGTAAAACTACAGCTCCCAGGATTGTATAGCACTGAGCCATGGCAGTTCCAGTGGGCTCAGGCTGCCTAAGTTTGATGCGGGCTTGTGCTAGTCCTCAAAGAGTGTCGGATTTGGGGTGACTCCGACGAGAGAGGGCTCAGAGGAGGTGGATTTGGAAGGAGGTGTGGGTCCCTTTTCGCTTTTCTCACTGCTCCGCTGCCTGTCGCGCTTTGGGTCCCTTACCCACCTCTCCAGTTCCCATAGACACGTGGTTCCCACGCCCAGAAGGAGCCTCTCAAACCTCAACCCCCTCTGCCCCCCTCCAAAGTTTCTCTCTAATCCGCATCTTCTCTCTGCCCAGGGAGTGGCTGGTTCAAACACAAGGAGCAGCCCAACCTGTTCTACCAAAACTCTCTCGTCCTGATCCTTTTTACTGGTGGAAAGGGGAGGGAGGGAGGGGAGAGGAGAGAAAGAAGAAAGGGATTTTATAGTCCAGGCCAGTTATTGATTTCAGGCTTCCAGCAGGAGAAGGAGACTTTAGACCGGAGGCAAAATGGATTATTGACTTGGCTTCATTCAGCTCCCCATCGCCGCCCTTCAGCCACCCTCGGACTTGTGCTACGTCTGCATTGTCTCATGAATGTAGTTTGGCACCGCTTGGACTGCCACCTCTCAATTCTATGGAGTCCTAGGAGTCATAATTATTGAGTTTCGATGCTGGACTGCACAAGTAACTTGTTATCAAGTTTCCAGTCCTCAATGAGTAGCTAGGCTAGCGACAGGGCTAAGCTGAAGGATTTCTTCCCCCACATTCCTATGCATTGTATTGTCGAAGGCTTTCATGGCTGGAATCAGTGGGTTGTTGTAGGTTTTTGGGCTCAGATAAGGCAGTTCAATCAAAGTAAATATTGTGGGATGTTCTGCCTTGATATTCTGAGTTATAGGGCTATGTGGAAGGGCTCTGAGACAAAGCCCTTTTGGGAAAACATGCATAGGAATGGCTGAGTTGTTGTAGGTTCTTCGGGCTATGTGGCCAGTAGAATCCTGTAGAATTCGAGAAGCATTCTTTCCTGACGTTTCGCCTGCATCTATGGCAGGCACCCTCAGAGTTTGTGAGGTCTGTTGGAAACTAGGAAAATTGAATTTATATATCTGTGGAAGGTCCAGGAGGGGAGAAAGAACTCTTGTCTGCTGGAGGCAGGTGTGAATGATAACAGTAAATAAACAACAAAACTCAAACACAGGGGAACTCTAGACAAGAAAAAATCAGGAACACAGAATCACAAAGGATTTTCCCAGGCAGTAACAAGCCACACCTAAAAACTGTCAGGCCATCCAATGCTAATCAAGGTGACCAATTGAAACATTCACACTTGGCTCCAACAGACAAGAGTTCTTTCTCCCACCCTGGACATTCCACAGATATATAAACCCAATTTTCCCAGTTTCCAACAGATATCACAATCTCTGAGGATGCCTGCCATAGATGCAGGCGAAATGTCAGGAGAGAATGCTTCTGGAACATGGCCATAGAGCCCGAAAAACCTACAACAACCCAGCCATTCCTATGGATGTTTTCCCAAAAGGGCTTTGTCACAGGGCCTTTCCACACAGCCCTACAAACCAGAATATCAAGACAGGAAATTCCACAATATCTACTTTGAACTGGGTTATCTGAGTCCACACTGTCATATATTCCAGTTCGAAGCAGAAAAGGTGGGTTTTTATTCAGCTGTGTGGAAGGGCCCCCAGATTCCCCAACAATAATACAGTTCAAACTGCATTACTTGGTAGTATCCATCCAGTTCTAGATTTAAAAGCTCTAGCCTTCTCTGCCAAGGAGTGCTGATGTCTCATCAAACGACAACTCCCAGGATTCTATATATGCCGGAGCCATGACAGTTCAAGTGGTGACAAACTGCACCCATTCTAAAGACTCCCCTCCCCAATCAACCGAAATGGTCAGTCCAATGTCCCACGGTGTGTTTGTGACAGAGAAAGTGGGGAATTACCTGGCTCCTGCCCTTTGGACTGCGCAGGCTCAGAAGACACTCTCCCGTGCCTGTGTGCGTTTCGATGCGAACATTTATTTCCAAGGGAAGAAAATATCCGGACTAAAAATGGCGGCAGAGAAAGAGCAGCGTTTTCGTTTTGCCTGAAAGAACGGGGTGTGAAATGCGCGCCTCCTTCGAAAGCCCTTCTGCAAAGGAGAGGCAATCCAGTGGAAAGAAAGCCATTTAGCCTAGATCTCCACTGCCATATATGGTCAGTGCAGACCCACACAATGCGGGGCAGACTTAAACTGCATTATATGACAGGTCAGATCCAGCCACAGTTTCCAGTCATGGCCAGGAGACGTGAATGTGGACTGAAAGGGAGAATGCAAAGATAGGCATTTACAGTGAGAAGGAGACCTTGAAAGCGATGCAAATATGCTTAGGACAATCATAGAGTGCATCTATACCAGGCATGGGCAAACGTCGGCCCTCCGGGTGTTTTGGACTTTAATTCCCACAATTCCTGGCATCAGGCCAGGAATTGTGGGAGTTGAAGCCCAAAACACACAGAGGGCCGAAGTTTGCCCATGCCTGATCTATACCGTAGACACAATGCAGTTTGAAACCACTATAACTGCTGTAGCTCAAGTCTTTCCCTTTCTTTACCAAAGCGTGGGAGCCCCCCCCCCCCCCGTGGCGCAGTGGGTTAAAGCCCTGTGCCGGCAGGACTGAAGACCGACAGGTCACAGGCTTGAATCCGGGGAGAGGCGGATGAGCTCCCTCTATCAGCTCCAGCTCCTCATGCGGGGACACGAGAGAAGCCTCCCACAAGGATGATAAAACATCAAATCATCCGGGCGTCCCCTGGGCAACTCTCTCACAACAGGAGCGACTTGCAGTTTCTCAGGTCGCTCCTGACACGACAAAAAAAAACCCCAAAGCGTGTTGATACCTCACCAAACTACAACTCCCATTATCCGAAAGCATTGCGCCATGGCAGTTAAAAGTGGTGTCGAGCTGCATTCATTCTACACTGTAGATGCACCCATCGTCTTGCAGATCTTATTGGGCAGCCCACGGGAATCCTTCCTTTACGCGTGGGATTTCCTCCCAAGGAAGTCCGCAGGTGAATTTACACCCAGTTAGTCAGAAACAAACGCCAAGGGCTTGTGTGTTGTCAAGTCGCCTGGGGGTTTCTGAGGAGCCCAGAGTTTTCTCAGGTGCGACAGGTATCACGTTGCCCTCGCAACCCCTTCTGAGCCAGGGTCGGAGCAAACACCGATCGGAGCAGGCTGTCCAGTTCTGTAGTTTCGGGAATTGGTGTCTATTTATGCGGGATCCCACGCATTTCTGGGTTTTCATAGGGCGAATCTATCCTGTAGAATGAATTCACTTTGACAATACTTTGACTTCGCTGGAATCATGGGAGTTGTAGTTTGGTGAGGCACCAGCACTGAAGGCTAAAGACCTCTAAAACACAGCTTCCATTGATACTATAGCTCTGAATCAAGGCAAATAAAGTGTGTTCTGAGAAAAGTACCCTCCTCTCTCTCACCATCCTATCCTTCCTCCCTTTTTTTCTTTTCTTTCTCTTTCTCTCCCTTCCTTTCCTCCCTCTTTCTCCCTTCCTCTTCCCTTCCCTTCCACCCTTTTGTCCTTCCTTCCTTCTCTCTTCTTCCTTGCTTTCTGCCATCTGTCCCTTCTACCCTTTTGTCCTTTCTCCTTCCCTCCCTCTTGTCTTTTCTTTTCTTCTCTCTTTCCTTCCTCTTTCCCTCTCTCCCTTCCTTCCCTCTTTCCCCCCTTCCCTTCCACCCTTTCGTCTTTCCTTTCTTCTCTCTTCCCTTTCTTTCATCTTTCTCTTCCATCCTTTTGTCATTCCTCCTTCCCTCCCTCTTGTCGTTCCTTCCTTTTATCTTTCCTTCCTTCCTCCCTCCTTCCCTCCCTCCCTCTTTCTCCTTCCAGCCTTTTCTTCCACCCTTTTGTCTTTCCTTCCATCCCCCTTTCCTCCCTCTCCCCCTCTTTCCCCTTCCTTCCTTCCTTCCTTCCTTCCTTTTTGTCTTTCTTTCTTTCTTTCTTTCTTTCTTTCTTTCCTTCTCTCTTTCATTTATCCTTTCTTTCCTTCCGCCCTTCCCTTCCTCCCTTCCTTCCCTTTCACCTTTTCATCCTTCCTTCCTCTCATTTTGTCTTTTCCCTTCCCTCTTTCCTCCCTCCTTTCTCCTTCCATCCTTCCCTTCCTCCTTTTAGTCCTTCCTTCCGTGAAAGGGCAGCCAGTCCTCCTAGCTGGGAGTGCTAACATGTGGCCCCCAAGTTAGAAAGTTTGCCCATCCGTGGTGTAGATGCACCCAGAGTCTGCTCAGAAGTGGGTTGTCGGCTCCTTGCTCGGACATTAAGAGGGATTCATTAGCCGCATCCCATCCAAGCCTTATCCAGGTTAAGACCCTGCTTAGCTTCCAGGACAGGACGGGATCGGGATGCTTTTTCGGAGGGGGGAGGGAGGGTATATAGGCAAATTAAAAAGTCTTGATTTAACGGGATGGATGAGGCTTTGCTCAGGCGCGCCAGAGCTCAGGGAAAGCCCATCCTCCCTCCCGCCCACCAACAAGTGGATTTGATGGAATTGTGCTCTCCCTTCCGGCGTTTCTTGAAGGTGAAGCCGCCGCCTCTGCAGCCCTCTCGCCACTTGGCCTCGTTTTCGAGATGATTTCTAGGAGCACGGTGCCACCTATGGAAGGTACCTGGAATTATTCCTCCAGCACACAGACTCGCAGAGGAAGAAGGGCCTTTCCCATGTTCGAAGTAGCCTATGGTGCATCTTCACTGTAGAATTAATGCAGTTTGATGCCTCTTTTACTGCTGTGACTCAATGCTATGGAATCATGGGAGCTGTAGTTTGGTGAAGCACCAGTCTTTGGCAGAGAAGGTTAACCACCTTCTAAAATTGCAGTTGAGATGAAGATATTAAAGTGGTGCCAGTTCAACAGGGCAGATGCGCCCCTAGGCTCCAGAAAGTGGGGCCTGGGAAACCCAATAGGGCTTGGAAATTGAGATGTTGTTGGACTACAGTTCCCAGAATCCACCAGCCAGCATAAACGGGGGATCCTTGGATTTAAAAAAAGCTGATTGCCCCAAGTTTAGGGACTTCACTGTTTGTTTGTTTTTTAAGCAGCCTGGGAAATAATTCTCTCTTCCATGCTGCAGCATTATATCAGTCTGACACCATTTAAACTGCTATGGCTCCATCATGTGGAATCCTGGGATCTGTACTTCATTGTGACACTTATAAAGAAGGGTGATACTAATTATATATATATTAAAAACCCCTAAAAGAAGCAGTATGGAATCTGTGAAGCAGAGAAGTGCCCTGCCTCTGATCATGTCCAGAGAGCCACCCCATTATTACTGAGATGTCACCCCTGCGAGAATATTAAGGCACAAACTCCCACAATATCTCCTTTGAACTGGGTTTTCTGAGTTCACACTGCTATATATCCCAGTTCAAAGCAGAAAATGTGGGATTTTATTCAGCTGTGTGGAAGGGGCCCCAAGTCCTTGAAAAAGTACAACTTCCAGGATTCCATAGCACTAAGCCATGGCAAAATGGCGTCAAACTGCATTCATTCTGCAGTGTAGATGCACCCTATTTTGGGAGGGGGGATTATCTGATAGCCCTGATTCTTGGGCGATTTTCCAAATCCTGCAGATACTTTGCGTCCATTTTGACAGGTTTTCTGTGTGGGGAACAATTTGCCCCATGAAACAATCGGTGGATCTCTTGTGTGGCTGGGGGCGGAGAAGAGAGAGCGGGAGAGAAGGAGGGAGATGGAGGGAGAGAGTCTTGCAACCGTCCAATCAACCAATTGGATTTAAAGCGCGGCAGGGATCGCAGAGCCAGCGAGGTGTGGACTACACTTCTGGAGACCAGGATTCGAGTCCCTGCTCGGCCATAGAAACGGACCGGGTGACCCTGGGCGAGTCACACACTCTCAGTCCCAGAAAACTTTCGGATCGTCACAAATCGGACACTACTTGAAGACACTCAACAAGAACAGGGACCGGAGTAGTTTGGAAAAGAAAGAACCTGAAAACACCCGTTGTGGCTTCCGATTTCGACTTTCCAGGAATTTGGTGATCAAATAAACAAAGATAAGTATCTAGTTTTTTTGTGTGTGTCCGGAGCGACTTGAGAAACTGCAAGTCGCTTCTGGTGTGAGAGAATTGACCGTCTGCAAGGGGGAGCTGGAGCTGACAGACGGAGCTCACCCATAATTTCCCAGGATTCGAACATCCAACCTGTCAGTCTTCAGTCCCACTGCACCACCGGGGGCTCCGGGAGTATCTAGACAAGGATGGGATTATCAAAAGGAAGTACTGATGCACTCCCCGGTTGCAATTCAGAAGATCCTATAGTTTCCTCGTAAGTACCCCTCAAAGTGCCTAAATATTGTTGGAGAGGGGAACCTACTCTGCTTCAGCAATACTTCTGCTGCTTTCCCTTCCATTTATTTTATGGTCGGATGCTAAAAGAACTTAACTTAGCAGGAATTTGATTTCTTAGTCACTTGAGTAAGCAGAGGCATAAGCAGATAGATTATTCTGTTTCTTTTCCTCCCCCCTCCCGCCCCCTCTTTCTCGCACACTCACTGCTTGCTCTCTTGTAGTGAACACACTGCGAAAGCTTTAGGAGTACTAAAGCCCAATGGTTGCTGTATGCCTTCAGGTAGTTTTTAATTTATTGGCAGTGACCTTATCACGGAGTTATCTGGGCAATATTTATTCAGAGGACCCTTCCACACAGCCCTATATTCCAGAATATCAAGGCAGAAGATCCCACAATATCTGCTTCTAACTGGGTTTTCAGAGTCCACACTCAGATAATATGGGATTTTCTGCCTTAACATTCTGGGATATAGGATTCTGTAGAAGGGCCCAGAGGGAGCCTGTCTTTGTTGTCCTCTGAAGCTGAGAGAGTGTGACTGGCCACATGTCACCGAGGGGTTTCCATGGCACAGCAGGGATTCGAACCTAGGTCCTCATACTTCTAGGGTTCATTTACACCAGGCCTGGGCAAACTTCGGCCCTCCAGGTGCTTTGGACTTTAACTCCCACAATTTCGGGTGTTAGGAATTGTAGGAGTTGAAGTCCATAACACCTACAGAGCCGAAGTTTGCCCATGCTTGAGTTAGACTGTAGAATTAGTGCAGTTTGACACCACTTTCTGCTATGGCCGAATGCCCTGGAATCCTGCCTTCTGCAGTTTTACAAAGCCTTTCACCTTCTCTGCCAAAGAGCGCTGGTGCCTCACCAAACTCCAACTCCCATGACTCCACAGCATTGTGACATGCTGGTTAAGGTGGTTTCAAATGGTATTCGTTCCACAATGTAAATGTAAATGAGTCCAATGTTCAAAATACTGCACCCCAGTGACTCTAGAGTTCAATCTGATGCTGTTTTGCTTAAGTGCTTGCTTGCTTGCTTGCTCGTTTCCAGCTGGGAGTATAATTCAACAGCCCGGTTTGACTTTGTCTTGCGAGGAAAAACAAACATTCAGGAGATCCGAAGATCAAAGTCGAAAGAAAGTTCCCGGAAGTTCGGGAGCCCAGGTCGACACCCCGCTGTGGGAGGGGGTGGGGTCGCCTCTTGGACTAGAAACGCCCATGGAAACACAATGGGCGAGCTTGGGCGAAGTACACTGGGTACATCTACGACTCTGTAGAATTAATTTAGACTGACACCACTGTAATTGCTATGGAATCATGGGCGAGGGAGTTTTACAAGGCCTTTAGCCTTCCTTGCCAAAGAATGCTGCTGCCTTACCAACCTAAGGCTCCTAGGATTCCATAGCACTGAGTCATGGCAGCCAAGGTGCTGTCAAACTGCATTCTTTCTACAGTGTAGACGCACCCATTCTCTCAGCCTCAGAGGGTGGCAAAGGGAAAAAGGAATCCTCTCTGTCTCAGCGAATAGCCAGTCTAGGGATGATGGGGTCATTAACGCCATAAATGTCTGTCCTAGACAAGCTTCAAATTAGCCAACAGCAGCCAGCAAGTCCACGGAATAAGAGGAATCCCTAGGACAGTGGGTCTCAACCTGTGGGTCCCCAGGTGTTTTGGCCTACAACTCTCAGAAATCCCTGCCAGTTTACCAGCTGTTAGGATTTCTGGGAGTTGAAGGCCAAAACATCTGGTGACCCACAGGTTGAAAACCACTGCCCCAGGAGGAGAAAAGGAACTGGGGTTTACCCCCTTGGTATTTGGTAAACACACAGAGGGCTATACATTTCAACAACGAGGGTTTTCCTTATGTCCTTGGGCTTCATCTTCCACTAACCCAACACCTTCTTATAAGGCCCCATCCTTCACACTTCTAATGATAACACTATGTAACAAAATTTGGAAAAAAATAGGTTCCTCGTTTGAAAGTGTTATTTCCTGTTTAACTGTGTGGTACTTACTTTGAAAGCAGTTGTTATACTCCAGAAACTTCCTTTCTGTGGCTGCCACAAATTATGTTGAATTGGTTGAGATTTGATATTCATTGAAAAACTACAGCAAAATGTACTGCAAGATGTTCCACAGTTTAATAAATGTTTCCATGTTTTTTTAATAATAGAAACAATTAAGAAATGACATTTATAATCCAGAAACAAAAACCATGTTACATAGTGTAATATGTGATCAGGAGAGCCATGAATAACTCTTAATAGTCCACAGAACCAACTGACTTCAATACAGCACGAGATATTGAACGAGATTCTATGAAGGTGGTGGTGGGGGGAGGGGCAGGTAGGAACACAGGAACCTGAAGTGTTGGGCTTCATCCCTGACTGCACAATTAGTAGTTGGCCTAGATAGAATTAGAGTGAGGGATTCCTTCCCCAAAGTCCTATGCATGCCTATCACAGAAGGGGCTTTGTCTCACTAGTCTTCCTTGCCACTATCTCCCACAGACTTTGAAGATTTAGCAATGTGATCTTTGTGAGGGATGAGGTAACTTCTTCTTTAAAGGTAGTTTGATTGCCCTGGCTTATTGGCTATGTGGTCATTCTCCATTTTGGCCCTTCCTCTTTCGGTCTTTCTCTTCCTTTGAGTAAGGATACATCTTGCCTTTCGCTAGGCAAAATTTAGCTGCATGGATATTTCCTTATGTTTATCCTTTTACCTTTCTTAGAAAATAGCTCAATAAGCTAGTTAGCTCCAAGACCCTTTTCTATCTAGAATGAATTTCTTTTTGCTTTAATAAACATATTTTTGGAACCTAAAGTTGTGACTATTGCAATCCTGGTCCATCCTCTTGAATGGAATTTATCCTGGCTCGCTACACTTGAGATTCTGCTGCTTATGAACTGTGCTTCTGGCATGCTGCTATATTTTTTGTGGAATCACCCCACATGAGGGTTATTTTGAGCCTAACAGATTCTCATCAGTGGGTTATTGAGGCCCAGACATGTGTACGCTGAACAAAAGGGAAAATAACTTTAAAGCAATGGTTGAAAAAGGAGCAGACAAAGGTTCTCAAATAGATTTATTTATTTATTTATTGGAGCATTTTGGAAGCTGACAACCATGGAAAGGAAGCAAGGATTTCCTTGGAATCTCACCAAACTGGGGGATGAAGGGGTGAATTTTTTGAATTGGAAATGCAGGCTGGATGCACCAGCAGCAAGGATATGGAGAGTGGATTCAGATCGACAGATCAGTGAGATCAATAATTTCCCAAACCTTATCAAAGAGGATTTTTGAATTTGTAAGAAATACCAAGACAGCTAAGCAAATGCTGAATTATTGGAGTAGAATTACAGCAAAGGTTCAACTGCTGAGACAGTGTTAACCTACCAGAAGTTGTTTACAGCAAAACAACAACTGGTAAGTTAATATTGTCTCAGCAGTGGAACTTTTGCTGTAGTTGCCTTTTTGCAAAATATACGCTCTCTAGTTGATCAACTCAGATTAAATGGTGAAACAATATCTGATGTGATGGTAACTTCAATAATTTCTAATGGAATACAATGTTTCCTCACTTATCACGGGGGTTCTGTTCCAGGACCACCCGCAATAAGTGAAAATCTGCGAAGTAGGGACACCATATTAATTTTAATATTTATACATTATTTTATATATTTTTATATTATTTTCTGACCCGCAGTTCCTTACCTGCCTCCCGGTCCATCCCAAGGGCACCTGCCTGCCTCCCTGGCCTCCGCAGAGCCTCCGGAGCCATGCAGGCAGCAGCAGGCCAGGGTGACAGGCCTTCCCTGTCACGCCTCAGGCTGCCGCACTTCCGGGGTCTGTGGAGGCCGGGGAGGCAGACCTTCCCCGCCGTGCCTCATGCCACCTCACTTCCGGGGTCCCTGGCCCCCCTGGCCTCCACTGGACATAAATATTCAATAATTTTTTTATTAGTATTTTCAAAACCCCACGAAATAGTGAGTCTGTTGAAAGCGATCTGTGAAGTAGCGAGGGAACACTGTACATCAAAGTTATAAGAATTCTATATTAATTCTGAGAAATACCCACACCAAGGAGAATCCTTTGACTCTTGATGTATTAATTGCTGAATTGCAGACAGAGTTTGTTGAGAGAACTGGGAGTTGGAGGCCCAAACAGCTGAAGAGCCACAGTTTAAGTATGCATGATCCAAGGAGTCACTGCCTTTCTTTTGACAAGGATACAATGCTCTTTTTTCTCTCCTTTTCTTCTCCTCTTCTTCTTTTTATAACCCTTTCTCCCCCCCCCCCCCCTCATCCTTTATCTTCTTTTTTATATTTCCTTTGGGAGCCATGTAGCAGAGCCTGGACCTCAAGAGGTACCTGCATGGAGCGGAGCCAGGAGAAGGAGGGCCTCCCTGCTGGATCTGGGCCCTGCTGAAGTGCTGCCAGTGCCTGGCTGTTGTATGTCAGCCTGTTCAGCCTGTGATTGTGTGTAATGATCAGGTTGCTTTGGATGATGGGAATGACAATGTTGTGTCCATTGATCAGGTTGCTTTGGATGGTGGGAATGACAATGTTGTTCATGTTCAAGTTGATTCTTCTGATGGGAATGGGGATGCTGTCCATGAAGATGTTCCTGAAGGGAATGGGGATGATGGTCTGTTTCCTGGGCCTGGTTTTAAAAATGTGGGGCCTGAATGCAGCTCAGTTGATGGGGATATGGTGGTGGGATACAAATAAAGCTTTATTATTATTATTATTAGCATCATCATCATCATCATCATTATTCTGAACTCCAGGGTATAGAACTTCTTGAATCTTTTGATAATACATCAGCATTTTTTTCTAGATTAAACACTAGAAAGAACACCTGATTTAGATCAGGGAAACAATAGATCAACTTCAGAAGACTAGCAAAAACATCCAATAATACACCAACTGAAGCAGCAGCAAATGAACCTGATAAGCCAGAGACTGAATTCACAGAGATAGACCAGATTTCAGAAGATGCTCACAGATATCCACTACAACTTCACAGAGCTGTATCGTCTGTCTGCTTGTCATACAGCATAAAATCAGCATTATCTAGTGAACCAACAAGCATTGAAGAAATTAAACAGATGCCTACTGCTGAAGGAGAACAATGGAAAAGCGCAGCTCAATAAGAAATAGATGCTTTACACAAAAATGAAACATGGACTCTTACTGAACTTCCACCAGGAAAGAAATCAATTGGATCAGGATGGGTACTCAAATTAAAACAAGATACAAAAGGAAAAATAGAATACTACAAAGCAAGATTAGTAGTTCAAGGTTTTTCACAAAAATATAGAGTTGATTTTGATGAAACTTTTGCACCTGTTGTAAAACACAGCACTATAAGATCACTTTTAAGTTTAGTTGCTTCTTTAAAAATGGAAGTTTGTCATCTAGATGTTAAAACAGCATTCTTACATGGTATATCACTGTAGAGATATACATGAAACAACGACCAGGTTTTATAGACAAGAAGTGATCTCATTTTGTCTGCAAACTTTGTTGACTCAAACAAGCTGCTAAAGCTTGGAATTACAAACTTGATGCAATGTTAAAACAATTAAATTTTAAACAAGGAGAAGTAAATCAATGTTTCTATACAAGAAGTAAAACCTTGACATTTAACTTATGTTGATAGTTTGATTATTGTAACACAGTCACATGATGATTACACAGAAGTTGTGCATCATCTTAGGAAAAGTTTCACATTACCTTGGAATAAAAATTCAGAGAGAACAAGATGGATCTTTTAGAAACACTTGGGCTTCAAGATGCTAAACCCATAGCAACACCAATGAATACAAATTATTTTAAGAATGATGAAGGATACAATCTTTTACCAAACAGTGATATATACAGAACAAGAAAAGAAAACTTATATACATAGCAACAAATGTTAGACCTGATATATCACCAGCTGTTGGAATTTTAAGAAGAAAGGTCAACAGTCCTACTGAAAAGGATTGGACTGCATTAAAACAAATTGCCAGATATCTAAAGAAGACCATAGACTTACAATTAAGACTACCAGCAAATAGTGATCCAAAGTTTATTTGCTACACCAGTGGTCCTTAACCTGTGGGCCACGGACCACCAATAGTCCACAAGGATGAAAATCTGGTCTGTGAGCCTCCTTCCTCTTTATTTATTTATTTAATTAATTTCAGCTCCTTTCATGCCGCCTGTCACTCCTTCCCTGTTGCTGACCAGCCCCGCTCCCTTGGATAACCACATCAGCTCTAGATTATTAAATATGGTTTTCTATGGGTTAGCCGATGGCAACTACTGTCATATGTTCTGTATCAGAAACTAGAGCTGATGTGGTCTATCCAATGCAATTTTCTGAATCAGCACCCCAAATAACCAAACTGAATCTAAAGTTGCCCAAAAACTGATTCGTAACCCTTTTGGTACTAAAGTTGGAGAGTTGTCCCTGGTCAAAGTGGTCCCTGGTCAAAAAAAGGTTGGGAATGGCTGTGCTACACTGATGCAGATTGGGCAAATGTTGAAAGTGACTCCAAATCTGTCAGTGGTCTCCTGTTTTTATATGGAAATTGAACTATTTCATAGGTAAGTTGAAAGCAAGAAATAGTGGCTCAATCTACTGCAAAAGCAGAATATATTGCAGCATCACACGCAACAAAAGAGTTGATATGGATTGACCAACTACTGAATGATTTCGGAACTGATGAACAAAAATCAATTAAAGTTTATGAGGATAATCAGAGCTGTATGAAATTCAGTGAAAGCAAAAAGATAATGTTATGAACAAAGCATAACAGGATCAAGTACCACAATATACACAAACTAGTGGAAAAAGGGATGATCAAGAGATGATAGCAGATATTTTGACAAAGGCTCTTTCAAGAAAGACTATGAAGACCTATGTGTCAGGATGGGACTATTTATCGGCTTGATCGGTTGAGAAGCCTTCTCTAGTAACGTTTATCTATGATCCTGTTGCTTACTGTTTTCTGTATGGATGTTCTGGTATGCAGCTTCCTCTATGATTCCTGCGAAGTTGTAGTAGGGGCTGCAGACCACACAATCACTATACCAGACTGCAGCCTACTTCTAACCTCAGATCACACACCTGTTTGCTGTTTTGCTGTAAGAGATGTCCTGGTCGGATGGCACAGAGAATTATTTCAAACATATCTGAAACTGGACTGCTAAGTTTTGTACCTGTGTATGCTGAACACATGAAGATTGTGAGTAAACCAAATTTTTTTTTATCAAAGTCTACTTCATTTTTGTCTCTAAGTGCATGATTTAAAACAAGTTGTTTTATGGGAGAATATAGGTAAAGGTAAAGGTTTCCCCTGACATTAAGTCCAGTCATGTCCGACTCTGGGGGTTGGTGCTCATCTCCATTTCTAAGCTGAAGAGCTGGCGTTGTCCATAGACACCTCCAAGTTCATGTGGCTGGCATGACTGCATGGAGCGCTGTATATATAGGCACTGAAAAATACTTCTGAAGCACTGCTGTTTTTAATGCACTGGCAAAATCTCTGTTTTCCTAACAGATCAGAGATAGCAGGTTATTCAGTCAAACAACTGAAATCATTGCCTAACATAACTACATCTGGTTGTATACTGCAAGAGAGAATTCTACTCTAAAGAGGTTTTTGCTCTTCTCTAAAAGGTCATGCCTTTCTAAAAAGTTATGATATCCAAAAGGTTATGAATGTTTCTTTTCCAAAAGAAAACACTATGGGATTCATAGAATTGGCTTCCCATAGATGTCTTAAAAGTACAAAGACATATGATTAATTAAACAGTGGACTGAAAACGGGATAAGTTCTCTATATTATTACTATTAAAAAGCTATTTGATAATTCTGGGGCAATAACCTATATGTGTGAAGCCCTACTCATCTTTATGGCAACAGCCACAGGATTTCCTTTCCAAATGGGGCCAACGCTTATTAAAAACTCACACAGATAAGATAGTGCCCTAAGACCATCAAACAACAATTTAATAGTATTAATATAGAAAACTCCACCTCCAAACTGTTGCATCCCAGAACATGAAGACCAGAAGGAACATCTTTCCATCTGTAGCAGAAGGGAAAGGCACCCCATTCCTCCTCGCTGTACAATTAATGCAGATTGACACCACTTTGTCTACCATGGCTCAATGCAATAGAATCCCGAGAGTTGTAGTTTGATGAGACACCATCACTCTCTGGCAGAAAATGATAAAGATCTTGTCAAACTACAACTGCCCAGATTCCATGTCATTGAGCTATAACAGTTAAAGTAGAATCCAATTGCATTGATTCTATGGTCTAGATGCAGCGCACCTCTCCTCTGTGAAGATCAAACACACCCCATCTCTTCACCATTGATTTAGTTTGCATCACCCTTTTTCGATCCAGAGTGATCCTTTGTCATTGCACTTTGCCCAAGAGGACTAGGGCCAGAGAAAGTCAGACGTCTTCCATACTTTTCTTCCTCATTTGTGTTTTACCAGGATGTTCAAAGGCTCCTAGTCCTCATAAGATGTCCCCAGGAATGATTTCTCTTGGTGTAGAAACAGCGCCCCCAGCCCATCTCTGACCTCTGGCTCTGGGCTCCTGACTTCCTCCTTTGGAGAGAGAAGAGACCCTCACATCCAACCACTGATCAGTTTGTGGCTTCCTTTGCAACAGAAAACTATGGAGCAATACCTCTAAGGCAGCCAGGCGGATCAGATCTCAGAACAGGGAAAGAGGGGGAGGAAGCTAGCGGAAGCTGTGTTTCTGAGATAGAGGGAAGAAATAACCCAACTGCCTAACCAGTAACCACACACACAGAGTGCCAGCAGAGGTCTGAAGACTTCTGGTGGTGTCAGCTTTCTAGTAGAACCACCCACAGCTCTGTAACCTATGTCTCTGAGGCCTTATCTACACTGCCTTATCTACACTGCCATATAATCCAGTTTCAGAATGCAGTTTAACTTTTGCCACTGCACATTACACTCACCAGCAAATACTTTTTTTCGGTTTCACGGTTATGAAAATGGAGGTGTGCACTAGATTTGATGGCGCATTAGACTCAAGTAAATATGGGTATTACATACCATGTATATAGGATATACCATGTATATGAAGATGGTCTTATTAATCTTGGGAAAATATTTGCAATCTGCCTCCCCCCCCCCAAATATACATGTGTGTGTGTGTGTGTGTGTGTGTGTGTATACACACACACACACACATCCTTAACAGTATTAAAGATCCCAATAATATAGAAGTGCCACAACTTTACAAGTAAGATTTGCAACTCTGTGCTTTGACAATATAGATAGTGCATGGATGCACAAGGACAATAATTAGAAAACCTTCCATAAAATTGTAATATAAGATGAAATTTGTAACTCTGATTATACCGTACATTTATTCTTCAATATAGGCATGGTATGTTTGCTAGGCCCTCAAATAAACACCATATATACTACTAGCTTTTTAAAGGACAACCTGTGTATTAAAGTCAGCATGTTCTACTAGGTTGAATATTTCACTAGGACTTTGAGACACCAGGGTTCAAATCCCCCCCGCCCTTGGGTGACTTTGGACAAGCCACACTCTCAGTGTCAGAGGAAGATACTGGCTAAGTTCCTCTGACTACATTTTGACAATAAAACCCTAGGATAGGGTTGCCACACATTTGAAATAACTTGAAGACCCAAAATTTATCATAGTTATATGGAAGGTAATGGTGCTCCATGCAGTCATGCTGGCCACATGATTTTGGAGGTGTCTATGGACAACGCTGGCTCTTCAGCTTTGAAATGGAGATGAGCCCCATAGCTGGACACAACTGGACTTAATGTCAAAAGAAAACCTTTACCTATGTATTTACCTTGAGATTTTTCAACTTAATTAAAATAATATTGTAAACCCAAGGGCAACTACTGGATGATGAAGTGTGTGAAGATTGTCTTCTGAATGGATATGACACTGGCTACCCTATTTCCTCTACTTTGCACGGGCGCCCCACCCCCAGAAAACACACTCACGTATAAGGTTTCCTGATTAATCATTAGGTTCAGTTCCTTGTGCAAGGACCTTTACTTTCTCTGCCAGAATGCTAATAGGAAACTGGAGAAGAAGAACAGAGAGTAATTGTTGGGTTTAATGTTGGCTGGGGAATGCACATTTTTCTGCAGATGTTGCTGGACTGCAGTTCTCAGCATTTCTTGCCAACATAGACAATGGTGAGGGATCATGGGAGTTGCAATCTGTGGGAAAATCAAGCATTTTCTCTCCTCCACCCCCCCCCCCCCCCAATTGCTATTAGAGCTATTGGGAACTTTAGAAAGTACAGGGCTTAGTGCATGCCTATATCCATTCTGAGTCCCTTAGCTGAAATTTCTGCATTTGCTAATCTATCTATTCCAATACAGGTCATAAATATTTTGTGTATCTAAGCAACCAAACCATGTGACCTGTGAAGCTTCTAGGGTCTCATATATAAACTCTCTCTTTTCTATCTATATCCTTTCCCCCCTCTTTGTTCTCCACCTGACAAGATGGTGAGATGAAAGCTCACAAGAGCTCTTCCTTTTGCCTTATCTTTTTATTAGGTAGTTAGGATATAGGAAAATTGTGTGTGTGTGCGTGTATCTATCTATCTATCTATCTATCTATCTATCTATCTATCTATCTATCTATCTCAGCATTTATGCTAGAATCCATTAAAAGTAGACTGCTATTGACTGTCTTTCCAAAATACTATACTCAAATAATTAATGCTTTGCCAATTGCCAATTAAGGAAGGTCTGACTTCGCCACTGTGGCATATAAAAATATTTGAAATTGTGGAGTGTCAAAATAGACCAAACTTCATAGAGTGTAACCATCAAGTAAGAGTTAACAAGACAGGAATTAGCCCATTTAGTTGAAAGGGATTTGCATATTAAAGACGTTTCTCCTTTAGTCCTCCAGAACAAGGGGGAGGAAGTTTACTAACTCAAAGGCTAGGATTCAGCCACAGAGGCCACATCCTAAGCTAGACAGCAAAGGCAACTCTAAGAAAACAACTTTAAAGAAAAATCTCAAATTAATGTTGGTCTGATTAAAGAAAAAATACTCCAAATTTCTCAGACTCAAATCCCAGTGCAATGATTATTGACAGTGCAGTCACTAGCTATGACTTCAATCACAAGGATCTTTGAACAGACTTTGATATTAATCTAAAACTTCCTGTTTATCTTGCAATGGGCAAAGAATTCAATGTACAAGGACAAGACACGATCTTTTTGCAAGTAAGACCTGACATTAACAGAATAGAAACTTTATGAATTTTTAGGTACCAGTTTTAAGAGCCCCTCTCTATATATACCACAACAGTGAGAAGTAACCACGTGCTATTTAGGAAGGAGTCCTGCTTTGGTTTTCAAATAAAGATTTAATATTTAAAGGACTCTTAAGGAATGAATGCTGAGATGGAAATAGACAGTTTGGATTGCTGTGAGTTTTCTGGGCTGTGTGGCCATGTTCCGGAAGCATTCTCTCTTGATGTTTTGCCCACATCTATGGCAGATGTAGGCGAAATGTGAGGAGAGAATGCTTCCAGAACATGGCCATACAGCCCGGAAAACTCACAGAAACCCAGTGATTTCAGCCATGAAAGCCTTCGACAACACAGCAGACCATTTGTTTGCAAACAGGGTGACTCAGGACAATCATAAACACCATTTGAATCTGTGACATCACAGATGGGGGCATCATACTGTAGAATACATTAAGAAACTGTCCAGTCACATACTTGCAAAAGACTAACTTCAAATCCTCCTCTAACAATGAAAGATATAGTGAGCGTAAAAGCAAAGGCAAATAAGGACCCCACATTTGCCAACCACTGAAATACCTTGTATCAAACTACTAGAATTTTTTCATGCCCGTATTTATACAGTGATACCTCGAGTTAAGAGTTGTTCAGTTACCAAGCGCTTAACTTAAATTGCTCTTATCTCAAAGTGCATTTCCCATTGAAAGGCTATTAATCCATTCTGTCCCACTGGAACATGCCCCATGCTTTTAAGTAAGAAAATGTACTTTATAAATAACAAACAATGTATAAATGTATGTTCACGTGGAACAATAAAAAGAAAGATCCACTTTAAAATGGTAGAAGCACAAAGCTGTGGCAAGGAAACACATTTGAGGCAACAAAATGTGTATTGGCCAGCATAACAGCAAGGAAAAACCTGTACATCCACATGAAACTATAGAAAAAGAAAGATCAACTTTGAAATGGTAGGCGGACAAAGTTGTGGCAAGAAAGCACAAAGTGAAGAGGCAGAAGCATCATTTTCTTTATCCTGAACTGTTTCTGTTGAAGTCCTAAAGCCCAGTACTCTCACGCAAGTGCTCCCTTTGGCGTAGCTCTTAACTCAAAATACTGCTAGTATGTTAAAGTGAAACCAGGCCAACCAAAGGCTCTTAACTCAAAATGCTCTTAAGTTGGGATGCTCTTAAGTCAAGGTTCCATTGTAGTTCATTTACCCAAAGATCTGCAGGTAGAAATTCTTATTTTCTGGCTATTAATGATGATTTTTATCATAGAATAGTTTAATAATTATGCCACTAATACATTTGGCTATCAACACAATAAGCTATGTACTAACAATAGCAAATAATTTATTTGTGTTTAATTTGATTTTTTTAAGCATGGCATTGAGCATCCAACTACACGGGCCTACACTCTAGAGCAGAATTGTGTGCAAAAGAAAATGAATCATAGAATCATAAAGTTGGAAGAGACCTCATGGGCCATCCAGTCCAACCCCCTGCCAACAAGCAGGAAAATCGTATTCAAAGCAGCCCCAACAGATGGCCACCCAACCTCTGTTTAAAAGCCTCCAAAGAAGGAACCTCCACCACGCTCCGGGACAGAGAGTTCCACTGCTGAACAGTTCTCACGGTCAATAAGTTCTTCCTAATGTTTAAGTGGAATCTCCTTTCCTGTAGTTTGAAACCATTGTTCCGCATCCTAGTCTTCAGAGCAGCAGAAAACAAGCTTTCTCCCTTCTCTCTATGACTTTCCCTATTTATACATGGCTATCATGTTTCCTCTCAGCCTTCACTGAAAATAGTAGTTACTATGTTTTTGAGAACTGGTATGCCTAAATGATATTGGCCTGATCCATTTTGACTGCTATGTATTTAAATGACTGACTGTCAGTCAGATCTAAAGACTCCTTTTCAATTGTAAAATGAAATTAAACCTAAATCGGACAATCCCAAGTTTTTTTGGAAGCAACAAAGATGCCTAGATTTTCAAGCAGAAAAGATACAGACTAAAGAAGAGGAATGCTTGTTGCTAACATATTTCTAGATCCAAATGGACATATAATAAAATTAACAAAATTCAAAAACATAATCTAATCAAACACAGATATCTATCCTGATTTATTTCGCCTTCCACCACCAACACCGTATATGGAGATTTCATCCTTCGGATGCCTTTCACTCAGAAGGAGCCATAAATACAGTGGATCTGTCTGCAGATGCAGCACATGTGTCTACAGATTAGGAGCTGTACAGTGCTCAAAAGAACTATACAGTTAGGTATTTAAGTTCAGGTGAGAAGGTCAGAATGCAAGGTAACAAAGCAGTGGCACCTGACAGAATCACTTATCTAGTCACGGAGGAAAGGATTCCACAGTCCTCTGACTGTCAAAAGATCAAGGAAATTCCAGAGTTACACACTGAGAAGTGGGTGCAAGCTGCTAGTAAAGACATACAGTCTTTGTATAAAAATGAGACTGTCAGAATTGCCAAGAGGAAAAAAGTGGCAATTGTCCATAGGTGGGTTTACAGGAAGCAGAAAGGGAGATACAGTGATATAAAGTAAGACTTGAAGTCAAAATATACAGTTGGTAAGGAGGGTAAGAATAGTTCTTTCTTACATGTAATAAAAAACAAAACAAAAAAAACCCAAGGGGTGGGGTATCGGATTAATGGCATTTCAATGGGAAAAAATCACTTTGAGATAAGAGTGATTTAAGAGCTTGGTGGCTGAATAAATTAAATTTAACTAAAGGTATCACTGTACAAAGATTAGCATGCAAAGATTCTAGTGGTTTGGCAAAAGGTCTTTCAGTGGCTGGCAAATGTGGGGCCCATAGCTGCTTTTGCTTTTAAAATCTATGTATCTTTCGTTGTCAGAGTATGCGTTGAAGTTACTCTCTTGCAAGTTTTTGACTGGACAATTTCTTAATGTATTCTACAGTATGATGCCCCCAACTGTGATGCCACAAATTCAAATGGTGTGAAATATTATAAAATATTATGATGATTAAAATATGATGAAGATTGCCATGGGACTTTCCCCTCAGTAGTCACTTACACAACCATCAGAGGACTCCTAGCTATAGCAGCATCCAACAAAAATGGATGTGTAATACCTGGATGTTAAGACTGTCTTCCTGTGAGGTGAACTACATTGCCAACGGATCAATTCTTGTGAGGAGTTACAGTTACATTTGCATTACTGATCTTTAAATGCCTACATCAATATAAATACAGATAGGAAAATGAGGGTAAAGAATGAGATTCTCTAGCCTTGGGATACGTTTTCACCCAGCACTACACCAGAGTCCAGTAGTACTAACTACAGAATTGTATAGAGGAAAAGCTTGTACAAAGGGGAAAAAGGTATTTCCCAAAAGAACAGCAAAGAAGGAAACACAAAATAGTAGCAATCCAAAAATGGCAAGGTACATAAAATCAAGAGAATAAAGAACTCAGGCATAAATCCATAAGCATAAAAGCAGTAACTTTTCCAAGGCACACTCTTTCAAGAATATAGGCAAACACAGGAGTCATGGACTTGAGAGCCAAGACAGAAGTCACTTCCTTATTGCAGTTTAGTCTCCACTGAAAGGCACCAAGTAAACACAACTTAATTTAAGCTGAAGCCCGATCAGGAAGCCACGAGGTCATGTCTGATACACCTGGGCTTCAAGGTCTTCTCATGGGCCTTCTCACGGAGTCTCTCACAACGCCTACTTAATCTATCTTTCACTCCCTCCATCAGGAGGCCTAATCTGGCTTCACGAGAAAACTCCCTATCAGCCAAAGGTCGTTTCACCAGGGAACTGAGTTCTTCACTGACAGATGCTTGGGAACAAGCAAAGGACTCCCAAACAGGGGGCTCTTCAGCTTGCAGTTCTCTCAGGTTATTAACAGACTGTACATCAATTCCCCCGTCCTCAGAAGTATCAGAAAAAACCCCAGTCACTAGCTAAGCCACAACAAATGCAGCATGAAAAAAGAGTGAGGGAGAGAAGAACAAGGAAAGTAATAAGCCAATATTAGGTACTCAGCACAAGGGCCTTTTCAAAAGGTTATGATTATTCCAAATAGTGTGAATACCAATTAATCTCCAAAAGGGTCATGCCCCCAAAAGCCTGTGGCAATTTCTGGTTTTCCCAAAAGGTTATGAATGCCATTTTCCAAAACTGTCTAGTCAGTTTCAGTTTAAGAAACTTTCCTCCCTTCACTTTTTAGTGCTAGGAATGTAATAGTTGGTGAGGAGGTTTTCTAACATGTGTATTCATTCAAACATTCAGCTGATTTCAAAAAATCCACTTCCCCACCACCTCATGAAATGTTTTAAAAGAATGCTGGCCCTCACACTTAAAATATGCAAAGAATACTCTATCCTACACTTGAAGCCAAACTATTGTGATGACAAGAGTGGCCTCCCGGATTTTAAGTGTAGCACTCAGTGGAATGGTAAATGTGATGAAGTGGTCAGTTCCAAAGTCTCCAGTTCTGGGGTGCCATAGAATATCCCAATCATATCTGGATAGGTGTATTTTCCCTCATGAGTTATTCTTGGTCTTTAGGATTCAGGAAATGCTCAAGCAGAGGAAGACTTTGGGGACTTGGATTCATGGGCTGGTAGAAGTTTTTCCCATTCTTCCCTGGACATGATCATATGCAGGCTGGGACTTGGATCCATGGACTGCGGCATGCAAAACAGTTGTTCATTTAACACACAACCAGAACCTAAGTAGGTCTTGGGGTATGGTACACCCAGTCTCTCCTCTACCATACTCTTGGTTAAAGAAGAGACTCCAATTCACATTGCTACCTTCAACCACCATAAACTAATTAATTCAGGATAAAATTACAGGTTAACCAGAGCCCATGATCTCATGATGTTGTTATGTGCCTTCAAGTCAAGTGTGACTTATGTTAACTAACTCTATCTAAGCATGAATCCTCAAACTGTGGCTCTTTAGCTGTTTGGATCTTCAACTCCCAGAATTCCTGACAATTGAACAAGCTCATTAGGGCTTCTGGGAGTTGGAGGCCCAAACAGCTGGAGGGCTGCAGTTTGAGGATGCCTGATCTAAGGTGTTTCCTGCAATTTTTACTCAGTTTGCCACTGCCTTTCTCTTAGGCTGGGAGCGTGGGACTTGTCAAAGGTCACACAAGGAGTCTCCATGACCCAGGGGGGCTTGAACCCTGGTTTCCTAGAGTCCTAAGCCTCTTCCACACAGCTGAATAAAATCCCACACCATCTGCTTTGAACTAGAAAATATATCAGTGTAGACTCAGATTATTTATTAATTATTTAAAACATTTATATTCCGCCCTTCTCACCCCAAAGGGGACTCAGGGCGGAGCACAGCATATATACCAGTGTTTCTCAACCTGGGAGTCAGGACCCCTGAGGGGGTCGTGAGGGGGTATCAGAGGGGTCGCCAAAAACCATCAGAAAACACAGTATTTTCTATTGGTCATGGGGGTTCTGTGTAGGAAGTTTAGCCCAATTCTCTCATTGTTGGAGTTCAGAATTCTCTTTGATTGTAGGTGAACTATAAATCCCAGCAACTACAAGTCCCAAATGTCAAGGTCTATTTTCTCTAACCTCCTCCAGTATTCACATTTGGGCATGTTGCGTATTCGTGCCAAGTTTGGTCCAGATCCATCATTGTTTGAGTCCACAGTGCTCTCTGGATAAAGTTGAACTACAACTCCAAAACTCAAGCCTATCAAACCCAGTATTTATTGTTGGTCATAGGAGTTCTGTGTGCCAAGACTGGTTCAATTCTGTTGTTGGTGGAGTTCAGAATGCTCTTTGATTGTATGTGAACTATGAATCTCAGCAACTACAACTCCCAAATGACAACATCAATCTCCCCTTCAATCCCACTAGAACTCAAATTTGGGCATATCAGGCATTTGTGCCAAATTTGGTCCAGTGAATGAAAATACATCCTGCATATCGGATACTTACGTGATGATTCATAACAGCAGCAAAATTACAGTTGTGAAGTAGCAACAAAAATAATGTTATGGTTGGGGGTCACCACAACATGAGAACAGTATTAAGGGGTCGCGGCCTTAGGGAGGTTGAGAACCACTGATATATACGGTGAACATTCAATGCCAGGACAAGAATTAATATACACACACATAAACATTAAAAACATGTATCTCAATATTAAAATACACCATTTAAAACCATCCTGGTCATCAGCACCAAATCTAATTGGCCTGGTAATTTTTTTCTATTGCTGCTTTATTGCCCTGTCCTGAAAGCTTGGTCCTACAGCCAAGTTTTTACCATCCTTCTGAAGAACAGGAGGGAGGGGGCCGATCTGATCTCATCAGGAAGAGAGTTCCATAGCCTGGGAGCAATCACCAAGAAGGCCCTGCCTCTTGTCCCTACCAATCACGCCTGTGACACTGGTGGGATGGAAAGCAGGGTCTCCCTGGAGGATCTTAATATCTGCAATGGTTCATAGGGGGAGATGCGTTTGGACAGGTAAATTAGGCCGGGGCCATTTAGGGCTTTATAGGCCAAAGCCAGCACTTTGAATTGTGCCCGGTAGCAAACTGGCAGCCAGTGGAGGTAGCGTAACATGGGAGTTGTATGCTTCCTGTATGCTGCCCCAGTTATTAACCTGACTGCCTCTTGTTGGACTATTTGAAGCTTCTGAGCAGTCTTCAAAGGCAACCCCATGTAGAGTGTGTTGCAGTAGTCTATCCTGGGTGTATGCTCCCCTGTCCACTGCTGCAACCTGGGATTCCAGGCTCAGTGATGAGTCCAGGAGGACTCCCAAGCTGCAAACCTGTTCCTTCAAGGCGAGTGCAATCCCATCCAGCACAGGCTGTGACCCTATAACCTGTTTGGCCTTGCAACTGACCAGGAGGACCTCTGTCTTGTCTGGATTCAACTTCAATTTGCTCTCTCATCCAGACCCACACAGCGGCCAGGCATCGGTCAGGACTTGGAAAGCCTCCTTCATATCTGGTGGAAATGAGTGATAGAGAGATAACCCAGTTCAAAGCAGATATTGTGGGATTTTCTGCCTTGATATTCTGGGTTAAATGGCTGTGTGGAAGAGCCCTTAATCCCAAAATGAACCCACTAGGCCACACTGGTTCTTCGAGGTTTTCGTGGATATGTGGATATGAACTGAAGAAGACGTTTCCAGCTCTAGAAAGGGAGAAGACATGTTAGCAGTCCACTTTGTTGCGTGCCTTGCAGTCGTTCCGACCCATGGCAACCTGATCAGCGTTCTCTTGGCAAGATGCGTGAGGAAGAGCTTGGCCATTACCTTCTTCCGGGGCTGAGGAAGTGAGCCTTGCCCAAGGGCACCCAAGGTTTACGTGGCCGAGCGGGGAGGGAGTCCGAGCCTGGCCTCCAGAGTTGGGAAGCAACTCTCCAATCACTACACTACGCTGGCTCTCCATTACAATCGAAGGAGGGATGGTCACAAGGGGATCTTTAAAGCAGAATGGGAGAAAATCATTTGTTTAGGAAGCCCATGAAGGAGGCGGGAGGTGGGCAAGCGGCAGGAAGAGCGAGTTCCCGTCGGTAGTCCCCAGCCAGCCAATGACCGCCTCGCTCTGGGACTGTTGGCCCGCCTCCTCCTTGGCGCAGAAGCAGTACTCACTCCGAGCTTTTCCTTCAGCTTTCTCTTAATGGGCTTTTCCCGGGAGTGTAGCTACAGTAGACTTCATGTAGTTCGACACCATTATGGAATTCTGGGAGCTATAGTTTTACATTTTTTTTGTCGTGCAAGTCGCTTCTGGTGAGAGAATTGGCCCCTGCTCCTCCAGAGACCAGAACAGGCAGCAATGGAGTCAAGTTACGAAAAGGAGATTCGCCTGCAATCATTTGCTTGCTATCAAAACTGTTCAAGGCTGGATGGACTGCCTGGGAGGATAGCCTTCGGGGCGTCTTTCAGGAGTGTTTTAACTGTGTAATCCAAAAAGGTTGGACTAGATGCCCTTGCAATCCCCTCAACCTCTATGACACTAAAGGTAAAGGTTTCCCCTGACATTAAGTCTAGTCGTGTCCAACTCTGGGGGGTGGTGCTCCACTCCATTTCTAAGCCGGCATTGTCTGTAGACACCTCCAAGGTTATGTGGCCGGCATGACTGCATGGAGCACCATTATGACAGTACACCACAAAATTTGAAATATTCACTGTTCCTGGTTTAAAAGGGCTATTTCCTGTTTAATTGTGCGGTCCTTACTGTGAAAAGAGTTGTTATACTCCAGAGACTTTGTTTTTGTGGCTACCACAAACTATGTTGAATTGGGTTGTTGTAGGTTTTTCGGGCTATATGGCCATGTTCTAGAAGCAATCTCTCTTGACGTTTCGCCTGCATCTATGGCAGGCATCCTATGTTGAATTGGTTGAGACTCTAGGAGATATTCATTGAAAAACTAGAGCAAAATGTGCTGTAGGATGTCCCGCGAAAACAAAGTTTGTGCAGTTTAATAAACGTTCCCCATGCTTTTAGGAAATGACATTGATAACCCAGGAACAAAAATCGTGTTACAGACATAGTGTGATCATTGGAGAGCCAGTGTGCCGTAGTGGTTTGAGCCCTGGACTAGGATCCTGAGGGCCAGGGATCGAATCCCCCTCAAGACATGAAATGAACTGGGTGTCTTTGGGTCAGTCACACTCTCTCAGCCCCAAAGGACGGCAATGCCGAACCTCTTCGGGACAAACGTGGCCAAGAAAACCCTATGATAGAGCCGCCATAGGTCTTGAAGCCTCACAACAAACATTGCCACCACCTTCCACCGCTTCTTGCCTGGATAAGGGCCACGCCGGAGAAAGGGGCTCTTTTTTGTGACTCCCAGAACTGCCTCGAAATTTGCGACCTCTTCTTCATGGATTCTCTCACCCTTCAGGGAACTTGCCCTTCCTCTCCTCTGTCACACAATGGTGTGAGTTTAAAAAGAAAGTGAAAGAGGAGAGTGAAGTGCATGTCGTTCTTGTTCTATTTTATTAAAATAACTTGTTAAAATTGTGTTACTCGAAAGTCGTTGAGATGAGAGAGCAAAGTTTGGGCTCCCAGAATTTGCCAGTCAGCGTCGCCTCTGACCTTACCTACTGGGGCATCTTGAGCGCCTGAAAACCCTATCCAACTATCCTGCTTAAAAAGGGCTTCATCATACTAGAGAGAAAAATCCACGTACAATCCAGTTTCTGCCTCCTGCAGAATTTTTGAATTCTGCAGGAGTTTAGTGAAGAGCCTTTAACAGCCTCACTAAACTACGAACCCCAGAATTCTGCAGGAGGCAGCAACCGGATTTTAAGTGGATTTTTTCTCTAGTGTGATGGTTAGAGCGCCATTATTCTACTTCTGCTGCCATGACAACATTCTGTGGAGTTCTGGAGCCTGAGGTTGAGTGAGCTCTCTGGCCGAGAAGCCTCACTCTGCACTCTTCTCGCAACTGAAACCTTGCCATGTTGCCAGGGCAGTTAAAGTGGAATAATAGTGCAATTAGAATGTAGTGCGTCTAAAAATGTCTAAAAACTCTGAGTCGGGAGCAAGCCAAAGCACTATGGCAAGAGAATGTTGCATTGGGGGTGGCTCCAGTCACAGATCTTTGCTCAGTGATCTTGACGGCACAGCAATCAACTCCCACAGCTTATGACTTACTTCTATGGGATATAATATGGACTAATAATGTGACACATAGGCCCCTTCCACAGGACTGAATAAAATCCCACATTATCTGCTTTGAACTGGGATATATGGCAATGTAGACTCAGATAACTCTGTTCAAACCAGATACTATGGGATTTTCTGCCTTGATATTCTGGGTTATATGGCTGTGTGGAAGGGCCCTTAGACTCCTTTATAGTTGAGTCCCATCTGGACTTTTCAATCAGAGGTGGACCAAGTTCATCAAGCACCAAGGAATATGGTAATGGATAAGTAAAGTAGGTGCCCTCCCTCAGCAATGAAGGACGCCCCCTCCCCACCTTACAAATACTCCCAGGACCTTTGTAGCTGAGGGTAAAGAGGGTCACATACCAGTCCCTGGATATTTGGGGACTAGTACTATTTTAAAAGACACTAAATTTGGAAACCTAAATGTCAGCGTCTGTTCTTCTTACTCCAGTACGGGCACATCAGTATTAAAACAGGAGAACTCTCAGTGTGTCTATTTGCAGTGTGAAGCCTCCAAACTTGACTGGGGACCTTGAGTGGGAATACAGCCGGCCCTCCATATCCACAGTGTCCACGGATTCCACCATCCACTGCTTTAAAAAATATTCTAAAAAGCAAACCTGTTTTGCCATAATGGTGGTGGTGCCCCCACCCCCTGTGCCCATTCAACTCCCAGGTAATGAAGAATCAGGTGATCGCTGGCAGCCATACCTGGATCCCCTTGCAGTTAAAGCATTTGCACAACCTGGGGTCTTGCGGCAAAACCAGGGAATGTTGCACATGACGTCACAACCCCCTCCCTCCCTCTCTCAGGTGTAGCCCCCATCTCAGCGATTGGCTCTGCTATCCACAATTCACCCTAGTTCTGTCGGTGAAGGATTCAGCTTGATCGGCAATCCTCGCCTCCTCCTTCGGGCGCGATCAACCGAGCTGTCTCCATTTTATAGATAAGGTACAGAGGCAGGGATTGGACTGGCAGCCCCATTTGATGGATCGGAGTCGATGCCTTGCCAGGACCTGGCTCAGTGCGGATTTCTTTGGCCGAAACCCCGGATCCGACTACGGCAGGATCACATACACGAGGGCAGGGAAAGCTTTGTTTCACGGGTGGCACCGTAGGGTCTTTCCTAGGGAGATTTTGGCTCGGAAGCGAATTCCACTGTGTCCAATGGGTTGCCCGAGGGGCAAGGTGGAAGCCTAATTCCCCTGTGACAATTCAAGAGCGTTGTCGGAGATGGCAAAACTGGAATGCAGAGAAGGGTAGCCAAAACAGTCAAGCCAGGAGAAGCTGGATCTGTTGGGCTTGGAGAAGAGAAGTATGAGGAGAGACATAATAGCCCTGTTGAAATAACTGAAGGATGTCTCATTGACGAGGGGCAGACTTGTTTTCTGCTGCTGTAGGAGCTGGGACACAATGAAGCAATGGATTCAGATGGCAAGCGAAGAGATTCCACGTAAACTTTAGGAGGAACTTCCTGACAGGTTGAAGCGTTCAGCAGTGGAGAGTAGTGGAGGCTCCTGCTTTGGGGAGTTTGAAGCAGAAGCTGGGTGGGCACCTGAAGAGTGCATAGCTCAGTGGTTCTCAACTTGTGGGTCCCCAAATGTTTTGGCCTACAACTCCCAGAAATCACAGCCAGTTTACCAGCTGTTAGGATTTCTGGGAGTGAAGGAACACACATCTGGGGACCCACAGATTGAGAACCACTGACTTCGATGGTGTATTTCTCCAGGACAGAATGGGTTTGGACTGGACTGCCCGATAGTCTCTTCTAGCTTCATTGACCCATGGCACTTCAAGAGGTCTCAAGTGCAACCCGGGTGGAGTGGGAACTCAGGAGGCTGCCGGTGTGGTCTCCCTGCCTGCATGAATCCCCAGCTCTCCTGGTCTGAGAAGGGCTGCCTCTCTCCCTGCTTGGGTCGCCCTCTGCCGCCTGTGGGTGAACTTGGGGGGGCCCTTGCCCCAAGGGCTGGCCTCCCCCTCGAGGTCACTCGCCCTCCTTGACCCCAGTCACCTCTTCCTCCCTCCTTTCCGCCCATTCTCGGCCCCTTCGAGGCAGCCAAGCGCGTTGATGGGATTGAAGGGCTTCCCGCTGCTTCGGCCGCTGAGCCAGGAAGGCTCCCTTGGAGGCCACCTGCTCGCCAAAGCAACGGGGGGGGGGGGGGGGGGAGGAGCTAAGTGGAAGGAATGCTTCTTCCTCCCACCTCTGTATCCGCGAACTCTGCATCCCCGCATTCCACCATCGACAGCTTGAAAACATGTTGACTTCATTAAAAAACAACTCGAAGTGACTATTTTATTTGAGGGGCACATTTTTTATTACGACATTGTCTATAAACGAATTTGGATATCCATGGGAGTCTTGGAACCAAACCTCATCAGATGCGAAGGGCTCCACTGTATCCTTCCCGGAGAGCTCTTCCCTAAGGCTGCATCCACAGCCTTGGCCCTCCAGGCGTTCTGGACTTCAACTCCCACAATTCCTAATAGCTGGTAAACTGGCTGGGATTTCTGGGAGTTGAAGTCCAGAACACCCGGAGGGGAGGGCCGAAGTTTGCCCATGCCTGGTGTAGCATTAATGCAGTTTAACACCACTTTTATTACTCAATGCTATGGAATCCTAGGAGTTGTCGCCTCACTGTTGGGAAATCTAAACTGTTAGGCTTAAAAATAACCCTCAGTTAGGGTGATTCCACCATAAATATAGAACTGACGTGTGGTGAGCCAGGATAAGATTCCATTCAACAGGATGGCACAGGATAGCAGCGTCAAAACTTCAGATTCAAAAATATTTATTGAAGTAAAAGAAATACATTCTTAATAGAGAAAGATCTTGGAGGTAACTAACGTATTACATATCATCTTATAAGAAAGATAAAAGGGTAGAAAAGTAAAAAAAATCCATGCAGCTACATTTTGCCCAAAGAGAGACAAAATTGAGTCCTCACTGGAAGGAAGAAAAGGCAGAAAAGAACAATGGTGGAGTCCACATGATTAACCCAGGGCAATAAAACTGACAGAGGAAGTTTCCCCACAGAAGTCCATTCCTGTATCATCAAGGGGGGAAGGGATGGTTAGCAGGAGAAGGAGAGACAAAGCCCTTCTGGGAACACATGTATGGGAAAGGAGTCCCTCAAGTTTGCTCTGTCTCCAGCCTAGCTACTCATTGAGGATTAGAAACTTGATGACAGAAGAGACTTATGCTCTCCCTGTTATTCTGTAGCCCTGAGCCATGGCAATAAAAATGGCGTCAACCCGCATTAATTCTACATTGTGTAGATGCAGCCTTGGGATCGGCCGCAGTCAATCCTTTAAAAAGTTGCTTCTAAAAGTTCTAAAGGAGTCCTGAAAGGGGGTGACAACTCCGCCCCACCCCGCCCGGGTCCAAAAAGGACGCATTTCCACTCTTAAATTGATTTCTTCAAACGAGCAAGACATTAGAGGAACTTTAGACTCTTTCCTCAAATCATAACGCTTGTATATAAGGTATAGGGGAGTAGAGATATTTGAGAGAACAGCCTTGTTTGGAAGAGAAGGCTGAAGATCTGGTTAAGCTAGAACTTCCTTGTTTCCATAGTACTGCGCCAGGGCAGTTCAAGTACTGTCAATAGATGCCGCCTTTTGATCTTGCGGAGTGGAGGGCTTTGCTAAAGGTGAGACCAATGCGGATCCCAGTAGCCGAGAGCCAGCTGGAGCCTGCAGCGCCCACTGGGCGCTCTTCCTGGGAGCCCGGATGCGCTGGCCCCTATTTCCCAGGCTAGCTGCGCCCCTTGCATTCCTACCGCCTTGCAAGGCATCCTTGGGCACAAGGCTGTGGGCAAAATGACCACCCTGCCCCCACCCCTTCCCCGGTTAAAAGATTCCTTCTAATTCAACATTGGCCATAATTGCCCAGGTCTGTATATATAACTCACACACTGGTTGTCTTCATGTTCCCTTGGTCACGTTGCCAATGCCCACCCCTTTTCATTGGATGCCTGCATTTCTACACAGCCAACCAAACTTTCCATTTGTTGCAATGCTAGAAATTTGGGGGAGTGAAAGAAAACGGTTTAGGGGGCGGAATTCCAGTTGGGAAAGAGGATCTTACGTTGTCCCCTGCTATAGCTCCACCTTCCAGTCCTGATATTTTTCCTTTTGGATCGTTCTACCACAAACATAACTGCATGTACAATTCTCGGGGATTTAATCAGTGGCAACTATTGCTCCAGTATGTCAAGAAAGGGAACATAGGACTGCCCTAAGAGCACTTGCAAGTGGTTCAATTGGAATGAAATCAGCTCCAATGGGCAGTTTAGGGCCCTTCCACACAGCCCTATATCCCAGAATATCAAGGCAGGAAATCCTACATTATCTGAGTGAACTCAGATAACCCAGTTCAAAGGAAATATTGTGGGATTTTCTGCCTTGATATTTCTGGTATATAGGGCTGTGTAGAAGGTTCCTTACTCTTCATCGGGACTGGGGGCCCTTCCACACAGCCATATAACCCAGAATATCAAGGCAGAAAATCCCACAATGTTTGCTTTGAACTGAGATATCTGAGTCCACACTGCCATATATCCCAGTTCAAAGAAGATAGTGTGAGATTTTATTCAGCTGTGTGGAAGGGGCCTCAGGGGCCTCCCACACAGCTCTATATCCCAGAATATCAAGGCAGGAAATCCCACATTATCTGAGTCTGGACTCAGGTAACCCAGTTCAAAGCAGATATTGTGGAATTTTCTACCGCGATATTCTGGGATATAGGGCTGTGTGGAAGGACTCTCAGAATATTAAAGCAGAACATCCCACAATATCTGCTTTGAACTGGGTCATCTGAGTCCACACTGCCAGGTATTGCAGTACAAAGCAGATAAGGTGGGATTTTAGTCAGCTGTGTGGGAGGGGCCTGGGCAGTCCTGCTTCTTTGGCGAGCAACATTTATCAGCCTAGTAGCTGAAGCCACTGGGGAGGGGTTATGGAAGTGGAAGTGGAAAGCCAAGCACCAGCATTCTTTGGCAGAGAAGGCTAAAGCGTAGACAATGTCAAACTACAACTCCCAAGAATCCATAGCATTGAGCCCTGACAGTCAAAGCGGTGCCAAACTGCATGCATCCATTCGACAGTGCAGGTGCCTTTCCGCGAGGAAGGGGAGGGAGAACCGGTGCTGAATCTACCCTGCTGTCATATAATGCAGTTCCAACTACATTATACTGTCACTCTAGATCTCTATAAGGCAGTTCCAGCTGCACGACATAGTTCTACACTGACCCTATAATGTAGTTGGAACTGCACCACCAGGCAGGGTAGGTAGATCCAGCCGCTGGTTCTCCCTCCCTTCCGCGCGGTCCTAGCTCCCTCCTGGTGCCAGTCCAGACAAAAGCCCCGCGCCGTCGCCTCCAGCTCGGAAACAGGTGCCTCGCAGCCCGTATTCCATGGAATAGACGCGCGCTCACAAAGAGAGAAGCAGGCAGGAGAGCCGGCCAGGGAGAGACCTCCTTTATCACCCTGCTAACGCTCCTGAAAGAAACCGCCGGGATTTGTCTCCCTTCTCCTCATAAAATCTCAATGCTAGACCGTTTTATTTCCACTTTCTCCCAGGCGCTCTCCGTCTTGCTCCGAGACAGTCCAAATTGCAGCCAGATGGAGAGCACCGAGGTGGCGGGAGGAAAGGTTTTACCTTATTTCGCCAAACGGAGGCGCAGCGACATTGGCGCTCTGGTTCCCGGGCGCATCTACACTGCGGAATGAATGCAGCTTGACATCATTTGAACAGCTCTGCCTCAATGCGAAGGAATCATGGGAGTTGTGATTTTGCAAAGAGGGCCGGTACCTCGCCAAGCTACAACTCCCAGTATGTCAAAGTATACAGGTCCCTTCTACACTACCATATACAATCCAGATTGTCTGCTTTGAACTGGATTACATGGCAGTGCAGACTCAGGACCCTTCCACACAGCCATATAACCCAGAATATCAAGGCAGAAAATCCCACAATATCTGCTTTGAACTGGGTTATCTGAGCCCATATTGCTATACATTCCAGTTCAAAGCAGATAATGTGGGATTTTATTAAACTGTGTGGAATGGTCTCCAGGCTCCTTCTATACTGCCCTATATCCCAGGATCTTATCCCAGATTATTTTATTTTAGATTATCTGGCAGTGGAGACTCATATAATCCAAAAATGATTACCTGAGATCAGATCCTGGGATATAAGGACAGTGTAGAAGGGGGATCAGATAATCCAAATCAAATAATGTGGATGATATGATTTGATAATTTGGAATATATGGGAGTGTTGAAGGGGCGTGAGCTATGGCAGCTGAAGTGATGTCAACCCGCATTCGTTCTTCTCGGGAGCAAGGAGAGACCAAGGGGACTGCCTTAAGGGACCACCAATCCTGCAGGTCAGCCCACTGAAAATAGAAATAAAATAGACAACGTCTGTCCAAAATCCAGTGAAATGCTTACCTTCTCCTATTAGCATAGAGCTGGGAGAGTGGGGTCCAATCTTTTATGACTCTCGAGTTGCTTCATTGCACTCTCCATACTGAAAATGATCTCTTTGCTGAGTCTGTAGAGTCGAAACTGAGGATCTTGGTGAGAGATGTTTGGATCCCTTTGAAGGCTTAGGTATCATTTGGCAAAACGACTATCTCCTCCCGCCTTGTATTAACGAAATACCGCCTGTAGACATCACTTCAATCCTCCTTGGCATTCTCTCTTGGGCTTTTCTTGCCCTCAAGCCCTGTGCTAAGACCTGCAGAAAACACAGAAACCTCCTTCCTTCGTATGCAAAACAATCTTGTATAAACCGATGAGAGAAAGAAGTTGACGGGCGTGTAAGCGTTACCAGATACGTCCGAGGAAGTAGGCTGAAGTCTGCAGGAGCTTTCTCTCCGCCTTTGCATACTGATCAACCCAGACTAACTCGGCTAGGGGTTAGGGGGGCATCTACACTGAAGAATGGATGTCCTTTGACACCGTTTCAACAGCCAGGGCTCAATGTTACAGAATTCTGGGAGCTGTAGTTTGATCGGGGCCCCGGCGCTCCTTGGCAGAGAAGGCTAAAGACATTGGAAGACTACAACTCCCGGGATTTCCTTGCATTGAGCCGTGGCAGTGGTGCCAAACCGCATCCATTCTTTAGCCTCCGCCGATGAGTGCCAAAACTACAACTCCCAGGATTCCGTAACATTGAGCCCTGGCAGTGAAAAAGGTGTCAAAGGACATCCATTCTGCTGTGTAGATGCGCCCTGTTTCTGAATTACCCTGCTCCCTGTCAGGAACGGAATATGAATGGAAGAGAGGAGAAGAGGGAGCTTCCCTTCCCAAAAGGAGATTCTATAGGACTGGAAGAAGGAAGGTGGGGGGGGGGAGGTATACCCCCCCCCCCCCACTTTGCTGAACCTCTGCGTCCTTCCCAAGCGTCGAAAAGCCAACATAGGAGTAAAGAGACCATAGACTCACCGAAGGATGAAATACAGAGAAACGTTACCCGAGAGCAAATAACGGGGCTCTTTAAGGGGTCATTCGTGATTCAAATCGGGCTGGGGAGGGATCTTTTTTCCGTGTCAGGAGCGACTTGAGAAACTGCAAGTCGCTCCTGGTGTGAGAGAATTGGCCGTCTGCAAGGACGTTGCCCAGGGGACTCCCGGATATTTTGATGTTCTACCATCCCTGTGGGAGGGGCTAAGGGAGATGTTGCTGGATGAGCCTGGGGCGAGGGTATCCTCGAAGGGAATCCCCGCCCACCAGGCCGTGTGGCTTGGGCGACAGACCCCGGGGACCTTCGTGGCTCGCCTGCCTCTTCCTTCTCTTTCTCCCCCTCTTTTCCTTGGTCTGGGGCGCTTGCGAAGCCAGAGGTACTTGGGGCGAGGAAACCAGAGCCTCCTCTTCCCGGCTCTTGAGGTCGGCTTTCTTTTCACTCCCCAAACTGTTGGAAAGTATTTAAATTTAAGCAGAACCAGCTGTATCGCTGGCACGGCGCTTTGTGGCTGCGAAGAAAGACTTCCTAGCCCAGGGCTGGCTCCTCGCAAAGGGAGGAAAGGCTGGGGCTGGATCTACACTGTCCAAGAAGGGGGCTTGAACTCCATTCTGTGGGTGCAAGACAGCTCAAGAGCCATTAGACGACAACGTACACCCAGCTGTGAAAGATTTGCACACGAACTTTCCTCCCAAGGATGCACGACTCCCTGTTTGTTGTTGTCTGCCTTCGACTCGTTTTAGGCTTATCATGGGGTTTTCTGGGGCTGAAATTTGCCCAAGATCATCCAATATGTTTCCATGGCCAAACGGAGATTTGAACCGAGATCTCTAGTCATGTGTAGCCAAAGTCGCCTATCCAGTCGACCCCATGAATGTATGAAGTTTTCTTGTCCAAGGAGGACACAGAAGTTTTCTTGTCATGAAGTTTTCTTGTCCAAGGAAGACCCATTGCCTTTCTTTGAACTATATATCGGAATCGTTTGATCTGGTTCCTAAAACGCGAGGAACAGGAGAAAACGGTGTGAAAGCGAGCTATCTTCTCCAGATAAAGGCAGTCTAGCTCGATAAGATGTCCTCCTTTTGGTGAGTCTAAAGATGTATCTCCACCAGGCATGGGCAAACTTCGGCCCTCCAGGTGTTTTGGACTCCAATTCCCACAATTCCTAACAGCCTAACAGCCTCCTTCACCTGGAGGGCTGAAGTTAGCCCATGCTTGGTCTACACTGTAGAATGAATGCAGTTTGACACCACTAAAACAGCCACGGGAATGTGACAGTTTGACAAGGTTTGTAGTTTTTGCTCCCCAAGGTTGAGCCATAGCAGTTCACGTGTCAAACCGCATTTATTCTATAGTGTAGATGCAGCCCTGCTTGATATTCCATACTGGCAGAAATAGCGCCTTGCCATTATGTCAGTAGACTCACGAGTCCTTGAATGCAGTCTGACACCACGTGAACTGCTCTACCCAACGCTATGGGATCCTGAGAGTTGCAGCAGCACTCACTGGATCTTTGGAAAACAGCAGCTCCCAGGATTCCATAGCCCTGAGTCCTGGCAGTTCCAGAGTCACACTGCATTCATTCTACAATCTAGATGCACCCAGGAGCCTGGCAGAGAAAGTGAACGTTCTCTTTTGGGAGCATCTCCAGCGCCTTCCAAGGCTGGATCTACACGACCATAGACTGCAATTTGAACGGCGGTATATGGCAGTATAGAGCCAGCCCTAGTCGAGTTACCCTTTCTCCCAAATCCACGGTTTCTGCTTTACACGCCCCCGCCCCCCATGTCTCAACCTCCTCTGCAGCCTGCCTTTCTTCCCCCTTTCCTCAAGAAAAAAAAATCAGCAGAAGTCAAAGTTCACGCAGACCCCATCTACACTGACCATTTAATGCAGTTTCTAACCGGTATTGAAGAACGTGATTTCCCTGTGCGGAGGAAATCGTGGAACCAGGCCTGGACGGTGGTTACATAAACCACAGAGTTTGAGCTGCATGGAGCTGCATTGTATGGTTCTACACTGACTATATAAATGGGTTTTGTTTAAAGAAGACTCTATAATGGAATTTGAACTGCACTGATAGGGTCTACATTGGCCCTATCATGCACTGAGTTGCATTATATGATTCTACACTGAGTCTATAATGCAGTGAGAACTCCATTGAGTTGCATTATATGGGTGTACACTGAGCCTATAATGCAGTGTGAACTGCACGGAGTTGCATTATATGGCTCTACATTGACTCTGTATTGCAGTACGAACTGCATTGAGTTGCATTAAATGGTTCTACACTGAGCCTATCACGCAGTTTGAACAGTCGTTTGTCCGCCGCAGTTAGACGCTAGCTTCGAACTGCATGAAATGGTTCGTGTAGACAGAGCCCAGTTGGTGGCCATGAAACCGAAGGGCGGGTGGGCGCGCGTGACCCTTCCCACGCAGGGGCCCGGGCGGAGGGCGACGTTGCCCGGCAGGAACTCCAAGTCTAGCAACTTGGGGTCTTTTTGGTGTGGGTTTGAGGAGGGAGGAGAAGACTCGCGCGAGGAACCTTGGGTCCCGCGGAGCAGGACCCTCGCGGGGGTCTTTTAACCCACCCGCCTCCTGGATCGGCTGCGTGAGGCGATGGTGGGTCAACCCCCTCTTGCCGTCCCCGCCCCTCGCCGATATTAAAATACGTTTCCGAGGGTATGTGTGTTTGGGGAGGGGGGAGAGGTTTGGAAGGAGGAGGGGCAGCGATACTTCTGGGGAAGAGCCTCTGGGTGGCTTCTTCTCCTCCCGAAGGGCTAGCTCGCCCCCCAAAGCGGCCCACGATCCATGAGGCCAGGCAGGCTTCCTTCCGGCACCCCCAATAAAACCCGCCTCACCCCATTCATCTCCCTTCTCACCAAATCCTTTATTGCCCCCACCCCTATCCCTCCCCAAAATCCACCAGAAGGGAATTTCTATGCAAACCGAGGCGGGGGAGGAGGAGGAGGAGGAGGAGGAGGAGGGGAAAGGGTTGTTTATTTTGCGGAAGCGAGGGAGTCGATTAAACAAACAAGCGGAAAAAAGAGAATAATAAAGAAAACCACCTCTGGTTCTACAAACGCCATCGATTTGTGGGGACGGGGGCGGAGGGGGGTTGGAGAACGGGGGGGGGGAGAAGAGGGGAGCCTGGAGGAGGAAGGAGAGAGGGAGGAGGAGGAAGAGCAGGGGAGGAAGAGGAGGAAGAGGAAGGAGGGGGAAAGGAAGAGTAGGGAAAGAAGGAAAGGGGGAAGGAGGAGGGAGGAAGGCGGGGAGAAATAAGGAGGGGGGAAGGAGGAAGAGAAAGGAGGGGAAAAGGAAGAGCGGGGGGGGGAAGGAAGAGGAATGGGGAAGGAGGAGGGAGGAAAGAGGGGAGAAGGAAGGAGGAGGGGGAAGGAGGAAGAAGGGAAGGGGGAGCAGGGGGGAGAGGGAAGAGAGGAGAGGAGGAAGAGAGAGGGGAGGGGGAGAAGAGGAGGAGGGAAGAAAAGGAAGCGAGATGGAGGGGGAGGGAAGGGGGAAGGCGAGAGGGGAGGGCTTCCCAGCTCGGCCCCCTCCCTCCCTCCCTCCCTCCCTCCCTGTCTCCAGGGCCAGTCAGCCCCTTCCTTTCCCCCTCCCCCTCCTCGGGAGCCCTCCTCCCCGCCCCCTCCTGCCTCTGTCTCCTTCGGCCCCGCCCCCTCCGTGATTGACACGCGGATCACGTCGCAGGGAGGCGGGGGAGCCGTGCTGCTGGTGGCGGGGCTGGGGAAGGGCCAGGCCCAGCGCCGGCAGCCAGGAGAGGGGGAGGCGGCAGCAAAGGCGAGCGCGGCGTGGGCCTCCCTCTCTCTCCCTCTCTCTCTCTCTCTCTCTGCTCTGGAGCCAGGCAAGGCTCTCTCTCTCGTTCGCTCGCTCGCTCGCTCGGGCAGCAACAAGTGCGGAGGCAGGCGAGCCGCGGGCTGACGTCAGCGAGCGGAGTATTATGGTCTGGGCTGGGCTGGCTCCTGCCGCCGAAGCCTCCGCCGCCGCCGTTGCTTCCCTGCTGCCCGCGGCCGAGTAAACATGGAGCTCTCCGCCGTGGGCGAGCGGGTCTTCGCGGCCGAGGCCTTGCTCAAGAGGCGCATCCGCAAAGTAGGTGCCTTCGCCTCGCGACCCCCCCCCCCCTTGCAGCCGGGGCTTTGTGCGCTCTGCAAAGCAGGCCGCAGCCTGGCAGGCAAGCAGGCGAGCTTGCCTTTGCCTCTCCCTCTCGCCCTCTCCTTTTTTTGCTTGCTTGGCTCCTTCCTTTCTGCAGCCCCAGCAGCAGCAGCAGCCCTGCCTCCCCTCCCCTGGCCGCCGCTCCCCCTTTTTCTGCAGCGCTGCTGCTGCTGCTGCCACCGTCGCGAGCCTCGCCTTGCAATGCATGCACCTCCCGAGCTGCAGGGATGTTTTCGCTCCGCGCATTGCATGCATGCAGATTTGGTCGCCTTTTGCAGCACGCCCCCTTTTTTCCTGGATGGGTTTTTCTCTGCTTTCCTCTATATTTTTTTGCGCCCTGCATATTTGTGGCGTTTTGCTGGCCGCTCGCGTGTATGCAGATTACGATCTCCCTCTATTTTGACGCCTGCTTTTGGGTGGAAGTTTGGTTTCTGGGGAGCCGTTCGCCAGCAGGGAAAGAGTTGTTTGGCCTCGTTCCTTTGGGTCGTTTCCCTCGCCCCCGCCCCCCTTCCCCCCCTGAAATGTGTGCTCGTTTGACTCCTGTTTTCGACATCTGCAGGGCCGGATGGAATATCTGGTGAAATGGAAAGGCTGGTCTCAGAAGTAAGTCAATCTGTCAGTGCAATCGAAATACCGACAAGGGGTTGGATCCGCTTGGCATGCCATTGGGAGGGGAGTGCAGTCGATTGCGCTTTTGGAAAAACAGAGGGGGGGGTGGGATTTTTTTTAAAGCCCCTCTTCTGATTCGTGTGCTTTTGGCCTTGCCTTCCTTTGCTAGATACAGCACTTGGGAGCCAGAAGAAAACATCCTAGATGCTCGCTTGCTGGCGGCTTTTGAGGAAAGGTACTCTGATTGGTAGGAGTGGGAGCACCTCCCTTGCTTTAACTTACAGCCCTAGCTTAGTCTTTTTTTTTGGAGCAATGCTGAACCCAGACCCCCTTGTTATTTAACATGGGTTGTATGTTTTTGAACCTCCTTTAGGGAAAGAGAAATGGAACTCTATGGTCCGAAGAAGAGAGGCCCCAAACCCAAAACCTTCCTGTTAAAGGTAAGGGAAGAGGGAAGCAATAGCTGTGTTTTCTGTGTTGCTGGAATAGCATTCCAAGCAGCAGAGAATAGATCTCTTTTGGTATTATTTTAGTTAAATATTATAAAGATGCATTATTGTGCTCCTGGGCCTATGAGGCTGGATCTACACTGCATTACATGGTCAGTGTAGACCCATTTAATATAGTTCAATCCAGATGAAAGTGCATTATATGAGTCTACACTGTATTGGGTTGCTGTGAGTTTTCCAAGCAGTCAGGCCATGTTCCAGAAGCATTTTTCCTGAGGTTTTGCCCACATCTATGGCAGCCATCCTCAGAGGTTGTGAGGTCTGTTGGAAACTAGAAAAGTGAGGTTTATATATCTGGGGAAGGATGTCCAGGGTGGGAGAAAAAACTCTTGTCTCCTTGAGGCAGGTGTGAATGTTGTAATTGGTCATCTTGATTACCAGCTATGGCAGGCATCTTCTTGACATTTTGCTCACATCTGTGGCAGGCCAATTCTCTCACACCAGAAGTGACTTGCAGTTTCTCATGTCGCTCCTGACATGAAAAAAAAAAGGTTGTAAGGTACATTGGAAACAAGACAAGGGGGGGATTCTATATCTGTTGAAGGTCCTGGGTGGGAGAAAGAACTCTTGTCTGTTGGAGGCAAGTGTGAATGTTGCAGTTAATCACCTTGATTAGCATTGCAAAGCCTTGCAGCTTCAAGGCCTGGCTGATTCCTGTCTGGAGGAATCCTTTGTTGGGAGCTGTTGTTAGCTGAGGAAGCCTGCCATAGATGTGGGCAGAGAGAAAATTCACAGCAATCCAGTATAGTAGCCCTTGCATGACCAAATGGTCAATCCAGTGATTCTGGCCATGAAAGCCTTCTACTACACTGTATTATATGATAGTGTAGATCCAGCTCAGATAGGTGTGTGTGATGACCACATTTTACAATTGCCTTGACTTACAGTGATTCCCAACAATCCAGCAGTTCCTTCCTGTTTTGCAGGCCCAGGCCAAAGCCAAAGCCAAAACCTATGAATTCCGCAGTGACTCTTCCCGGGGGATCCGGATGCCCTACTCTGGCCGCTCTCCCCAAGACCTGGCCTCCACCTCCAGAGCTCGAGAGGGGCTGAGGCAAATCCCACTGCCCCACCAGAGCAGCTCCTCCAGTGCCCCCACTAGTCCCACCACCCGGGTGGAGACGATCCAGGAGAACCGGGTGGTATCAGAAGAAGACAGATCCGAAAGCGCCTTCAAAAAGAGGGGCCCAAAGCCCAGGAAAGAGTTCTACAAAGACCTCCCTGAAAGTGTTGATCCCACTTCCAAAAGAAAGTCATTGGAAGCAGGAGACAAGGTGGTGGTAGATTACCTGAAAGCCAGAAAGTTGGAAGAGGCAGCTCACCCTTCTGCAGCCAAGTTCTCCGGACACAGTGTGATCCAGTTGGCCCGGAGGCGTGAGCCAGAATTGCCCAGCGCTGGGTCCAGCACCAGGGCAGAAGCTGGCATGAAACTGGGTGCACCTGAGACTTATCCTCCCCGGCTGACCAAGCACAGGGCAGATTTCCTGGATCAGAAAGGGCAGAGTGGTTTAGACTTGGGTGCCCCTAAGATTTTGCACAGCTCTGCCAATCAAAGCAGCTTATATGGAGATGGCATAGGGACCCAGGCTGGTAGGCCTTCCCTCATTGCCCGCATCCCAGTCTCCAGGATTCTTGGTGATCCAGAAGAAGAAGCTTGGAGCCCATCCCTTAACAACCTGGAGAAGGTGGTAGTGACTGATGTGACCTCAAATTTCTTGACAGTTACCATTAAGGAGAGTAGCACAGACCAAGGGTTCTTTAAGGAAAAGCGATGAATTCCCTTAGGGAGGGAGCAGGAGGCATTGAATGGGTTTGGGTGGAAGTCCTCTGGCTTTGGATATGTGTTTTCTTTGGACATGATTGCAAAATCTGTCCTTAATTCATTATTTTATTGCCTTCCCTTCCCTGCCACCAGTTTCAGTTTCCTTTGAAAGATTATCTCTAGAGTTATATTTTCTATTAGGTGTAAATATGTTATTTAAAGAGAAATACATATATATATATATATCTATATGCATATATATATTTCAGCTCTAAGTTTTTGTTTTTATTTAAAGCTCTTGGAGGTGGACAGTAAGCAGAGAACTAATATTTCTCTTGCCACGGTTGCAAGAGCAGGGACCTTATTAAGTAATTATAACACCCTTTTTTTTACAGTTTTGTTTCAGTTGCTCCCCCCTCCCCCCAAGGTGATGCTGAGGGCAAGTGGGGGTTCTTCTATTCATCTGGGGCCAAAAAGGGGGCTCCCAATTTTGGATTGTTATATTATAATGTGTTGCTTTGTACAATCAAGTGTGCTGTATACACAACTGTTCGAGCTGGACAGCTGAAGGAAGCACTTGACTTTCCAGTATTGTCTTGCCTTTGTTTTGATCCAGTTTAAGAAATGTTGGTTTAAAGTGTACATTAAAACAAGTTGGGAGATGATTTAGCAAAGAAGTATTAACTTGAACAGCCTTTTCTTACAGGGGAAAGGGAGATGTGTCTGTTTTCAGATTCTGAGAAAGTGTAGCTGCTGTCATGCACTTTAATATGATTGTCAAAGGGAGAAGGATGGTGGAAGAAGAGGGAAAGGAGAGATAGTTTAGTTCACATTGTCTGGGCTTTAGGGTTGTTTTTTCCCCCTGTCCTTCCCTGCTCACTCCAAAAAGAAAATCTGTTTACATTCCTCACATGCCAGAAAAGTTGGGGAGGAAAGTATGTCACAGCTCATATAGTAGGTGCTCCTAATCTTATATTGAGTGGATTCCATCTCCTCCCCAGGAATCATGGCAGCTCCACACAGATGAATAATAGCCCACAGTATCGTCTTTGAATTGGAATATATGGCAGTGTGGACTCAGAAATCTCAGTTCAAAACAGATATTGTGGGATTTTCTGCCTTGATACTCTGGGTTTCATGACTGTGTGGAAGGGCCCTGAGTGACTGTTTTTAAAGTTATGTAGAAAAGCTGTCTGTTCTGTAAGAGTGTAAATCTGAGAAGAGAGATGCAGGGAAGACTGTTTCCTTTTAAAGCCTGTTAAACAGTTGGATGAGATCAGTTTCACAGCAGTGTGCTGATCTGTATATCATTCTTTTTCTTGCCTTTTTTTTTTTTGGGGGGGGGGGGGGTTCCACACAGCCCTATATTCCAGAATATCAAGGCAGAAAATCCCATATTATCTGAGTGTGGGCTCAGATAACCGAATTCAAAGCAGATATTGTGGGATTTTCTGCTTTGATATTCTGGAATATAGGGCTGTGTGGAAGGGCCCTGGGATGAACTCCCCCTTACCTTTCCTTCTTTCCACGAAATTTATATATTTGTAATTCAGACTAGAGTAGTTTTCACTCACCATTTGTATGAAAAATATGTACCCACTTACCTGCTTCCTTGAAGAAAGCAATACATGAGATCTAGGGCCCTTACACACAGTCATATAATCCAGAATGTCAAGGCAGAAAATCCCACAGTATCTGCTTTGACCTGAGTGATCTGAGTCCACACTGCCATATATCCCACGTCAAAGCAGGTAATGTGGGATTTTATTCAGCTGTGTGGAAGGGGACCCTAGATGACTTTATCTGATTCAGCTTTTCTTTCTACTTCATGGGAATGCAGGTTGCCCCTCCCCCCTCAGTTTCTTCCATTAGAAGGGAATGTGTTGAAAGGTATGGCTGGCCTTTCTTTTACTTTCAGCAAATGCTGTGGTATCTCAATAGGTATTGATTTGAGCCTTTTGTCTTGTACAAAAAGCACAAATTTGGCATAACACCTTTCAAGTCCCCGTCCCCCCCACCATTTTCCACTGAATAGTCCCCTTGTTAAAATGTTCCAATGTGGCGACTAAACAAGGGACAGCAGGACATGTGTCACAGCTACAAGTGGGTGTGGGAAGAAGCATCAGTACCTTTCCCCTTCCCAATCTGAAGTGGAAACATTTGCTTCTTTAACTGGCCTAGCTTCTTCTTTTTGGGACATTTTCTTCAACCAAATAACAAATTTGCCTTTCTGTTGGGTTTATACTGAGGACATGTCAGGTTGTTCCCTCTCCCCTCTCCTTCTCCCTCTTGAAACAAACAAAAACCACAACAGTTATTTAAATTCCTTTCAGTTCATGTTATAAATCACAGAAGTGTTGAGTTCTCCCTCCTGAAGTGTGGTGGTGAGGCAAGAAAGGCTTGTCAGCTGGCATCTGTTGGCAGAGGGTCTACAGGAAGGTAGGGTGGCTAGTGGCCAGGAGGACTTCCTCTTTGGTCCAAATAAAGTTCACATCCCACCCAACCTCCTCAGGTGTCACTGTGGCATGTACCACCTCTGCTGTTTGTTTCTGGGCACACATACATGGGTATATAAAAGCTAGACAGACATAAACATGTGGGTGTGTATATGTGTGTGTACATAGTTACATATATTGAATGTATGTGAGTGTGAGCTATTTAATTCTCTTGAAGATCTGTAAAAAGAAAAGAAAACTTATAATCTCTCATTGATCTGACCTAACAGTCTCAGAAGCTTAAGTAGGTGTCTTCTGCCAATGTTGAATGTCTAATGCAGTACCTGCTTTCTATGTGAATTGAAATATATATAATACTTTGTAAATAGAGACTTGGCTTTGGCTTTGGTTTTTTTGTGTTGCTGGGTGAGTGTGAAGATTTCTCCCATCTTCAAAATAGGAGGACAACCATTCCTTAGCAGGATATCTCTCAATATCTTCTGCTGGAGAGTAGAAGTTGGGCCCCTTTTGTTAGGGCCAATGGGGAGGTTGTTTTCCTGGGTGTCCTTTCTAAATGCAAAATTCAAGGGAGGAAATGCTAAATTCAGGGAAGGAAAGAGTAGGAATGTGAGAGAGCTAGCATGGTGATAAGCCTCCTTTGGGAGTAGATTGGTGGAAGATATGTCTCTTGACTCCAGACAGGCAAGACTCTCCAGCCAGCCAACAACCTGGTTCTACCTCATCAGAGACCAGGCTGGAAACTAAGAGGAAACAGGAGTCTTCCAAGATCGTGTGCCTGGATCAGTTCTTTCTTTTTGTACTTACTGTTCCAAGTAACCTGGTTTTGTGTGGTCACCTTCACTCCAGGATTGCCTTCCTGGTCCTTTCCACTTTATAAGGGTTGGAGACGGAAACAGGCCTCAAAGGCAAGTGCAAGCCTAGGGTTTTCCCCACCTCTGTTGGCCAAGCTGTGGACAGCTTCATCTGATGCACATTAATATCTGATAGCCAGTCTAGGAATTCTGCTTTCCAGGTTGCTAACTAGTTCTACCTTAATAGAAGTAGAAGACCAGCTCAACCAGGGAGGGAAATTTGGGGGGGGGGGGGGAGCAAGGGGGAGTCTCATTCATGCCACTTTCTGATGTCTCTGGAATCAAATCTTGATGAGTTCAATTGGATTGACTTCTGGCTGTAGGACTGGGCAGAACATTTCCCGCTGGTGCTGTGATGAGTTTTGTCATCAGTGGCTCATGGGGAGCCTCTACATTGTAGAATGACTGCACTTTGGCACCACTTGATATGCCATTGTCCAATGCTATGGAATCTTGGGAGCCATGGTATGGTGAGAGGCCAGCAGTATTTGTCAGAGCAGGCAAAGAAGGACTTGTGAAATGACTCTCCCATTCCTCTCCCATGATTCCATAGCATTGAGCCATGGCAGTTCAAGTGGTGGTATAGAGAGTGGGTTGAGTTCCCTTTGTCAGCTCCAGCTCCCCATGCAGAGACATGCGAGAAGCCTCCCACAAGGATGATAAAACATCAAAACATTCGGGCGTTCCCTGGGCAACGTGCTTGAAGACGGCCAATTCTTTCACACCAGAAGCGACTTGCAATTTCTCAAGTCGAAAAAAAAAAGTTCAAGTGGTGTGAAATCCTACTGTAGACGGACCCCTGGTCAGCAATCCTTCCCCCGTCTTATTCGGGGCGCCATGTGAAGGAGGTAGGGAAGGGAGGAGCAGACCCAAATAGGTCTTAAATTAGATCCGATTGGGCTCTGCCTGCGCTTTGGAACAGAAAGGCCAGTCCAGTAGAAGGACAACTGTGGAGAGCTGTGGATTTGGGTTCCCTGGATGGGAGTAAAGAAACACCGCAATCTTTATCTCCAGCCTTGACCCTGGGATGAGCTCAGGATCCTCCTTGCAACCTGAGGAGATCACAAGTTGGGCGGATCCAAGGCCACCGGCGAGGCTTTCCCGCCTTCCTTCTCTGACGAGGAGCGAAAGACCCAGGCGGGGGAGGGCCAGGTTCGGCCTGGTTCCGTAAAAGGGGGCGGGGCGGGGCGGGGCGGTACGCACATGATTGACACCCAGGGGAGCAGAAGCGCCTTCCCGCCACTTTCCGGCTGGATGCACCTCATGAGTGCGATGGGACTGGCTTCTGGGCTTTGGGCAGAGAAGAAGTTGGACCAGTGGCGCCCCGATGGGCTCCCAAGACTGGGGAAGGCAGGCAGTGTGACAGACAGCGCTTGAGCTGCCCTGGCTCCAGGCTTTAGACCAGGCCTGGGCAAACTTCGACCCGCCAGGAGTTTTGGGCTTCAGTTCCCACGATCCCTAACAGCCCGCAAACTGGATGGGATTCCTGGAAGTTGAAGTCCAAAACACCTGGATGGCCGAGATTTGTCCAGACCTGTTATAGATGCCTGGAATTGTAATTTGGTGAGGTAGCCACACTCGTGAGTAGAAAAGGCTAAAGGCTTGTCAAAGGACCACTCCCAGGATTTTATAACATTGAACCATGGCGGCTCAATTGGTTTAAAAGTGCATTAATTCGACAGTGTAGATGCACCCTATGCTTGGGGAGTATCCGCTGTGAGGGGATTAGAGTTTGTGCGTGTGTATATATACAAAATCCCATCATGAGTGACTAAAGGCCGGGCCAAGCACAAAACCGCACCAGAAACACCAAGGCAGTCTCCGGTCACTAGGCGGGCCTCCTCTACCTGTGCTGCTTCTCCAGGTTCCCAACGATCCGGGGAGGCCGGCCAGGCTGAGGATTTGAATCTGGGGGTGGCAAGGGGCATCTATACTGTAGAATTACTGCAGTTTGACACCAGGTTAACTGCCTTGACTCCACGTTGCATTGGAGTTATACAAGATCTTTTGCGTTGCACAAACAATTCCAAGAAGGAGGAGGAGGGCACAGGCTTGTTGTCTGCTGCCCTGGAGACTAAGACGCAATAGAACAATGGCTTCAAACGACAGGAAAGGAGATTCCACCTGAACAGGAGGAAGAACTTCCTAACTGTGAGAGCTATTCAGCAGTGGAACTCTCTGCCCTGGACTGGGGGGGGGACGGGGACGGGGACGGGGACGGGCCCGGGACTCCTTCATTGGAGGCTTTTAAACAGAGGCTGGGTAGCCATCTGTCGGGGGTGCTTTGAATGCGATTTTCCTGAATGGTGTTGGACTGGATGGCCCACGAGTTCCAACTCTATGATTCTATGATTCTGATTGTCTGCCAAAGAGCGCTAGTACCTCAGCAAGCTGCATCTGCACTCGAGAGTGAACGCAGCTGTACACTACTCAGGACTATGGGATCCTGCGGGTTGTGGTTTGAGGAGATCCTTCTTTGGAAGCTTTTAAACAGAGGCTGGATGGCCATCTGTCAGGGGTGATTTGAATGCAATATTCCTGCTTCTTGGCAGGGGGTTGGACTGGATGGCCCATGGGGTCTCTTCCAACTCTTTGATTCTATGATTCTATGAGACAGCAGGGAGTGCTCTTTGGCAGAGAAGGCAAAAGACTTTGTCAAACAACTCCCAGGAAGGACTCCATAACATTGGCCCATGGCAGTCCCAGTGGTATCCAACTGCATTCATTGTACAGTGAAGATTCTCCCCAGGTCCCTCTCTACCAACCAAGCCTCCTAATCGTTGAGTATCCAATCCTGCATTTGTCCATAGGGGCCACATAGCACTGCTTCATCCCCTCCTTTACCAGCAGATAAGGATCACCCCCATCATCATCATCTCCCTGAGGTCAGGAAAGGAAGGCAAATTGGGATACCTTTCCAAGTAATGCAACTATACTCTGCAAGAAAATGCACCTTGTTCTGAGATAAAGTAGATGGAGCTACAAGTTAGCTTACTAGGAGGTCACTCAAGAAGATCCAACCAGTCCATACTCCAGGAAATAAAGCCCGACTCTGCTCACTGGAGGGAAGGATATTAAAGGCAAAAATGAAGTACTTTGGCCACATCATGAGAAGGCAGGAGAGCTTAGAGAAGACAATGATGCTGGGGAAAATGGAAGGAAAAGGGAAGAGGGGCAAACCAAGGGCAAGGTGGATGGATGGCATCCTTCAAGTGACTGGCTTGACCTTGAAAGAGCTGGGGTTGGCCACGGCCGACAGGGAGCTCTGGCGTGGGCTGGTCCATGAGGCCAGGAAGAGTCGGATGCTACTGAACGAATAAACAACAAGTACCCGAATGCGATAGGAGGAAGCCATGAAAATGAACAAAATCTGGCTACTAGTATTAAAAAACCCTAAAATCAGGATAGTAAATAAAGTGCAACACTAAAAAAGCAGGGGAACTCTAGACAAGAATCAATCAGGGACAGGTAAGACGTCCCAACAAAGGATTTCCCCGGGCAGCAACCAGCCAGGCTTTGAAGCTGCAAGGCCATTCAATGCAATCAAGGTGGCCATTGCAACATTCACACCTGCCTCAAGCAGACATTCTATAGCTATATAAACCCCACTTGCCTAGTTTCCAACAGACCTCACAATCTCTGTGGATGTCTGCCATAGATATGGGGTGGGCGAAACGTCAGGAAAGAATGCTTCAGGGACACGGCCATACAGCCCGGAAAACTCACAGCAACCCAGTATAGTAGCCCTTGCATAACTAAATGGAAGGGCCGAGGCGTCGTTCCCAGATTCAAAAGGGAGATGGTCTGGCCTTAAGGAGCTGCCACCCCCTATCAATCACCTTATGTTTGTGAGAAATCAGAAACAAAACAAATGCTCGGACAGGAGGCACCATTGCGGAGGCAGCGGGTGGCAACGGCGCTGCGCTTGTTCTCCAGGATTTTTCTAGAACATTCCCGATTTGAGCACTCGGATGTATGAGGCCATTTGGAGGGCGGGGGGGGGGTCACCTCGCTTTCTCCCCAACATCCCATCCAAGAAAGGCAGCGAGGAAGGAAAGACCATGGTTGTTGCCTCGGCGAGGAAAGGCGTGTTTTGGTCAGGCGATTCTCCCATCTTTAATGACCGTTGTCGCAGCGGTGTGTTTTCCTTCGGTTGTGTGTCATCACCAAGCAGGCAACTAGGAAGACCAGAAGAAAGCCGGGCTGGCCCGCCTGCTCTGGCAGGAAAACACCCCACGCCTTACGCCCTTCCAACGTCGCGGCTCGCCTTCTTTATGGCGGACTCTTCTTGCAACGGGGAAAAGGCAGGGGAGGAGAAGGAGTAGGGGGAGTCTATGCTATGGAACACTAGGAGTTGTGGTTTCACAAGGTCTTAAGCCAGGCCTGGGCAAACTTGGGGCTTCCGGGTGTTTTGGACTTCAACTCCCACCATTCCTAACAGCCTCAGGCCTCCTCCTTTTCTCCCTCAGACGCTTAAGCGGCTGGGGGAGAAAAGGAAGAGGCCTGAGGCTGTTAGGAATGGTGGGAGTTGAAGTCCAAAACATCTGGAGGACCCAAGTTTGCCCAGGCCTGGCTTAAGCCTCCTTTGTCCAAGAGTGCTGGTGCCTCACCGAACTACAACTCCCAAGGTTCCATAGCACAGAGCCCTGGAAATGAAAGTGGTCTCAAACTGCCTTCATTGGACAGTGCAGACATGCACCCGAGGACTGGGAGGGCCCCGCAGCCCCCCAGAGGTGACTCCAGTTCCCATCAGCCTCAAAGCAAGGGGTGAAGGATGCTGGGAAGTAAGTGCGATCCACCAACTAGTGGAGACTGAAGCACCCTTCAGGATCCAGGTTCTCAATCTCTTGCAAACAACCTTCCATTTTAAAATTTCAAAAAATCCCAATGTGTCAACATTTTTCTTGTTGGACGCTGGCAATGGCTTGTGTTTCTTCTACCTGGTACTCTCTCTCCTCCCCTTCCCCGACCTGAAACACTGATACTCTTCATTTTATTTTATTTGATGCAGTGGGCAGCTTCCCCTCTGATCCCCGGGACAGGGTGAGAAAAAGCGCTCTGGAGAGTCAGCTTTCCCACGTTTCCAAACGTTTCCAACCCTCCTAAGCTATTTCAGAGCTCGTTCAGGTTTGACCTTCTGCCTGGACACAGCAGGACTCAAAATAATTTCATCACCAAACGCAAAGCTTACATTACTTCAGAGGAAGGAACTAGCAAAGCCCATTCTTTCCATCCCCTGCCTAAGGTGCATCTATCTACACTGCCCAATAAACGCAGTTTGAGCCCAACTTAACTGCCACGGTTCAATGCTGTGGAATCCTAGAAGTACTTTGGTGAGGTACCAAAGTGACAGAGAAGCTCAAGACCTTGTGAAACTACAGCTGTCACGATTCCATAGTATTGGTTTTCATCCCTGGACTGCACAAGTCTCTTTTGTCATCAAGTTTCCCGATCTCAATGAGTAGGTAGGCTAGGGAGAGGATTAGGCTGAGGGATTCCTCCCCCTCCCCACATTCCCAAAAGGGCTTTGCCTTTACTCTTCCTCCTCCTTGCCACTGTCTCCTCCACTTTGATGGTGTCGCAGTGGAATTCTGTGAGGGAACTTCCTTTTACATGATTTTTTTTTATTTCTCTGGGTTGACCACGAGGTCTCTCCACCATTTCCCCCTCTCTTCTGCTTTTCTTTCTACCTATAAGGATGCACATTTTGCCTCTCTCTAGGCAAAAGATAGCTGCATGGACTTTTTAGCCTTTTTATCTCTTTAGAAGATGAGATTTAGTAAGGTAGTGAGCTCCAAGACCTTTTAAATCAAGAAGGTATTTCTTTTACTTCAATATTTTTGAACCTAAAGTTCTGACTCTGCAATCCTATGTCATCCTAAGGAATAGAGGCTTACCCTAGCTCATCACATTTAAGTTTCTGTTGGTTATGAAGTTTACTTCTGGTACTCTGCTATATTTATGGTGGAATCACCCCAACTGAGGGTTATTTTGAGCCTAACAGCTCAGATTCCCCAACAAATAGCATTGAGTCATGGGAGTCAAAATGGTGTTAAAGTGCCAAAATTCTGCAATGTAGATGTAGACCCCCCCCCCCATCCCGCAGGGCATTTCTCCTGCAAGGCCAGGAGGCGTGAAAGGACACGGGATGCATGCCGCCTCCTAGGAGCACCTCTTGGCGGGGCCGTTTGGCCTTGTCCGCATTACTGGGGAGTGAAGGGGTTGAGACCGAAGTGACCCTCAGCCCCACTAGAGAGAGTCATCGGGGTTAGGCAATGACAGCCCTTGAGGATTTGTCTCACAAGGGGGCACATCTGCACTGTCGAACCCCACTTGAACAGCCGTGGCTCAATGCTAGGAGATCCTGGGAGTTTCACGCCTTCTCTATCAAATAGTGCCGGTGCAGGCCTGTAGCGAGGGGGTGGTTTTAGGGGTTCGACCCCCCCCCCCGAAATGTTTCAGTTTTTTTAAAAAAAAAACCTGGTTTACTCATGAATTTTTAACTGGTCAACCAAATCTCCATGCTAAGTCTATGAGATGCAAAAAATTAAGAGTCCCTCCAGAACTGCAAGCACTATCTCAAGCAAATACTGACAATTTATTCACACGGTCATTACTTGCAGCAATAGCCGATCTAGCGAAGCAACCAAGTTGGGGTGTGTGTGTGTGTTGAATGCTCTCATTAAGGAGGCCAGACTTGGTGGAGGTGGTTGACAGGGGCGGAGCTGCAGGCTATGGAAGGCTGCTCTGCCCCCTGCAGTGCTCTTTGCTCTTTGCTTCAGCGTGAGCTAGGAGGTAGGTTTCAACCCCCCCCCCCGTGAAATTTTCACCCCCCCCCCCCAAAAAATTTTCAACCCCTCCCGAATTTTTTTTCTGGCTACGGCCCTGTGCCGGTGCCTCATCGAACTGCAGCTCCCACGAGTCCACCGCAGTTAACGTGAGGCCACACTGCATTCTATCGACAGTGTAGATGGGCAAAGGGAGGTAGGTGGCCGCCTGAAGTTGGAAGAGAGGCCTCGCTTCTAGAGTCATTTCACCATAAAGGCTGCAGGCGGGCGTTCGTGAATTCCCATTCGACTTCCGCTTTGTTCCCAGGAGGGCCAGGGCCCCAAACCCATGCTTTCAAGGCAGAAAAGCGATCTTCTTCGTGGCTTAGCTTAGCTCGTTTCTAAGGCACCGGATTGTCCCGGATTTAAGCTGTCCGGGGATATAACCGCCCTGAGTGAAGTCGCGTTTTCCCCACCTTTTTGTGGTGCGGGTGGGGATCTGGAGTGCCCCTCGGCTTGGAGGAACTGCAGATCCCCGCCCGCACCCTCGAGACCCACTCGCGTTTCCAGGCCAGGCGGGGAGCTCTTGGGAGTGTTCCTCCGAGTCCGAGGCAGGCTGCGAAGGGGCGCCCTCTAGCGGTCGAGGGAGATACGCAGGGAAAGACCCTGCTATCCTTCCACAGTGGGGCCCCTCCGGCCCCATCCAGGCTGGATCCGGCTACAGAAGCAATAGGTTTTTATGAGGAATAGGAAAAGGGCTGGGAACCTCCGGTGGTTCTTGTTCTTTCCCCATTCATCCATTTGGAGTAGCTTTAGAAGCTGCATCCATCCCCAAGGATCCTTAATCTACCCGCCCCGCAACTTGTACAACGGGGAGCCCCTCCATTTGCTTCAAGCGGAGGGATGAAATAACAGAACGCGGTGCTTGTCGTGGCTCCCTCTCCAGCCCAGACCTCACACAGACGAGAGCAAAGGCTTTCAGGGTCGATCGATGGGCTCAGAGCCGGTTATAAAGGTCACAGACCCCCATCTGAGCCCGGGCGGGGCGGGGCGGCTAGGCTCGGGTTGTTTGCCATAGTTCTCAGCCTCGGGAGGCAGGAGCCCCCGGGGGCGCAACGGGTTAAACCCTTGTGCCGGCAGGACTGAAGACCGACAGGTCGAAGGTTCGGATCTGGCGAGAGCGTGGATGAGCTTCCTCTGTCAGCTCCAGCTTCCCATGCGGGGACATGAGAGAAGCCTCCCACAAGGATGGTAAAACATCACAACATCCGGGCGTCCCCTGGGCAATGTCCTTGCAGACAGCCAATTCTCTCACACCAGAAGCGACTTGCAGTTTCTCAAGTCGCTCCTGACAAATAAATAAATAAACAAACAAACCAGCTTGGGAAGGCTCAAAGGCACTTCTTTCCCGAAGTGGCCGCTAGGGGCGTCTTGACACTAGGCCGCCTCCGCTGTTACTAAAACCTTGGGGGCCCTAGCAGATGGTCTCTGAGTTAGGGCACGAGTCAGAGAAATTTCGTTACAAATACTAGCAGCAAAGCTAGAAAAGGCATGTTGTTTGTTTGGAGGAAGCACTGAAGCAGCAGCCTTCCACATTCTGGAGTATTGTATGGAAGTTGTGCTAGGCTAGAGCATCCCATTTGCATCAGGGTCTAAAGTTTCTACTAGGGTCAACAGAAGTTGTTTTAGCACCTGCTTTATCATTTTTATTTTCATATGTCTTAGAATAATAGAAACACAGAGTTGGAAGAGACCTCATGGGCCATCCAGTCCAACCCTCTGCCCAGAAGCAGGAAAATTGCATTCTTTAAAACGAACAGTACTGTTTGCTATCATTTTCCTTGCCCATATCACCATAACCCTCATTTATGAAATGGAAAGTGGGGAAGGGGAATAACCAGCAAAAATAGGGCACTGGTTTTCCTCCTTCATTTCTCCCCCTCCCATAAAATGATGTATCCTTTTCTGTCTAGTGCCCCCTTTTGGCCTCCACCGAGATAGTGGAACCATACCAAATAAACCTTCCTTAGACAATACCATCAATTTAGAACAAATATTTTTAGAATCAAAATACTATTAATCTTCAACTTCTGAAGAAGTTGGACAACTGCAAGACTCCAGATGGTTTTGGACGGTTATCTCCTCTCAGGCATCATCGGTCATGCTGGCTATGGCTGATGGAAACTGCAGGCCAAAAGCACCACAGTTGCCCACCTCTGTCCTCAACACTTGATGCAAGCATTAGTTCAAGTAGAGTAGAACATTTGCTCAAGAATAAGGTTTAAATAGATGAATGACATATTTGCCCAGTTACAGCTCTGTGAGTATTACATTTGATCTTCAGTGGCCAAATGCCCTGAATTGCTCTATAGAGTTGTGATAGGCCCAAGTAGCAAAATCAAAATTCACCCTGGAAACGTCACTTTTCTTTGTTCCAAATCTTCAATAACTGTATATTATTCATATTTCTTTTTTAATGCAGTATATAAAATGGGTGTATCACAGTACTGCACTGGAGCAGGTAACAGGCAGATTATGGAAATTTTAGTGAATCTAGAAACCATCATCTAGAGGGGAAAATGGCAGTGAAAGCACAGAAACTGATGCAAAGCCAAAATAATTAGTTATTATCCATGTCACACTGAGGAGTCTCAACAGCAAAGTAGACCAACCTGATCTTCCTGACAAACTCTCGGCCCAGTTTATTGTATACAATCCCTAGACTGCACACAATCACATTGAGGGCCATGATCACGTTAGTGTGCCTTTTTCCATGAGTGTTTATCATGACCAATCAATAGAGGTCTGATTTCCTGCACAGGACCCATATGCACCCCCATTAAGTAACAAAAAGATATGATTTTGTCACAGAGGCAGGGAGACTGCATTCAATGCTTGTTGTTTTTATGTGTCTTAATAATGACAAGCAAGCTAAGAGGTGCCTTTGGCTTCTCCAAACACGAGAGACAACTCTGAGCAATCTTGCTAGTAGTGACACACCCCCTTTGGATTACTGAAAAACATTTCTTGGTGGATATATTTCCTGCCATGAATGCTCATCTGATACTTGCACTTGTGGAACTGGGGTTGTGTGATCAAATGGGCTTCAACTGTAGCTTGCAGCATTCCTCACCTCACATCACCTCATGTTGGCTGCAGTCAAGAACATCAGATAAAAACACAACTTTATGCAAAATGTGTTAGTTAAATATTTAAACTTCACATGTATATTTGGAGAATGCTTTCCCCATTGTCTCTCACTCTCTTACACACACATATATAGGCAGGTGATTGCTCCCACCCAAAAACACTGCATAATTTAAACATAAACACTGGTTTTGGGACTGGATCTGATTCAGGTTTTAATTTGTACTTTACACAGGAGCTATCCATGAACCCATTTTAGAGACAGGGTTCAGCACTTTGGATAGTTCCTTCCAAGTTCATTTGAAAAACCCAGGGCAGTTTCATCAGTCTGCTGCCCCAGATGGTCAACTGAAATGGAAAATGCACTCATGTTGGGAAGCCTTATGTTGATATTCCCAAATCTTGTGATGACCAGAAGGCCCATGACCACTCCGTTATAGTAAAATGACAACACAATGTTCTATTTCAGAATGGTTACTGAGATAAAATAGTATTTCATTGATGTTGCCCTTCTGCATGCCAAATATGGGGAATTTATGGCCCAAATTCCCCATCAGCCCCTGCCAGTCTGCTTAATATTCAGGGGTAGTCATCTTGAACATATAGCACAATGAAATACAAAATTTACAAGAGTGATACATTTATTGGCCAACCAAAATTTTGCTTTTGCTTTATGGTGCTGTTAATGGTAAGAGATAATTGAAGTCAACCCAAGGTGAAGGACAATGTGGCACCTCCACCTCTATTCTACAAAACCTGCCTGGTCTTGAAATTAAATCTTATTGCTGATGGGACTTCATTTTCCATTGCTTCAGAAACCTGAAGCTTGATCCCTTGATAATCCCGCAACATTGGCCAGGCTGTCAGGGGCTCATGGGGGACTAGAATCTAGCATCTTCTGAACAGCTATGTTAAAAGTGTTTTAACTTTATCTATCATATCAGGAGCAAACCAAAGATGCAGTTGTAATGTATTTAAAAAACACAAGTTTAGTAACTTGGCATTATATTAAATGTCCTTTGACCAGTAGTTAGCCACTTGGAGTGCCTCTGGTGTTGCTATAAGAAGGTCCTTCACTGTGCATGTGGCAGGGCTCAGACTGCATTGTAATAGGTGGTATGTGGTTAGCACTTCTGCATACTTGCATGTTGTGGACACCACTTTGTGGCCCCATTTCTTAAGGCTGGCTCTGCAACTTGTAGTGTCACAGCGCAGTCTGTTCAATGCCTTCCAAGTCACCCAATCTTCTGTGTGCCCAGGAGGGAGTCTCTCACTTGGTATCAGCCATGGATTGAGGTTCCGGGTTTTAGCCTGCCACTTTTGGACTCTTGCTTGTTGAGGTGTTCCTGCGAGTATCTCTGTAGATCTTAAAACCTATTTCTTGATTTGAGGCATTAGCGTGCTGGCTGATATCAAAACAGGGGATAGTGTTTTAACTTGTTAAATTGCTTAATGTACTTTTAGTTTGTGTATTTCTTTTTTAGGGGGGTGGTCAAGTTGATTTTCTTGTATGCAGCACTGAGACCTTTTGATAGAGAGTGGGATATAATTAGTTAAACTAATAAAAAATCAATTGCTATCTAGCTTGGTGGTAGCTGACAGCAAATTCATGGAATTTACAATTCTGCCCTCCCACTGTCCTCTCTTTGCCTCTCTTAACATAGATAACCCCTGGGATAATGTGAACAGTAATGTATCAATTTCTTTTCCGAGGGAGAGAAGTTCCCTACATGAACCAGACACTTAACTAGGCACAAATCCTCACTGAATTTAGTGGGAATTACTTTTGAATAAATATGTATAAAATAATGACATTTTAAAATAAATAAAGCATGAATGCACCAATGACTCAATGTACTTTGTTAGGTGAAGGGAGAGACCATTTAACTGCATGAAAAAAGTAACATTGGCCACCTGGCTGAAAAGTTAAAAAAATATTTATTGATACTAAAACAATGAATTGAAAGTTATACAAAATTCTCCAGTATAATATCTTCTAGGAGGATTTTTTAAACCTGCAAAATAAATTAAAAACAAACAGACTAGAAATCTCAAGCCTAAACTAGTATTAATGGTCAGGAATACTGGAAGATAAGACATCACACATGAGAAGCAAGCAAGCTAGTCCAGTCAGGGAAAACAAGCAAACCCCAAAATGCAGCAGTAAGTGCCCCAAGCAAAATCAATGGGGCAGACGTTGCTTTCAACCTTGTTTAATATTCTGGCTGGAAAGTCTGTCCCACTTGAACAAAGAACCTAAGCTTTCCCAGGGTAATAACATCTCCAACTTTTGTTCTCTTAGGACAAAAGCAAAGAAACAGCTCTAGTTAAAGCAATTAGAAAATGTCATATAAGAACTATTTGGCTTTCTTAAAATTAAACACACAGTGATTGACACACATTACAAGAAGCACTGAACCAATATTCACAAGTTTCCTTCTTGTGAAAGCCATTTCTTCTGAACTCACAATTGAGTACATTTGAGTATTAGTGGTGTATCAAAACACTGCAACATAAAGTAACTCTTATGTATTTGGTAATGTAGGTGCAACTTTTAGCAAGGGGATCATACTTGGGCTCTTCTATCAACCAATGTATCGGAGCAATTAAGTTTCTTCAGGAAAAAATCAATTTGATACATAAATATTGTAGCACTATTTGGCAATTTCCAAAGGTTGGGAAAAGTAACATCAACACTTTAAATAAAAATTTCCCATGCCAGAAAGGCAATCAGCACCAAAGTTAATAACAAAGTATAATGGTAGGCTTTGAATACTAACTGTAACAAATAAAGAGCATAGAACCACTTTGAAAAACATCAGGTTTTGTTTAAATTGTCATATTTTCAATATTTTTAAACTTTTGATCCAGTTGTGCATCAAGCAACTAATAACGTCTACCCAAGTTGTCAGATGAGTGAGTTATCTTACTGGTTATAGGTAAGGCAGTTCCAGGAGTACAAACTTTGGAATTGAAAGAACTGGTAACAGAAAGGCACAGAATCAGAGCTTCTATATAAGGGGAAAAGAGCAACAGGCCTTTCATTTGTTCAGGCAAACTAGGGAATATAAAGATGCCTGTCACCAAATGGCACTGACTGAAGGGCAGAGGCAAGGAATCTATATAAAGGTTTGAAAATAGGCAGGAAGGTTTCTCAACAAATGTGAACCATTGTACATTTAAATTACAGATGCAGGAAAAAATATTTACAAAATGGACATATGAACAGGTTAGGCACCTGTAAGGATGAAAAGAAGAATAGAAAACACCAGGGTCAAATGGAATGTGCTTGTTGAACCCTGCAACACTGCTAGAGTAATAATACACAAAAGAAGAAAGATTAGTTTCTATTCCTGATAGCTCAGCTGTAGCAATGGACCCCCATTGCAGGCAATCCTATTAATCTACTGATGACCAACAGCAAAACAGAAGGTTGGCCCATCTATCAGATCTCTTCCACTCCTGTTTGTGGAACAGGCTGATATACTACAAGTATGATAAGATAGTATGGAGTTTCATCCTCTTATTCTGCTTCAGGATCTTGGCCCTCCTTCGTAAGAGCTATGAGAGCTAACTCTGCCAGCAAAAGGATCAAACAACTGCAAATCAGTGCTTGCCAAACTAGAAGAGCAAGTCAGATTTTGCATTGCAACATGTTTTGCAACATGCATGGGATGTGCAGAAGACAAACTGTATAACAGTGCTCCCAACCTTTGATCTTTCAGGTGTTTTGGACTTCAGCCCCCACAATTCCTAATAGCTGGTAAGCTTGCTGGGATTTCTGGGAGTTGAAGTCCAAAACAAGTGGAGGCCCAAAGGTTGGGAACTACTGCTGTAGAAGAAAGAATAACAATTTACAAAGGCCAAATAACACCTGATGCAGAACATAAATAATGAGGTAGCAAACACCCCTCCTTTACTACAAAAGTCAGACCAGCCAATTCCACATCAAACAACACAACTGGAACAGCATCTTGGCTATGCAAGCCTGAACTTGACAGGCTTTGCAAGAAGCTTTTAAATTACTAGCCAGTGGAGTACTCTAGTTTTCCAAGTGGAGAATTCACTGGCTAAGCTTAAATAAAACAAACTGAATTACTATTTGGCAGCCTCAAAATGAGAGATGGCTATGTGGGTGAAGATTACGTTACTCTTAGAGGCTCTATTAGAAAAAAATACCACCACTGAAGAAATAAGACTTCACATATACTGCAGCAGACACTATTCTACAGAGCAAACATATAGCAGTGAGAGTGCAGAGCAAACGGAAAAGGAGGAAACCAGATTGAAGAACAGTGGACATGAAAGGAATATAAATCCCCCAGTGATCCAATATACCAACATGCACAATAAATTTTTATCAAATTTCTGGAGCTGGATGCTTTCATTTTGAAGTAGACTTAATGGTCATACTTAATGTACTATATTAGAATTAGTGACAACATTGCACATGTTAGTGAAAGTGCTCTTATTTTGTTCTAGGTAAGATACCTTGGTGGTACTTTGTCACTACTATGAAATATATATATTGAGATCCACTGATGACCTTACTTTAGGAGACCCATTCTGTAGAAAATTATCTCAATATAAAAGTCCTTTGTTTTCACCTTGTGAGAAAAAAGCCCTAATGCATAAATAGTTTTATCAAACTGGTCAGCATCCTTAGTGATAAAAATGCTCTTACTCTTGTTTTCACCCCAAAACTTATCCCCCAGACAGCAGTCAAACCCCTGGTAGGGTGCTGCAGCTTCTTCCCATTGGGAAAGGGAGTGGGGAGACAATTCAGATCATGTATGTACATATGGCTGCCCTAGTTTCCAGGGGAAAGAGAAAGGACAATGTATTGTATCCTAGTTTCTCTGCAATGGCCACTGAACTGAGTCTGGATGTCACTTCATGCTCTGAATTGCTTCCTCCACAACAGTAAGAAGGAGGAGCAGCCCCTACTAGGACCTGGTATGAAACTATGTGAATGGTGTTATGCTCTGATATAGGATCTTGGTCATCACCTCTTTATCTAATATGGCCTGATTTAGGATTCGGATGAATCATTTGCATAGTTCCAATTCAAATGCCAATGTTCCTTATGGCTGTGTGAGCTATAAAGAAACATGTTCTTGCATCTAAAGACAACTGAAGGTTGCAAAGCATTTCCATAAGACTAATCCAGTTTACTTTCTCCTCCTACATGCTATGAGATTTAGGCCTCTCTTAGGAGTGTGATGAAGTCCTTGGGGCCCTTTTACACAAGGCCATTATACAGCCAGGATTCCATCTTGGGATATGCAGTTTTTGATGGAGGCTTTAAGCATTTCCAGCCAAAGAGGTTCTCTGATAACTCTGACCAAATTACAAGCCTCACAGTTCCACAGGAGGCTGTTAGTGCCAGCTAAAGTGGAATATTAGTGCTATACTTATGTAGTGTAAATGGCCACTGCTAATTGGGAGAAGGACTGTAAAAGTCTATCAGAACTAGACTTCCTATTCAGGATGCTAATATTTCCTTTGAGCCACTGAAGCACCACAAAGACCATAGTGGCCATGATCTTTAGGTCAGCTCCCTTAGACCACGAGGCAGCATTTTCTTCAATATCACCCCCATTTGCTTCCCCAAAGAAGGCATACTAAATGACAAGTAAAGATTCTCACTTCACACATCCCATTCCAGGTCTCCTAAATGTAAAATTCAAACTGAAGATGAGGTTGTTTCACTGTCCTTGGAACTTACAAAAGTCAGATTTGGATAGTGAGGACCATTTCTTTTGGTGAACACAAGTGTTAGCACACTAGAGTTGCTTTTATGTTTTTCCCCTGCCCGAGGTTTCCAGGCACCCAGGTATCTCATTTTTTTCCATTCCGAATGATAAAGCTAAGAAGTTCAGCTATAGCTAAACTTGGGCTATCAGCCTTTATCCAACACCCTCTGTTTTTAGTTGACATAAGCAACTAAAGCAATACCCTCATGAAAGAATTCGCCAATTCCATCCTTACATACAGATGTGTATGTATATGTTTCTCAGCAGCATAATAAATCGGTTCCCAAGAATTGCTCTGTAAGTTTCAGGGAGTTTCCAGAGAGAAAATGAGAAGCTCAAAATAACTGTGGCCAGTAGTTACAGAACCTCCCAGTAAAAAGTTACTGCTTAATAGCACCTAGCTTATACAAAGCAGTAGCAGCTGGGTTTTCTTTTCTTTCTTTTTTTTCTTTTTTTTTCTGACATCCAAGGCAACCATCAGGTAGAGTCAATGAGAGAAAGAAAGAAAGTGATAGATAGATAAAGATTGAGATCTCCTGCATGTCTCAGAACTCAGTAATGTCTAAGATTGAAAAAGCCAACACTGGTTGGAGATTCCTTGACAGTCACTGTGATCAGGTTAGCTGTCACATCTGTGACAAAGACATGTTCAATGAGGCTGCGAGTGGGCTTCCAGTCTTGGCTAGTCTGAATGGAGACAGACATGTTTTGGCCTGCCCCAGGGAAAGAAGCCGAGTCTCTGTCTGAATCAGAGCTGGTCTCCTCTTCTCCGGTGCTCATTTCTGACAGGGCTGAAGTCTTGTGGTTCTCTGCTGTGGGACATCCCTCTTTCACACAAGGGGGGCGGCTTTTGGTTGTCAAATCCTTCTCAGCCACGGCTGTGCTCTGTGAAGCCTTCTCACTTTTGCGAGAATCTGCGTCCATTGCTGGTGCCCCTGCACTGGCAACATTTGAGCCACAGCCACCAGCCCCACTGCCCTTGACCACACCTATGCTTGTCGCTAGAGTGCCACTTGCACTTTTGGATACAGTCCCACAACCATGGCGAGGAAGATTGCTACCGCCAGTGGAGTTTGGCCCATTTTTCACACTCTGAAGATTTAAAGCTTGGAGGTTGAGCTCCTGTTTGGAGGTAGCTGACTGGCTGCCAGCAAGAATCTTGTTGCCATTGTGCAAATTCTGAGCACCACCCCCATACCCTGTTTTCTGTTCTCCCAATGTACTGCTTCCATTGGCCCTCTTAGTCACTTTGGATCCTTGCATGGTCAACTCCAGATCCCCAGCTCCTTTCTGGTTTTTTAGTTTTAAGTCCAGTCCCAGGCCACTCTTACAGGACATGGCTGATTTAAGGGCCAGCCTCCCCACTGTAGAGGCATCCGCCGAACTCTGGTTCTGTGACATCCTGCTCATGTAATGCACAATGGAACTTTGCCAGCTGATACCACAGCTTGGACTTCCAGGGGAGGCATTCTTCACAATGTTAGAGAGATTGTCAGCAGAGGATGGTCCTGAACAAAACCCACCAAATGCCCCTTGAGCTTCTTTCATGTGGGATTTAAGCATGGCAATGCCAGAAGTCTGAGCGTTATGTTGCGGTGGTATCTTGCTCATCAGTTTGGGTCCTCCTCCCCTTCCCATGTCCTTCTGATTTGTTTTAAGTACCTTTGTTAGGTTGACAGTCCGTTTTGCTGCCTTTTGCTCTGGAGGCAGCGGTTTCCGCCCACGTTTCTTTCTCACAGTGTCCTTGTTCTCAGGTTTGGCCACCAGAATCTGAGCCTTCTTCTGAGGCACTGGGTGACTCTCTCTGCTCCGTTGACCTCTTTTTGTCTCCAGATCACTTTCATCTTCTTCCTCAGATGAAGAAGATGAAGAGGAGCTTGAGGAGGAAGAGCTGCTGGATTTGCTCTTTGAAGGTACCTCTGGTTCCTTAAAACAAGCAAGAAAACATGCAAAAAAAATATGGATACAACATCAGAATTAACTGCTTCCTCAGCAATACTGCTGAGTGATGAATTATTGAATCTATTACATTACAAAGACTTACAACTATAACAGAGAACTCGCTATATATAGCTAACTTCTGCTATTACAGACAGCTTCAGCTGCTCTTCCATGGCAAATAAACAGCTACATTTTATGGATGACATTAACTTAACTAGGAATGGAGAATTTCACCAGGTCTATGAGCCAGTTTTTTGTCTCTGGAACCCTAAGAGTTATGCAATGCAACAAAAATAGAAGAACAAAAGCAAACCATAGATAGCCAACAACAAAGAATTTAATAATAATATATTTAAAAACCTATTAATCAGTGTATATTTTGGGCCCTGAAACAAAATTAAAAGGCAATCAGCAGGTTTTGTAGACTTTCAAGAGCAGAAGACAATTTTTTCTCACTCCCAAAAGATGATTTGGAAGTGTCAGGGGGATACTGGAACACCCAAAAAGAGCACTGGAGGACTATGTATTTCCATCAGCCACCCAGAAAACACAATTACTTACCACATTTTTTCTAGGCCTGCCTCTGGGCCGTTTGCCTTTCTTCCGATTCTGAACCTCTTTCTCATGTTCTCTGAAAACAAACAAACCATCAGTTTCATACATCACATTTTTTCCTTTATCAGGTGTCTTGTTTTCCATTGTCACACAATTTCACCCTAAATTTACTGGCACATTTCTCTTTCACAGGTCTTTCTACAGTTGCCCATGACCGTCTCATTCTACAAAAGTCAAAACATGTATGTATGTATGTTTTTATCATAAAGGTTCCTGCATGGCTTGCAGGATCAGGACCAAACTTGGCATACATAATTTTCATTACCCAACTGAATATAACTGATGTGCTTCAGTTGGAATGCAAACCCTGTTTGGAGAAGGGGGTCCCAAAATTAAAGATGGCAGTATATATATAGAAACGTTACTGGCCTATAGGTATATGTACGCAGCATTCAGATGCAACCACAAGACAGAAGTATATATATAGCATTAGGTATTGGCAATCAGCCCTGAAAACCACAGTCAGGACATCCACCCCATAAGGAAATAAACAATTTAACGATTTATATTTTGAATGGTGTGCGTGCCTCTGCACCTTGCTCTGTGACCGAGATACCGTGACTTCCAAGAAAAGACTGGATGAAGGAAAACAAAGGGGAAGGGAAAGGCATGAGAGAAGGGGTAGAAATTAAGGGAAAGAATGGGGGAGAGAGGAAGCAAAAAAGGGATGAAAATGGGAGGGAAGTAAGGAAGGGAAAAAAAAACAAAGATACAAGAAAGAAAAAGAGGAAGGAAGCTCTAAGAGGAAAAGCAAGGAAAGAAAGGAAGAAAAGAGAGAGGGACAGGGTGAATGAGGGAAATGGAAGAAGAAAATAAAGAGCCACAAACAAAATGTAAACCCAGGAAATTCTGGGTACATATGCTAGTATGTAAATTAAGACAAATCAGTTTACCAAAAGAAACATAGGAAGCTTGCCTATTTCTTTAGCAAATGGTATTACACTGAACTACAGAGAGCAGTTTCTCATTCTGTGGTATTCCCTGACCGCTCTCTCTCCACCCTAGTCTTCTGGCTTGCTATGTTGCTATGCAATGGATATGCTGCTTCTATTTACTCCTTTGTGTGCTTTTGCCACATTTTCCTACTATTACCTAGTCCCTATGTACAGAAGCAGATGCTTCTCTTTATATTTCTGCTTTTTCAAACATATATTTTAACATTTTACATAGCTCAGTGCCAAACCCTGGGGTTGTTTTCATTACAAGATTTTGGTTTTTAAAAATATCTGCATTAGTCTTTACACACAAAGGACTACAAATTTAAAATTGTAAATATCTATATTGCACACGTATGCTCAAGTCAAATCCTGAACAGAGCCTGTGATGGATAAAACATCTTCTAAAATATAAGAACTAAAAATAGGTATATATCATAAACACATAAGTGATGCTAAATCAGATACTCTCAATAATGCACACAAGCATATAATTTCAAAAACTGCATTATCCAACTACAAAGGCTGGCATATAATGGAAGGTAAAATAACATTTAACACACGTGAAAGATGCAAATATTTATCTCTTTCAAAGTATATAAATAGCTTGAATCAGAAAAAGGCACAAAAGACACATTCCTTTAACATTACTTATATTAAGACTAGTAATTTTCTTCAATCTATAAGTGATAGATCACTGTTGTTGATAACTACCCAATTGTTGGGTGGTACTGAAATGTCAGCTCTTCTGTATCCTTCATGTGGGACACAGGGCTGCAATAAGCCCCAAAACTGAGGAAGGCAAGCAGACAACAAACAATAACTCTCGCCAAATGATCTACAAAGTCCAAGCATTCTTTGTTAGTGCAACCTACTCAAAGTATATAACTACAGAGGCAAATCATAAAAACCTTGCTATTTAAGGAAAAGTAAAGGCACACACCAAACCAACAAATCAGAAGGCATTTGCTTCCTCTACCCTCCTCCACATGGATAGGAGGCCTAGGGAGAATAGGAGGAGTTCTAGCTGGATATACCAGTTAATGCCTAGGCATAAATTTACAAAGTAGTAAATTTAGTTCAAATCTAGGTCAAAACTTATCATGAAAAAAATCAGTCTGCAACTGGGGGATGGAAGGCTGCCATGACACATTTGAGCTAATTAGGCAGTCTGAATAAAACACTCTAGTGCCCTAGATGGACCAATGAAAGGCCAGCCCTGCTGGGCAGCACTCACAAAGACTTCAATGCCTCTGCCTTGCATTGCCTCATCCTCAGCATGGAAGTACAGTGTATGAAAAGAGGAAAACACTATCATCACTCAGCCCAAGCAAACTTCTCTCACCCCAAGGCTGGCTGAAGCTGGATCACAACAAGATGGAAGAGGAATCCCCACATACTACTACCAAAACAACAAAATGGAAATTCGAATATCTTTATTGAACAGCATGGGCTGAAACAGATCCTATGAGTGTAAGACAGCATATCGTCATTCCCACGCTCACCTGTTGTGAGATGCTATGTCCTATAACCCCCAGTTGTGGGAGTGGTCTAGAGCCAAGAGTGCAGGAATCTGACAACACTAATATGCTAGATAGAAATGTATGACAAATGTACTCATATTCAGATATATTTTGTGAGGACAGATTGTTCTGTACAAAGAGTTTGCTCTCAAAGGACTCCTTTCTACATTTCTCCTCCTGTTGCATTTTCGTAATCTAAGTGCATACAGTGCAAGGCCAGGAACATCCAGTGCACTGTTATACAATACATTAAAATATTGTTTCCCTGTGCAGGGTTTACAAACTGATGACAGTGTTGCATGACAGAGGCAGTGGCGGCTAGCATTTTAATGCACACAATCTACCATTTTGATGCACATAAAGCAAAACTTTCAAGAAATCTTGAAGTCCTTCAGCATCATAACCTGAATAACCCTGCTTTCTACCAGAGTATTCTTCAAGTAGGGAGTGTTCATTACGTGAACTGTTCAAATACTGTACCCCATCCAGCAACAAATCATAACTGCCTGGAGTAAAGAGAACCAGACTAACTTAAGTCCTCTTTCCCATCATAGTCAAACAGATGTTGACACCTAGGTATAATTTTAAGAAGATTTACCAACACAGGCCTGCATAATGTGAACTTATCGAATATTTTGAATGCTACATATATTGCAAATATGATCACACAGCAACATACTCTATAATTATGTGAAGTTTGCCACTTATAGATACTATGAAGCTGTGGGCCATTGTGTCAATGGTGTGAGTCATTTCTCACCATGGCACACCCGGTGTGCCACACTGGTATGCCTAATGTAAGAGGATTTGGTCAGCAATTTTTTGGCTAACATTTTTTCATGGCTTGTTCCCCCTCCCATGTTAAGTTGTATGGTGGGCTTTGAGGATAAATGGTTTAAACTATTTTAGGGGTTCTAGTGGGCTTTAGGAGCAACAATGTGATGTTTCATGATACTTTCTGCACCCCTGCGAAAAGGTTTGCCTGCCTACATTGAAGGGTTTCTCTTAAATAATGTGCAGGAAAGTAGTGATGCTACAGGTGGTGAAAAATAACCTAGAGCTAGCAGTGTCACTAGTGTAATTGTAAATGTAGTAATGTTCAGGAATGTGTACTTTCCGCTTAGATCTTTAGTCCCACGCTTGTGAAAACAGTTATACAGGAATCTAGGGGAAGCACTTCCATTTGTTCACATGTTTAGCACAGTACAAAAAGACACCAAAAATGCCAGGCCTTAAAATATGGTCTACTTTTGCCAGTTTCATTGGTAATACCCTCCTTGTTCCAGGCTTCCTTTAGCTTTCAGCTACTTTCCTAATATTTCCTAACACAGTGCTTGTTTTTGTTAAAAGGTATCCTGAATCCATGGGTAACATTTCCACAATCTTTCCTGGGTAGCTGTGGCCATCTTAATGCTGTTTAATGTCCTGGTTGGGTGATTAGTTGGGCAAAATTGCCAGAAGCTACTGCACAATGACACAGAAGAAGGGGAACCTCCTCGATTTATCATTAGGGACAATGCTGGCTATAGTTCATCACTCCATAAAACAGTGGTTCCCAACCTTTGGGCCTCCAGGTGTTTTGGACTTCAACTCTCACAAATCTGAACAGCTGGCAAGATGGCTGAGATTTCTGGGACCGAAGGTTGGGAACCACTGCCCTAGAACCAAATAGCAAGACCCCGCCCCCCCAACGAGTCGTACAGGAGCCAAACAGTCAGGTACACCTCACTTCCACACTCAACAATGGCCAGCAATGTTCCCAACAGTACTTGGATGCAAACGAACACCACAGAAGAGTCTGTGATTGTTTTTCCAAGAAATACTCTAATTGGTCATTACTGCTGTATAGGACAAATTTTCAATGTACACTAAGTTGGACTTATGTTCACCATGCCTTTACCTTGCAAAAGTATGATAGCTGGGACCCAATGCTGGTTGCGTGACGCGGGTTGGAATTAGACATTATGTATTTGAACATGTTTGCATACGATATCCGGATAGCCTTAAGCACTATGCTTGGCTGTTTGTCCCCCCCCCCCCCAGCCCTTTGTGTTGAACTATCTTGCCATGATTCTGTCGCACCTGCATCTCTCACTCGGTGCGCTGTCTCAGCAGTGGGTCCCATCTATCATACTTTTTCCCTTTACCCAATCCATCACATAGAAAAAGCTGCCTGCAGTATACTTTAATTTATTCTGTGGTTTTAGGCTTTCATCTATGGATACAGCTATTGCGAGATGCACACAAGCAACCTGTTAACCACTATGGAAAACAAGATGTTGTATGCGACCGACTTTTGCACTAATTCCAGTAGTGTTATTTTAACATGAATCAAAAGGTAAATCACAACACAAATATGAAAAACACATATTTGTCTGCCTAAGACATATTTTGAGCAACTTAGAAAGCATTACTGGATTCTTTTGAAATTAATATAAATTGTTTTCACTATTTTATTCAAGTCAGTAGAAACTATTGATAGTGCTTAGCCAGAACTCTAAGAAGGTTTAATTTCATTGAAAAGTATGATTGACTCTTAAGACTTATTGTTGTACTCTTACAGAATAAATGGTCACAAGAAGCTATTTTGAATTATTTAGGAAGAAACAGCCAACAAAACGTGTCAATTTCACTTTTCAAAATATTGATTCCACAAAACAATGCTGAAACTGAGAAGTACAACTCATTCATAATCTACTTGTTTAGTAGACATTCTTTCAGATGACTCTTTCCACTCACAGTTTGCATTAATGTCATGCGTGCAACATGAAGAGTGCTGTACTTCAAGCTGACATCTATGGTGTAGTGAATACAAGTGACACAGGTAGAGGAACAGCAAGATGGAAAATTTAAGAATATTCTTATATCTGTATCTACAACACCAACCAGGCTTGTACATTGCCTTCATGTTCAGGTTTAACAGAAAGGTTGGCTAAAAGGCAACAATGAATACACAATACTCTACTCTGTATCCTGCATCCATAATCCAGCCAGCTACCCCTCCACTTGGCAATGTTTGCAGACTACTCACTTCTTCTGAAAGGCCAGGAGCAGCCTGGGATCAAGAATGTTCTCTTCTGGTTCCCAGCTGTTGTGCCTATAAAAGAATAACAGGTTACTGCAAGCACAGCCTGTTTCCTTAAGGTAAGACGCTAAATAGCCATTGTACTCTATTATAAGCCTTTATAAGGTGGTTCCCAACCTGTGATCAGTGGACCACCAGTGGTCCGCAAGAACAAAAATGTGGCCTGTAGCCTCATCATTACTACACTGTTGTCTCAAACCATGAGACAAAGAGAGCAACTGGTCTTGGGAAACCCTCTTATAGTGCTGAGTCAATGGGGGATGAGAGGGGAGAGGTTGACTACCTACAAAAGATTACTTCTACCACATCCGCTCTAGATTATTAAATATGATTTTTCTGTGGATGAGCAGATGGCAACTACTGGCATATGTTCTGTATCAGAAACTAGAGCTGATGTGGTCTATTCAATGCAATTTTCTGAATCTGCACCCCAAATAACCAAACCAAATCTAAAGTTGACCAAGAACTGATTCGTAACCCTTTTAGTACTAATATTGGAGAGTGGTCCTGGTTAAAAAAAAAAAAAGGTTGGGAACCACTCCCTTAGAGCTGTGGGTCCCCAGCTGGTAAACTGGCTGGGATTTCTGGGAGTTGTAGGCCAAGACACCTGGGGACCCACAGTTGAGAACCACTGCTCTAAGGCAAAGCTGGTCCATTCCCATAAAAATACAACACACTGTTGGAAAGAACTCCCCTTTTCACTATGAACAGCTGCCAGAGTCTACAGGACAGCAGCACAGGCAGTTTAAAACTGAATGTCACCTTCTTACTCAGAGGAAATTTAAAACATTGATTAGCGAAGTGGAATTTTAGAACCTGGGATCATAAAACAGGATGTGAATTCAGTGGCCTATGAGAGTGGAAAATCAATTTGCTTAATGGAAAAAGACAGGGGAGAAGAGGGGGGTGGGGAAGAGGGCTTGCTTAGAAAGAAAACCTCAGACGGATTAGGAATAAACTTGAGAACACATGTGTGAGAGCAAGGGGCTGAGGGAGTAAGAGGAGAAGTCCAGCAGGGAAAGGAGAAAAGCTGAGAGAAGTCTGCTTCGCAGGAGCAGCTGCTAGTGGCGGTGGGTAAATGGAGAAGGGGCCCCTCCTTTGAGGCCCTCCCGCCCTCCCTCCTTTTTTCTGCAACATGCATCAATTGGCAGCTCAGGTTTCAGAAGGCAACCCAGAGACACCAAGGGGAGCTCTGGCCATGCCATGAGGGCCTCCTCTGGCGACCCCCCAACTGCAAAACAGCCGAGGTGAGGCGCCGAGGAACCAGCAAGGCGGGCCAGGAGAAGCAACCGCAAACAAGGGCGGGAGGGGCGGCGCGAAGGGGAAGGAAGCCACCAATTCCTGGTAAACAAAAGAAACTCCAGCGGGAGGAACCGTCCCTCTTCAGCCCGCTCCCGGTGGGCTTTGGCAAAACAAAACAAACGCGCGCGCACAGCCAAGCGGGAACCAAAGGAAGTTCCAAGCGCCTCCCAAGTGCAAACAATATTTTGGGGGGGGGGGGAGTCCCATCCCTCGCCCTCCCAGGGCTTTGCCAGCCGCCTCCCCCCCCCCCCGGCCCCACCCTCGCCCTGTTTTCCCGAAACTCCGCGCCCGCTTGGGCCTGGCCAGCCGCAGCAGCAGCAAGGGCAGCATCTCCCCTGTCCTTCCTTCCTTCCTTCTGGGGAGAAGCCCCGCCCCGGAGCCCCTCAGCCCAACGGCCGGCTGGCGCTCAGCTGCTGCCTTCATTGTCCGCACTCACTTGGAGGACCAGCCCCGCCACTTCACCAAATACTCCAGCTTGCCCTGTGGAGACGGAGAGGGAGAGAGAGAAAGAGAAAGAAAGAGAGAGAGAGAGGAGGCGGCGGGTTAGGCTGAGGCGAGGCGGCCACGGGTCTTCTTGCCACCCCCCCCCCCTCCTCCCAACTCGCCCTGAACTCCCTTCTTGCCTTCCCTCTTCGCCCACCTTGCGGAGCCGCTTGCTGAGGATGCACTCGGCGGCGAAGACCTGCTCGCCGACGCTGCTCAGCTCCTCCATGGCGCCTTCGGGGCCTTCCTCCTTCTCCTCCTCCTCTGACTTGCTCGTAGCGGAGCCAGTGTTGTGCCTCCTCAAGGCGAGAGAGAGAGGCCCCCCGAGCCAAGGCGCGCGCGCTCCACCTCAGAGAGAGAGAGCGCGAGAGAAAGTGCGCGCGCGTGTCCTCGCCTCCTGCTCTCCGCTCGGCTGCCGGCGCGCTCGCGCCCCCACGCACGCGCACAATGCGGCGCGCGCAGCCGGCCCCGCCTTTCCGCGCCTTGCTCGGGGGCTCCCCAAATTCCCCAGGAGCCAATGGGAAGGTGGGGAGGCGGGGCCTGGGAGCTGCTGGCGGAGAAAAGGGAGCCCTATTGTCTGGCGCGCGGTGGCGGTGGCGGTGGCGGCGGCCTCTTCCTGCGTGCGGGGGCCGGGGCGCTTCTGGCAGGTTCCGCTTGGGAGAAAACGCCTCTTTGTGTCGCGCCTCCGTGCCTGTCCTGCGCGGACGCCCAAAGGGAACTCCTGCGAGGCCACGCGCCTGGCAACTTTGCCCTGGAGCTCCAAAGAGGAGGGGGAGCACCACTTGGGCGAAACCCCTAGAAGATGCCACGGGGCCGTGTGACCCAGGCCGAGCCCTTCCCAGCCACCCTTCTTAAAACCATTCCCTTTTAAAAGTGGTTGGGAGGGGCGCCCCGGAAAAGCTCCAACTTTCGCGTCTTCGTCTTCCCTTTTGGGAGAACAATTGTCCCGAAATGACTAGAGACAGGCACACGATAACATCCACCCACCACTCAAGGTGGTTATTTTTAATAATATAGATATTATTACGCTCGTAAAACAGCGTTAACAGCGAACGACTCCCTCAATGTTAGAGAAACAGCAAATAAAGGAAAGAGAGAGATCAGTTTGTGTTAACTGCCTTCAAATTGACTTCGACTTATGGCGACCCTCTGAAGGAGAGCGCTCCAAGCGGCCCTATTGCAGGCAATCTTGGGCCCTCCAGGTGTTTTGGACTTCAACTCCCACAATTCCTAACTGCCTCAGGCCCCTTCCTTCCTTCCCTTTCCTTTCCTTTCCGCTTAAGGGGCTGAGGGGGAAAAGGAAAAGGAAAGGGCCCGAGGAGGTTAGGAATGGTGGGAGTTGAAGTACAAAGTCCCTGGAGAGCCAGAGTTCACCCATGCCTGTCCTATCCTCAACAACCCTGTTCAGATCTTTCCCTTCTGCCTTTTATCTGATCAGGCGTGATTGGCTTTTCTAGTGAGTTAGGCCTTCTCAAGGTATGGCCAAAACACAGGCTTGTTTTAGTCATCCATGGCTTCTAAGGAAACGTTCAGGCTGGAATTGCTGTAGGACCCATTGATCTTTTTAGCAGCCCACAATATCCATAAAAGTTTCCCCTAGCACCACAGGAGCCAAACTTTTTATTATCTCAGCTTTCTTCTCTCTTCTCTTTCACAATCATACACTAGTTCATTGGAATCTGTAGTAGCATTGTATTGTGAGTGATGCTCAAGAAAATACTCTGGATCAGATCTCACTCAAGGTGTTTCTATATATTTGTTTATTCATTTAGTTGCTTTTGCCTCTTTGTGACCTCATGGACCAGCCTACGACAGCCCTGTCAGCTGTCACCACCCCCAGCTCCTTCAAGGTCAAGCCAGTCACTTCAAGGATACCATCCATCCACCTTGCCCTTGGTTGGCCCCTCTTCCTTTTTCCTTCCATTTTCCCCAGCATCATTGTCTTCTCCAAGCTTTCCTGTCCTCATTATATGGCCAAAGTACTTCATCTTTGCCTCTAATATCCTTCCCTCCAATGAGCAGTCGGGCATTATTTCCTGGAATATTGAGTGGTTGGATCTTCTTGTGGTCCGAGGCACTCTCAGAATTTTCCTCCAGCACCGCAGTTCAAAAGCGTGTATCTCCCTTCGCTCAGCCTTTCTTATTGGCCAGCTCTCGCATCCATGTGTGATGTCTCTATATACCAACATTATAATGCAGTTTGAAGCCTATTCAAGGGCAGGAGGTCCACAAAACATGTACCCCATGCTGTAGTGTGGATCAAGCCAGAAACAACATGTTGGAAAGTCCAAAATAAGCCAGATAATGTAGTGCAGCTGATTAGAGTATATATAATGCAGGGTTTAAAACCAGGATTTATTTATTTTGTATCAAAAGCATTGCATAAATTAGTATAAGGCTGATAAAAAATAGAAGGAGCACAGGTGGCTAAATATCTTTTGACCAAAGACAGGCAACAGCAATGGCATTGTCTGTAGCCTCAAACAATTCTTCCTCTGTACATGAGGCAGGGCATAGTGGACAAACATACAGATGTAGAGTTGTTTGTTCTGTTCCACAGTCACATGAGGTGTGGGATTCTTTTAGGTAATGCCATTTTGCCAGGCTGTCTTTTGATCTGCCCACTCCACTTCTGAGTCTGTTCAGGGACTTCCAAGTTGACATTCTTGGTTTACCCCTGGAGGAAGACCCTTGTGGGGGGCCATCCAGTTGGGATTTCCTGGTTTAGCTGAAACCAGGATGATCCCAAAAGGACATGCATATTCAGATCAAAACATCACAGTGACCGGGTTAAAGGGGAGGAAGCCATTTCCCCATGTCTGTTTAGACACAAATACTACAGTTCCTGGGTTCAGATCTCATCTACAGTCAGTGGATATTGTGGCCACCAGCCCAACCTCAACCCGGTTTCTGGGGTATTTGTGTAGATACTGAACAGTTTGTTCTAATCCATTTCAAAATTGGATTATAATATCTGCGTAGAAGCACCCTGAGCTAAATTCTCCAGGTAATCTTAGAGCACCTCTCCTTCTCATGCCCAACCCCTGGCCTGCAATGCTGTGGCAAGGTTACTGGACTCTCTCACACAAGTGTTTTGAACTATCTAACAAGTGCTATACAAATGTACAGGACTCAACTGTTCGATTTTTGAGGACTACCTGCCCTTTATGTAGTTACTTCTCCTGCATTAGCTGGCAATTAGTTCCACCACATTAACAGTAAATGAACTTTTCTAAGGATGAATGCTGCTTTTATTTGGATAGACAGTTGAGTCTTTAGCCAGTTCTTCTTTTAAAACATTTAGCAGATAGTGATTCATTCCTAAACATTCCCATGACACTGAGCAGAATAGACATTGTTTGAACTAGCAACAATATCTTAAATCAATATGTTGACTACTACCTAGAATACCATAGTAAATTTTCTCCAGCAGATAGGGAAAAGGTAGATTTGTATATAAATTACAACCAGCTGGTTGCAAATTAGTTTTCAGCCTCAAATGGGAAGGCAGAATATTCTGACTTAAAAAACCCCCAAAAGAACCTGTCCATAATTGCTCTTCAGGGCTTGAATGAACTACATAAGGTGGTGAAGGTTTGGTCACAATTCCATGATTCCTGCATTAGCATTAGATGAGTCTTGTGACCTTCTCTCAGCTGTGTGAGTCAAATAAAATAAAGGAGCACTCCCAGCATGTGTCTTTTCCTGTTTTCTGAGACCAAAGGTTTGTTAATCTGCCCCAGGGTGAGGTGAGGCCAGCAGGAGCAGTCCAGGAAGAACTGGGATAGCTAAACATCTTGTCTTTCTGACAAGGAAGAGAAAAGGTCTCTGTATTCCATTGCTTCACATCACACAGGACTGGGGGAGGGGGTGGTCTTCCAAATCTTGTTGGATTACAGTTCCTATGTCCCTTACCATTCGCAGGGTTAGATAGGGCTGATGAGAGTTGCCATCTAGCAAAAACTGGAAGTTTCAAAGTTGGCCACCTCTGTTCTAGTGCTTCTGGCTCTCTCACCCTGTCCTGAGGAACTTGGAGCTGCCTGGAGAATGGACCCTGCCTTAGGAAATTTAATATGATCAATCTATTAAGTGAGCAGCTACAGAGGAAGCTTTTTGGGATGTGAAAGGAATATAAGCAAGATCTTCAGTTGACTTCATTGTCTTCAGTCACTGAATTTTTGCTCCACCATTGAAGAAGGCAGACCTCTTGGATACTATTGACAATCAACAATCAGGCATGAAGGACATGTGTCCCATTCAGATGAGGATAACCTGCCACTCCCACCATTCTCTATGGCTAGTTATAATGTCGAAGGGGGCTGGGATCTAAGCTCATCTACAGGAGCCACACATAGTAATTAGTTATTATGATTTCTTTGTGTACTGTATGTCGGCATTGAATTTTTGCCATTTTTTTTGCCAGAGTCCCCACCCCCAGGGATGAGAAAGGCCATATATAAATACAGTAAGTAAGTAAAGAAATAAATAAGGTCTAGGCCATGCAGGAATGTTTCAAAAAATTATCAACAGTTTGTATCATTATTTTCATTAAACTCCTGCTGCTCTGTACTAGCAAGATACAATTCTTAAAGTTTCTTGCTGCATAAGTTCAACTCAAAATAGGAAAGACAACAAGAAAAATGTTATAAGTACTAAATTCATAGCAGAGATTGAAATGTCAGGCTTCTACATATCTAAACAGAAGTAAAAAGATAGACATCTCTCTGGATTCTAGCTACAGGATCCATCAAAGGTCCAAACAGAACAATAGTTTATTGGTGATAAGAAACTAAGAAAGCCACATCCCCCTCAAAAGAAAATAATAAAGTACAAACAAAAACATTGAAATAAATATGGTAAAAGCTGAACAATTAAGGAGAATGGTATATCTATCCCAAACAGCTCAGGAACCAGATGTCAAGGCCTGAAACCATGCTTGTATGAAGAGCAATAAAAGTGGCCCCAAAATGGGCGGAGAGCCATGTTCAGTAATACAAGGGGAGGCAAAAACATGCTACCTAAAAACTGTTGGCCAGGAAGAGAATTGAGCCAAGGCAACCCAGCTCCAAATCATGACAACAGTATTAAGAGTTTAGTGACTCCTAATTTGTCTTTTTTCTCCATCCCCAATTGCCAATGGGAATGGGAAGCAATGTGTTGGTGCACTATGTGCAGAGTAGTTCCTATATTTTGATTGTTTAGCTGTCTCTTCCCTTTCAAGGTTAACCTTTTAAAGCTGTAGGATGGGAATAGAGCAAAAGGTTGACTCATAAGCTGGCCTAGTTTCTTTCAAGGACAGATACTTCAGGCTGCCTGGAAAGAAACTGCATAAACAAGCGCTGTGACCCTTCCTGCATTTATCACCTGCACCACCTTTGAAGGTGGGGTTGATTTGATATACATTTTGATTGTTAGGTAGACTGATATGGAATGCAGGGTTCCTTTCGTTTGCCAAATTGGGATGGCAGGAGCACCCCCACTTGCCCATATATGTCAAAAGCTTTGCAGGGGGACAAGCAAGAAGTGATCTATCCACTGATTTTGGCCCCCTAAGATGTGCTTCCGACAGCATCCAAAGCTTTGTGAGAGGCCATGCATAAATGTATTCCCGTTGGCTTTTGAAGAGGGGAAGCCAATCTACAGCACCTGCCTCATCTCATTTTCTGGGTCCCAGGAGGGAACAGGAAGCAAAGGGATATGGATTCTGCTAAGTAGATGGAGAAGGGGAAAGCTTGAATAGCCAAGGGGCAGAATGACATGCTCCTGTTAAGAAGTGTCATTCATTCCATGCTAAATGTCCAAGTATCGTTCTACTTCCAGTAAAGTATAGCTGGAACCTAATGACTTAAAAACAATGCACATCATGTTGCTTCTGTGGCACACAGCATAACACATTCCAAGGATTTCTAGCATATCTGAGTGAGAATATACAATCCTGTGCTACCAATTGAACCAGTATTTCTTTTTTTAAATCTGCAAGCCTTTCAATGCTGAGCAAAGACACATTGCTCTTGCTAAGCTGGAAGATTCAACTGATCTCTCTCAGTTACTCTTTTCCTATGGAAGCACTCTAGTCAGAGAGTAAATCAGCTGCTCAGCCATAGTTAGGCTCATTTTGAAAAAGTCTGTGGCTTTCTCTGTGAGACACCATGAATCACTTCCCTCATTCCAATGCAATGCCATTACAGTAAGACCACCAAAGTACTTAGCAAAAAAAGGAGAACAAGTGTTACAATCAACCTGTTCCCCTGGAAATTAATATGTTGATTAAATTGACACTATTTGTGCAATTTTACTTTGTGGTTTACTAAATTTTAGGTAGAGAACTATCTTATTCAGACATATGTTTAATGCAGGTCTTACTGAGCTTTATGAGATTTCCATCCAGACAAGAAGACTGCAACTATGCATGTGTATATGGCCCCACTTGCACTAACCATTTGATACAATTTCAAACTGTTATTGAAGAAAGTGGTTTTGCTGTGCAGATTATTACATAGGAATCAGTTTGAGGCCCTGATGATAATAATTACACAACCCTCAGAGGGTTTGTTGCTGTTTGTCGTCAGGCCCCAGTTTGAAACAAGCTTCGAACTGCATTAAATGGTCAGTCTAGATGGGACTTTAGAGATGATCTTGTTAAAACAGTTAGCCTCTTCCATTTGGTAGAGACTGGCTCGCAGGGCAGAGGGAAAGCAACATAGTACACACAGCTCTATCCTCTAACATTTTGCTGTAACTTCTTCATGCCTAGTATTGTCATCTGAGGGAGCTGCCTCATTTTAACCTTAGCAGTGGGCACATCCTTATTTATCTTTGATTGTAGTGAAACATGGCGAAGGGCTGCTGAAGTATACATGGCCAGGCTCATGGGAGAAAATGAATCTTTAAGTGCCTGGTCCTCAAGTCTTTATGGATATTTAAGTTTTTATGGATATTGCATTGAAATGAGTATACATGCCAGTGCATGTTTCAGACTCCATGCTGCTCAATATTGTATTCTGTAGGATACAATATTCCTGTCAGTGCCAGGGAACAGTTCCAGCTTTTAAAGCATCTTTTGCCAGTCAGAATATGAGAATCTAGACTAAAATAAGAAGAGAAGTCTCGCAGTGGAATCTCTAGCAGTCAGCTGAGCAGAGACTCACTTGGTCCCTTAGCCTCTTGAGTAACCATAGAAACACCTGGAACACTCCCCCCCTCCCCAAAACCCCTGGATCTCCTGATAAGCAGCCTTTTTTGGATTTTGCTTCCCTTGCGTTGGTTAGTTAACACCCAACCTCCTGCAGTGAATAGCTTTCCAGCCCAGGAAAGAGAAAGGGAAGCAAATGGCACGGAAATGCGTAGCAAATTGGGATGCAATATAACACAGGCCTCTCCCTGCTGAGCTGTGTGATTCCTCTTTGCCTGGGAGGTAGGTCAGGCAGATGGGGAACCAATCATTCTGAGAAGGCAAAAACCACGTCATTGTCTTGCCAAACATTTCTTGTGGAAAGAAGTACCAGCTCACCTTCATCAGGTTTTTTGGGAGGCTTTTATAAACCCCTCTGGTAGGTCTTCATCTTTTTGCATGCGTAATTTGAAAGCTATTTTCCCAGTTTTGAGGGTAGGGATAAGACATAAAGTTGACAGCAACAGTGGTTATGATGTTGTTCTTCTAAGTGAATCTTTATAATGGATGATTAAAGCGAAGACTCTGGGTTTTTCTTCTTTGCTCTCTCTCAACCTGTCTCCACCTTCCGTGTTGATTACAATTTTTGGTACCCCAGCCAGCAATGGGAATTGTAGTCCAACACATCTGGAGGGCATTGGGTGTTTTGTGGCCAGGTAATGCTTGGCTAAATAGTGTGAGGTTGTTATACTGTAAGTTGTTTAACAGTGAAATTCAGGGCCCTTCCACACAGCCATATAACCCAGAATATCAAGGCAGCTAACCCACAATATCTTTGAACTGGCTTATCTGAGTGCACACTGCCATATAATCCAGTTCCATGTGGATTTTACACAGCTGTGTGGAAGGGTCCCCACTGCCTCAGAGTGTGAGGAAGGCTTCTTCTTTGGAGGCTTTTGAATAGAGACTAGATGGCCATCTGTTGTGAGTGCTTTGATTGCCCTTTTCCTGCATGGCCGGGGGTTTGACTGGATGGCCTGTGTGGTCTCTTCCAACTCTATGATTCTAATAACAATGGGAACTGAACTCCCTGGGTAATTAATGGCAAGTTTGCTAGAAAGGCTTCTGAATATGTTTCTTCTTAAAAATATTCATCAAGGAAAGATGCTTTGCTCCCCTCCTTCTGTGTGTTCTTTCTAAAGAAGAATTGAGTCCTTTCCCATCTTCTGAAGAGTAGTAGTGTTAATGCTTCATGATCTATGGATGGACACACACCTGTAGAAGCAGTCAAATGGGTTACTGTGATACACGTTGAAACTTTTGCATTTATAGATTTTTATCACTAGGCATGAACCATACACGAGAGCCATCTCCATTTATACATATCTTTGCAGTAGTTGTTGAATTGGGTGTCAAGGTGTAACAAAGCTGCATTAGTCAATGTGCACAGGTGTACCCACCCTTTTCCCTCCCTCATCAAAAGTCTGTCTCCTATGCGTCTTCCCAAGGCTGAGATTGACTTTAGTTCACCAATTTCTGGATGAACCAAAGCACTCAGGAAAGGGTTTAAATTACTGTGGATTTCTAAAGGCCATACTAGCTTAGAGAGATTACAATGCTGTTAATCCATGCATATTCTGCTACGTGTGTATGTGTGGAATGTCTCTGGACTTTTCACTATGGCCTCTGTTGCTGTACTTTTAGCATAAAGGTGGGCCTGGGTTCTGTTCCTCTTCTAAAACCTCCCTTGTTTGGTATTAAGTGCTTTATTGTCTTGCTATCTTTAAAATGCACCTGTTTAGTGTCTTCAAGTAATTACTGACATGGCAAATATAAGGGAAACCATTGATCTTGGCATAATTTGTACAGAGGGGGGCTTCCATTGCTGCCTTCTAAGATTGAGAGAGTGGGATTTGTCAAAGGTCACCCAGTGGGTTCTCATGGCCTTGGTCTTGACACCACCAAAAATTAGGGTAGCTGCTATAGTCCAAGCTACCAGAAGTCTGTGCTCACATTGCTAGAGAGCAAATTCTTTCCAACCACATTCTTCACTTACTCATTTTCTCCACATTATTTCTCTCCTTCCTTCATTCCTGTCTTGCACTACTACAATAGTCACTAAAATCTAGTGACAGCTTTGTCTGTGGTAGGGCTTAAATATCCAAAGGTACCATATCCTATCTGATCTTGGAAGTTAAGTGGAATCAGCTCTGGTTAGTATTTGGATGGGAGACTACCAATGAATGCCAGATGTTTTAGGATATATTTCAGTGGATGGAATTGGCAAAACTACATCAGAGTATTCCTTGTCCAAGAAAAGCCTATGAATTTCATTAGGACACCATAAATCAACAGGCAAATTGAAGATGTCACATGTCAGTGGCATATTTAGTGGTTGTGGGACAACAGTTAGTGCCTTAAGGAAGGATACCCATCCCTGGATAGCTGCATGCTCCCTTCCCATTAGCACCAGCTTTTCCTGCCACAGTTAACACATGGTTATGCTTAACTTGCCACATAAAGGTTAACCTCCTTTGTATCTTACTGTTGTAAATATTCCAAGCTATTGGGCTGGGTGATTGACCAGCAAGTGGGATGAAGGAATGTTCTTTTTTTTAAATTAATTTTGATTAAATATTCAAAGTATAATTATACTCCTGTCCCATACTTTTGGAAAAATACATAATTATGTATCACTACCTTAATATATACTCTAATAAAACACACACACAAACAATTGTATCATTATTTATTTATGCATTTTAGCCAGCCATTCTGCCATGGAACTCAGAGCAATACCCACGTTCTTTTCTACCCACTTTGTACCAATAATAGCCCTGCGAGGCAGAATAGGCTGAGAGAGGGAGGGAGGGAATTACCCTCAGTATTTCACTCAGTGAGCTTTTACAGGGGTTGAACCTACAGCCTCATCACACCAGAGCATGGATCTACATTAGATCTGGTTTCTTCCTCCTGCAGAATTCTGGGGTTTGTAGTTCAGTGAGGCTCAGGATCTCTCTGGCTGAGCAGTTTAAAGGCTCCTCCCTAAAATACAAGTCCCAGAATTCTGCATGAGGCAGAAAATGGATTTAAAGTGGAACCATGCTCTAGTATGATAAGATCCTGAATCAGTCTATTCACTGCACTTCAACTTTTTGCATGACCTTTTTCATACAGAATCCGCTATCAATTGTATGCACTTTGGATTCTCATGTTGAATTTAGTATTTTCCAATTGTTTATTCAGCAAACTTCAAGTAAAGCATCTATGGATAAAAGCAATTATATTATATTTTCTGAAAACTTTGAAAAGAAGAGAATGGGATGGGAAATACAATTCCATGGTAGCATTTTTTTAAAATGCTACCCCCCCCCCCACCCCAAATATCAGATTCCCAAGGAGTATGCAATGAGCAACTGGTCAGATTCTGACTTATTAGCTTCAGAATGATATTAACATTTATTCTGCAGAGTTAGGCATGCTGATTCACATGCATGCAAGTCATCTGAAATTGCAGCTGGCAAGGAGTTGACTTGTATTTGTCAGCCACATATCTAGCAGATACAAAACTTGAATGTGGGGGAAGCCGGCTGGAGTAAGTAGACAGTGGCTTCCTTTGTCATTCTAGTAAGGGTGTCCACTGTGAAAGATGAGAGAAAATGGGCTGGATTAACCATGAATGTGACCTTGACTAGCAAGGAGCATATGATATAGACTGCGGTGGGGGTGGAGGTGTCAGATATCAACAGTAAACTGCTTTTATGTAGATGCAGTTGGGAATATATCATTTAGCTGCTGCAAGACATTTTGTACAAATATGTGTACCACTGATAATCTTTCCCTTATTGTGCTGCACTGGATCAACAACTAGGGAAATAGGCCACAAGAAATATTATTTGGCAACAAGCAATGGCAACTGCATCTGTGGATTTACTCCCATCTGCTGCATGACTTTGAGGGGAAAAAGAGACTTTAGGAGGCAAGCAGATGCGCTATCACTTTGGCTGTGGATGATTTTCAGTTTGCAATGTGGGAAAAAAATTTCATTTTGAAGGCCATTGGAAGTTGAGGCAAACTTTCAGGAGGGAAAAGACAATAGACTATGACTTTCAATTTGTGTTTCATTTTTTTCACCTATCTTGAGAGGGAGAGAGATTCCAGAGTATTAGCAAGATGGATTAGGCCAACATTTCCTAAGAACGTTAAGTCGCTGTGTTGGACTCCCATGGTAACACTGCCAACTAGGAACGGCTGAATATTTGAACAATATGCTGATGGCATTCATTTGACTATAAATGTTTCTCTAGCCCGTTTTGACCCTGCAGCTGCAAAATCCTTTCCCAAGGGGACTGAAAATGCAGTCATGGCTGTTTCAATAGGAAGAAGCACAGCTTGGGAGCCACCATCTGCTTGTGGAAGGTATTACAGAATGTCAAAGGGGATTCTGCACTCTCCTTTTGCAAAGCTCCCCAAAGAGATCACTCTCTACCATTACATCTGAGGAAGTGGATTGTAATCCATGAAGCTCATGCTAGAATTGGCCTTAAAGGGGGCACACGATCCCATCCCTTCCATCCTAGCCATTGGTGCATGGAATTATGCAAGGTTTCCTCTATGTGAAGGGTGTAAATGACCACATCTATCTATATAAATAAAAATGTAATGTTCGTTTGCGGGATTAACATAACTCAAAAACCACTGGATGAATTGCCACCAAATTTGGCCACAAGACACCTACTAACCCAAGGAGTGACCATCAGTCCAAAAATATTGATTTTGTCATTTGGGAGTTGTAGTTGCTGGGATTTATATTTAACCTACAGTCAGAGAATATTCTGAACTCCACCAATGATGGAATTGAACTAAACATGGCACACAGGATTCCCATGACCAACAGCAAACACTAGAAAGATTTGGTGGGCATTGACCTTGCGTTTTGGTGTTGTAGTTCACCTACATCTGGAGAGCACTGTGGACTCAAACAATAATGGATCTGGACCAAACTTGTCACAAATATTCCATATGCCCAAATAGGAACACAGATGGCGTTTGGGGGAAATAGATCTTGACATTTGGGAGTTGTAGTTACTGGGATTTATAGTACAATCAAAGAGCATTCTGAACCCCACTAATGACAGAATTGGGCCAAACTTCCCACACAGAACCCCCATGACCAACAGAAAACACTTAAGGCCATCCATTCCATCTCCCTTCACCAGAGCAAGAAAGCGTAATCAAAGCCCTCCTGACAAAGAGCCATCCAGCCATATATATATATATATATATATATATATATATATATTATTCACACAGAGAGACAGACATAGTATCATAGATTTTTAAGGGCCCCCTGAAGAAGGACAATTATATGTTGCATGTTCCAGAGTAGACAAACCAGACAATCTCCACATCAACGCTGACAAAGAAACAGCAAGAAATACTGTTTACCCACAAGCAGAAAGACATTACATAGATTAGAAACCAAGACTTTCTCATTGCTTTATTTTCCAGATCACCAGACTGGATCACAGTAATGCGTGGCAGGGGACGGCTAGTTGGAATACTTACTTACTTAGGCAATCCCTCGTTGTCCAAGTAGGACAATCCTCCAGGGTGGGTCCTTAGGTGACCATGGAGCCCTCCCACAGTGAGGGCATTGGGCATTGGTTTCCAGGTGGAAGGCGGTCTGGTTGGGGTTGGCTTGATGTGCATTCCTCTTGGCACATTTCTCTCTTTCGCCCTCTATTCATGCCTCTTCAAATTCTGCAGCACTGCTGGTCACAGCTGACCTCCAGCTGGAGCGCTCACAGGCCAGGGCTTCCCAGTTCTCAGTGTCTATGCCAGAGGTTTTAAGGTTGGCTTTAAATCTCTTTTCCTGACCACCAACACTCCGTTTTTCATTCTTGAGTTCAGAGTAGAGCAACTGTTTTGGGAGATGGTGGTCAGGCATCCAGACAACGTGGCCGGTCCAGCGGAGTTCATGGCAGAGGACCATCGCTTCAATGCTGGTGGTCTTTGCTTCTTCCAGCACGCTGACGTTTGTCCGCTTGTCTTCCCAAGAGATTGGCAGGATTTTCCGGAGGCAGCGCTGATGGAATATAAAAACCTCTTCCTTTTACTTCCTAATACGCTCTGTCCCTGTATGATGCTTGGCAACGGTCACAGACCTCAAGTCTTCACTGAAATAAGTGAAGTGCACACTGGAAAGGTAATAACGATTAAATGTAGAGCTCTGACCAAGAGATATCCATATGTTACATAAAAGCATGCTATCACCATTAAAACCTTGTGCAGTGAATGAGTCTGATTAAAATCCATCTGGACCTCTGCACTATGTTAAACCAATTTGGTAACTGCATTGATTATTGATTTCAGTGAAACAGACAAGTGATTCATTCCCCAGGGCTCATCCCCAACTTTTGACAGTTGGTGAATTCAGTCACCAAATTCAACCTGATTTATTAAATTGTAAATATACTCACCAATCTTTTATTTCATGTTGAACTTTCATATTGGAAATATGTTTTATCATTTTATTGATTTGTTTTGGCCTCTAGTGTGATTAAATTCTCACAGATGGATGCTGTTAACCATGAAATCACAACATAAACACCTTATCTTTGTTCATATTCAGGTCTGCAGTAATGTAATGTTTTTTTTTAAACACTGGTGTCAATGGACATGATAATAGCTTTAAGCTATAGCAATGTAAATACTGAAATTCTGCAAAAGGGGCCTAATTTCCAATTAGAAAATAACACACATGGGAATGAATAACCAAATGAGAGGTGGAGGTGAAGTGTTTGAAAATGGCAAGAGGCTGCTGTTTGCATGTGTGTGCAATGGCACTGAGGTATGTCTCAAGGGAGATGCTCTCTTCAAATATTGTTTCCAGAGCCAAACACCTTTTTAGCAGGAAAAATTGCCTGTCTCACTGACTCTGGCCAATGTGGCAGTTGTTGCCAACCTTAAAGGTCAGTCAGTACTCTTAAGCAATATTGCCATGGAGAATTTTGAAGTCACAGATACTCATGATAGTTACTCCATCTATGTCCTGAAAGCGAGTCCAAAATTAAGTCAGCTGTGCTTATCTCCATTGAAAATCCAATTCCAAAAGAACAGTGGCTTTCAACCTTCCTAATGCTGTGACCCCTTAATACAGTTCCTCATGTTGTGGTGATGCCCAACCATAGCATTATGTTCATTGCTACTTCATAACTGTAATTTTGCTACTGTTACAAATCATAATTTAAATATCTGATACGCACGATGCATTTTCATTCACTGGACCAAATTTGACACAAATACCTGATACACCCAAATTTGAATACTGGTGGGGTTGGGAGGTGGTTTGCTTTTTGTCATTTGGGAGTTGTAGTTGCTGGGATTTATAGTTCACCTACAATCAAAGACCATTCTGAACTCCACCAACAATGGAATTGAACCAAACTTGGCATACAGAACTCTCATGACCAGCAGAAAATACTGGAAGGGTCTGGCAGGCATTGACCTTGCGTTTGGGAGTTGTAGTTCACCTACATCCAGAGAGCACTGTGGACTCAAACAATGATTGAGCTGGACCAAATTTGGCACAAATACTCAATATGCCAAAATGTGAACACTAGTGGAGTTTGGGGAAAATAGACACTGACATTTGGGAGTTGTAGTTGCTGGGATTTATAGTTCACCTACAATCAAAGACCATTCTGAACTGCATCAATGATAGAATTGGGCCAGACTTCCCACAGAGAACCCCCATGACCAATAGAAAATGCTGTTTTCTGGTGGTCTTTGGAGACACCTCTGACATCCCCTTGTGACCCCGCCCCCCCAGGTTGAGAAACACTGCACTTAAAACAATATAATAGGAGTTTTTGATAATAGACAATGAAAGCATTTTTTAAAAAAAATAATGAATGTGAATTGGCATTCAAAGTCAAGTAATCCCCAAACACAATGCATTGCAACAAGGATAGTTTGCAAGAATATATCACTGTTGAGAAGTGATATTTTCTTTATCCCTTCTAGTGCAGACAAGCCTGAAAGGAAAGTGTAGCCTGAGGGGTAGAGATAGCAGCTGATGCTGTTAGCATTATCATTTGTAATAAATCGTGGCGCTCCAACCATGAAAGCCCTAGATCCATTACAACACTGCCCTACACAACTTGCAGAGGAATTCTGTGAGACTTGCTGTTGAATCAACAGGCTCAAGATTGGTCCTATCAGAGCCTTTTAATGGTAATTCTCAGATTGAACCATTGATTCTGAAATGGATCTAGTGTTTGCTGCACAGAGAATGACTGGTGGGCTGGCTCTGTCCATCTTTGCCTGTTTTCTCCTCTATCTTTTTTTAAACTTTTCAAAATACGAATGATTATAGGTCATTTTCTCCAAGGAACTTACTTCAGCAGATAGGAACTGGTGTGGTGACAAATGTTTGTCCGTACTTAAGCACTGGATTTATAGTTGGTCTTGTAATTTTGCATAATGTGGCAGCACCATTAGGATTAACCAGATTTTAGCATGAGCTTGTGTGATTATCATTTAACTTCTGTTGTTGAATGTGAAGCCACTTCTTCTGAAGCATCTGAAGAAGTGAATTGTTATTTATAGAAGATAGGGGGAAGAAAAGATTTCCTTCTTGGAACTCAAACTCATGTTGGGTTTAAGCCACAGAATCCATGGTTTCTCTTTCCACATATCATTCCCCTGATTTCCACTTCTGACTAAAATTGTATATGAAATACTGTGTGATCTTTCTCTAGGGAGGAGGAGGAGGAGGAGGAGGAGGAGGATAACAACAACAACAAGAACAACAACAATGCAGTTGGAACCTACTGTCAATTCTGGGAACTTCCCGCTTTTTTATTGCTTCTCTCTATGAGAAGGAATGAGAAAAGCAAGGAAAAGGAGGGAATCTACACAGGTTGAATCTTGCTTACCTGTGGCTGAGGTGTGTGGGCTTTATGGTCCAACCAAGTCATTTCTCCAGGTTCTGTGTTCACAGACAGAACAGGGCTTTGTGCTTAAAGTCAGAATCTCTTCCTGTAGCATGCATAAGGGGGGACCATAGGAAGTAGAGGCTGATTTGTCACATTTTGAAGTCAGGAAGGAATACATCGTGACAGCTGAAGAGGCCTCCCTCTTCAGAACAGACCATCAACTCCAGAGCCTAGAATTGCCCAACTGCACCTGGGGTGGCCCATTGAGACCATGTTATCTAAATTCCCCAATATCTCCAAATCTGGAATTGGCACATTTCTTTTTGGAAAAGTATTTCAGATCTTTAGCTGCCTTGCTATTTCCAAAATAGGTATGAGAGGCAGATCCAGTCTCCAAGATGGCTTATACATTGGTACACTCAAGACCCCCCTCTCCCACCCCCACTTTTAGGGCTTAGGTTAGGCAGCCCTGAGTTGCCTAGCAGTTTTAGTTCTTTCCACTGTCCATTAGCAAAAGCCTTTATTCAATATGAACTGAAATCAGTTGTAAACAAATTCAAGTGAATTGTTGATGGCTGGGTTTTATTAATCATGCTTGCCCTGGTTGTTGAGAAAAATAGGGGCTATGCTGTGGCTTTTAGTTTATTATTAAATGGATTTTTCACTGAAATAGACCCGGTGGCCTTTCTTGGGAGCCGCTTCCCCCTCGCCACCCCCCTCACCGCCTGCCCGGCAACAGGTTCCCAAGCAAACATTTCCTTCCTGCTTGGCTGAGTGGAGGCCCAGCTCTGATTTCATCTCATTAGTGGGAGCCGTCCACCACTGGTGAGCGCAGCCGGAACTGGTTGCTATGGAGACGCATGTTTATTGAGCTCCTGAGATATGAGGTACTAGGCCAGAGAGAGGTACTTTCAGAAATTTGGGGGTGGTTGTTTAGGGGGGGGGCAGGGGCTGCCAGCTGCCTGTGAAGCCCCCAAGAGCACCAGCAATGGCCTTGACAGGGACTGGGAGAGAATGGCTTTGCACCCAGGTGCTGCCAGGACCCCACCCTCTTGGTTGAAAGTGAGGAGAGGCAAGGACTTCATTTCCCATATAGGACAAACAGGCTATAAATGTATGTCGTAAGCATGTTATTCATTTATTTATAACCACATTTGCTGGGGTTAGGTGCACAGAACCACAATGAAAATGAAATTCTGTGAATAAAGAAATAGCTATTTTTTTAACCTGAGAGGACATCTCTTTTGGAATTGCTAGATGTTCTAGCACAGTTCCATCTATAGTCAACTTCCACTGGAAGTTAGCCATAGAACTGTACTGAGGATGAAATTCTCTAGATCCTCCAGCATGATTGTAGGGTGTTGACCATAAAGTTACACTGGAGAATCTAAACATCCTAGAGAAAATGTTTTGAATAATCAAATCTACAAGCCAAAACTGCCAATGTGCAGGGGTGACATAATCCCAAATTACTATTTTGGGAAATTAGAAGCTATAGAATCACAACTTTATTTTTTTTGTTAGTACTTTAACCACAAGGTAGACAGAAGGCCCTTCTACACATGCACTAAAACCCAGAAAAAAACAGGATAAAAGGGAGGGTGGCTAAATGGAAGCACAATTGGAAAGCAATTGCAATTAGAACTCTCTGCAACCATTCCTTAATTCTGATCTTTATAATATTAAACAAAGATTGAATTTATAGTTGAGTGAGGAGAGAGAATAAAAAATCTGCTTGTGTGTACATTGAGATATCCACATGAGCACATATACAATCCAGCACATCTTGGAGATAATTAAAAAAAACCAACACATCTTCCAGATGTCCCTGTCCATCTTGCGGATTTGTAAAATCTGCTACAAAGGAAGGCTGTGAGAATGGTGGGGTACCATTTCCCGGGACTGACAGGTCTGTGTCTGGACTTGCTGTCAGGTCCTGTGATTTTTAAATCCACTTATTTAATACTAATTTGATGTTGTCTGGAAGCACCTGTAAAAGCATGAAGAACCTAAGTTGAAAGAGTGATGATTGAGATATTAAAAGCCTAGATTCCAGAAAAGCTGCTTTTGGATTATAACACTTAGAATCCCTGGCATGCTAGCCATGCCAGTTGGGGGATTCTTGGAGTTCTAGTAAAAAAAGAAAAAGCTCAGTAAGCCTTCAGTGCCATTCAGAGCTTTTGGCCTCTTTCCATCACTAACAGGCCAAACAATGCCAAACAAATAAATGGTTGACTGGAAGAAGGTTTTATAACATAGCCTTTCACAATCTGGCACCATCCAAACATATTGGACAACAAATTTCCAACATGCCCAGAAATGGCAACATTGGCTGTGTTGGCAGGGAGGGATAAGATTTCTTGTCCAACACATCTGGAGGACAGCAAATTTGGGAAGCTTGTGCAGGAGCCTACAGCTACCCTGGGACGTTCTTTATTCAGAACCCAGTTCAGTTCAAACCAAGGCAATTAGTATCATATGACCTAATTTCTTTAAAGCAGATTTCTGTTTTTTCCCCTTGGAAGGACTGAATGCTTCATATTCACATAACAAGCAGAAATTCAAGAGATAATCCCAGCTCTGGGAAACCAGCACATTGTTATTATCACGTGTCTGTAATGCATCTGGTTCTTATCTATTAGAAGATGCTGCTCTTAAGTAAATTGCATGAATAATATTTTTAAAGTGAAAGGAGTGATTCAAGATCTTCTTCTACATGCTAACCCTTTCTTTGATCATTTCTTTATATCTTAAAGACCACAATCAATTCATTCCCTTCTATATATTACTTGATCTTCTGCAGTTACAGCACCTTGCTGCTTCCTGTAGACTGTTCATCATATCTTTGAAAATGATCGCTTCTTCCTCCGGTAACTGTGGGGAGGGGGAATCCCAACTGCTGCGGTTTCTTTACTCTGTATATATGTTACCAGAATGTGTAGAACAGATGGAATTGAAATCTTGACTCAACAAGAGGCCAAATGCAAGAGTTAAGAATGAAAGTCCCACTAGGATTGGCTGCACACAATTCAGTTGTGACAATAGAATTGAACAGTGCCACAAGTAGATTCACAAGACGGACCAGGATTTTTTCAGTACAATCCAGCAGCCCTCCAACTGCTAGTAAGTGTAGCGAAACACAAGTGTTGAAGAACAAGCAAAGACACTGCTGATGGTTCAAAGTATGACAAAATTGTAGACTACAACCTCCTTAAAGTGTAACTCTTTTTAAAAAAATAATAAGAATTTGGATGTTTATTTTCAAGTACTGAAAATGTCTGCCAGCATGGCATATTTCTCCAGGGAAGTCAGTGAGAAAAACTGTAGAAGAAAGGCAGCACAAAGGATGAAGTCAGAATAATTTTGAAATGGACAGGATTTTGTAGGGACTTATTCAATCCCTATTGCAACACTGTGCATGCTCCACTTAAACAATGAAAGTCTACTTGCTTTCTGAGGTAGATGGCAATGCCCACTATTTTTTCCATTTGGATGAAAGGAATTGCATCTGGGAACACACTTAAGGAGGAGGTAAAACTTGCCTCCTCTTGACCACCAAGAGAAATTCTCATACCTCAACTACCTCCCTATTTGCAGTTCTATAAATATGTAGATCCTAGGATAACCAATAAACAAGAATGTTATCTCATTTCTTTGCTTTTTCTGTCTCTCCTTTTCAGCCACTTTCTCTATGAAGAAGACAACTGGGAAGAAACCGACTTGGCCAATATGTTCACTGAAGACACACAGCCTATTATATTGATCACTTTATAGTCTTCTTAGGTCACTTGAAGATACTGCACCAGAATATCAGTGTAACCAGAGGACAGAAGCTATGAAATGGATTTTTATATATACTTGGGAAGAGCCAGTGTGATGGTTTGAGAGTTTATCTCATGCAAGAAAACACACATTTCTTATTGACTGAGTGAATATTTTTTTAAAAGATATGAGAAAACTGAGTTGAGATTCTTTTCTGCTTGGGATCAGTTTATTCATTTTTCATTAAGAGAAACAATCACGTTTCTCTTAACAACATAATTACAAAATAAACAATACAGAATTTTCCAAGATTCATTAAACTGCTGTTCTGGGCCCCATATAGAATTTGGGAGCAGAAACTTTATATGGCATCCTAACAACAATACAATGGAACATCCCTGTTTGCTGGTGATTAAGATGAGAACCATAGGAAAATATATTTTTAAATGGTTAGAGAGCTACTTTATTATAGGTTAAGAACAATATTGGTTTCCATGTCTAGCATCTTTGAAGAAAGCAAGGTGCTGCAAAGCTTTAGCACTGTCACTCACAACCGTTAGAGATCACTGTTAAGCAGAGCCAGCCTTAGAGGGAAATGAGGTGGGCATTTCCCCTGGGCACTGGCCTGAAAGAGGCCCTGAACTGAGTTTGGAGTCAATCATGCAAGTAACTTTAGGTGTTCTCAGATACACAAAGTCCTGTTGGACTTTCTGCCACAAGGCAGAAAAATGATGTTCTTCTCAAATCCAATTTTCTTTAACTATTTCTTTCTATGGTTGCCAGGGCAGGAACATCTCTGAAATCGCACACCCAAAATCTGAGAGGTGGAGTGTCTGGTAATGTCACACAGGTGGGGGTAGGATATGGTGGTGTCATTAAGCACAACAAGTCAAAACATAAAATATATCAGTCTAATAAAAGAGACACAGGAGAGAGGGAAAAGGAAGAGTCCTCTGAAGAGTCTATAGCAGCTAATCCAAAGGAGCCTGAATTAATGGGAGCCATGAAAAAATACAATCGAAAACAAACCTTTTTTCCAGAACAGCCCTCTTTCCCTGAGATTCAAAATCCTGAGATTTACCTATTTGAGTAAAAAATAAAATAAAATTGGAGCTTCTGTTCTGGTGGTTATCCCCTTATAGATATGGGCTGAGAGGCCTTTGGATCCTGTAGATTGGGAGTCCCATTTTGCTCAGACCATGCTCCAGGTCTCCTTTCTCTAGCAGCGCAGCTCCAACAAAGAAGGGATGTGAGAATTATCATAGGGATAGGTGAGGGTGCATTAAATTCTCAACCCATTCAGTAGACACAACCAGGTTGCCACCTTAACCAATGTAGTGTTGCAGACCATGCCATTTCTTGCTCTCACAACAGAAGGGCTTCTGGCATGACTGGTCTGAATCTGGAGCAGACACAAATGCCTGGTTCTGAGAGGTTCTTTTTGTGAACCAGGCATTGTGGGTAGGCTGCCTTGGATGATCTCCCTGGGCAATCTGCTCACAATACCTGGTTGTTCCTTGAAGGATAGCACTGGCCAATTTGTGAACTTGGTGCTGCTCTCCACATAACCCATCTACCTGTCTCCTTTCTCTGTTTCAGAAAGTGGACAATAGTTTCAGCAGAAATAAAAGATGGATGCATATAGCAGTGAAGTGTCCATGGCTTTCCTTTGCTCAGCTTTGCAGTCCTTCGTACCTAACATGGCACCTTGGTTTCTCATCCCTGAAGTAAGCTGAAGCAGGAAAAAAACACTCAGTGGGGGCAATTGTGATCCAAATATATCAACAGTGTTTTTTTCTGCATCCTAATTATTTCATACATTGTGTGTCTTGATTGATAGTATGTCAAGAGTTGGTGTGCTTGAGGGCATTTCATATCCAGAAAGGCATCAACTCATTAGAGTTGTTTCAATTCATACAGGTGTGCCTGCTGTGAGGAATGAACACAATAAGTTTCTTTATAGATCCAAGAGAAACCCTGGGAGGTGTTTCCTGATTCCATTCTGTTGCTCATTGGGATTGTCTTCTTGTTCTAGCCAGGTGCTGCAACACTTATTATCACTGTGAAGAGATAAAGAGGCCATAGCAAAATATTATTGTTTTCTTCCTTATCATAGAACCTGGCAAGAGGGACATGTCAAGTTATCCTTGTTTATGTGGCTCTTTCTGGATCCCAATTTGAAGCAGAAATTGTTTGCTCTTAATGTCTATATATCAAAAGCAATTTTTAATCCAGTGAATGCCTCTCAAGGATTCCATTCTTCTTCCAAATGAATACTCTTCCTCAGGAAGAAAATGTTTTAATGGTACTTGGATTCCACAGATTCCACACCCATAAACATGATATAATGGGGGATTTCTCAATTTAAAAATTTCCCCGACATCTTGTAAGTATATAGTCAAATAGAATAATAGAATCATGGAGTTGGAAGAGACCACATGGGCCATCAAGTCCAATCCTCCGCCATGCAGGAAAAGCACAATAAAAGTACTTTTAGTCATCAACCAAATCAGACATAAACAAAAGGAAAGGGGTGTTTATCCTTTTCCAAGCCTATGAGTGCCAAGCAGCAAACATTTTTCATCATCCCAATTTCCAGCAATTACTGAAGGTTCCATGAAAAAACACGAAAAAACAGTTTACCAGCCGTTAGGATTTCTGGAAGTTAAAGGCCAAAACATCTGGGAACCCACAAGTTGAGAACCACTGGTGTAACAGATAGGTGTTTGTATGGAAGCATGGTATGATAATCCTGTGAAGCCTCAGACAAAAGCTTAGCAGCCTCAAAGTACTGCTATTGGTAGCCATGGTTTTTTATTTATTTATTTTATTTATTTACTTTATTTGTATACCGCTGTTCTCAGCCCTTAGTCATGACACAACAATCTTAGTATTTCAAAATAGGGAACCTCTTTTAGCCTGAGAATCCAGTTCATTTTCAGAGAGTTTTTTGTGGTTTTGTGTTGTATTCATGCATTATAGGTTTAGCTACAGGAAGGAGTCAAACGAGGGCATTGCTACCTGTGGGGAGTGTCACTTCTCCCCATCTTTGTTTCCAATGCAAGAATCTCCTCCTATCCCACTATTGTGGCCACCAACTATGAGGATCTTGAAGATACTCTCATGGCATATAAGCAAATAGAAGGTATCCCAAATACCAAAGCACTTCTGGTCTCAAACAGTTCAGCTAAGGAATACTCAATTGGTATCCCTTGGCAGACTGACGTCAACTCTGACATGCCTTATTCTCTCTCACACACTCATATTCTAACCTGGTTCTAACTAATCTCTATCTCTGACCCTGATTAATTTTTAATTTCTCAAATTCCTGCACTCTCATTCAACTTTTACTAACTAGGTGTGATACACACCTACTTTTAAAAACCCCCCACAGATATCCAGTTAATCCCAACATTTGGTACTCTCATCTCTCTCAACAGATCCTTAGCTTATTATATCTACTATATATTGCATAAACGAACAATAAGCAATGAAAGACTCCCCTCAAGTCCTTAGTATCACATACTCCTGTAAGAATTCTACTTCTGCAATGAAATTTTCTTTCAGTTGCCAAACATCTAGCATTACAGTTACTTGAAACTTCGTTTGAGAATTTAGCAACATAGGCATCAATGAAAAACAATAAATGCTGAATAATGTTCAATGTCTGAATTTTCAATGGTAGAAATTTGAGGACTGGTGGAAAATTTAATGGCGAACAGAATTTTTTATTGGGGGGGGGGGCAATGTCCTTGTTTTGCCACTGCTACACCCCTCCTGCTAGTGAGGAAATAAATGTGTTTGTGTGTGTGCTTTCAAGTTCATTCCAACTTACATCAACACTAAAGTGAACGTATAATGGGGTTTTCTTGGCAAAATTTGTTCAGACCGGATTTGTCTTTGCCTTTTTCTAAGGCTGAGAGAGCATGCCTTGCTATGGTTATCTGTTGGCTTCCATTACCGAATGAGGTTTTGAACCAATGCTCAAATCACTGCAGCACACTTTAGTGTAAAACTTCTATTGCCAGATGAGAATACTTTCGTGTAAAGCCTGTAACTGAGACTAACTTGTGACCTTTTGGAAGGTAGGGGGGTGCTGGGAAACTAATTAATGGTGGCATAATGAGAGGTTTGTTATTATTTCAACTGCTGCCAAGTTGACTTTGATCTGAGGTGACTCTATGAGAGACAGATTGGAATCTCAGGAGAGACAGATTCAGTCTCAGGGCCTGAGGTTCTACACCCCTCTGCAACATTTTGCAGTATTTCAAACATCCATACGTTTTGAAACACAAATAGATTACATGTGGTGATCAAGCATGGATTTTTTTCTTTTGGTAAACCATCAACAGTAAACAAGTTTGCTGGCTTGTTGTATACATAGTAAAACAAACAGCAGCAAAGCCTTATACATGAAGCTGTTTACCTTCATTTCACATGGAAGACGGTTCCAATGTGTGTTTCCTTCCCTGGATATGAAGTCACATGCACACATGGGTTGCCTTCCTCAGACCTGGGGATGTGAGAAATCTGCCAGCCTTGTTTTCCTTGTATTTCTCTTCTTTGCCTGAAGCTGATGGATTTTCAGGCAATATGCACTTTATCCTGTCACTAGTCTCAGGAAGCTCAAAATGGATAGTCCCTAAGAAAATGTGAACTCAACCAATTTCTTCTACATCCCTGTCTTCAAGCCAGCAGCTGGAGCTGTACTCCAACTGTTCTCTTCTAAAAGGAGAAATCCTGTCAATTAACTGTTTGGAAGCAGAGGCAAGGGAATGGAATTGAGTCTACAAAATAAGAGATAGGTAAAGGTTGTCCCCTGACATTAAATCCAGTCATGTCTGACTCTGGGGTGTGGCGACCATCTCCATTTCTAAGCCGAAGAGCCGGCGTTGTCCATAGACACCTCCAAGGTCATGTGGCCGGCATGACTGCATGGAGTGCCATTACCTTCCCGCCAGAGCGGTACGTATTGATTTACTCACATTTGCATGTTTTCGAACTGCTAGGTTGGCAGAAGCTAGGGCTGACAGCGGAAGCTCACGCTGCTCCCCGGAATAGAACCTGTGACCTTTCGGTCAACAAGCTCAGCAGCTCAGCAGTTTAACCCACTGCGCCACCGGGGACTCCTAAAATAAGAGATATACTGAAGTTTATTTTAAACTGCCTTTTAAACTGTCTTGTCAACAATTCTGCCAGAAGCTTCCAAAAAACCAAATTTGGAAAATGCAATTTAACCAGTATGTTGTGAAATTTATAAAATTTGGGCACATAATCTCTCCTCCCAAACATTGCAATGGGCATTTTTTCATGTCAGAAGCGGCTTGAGAAACTGTTTTACCATCCTGTGGGAGGCTTTTAAGCAGAGGCTGGATGACAAGGGTGCTTGAATGAAATTTTCCTGTTTCCTGGCAGAGGGTTGGACTGGATGGCCCACGAGCTCTCTTCCAACTCTATGATTCTATGATATATATTATAATTGTTGTAAGATACATTGAGGCTTAAAAAATTAAGAAGCACAATAAACCATTTATATAAATACAGTTTTAGTTCTTTATACCTGGCTGATGTCTCTCGTGGGAAGCTGGTGAAAAGTCTTACAAAAACATACCACCCGAAATACCAGTTGTGAGTCTCAGAAAGGTACTCAAGCCCAAAGCCAACGCCAGTTTCCAAGTGTTCAGAGAAGTCAGACTGGTCCCTGTAATGCAGAAGACAGGAAAGTCAGATGTCCTCGTTTTCTATCTTGCACAGGAGACTCTTATGCTAAGCAAGTGGGGTGGGTGGTGGGGCCCTCTGATTGAAATTAGCATAAGTCATTTTCCCATCTCTTCCAGGTCACAGATGTAAACTTTGGGGAAATATTGCTGCCTGGAAAATGATTTTTCCAGCTTGTAAGATCCTTTCATTCATTACTTTGATATCAAGGCAGTTATGTGCAATTGGCCCTCCACATTTGCAGGTTTGACTTTTGTGGATTCATGATCTCATCATACAGGCTAATTTGCCTGTCATATGTCTGTTCCTCTCACTTGCTCATTACACAACGAACATCGACTTCCGGCAGGGCTCCATGGCAAAAGGGGAGAGGAAGTGGTCTACACCGCTTCCACAGCAATGCAGGAGACTTCCTATGTTGCAATTGCAACAATGAGGGGGAAGCTGTGCAGTGAATGCCCCCCCCCCCAATTGGATGGGGCCCAAAATAAGTCAGGCAACATGGGGCATGGGGTGGTGGGTTCTCCATGCCATCTGCTGGGACCCCACAGATTCACCATGATGTGTGGTGAACCTACATGTTAATGTGATAAGATCCTTTCATGTTCTCTTTAGGAATGTCTAGGCTTCCAGTGTAGTTTTATGTCATCCTACTCCAGGCATCCTAGAGCAATGGTTCTCAATCTGTGGGTCCCCAGATGTTTTGGCCTTCAACTACCAGAAATCCTAACAATTGGTAAACTGGCTAGGATTTCAGGGAGTTGTAGGACCCACAGGTTGGGAAGCACTGTCCTAGAGCGTATGCCTGTCTCTAGATCCTTGTGCGTGATAGAAATTCGTAGATATCTACTTTTTCAGAAAAGATCCAAACTATTTCTTCATTTGCTTTTTTTTTTTTTTTACTTTCATTGGAGTCTTTTGCTCCTAACCTCAGCTAATGTGGAGGGCTGACTATAGGTTTTGGAATGAGGAAGAGTAAAAGCAATCTTCGAAGCTATCACTAGATGTCACTATTTAAACATTAATCTCACTGCTGATTCCTTCTGCCAACCTGACTGTATTTTGCATGGAGCCTGAAAGTAAAAACCCACCACCCTGCCAAGTGGTGTTTTCTAACACCACTTGGCAGGGTGGGTTTTTGGTTGGAAGCTCCTAGTGCTTCCAACTAGAAAAAGAGCATTGTGTATTATCTTTTTCAAGTGTTTTTTCTTGGTCAAAAAAAGCGAAGGAAACAGTGGGAAAACACAAGGGGGTTACAAATGAAAGACACCTGCTATCTAGACACCTGCTCAAATTCCTCTGTTTGGGGCAGAGCTTTTGCAATATAAAAGTCTCATTGGAAAGCATTCCTGACACAAATCAGAGTTCCTACTGCAAAGTTGCATCAAGTGTAAACCTTCCCTGTACAGTTTCCCCCTGTGGTCCGACATACAACAGAATAATCTTCCCAGTGCATGACACTTCCTCCATAATGTCAATTTCACACCTTTATCCATATATGTTGGATAAAAACAAGCAACCTCTTTTGTAGGAGGATTCACACATGTATAGACACTAACAAGATTCTGCTCAGGGGTATGCTGGTGCTCTTAGCCATCAGAAAATGGTGGAGACAATGTGTCTCATATTAGGCATGGGGTTGTACCATTGCTAGAGAGCCCCTCTTCTGCACAACTGTTAGAAGCATAGAAACACTGTTCTTTTTTCATCTGGCTGCTCTAACTTATATGTTCACCATCTTCTTGTGCGCAATCCCAGGAAACAAAGATATATTGTTAAAAATTGGTCCACAGTAGAAAATAAGCCAGTTCATTCACACATAACTGCATGGTCTCTACATTGATTGTATCTGAAATTTTAGGTATCTGGAGGCTTTAAATATAATCTGTGATGACCCCAAAACTGATAGGAGCTGAAGCAGAATAGACTCCACTATTTTACACCTGATCTGCAACAACTTCACAGTACATAGTTCCACTATAAGGTGCTATGGTTCCATTTTAGCTAACCTGGTTGCTTCCTATGGGATACTAGGATTGGCAGTTTGGCAGAGCTGCCAGGAGACTCATTGGCTAAGAGTACTACCCGCTCCAAAGTGCCAAAGTCAGGACTCCATAGTATGTTGCCATTGCTATCAATGTGTACCATACATGCTGTAATGGAATAGTGTGAGACAAACTTTTGCAGGGCTTTATAAGCATAGTCCAGAGAAACACACACACACAGGTGCATAATACACACTAACAGACATGTGCTAAGCATGTGCCACAGCAGATGGATGGCGATGGTTTTTCACAAAGCTGCTTGTCTACACTTCAGTTCAGCTCATCCATTCAAAAAGTATGAGAAGGCGCTTGCTGTTTTGTGCCCACTCCACAGGGATCCCTTGTACCAAAGGAAGCATGGAAGCATCATGGAAATAAAGGAGAGTTCTGTTTCATGCCCTTCACTCCTTGACTGTCTGGCATAAATGCTGAGCAGTAGATGGTTTTAACTAATAACTATTGACAAGGTAATCTGCAAATGTGCGCACTTCTTTCCAAAGCCAATTATGCTGTTTCCTCCATAGCTCATTCCAATAATATCATAATATTATAATTGGATATAATTTTTTTTTTAAAAAAAACCTTTCCATGTTTAGATGGCTGACAGAGGATGCCAGAGGGAGGACTCCTTGCTATGTATCCGCCTTCCTCCAGCCCCATTGTATTTCTGCTGAAGGTCAGGGAAGCCACACAACTTGGCATGGACATTTTTTATCTTCCAGACCAGACATTTCCCAGCAGACAGCAGATGTGACCTCTCCGATCACCTATACGTGCAAACATGAAGGTGGCAAGGCAGATTTGGGTATAGCCCATGAGACAGAAAGTAAGAGTTAGAAATTATATTCAGACCAACCAAAGACTTTACTGGCAGTGGGCTGAGGATACCATAAAATATGAACCATAAGCACATCAGTTTGGCATTGATTTCCAAAACAGTGGCTCATTTCAACATAGTAAGTGAATAATGATTTCCTCCAATAAGAAGCTGCCATAGGCACTTTTAGTGTCTCCCCACAATATTTATGAACAACTATGGAGGGCAATGGTGTTAGAGTTTTTCATTCATTATTGATAAGCAGTAAAGTACATGCTTTCAAGGCTCTTGTCAACTCATGACAACCCCATTAATTTCATAGGGATCCCACAGGCAAGGGATATTCAGAAGAGATTTGCCATTGCCTTCCTCTGTCATATGGACACAGCACTTTGCATTCCTTGGTATTTTCCTATCCTTCACCAGGTCTGACCTAACTTAGCTTCCAAGATCAAATGGGTTCTGGTGGCTTCAAGGTATTTAACAGGGATGAAGAGCTGAAATTTATACCATTTCCTACTTCCTAGCATTTTGATATTTGATAGATACATATGATGTTGACTTGCCAGAGCCAAAGAGTGTGGTGTTTGAAAGCGGAATGGGAAAAATATATACGCCTTTTCTAAAAATAAATAAATCAAAAATCAAAACTACCATGTGTTTTCCTTCTTTCATAAACTACTGACCAGACAGTTGATTGTGTTATGGGAAGATGATAGCACCATGTGAATATTTTTGCACAATAGTCAGCAAATGGTTATCAGATGGAGGAAACACAGAAACAAATAGAAGCCAATTCATCATTCCATCATAAAGATGAAGCATTGATTAATCAGAGTAATTCACTGATTGCTGCCTGTTAAATTTCCAGGAAAATTGTTTGCCTTTTTAACTGTCCTTTGCCTCTTTGATAATGGAAGCATCTGTTGGAAGAAGTTATAAGATGTATAGGCACAGAAATTCTGCTGCTCTAAAGACTAGGATAGAGAGCAATGAATTCAAATTAGAGGAAAAGAGATTCCATCTAAACATTAAGAAGAACTTCCTGACCGTAAGAGCTGTTTGACAGTGGAATATGCTGCCTGGGAGTGTAGTGGAGTCTCCTTCTCGGAAGGTTTTAAAGCAGAAACTGGGTTGCCATCTGTCAAGAATACTTTGATTATGTATTCAGGTCTGGAAGGATACTGGTTGACCCTGTGGTCTCTTCCGACTTTTTGATTCTATGCAATGGGCAGAGGAAAGGCTTGCCAAAGGATTCCCTGACTGCTTCAAGGCCACAGTGTGGGGAAAATCTGCCCATTTCATTTTCTCACATATTTAAAAGTTCTGCATATTGGTCTGTTCAGATAAAAACAAAAGAAAATGAAACTACCAATATCTCCCATCAATTTCACTTCTCAAATATTAGTTTTGTGAATTTTGGTGAATTCAGGTAGAAGACAAAAGGAAGGAAAATTCTGTACTCCTCATGTATCAGAGTTTGCCCAGGAATGTAAGATAAGAAATAAATAAACTCTTTTAGGCTTGATTGGCCAACAGCTGTCTAAATGTGAAACTGAAATCCCACAACACTGCCTGGTTTATTAGAATTTATCAGTTCAGACTGAATCAGTTCATTGACCAGTTGGTTATTATAATACTGAATGTTTTCCAAACTCAGACCTGCACTTTTGGCCAGCATTGCCTGCGTGGCATTCACGTTTCCATCATGTGGCTCAGGAACTATCTCTAGCAGTTTGCAGAGGAGAGCATAAACATCCACACTTTCAAATGGTTCCACTTCTAGCCCTCTCTCAAAAGCTGGTCCCACAGCTCGGAAAATGGTCTTCATGTTCATATCTTCATTGTCAAAACCATGCTCCCCCTTATTGAATTGCACTTTGAGTCTCTGAAAGGGAAAGAAAGAGCATACTGTATTTTTATTTCTTTTGGCAGGCACATCTCCAGTAAACAGCAAAAATAAAAATAAAAATACGTGGTATATGTTTCACCATTGTTCTGTGTTGTATGGACTGATTCAAATCCCAAAAAAGAAAGCTCAATAGGAGGACAAAAGAGCCTGCTCTTTGAAGCAAACAATTCCATTTACAATAGGCTTCTGCTTACTACATGCAGTACAGAGAGGTAAATCATGACCATCTCTGGATGTTGCTGGATGGTGGCTCCTTGCATTCCTTACCTAGTACCAAGCTGACTAAGGCTGCTGGGAGTCACAGCCCAAGAGCATTGACATTCTGTCCACCCCGATATAAAAGCTAATGCAAAGGATTTAAGCAACATTTGAAATTTATTTTCAATATGAAAAATAGCTAAAGTGTGCTACAGCACACACCAAATTGTATGTAAAATGTATCTGTTTGTAGCTTTCTTTCACTTAACCTTGGAGTAGTGTCTGAAGCATGTAGGCACTATAAATAAGAGACAGTCTGAAAGGAGACTAAGGGATTCAAGTTATCCCTATTCCAAGAGTGTATCTACACTGTAGAATGAATGCGATTTGACACCACTTTAACTGCCATGGCTCAATGCTATGGAATCCTGTGAGTTAAAGTCTGGTGAAGGATCAGCACTCCTTGGCAGAAAAGGTTAAACACCCCATTTACACTGCCATATAAAATCCAGATAATCTGCTTTGAACTGGATTATATGGCAGTGTAGACAAGTGACAGAGAGGCTCAGACAGGGACCCTTTGGAATGAAGAGCGAGACTTTGGACTTGGTAGATACAAAGTGTGCCTTCCCTGCTTTTGAAATGCCACATTCCAGAGCCCTGTATTTACTACCGTCTATCTATGCTGACAGCAGGAGCTTTCTATGGGTATAACAACAGTGTTTGCTGTTGGTGCTCCTTGCTGGCAGAACTTTTCTCTTTCAAAAGTGATGGGTGGAATGATGCTTCCATCATATCTGAATCCCTCCCTCATTGTAAGAATGGCTGTAATCCTAAACATACATTTGAAGATTGAAGCTCCTTCTACACTGCCCTATATCCCAGGATCTGATCCCCGATTATCCGCTTAACCTGTCCCAGATTATCTGGCATTGGAGACTCATATTATCCAGTTCAAAGCAGATAATCTGGAATCAGATCCTGGGATATAGGGCAGTGTAGAAGTGGCCTAGGTTCCACTGAATACAATGGAGCTTACTTCTGGTTATAGCAAAATGGGCACTTATTTGGATGTGATATTTAATAAACAAAGCATGACTTGCTTATGAAAATACATGTATGGGATTAGGATGTAAGCACAACCTCATAGCTACTGGCCAAAATAGCATTTCTCAGAAAGTAAGCATTCACACTTCCTTAGCAGACTTCTAAATCTTCATAAGCTCAAAACTGCTGAGCTTAAGAAGACATTAAAAAAAACAGCATTGCAAGGTCAATCATATAAATTCAGAAAGGTATTTCCTGGATTCTCACTCCTACAATGTCTTGCTAGTCTCTGGGTCCAGTAGGAAATCCACAGTGACATACATATCCACCAACAGGGGAATCCTACCTATTTTTTTTCTCAGAAGTAAGCCCCACGTTGTTCAGTGCCTTTACTCCCTAGCTAATGAGTTTTTTGAGTTCATTGCACAATCTCACAAACTTTTTTCCTAATTTAAAAAAAGGAAAAGGAAAAAAAAATCTGATTTAAAACAAAACTTCCAGGTTAAATCTAATCCCACTCCTCATCTGGAGGACATAAGTGCCCACCCAGCTGTAGGGGGACATCTTTTTTATGAGTAGTGTTGTCCTTGTCTTGCAGTGGGAAGAAAGAAGTGTTTCAAGTAGCAACAGCAATGAGCAGAGAAATGAAGGAAAGTCATATGTAAGTGGTGCAAGAAAAAGGAATGAGTGGGAAATGCCATTTTGGGCTCTGCGTCTTGACCTGGCACTCCATATGATATCTCTCCCATCCCCTACTTTTAAGAACCTTCCTAGAGAAAGACTCTTGTCTTTCCCATAAAGAACTACAACAACAACAACAACAAAACAACAGCTGTTCTAGGGGCAGAGAGAAGAAACACAGTAAGAGGTTTCCATTTAGGCAACAGAGCTCAACATACCCCATTGATCACGTATCCAGGGTCTCCATACAATACCAGTGGGGTGACGCGAGTGTGGTTGGCATAGTGGAATCTCTTTGGGAATTCCTCCTTCTTATAGACATGGAGTTTGCTGTGAGCTGTTTTCAGGACTTCATAAACTTGTTCCAGTTTCCCTGGTTTTGGCACCAGTAGCCCTTGTGGCCCGTAATCTAGCATCTCAAACTGAATGTCTGAAAAGGAAAAGTTTGCTACATTGCGGAGGACGATTTCATTTTCTTTGATTACTGTTTCCATGCCATGGTCAGAGGTGATGATCAGGTTGAGTGTCGATGTCATGCCATAGTCCAATATACGCTGTCTCAAGTAACCCACTGCCCGATCCACCTGACTGACCATGTCCTTCCTTTGCTGGGATTCTGGGCCATATTTGTGACCTGTGGAGTCAGGCTCTCCAAAGTAAAGGGCAACAAAGTCAAGATCATCCTCAGAGAACCACTTCATGACCATGTCAATGTTCCCCTTCCATTCAGTCTCATTGCCATAATTGTGAAGGAGCTTCTCCACCTTCTTAACATTGACCTGTTCACCTTGGTAGGTTGCATTCCCTCCAGGGAAGAAGAGGGACCCTGTCTTCAAGCCCTAGAATGAGAAATCATATGCCTAAAAACTGAAAAAGTAATATACAGCAGTGCATATTGATGCTGAGGTACAGTATTCTTGAGAGCAGAACTGGACATCCTTTCTTTCTAGTCCTCACAGGGGGTGGGAATAATGTGATCCAAGGGCTATATGAGGTGCTAAATGACTGGAAAAAATACTCTGATTTTCTGCTTGAAAAATCATGGGAAACATTCTTCAAACAAAAAGAGCCCCACTCCTAAAAATATACTACTTCTGATCACTCAAAAGAATGTTGCAACCCTCTGGATCTCTGTTATTGTCTCTATCCCTTTTGTAGAAAAAAATGATGTATGGGCAAAGATTCAAAATCAACTGCAGCGAAGGTCATGCCGGACAGTGTCATGACATTTGGTGATGAAAGTGGACAGAACAACAGTGCCTTCTGCAATTTTCTCTCTCATTCTTAGGGCCACACAATATTACTCTCTGTGTAAAAAAAATACACATCATTCTAAAAATATATAGAAATTGTGCTTCTTTTTTCTTTCTTAAAAGTGAGATCTGAGTTCCAGAATGTTGAATAATATTTGCTACAATGCCCCGTTTTATATCTAGCTATAGAACCTCTTTCTATCTTAAATCAGAGGTGCTAACCTATAGTCTAGATGTGGATTATGTTAACTCTTTCTACTTTCACTCACATCTCAGTAGTGATTCCAGATAGCAAAAGCTAAAGAAAATAATCAAGGAAACAGCCCCCTTTCCAGTTGGAGACAATCTAACCCCTTCTACATGCTCACCTATCTACTATTTCTTGACATTTTACCTATTCCTCACCTTGTTCTACTCACAAACTCTAGCTTGTATTGCCAGGTAAGGGCTATCCTGTTCTATTTTAAAGCATACAGGCAGTCCCGAGTTACAGACATCTGACTTACAAATCACTCATAGAAATTTACCCCTAGGAAGGGAAATTCAGTCCTGGAAGAGTTATCATGGGGAAAAGGTGTCTCCACTGAAGTTTTCTCACCAATCCTCATTTACACAACAATTTTTTCCAAAATCCAATTATCACAGAGACAGAAAGTGAGGTGAAATTTTCTGAACAGGGGCACAGACAGCAAAACAAACACCACAGGAGTGTTAACACTTCCCTGTGCTTACAAAACTACACACATACACACATGTATGGCTGGAGTTACACTTAAAATGTACCTGTTTAGACTTTCATATAAATTAAACTTAAGAACAAACCTACAGAAACTATCTAGCTCGTAACTTGGGGACTGCCTGTATTTCCTTTTTCAATGGTTATCCCATATGCATGCATTGACAGAGTTGGATGAGCCATATTTAAAAATTGTGTACAAAACAGAATTTTAGCCCCAAAAACTTGTCTCAAAAGCATAACCTTTTAATGTCCCAGCCGCACTCCTAAAAGTCCTGTGGGTTTGTTCACAGCTTACCTGCCTTTGCGCTGTGATCCAGATTGGGAGGCTCCCGTTGTCCCACCAGTCAGACCTCCCCTGGGTGGTATAATAAGCAAGCTTCTGCCCAGTGGTGGTGTTGAACCACATATTGTGAATCACCCCATGATTCTCAATGTATCGTCCTGTAAAGAGAGAGTAAAACTTGAAGTGAATGACCAGATGCTTCCCAAGGTGATTCTTTTCTTTCTACTTAACTATTGGATCCTGGAGTATATTCCCACTATTGCCAGTTCTCTTCTCTCTCATGAAGACTGCAGAATGCCTACAACCAGATATCACTGGGTGAAATTGTTAGGATTTTTATGATCAGCAGGGATTATAATGTCATCTATTATGCCCCTTAAACTTCTCTGTCCCACTTGGATGATCCTGTAATTATCACAGTAGCTGTGTGACTAGAGTATGTGTGTGTGTGTGTAGGTGGGGGGGGGGGGCATTCTCAACAACAGGACTGCAAACAGATTTTTTTTGCAATGCAAAGGACCGTGAAGTGTCTCAAGAGTATAGTTAAACTCATTAACTTTACAAAAGATCTTCTTCTTTGGAAATGAAAACTGCTAGAAGTAACCCCCCCCCCCCCCCCCATGGATCAATGCTCCTATATTAATTTTGGGACTCTCTTTAGAGCTTTGTCTATGGGGTTGTAATGGACTCTGACCCTTCCAAACACTACCACCAAACAAATCCAATATTCCTAGATTGCAGACACCAAACATACAAATTCTGAGAAACAATAATATCCTATCTGTTTGTCATCCCATCCTCCAGGAACTGATTGACTTCTGATTCCAGCTTTCTGATTGATCAGAAGACCCATCTAGAGTCTTCATGTATTAGGTGAGCCTCAGTTCTGTGCTCTTCTTCTACATTCTTCTGACTTTCATGACATTGCTACCTTCCCCCCACTTTACTTCTTTATCATCCTGACATCTGGTCTTGTGTCATTTTTGACCTTTTGACCTGTGGTGTGGAGTGGCTGCTAAGCATGCATTGACATCTATGCATGCTTAGCAGCCACCCACTGTGCTGGACACACATTGGACTTGGTCTTCTGCCAGGGATGGGAGCAGGGTGGCGGTGTGGAGGAGCTATCTATCTCTCCGTTGCCATGGACCGACCACTTCCTGATTAGATTTAGGCTCACTGCGCCCCCTAACCTCCGCAAGGGTGGAGGACCCATTAAGATGGTCCGCCCCAGGAGGCTAATGGATCCGAATGGATTCCTGACGGCTCTTGGGGAGTTTCCCGCCACCTCGGTAGGTGACCATGTCGAGGCCTTGGTCGCTCTCTGGAATGGGGAGATGACCAGGGCAATTGACAGGATCGCTCCGGAACGTCCCCTCTCAAGTAACCGAGCTAAACCAGCCCCTTGGTTTACTGAGGAGCTGGCAGCGATGAAGCGAAGGAAGAGGGTTCTAGAGAGCGTGTGGCGCTCAGACCCAAGCGAGTCAAACCGAACACGGTTTGTGTCCTTTTTAAGGGCATATGCCGCGGCAATAAAAGCCGCAAAGAAAACTTTCTTTGCGGCCACTATTGCGTCTGCAAAAAACCGTCCGGCGGAGTTGTTTCGGGTTGTCAGAGGTCTGTTAACTCCCCCTACTTCAGGTGGGAGCCCTGACAACTCGGCAGCGCGCTGTGAAGCATTTGCTCGGTTCTTTGCAGACAAAGTCGCTTTGATCCGCTCTGGGCTGGACGCCACATTAGATGCAGTCTCTGTGGATGTGACACAAGCACCTGCTTGTCCGATTTTGTTGGATTCTTTTCAGTTTGTGAAACCCGAGGATGTGGACAAGATACTTGGAGGAATGAGACCCACCACGTCCATCCTAGACCCCTGCCCATCCTGGCTTCTGAAGGAGGCCAGAGGGGGATTGGCCGAGTGGGTAACGGTGGTGGTTAATGCCTCCCTCCGGGAAGGCAAGATTCCAGCGAGCCTGAAACAGGCTGTTGTAAAGCCGCTGTTGAAGAAACCATCACTCGACCCCACTAAATTGGACAACTTTCGGCCTGTTTCCAATCTTCCCTTCTTGGGCAAAGTCATGGAAAGCGTGGTGGCCTCACAACTCCAGGTATTCTTGAGAGACACGGATAATCTGGATCCGGCACAGTCTGGTTTCAGACCGGGACATGGCACCGAGACGGTCTTGGTCGCCTTAGTCGATGATCTGCGCCGGGAGCTAGACAGGGGGAGTGTGTCCCTGTTGGTGCTCCTGGACCTCTCAGCGGCCTTCGATACCGTCGACCACGGTATTCTTCTGGGGCGCCTTGCAGAGATGGGTCTTGGGGGCACTGCTTTGCAGTGGCTCCAGTCATTTCTGGAGGGTCGTACTCAGAAGGTGTTGCTGGGGGACTCCTGTTCAGCGCCACAGCCGTTGATCTGTGGCGTTCCTCAGGGTTCCATCTTGTCCCCCTTGCTGTTTAACATCTACATGAAGCCGCTGGGTGAGATCATCCGGAGTTTCGGGGTGCGGTGTCACCTGTACGCAGATGATGTCCAACTCTGTCACTCCTTCCCACCTGCTACTAAGGAGGCCGTCGAAGTCCTGAACCGGTGCCTGGCCGCTGTAATGGTCTGGATGAGGGCGAACAAACTGAAACTAAATCCAGACAAGACAGAGGTACTCCTGGTCAGTCGCAAGGCCGAACAGGGTATAGGGTTACAGCCTGTGCTGGACGGGGTCGCACTCCCCTTGAAGGCGCAGGTTCGCAGCTTGGGTGTGACCCTGGACTCATCGCTGAGCCTGGAGCCTCAGGTTTCAGCGGTGACCAGGGGAGCATTTGCACAGCTTAGGCTCGTGCGCCAGCTGCGCCCGTATCTTGGGAAGTCTGACTTGGCCACGGTGGTACACGCTTTGGTCACATCCCGCCTCGACTACTGCAACGCTCTCTACGTGGGGCTGCCCTTGAAGACGGCCCGGAAGCTTCAGCTAGTCCAACGCGCGGCAGCCATGTTGTTAACGGGAGCAGGACGCAGAGAGCATACAACGCCCCTGCTGTCCCAGCTCCACTGGCTGCCGATCCGCTACCGGGCCCAATTTAAGGTGCTGGTGTTATCCTACAAAGCCCTGAACGGTTCCGGCCCAAAATACCTTGCAGACCGCATCTCGGCCTATGAGCCCACGAGGGCCTTGAGATCATCCGGGGAGGCCCTTCTCTCAGTCCCGCCTGCCTCACAGGCACGTCTGGCGGGGACGAGAGAGCGGGCCTTCTCGGTGGTGGCCCCCCGGCTGTGGAACACCCTCCCTGTTGAAGTTAGACAGGCGCCCTCCTTGATGGCCTTTCGTAGGGGCCTGAAAACATGGCTCTTCGAGCAGGCCTTCAACTGAGTATATCCTGAAACGACACTGGAATGGACTAGAACTATGAATTTTGGCTATGACCCCAGGACTTGACGAAGCGGATTTTTAGTATAAGTATATGTTATGTTTGTATTGTCTGGTCTGTATTGTCGGAATTTATTGTACGCTGTTCTTTTATGTTGCTGTTCACCGCCCCGAGTCGCCCTCGGGCTGAGAGGGGCGGTCAATAAATGCAAAAAATAAATAAATAATAATAAATCTAGGCAGGTATTGACATTGCTCAGTGCAATGGAATCCTGGGAGTTGTAGTTTGGTGAGCCACCAGCAAACTTTGGCAGAGATCTTATAAAATTGCAACTCCCATTACATTGAGCCATGGCAGTTAAACTGGTGTCAAATTGCTTTCACTCTTCAGTGTAGATTCACCTTCAGTCTGCTCAGTCAGAATGCTCCTCTGCCAATGAAGTATTACCAAGTCATCCCTAGAAATGTGGCTCAGTTGCCACTCTGGATTCGCGCTTAGATCTGTCACTAGTGGTCTGCCCTGCTTTTAATAGCACAGGACAGCGCCAGGCCTAGGCTAAGGAGATTTCAAGTTTCTGTTGCCCATTTCAGTTTCTAGAATCACACAGCCATTTATTTCCATTTGGTCCCCCTATTTCCTATTCCAGCTGTCTCCACCTCCCCCAGATATGGCTACCTTTACATTTATCTAATCAATGCAAAGGAGAGGATGCTATGGATTCAGATAATGGCGCATGAAATGATATCTTTAGATAATGGGCCATGAACAAGGTGAGCTAGGCCTTGATTACGATATTATTGCTACTAGCAATATCATTTACCACTACCCAAGTGACTATGTACACACCAAAGATGGGCACTGGTCTCACTCTATGTTCTGAAATAACCCTATTCCTTTAATGCAGGGCTGGAGGATCTTTGCCTTTCCAGATGTTTTGGACCTCAGCTCCCAGTAACCCCAGCCATAATCTGTAATAGCAAGGGACTGCAGTATGTGGAGTCCAAAACATCTGCAGCCAAACATTCTTCAATTCTACATTGATAGTTTTCATTATCCACTCTATCCAGCACCACTAATTGTTGTGTGAGTGTTCAGAGGGAAAGATCAGTTGAATCAAGTGACTGCAGTTGTCTTTGCATATTTAAGAACAGCTCTGGAGATTTCAGAAACATTTCTGGGTTCCAATCAGCCCCAGGAAACTCAGATGGCTGTAGGAAGGCCTGGGATTTAGCAGTTAATCAGAAATCAATATTATTGGTACCAGAACCCCCACCCTATTGAGAAGGCCTTTTCCAACTCAGTGACATGCCCCACTCCAAATATGTTGGACTACAACATTAATCACTCACAACTAAGCATGGTTCATGATAAATTACACAGTACACTTAAGATGGAAAGCCCATAGAGTCTCATCTAGTTGTCTCCATATACAACTACAACATCTCCTTCTTTATGCAAAGGTATGTTATATAAGAACAGTGTGGTAGACATTTTGCAAAGCAAGCACTGAGAAAATCCCTCTCTGGAGCTTCTTTGTTTCTTGTCTATGAAGGGGGCCCAAAACAAGTAAGAGAATATGAGTCAGAGAGATGAGATTTGTTCCTTTCACCGTGAGCCTACTAGGCATCACATGATGGGCGGTTATAGTTTTAAAGTGAGATACTAAGTGATTAAGTTGTTTCTGAAAACTTTCCTTGGCTTTTCCCAAACAAATACAGTGTGGCAATATAATAAAATCTATACATGGAAATTCTTAACCCTTTTACTTTGCAGATTTCAGCACAGGCAAAATCCCTACCTCATCTTGATTTTTACAAATTATTTTCTCCAAACACAAGAACAACAAAATACAACTTACAAAATAAGAAAAGATCTCCCCCCCCCCCAAAAAAAAAAAAACCCAACCCACCCTCCTCTTGTTAGAGACACTGCAGGTCAGATAAAGTTGCTGTAAATGAATCCGCAGAAAACTGACTGTGCTGATGGGGGGATTGTAGTCCAAGCTCTGAAAATCAGATCCAGTTTTGGACTTCAGTTCCAGATCATTTTTTCAATTTGGCATACACATTCTAGATTAGGCATGTGCAAACTTCGGCCCTCCAGGTGTTTTGGACTTCAACGCTCACAATTCCTAACAGCCTACTGTTAGGAATTGGAGGGCTGAAGTTTGCCCATGCCTGATCTAGATCAAGGTGGGCAAATGTAGTCCTGCTGAAGAATCGGATTGCCCATAATCCCCTTACTGGTCCTGGCCAGGGCGGCCTGAAATGCCATATTTGTCTATTTCATTCTAGGTAAATATGTGTGTGCCTGACAAATTCCTGACTGAAATAGGCCTATTCCAGTAGGAGGGCTCTCTCAGATATAGAATTATTCACTGCCAGTAAAAATATTGACAGCTCAATTGACTTACTAGACACTTCTAGAAGAGCTGGAGTACGCGAAGGGATCGGTCTTTGCTATATATCTTGCCACCTTTTAAAAGTGCATAAAGTCTAAAAAAGGAAATTTTATTCCTCTGAAAAAGAGAAGATTGCTGTTTCTATCCTAAGTCCAATTGTGAGTTCCCGCTAGAAGGGATCCCTGAATCATGAAACTTACTTAAGTGTTGACTTACCAAATTCACATTGTTTCAAGATCTATTGTAATTGAGGTCAGTTGTTGTCTTTAAGCCCCTAATTCTCAGCTCTCCACTTCCCCTGCTCCATCCCACGCCATCTCTTCCAGGTGACCAAGTCCTTACCTGTAACCAGAGTGAAATGGATCGGGCTCGTCTGGGTGACAAAGGGAGGCGTAATATACTTTGCCTTCACCCCATCTCTGGCCATGGTATCTAGATTGGGAGTATCTACATCCTGGTCATAATTCCACCGAAAACCATCAAAAGAGACCAGGAGAAGTTTGTTGCGGCTCTTTGCTTCCTGTAGTGGAGCTGCAGCTCCAAGGGTCAGCAAGGTAGCCACTAAGCCCAGGAGAGCAAACATCTTTCCAAGAAAGCACAAGAGAGAAAAGGACAAATATCCCGGTGGCTGAGATAATATGTACATAGCAGGGTCCCAAGTTCACAGCTCTATCTTATCCACAACCTTTTGCACTTGGCTTTGGAACAAGTTTCTTCTGGTATTCAAATCACTTTCCACCATCACCATCTCCCTCCTTCTCTCTCTCTCTCTCGTGTACAAACACATGCATAAATAGGCAGTATGTAATGACATATGTACACATGTACACATACTGGGGTTGTGAGACTGGAAGGCAGACCAAGCCTTTCATGCTTCTTTCCTTTTTGCTAAAGTCTTACAGCTGGTAGATCTTTGGGACCTTTTCATTGGCAGCCAGCTTGATGACTGGGATTTAGTCCCAATTTGATCTCATACTATTTGGATTTGAATCTAAATCAAAATGTCAAAATAGAATCTTAATCTTTTCTGTGGAACTGTGGTCACAAACAAAAATGGCCAGACCATTTCCCCCTTTTGGTCACTCCACATATTTATATGGAATCTGGCCACATTGTATTTATTTATTTATTTATTTATTTATTTTATTCTGCCTTTCATTTGGGCCCAATGTGGTAACAATAAATAAAAACAGTGCTAATTAACAACAATGTAAGGACATTGAAATATAAATATAAAATGTAAAAAGCCAAATTAATAAATTTATGCTATTAAAATAACTAAACATTTAACATTGTCTCTACAGAGTAGCCCAACTCTCTAAAATGCCACATAGATCAGTCCAGGGTCATTTTTGCTAGCCTCCTTAATTTTCCCCCCTGAGAATGATTGTACTTTGGGGATGGGCTGATTGGTTTTGGTCATACTTGGATGCCATTTGAAGACACGGCAGACTTTTCAGGAAAATAACCCTACCAAATTTAGGCCCAATCGTTTTTGTGATACTTAGCTTTATAATTTGCCACATACCTAGTGTTTTGAACAGATAATCACATGTTTTTTAAAAGCTCAAAAGTAGGATGAGGGTACAATGGGTGTGGGGGGGAGGAAAAAAGAGTTATCTCTGTTTAATAAAATTGCTACGGTGATAACTTCTCTCTCTCTCTCACTCACACATACACACACTCTCTCACACATACAATTAAATCACAAATACAAAGTGTAAAGAGAGATGATAATGTTTTGGAAAAAAGGAATGAATTTTAGACAATAGAGGAATGAAGGAGAAACACAAGCCACTGTAAAGACACAAAGAGCCACCAGACCTCAACATAATTTGCTAAAACTGTTCCGATCATGAAAAGAGTAATGGAAAAAGAACAAAAGTATGCCACATGGACACACACCACAAGCATCGTGATATCAGAGTGTTGCTATCATTTTTGCCACACATTTCAGTGGTTCTCAACCTGGGGTCCCCAGATGTTTTTGGCCTTCAACTCCCAAAAATCCTAATAGCTGGTAAACTGGCTGGGATTTCTGGGAGTTGTAGGCCATAAACATATGGGGACCCCAGGTTGAGAACCACTGAATTAGATGGACAGAAGCAGCATATTTTCTGTAACTGATCAAAAATTGGTCTGTTGCCTGGGTTGGATTAAAACAAGTGTAATGTAACACTTTTGAGCATTGGATTAGGACTTCAAGGGACCTAGAATGAAATCTGTATTTGCCCATAGAAACCCACTGGGTGATCTTGAGCAAGTCTTACAGGCAGGCAAAGCCAAACTCTGTCTGAACAAATCTTGCTCATGAAAGTCCTAGAATAGAGCCAGGGTCAAATTTAAGACACATAATTACAATTCCAGTGAGTTATATGCTAGTATGGCATGAGAAGAAATGGAAAATGAACTAGAGTCAGCTTTAGAAGAAAGTAATCAGTGTAACATCCCAAAGAGAGGTAAAATGTTGTGACATAGTCGTAAGTTTTTCCCTGTGTCATCAAAATGGCCAGAGGCAGGTATGCCAAGTGGCCATGCAGAGAGAGGACTCCTACAACTGTTTTATTGACAGTTGACTTCAGGAACCATAAGGCAAAGACAGAAAATGACCAGTCTGGACATTAGGTATTAGTCACCAAGGAGTAGGAGCAAGAAGGTGCTGTTATACTGATGCCTTGCTGTGAGGCTTTGCTGAGGCAACAGGGGATAAGGCTTTGGTTTGATCCAACATGGCAGCTCTTTCTATTTATAGAGAATTTTGGGCTGTACCAACCAAGGTAGTAGGCTTCAGTAGGCAGTGGCATGAATCATAAGGGCTGCCTTGGGTTGACGATAGCAGACTCCACAACATAATGTGGTTGGGGGAAAGCACTAAGATCTAATCACTCCTTTCCTGACACCATCTAGCCACACTTTCTCCCCAATACCATTTCCTCTTTTTCCATCCAGAGGAAGCAGCACATTAGAAAGGGGAATGTTACAATATTTTAAAACAGGACTATCTAAAAAGCCAGGTGGCATATCTAAATGTATCAATCATATGCAAGCATTAACAAACTGATAGTGATAACAAAAACAGCCACTCATCATATTCCTGCTCTTGTCCTCCAGTTTAGCAACCTGAAGTCCCACCCCCCATTCCCTCCCCCTCTTCATCCCTCCCTCCCTTGGATTTTGCCTCTGCTTTCCTGCTTTCCTTTTGGTATGGAGTTCCTTGCTGAACATGTATACAGACTGAGACCAGCTTTCAAACTTGTTTTCCTTTCTCATTTTCCTCCAATGTGACTCATCTGCATGGCCTTTGATTTATTTCTGTAATCGAAAGAAGAAACCATGGGATAGTCATGTGCCTCTTTCTTAATCCATCACCCCTGGCCATTGCCCATCCCAGACATTGTTTGGAAATCCAACAATACTTGAATGGACATATTCTGGGACTAAACTCCAGCAAGCCACACCAATGTTTCCAGATAGCTTTGTCCTCCCAGGCAACAGTAATGAATCTACAGAGATCCCCCTTTCCCGGTACACATAATCTTTAGGTTTGATGGAAGACTAGTGCACACAGCAGAGAACTTGAGCTATTGGCAAATATGCAATATCCTAAAGAAAAAATTGTACTGTATTACGGACTACGAGAAAACATTACATTTTAGTTATCTTCATGAATGTATGAACTAAAAAACCCAATAATATCTGACAAAGGCTTGTGGAAATCCTATGCTTAATTTATATTACACTATGTAACACAATTTTTGTTCCTGGGTTATAAATGTCATTTCCTAATTGGTTCTATCATAAAAACATGGAAAAAATTCATTCCATCCTGCAGCACATTTTGCTATAGTTTTTAAATGAATATCTCACAGAGTCTCAACCAATTCTGCATAGTTTGTGGCAGCCATAAAAAAAGAAGTTTTTGAAGTATAACAACCCATTTCAAAGTAATTATTACACAATTAAACAGGAAATAACACTTTTTAAACCAGGAACAGAAAATTTTCAAATTTTGTAACTAGTGCTATTTAAAAAGAAATAGGTGTTCTGGTAGCCTGCTTTAATTTGCAAAAAACCACCACCACCACCACCACAACAACAAAAAACAAAACTAAAAACTTGGACTCAACCTGAATGGAAGGCTGGCTGTTCCATGATTCAGCACAGCTTCTGGTGAGTATCATGGAGTTTTGTTGCTGTTGTGGATGTTTTGCTTTGCTTTAAACTGACTTTGCCCTCCTTTGGGAATACTCTGGAGTTTGCTGGAAACTCTGGAGTATGCCACAGCTTCAAAGCTATTTGGATAGTGGGACTCCCTGCTTCAGACTGATCTGCTGCCCAGTCTGAACACAATGCCATCACCCTTTTCCTGAGCTCATCAGCACAGAGAAAGTGGATGGATTGTGCCCATGTTTCACTGCCCCATGCCAGCCATGGAGCTTTGTCTGTACAATCAGCAAGAAGGAGGGGAACGATTTCCCTTCCTTCCTTCTGGTTATGTAGGTGGCCTGTTTCGATTTTGGCAGAAGTGCCCGTATGACCAGGAGCTCAGGTGCAACTCCACTCAGGAGTGGCTCCAGCAGCAACACAGAGGTGAGATGTGTGCCACCCCGATGGAGTGAGCGTGCCCCAGACCTTCTGAATAATGACCCCAGATTTGACTCCAGAGCATTTTGCACAAGGCTAAACTGCCCAGTGTAGATGAGTTTCTGGTGTTAAGAACCTTTTTAAAACTAATGTCCAAAATGGTACCACATTCAATTTGTGTTTAAATACAACCCTAGAGCTTCTCCCATGAGTGTTGTAGATGAGATGCCCCGCTCCCTTTGAACACTAACTTCCAAACTCCCTCTGAGACCCTATCTTTTACGATGGGTCAATACATCAGATTGTTTGTGAAACTCTTAGGAAAAAAGCTTGCTGGCATAATCCTTTCTAAACCACCTTTCTTGCTGCAGGGATATCCACCTGTACTGCTTGATCAGAGTCCCTGGGAGGGGCTGAGCCAGAGAAGGGTTAAGGAGGGTGTCCTGCCAGGGCCAACCCTACCATTAAAGTGAGGTGTCTAGCTTAGACAGCTTATTTGAGGTCATGGAAGAGCAGGAAATTGCTAGTTGTTCAGTTTGTTATTGTTTCTTTCCTCTCAGGGAGAGGGAGAAGCACTTTAGGGTTTTTAAATTTAATGTTGAAAATATACAATAATATACAACTTGACTTGGGTAGATATAGGCATCATTTGCGTCTCCATCTCAAGTTGTTCATAATATTTAATATTAAAGGACTGCCATGCCAGCTATGCCGACCTCTCCTGCACTCTCCATAGAGATAGCTATTAGCTATCTTTTAGTCCATGTAAATACACTTTATTGTTATTTTCTATTTACAAAATCCAATGCAATTCATCACTGTATGGGTGTTTCTGGCAGCCTACTGAACTGTATTTCCAGGATCTTTTAAGACAAGTCTCCTTCAACTGCCACCAATGCATTTGCTGGTATGAGCATACCCATTCACCTGCCACTGAAAACCTTTACGGAACAGTAACGCTGTTGCATTTACTGGTTGTGAAGCTTTAATCTGGCTGATCACAAAGACGGCAGTGCTAGGAATATATGCTGCTGGTGTGTAGTATCCAGTGCTGTATCCATACACGGGATAACGGCTCAGTCACTAGTGATGCCTAATACTGATGATCTATATCCTTGCACATGACCTCAAATGTCCAACTTTTTGTATTACAAATCCCAGAATATCACATCCAGGATGAGAAGCACTGCTTTTTAACACATTCAGTTTGCACATCTGACAAGGATGGATCAAAGGATTGATTCCTGGTGTATGTACCTGCTCGGTGTTGATCTCTTCCGCCATCTATCATCATTCTATCATCATTCAAACTATCATCATTCAAACTCAGTTTTCAGCCATCATAAGAGATGTGTGATTATTCAGAGACATAAGTTCCTTTCTACCTGCATCAAAGAATACAGCACAAAGGTTCAGTCATCCTTAGGAAACTTTGAGGTGCAGAAGTTTTACTGGGGTGACCCTGTGGCACCTTTCAGGTCCTGAATTCCCCACAACTGAAGTTTCATTGAGTGGCACCTCCTTCTCAGATGCATCTGTTCGGTGGCCCTGAGGGCCATATAGCAGGCATGCCATCCATCTGCGAGCTCATAGCCCTGACTGAGACAGGCACGACCTGACCTTCAGCGTGTCGGAGTTTTATTATGTTGACTCTCTGCTTTATCAATTGCTCTTGCTTTTTACGACTTCTCTGGGGTTTTATCACTGCTGCTGACTCACCTCGCGGCGAAAATGGGGATTAATATTTTAAGGGAATTATGTCATGTGGCTCCCCAGAGGCTCCATGCGATCGACCTTGGTGCTTTTCCTTGTGTCCCTCTTTGCTTGCTCGGTGGGTTTCGAGTTCCTTCTTTAGCTGCTTGGTTTCTTGTCTGCTTTGCTGATCTTTCCGGTTGTGGGAAGGAAAGTGAGTGGTATCAGCTTTACAGGATTTTCTGTACATTTCCTCTGGTCATGAGAGAAGGATGAGATCTGGAACTTAACTTTATCCTGCACCCCAGATAATCAGGTTTCAAACCTCCATTTGTGCCTTTCCTTCTGTCATTTCTTGTCTCCTGGGACATCTGTTGCCTTAGCTCACCAAGATGACTCTCAGTGATGCCACCCACCACGTACCTGATCCCACCAAGAGCATTCCGGAATGTTGACAGTCAACAGGTATCATGATCTGCCCGTGCCATTACACATGAAAAACAACATCACATCAGAATTATTTCATAGAATCATAGAATCATAGAGTTGGAAGAGACCTTGTGGGCCATACAGTCCAACCCCCTGCCAAGAAGCAGGAAAATTGCATTCAAAGCACCCCCAGCATGAAAGCCATCCAGAATCTGTTTAAAAGCTTCCAAAGAAGAAGCCTCCACCACACTCCGGAGCAGAGAGTTCCACTGCTGAACGGCTCTCACAGTCAGGAAGTTTTTCCTATTGTTCAGATGGAATCTCCTTTCTTGTAGTTTGAAACCATTGTTTTGTGTCCTAGTCTCCAGGGCAACTGAAAACAAGCTTGCTCCCTCCTCCCTGTGACTTCCTGTCACATATTTATACATGGCTATCATGTCTCCTTTCAGCCTTCTTCTCTTCTTCATTTAAATGAAAGTGTCAAAGTGTGGCTCTCCGGATGTTGGAAATTGCACCATCCCTTACTGTGAGCTACATTTTCTGATGGGAACTGCAGGCCAATACTATCTGGAGGTCTGTGTTTTCCTCAGTCCCACTATCATATACAGACCTGCCTTTCAATAGGGTTCCATTATTTGAATGTTAATACATCCGCCTTATAGGGTGGTCACTGAGCTTCTTCATTCCTTGCCTTATTTATTTACCAGAACATTTGTCCAGCCAGACAACAGTCATTTCCTGTATGCAACAGTAACACCCTTCCTTATTAACTTGGTTTCATTAAATTTCACCAACTGCTTAAACAAGAAGGCGAAGAAGCATAAATAAGATAGCCAGAGAGTCATCAAATGGCACACAATGCTTTGATTGTGTATTCCTGTGTAGCAGAATGGAGTTGGCCTGGATGGCCCTGTGGCCTCTTCCAACCCTATGATTCTCTGATACTAATGTCAGTATATTCTTAAGGGCAGATCGAATTTAAGTTCTGATCAGTACTAGGAAAAGGATGTGTTGGTGTGCATTTGCAAAGTCTTAGCAAGTATGTCTATTATTAGATGGTAAAACATCAGTCCCTTTCATGATGTTAAATTCCAGCACACCTCCTCCCTAATTGCAGTGGGTTATAGAAGTTGTAGTTCAACAATATGCAAGGGACTATTGGCTCTGAATCCGTGCTTTAGCTTATCCTTCAGGACAGGCTTTGTTTTCTCAGTTGTTTGCATTGTGCCAATAAAGCTTTCAATGTTCAGTTGAAAAGAGAGCTGCTATAATCAAGGTTCGGTGTTAACTCATTTTGATAAAGCTTCTTTCCTTCTCTCTGGTGGGGAGTTGTAACTCTTATCAACTTTGGCAATAAGATAACTTGGGAGATGAATTTATTTTGAGTCACCCTTTTGCACGGAGCATCTTGAACCTTATGGCCTCTGTACCAGAACAAGCTAATCAGATCATATTCCTTAAACAAAACAAGCACCGACTTAAGTAAATATCAAATGATCAAGCTAATAAAGGAACGAAGTAATGCATCCTATCTCTTAGATCACTTCTGATTGGCATTAAATGGAATCTAGATTCGTAATACCATATTGACATAAGCATGTTGATGATAACTTGTGGTGTGCTAACATTTGTTGACAGAGAAGTGTGCAAACATTATACAACCTGCATGACTTTGCATATTCCTTCCTTAACAAACATGCATCTTTTGGCTTGATTGGCCTCCATAACAATAAAGACAATTTAGGAAGTGCATAGCCAAGGAAGAAGCTTATGATCTGGAGGTTTGAAGTCCTTTTGGTGGCTGAGAAAGAAAACACAAGTGGCCTTTTCTCTCCAATGCCCCCATTAATATAGATCATGAATCCACCAAGAAAGTTTCTTTTGCAAGTTTTATCAACATGAATGAGAGCATAGCCCTGTTCTGTTCATTTCAATGAAACCTACCAGAACCTTGTCAGTTATGAGCTACTTCTTTGGCACCCAAAAAATGAAAGCACCCCAGATCTAGTGTCTGGAAGGCTGTTGCTTCCCTTCACCTATGCTTTGTAGCTACAATTGATAATTTTCATAACCAGTCCTGATTATTGCCCTATAATCCTAGGATTCTGTAGGAAGGTACCATGGCAGTTGAATTCAGATTGTATAGCTGTAGTTGTATAGTGTGAAAGATCTCTTAGTATCTCTGAACTAGCAGTGGTGCAGTTGATTAATATCTAGCATTCTGAGCTGTAATCCAGCTTGCTCACAAGGGTCAGTCTTGGAGAAAACTGACCCTTGGAAGGACCACCTCTGCCGTACCCCCATTCCCTTGGTAATACGGCTTGTGGTAGTTGGTTGGATCTATTATGCTTGGATGATGGGTGAAATCACAGTGCAATGTGATTTATAAGTATCTGCAGTGTCCATATGACCAGGCTGCCCTCTTGCTCCTCCTTCCATTGCTATGCCCTTTTTTTTCGTATCAGGAGCAACTTTAGAAACTGCAAGTCACTTCTGGTGTGAGAGAATTGGCTGTCTGCAAGGACATTGCCCAGGGGACACCCGGATGTTTTGATGTTTTACCATCCTTGTGGGAGGCTTCTCTCATGTCCCTGCATGGGGAGCTGGAGCTGACAAAGGGAGCTCATTTGTGCTCTCCTGCCGGCACAACCTATTGCATCACCGGGTGCAATAGACAAAGATTTTTAAATAAGTTTGTACTGTGAAACTGCTGTATTTCATTCAAGTCAGTATCAGTTTAGGGGGAAAAAGTAAAACTGAAGAAAATTTGACTGCCACTCTGAAAAAGGAAGGCTGATTCCTAACAGCTTTAGCTTTCAGCACCCCAAGAATACTTTAATTTCCAACATTTAGACTGTAGAGACCAATTCTGGATCTGCATGGTCTTTCGCAGTGAGGACATTGATTTCCAGATGGAAGGTGGTCCCAACAAGATTATGAAGACCCCAATGTCATCAGTGTGCATGGCACAATTCATACATGAAATAAACCAGGGGAGCCCATGATTCAAGGAGATTGTCATTCAAAACAGACAATAGAAGAGAAAATACATATTGCAAAGGACAAATGTCATGAAATGGAAATAGGTATGGATAAGCCAACAGCCTTGTAGAAAAGGTGAGATGATGGGAGAAAGAAAGTTCATTACAATGAGGAAGAAAGTTCACCACCATGAGCAGGAGGTAGCAAGGGGCTTGTGATAGCAGACAAAGGACCCTTGGGCAGCTGAGAGAGGCAAAGGAGTTGAGCAGCATAGGTCAACTGGCAGAAAGGGATCAGAAAAGAATGGAAGATAAAGTTGCCCAAGGTCAGAACAAGAATCAGAGGAAAAGGAAAGGGCTCGAGGAGGATACCACATAGAGCATGCATACTGAGAAAGATGGAAATCTGGTCTGAGCCATGGGGATAGCAGCAGAGGTTTGAACAGCAATGAGATGACTGGGGTATTATGGGCCAGATACAGAGTGGGGAAGCAGGACTACTTTGTGTGGGACACTATTTGAACATTATTTCAAATCTTAGCCACTGCAATAAAAAAGTATACGGGGATTTTAGACAAAGTCATGTAGAGGAGAAAATAGTATCTAGAGTCTGACAACAGTTCAAATAGGTGGGGTAGAGGTGGAAAGAGATCTAAGAGTCAAAACCAATGTCAAGGTTATATGCTTGATAAACATAGTAAATGGTAATGTTGTTAACAGATAGCAAGAGGTCAAGGAGGTCAGAACTTTGGAGGAAAAATACACTCAGATTTGGGCAGGTTGAATTTGGCACCATTAACCTATTAGTCATGTTCATTTTCAACCCTGCCCTGCTGTTTCCCCTCTATCAGTACCACGGGCTTCATCTGCATTGGGACTGACTGTTACTAGAGAGATGCAATCCTGATAATAAGCCATGGAGATGTCTTCTGTAAAGGGAATCTTCTGCCTTACTCTGCAAAAGTATATCTGATAATGGATGTTCTTAGTCTGCAAAATAGCATCTGATAATCTCTGTACTTGTTTAGAGATTAAGTATCAAGGAAGATCTTTATGCTTGGATAAGGGATTTCACCTTTACTCTCCACATAAAGGCAAAAGTTCAAATACCTATAGCGAGAGACTGGAATGAAGAACAACTCAGTGGTCAGACAAATGGAATAATAACTGACAGTGAGTTCTAGGCATTTCTCTGTAACATAAGAGTGGTCATGTCCATGAAATATATGGTTGGTGGAGAAGGATGCACAAATGTTGCCAGCTCCATATTTCAGTAAATGTGTTTGTACTTGGCTACAGAACCACAGTCAGTAAGCTCTCCCTGGCCTCCACTTGGCTATCAAAATAGGATTTAAACGGTGTTGTAGAGCACTGCTTCTTAAACTTTGGGTCCTGGCCCCAAATGGGGTCTCCTTAGCTCAATATTTGGCAGTCTGGAAAGGTTTCTGTATGCCTCCCATTAACACAAATCTGTTAGCAACAATGCACAGTGTTTATAGTGGAATCTACTGAAAATGTTTCAGCTGTTCTCCACAAGAAGAAAATTAAGCCTGTTTAGAAAGTTTTGCAAATGCTGAATTATTATTACTAAATGGCTGATTTTTGTATACTATTTACTATCCCTATATACTTGGGATCATGTAAAAGTTCAGGCAGAAGAGGGCTGCAAGGTTTAAGAAGTGCTGGTATAGGGAAAGAGTTTCAAAGAATGAGGAACTGCAACTAGAAGTTAAGTTGCAGTTAAGTATGTTTTGCTTGATTGTTGAAGCAAGAGTAGGGAAACGTTAGCTCTCCAGATGGTGACAGACTAATTGTTGTCCCTGCTGGGTTGGGAGTTTTGTCTTTATTTTCCAAATACTGCACTAGAGATGGGAGAAAGTAAGGTCCTCCAGATGTTGATGGATGAAAGCTCCTATAATCTGTCATCATTGGCCATTGCAATGGTCCAATAATATTCAGAAGGCCTGAGCTGAAAGTTTGCATCCAGAATTTTATTTCTTGAGGGACAGCATTTATGTGTATGAGCCAATGGCTGGTCAGAAGTCTACCACCTCTTGTCTTGGAGGCATGAAGTTTCCAATTGTGGTTAGACCCAATTTTCCCTGTCTCCCTGTGGGATTGGGAAGGACTCCTGTGGCTGAGATCCCATGCTCATTGCTGGTTGCTGGCCATGACACCTGAAATGGAGTTACCTGGCCTGGGCCATTTGGACATCATCATCTTATCCTGGGTTACATCATCTTAACATTCAGGAGGGTGTTCCTATATTATGGTATCTGAATCATGAGCACCCATGGGCTAATCTCCTTCATCTTTGAACAGGTTTAATCATTTTCATGGGAGTGGCTTACAGAAGCATCTGCATCCCGTAAGATATTTGTTGGAATTTAGAAGGATGTCTTCCAAAGCATACTGTGGTTTCTTTCCTCACTTGTTTATATTGCTATACTGCAGTCTGATCACCAGGTGGCACTGTAGAGCTGAATACTGGCCAAGCACTATAGTTTATATACTTTCCTTGTTTCGCTGCTGAGTTAGCCATGCCATTGCACACACTCATCACATTGAACAACCTGAAGCCATCATTAAAACACATATCAGTTGGATCATGGAAAGCTGTTTAAGGACCTCTTCACAGCAGGCTGTAAAAGGTATTTTAGAAGGGTTAGATGGACTATCCATAAAAATATGTAGGAGAAAGAAAGTTTGGAAATTCCAAGTCATGTCCAAAAGACATCACCAGAGCTGTTGCGCTCATCAGACAGTGATAAAAAAAGAAATATCAGGATGAGATTCAGATATTGAAGAGTAATCTTCCATTCCCAACCTGCAGACCATTCATCCCACTAATGGTAGGATGAATGGCCTGCAGGTTGGGAATGGAAGATGGACAGGATAGTCCTATTATACCACACCACGATTGTCCTTTAACCTAATCCAAAAAAATCCTTCTGCTTGCCAAGTGCAAGCATGCTTATTTTGAAAGTGCAGGGTAGCAGAAGTCCCAGTTAACAGCAGTTAAGCTACAGGGGGTTAAATGAAATTATTCTCCCCCAAAATGCAAATTCTCCCTCTATTAAATGTATCTTCAGTTTCTGAATTTCTAGCACTGCAAAGAAAGATATACAATGGAACCTCTATTTAAGAGCATCCGAACTTAAGAGAATTTTAAGTCAAGCGCCACAACTCACCTTTGTTTTGCCTTGACATAAGAGCAACATTTTGAGTTAAGAGCTAGTGCCAGAAGGTGTGTTAGTGTGAGAGTACAGGGTATTAGGGCTTCAAGAGAACAGCATCCATGCCTCTGTTCTTGTCCACTTTGGGAGCTTGCTATCTGTTTTGCTCTTGTCCACTTTGAGGAACTCTAGGTTAGTTGATATTGTTAGTTGATATCGGGTGGTTTTTATTCCTGGTAGCTTTAGCTTCATGAAGAGAGAGCAAGAAAAGGAAGGGAGGGAGGCTGGAATGAGTACATATGATGAAAATGATGCTTCTGCCTCTTCATTTTGTGCTTCCTTGCCACAACTTTGTGCTTCTACCATTTTAAAGTTGAAACTTCTTTTAAAATTGTTCCACATGAATGTGCATTTATACATTGCTTGTCACTTCTAAAGTACATTTTCTTATTTAAAAGCGTGTAACAAAAATGGGGGTTGGGGGGTTGGGGGGGAATTGATTAATAGCATCCCAATGTGAAAATCTGCTTTGAGATAAAAGCATTTTGAGTTAAGAGCCCAGTCATGGAATGACTTAAACTCTTAAATCAAGGTATCACTATACTGAAAACTGTTCACAACTAAAACTAGTTCATTTACTATATTCACATTTTCTTGGTAGCTTTTCCTGCCGATGCCTAAACTCTATTTGCTAGATAGTTGGGGGACTGAAGGAAAAATTATTTTTTTATATAATGAGGAAAATTCCCTTATTTTGCTTCCCCTTCCCCATTCCTAGATCCAAATCATCTGACTGGACCTTGTTTGGATGGCATATTTATATGTACTTATAATCTGGATAAAAATGATTGTGAATTATTCCCTACATCTCAAGATCTACTCTCTGTACTTCTCCAACCCCACCAAATAATTTGCAAAGGCCTTGTTGGTTGAAACGGCAAATTTTGGGGGCAGTAATCTGAAAGGATTATGGTATCAGTGGACCAACATGTGGGATCTCTGGATGAAGTCTATGAGGCCCAGCTTATACAGCTGGTGAGAGTTTTGGAAAGTTTAATTTTGAACTAGGTATCCTAAAATCCTCTAGCTAGAACAGATTCTAGAAATTGGTGTCCAAAAATGACCCCCTCAGTCCTACATTTGGGTTATAAATGATATTCTATTTCTCTATCCCATCTATAAATTTATATTTCATCCTTCAATGTAAAAGATTTCTAGCACGTTTTTTCCATGTCAAGTGTGACTTGAGAAAAGTGCAAGTCGCTTCTGGTGTGAGAGAATTGACTGTCTGCAAGGACGTTGCTCAGGGGACGCCCAGGTGTTTTATCATCCTGTGGGAGGCTTCTCTCATGTCTCTGCATGAGAAGCTGGAGCTGACAGACGGAAGCTCACCCTGCTCTCCAGATTTGAACCGCTGGCCTTTCATCAGCAGTTCAGCCAGTACAAGGGTTTAACCCATTGTGCCATCTGGAGATCCTTCTAACAGGTGAAACATCAGAAAACAATGCTACTGGATCATGGTCATATAGCCCAAAAAACTCACAGCAACCAATTTCTAGAATGCTTTACAATGAAGCAATAAAAACTAAAAGCAACAATAAAATAATAACCAGGCAGCAAATAAAACAGCAGGATAAGAAAGCAACATTAAAACAGTTTATCAGAGATTTAAAAACCTGGGAGAATAACAAGATCTTTGCCTAGCACTGATAGGGGCCTCTTTGGAAAGAGCAGCAGTTCCCTGAATTGGGTGACACCTTTAACTCCTGAATGAATGCAGTCTGACACTCTCGTGGGAGCTGTAGTTTGACAAAGTTTAAGCATTCTGTACCAAAGAGTGCTGGCACCTCGCCAACCTCAATCCCAGGATTTCATAGCAATGAACAATGCCAGTTAAAGTAGTGTCAAACCGCCTTAATGCTATAATGTAGATGTACCTATGGAGAAGGAAGAGGTGAGTTCGGGGGGGGGGGGGGTATACAGTGTCCTGCAAAATGATGACGCTCAAACGTTGGGCATTAAAATGGTGTGGGAGTAGTCTATGAGCCATGCACCATTTTGGTAGGAAGTGACCATGATCATGGGGTGGGTTGTACTTCCATTTGCAGCGTCTGTGAAAAATAGCTCAGTACATAAGAAGCTTGGTGACTTTCAGAAGTCTGGACTTCAGCAGATATGGCAAGGTGTATGTAAAATATATGGCCTTGAAGAAAACTTGGCAAAGTTACTTTTTTGGACAACAATTTTCAAAAAGCCATAGCCTTGTCTTACTAGCTGGTGTGTTCTAGAAAACACAGCTTCTTTTAAAAAGTAACTTTGCAGAACTCTGGCCTTGAAATGAACCTGGCGCCAAACATCCCTACTAAGCACCAATCCAGCACACAGCGTTCTCCCACCCAGCTTTCTTTTCATTGGGTTTTCTTCCAGATTCAGCTGTGCATCTTGGTATTGAATCTCAGCAAATGCACTGGCACCTCTCAGGCTCTGTGCTCAGCCAGCCGAGGGGTATCTCCCACTCAAGGTTATGCCCGGGCAAATAGGGAGGCCCTGACTCAGCAGCAGCAGCAGCAGCAGCAGCAGCGCTGTTCTTAATCCCTTCCAGTTGCCTTGCAGCTCTGAAGGATATTTTTGACAGGTTCTCTCCTATTTATAATATTTATGATCCTTCTATCCTGCCCTTCCTTGAAGGAGATCACAGCCATGCTTTCATTGCAGAAGGGGGAAAGGCCAGGAAATCTTGATCTGCTCAAAGGCCACTCAGGGAAACATCAATAGTGAGGGAGAAAGGTAACACAGTTTGGGCATCCCTTGCCTGGAATTCCAAAATCCAAAATTGTCTGCATGGGAACTGAGAAAGTGACACATTTGCTTTTTGATGATTCAATATATATCCATATACATTTTGTCTTATGCACAAACATTTTCAAAATATTATGTATAACTTACCATCAGGCCATGTGTAAAACATGCATAGGAAGCATACATTAATTTTGTGGTTAAATTTGTGTACCATCTCCATTGTGTGTATACAAATATTACAAAAAATGGAACACTTCTGGTCCCAAGCATTTTTTGAAAAAAAAAGTACTTAATCTGGATTCCAGATCCCCTCACCTCCAAGCTCAGTTGCAACATCGTGCCAAGGTACTACTACAATTTTGACAAATGCTACAAATGTTGTGGAACCCTAATATATATATCAGCTCCCCTTGGCCAGGCCAGGGAGTGGGGAGAATGGGAGCTGGAGTTCTAAAAATCTGGAGGGCCACAGTTCCCCAGCCTTACACTCCACTCACAATAATTTCCTCCCAGAGCAAGTGGCTTTGTTTCCATCTCCTTCCTAATGATGAGAGGTGAGCATGTTCCTATGTTCTTGATCCCGTCATGGTCATGTTAGACTGACCACTGCCCCCACTTTCATTACCTGGATTGTGCCAAGCAATGACCATGTTACAAAACCGCTTCTTTCACCTTATGCTCCACATCTCCTGTGCTGTACTGTGTGAACTCCATAGATTAGCCAAAAGTGTGCTGCAGTGGATTTAATTTCAAAATAGATTTTAGTTTTCCCATAACTTACATCTCCTTGAATTTTCAGTTTTTTACAAAGGTAAACAAAGTTCTATTTTTTAAAAAGTGATTACAGGAAGGCAGAAATCCACAATCCTGCTACAAGAGCTGGACTGCAGTATCACAGATAGTGGAGATATGGTGGCCCCTTCCTTCATGTTTTGGTAGATGATAGTGGAGCATTAATTTGTCTTATTTTTGTCTTTGCTCACAATGTTATATCACCTGAGACACAAACCCAAACACATTTCTCTCATGATAGCAAATGCTTGGCCATTTTGAAAGAGTCAGGGCACATAGTCCATATCAGGCAGGGGCAACCCCCTCCCCCAAGTGTTTTGGACTTCAACTCCCACAATTTCTGCCAGTAGGCTGTTAGGAATTGTGGGTGTTGAAGTCCAAAACACCTAGAGGGCAGAAGTTTGCCCATGCCTAGTCCATATACTGCTAGGACAAAACTATTTTCTAACCTCATTTATTTATACTGTATTAATATTCATGTTTGTATCCAACTAACTATACAGGGAAATTCCTATATCTCCCATTAAGGAGGAAAAGGCAACTGTCTCGGGCAGCAGATTTTGAATGTCATAAAGGGCAGCAAATTCTTTGTTTCTTATTTTGTTATATTTTTCCTTCCAGGTATGGGAATAGCGCTTGTGGGATTTTCTCCCTCCTGTGCCAAAGTAACTTGGGTGATCCTCCTTTTACTACACATTCACGTCGAAGGAACAAGGGGACAGGGACACCAATTGCTGCTCTCAGGAAGCAAATGCTCTTGGGCTGACTGTTCTGTTTCAGTTTTCCACTTCCAAGGAGGTGCCCAAGGCAGCCAGCATAAATAATAAAAGCAATCCAATAAAACCAATCACACATCATCATAAAACAACATAATGAGATGCAACAGCAAGGAAAAATCTGAACAATGAAGACTCAAACTTTCTCCTTTACCTAACAGAGCTTGCCTAGATGCCAGTCGAGGCAAAAAAAAAAAAAAGTCCCAAAGCAGGCCATTTAGTGCTTTGTGTGCTTCAATGGAAATGTCACTTTCAGAGAATCTCCTCCCTGCTGGCTGCATCTCATACTAAAGCATATTAAGGGATATTGTTTATTGTGGATTTGGGCTCAGAAAGTTTACAACAGGAAAGGAAAGCAGACCTTCACCCAGATGGTCTGTCCTGAGTAGTTTGGGCTTGTGGAGATCATGAATGACACTTGAAATTTAATCTGGGAATGAGTCAGTTGGTACAACAATGGGTGCAATATGCCTTGCAACACATACAAAACCTAGAATGGGCCAGAAGTCTCACGGCTGTGCTTTCTGAACAAAACTGAATCCTCCAGTGGATCACAAACCAAAGTCCAGAAATGACATAAAAGGATAACTTCAAGTCCAGCCTCCATGAGCCTGTTGCCTTCCATATATGCTGAACTGCCACAGTTTGGAGTGGTGGATGTTGTAGTACAAAACTTCTGGAGGGGGTCAGTTTGGGGGAAGGCTGCCACAGAAAAAGGGATCAGAAGTTGAGATGTGTGGCAGAACTTAGAGAAATGCACTAGCAGGATTGAAGTTGGAGCTATCACTGGATACTAATCATGATGCACCTCTCCCTAGTTTTAAAGGAAGTATGTAGGGCAGTTGCTATGAATCACAACTTGTGTGTGCTGATAGAGAGGGTGTGTGTGTGGACTGAGTTTATATCCATGTCTTTTTTCTACACTTTCCCTAGGCAGTTGGTTAGCTCATGTTTGAATAAAGCACTGGACGAAAAATGCCTTTGGTCACTGGCTGGTGGTTTCCCTATGGAGTTGTGGGATCTAATCTGGGTTTTAATCTGAATTCTTCCTCCTCCTTAGGATCAGTACTTTGGATGAGAGCCCATTTATTATCTGGGCTAAATCGCAAAGTATGCTGCCATTGCACAGACATGCAAGTTATCAATTGTGGCTGCTCTCCAGGAAACCTGCTGTAATTCTACTGCCACCCGAGCTGGCCATCCTTCTTCTGAGCCCCCCCCCCCCCACTCTTTGGAGACCTTCTCAGAGCTTCTCGAAGTCTCTTGCTGCCTTTGCCACATTTGAGTGTGTTTGGGTCTGCCTGAATCTTAGATGGAGAGTCTCAGCAGACTCTTGTTGTTACGTGTGTTCAAATCCTTCCAATGATTATGGTGACCCTAAGGCAAACTTATCATTGGGTTTTCTTGGCAAAATTTATTCAGAGGGGGTTTGCCCTTATCTTCTTTTAAAGCTGAAAGCGTGTGATTTGCCTAAAGTCAGCTAGTGGGTTTCTAAGGCTAAGTAGGAATACAAACTCTGATCTCCATCACTCTAACATTCCCTGCTTCCCAGGAGAACCCTTTCCCCACTTTTCCTGTTACCCAAATTTGAGAGTAGAATATGCTTCTCAACTAGAGCGAATGACCACATTCCACTACATGGTTCAGCTGAGAAGCCCTCACTTTGGGAGGGACTGAGATCAGTCATGTGTGAGATGCAAGCACCAAAGAGAACATTCTTACCCTCATAAGTGTGGAAAACAAGGTCGCCTACTTCCTAATTATAAACCCAAAAGCTTAGGATTATCTTCTGTACCCCAGCAAACTAAAATCCATGGCTTCTTGGAGGCAGATGGAAAATTACTTTGTGCCTAGATCGAACAAAACAAGCTGTTATTGGTTGTTTCGGGTCTAAGCACTGCAAGTACCTTTGCTTCCTACTTGAAACTGACATTCTTACTGCCACTCTGTAGCTGGTTGGCATGTTGCTTCATTTAACCAGTGTAAACCCCTCACACTTTTGTGTGTGTTGTCCATGAATTTGATAGTTTTTCTTAGGCAAGGAAAAATTGAAGGTAGTCTTGTTATATCTTCTCTGAAATATGGCCTATACTTTACCAGGGCAATAAAACAACCTAACTCCAGCTAAAGCAAAGCATCCTTATTGAGCTGTCAACAGAAACCCACCCAATTCCAGAGAAGAAATGAGTACACTACAAGCTCTGACCACTAGGGATCTGTGGCTGGAAATGGCCCTGTCTAAAACCCTGGAAAACTATCCCCAGTCGACGTAGAGGGCTGGGATGGTGGAGAGATGTAACCCTCTTCATCTTGATGATCCATGCTGTTCGGAGTTGATGGGAATTGGAATGCAGCAACATTTGGAGAACCATAGGTTTCCCATCCAGGGTAGAGAGCAGCACCTCTTAACAATCTTTTGTGGAGGAATGCCAGGCCTTTTCCCCAATATGCCAAGGACTGCCATTATATTTGTGCCCATTGCTAAAACCATTATTTCCTAGAAACATGAAGAAATTGGTAGACAATGGCATACATTTGGCACTGGTCCGTGGACTACCACTTTGAGTAGCACTGGCATAGGGTTCGATGGACTAATAGACCAACTTAGTTTAAGGTAGTTTCTTGTGTCTTTATCTTTTGCCCTGTGAGTTAGGGACCTGGTGGCCACAGGAACTGCAATGACCAACATTTATCTGAGCCTTCACTGGTCTATTGCCAAATCAACATAATATCTTTATAATGAGAAGATTTCCATCCTAGCAATAAAGAGAAAAGTCTTCTTCTAGGAGCTATTAAATGATGTTTCCCTCTTGTGATTCCTATTTTCCCCTTTCCTAGCCTGTTCACAGCCCTTGTTTGGGTTGGGTGGGGGCAGAGGGAGAGTCTACCAGCATTTTTTCTGCCTTAAGAAGGTAAAAAACAAAAACAAACTGGAGACAATGTCCCTGACTGGCAGGTCCTGAAATTATTGATAAACACTCATTGGCCACTGGAGCTTAGTGAATTGCCAGCCAAGCAACCCCAGTGGATTTCTCTCTTGCCAGCATCATTTTTCTTAATGACAGGGTATTCAGGAGGAGCTGGGCTGGGGTTTAGCTTCTCTGTAACTTTCCTCCCCCTTCTATGCATCATTTGTTCTAAATGATCTTCTATGCTTTCAGGACAGGTAGGAGGGAAACAGGAAATAATGCCCATAATTGTTCTTTTCTGGTACTCCATACAGAGGATCGGAGACAAGGGTCAATTCAGGTAGCGCAAAGTTAGACAATCTGGGTGGTTCATAATAATAGATAGTGGGCAATTTACTTAGAAACAAAGGGCAAATCGAGGACATTTATCTCATAAAGTGCAACAGATAAAGTACTTCGTGTTTGATTATGAGTCTCTTTCAGGATATAAAATCCAGATCAGTCATGCTCCCTCTGTTTGGGTCCTAAACCTTCTTCTCTCCCACACATTCTGAGTCTAGGTTTCCAGTTGTAAAATAGCAGCAATCTGCCCTTTTCATAGATGCTTGGAAGCATAACTGGGTGTTTCAGAGTTTGCACTTTAACATATTGATTAGGTTGGAGAGCTATCAACCTCGGGCTAAGATGTAAGGCAGATAAGGGCGGGGGGAATATGTGGATAATAGCAAATGCCATTGAAATGAATAACTTTTACTAGAAGTTACAATGGATTCACCCTGTAGTACCTAGAAAATTCCTAGAGAGGCATCCTCTTTAGGGATTTTTAATTCATCCAGGCTGACGCCATGATAATTTCCGGCAGAAATATACTGTAGAATCAGTTGGAGAGCCTAGAAAATTCATAGAAAGGACATACATTGCTGAATATGGGCAGATAAATCATCCTTACTGGTCCCTTGGGTGCAGGGTTCATACTATACATAATTTTCCTTCTTGGGGATCAGCTGAAGAGGAGACATTTTCTGCCCTGTTGTGCTGTACTAGGCAGGGAGGCTTAAATATCTCTGTTCAAATTGCCACAACAGGGATATAGAAGAGGAGATCTCTCAAATTCAGCTAAGTAGTATAGACAGCTCGAGTCTTCATCTCTAGTGGACCACAATGCAAAGTAAAGAAGTAGAGTTCACAGGAAAGGGATGTGTGCTGATTTGGGGAAACCTGGAGGGATGGTCAGACCCATCAGTGCCTATAATAGCTTGGCTTTGCAACAGCACTTTGTTGAAGGCAAATGGAGCATCCATCCCACAGTGTGACATGTTTGTTGCAATCTCATCAGAAAAGCTTATAGGTAATACAGCTGTTTCCAAGGTGACACTTGGAGTCCAGGGGAAACATAGCAAATAAATCAATTATTATATAATAAATAATAAATAAATATTAGGTGCCCCCTGGTGGCTCAGTGGGTTAAACCACTGAGGTGTTGAACTTGCTGAATGAAAGGTCGGTGGTTTGAATCTGGGGAGTGGGGTGAGCTCCTGCTGTTACCCCCAGCTTCTGCCAACCTACCAGTTCGAAAACATGCAAATGTGAGTAGATCAATAGGTACTGCTCCAGTGGGAAGATAACAGTGCTCCATGCAGTCACGCCGGCCACATGACCTTGGAGGTGTCTACGGACAACGCAGGCTCTTCGGCTTAGAAATGGAGATGAGCACCACACCCCAGAGTCGGACACGACTGGACTTAATGTCATGGGGAAACCTTTACCTTTACTTTAAACTGAGCAGATTGAAATTTTGAGAGTGGCTCAATAAAAGGCAGCTTCATACATTTTCAGCCAGCTATAGGACTGAACCTGGAGCATAGCAAAGTGTGTTTTAAAGCTCTCCTGACTCTTTTGGTTGCTTCCTTTTTCTTCTATGCAATGATGACTGTAAAGCTGTATGTTTTTTAAAAAGTGTAGAACAGCCATGAAGCTAAAGAGCAGAGGTCAGGAAGGTCAGGAAGGAGTCTTCCTAAACACCAGGCCATTTTATTCCTCTTCTACTGGAAATGGCCACAGCCAAAGGGGAAAGTGCCTAAAAATGATTGCAGCAGATTGCTGTTGTAATTGTAGAAGAAGAAAAGTACTGCCGCTACACTGAAGGTTGAACTAATGTTTTTGTGTGTGTCAGGAATGACTTGAGAAACTGCAGGTCATTTCTGGTGTAAGAGAATTGGCCATCTGCCCGGGGGCTGCCTGGATGTTTTTGATGTTTTACCATCCTTGTGGGAAGCTTCTCTCATGTCCCCACATGACAGAGGGAGCTCAAACCCTCTCTCCTCGGATTCGAACTGCTGACCTGTCAGTCTGCAGTCCTGCTGGCACAAGGATTGAAACTATTTTTTCCTGACATGGAAAAAAGTACTACGCTGTTTATATTTGTTTTTCTTTTAAATGCTTTTAATTTTATCGATAATTTAATTACATTTTGAACTCTTGTATGATGTAAATATTTCAACCGCACATGTTTAAATTTTTGGAAGTTGTCTTTTGTCCCAGATCAGGAAAAGGTTGAGATATTAAACAAACAAACAAACAAACAAATACATAAATAAATAAAATGCACATAAATATGTCAAAGCAACAGGGAAGCAGAAACAAGCCAAGCATTGGGTTGTTGTAGGTTTTTTCAGGCTATATGGCCATGTTCTAGAGGCATTCTCTCCTGACGTTCCGCCTGCATCTATAACAAGCATCCTCAGAGGTAATGAGGCCAAGCATTGGTTCAAAGGCCTAAGCAAATATTTTAAAAGGTTTGGGAACACTGTTACTTAAATATCAGCAATGCTATAATGTGAGCAGACTAGTGGATACTTCAACACATCATGGAGAAGGGGTTCCTAATGAGGTTAAAAGTCAGACAGGCTCATAGGGAAACAGGTAATGAAATCAGTGCTCCAGTACCAGACTCCGCAGATTAGAGACCATTTTGTGTTTTACTACAGCCCCTTCCACACAGCTGAATAAAATCCCACATCATCTACTTTGAACTGGAATATATGGCAGTGTGGACTCAGATAACCCAGTTCAAAGCAGATATTGTGGGATTTTCTGCTTTGATGTTCTGGATCAAATAGCTGTTTGGAAGGGCCCCGAGAAGAAAAGTGGTAGTTTATACAGATCTTTGAAGAAAAGCAAAATGTCAGTCTTTTGGTTGCTTCCTTCTTTTCTGTTCGGTAGAATTAAATGCTACCACTTATGCTAAAACTCCTTCTTTGTTTGTATAGCCGCTTAGCAATCAGTCTTGATCTGCATTATTGAGAAGGCAGAGTTCACTTCTCAGTGTATTACACATCCACCAATCTACCCTGGATTTCTTGGTGTAGATACTAATTGCTTGTCTAGAGGAACAAACTTCCTTCTACTGTGCTATTTATTCATGGCCTTAAAAGGTTCTGTATTACTGAAACATGTGACTCATGGTGGCTCGCTATAATTCAAACTAAAATACCAAAATCAATTAAAACGTATTTAGTGGTTAAAAATATAATTAAATCCCAGTAATAAAAAAAGAAACAACATTACAATTTCTTCTCCAAACTGCATAGTAGTTTGTTTTTGTTGTGTGCTATTGAGTCAATCCAGACTTGGGATGATCCTATAGCAAATCTATCACAGGATTTCCTGTGATAGGCTTATTATTTATTTATTTATACCCCACTCTTCAACCACAAAGGCTCTCAGAATGGCTTATACATTGATAGTTTGACATTTCCCTGCCCTTCGGTTTAGAGATGTGATGGGTGGATGATGGTGTATGTCAGGCATTCTCAAACTGCGGCCCTCCAGCTGTTTGGGCCTCCAACTCCCAGAAGCCCTAATGAGAAATTCTGGGAGTTGAAAGCCCAAACAGCTGGATGGTCTCAGTTTGAGGATGCCTGGTGTATATACAAGTCAATACCAGGCTGCCTCTTCACCATTGCAGGGAATCACATTAACCTGAATCCAAAATATTTGTAAACATACACATGGTTTCTTTCCCCCACATAATTATTCCTGCCTCCCCTGCCTCCAGACTCGGCTTTGGGAAAGACTCATTCTTTGGGAAAGGATCACATTCCTCCACACTTTCTCCCCTGGCATTCTCTCTCTCTCTCTCTTTCTCTCCTGGAGCCCAGCAAATACCCTATTACAGTTGTCATGGAAATTAGAAAGTGTGTCTGTTTGAATTTCCTCAGCGCAGGCCTGCTTGTTCCCAGCGGTTGCTACATCAGACAGCCTCTGGCAGTGCTAATGCGGGCGCCACTCTCATTAGATGGCTGGGATGCTCAGTGGGCAGCCACCATCGCCCCCTCCCCAGCCAGACTGGCACTGAGGACCCAGGGCCACAATTGAATGTGTCAGGCTTCTTTAAGCCAGAGAAAGTGAAGATGTTTCACCGCAAACTGAAAGGTGCGATTAATCAGTGCAGGTCCCTAGCGGATCCTGGCCCTGTCAGGCACAAAAAACCACATACATCACAGCAGGGAGAGAAAGCGGGGAAGGCTGGGTGTGAGGGCTTTTATTTGAAAAAGTTCTTTTGGTCCCTTTCACTTCCATGCAAGCTTCTGGCACCGATGTGATCTGAAACTCTGGAGTACAGCTGGGCAAATGAGGGGCCAAGAGGAGCAGGAAGCCTGCACCATCCGCCAGGTATCTTCCACAGAATAATGAGCTGTTGCGATTGAAGGGTGGCAAGATGGAGAGGCAGGTATAGCACCCTGCTTTTCTATGTATGCTGCCTGGATTCATTGCTTTCTGATTTTTGATGTGGAGTGTGTTCAGTGGGACAACGCACACGCTCTGCCATCCAAGGGAGGGGGAAGGCAAGGGGGAAGCAAAACCGACATCACATATGTAGCCATCGAGGAGAGATTGAACTACAGGCCTTTCAGCAAAGTCACTAGCTTGGGGCTAGGCTTTTGTTCCAGAGCTGTTTAAGACATTTGTAGGGCTTGGGATGGAACCGGGACCCTTTCATGGATTAATGGATGGCATGTAAGAAGTGGGTCACCAAACTGCCAAGGAAATGAAGGAAGAAACATTGAGGACCAGATGGATGGAGATGGGGAAAGAGAAGTGTTTGTGTTTTTGTTCAAGAATAGCAAAAGTGCGCCAGTCAGAAAGAAAAAATCACAAAAATCACAACAAACCCCACCAAAACAGTTGCATACTTTGGGGTGGGCTCTTCTGATCTTGACAAAAATATGGGTTGAAGGTGAGGATGAGGCAGAGGCAGACAGCCATGGCTCTAGTCCTTTCTGCAATGGCAGCAAAGAATGGAGAGCAGAGTTTCTCAACCTGGGGGTCGGGATCTCTGGGGGGGGGGTCATGAGGGGGTGTCAGAGGGGTTGCCAAAGACCATAAGAAAACACAGTATTTTCTGTTGGTCATTGGGGTTCTGTGTGGGAAGTTTCGCCCAATTCTATCGTTGGTGGGGTTCAGAATGCCCTTTGATTGTAGGTGAGCTATAAATCCCGGTAACTACAACTCTTAGATGTCAAGCTCTATTTTCCCCAAACTCTACCAGTGTTCATATTTGGGCACATTAAGTATCCATGCCAAGTTTGGTTCAGTGAATGAAAATGCATCTTGCATATCAGATATTTACATTACGATTCATAACTGTTGCAAAATGATGGTTATGAAGTAGCAACTAAAATAACATTATGGTTGGGGGTCATCATAACATGAGCAACTGTATTAAGGCATCACGGCATTAGGAAGGTTGAGAAAAACTGATGTAGAGGATGAAGATTTTAAAGAAATATGGGAAGCACGGGGAGGCTCATCAAAATGATTGCTTCAGATGGGTTGGGCATATTGCAGACCTATAGAGTACAAGTTGTGATATGAAAGACGAAAGAGACACCTGGGACAGCAGCGAATGCTGCTTAAATTGTCCTTCTCCAATATAAGCCAGGCTTTTTTGGGGGGGAGGGGGTGCTCTGAGTGTCTTTGATTGCAGCTGTTATACTCCACAGAGAGTAGTCAGCCTGAGGGGGGTGGTGGTGGTCCAATACACCTGCAAAACCACAGGCTGGGGAAGGCTGGATCAAGTTCTGTACAAAACAAGAGGCAGAGTGCCCAATGCCTCATAGCCATGTGCCAGCTGTCTGGAAAGGGAAAGGAAAACCTCTTTTTTTAAAAAAGCAGCCCTGCATGGTAACCAGATTTATGTGGGCGATAAAATGCTAGAACATAGAAGAGACAGGTTTAAATTAAGATTGCCACTGAATTGCTCCTAAACTCAAATTCAGGTCAGCATAATTCAGGATTCCGTTAATGTAGAGTTGTGTTCTCAGATTATGGGGATGTTTGCTAAAACTCGCAATGCCCTTTGTAGTGTGGCATTACTGGGTTGGTAGATGCTCTCTCAAATACTCAAATTATTGCGAATTCTAGCAATATCATGATGGAGACTTATTGATCATAGAATCTAAAGATGACAGAATCTATGGTGCCATAAGGAACCCACCTGAAGATGAAAATGAATGAAAGAATCCGAAATATGGCAGAGCAAAGAGCGAGAGTCAGAACTCCAGAAAGGTGGATGAACCTCCTGATAATCTGTTGAAATGGGTGCTTGATTACTGGAGAATTCTAAAAGCGGCGGCAAGCCATAAAAACTCCCCACTGCTCTAAATGACCATGACGCTATCTCATCCATGGAAGGGAATTCTGTCCTTCTCAGACAAACTAGTCTGGAAAGGCTCTAACTTGAACGGCTTGATTAGAAGTTGATTGTTTCCTCTTATCACTTTCCCAATATGAATGCATCCACTTTACAGTTATAGCATTTTGTTATCACCATGTAATCTGGGATTTGATGCTTTTCCAACATTTTGAATTCTCTTGTTTGGAACTCTAGTCCACTTATTTCCCCAATACAGCACTGGAGCACTTCAGTAGAACAGTCTAAGTGCCTCATGAAACTATAAATCCCACAATTCCATACAAGTTAAATTCCAGCTGAAATGGTATCATCTCCCTTACAGGACTACTGTGAGGGCTTAAATGAAACATTTAAGCCCTCACTACTTCAACTACTTGTCAACATTTTTACAACACTGCTTTCTGGATGGGTAATATTTTTTATGGTTACCCACTATAGCAGTGGTTCCCAACTTTTTTTTATTGACCAGTGACCACTTTAACCAGAGACACCTCTCCAACATTAGTACCAAAAGGGCTACAAATCAGTTTTTGGTCAACTTTAGATTTGGTTTGGTTATTTAGGGTGCTGATTCAGAAAATTGGATTGGATAGACCACATCAGCTCTAGTTTCTGATACAGAACATATGCCATCCAGTAGTCACCATCTGCTCGCTCACAGAAAACCATATTTAATAATCTAAAGCTGATGTGGTAGTAATAATATTTCATGGGCAGTCAGCCCCTCCCCTCCCAACATCCCTGTTGTCTTGGCACTACAAGAGGGTTTCATAAGACCAGTCACTCTTGATGTCATGTGGTTTCGAGGCAACGGTTTAGTAAGTGTGAGCTCACGAACCATATTTTTTGTTCTTGGGGACCTCTGGTGGTCCATGGACCACAAATTGGGAACCACTGCACTATACGAACTAGTGTTGCCATAACTGTTGCACTTTGCTCTCATTCACAGGGAGACAACTGGTCTGTGTATTTTGTGATGGCTGTTGCCACACTGGGCCACTGGCCCACTTATGCTGTTACATATTTCTCCCTTCCCCTCTTTCTCCATGGTTGCCTTCATTACTTCCCCACTCCCTGCTCCAGGCACTGTGTCCCAGCTCCTCCTCCTCTCTGTTCACCACATTAATACAACGAGGAGCCTTTCTCCCATCTTTCCGTCTCAGTGCCACACATAAAAGCAGCCCTGATGGCCGTGGCATGATAGCGGAGCCAGAACTTAATTTCACAGCATTTTTCACATAATACTCCATAAAACTGAACAAATTTGCTGGAGTCCAAATTCCATCTCATTATGCAGAGTCGGTGCAAAAGCGGAACCCTTTTAGATTCCAGGGCTGGAAGGCCCACTGAGGGGATGTTACAGAAGAAGGGGGGGAAATAATTAATTAGGTGCCGCTCTGTATCTTTGATCCTCCATCGTGAGACACATTAAATAAAATGCCTAGCTCATGAATATCAACATGGCACAGAGTGCATGTGCATATTGTGTGTGTGTGCGTGCGCAAGATTTATTTATTTATTTATTTACTGCGCTTATATACCGCAATTCTCAGCCCTAGGGCGACTCAAGATCCTCCCTAAGAGATTTAAAGTGAGTCTCAAGTCAAAAATAATTTGGATGGATGGCACCAGAGACTGTGTATGGGATGTGTGTGTGATAATCCTTTCTTTAGGTAGGTGCTGCAGATATATAACAGGGCTCACTGAAGAGTCTGCGTCCATAGGTAAAATAGCAAGTGGAGCAGGGAAAGCTGTCTGTCATCTAGCTGAAGGATACAGGTTGGGGCCTATAGGTTGAAGGCATGCTCTACATTCAGAAAATCTCTAGGACAAACGTAATGGCTTAACTGGGAGTTATGAAGCCTTCTGATCCATGTTTGGCAGCCTGGTATGACAAGGTACTTGGGGATGTACAAGGAAGGCAGAAGCATTTCAAAAGAAAAAGAAAGAGAAAAAGAAAACCCAAAGTATTGGTACAACTTTGCCCATCCAGGCATTCCATTGGTTTTGTTATTTTTAGTATTTATTTATTGAAATATTCCCACCTTATATCAAGAGATCTGAGGACAGCTGGCAATTACATTAAATCAAGTTAACCAGTGTGAAACAATAAAAATCAATTAAATTAACTAAAAGCACATTAAACATAATAATGAATTCAAAACAGGCTAAAAGATTTTAAAACTATGTACACAAGTAACCAAGATGAATTGTTGTAGGTTTTTTCGGGCTATATGGCCATGTTCTAGAGGCATTCTCTCCTGACGTTTTGCCTGCATCTATGGCAAGCATCCTCAGAGGTAGTGAGGTCTGTTGGAACTAGGAAAATTGGTTTATGTATCTGTGGAATGACCAGGGTGGGACAAAGAACTCTTGTCTGCTGGAGCTATGTGTGAATGTTTCAACTGACCACCTTGATTAGCATTTGATGGCCTGGCAGTGCCTAAACATGAATCAAGGAACATGAAAGGCACTGCAGACTACTTCGACCAGAAAAGTCAGCCATAGCAGAGCACCTGATGAACCAACCTGGACACAGCATATTATTTGAGAACACAGAAATGCTGGACCACTCTCACAACCACCATGTCAGACTACACAGACAAGCAATTGTCTGTGTGGACAATTTCAACAGAAAGGAGGAAACCATGAAAATGAACAAAATCTGGCTACCAGTATTAAAAAAAACCTCTAAAATTACAACAGCAAAACAACAGAGGAAAAACAATCAGGGACATCTTATCACCTCTCAACAAAAGATTGCCCCAGGCACTGCCAGTGCCATTCCACCTAGATATGTCTCTATGGCATCCACAAGCAAGAGTTTCTAGCAGTTGTTTACCATAAAATCAAGCCAATTTCATTAGGACCATTTGATTAGGGGTAGGAAATATGAGGCTCTCCAGTAGTTGCTAGACTGCAATCCCCACCATAAATTAAGTACAATGTTCATATCCTGCCCTGTATCTGAAGTTCTCAGGTTAGCTTACAATAAAATCAACTTAATAAATAATGACTAAAGTTTCAGAGGTTAAAGTTTAATCTATATTAAAGAGATTTTAAATTTGAAAGCACATTAAATACCGTATTTACTTGATTCTAATGCTCACCTTTTTTACTAAATTACCTTCCCAAAATTAGGATAACATGGTAAATACTTTTTTGGGCTTCAGAATTTTGAAAATTGAGGTGCACATTAGATTCGATGGCACATTCGACTCAAGTAAATATGAGTAAGTTTTTCATTTAAAATGGGTTTAAACCACCCTGAATAATATGCCTATAAAATATGTGGAGCTCAGATAAAATCAATTTTGTCTGAAGGCTTTCATAAAAAGCCAAGTTTTAATTTGGCACCAAAGTGCCTCTAACTTCCACCATTATTGCCTATATTGAATTACTACAGCTGATGGCAATAGCAGTCCAACTTCATTTGAGAGACCAAAGGTTTCTCACCCTTGTGTTGATGATAAGTGCACTTTTTACAAGACAGTCCATCATTAGTGTTGCAGCTTGTGCTTCCAAATTTGAATAGTTTTGGAGCCTCCTAGGAAATTAAGGGTGCGCTAGTACTATAGATTCAACACAGTTTGACACCACATTGAGTATCATGGCTCAGTGCTATGGAATCACAGGACTTGTAGTGTTGTGAGGTACCAGCACTTTTTAACAGAAATGATTAAAGAACTTATAAAATTCTGACTCCCATGAATCAGTAGCATTGTCCCATGGCAGTTAATGTGATGTCAAACTGCATTAATTCTATAGTGTAGCTGGACCCCAAGTCTCCAGACAGCTGCACTTACACTCACTATAAAGTACGTTCACATGTTTACAAGGAGAGCTAAAGACTGAACCTGATTTTACACCATTTATCTGAGCATGTTTTTTATGTGATTGTTAAATTCTAATTTCACTCCCATAGTTAATTTCAGTGAGATCCAAAAGTCAGACAACTGTGGCAGTAGCAGTTGATCATTAGCATCAGTCTACTGGCAAATTCTTCCTCACGGCTTCACAAGGGCAAAAAAGACATGGGGACAGCCACTAAAAACATCTTGAAGAAGATTGTAATTCATGTTTGACAAGAATTATTATCAGTTATTAAATTTATTGTGGTTGGCAATACTATAGGTATTTTGGACTCTGAAAGGAATGCCAGATTGTGCATTCACTAGCTCATTAGAGTTCTTGTTACTCTCTTTGGAATATATTCCCTATTGTTCCCAGCCACAGTGGCTGTATTGGGAACCATTCAACAAATAATAAAAGGATTTTGTTGAGAGGACGGGACTCCTACAATTCAAACTGCCAACATGGCTATTGGCTTGGTGATTCCAGGTGCCATCATTCAAAAACATTGCTTAAGGATTCCTTAAGGACATCATTCTGTGGGAGACTGATGTGGGGTGTAGTATATCTGTATAAAAACAGGTGCCAAGACTGCAGAAATGAAAATATACCAAACCATAAAGTCAGAGTTGGAAGATAGCCTGAGCACCATCTAAATCCATCCTGATGTGCAGGAATATACAATCAAAGCCATCCCAATAGATGGCCATCCATCCTTTGTTTCAAAAATTCAATCCATTGTCATCCATGAATTGCCTTGGTTCCAAAGCTTTCTGCTGTTGATCCTCAGATCTTACTCTTCTATCTGAAATGTAAACCAGGGCCCTTTGGAAGTCTGACCCCAGTCACTGCCTTTTCCTTACAGTGACATTGGTGCTCTGTTTACCTCCCTGGCAGTGAATATAAAACTGAAGAGGCTTACAGTGATAATCCTCACAGGAGAGATGGGTCAGCCGCAACACACTACAGTTAGATTAAAAACTTCCAAACCAAACCACCCTGCTGAGGAAAGAGTGTGAGAGCTATTTTGCCTGATGAAATTAATTAATCTCCAAGCCAATGAGGATGTTCTCACCTATTCTTTCCTTAATCCATAACCCTGAAATTATGGCATCTGTTCAATACAGATGAAATTAATTACCTTGAGAACTAGGCAACAGGTTGCACTTCTAATGCCCCACTTATCACATACAGTAATCAAAGCTGCAAAGTGCTTCCCCAAGCAGAGCTGGGAGCAGGCGTCCTGGGATTGTTTGCATCAGACATTAAATCCCAGGGCAGCTTTCCTCATATATCTGGCACAGCAGCCCCATCCTGTTAAGTAAAGCTTTCAGTCTGTCAGTCATGGAGGAAATGTGCTAGCAAGGATGGAGGAGAGGAATCGGAGCCATAGGAATGATTTGCAGTAGAAGACATTCAGTTTTTGAGAGGCCACGATGTCAGAATAAGGAACTTGTGCTGCATTCTCGATCCGAGGCTGGATCTAGGGCTAAACTCTTACATTAAGATTCATCCACTCATTCTTACCCCATTCTCACAGTGTGTGAGAGAGTTTGTGCATGTGAACTTGGGTCATGAAAAAGAATAATCAAATCAAATCAAAACATTTATTTCGGTCATTGACCAGCACAGGAAATAGTGTCACATTTCCTTACAAACCTGGCATGTTTGGTACATTAAAAATATAAATACAACTACTAAAAACACAATATGGGTGAGGGAGCAGAAGGGGAAACAGGGTAAAAACATACAATGTCCAGATCCATCACCAAATTGTAGATTCAGGGAAGACGATTACTGGACACACAGTTGACTTTTGGAACTAGTCATTCCCTGGCGGATTTTGTATGCTGCTGCACAAAACTTTGCGACATTGTAGGTTGTAGCTGAATTAGTATCCGCAAGTAGCAGGGAGGTATAAAATTGTCCTGAATGGCCTGGGTGCTTGTCTATCAGGGGTAAGATAAGCCTGGCACGGGTATCCCTGTAGAACGGACACTGAAGGAGCACATGTTCTATTGTTTCCACATGGCCCGAGTCACAGGGGCAGAGTCTCTCTGGGAAAGGGATCTTCCGGTAGCGGCCTTCGAGTACAGCTGATGGGAGAGCGTGGCATCGGGTCAGGGTAAAAGCCCTCCGATGAATAGGAACCTCTAAGTATGTTAAATATGCCATAGGGGAGGCAAGGTATCTGCTGTCTTCACTGACAAGAAAGGTTGGAGCCGAGGCCAGATCTAGTTGGCGCTCTGTGTCTGTGATACGTTGTTTAATAAGTGCTTTGGCTTGATTGTAATCCATAGCTAATAGTAGACCTGGAGAAAATCCCAACGAGGAGATTTTGGATGCTACCGCCTGCTTCCATGTGGATTGGAAGTCATCCTCCATGGTTAGTGGGGCAAGGCCAAGGGGTGCACAGGACAGTCTGAGCCAGAGGTTAAGTATGGCCACCCACACCCTGGCCTCCACTCTCATAAAACCCGTCTCTAGTCGCAGGGTGGCATTAGAAACACATTTAGGTACCTGCAAGGCCGATCTCAGAAACTTGGACTGAACCACCTCTAATGGGGCAAAACTGGGGAAGGGGCCCAGCTGAGCACCATACAAGAGTTGGGCTGAAAAAGAATAAGGAAAGCTAACAGGAGCTGCAATTGGAAGTAGTTTGACTCTCATGGATAAATTAGGGCTAAGGAAGAAGAAGGGAGGAGAGCAGTGACGTTGGATCTGTTTGTCTGACAAGAACAGGGAGAGGGTGGCAACAACACACTCTTGGGCCTGTTGATGAGGTCATGTTCCACCACCGCTAGCTAGTGAGAAGATCACATGTTGAGGGCTATGGGTATATGTCCAACTTTCTGTCCTACGTTTTGGGTATTTCATAGAATAGTCCAAAACTTCTAAAACTGTAATCCCATTTGGGGTGTGTAAAAAAGTGAGAGGAAGAACTAAGCTGGAAAGCTACTGATCTCTGCACAGAACATTAATGCATAGATACAAAATATATATTTTGCAATCCTAAAAAACAAACAAACAACCACTGCTGATACATCTGCCTGACCCAAGGCTCTTCTGTAGTAGAAGGCTGCTTCCTGCATGAATTTCACACATCTTTTCTGGACATGCAAAGAACATTCAACTACAGTACGAACCCCAGATCCACAGAACTTCACTTGGATATGCAAAACCATGGATAACTGCAAATCCTGTTGAAATTAAGGGCTTTTGGTCCAAGAAGAATTGGAACACCTAGAAAATGCCTAGAGGCTCAGGCCATGTTTAGTCTTATGTGGATAAATGAAACTGTGGGTACTGGCCCCAAGGAAGTGGTGGAGAGAGGTATATATCTGAAAACACATAGTTAACATGTTCTAAGGAGCTTCTGCTATCCATGTTCCCTAAGACGGCTTCATTTTGAGCAGTCTTAAGTACATAAAAGATTATGCTTTCTAGTGTGGAGGTTTGATTTTTCTGCAACATGAGAAATAGCCATTATGGAAAAATGCCCAAATTCATCTTAATCAAAATCAAACAATGATGCATACTCTCTGGGTTCTTTCATCTCTTCAGGCAAAATGAGGCCACTGATCATAAAGTTGCGGAAAGACTTCTGTTTTCTTCACAATGGAAAGAAAAAGGAACTACTTACTTAGGCGATCTCTCGTAGCTTGAGGCTGATTGTCTTCCAGATGTGGTGTCTTAGCGGTGGGTACATAGTTGGATGTGGAGCCCTATTCTTGATCTATATGTTCTCCCGCAGTGAGGGCATTGGTTTCCAGATGGAAGGCGGTCCTGGTCAGGATTGACATGCCTTCCTCTTGGCACGCTTCTCCCTTTCACCCTCTATTCATGCCTCTTCAAATTTTGCAGCACTGCTGGTCACAGCTGACTTTCAGTTAGAGCACTCAAGGCTTCCCAGTTCTCGATGTCTATGCCACAGTTTTTGAGGTTGGCTTTAAGCCCACCTTTAAATATCTTTTCCTGTCCACCAAGATTACATTTTCAATTCTTGAGTTCAGAGTAGAGTAACTACTTTGGGAGATGGTGATTGGGCATTCGGACCATGTGGCCAGTCTAGCAGAGTTGATGGCAGAGGAGCATCGCTTCAGTGCTGGTGGTCTTTGCTTCTTCTAGCATGCCGACATTTGTCTGCCTGTCTTCCCAAGAGATTTGTAGGATTTTTCAGAGGCAGCGCTGATGGAACAGAGACTAATCTATAAAAATATCCCTGATAGACAAGCGAAACTAGTAAGTTGCTTCTTAATGGTACAAATCTGTTCCGGAGTTGAAATAATAAATACTTAGAATGCCATTCCTGAGACACAGCTTCTGGTCTCCTCATTTACACATCCTCCTTGCCTTGGTTTGCTTTCTAGCCATGACACCTTTCAGGCTCTGTGTAGGCTGCCTTGTGAATAAAGAAAGTATCCTTGTATTATCCTTGTATTATCTCCTGTTCAGAAGCCTGGGCAATGAATTTGCATTGTGCTCTGATCTTCTGCTGGCTTCTGTGTGGCCTGCTCCTCCCCCCCCCCTCACGCTCCACCTGTTGATCTTTCCCTCGCTGTCCCTGATCCTCGCCTTCCCCAGGCAGGGCTGCCACGACTGAAGGACACTCTCCTTCCTGCACTCTGGCTCAGGCAGACCGGATGACTTTGAGGGAAGAGAAAAGGTCCTCATCAGAATGGAACAGGAGCCTTTACCTCTGGGTACAGAATAACAGTGATTTACTTTTTTATTAAAGTCCCCTTCTGGGGAGTTAGAGAGACACAGTAAGAGGACGTGAGAGGGAAATGTGATCAAGAACGTGGTCCCTTGATGGAGCTGAAAAGCAGGAGAAGTGCTGGGAAGGAGCATGTACTTCACACTGGGGGAGGGACAGGGTAGACAGGGAGACAGCTGCCCATGTGAAGGAAGACAAGCATTGCAGTCATGGGGAGTGTGCAAAGTATCTCACAGAATGGGATAGATCACACTACAATCCCTCATGATCTGGAAAATCAGTGAACCAAAGATTTTTTCTTTTTTGGCAGTGTTTGCAATAAGTGAGCAGTGAATTTGGGGCAAGGGTAGGGTCCTTTCTCCAGCCTTTGGGGCAGAACATGGAAAAGTAACTTTTGGGGCAGAACATGAAAAAGCCTGTGTGAGGCTGGTGGAACTTACAAGCCAAAATGTCTGGAGGATCAAAGGTTTCCCAGTCTTAGTAAATGGCAAATCATCACTTTTTTTCTCCAACCCCCAAAGGCATATTCCTGGCATTTAAACCTTCAAGGCTTTCGTGTCAGCTGTGGATGTGGCCATGGAAAAAATAAATGACCCCACATCTAATTTCTGGAGGGGGTGGGGATTATTTCTGACAAGACTGCAAAAGAAGAGGGACAGAAAGAATGAATCAATTTAAACTTGAGAAAAGTGTCCCCGCCCCAATTAATTGATAGTGTGGGGCCATCTTTGCTAAAATCACAATATGAAAGATCATTCTTTCTCTTTTTGTAAACTTGTCAAAATGCAAGCTCCCTTCCAGCCATTAGATGAATGCAGAATGTTCCATGTGCTCCAGCCAGTTTTAAAAATGAGAAGGTTGTTGACACAGTTATTTATGTAACCCCTTAGTTGGTCCCATCATCTATGTACAAAAGCAAGGGAGGGGAAAGTGTTAAGAATGTCTCCTTGCCTGCAGGTAACTGCTATACTGAATACTGGAGGCAGTTCTCTGTCATTTTGTTGCTGTGATGGTGGTGGTGGTTGTGTGCAATCAAGCTGGCTGAAACTTACAGTGATCCTATGTATGAAAACCCTCCAAGATATCCTGCTCAGGTCTTGCAGCCTGAGGGCCATGGCTTCCTTGATTGAGTCTATCTGCCTGGCTGATATTGTGAGGTGTTAACATTAAGAAAACACTATATAGAATTTTTTCCTGAAGATTTGATCTAGTCTTTCCCAACTCAGGCAAATAATAATCAGACTATCATAATGCACATCCAGTCTAGGGAAGATGGGAGCGGTGGATGCAAGCTGCTTTAGACCGTGTTGGCATAAGCAATATCTCCTCTTCTGTCATCACATAGAGAAATTGTCTTCTGATAAATGGATGCAACGCCTAGGCAGGCTCTTTCCCTATTAGTGCAATCTTGTCTATTCAACTTCTTTGTAATCTGCTGGAGTGGAGAATATTTTTCTTCCTCGCATACTTTTTCTCTCTTGAAACTTTCATTATTTTGTTTCAGGGAATTAATACAGAACAGTAACAACAAAATACAAGAAAGAGGGCCTAAAGCCTCCCCTCTAGACAGAGTACACACCCCATTTCAAAGAAGTGCTTTCAGTTATACTCATAGAAATAAGAGGCAATGACTTGAACACAAATGTATAAATGTTGTTCAGCATTTAGCAGGGAGAGAAGGTGGTTTTGTAATTTTGGGATTGAATGGCAGAGAGAAAATTCTATAACTAGAAGTCAGCATAGCAGGAATTTATTTTCTTTTCACTTCCCAGTGGAAATTCTGAGTCGTAGTATGTGAATTTCTCTACTATTACAAAGTCTCATGTGTTCCCTGCAACAAAGGAGAGCTTTGTCTGAAATTCCATCTTCTAGCCGGTATAGATTTAGTCACCATTAGAAGGAAGAAAATGTAACCTTTCTGCTACAAGCGATGAGATCATCAGACTCAAAATGTTAAAGCAGTAATTCTCAACCTGTGGGTCCCCAGATGTTTTGTCCTTCAAATCCCAGAAAATCTAACTTCTGGTAAAAAACCTGGGGACTCACAGGTTAGTTATATATCTATGGGCCAGTGATGTTATATCTATGTTCCAAAATGCTGGAACTATGGGATACTATCACTAGCTACATATACTGATATGTAACTTAAATTTTACAATCTTTCTTTGCACTGGACAGTCCATTATCTAAATTGTGATTTCTTTTCTCAAAAGGCTCAAGTACCACCTGGGCACAAACCTGAAAACATCAGTTAGCAGAGATAGGAGAAGGGGGAAATGTCTCTCCGTATTGCAATCCATGCATCATTTTCCAAGACTTACATATTTTCTCACAGCCTGCTATTTTCATATAATGCATTTTAGGAGCTTGAAAAAGATTTTGTATAAATGTCTAAGATTTTAGACCAGGTGACAGCAGGAAGACATAGACCCCTTCCACACATATGTGTATTCAATAAAAAGGCAAAGGACAAGGAGGAGATGAGAGAATTTTAATTATGAAACAACGTGGGGGGAAATGTTCACCCTTTTTCTCTAGTGACGCAATCCTAATTGAAATTAATACTCACATCATACTCTGAGAGACTTAGGGTCCTTCCACACAGTCATATAACCCAGGATATCAAGGCAGATAATCCACAATACCTGCTTTGAACTGGATTATGACAGTGTGGAGTCAGATAACCCAGTTCAAAGCAGGTATTGTGGATTATCTGCCTTGATATCCTGGGTTATATGACTGTGTGGAAGGACCCTAAGTCTCTCAGAGTATGATGTGAGTATTAATTTCAATTAGGATTGCGTCACTAGAGAAAAAGGGTGAACATTTCCCCCCACGTTGTTTCATAATTAAAATTCTCTCATCTCCTCCTCGTCCTTTGCCTTTTTATTGAATACACATATGTATCCACTTGGTATATATGGTATGTATTTTCCTCCATGGAACAAACAACAGGTTTAGGGGGATAGTTGCCATTGGGAAAACAGTGCAGGTTAGGAATATTTAGTACTGTGGTCCCAGTTTAAGCCCCTGTGGTAGTTTGGTGGGATATTTAGGATTCTCTGCCAGGCTCTTCATTTGGTGCCTCTGGCTAAACAACCAATGCCAGGAATTGAAGGAATAATGCCATGGCAGTTAATGTGAAATAAGAGTGTTAGAATTGTGCCGTAAGAAAAAAAAATATGGAAGCCCAACTACTCCTCATTGCTACTATTGAATTGTTATTTTTTAAAATGGATGAGCCAATGATGATTCTTTGGCTGTACTGGCACCCATAGCATGGAGAATATGGATAAATGTTTGTTTGTTTGTTTATGTAAATCTAAAATTATTAGATAATAAATATTTTTTAAAGGCTGGTAAGACATTGGATTTCTCTAGTGAACTACTTCAAAGCTATTTCATTGCCTTCTAGTATTAGACTCTGTGCACCTGGAGAGAATAGTGTCTGGAAAGGAAACCAGATGCTAAGGTGAGTAGAGGCTTTTTGTTTTTAACAGTAGTGCAGAAGCTGACATGTTGGCAGGAATAGCTTTTCTCAGCCCTTCATAACAAAGTAGACCTGCCACAATTTCCCTTTCCATCACAAAAGGAACAGAAGCCATGGCTCCTGTGCACTATAGTGAAGCCCCAGTTGCATTGCTGTGAAAGGAACAATGGGTGAAAGGAACAAATTCATTTAAGAGATACCCCCTTCCCCTTCCTCTTCAGTAGACACAAGGCCTTTTTTTACCTCTATATATGCCCCGGTCAGTCACAAATTGGTACTTGCTGTGTGCAGTACATTGCCACTGAGTGGTTTCTTGGGGATAAAGCCTATTATCAACTCATGTCATTTGGCTCTCTGCACGACTATGCTATACTTCAGAAGAAGGCGACACACCGCCCTTCCCTCTTCTTTGTGCTTAGGGCAAATAAAATGCAAAAATATATTTTGCTTTAAAGCACTATATGTTGGCTGCTGGGTTGGAGGGACAAAATGTATCGACTAATGTAGTTTTCTCCTGAAAATTAGTTGGAAAGGAACAACTTGTGTTTCTTGGGCTGCCAGTGTGAAAACTGGAAGGGTCTCCTGTAACCTTAATGATTGTGTGGAAGTGGAAATTTTAGCAGTTATTCTTTGTCACATAAGCAGGTGACAAACAACGCCTGCTGAAATATCCTCTTCAACACTCAGTAAAGGTGAAGAACCCGTATCCAGTTTTTATTCTGGCACCCCTATTTGCTTACTTTGTTTTGTCACAGGCACAGTTTAAAACTCAAAAATAAAAGGGGTCAGAAAGACTAACAGACAACATTTCTATACTTTGTATTTCTTAAAAAAGAAAATGAGTCAAGACTGCCCTTCAGAAATAAACTAACATTGCCCCTGAAAGAACTAGACAGAAGAACTAGATAAAACACCTAGCAATAAAGTTGAGATGGTCCGCATTGTACTATTCTCTATTTCTATGCATGGTTGTCAATGCTGGATAGTAAAAAAAATGAATGGGAAGAAAATAATTTGAAATGCAGTGCTGGATGAGATTTCTGCAGATACTGCAGAAAAGGCAAATAAACAGGCCCTAAAGCAAATCAGCCTGAACTTTCCCTAGTAGCCAAGATGTCTAAATTGAGTCCATATCATGATTCCCTACAAAATTCAATAATGCTTGATAAAGTGAGTGAGAAAAAAAGATCATATTCCAGATTAACATACAAGTCAAGGAAATCTTCTACCATGACTTGGAGGCCTCTCATTCATTGGCTCACCATAAGTTGAAGTCGACTTGAAGGTAGCTAACATATCTCCTTCCTTGTGCCCCAAACCTTACCCCAGACACAACCACTCCTAGAATCCATCACAATTGCTTTCCTTAATGCCAGGCACCACAAATATACAATCCTCATTGCTTTGATACCACTGTATCAAACCACTAGAAATCTTCTTCTACTTTGATTCATGGAGGCTTTCACTGAGGGTGCATCCACACAGCACCCAAAATGTGTGAGCTCACACACTTTTAATGGAGGTGTCCAAATGATGTCTGAGGTAAAAGTGAATTAATTCAGGAAAAAGCAGGTGTGAGCCCTGTGTGGACTGGGCTCCAAGATCACATCACGCCCTGCCACCTCCCCCTCCCAAAAGGGCTAAAAAGTTAAAATTATTTACCTGGCCACCATTAAAGTGCTGCTTATTTATTTATCATGTCAGGCAACCAAACAGTTGTATTACATTTCTGACAGAACAAACAAACATACAAAAGACACAGAGTTTGCAAGTTTGGTAGTTGATTAAATGTCCTTTGACCAGTATCTGGCCACTTAGAGTGCCTCTGGTGTTGCCGCAAGAAGGTCCTCCATTGTGCATGTAGCAGGGCTCAGGTTGCATTGCAGCAGGTGGTCTGTAGTTTGCTCTTCTCCACACTTGCATGTCGTGGATTCCACTTTGTAGCCCCATTTCTTAAGATTGGCTCTGCATCTCGTGGTGCCAGAGCGCAGTCTGTTCAGCGCCTTCCAAGTCACCCAGTCTTCTGTGTGCCCAGGGGGGAGTCTCTGATTTGGTCTCAGCTGCTGCAGCTCTCCTGGTGCGTCATTTCTATGCACCAGGAGAGCATCTAGACACCCACCCCCAAAAGCATGGGTTTTGGAGGGAGGTGTATGGACTCTAACCCACACCCAATCAAGTTTCTTAAACCTGATTGGGTGCAGATTAAAGGTCTGTGTGGAACTGGCCTGAGATTTTCAAGCACAGGCCCCTACGGTGGAACTGTTCCTTCCCTTCTTTCCCTGTCTCCTGGGGTGATGATCTCTCTCCTCTTCCAATCTCCCCCTCCCTCTTCCCTCTCCATACATGTGCACTCACACATTTTGGTTACAGAACACACAGAGAGATCATAAATAACTGTAATACACCTTTGTCTGTGTGCCTTTGGTTCCATCAGCTTCAGTACATCTGCATGCACCAGACATCATGTTCCCAGCAGGAGAAATGGGCAACTGTTTCCAGCATTTTCCTGGGGAGCAGCTCGGCATTGCTGATGTGTGCGCGCCATGCTCTCTTCCAGCAAAGTCATTGGCTTTCTTTGACCTCCAGGGGAAAAAAGAGCCTTCCTCACTCTTCTCACGCATGCTCTTCACCTCTCTCTCTTTCTCTCTTGCCCTGCAGCCCTCAAGCAGAACACTTCTGCCTGCAAGGTTATAGCGTAGGCATCCACAGAGAATCTCTGCACTGCTGCCTAACCTGCGCCAGTCAGGCCCTCTTTCAAGCACATTGGGATATCCTTTTTCGCTGCCAGCATAGTGTGACTCATAGAGGCACAGATGTGTTGCTGCCTAAAGAAAGATACCTGGCAAAATGAAAACAATGAATCCTCTGGGCTTGCTGGAGTCAACACACCTGCAAGTACCTATGGAAAGGGCAACAGCAGGGAGGAGGGGTGGGAAGGTATTCAGTCTTAGCCAGCATGACCTCTCACTGCAGCATACATCAAAGAATTTGGGATCAGCAATTCTATTTTCTACCCAGCTCGTACAAAGAGTCTACATCCAATAGGATAAAAGTTTAACGATTTCTCTTTTTAACAGTCAATTCAATTCCTCCCCTGACGACTTTGATTTTCTGGATTGGTGAAATGCACCTGTACTTATCTGTAAAAATGCTATGAGACCAACCTGCCTCATTTCATCGCATCATTTCTGATGTGCAGGATGTTTCTCTCTCTCTGGGGAACTGTTTGGTTAATCGGTGGCTAGCAACAAGAGGTATTTGCCTTCTCATGAATATGGCAGGGAAAAGTAGGGCAGGGTTCCTGAGCGTGAGTCCAAGACAGCAAGCTCCCAGTGCTACCTGTCAAAGGAGATTGTGCAGCCTGCCCTGTTTGCTTGCTTGCTTACTTTCTTTCTTTTTTAAAAAACTCCCCCCTTAATGGATTTTTAGTCGTAAGAAAAGAGATGGAGGAGCCAGTGGGAAAACATGGGAGTTTACAGACAGAAGATGATGACATGGGCTCAGGATTCCCCATACAATTCTGTGAATGAGTCAGGACAGCTGCACAATAAAATTTTTGTCTAGCAGAACTTCTTTTCTGTATAAAATAGAGGAGATCATTACAGGACATGTTCTCCTCCCCCGTGACAAGCAAGGAGCTTTGGGAATGGAGATTTGTTAGCAGAAGAGCAGGAGTGCTCCTCAGCCTCTATCAAAGACCCAAGATAAATTACCCAGACAGGACTGTGATTTTTCAGCTTTCAGTGGGCAAATTACCTTGCTGAACTGTCCTTGTGTCTACTGTTGTGTCAAGCCCTGTTTTTTTGTGTGATACTGATAAGAGGCCTTTAGTGGAGAGGTGCTGGGGGTAGCTGAGGCAGGACAGCTAGACAGGACAGATCCTTAGAACTTCTTCCTCAGCTGATTTGCCTCCTGAAAATATTTCTTAGGACCATTTTAATTGTTCATTTCCCCATCTGTTCTCAGAAGCTGGAAGCACAGTTTCAAGTTTGTCTCTTTCTCACTAAAAATACAATTCATTCCCACCCCATTTCCGCATATCATTCATCATTCAGAGCATCCAGCCGTGTTTCCACCAGCCTTGTCCTGTCATCTCTTCTCTTTCTCTTCTCACGTCTCTTCATTCTTACTGGGTCTCACATAAGATAACCTCCCAAACCAGAGGGACCAGAACCAGACTGAGGCGAAATGACTCAGTTTGGAAAAAGACTTCAAGAAGCTAAGTATTAGTTAAAAAAAAAAACCAAACAAAAAAACCCCAACATGAGCTGTGTTTTTTTATGCAATGGAGAAATGCATCATGTGTCCACAGGCCTCCAAGGATGCTGGTTTTTATATGAAGATGGTCATTCTTCTTTTGTCTCTCCTATTCTAAGGGTGATTCCTCTGTTCTGTTCTCAGGTGTCATTGGTAAAGCCCAGGGTAGTAGAACCCCCTCAGAAGGTGGGTCTACCTTCCACTTAGGCTTTGAATATGCCACAGCATGTCTCTTTCACAAGTTGCAAATGATATATTCAGTTTTACAACCTCCTCCCCCATTTTGTCTTTTTTATGACTGCAGAAAATCTTTCCAGGTTCTTTCCAACTATGGGCCCTGTGTGGATTGGGCTCGGCGATCACGGAACAGGACTTTCGGGCCCAAACCACACAGCTGTCTCAAGATTTCCAGGCTCCTGGAGACCGGACCCAAGACAGCACACCCTCCGCAAAACCCCTTTAAAAGCCTTAAAAACTAACAATTACTTACTTGGCCAACAATACTCTGCTGCCATCCCTCTCCTGGCATGTAGAAATGGAATGTGCAACAAGATGGAGGATTGAGGGACAAATGACAAGGTCTGGCCCAAGGCGAGGCCGTGAGGGACCAGAGCACATACACCCTCACATACACAAGGCCAGACAATGGGAAGCCACCACTGTATATTAATTATTTCCTTGCTGCCAACAAATATTTTATTAAAGTTTCTTCTGCTGCCACCAATTTATTATTTAACATGCCCAACCCCTTCACTGGAATGTTAAAAAGCCACACAAAGTATTCAGTTGAAATAAAACAGGAATATGTTGTTTATTTTGTTTCTGGAACAGTAAATAAGCGTAGCAGTTTGAATAGATTAACAGGCTTTACTTTTTGTCAGAGAATGGTCATATAACTTCACACACTTCCCCACACAGGAATACAAACAGGATCTTTTGAACCTTTTGAATCTTCCTTTCACACCAGCACTCTAATCACTATAGAGGCCTAACTATTCTCCTCAAAGAGTTATCTTTTAACAGCAAACAGTTCCCAAAACTCTTCCTTCCCTTAAAAACTCCTAACTTTTCTTGAGACTCCAAAATCTCAACTGAACTTAAAATGGCTGCCTTAGCTTCTTCTCTTTCCCTCTGGCCCTGTCCATCTCCAATTGTTAAGCGTTTCCCTCCAATTTCATCAGCGAATCAGACTGCACCTCTGGCTATGAGGCTTCCCTTAGCTTTTCCAAGCCAGGCCTGCTTACTGCCTTTTACACCAACCCTTCAAGGTAGGCCAATTTGTTACAGCATGCCAGGAGAACGGGTGGCAGGAGCAACTTTCATCCTGTCCCTTTCTCCTGGTGTATCATTTCTATGTGCCAGGAGATGGCCAGAAACAGAATAATGGCAGCTGGGTAGGTAATTTTTAGTTTTTGCGGCTTTTCTGGTGTAGGAATGGAGTTCTTGCTGTCTTGGTGCCCTACTGGAAGGTCCAGCAGGGCATCTGGACACCCTCCCCCAAGAAGACAGGCATGCGATAAACCAAATCAGTGGCCATCAACATATAAATGGAAGCACTGCCATTAGAAAATCCTCCACAAAATGACAGCAGTTCACAGAGTAGATATGACAGTTGCATTTGCCTTTAAAGTGATCTGACTCATGTATTGCTCTGCCATTTCTCCCATATATTTGAGAAGTATAGCCTTACTCTTTGTGTGTGTGGTGAGGGAGGGCTAGGAAGGCACTTATGGCAGGAGTGGGTTATGGAGAGCCTTCCGCATACTGTGCAGCAGTGGATAAGTCTACATAGGGACCACCAAACACAGTGCCTAGACACAAATCTAAGAACATGAACAGTGCTGCAGACTACTTTAGCCAGAAAAATCAGTCATGGGAGAACACATGAATATTATTGGTCACAGAATATTATTTGAAAACACAGAAATTCAGGACCACTTTGTCAGACTACACAGAGAAGCCATTGAAATCCACAAGCACATCAACAATTTCACCAGAAAGGGAGACACAATGAAAATGATCACAATCTAGCTAACCGTATTGAGAAACATCAGAATCAAAACAGTAACTAATGAATACCACCCAGACAGAGGAAGCTCCCAGGCAGCAAGCAATCAAGGGCTAGTGAACACCACCCATCTTTTGATGTCTCCAGGCAATAAAACTCCAAGGAACAAAGGCCTTGCTACTTCCAGGCAGATGCCCCCACTATTGCCTATGCAATTTTCTGTTACTCACATGCTAATGGATGGATCCCACTCAGACACTTTCAAATCAGATTTGTTAACTGCACCCTTCACACTTGGTTAAGAGACATTAGTTCTTTCTCCCACCCAGGACATTATATATACTCCACTTGCTTGACCACTGCCAGATCCTCTGAAGGCGTCAGCCACAAATACAGGTGAAACACCAGGAGAAAATGCTGCTAAAACATGGCCATAGTGTCCAGAAACTACACAACACACTAACTTCACCATGACCCCATACACTTTTCATTCCTAACTACATACATGAAATGAAACAACCAGATTAGGTAAGGCATTCTTTCTCACTTTAGGTTTTCTTGCAATATTTAATGTAGACAATCCTGCTGCAACCCCACACTGAACATCTGTGGTGGACTGTGGCGCAGCTAGCTAGTAGCCAGCTGCATTAAATCACGACTGATCAAGAGGTCATGAGTTTGAAGCCAGCCCGGGTCGGTGTGAGCTCCCAACCATTAATCCCCTGTGGCTGGAATTGAGCATACCCTCATGAAGCTGGAATGTTGAATTGCCTCTGTGTCTGTTTATATATGTTGTATGTCTAATGGCATTGAATGTTTGCCATGTATATGTGCATTGTAATCCACCCTGAGTCCCCTGTGGAGTAAGAAGGGTGGAATATAAAATACTGCAAATAAATAAATAAATGAATTTCTCCAGCCCCACTGCACAATCTTCCCAGTGCTGATACTTCTAAAAAACATCCAGTTAGACATAGGACAAGGAGGAAAAATGATGTGAGGCTCTGGGCAGCCTTATTTTAAAAACTTTCAGTGACAGGTAATAAATAATTTGTTTTGTTTAATAGTATCAATTCCATGAACATTTGCTAGAATCAGGCCTGTAGCCAGGATTTTTTTTTTGGGGGGGGGGGCTGAGTCTGAGTGAAAGAGGGTCTAGCCTAGCAAACCTTTTGTATCATTACCCCAATACCCCCATGCATATGGGATATATTGAGCATGGTGATCAGATCATGATGTGAATAAACATAACAGTCTAAATAATGTACCAGTAAGGCTGAAGCCCCCCAAGCCCCCCAAGCCTCCCCCCCCTCCCCGGCTACATGCCTGGCTAGAATGATGCTGCATCTCTGCTAGATATGTCTGAAATTTTGAACAAAATCAAAGTAGGGAGGACTAAAACATTTTTTAAAGTTCAGATTGTATAAATCTTGCATCTTTTAGGGGGGGGGGGATGGCAGAAGCTTTTGAGTTCTCCAAAATGCTTCATCAGATAAAACTACAAATATCTGAGGACAGAGGAAGAAACAAAAACTCTCAAGATCTGACCTGGTGTCCTGATCATTGCATATCTCTGTGGTTTCAAGATGGATAGAGTGCAGGCTCAGTGGGAAAAGGGAGCGTCAGATATCAGTTTTCAGCTTACTGGGATATGCAGTTAATAGTCTCTTTCTGTCCGTACTTACTAGACAGCTGGCTGAAACTCAAGGCAACTGCTCATTGATTAAAGCTTTGATGCAATTCATCCCAGCTCTCTGTATGTGTTCTATGTTTCTTTTTCTTTTAAAGACTGTGACACCTCCTCACAGATTCTAATGGGAGGTGAGTAAGACTGAGGTGCAGGCAGAATTCTCTATGAAACTGGCAGAACAGTTCTTCTGTCGGGGAACCCCAATGCTCCAGAGATGAAACTCCAGGCTTTGAATAGGTATATAATCCCTTCCCCTTCCCCTTCCCCTGCTGACAGCATTACAGTTCTGAGCATCATATACACCCAGCAGTAGCCCCTTCTAACCAGACACTCAAATATATACAGAATGTATGTTCCCTACCAAAGATTTTCTGTGTCTGTCAGCTGTGAAGGTGTATGTGGATGGCCTTCAGCTTTCTGCTGCTGAGTCGATCATTGACACTTAAGAGGGAGTCAGAGCCAATGATCCCCCATGGCCCAAGTGAAATCACAGCCCTCTAGTGACTGTGTTACGCCTCTCGGTACAATGCCAATTCTTTTGCACAGCACCATTAATCCAACCCAGCTTCCACACAGTCTTCCAATGTAAACAACTCCAAATCCCCATCAACAGTTTTAATGAAAGCCAATTAACCAGAAACCCATTCTATCCTTAGCACAGCATGGCGGTGGGTTGAAGAATGTGCTGGCAGGAAGGCTTTGAGCCAGGTTCTTTCCTGCTGACTTGGCAACGGGACTTGTGAATGGAGCACCCATCTGCCAAAGTTTGTTGGATGTCCTCTTGAAGCTGGTTGAAACCTCTCAAATCATTTCTGTGGATTGGTTTTGGTGGTTTAGTTTTTCTGTAGGGAAGGATTTTCTGTAAATGGCTAAGACAGATACCAGTATACACATGGCTAGCACATTAAGGCCGTTTGTAACATAAAATCCATACTAAAAGGGTAGTAATGAATTCAGAGAATTGCCAAGCTGACAAAAGCTGATATTACTGAGGCATTTTAGGAGCCCCTTTATTCCCCCTTCAGCTATTAAAGCTTAGCTCACTGGATCAAAATCTATGGGGGTGGGGGGAATAGAATTGTTCCTTCTTGCTCTGCCTTATCAATTTAAATAAATTAACTATTAGATTAACTACACTTAAAACAAAACAAGAAATCAATCCTGCAGGCTTCACTGATACTAAACTACGTTTTGCACCACTAAACCGATAATTGCTGAGGGTGCCTGCAAAGGAGGTGCTCCTAATTGGATGCCATTTGTGTTCCCTCTACATCTTTGTAAGTGAAGCAAGTGCAGAGAAAATGGGAGGGTGGTACAAGGCAGAGAGGCCTTTACTTCTCTCGTCCTCTCCCTACCCCATCTCACACTCTTCATTGCTCATCTGTTTTGCATGAAACAATGGCACCATGAGTCCCAGAAGATCTGCTCTCAGTGCACTGTTTCTTGTGCCAGGGCATAAAGCATGGCAGTGTTCACAACCTTCATGCTTGCCTTGTCTATAGAAGGTAGGACAGGTGGTGGAGGGACATCAGATTCTTAGATGAGGCCATGAATTAGGCTGTGATACTTGCACACTTGGAGTATGGGTGTGTGCCCATGAGGGAGGCATCATAGATAATTGTGTCTCTTTCTGACTCTAATCCAGCATCCTCATTCTCCCCACAGAATTGCCTCAGTCTGTTTGTGAAGTCTCATTGCAGCAAAACAGAGACAAAAAGTTGACACCATGGGCAAGTTTGCTTATGCTTTAGGAATGTAAGTTGCTGGATTCTTTGGGAAAAGAAGCTGAAAGCCTGAGTTCTATTCTGCAGGTTACCAAAAATAGATACCTAGCAACATGAAGCATTTTCCCCAGGCAGCAAAGACTGGGCTGGTGGCAAAGTGTTTTAGAAGTCTGGGAGCCATATGGTTTGCTCTGCAATGCTAAATAAAGTTCATGAGAAGCACTACAGGTCATGAGGAAGGGATAATGCAAGTAGTCTGAAGTTGTTTCTAGTGATGAAAGACAATTTAGTTCCCAGTCTGACTAATTGCTGCTAGACGGGATGTGAGGGGGAAGAGTGTTTTGTCCTCCAAGGTCATTTACCTGGCCACACCCTAAATTTTAGACTTAGGGTCATCCTAAGTCTGAAACAATTTGAAGTTAAACAACAACAATCCTAATTACTTTGACTATCTCATTAGCCAAAAGCAGGCCCACATTTCCCATTGAAATACTTGTAAGTTTATGTTGGTTAAATTGTTTTTCATTTTAAATATTATATTGTTCTTACATGTACAAATAAGATATGTGCAGTTTGTATAGGAATTTGTTCATTTTTTTCAAACTATAGTTCACCCCCCCCCCCAACAGTCTGAAGGAGTGTGAACCAACATTCTTCTTTAAAAGTTTGAGGACACCTGGTCCAGAGGCTCCTCTAAGAACTTAAGAGTTATGTGGTTTTTTGGGGGCTGGAACTGATTAATTAATTTCAATTGAGAAATTTGATTAGACATTCGAGAAAATTGAGTTACGAGTTTGGTCACAGAATGAATCAAACTGTCACGATGCCAGGGCTCTGCCAGTATTCAGGCAGAGGTGAATCAAACAAACACCCCGTTTGTATCAAAACAGTTTAATTAAAACAACACTTACTTTCTGGCTGTTTTAATAGTCCAAAATATAAAACATAAAGATAACACCTAGCCACAGAATATAAAATAAAAACTGATAGCAAATGTTACACCATAGTCAAAGGGTCCAGTCCAGTGGTCAAATGTCAAGAGTTCAATGAGCAAAGTCCAGAGATCAAGAATCTATACCGTCCAAAACCAGTCCAAAGATTCAAGATTCTAAGGGTTCAGGAGATAGGCCAGGACACCGAAAATCCAGAAACCTGGGGAAAACCAGCAGCATCTACCACCAAGATTAGACAAATACTTTTCTCCCAAAGATCAATCCCAAAGTTTGCTCCTTAAATCCAGTAATATCAGCTGCAACCTATCCCTTGCATGCCTCCATCCTTAATTGCTTTTACCTGTAAACTGTTACTTATACATTACTCAGCCCTTTAGAACTAAGACTTACATTAATCCTTCCATCACCAATCACCATCAACTGCGGGACATGATGCATGATATAAACTCATATGTCAAGGTATTACTGTATAGTTGCTGGTGTTGTTAACTGCTGTAAAGTAGATTTGGATTTATGGTGACCTTATGAATCAAAGACTACTAAGTCACCCTATCATCAACAGCCTGTTCAAAGCTTGCAAATTCAAAGCTACGGTTCTTTGATTGATTCCATCCATCTGGAATGGTGTCTTCCTCTTTTCTTACTGCATTCTACCTTACCAAGCATTGTTGTCTTTTCTAGTGTCTCATGATATAGCCAAGGAATGTCAGTTACTTTGCTTAAAAATCACTTTCCAAGTTCTCCTTTCAGGTGGTCTGATCCCAAGTCATTCAGGACCTGAAAGATTAACACCAATACAGTACTTCAAATTAGGTTCAGAAATTAACTGGAAGTAAGTGTAGTTGTGAAAGGACAGGTGCAATATTGTCAAACCAACTTGTTCCACTTAACAATTTTATGATCCTATTTTGGGTGAAGTGCAATTTTGAAACCATTTATAAAGGCTGCCCTTAGACAAGCCCAGGCATGGGTGACAATGAAACAGGCAAACTGATGGTACGGCTAAATAGGATTCCTGTAACAAAGGAGGAATATAGAAGTATAGCATGCTGCAGTTGGGAAAGAGCACAAGGCTGGACTTCTGCAGGAGATATATTAGACTGACCTTAACCTGACCCTATTATTTATATTTGAGTCTCCATGAGTCATTCTTTTGTTCCCTTAAACCCTGTTGGCATGTTGACGAAGGGAGAATGCTGGCTGCAATGCAAATCACTTCTTATTTTTAAATGCATCTTTTCATGATTTCCTTGTCAATGACACTGGTGAACCTGTAAAGCAATGGACAATTTCCAAGGTCTGAAAGGGCAACATTCTCCCCATCATGCTCTTTGTCCTCCTTTTTATTTTACTTTTTCCAAGGTTTTTTTTATTGAAAGCAGAGGTGACAGGGCAATTTTGTCATGTTTCTTGATCTCTTTGCTATCGAGCCACAGTAAGATACCCCCTGCCCCCGGAAATATTTATAGTTCACTAAGAGACTACAAATATATATATATATATATATATATATATATATATATATATATATACCTTTCCGATGGATCCAGAGTTGCACAAGTCCTAAGCTTTAGAAGATCAGGAACAGAGATAGCAGCAGCTATACCCCATGAACTAAATTGTGTTTAAAATTTTAATAAATTCTATCAATTTGATTATTTTCATTTAACTTGTATCTTTCAAACTGTGTACTGTATCTATTTCTTATATGAAGTGTATGTGAACTGTTTCTTTAAAATGTATAAAAATGTACCCTGGAGACAGCCACTCCTCTGTGACCCTGTTTAGATAATCTTCCCGGTATAGAAAAGTTGAGCAAATCCCTCTAGCTATTTCCCAAGCCAGATAATCATCAGATTCATTGTGTGTATGCAAGGATAGGTGATCTCCTTTGCCAGCCAGATAAGCTCAAGATGTTTGTGCATTTTATCTGAGGCTGAGAGTCTGCTGCTCCCTTTGAAAGAGAGGGCTTAGAACAGGGGTCCCCAAACTACGGCCCACGGGCCGTATGCGGCCCGCCGTGGGCATTTCTCCAGCCCGCGCGGCCTGGCCTGGCCTAGCCACGCCCACCCGGCACTACTTCGCCAATTTCGGACACCCTCTGCTCCGGCCGCTCTCCCTGTGTGGAAGGCAGAAGCCTCCCAGCTGCAGAGGACCCAGCTGGGAGGCTTCTGCCTTCCACACAGGGAGAGCGGCCGGAGCAGAGGGTGTCCCAAAGTGACGGAGCAGCGGCGGGTGGGCGTGGCCAGGGAACGCCGGCGTTCCCTGGCCACGCCCACCCGACGCCGCTTCGCCAATTTCGGACATCCTCTGCTCTGGCCGCTCTCCCTGTGTGGAAGGCAGAAGCCTCCCAGTTGCAGAGGATCCAGCTGGCAGGCTTCTGCCTTCCACACATGGAGAGCGGCCGGAGCAGAGGGTGTCCCAAAGTGATGGAGCAGCGCCGGGTGGGCGTGGCCAGGGAACGTCGGCTTCCCTGGCCATGCCCACCCGGCACCGCTCCATCACTTTGGGACACCCTCTGCTCCGGCTGCTCTACTCTCTGCAGCCACGAGGCGCCTCCCGCTCCACTCCCAGCCGCGTGGGAGAACAAGCCCCCACAGCGCCGCTGTGAAAAGGTTTGGGACATTTGGAGCATCAGTGCCAAGTTTGCAGGTGAACTATAAATCCCAGCAAATACAACCCCCAAAGCCACCAGTGTTCACATTTGGACATATTGAGTATCGGTGCCAAGTTTGGTCCAGATCTATCATTGAGTCCACAGTGATTCATGGAGGCAGGTGAACTACAACTCCAAAACCAAAGGACACTGCCCACCAAACCCTTCCAGTATTTTCTGTTGGTCATGGGAGAACTGTGTGCCAAGTTTGGTTCAATTCCATCGTTGGTGGGGTTCAAAATGCTCTGTGATTGTAGTTGAACTATAAATCCCAGTAACTACAACTCCCAAATGACAAAATCAATTTTTGTGTGTGAAGGAACAGTGGTTTTTGAGTTCTGTTAATCCCACAAACGAACATTACATTTTTATTTATATAGAAGTGTGGGTTTTTGTTTTTTGATTGGGGGGGGGGGTTGCACTGCAAATAATATATGTGCAGAGTGCATAGGAATTCATTCATATTTTTTTCAAATTATAATCTGGCCCTCCAACAGTTTGCAGGACTGTGACCCGGCCCTCTGTTCAAAAGGTTTGGGGACCCCTGGCTTAGAATATGTGCATTCATTAACTTTCTATATAGACTGTCAAGTCCTTGATTACCTAAGATTACCTTTGTCTCTTGAGTCTTGCACCTTCATCTTTGGAGCCCCTGGTGGTGCAATAGGTTACACCTGAAAACTGACAGGTCATAGGTTAGAATCCAGGGAGACCGCCGATGAGCTCCCTCTGTCAGCTCCAGCTCCCCATGCAGGGACATGAGAGAAGCCTCCCACAAGGATGGGAAAATATCACAACATCCGGGCATCCCCTGAGCAACATCCTTGCAGACGACCAATTGTCACATATCAGAAGCAACTTGCAGTTTCTCAAATCGCTCCTGACATGGAAAAAAAAAACATCAACAAAACTGCTGAGCTCCATATCTTTGTTTTTCATGGAACTGGATATCTAAGCTAATCGAAACCTCACTAGCATATATGTGCCATTGTTTCCTCATGGTCTGTGACCTAAATGGCATTGTTGCAGCTGACTGGCTCCCTGTATAAAACAATCCCCAGCTGCTATTTCTCCCACCCAGGGAATCCCCATCTACAGCCAATCCTGGGAATCCCCAGCTAATCCCAGCACAGAACCTGGCTGGTCCTTTTCTTAGCCAATCAGGGGAGCAAGTGGGAGGTTTGAATGGCTGTCAGAACTGTATAAGATGTCTTGCATTTCTCTGTATGTTTGTTTATACCTTTTGTAGCAAATTGCTTGTACTTGCATCCTTTTTGGACGAATCTTTATTAAACCTCTGTGGCTTGTCTTCAATTTGGCAAGTGTGTTTCTCTGTCCTGGCCTATTTGGTTTACCAAGCACTCACCGGGCATGCACTCTTTATCTGTGGTCTTATCTAAATCACTACACCTTGGCCTGGGTGGGGTTTTCCCTATATATAAGAAGGTGGTGGACAAAATGTTGAACTTCAGCTGATTCATTTCCAGGCTAAATAAAGGGCTTTCTTGGGCTTAAATCAAGGGGAGCAAAAATAAGCAAAATATCTTCTAAGGGGCAGTTCTTTAGGATTTCTAAAAGCTTGCCTTTTCCTCTAAAAATATACAGAGGGTCATCTCCCCCCCCCCCCCCCCCCCCCCACACACACACCAAAGCTGTATATCTCCCATCTCTGCTATAAAGATTCCCTCCCTTGGAGCAAAGAAGAACCCATTAGCCCAGGCCACATTGAATTGTTGTTCAATTCCTTTTAGCAACGGGACTATGACATGCTGTCTTTCTACCTGTTCCATTGTCCAAGCTTGATGAATAATTGAAGTGGGTGTCACATGGGTTTTCAGTCTGGCCTACACACAGTCTGATAAAATAACAACCATATTAAAGCACAAGCTTACGTGGCAACAGTATATTGGTTAATCTTTAAATTTGCATATAATTGACAAAAAGGTTATTCTCAGATAACTTATGGTTCCGTTTCAAAGCAAACATAGTGGGTTATTCTGCCTTGATAGTCTGGGTTATATGGCTGTGTGGAGACTCAGGATCTTTCCATATTTATAGGCTGTATTTACCTGGCCTTGGTTAGCACCAAAATTGGTGCCTTCATTTGAAAATGTGAGGTGTCAATGAAACCACACTGGGACTAAGAGACATTGACTTATTTTTATGTCAAAGGTTTTCTAGGAAGTAGAATTGGTGATATGTACAGTATATAGGGAACACAAATCTGAAGAAATTATTTTTGCACACGAGGCAGAAAATCCAACAAGCACCTCATGTTGTAGTAGAGCCTGTGAGTAACGTTACAAACAGTAGTATGGGTGCCAGAAGGGGAAAAAGGGTTACTCGGGAGCAGGAATCTGATGATGAGCAGCAGAAAAAGAGGATCCAGAACATATTTACCGCACCTACAGATGAGGAGTCGTTTGAGGGATTCTCTGGGGATGATGGGTCAATGAGTGAAGAAGGAGACACCATGGATTTGACTAAGATAAGAGAAGTGCAAGCTATGTGTGAGGAGCCAACAACTAGTGATACCTTTATGGGGTTCTCTGGGGGTGAAGACTGGCAATCAGGGGATCCAACTGAGTCTTGGGGGGACCTAAGTCTTGACAGGAGATGGAGGAATTGGAGGGAAGGATGAAGGAATTCACATGAACAGCTGGGAGCGGCTGCGGGGGATAATGATGGGGCGGTGGTCAGTTCATCTTCTGATGATGATGTGTAAATAAAAGTGTGTTCAGGGGTGATGGGTCCTTGCAGAAGGCAAGGTGTTGATGAACGTTCGTGTGTTGGGTGCTGTGTATTGGAAAAGATTCTTGTAGACTTGCTGCTGCCTGTTTTGTGTTCGGCGTTGGTATGGGACCTGCAGTTTGGACCTCCTGATCATTTGCATGTTATTGACCCGGATTGACTTCTTGTGAATGTGGACTTCTCCCTTCCTGGACCTGGACCGGTTTGGCTAAAGACACTGCTTCTGTGGACACTGGAGCAGCGCTGTTTCGGATTCCTCCTGCTTCAACCCAGGACTTCAGCTGACGACGCTTCTCTTCCTGCGGCCCCTCCTTTTGTTAACCATTTGTGTACTGTGCTTTTTTTTTTTTTGCCTCAGAGCATTTTTTTGATTCGTTTCTTTGGCATCCAGTTAATCCGGATTATATTTCTGTTAACCTTTTTGGACCAGGTCTGGTTTGTTTCTTGAGTTTTCACCAGTGGCATTGCATGTCAAGAATCTACTGAGATGGCATCTTCTTTTTGCCTTATAATAGGTCTGGCACAGCCAAGAGGTATCTCACTGACCCTATTTCTTACTTCCTATATACCTGACTAGAACTCACCTGGATTAGGATTGGAAATAGTCATGACTTGAATTTTGATGGGTGCCTGAAATTTAACTACGGCCCCATCTACACTGTCATATAATGCAGTTTGAACAGCATTTTAATTGTCAGTGTAGACATATAATGCAGATTTAACTACATTAAATTGGATTATATGAGGCTACACTGTCATATAACCCAATTCAATACAGTTAATCTGCATTCTGAAACTGGATCATATAGTAAGCCTCTTCTATGTGAAAAATTGCATTATGTTCTAGTCGAGCCACTATACCCCCCCCCCCCCCCCAAAAGATCTATAGTTCTGCAAGGGCTCGGCAATAAATATATTTTTATTATTTTGAAATGCTTTTTGAAATGTTCACTACTTTGAAGCAACAGAGACAGGGAGCAGACCAGCAGCAAGCTTCAACCCCTCCCCCCCCAAAGACTTTATTGTTCTAACTCTTTAATAAACTGCATCAATTTTCCCTGACTTTCTATGTAAATAGTATATTTACATGTACTCTTTTATTTAAATGTATAAACTTCCTTATATAATGTAGCAAGATGTAGTCCAGAGACATTCACCTCTTTGTAACCCTTCTGAGAGATTTCCTGGGCAAGAAGGTTGGGCAAACTCCTCTGGCTGTTTCTCAGCCAGGCAATCACCATGGAACCTAGCCAGCCACTTTTCTGACCAATCAGGGGAGGGAGCAGAAGTCTGAATAGCTGTCAGAACTGTATAAGATGTCTTGTATTTCTCTGTATGTTTACTCTTGTACATTTTGAAGCAAATTGCTATACTTGCATCCCTTTTGGCCCAATTGAATAAACATCTGTGACTTGTCTTCAACCTGGTGAGTTGGTTTCTCTGTCCTGGCCCATTCAGTTTAGCATAAGCTTGCCAGGCACAGATCCTCTTAACCATGGCCTTAGTTATCCACTACAATGTGGTCAGTGTAAGCTCAAGAGAAGCAGACACTGCCTCCAGAATTCTTTACTGAACAGCTGGGCTGGGGGGGGGGGGGAGAGAAGGATAGTGCAAATAGTGCAGTAGGAAAAGGGGAAGGGTATATAGCCTACAGGGCTGCAGTTGACAGGGTGATTTGTAGGTGTCTCAGTCATGGAGTTGGCATCAGTCAAAGTCAATTAAATGGTAGTCAACAACAACAGTCTGTACTATATAGTATTAAATATATCAATACCATATACTACAATGTATTGACCTATATAGCAGCAAACTGTGGAAATAAGAGGCCCATGTAAATTGGAAAAAAAGAAAAAAGTCTTAGTTTTCTTCCTGTCTTAAAAAAAGTTCAATGACAACACGAGGTTTTCCTCATTCTGAATTATTTCCAGGGAATCCACAGCCTTATGTTTTTACTCTCCATGTTAATTTAAATTAAGCCAGCATTTCCCAAAATGAAATGTACCTCCCATTCGCTGGCTGACAATGATATCCCAGAACTAGTTAAGATGGCCACCAAGAAACATAGTAACTGTTCCCAGGACATTACATTCAACAGAGATCAAGCAAGTGAAGCAGGATTGCTATCTATAAAAGATCATGACCTTCAAACTGAACTGGTGTAATATTGTTAAAATATGTGTAACTCCTGAATAATAGTTTTAAAAGGCTCAGTAGAAATTGGTGGAAATCAAAACATAGTACATGATGAGTTGGAGGAAGAAGAATACAAATTCCTGCAGAATTCTGTGTTTTGTAGTTTAGTGAGGCTGAGGACATGTCTGGTTGACAGTTGAAAGCCCCCTCCCTAAACTACAAACCCCATAATTTTGCAGGAGGCAGAAACTGAATTTAAAGTGGATCTATGCTCTAGTGTGATAAGGTCCTAATGTGCCTTCAAGCTGCCTGTTGACCCCTTGAATTTTTAATAGGTTTTTTTAAGACAAAGAATCTTCAGAGATGGTTTTGCCAGTTTATTCCTCTGAAATATAGCCCACCGCACCTAGTCTTCATTGATGTTCTCCCATCCAAGTACTAACTAGGCTGATTACCTGATCAAACAGGATCTCATGCCTTGAGTGGAATTAGACCCTAGATTAGATTTTTCATATCCCATCTCCCTAAGTAAGTGAGAAACAACAATTCCCTAATTTCACATTGATCGTAAAAAAATCCTGGCAGCTTAATTTCCAATCAGGAAAATTTTCTCTCTCTCTGTATGCATGCATTCTGTGCATTTGAATGACAAGCTGTAAGGAAGTGTGATTGCTACTTAATGCAACATCCTAAATCACCAGAGGCTGTCTCTATTTCTCAAATTTTGTTCTGGAAATTTCAAGGCCTGTGACAACCCTGAACTGGCAACCCTAAGAGAAGAGTATATCTCGATGGTAGAGCAAACATTTAGCTTACAGAAGGAGATGTCAGGAACTGGTTGTGAATTTCAGCTCTCACAAGCACAGTAGATTCAGGAGCCCAGCGTGTTTAGCTTCCCTAGAAGACCGAATCAGACACACAGGCAGGCAGATAGAAGGCAAAATCAGAGGGTTTATTCTTAAGGGTTAGAGAGGAGATCAGTGGAGAAAACACTCCAAAGTACTAGCATACTACAAACACAGAGCATTTCTATTTCATTTGACAGTTATTCAATAAACCCATGCTTGCTCCTGATTGGCTCAGAAACTGTCCAGCAAGGATCTGTGTACTGATTGGCTCAGGACTCTGTACAACATCATCACTGCTTGACTCTTCATGGTGGTGGGAAATTTAATAAACTATCATTGAAGCATTTGAATTGTCAGTTCATTTATCAATCCACTTGTGAGAGGCATATCATCAGAAAGGAATGTGGTGTGATATTGGATAATGGGCTCATGATGAGCTTGATGGTTTGGCTCTGGTGGAAACAATAGAGGTCATTTTAATGTTAGGCAACATTAAAAAGGCAATTCATGAAAAGGATTACTATAAGACAAGGGCATGTGTCTTATTATTTTTACATTTATATAATTCATAATTTGGGATCCCATTTCTCAATATCAAATGTACCTGGGTCCACAGGTGGGAAAGGCTTCTGGCTTAAACTGTGGATCTGGGAAAACCAATGATTAGCTAACTGCCAATTAGTCTAGGCAGTAGTGACAATACTGAGTTAACTGATCACTCATAGAAAACCTTTCTTTTTTGACGTTACCTTTTCCACAGTCCCCCAACCTGTATGGACAGTGACCTTGCTTCCTGGAGGATTCTGGGAGTGGTAGTTCAAAACAAAAAATAACAAGTTCTGTTCCTATATACTGGGACCCAACTGCTGCCACAACAGGTATTCTTAATGTGCATTCAGAAGGAGAAACAAAAAAAAAATCCAATGGGAAAGCAGAGGAGTTTTATTACTAGAAATTTGCTCCTTCCCTTTTTCAAAAGCCTCCACTGATTCCTTTCTCTATTCTCCAAAGTTGCTTCTTTGTTTAAACCCGCTCCAGCAGCTTCTCAAATAAATTACCATCTTGGGGATCTTTCTCTCTTTGCATTCAAGGGAAAGGAACACAGTAGTGCCAGCAGCAGATTGCATTGTTTAGAAGCATTAAAGAGACACAGAGAAAGCTCTCTGTTCTTCCCCCTGCTGCTAGCAAATATAATTCAGTTCAGCCGGATAATGGGCTTTTGTACGACTGTGCATGTGCTCATATTACTAGCTTTTCACAATGGATCTGGAAATAGCTGAGTGGGTGCCTGCACAGCATGTAGGGGCATATGCAGGTAGCCAAAGGTCCTTCTAAATAACAGTTGTCAGGACCTCCCAGAGAACTGGGCCAGCTGGACAATTGGAGTTGTGATCTGGTTCATTGTAAATGATGGAATGGAGAATTTGACTACTTGAGCTCCACCCTTAGAAAAAAGTTCCCTTTTAGGAAGTATTAAAACTCTATTTATGACTGCAAGAGCACACGTGCTTTAGGATGAGTAGTTTCAGCACTTATTTCTAATAAGTGACATCCTTATCCTAGCCTTCTTAAAGCAGGCATGGATCACAATTCCTAACAGCCTGCCCTAGAGTCTTTCATCATATCTGCAGCATTCCTTCTGATAGTTGTCTTGGCCTTCTTCCATTCCTCCTATCCCTCCTGTATGATCCTTGCTTGCCTTGGCCAGTGTACTCCAGTCCACCCATAGCTCAAGGTTACATAAGATTCCAGACAGTTTTGCATCCAGAGATTGACCAGATTCAAGACTGCTCAGCTAGACCTATCTATGTTCTGTCCAAAAGTGAAACAAATCACCAGCAAGGTCAATTCTCCATTTACAGGATCCAGTTTACCCTCCGCTGCAAAAATTTATGATGTGTTCAAGAGCCTGAAAAAGTCACTTTTTGAAATACAGCTCCCAGAATCCTACTGCCCATACTGTCTGGAGTTTCAAGATATTATAGTACAAAATTAACTATGCCCTGGGCCTATGTGACCCAACTACAGATTTAGCAGCCCTAATCTGGCATTCCATAATCCAGACTGGCAAGAGATGTGTGTGATTGTCCTCTTGATCAAGAGCTAACATGGGAAGGAGTCCTTGTTGTTCTTAGTCCTTTTACAAGTTGGCCAAGACCTGTTTTGTATCATTCCAGCCTGGTGTCCTTGGCAAAATGGTACGTTTCCTAATTATAAACTACGTTTTATTTGGGGGCGGGGTGATAGTGCTGTTCAATAACAAAGGTGCTGAGGCACATCTAGTTTTGACCAAGTGTTAAGATTATTGTCCTAACTTCAGTGCTATATTTCCAAACCAGATATGTAAAAATGTTACATAGATTAAAGAAAATGAGAGGGGACTGCTCTAACTCATTGAGGTAATCTGATAGATAATTTGAAATTTGACAGAATATTTTTGGTTGCTGTTCAAACACTAATCGAACCAAAATTCCAAACTGGGATTCTGAAGAGGTTCCTCAGAATTTATCAGGAAATATTTCATATGAAACAGAAAAGTATTCTGAGACATTGCTTCCCATACCTTGGGAAGTTAGACTTAGCCACAGTGGTCCGTGTTCTTATTACATCCCAAATAGATTACTGCAATGTGCTCTATGTGGAGTTGCCTTTGAAGACTGTTCAGAAGCTTCAATTTGTCCAATGAGCGGCAGCCAGATTGCTCACTGGAGCGGTGGTGTTTAGGGAGCACACAGCCCCCCTGTTACGTTAGCTCCATTGGCTGATAGTCTGCTACTGAGCAGAATTCAAAGTGCTGGCTTTAGCCTATAAAGCTCTAAACAGTTATGACCTAGCTTACCTGTTTGAATGGATCTCCACCTATGACCCACCTTGGAAGTTAAGATAATCTGGGGACAGGGGCAGCTGAAGCAATATGCAAATTACTTGGGGATTTGCATATAGTGCAAATCCCCGAGGGGCACTCTTGAGGTGCCCCCACCCCCACGCTGCCCTTGCCCAACTCCTCCTTCACCAGCCTGATGGCCTCATACCGCACCCCGATCTACGAGTCCACGCCAATCCACGCCACCTTTGCCCACCTAATGGCTACTGCCCACTACAGGGCCCCTGGATCCTGTGGAGCCACAGTGGGAGCTGGGCCCTTGTATCCGTTCCCACGGCCCTACTACACACGTGCTCATCTGCCACCCTAGGTGAGTAAAACAGGACCAACTTTACCATTAGGCTACATTAGGCTTAATTTTTATCCTATTACAATTACAATGAAATTCTTCCATTGGAGGGTGTTCTGGTGGGAAGGGGGTGGACGGACCATGAGAGGGTGATGGGACAAACTGGGAGCAACTGGGGTCCCTTTCACACAGCTGGATAAAACTATACATTATCTGCTTTGAACTGGGATATATGGCAGTGTAGACACAGATAACCCAGTTCAAAACAGATATTGTGGGATTTCCTGCCTTGATATTCTGGGGCCCCTTCCACACAGCTCAATAAAATCCCACATTATCTGCTTTGAACTGGGATGTATGGCAGTGTGGACAGAGATAACCCAGTTCAAAGCAGATGTTGTGGGATTTCCTGTCTTATAGGGCTTAGTAGTGCAAATGGATCATCTGGGATATTCGTCTGGAATTGGAGGCATATTCTGTTTTCTATGGGCCAACTAAAGTTAGGTTAGTTTCCAATTTGAAACAAACAAATGAACAAATCACGCAATCCTGACCCTAAAATGCATTTTTACATGTCGGAATGACTCATGTAACTATATGAACATAATGTTGTAAGTAAACTTCTGGTTTGTAAGGTAACACTTTTATTCACCTCTACCTTCTACCTTTCCCCCCCAGTGATTGGGTTTTTTTTTGGGGGGGGGGGTGTCGTGGCAAAATAATGTTTGCTTACATTTGCAAATTATCTAAGGCCGGCACTTTTTATTTTTTTATTTTTAAAGTTTTGTATACCGACCTTCTCACCTCTCTTGAGGGACTCATCTATGGCTCCTCATCTATGGAACTCCCTCTCCAATGAAATCAGGCCAGCTCCCTCCCTCCTGTCTTTCAGGAAGAGGCTTAAGACATGGCTGTGGGACGAAGCATTCAACCAGTAAATAGTGCAGTAAGGTAACGGGCTAATGGAACTGACAATTGGACAGGCCTTGGACTGCGATCTGCATTACATGACTTTAATTGATGTTTTAATAATTAATGTTTAATTGCATGGTTTTAATTGTATTTGCTTATTTTTATATTTATATGTATTGGCATCAAACCGCTGCCTGCTGTAAGGCCGCCCCTGAGTCCCCTTTTAGAGTGAGAAGGGCAGGATACAAATATGTGAAATAAATAAATAAACAAATAAGGAAAGACAAAAAAAGAAAGCAAAAAAGCATTGCTGCTAACATTTCTGAGGTGAGGAAATATCAACAGGCTTTCCAATATACTGCTTATACAATTTCTGAGGTAAAAGAAGTGGGAGAGTGGGAAAGTAGTGGTCTTATTGGAGTGTTAGATACAGACCTGGAGATTTCTGGGTGTAATTCAACTAGAAAGCAGGAGGGATCACTTTGATAAAAGGTGGAAAAATGAGAGCGTGAAAGCAGAGATAGTATTGTTATGATTTAAAAAAAAAGGCAGAGAGAGGTGAAAATCTGAGGCCCTGGGGATCTTTCTTGGGTATTAGGTGCAGAATTCAGTAATATTGTACTGGGTGGATACACTTCAGCCAATGCAGTAATAAAGATCTGGATTTTTTACATTGTCTGCCATGAGCAGCTGCCAATGTTTCTCAGTCCAAGAGGTAGCCAAGTTGTCAAAAATAACCCAACAGTCCATTTCAAAGAAAAGGACTATTCTTCTCCCACAGGAATATCCATAGAGAGCAAACTGTAGATGGAAAAGTTTCAGAGCAGGACTGGTGAAGGGTGGGGGAGGCTAGAAGAGTTAGGGAGATGTTTTTCAATAGATCCTACCCAGACAGCAAAGGCAGGCAGCAAAACTTGGCTGCCTTTACTGCTGACCTAACCCCATTGATTTCTACCTATCCAAGCCTGATGAGATGTACAAAGCAATCAATGTCCCTGTTGCGGCTCTCTAGAAGAATGTGAGTAGAGGGCCTGAATGTCCTATATTTAACCCTTCAAGTCCTATGCGCAATCAGCTTCAACAAGACAGCTGAAATAGAGAACACACCACTTCCTCCTGTTTTTTATATGGCCAGCCCAGCCTGCACAGCAGCATTATTAGCACATTCACGGTTGTTAGTGTTTGCCTTCAAGTCATTTCTGATTTATCGAAACCTTAAGGTGAACATCTTAGGAAACACCCATTATCGCTGGGTAAAAAGAATGATTGCCATAGTTGCATCCATGATGACCAATTAAAAAAAACACTGAGGTCATAGAGTTGACAGTCTCTGTTCATTCAAGGATGCCAGAAATAAAGCAGGAGGGCAGATTAGCCAATAATAACAAAAACTTTGGGCAATATAGCCACAAAATGATGATAGCATACATGAATTACTGTGCATGATTCTAATAAATACATCTGGAAATTACATTATTGGATTATGCAGGAGCAGGCAGACATAGAGGGTTCAGGGATGGCATCATCCCATTTTCGAGTCGACCAGATAAACTGTACCTATCTATTTCTACACCCCACCCAAACATTTACCAGATGGTCACATCATTTTGAAAATGGGAGCTTGTAAGAGCATACTTTTTCATTTGGGGATGAAAATTGTTTTGGCAATGAGGGGTCAGGAGGATTTTAAGGTATTGTTTAGCTTGTGGCCTGCAAAATTCCCATTGAACTATGTAACTGGCTAGCTAGCTAACATCTTTGTACTGTGCCTGTATGGTATTAAGGTCACAGCGAGAGCCTAGATGAAGATCAAAGTCTTTGTGGAAGGTCATCTGTAACGTGCCATGATCTGCCCAATTTCTGGGGCTGGAATAGAGCTCAGCCACCTGGGGAATCCAATCCCTCTCTGCCGTTGGAAGGGCACAGAGAGCAGGACATAGCAGAATAGACTAGAGAAATCAAAGTATGGTACTTCAGCAATTTACAATCCACAAAATGCAATAGGATGGAAGTTAGAGATGGCTACATTTAAGGGTGCCAATGGGAGCCTCAATAACACAATGTCGGGGTTACTTGACAGGAAGGAGCAAGGCCAGGATAGAGTTGTCTGAGTAAGGCGGAAGCACTGGTTCTCACCTAAGGTGAAGAAAATAGGGAAAGTTAACTTGTCCTCTGCCCTACAGATCCATTAAGAATATTGTGTTCCTTAGTTCAATTCCTGTGTTCCAGGGTGTGGGAGCAATAACCCTTACATAAGTGTAAGGCTACTCATCAAAATCTGAACTGGATATACTGTGCTAAAAATAAAATAAAATTGTGTGCCAAGGAAATGGAATCTGAACTTAAAATAAATTGCATACATATACAACATTCATTACTTCATAAATGTTGGATTCTGGCGGAATCTGGAAAATGGTGAGAAGGACTAGCTAGAACAAGATTTGTTGGAGAAACTTTATAGACTAGGAACTGAAAGCAGCACCAGCCTTATCTCATGTGTGTGTAAGTGTGGGCATGCATGTGCATACACATTTTCCCTCCTTGCCTTCCTGCCTTCCTCTCTCCCTCATTTATAGATTCAAAGGACTGGCAACTTCTTTTTAGAAAAGAAGAGGGGGAAATGAAACAGCAGTTCAAAAGACTGGGCTACAGTAATTCTGCCGTTTGTCTGGCCTTAACCTAAGCCTCTGGTGTGCTGTAAGCATAAAAGCAAGGTCTAGTAAGAAGCTGAGGTTTGAAAGCTGTCAATATCTGCTGTACATTCCATGCTGAGTGCATACAGACACACTGAATATGTATGACCTTAACCAAGATATGTGCACAATAATAGCACTGCTTGGGAAAATGGTTGATGAAACACTCACAGAATAACTTGACAGAAATATAGTCTTGTTTACAACTGATGTATTTCAAAGGCAAACAGACCCAATAAGATTGGGGAAGAAGAATTTCACAGTGATGGCCACTTCTAGGGCAAGCAGAATGAGTTTAATGGTTGCCCAAGGCTTTTTTCTTTCCAGACTAATCAGCTGTTAATAGATAAAATTGTAGGAAATGGTCAGGACACATGCATGGAATCTTATTTGCTTAATGGAAGAGCTTGTAAAATTTATTTTTGTGGGGGTATGATCTAACTGAGTGCAGAAAGAGGGAAGTAGTAACATGGAATCATTATTACTTGGCAATGGTGCATGTGAAAACCCTCTTTGCAAACAATGACTTTTGCTCATAGAATGAAGTCCCAATTGCCTCTTGGTCTGAGGAATGACTTTGTCAAAGGATTTGTGTTACAGCCCTTTGCACAAGTGGATGGACACAAGGACCTGCCCTTGGACTACAACTCTTGGAATGTTAAGGCGACTGCAGCCTTTTGGAGGGTAGTCAAAATGATTACTTTTCCAAGCTCTATGGGAAAGGACTTGGACGAGATGGAGGCACTACTCTTTGGTACAGTGGTGGAAAAAATTGTCTAAAGTATGTGATAATTCAGATCTTTTTGTTCATAACATCAGCCACCCTGTATGGATAAAGACTTTCAAAACATTGACATCTATTCCTGTTTTAGCTTTGGGGGCAGGGGGTTCTTTGGAGGCTGCTATAATCTGCTTTATGCAAAACCTGCTACTTCCTTCCTTTCTTTTATGAATGCATGACTTTATCTGTCCCTTTATCTGTCCCTGTAGGAATCCAATGGCAGAACACACACCATCCCCTATATGTAACATACACACATGTATAATGGTGGTATTTACAATTGTTGATTAGAAATTTTGTCCATTTTCCAGTGGAAAACACTGAGACTGAAAGTGTCTACCCTCGAAATCAGTCAGACGTGAAACACAGGTAGAGCAGATCACAGTCACAGACTAGAGAGCAAAAGAACCCACATGAAAATATTTGCATTGTGGCCAAAGAATCAAAAATCTAAAGCATATTTAATTTGTTACATGCACACTCTACACACCTTTTCACATGCATACACAAACATGTGGTATGTTGTGCGTAGATGAGGTACATGCATGCTCTTTCACACACACACACTGCTGCCATTCCATCAGCATGACCAGAGTTTAACTGTTTCTATATCTGATTGCTGAGCAGTGCGCTGGCTTGTTGGGTTTCTGGTCTGGAGAGATCTCCAGCAACCAGACATAGAAATAGATAAACTGGCGGATACTCAGTGAAAGCTCTTGAGGGCAGTCAACATGGGCAGCAAGGCTGATGGCAGTAGTGCTCGGTGGATGGCTTAAGACTCTAGAACCAGCCAGCCTAGTTGCAGTTTTTTTAACAGCCTGACCACTATGCATTCCACAGCCAGTGAATGCATCAGGCTGCCAGGTGACTGAGCCAGGTCAGTCTAGGTTGGCATTTGGATAAGAGACTTCTAAGAAAAGCCAGCATGTAATTTTTCATTTTTCACCCTGAATCTCATTTTTTTTGTTCCATTTTGGAGTGGAGGAACAATGGTTTACAATATTTTGCCCTGACTGCTCTGCCTAGAGAAGTATTATGAGATTACAGGCAGCCTGATTCTGGAAGTGAAAACAATGGCACTTGTACTGATGTATCTTTTTTTGTTAATCACAGCTCATCATCCCTAAGGCAAAAGACTTTGCCTTGTTGCAGGTTTAATGCAATGGGATCGGGACAAAAATAGCTCTCGCCATAGCTGAAAGAAAAAAGGCAACTGAAAATTAACACTAAAAGACAGGATTCTTCATCAGCACAGTCCTGTCGGTTCTGAGCAGCTGTGGAATTTTAAATATTAAAAATATTTGTAGCAACCCTACACTATTAATAAAAATGGCATTAGTCAAGAAATCACTGTTCCCTTTATTTGTTTATTGCTACAATTGTACCCTAATTTTCCAGGAGTAGAAGAATCTCAAGATAGAGTAATTGGTACTATGATTGTATTGTCGAAGGCTTTCATGGCCGGAATCACTCAGTTCTTGTGGGTTTTTTCGGGCTATATGGCCATGTTCTAGAGGCATTTCTCCTGACGTTTCGCCTGCATCTATGGCAAGCATCCTCAGAGGTGAGGTCTGAGGATGCTTGCCTTCAGGAGAAATGCCTCTAGAACATGGCCATATAGCCCAAAAAAACCCCACAAGAACTGGGTACTATGATTCTCCACATGGGCACTTGATGGAAAATCCCAGTGAGGAAAATAGGAGGTTAGGCTGAGACTAAGGTCAGGACATTGTCACATGGAGGTCATTGAAGCAGGGGACAGCAGGGCAATCCTTAGGTTAGTGGGGCAAATCATGGAGCAGCAAGGCAAATCCCTTGTTCAGCGCCCCGCATCTCTCACATCACCCACTTGCCCATCACCCGCTGGAAAGCATATATTTCCAGTTTGCTCCTATGCTATCTCCACCATTTTTAGTCTGAACATCGGTAGTCCAGAGTTCCCCATTGTAGAACACTTAGGCAGAAGTAGCTGTGCATCATGTGATGGGATCCAGTGGGCTCCATGCTGGCTGCGTCGGCAAACTGTTCTAAGATGGGGAGAAAAAGGCAATGTGATGAGGTTGCTAGTGTGTTCCATTAAGTTTGGGAACAAATGGCCATCAGATGCTTTCAACTACAATGTCCATAATCCCTTATTATTGGCTATACTGACTAAGGATGATGGAAAATGTTGACCAAGATCTTCCATTCATGTGCCTCTTAAAATTCTTATTATTGCTAGTTCTTGTTTTGATTCCACCGTGCTCTCTCTCTCTCTCTCTCCTCTCTCTCTGGTGTTTAGCATTTCTCTCTTTCTCTCCCCTATCCCAATTACCCACACTGAATACTGACCTACTTGGACTGATGTAAGAATGACTGAAAAATGTGAAGCATTTTGAAGATTGTGTATTTTTACCACACTTTGCTTAACTATCCTTACCAATTTGTTGAGGTGAAGCCCCAGTCTTCCCCATTTCTGTTCTCCTGTACTTCTGTTGCTCCTTCACACCACCAACAAGTTGTTTCAACCTGCCATTCTTTTCACAAAAATGCTATTTTTCTCAGTAAGGTAAATATATTGGCAGCGATGATGATGATGATGATGGTGGTGGTGGTGGTGATGGTGCCCTGTATTATTCTACATATAATAACGCAGGCAGCTAGCAACAATAATACAGTTAGAAATCTGTTAGAAAAAGATTTTAAAAAATAAAGAGCTGGCCTTAATATTGTGTAGACCTCTTGTGCTGGCCTAATATTGTGTAGACCTCTTGTGCCGGCCTTAATATTGTGTAGACCTCTTGTGCTGGCCTTCTTTGTATTGATAGATATACGATAGACCAACTGTGCTGACCGCCGCTGTGTAGACCATCTCCGGATGACCCATCCGCTCTTAGACCAACCGTCTAGAGGTTACACCTGAATCATAATAACCTTATTAATTGCTATCACCATCATCCTCGTAAGAGTGTGACTACATATCACTAACATAGCACACTCCTTGGTTGTCCTTTGCTGCTAATTTGATATAAGAACGCAATATAGCACTTTAATGCGCCTGCAACTTGCTGCTAAATTACACTAGCACTTACGCCCCCTTCCTTATCCCTCTATGCCGCACTTTAGTTAATGCTGAGAACCAGTTTCAGGTACCTATTGCACTTTAGATCTTGCACTTTATGTATGTGCCCAACGGCACGCAGTGTGTTGTTAACTGAGTGGTATTATTGACTGTGTTGCACTTAAGACTCTTGCACTTTACGAACTATTTAACTGGTGTGGCTGGAACGCCTATCACCATCTGAAGCTATTGTTATCCATGTGGTTCCCCATCCCCCTATTTGTATTGTCCCTGTTACTACTGACTAGCGGAAAGGGCAAGGGAGGGGGTGGGCTGGAACCTGTGAACAAAGATGAGGCGGGGAGGGGGGAGGAAGGGGAGCAAGGGTGTTGGCAAGGGCCAACAAACCAAACAAGTAATGATGCAGAAATTAAGACCTTGATATTAGATCGCGGCATGGAGGGGGGGAGGTGTTTCACTAGCCGAGGGGCCCCCATAGAGGTCGTGGTGGGGAGGAGGAGATGCGGAAAAAGGAGACCTCGAATTCGGCCTAATTCGGACCGCTTATCTACATTAACAATCCCCAACCGGTCTCCTAAGGTAAATTGGTGTAACCAGGTGAGCGGGCCCTCTGGATTGAAGGTGGTGCTGTTGAACGCCAGATCTGTCAACGGAAAAACGACCTGGATCCAGGACCTAATCCTGGAGGAGCGGGCAGATCTGGCGTGCATTACGGAGACCTGGTTGGATGAAGCTGGAGGCGTAAACCTGACCCAGCTTTGCCCTCCAGGCTTCTCCGTACAGCACCAACCGAGATCCGGAGGACGGGGAGGCGGGGTCGCAGTGGTCTATAGAGATTCCATCCATCTGACCAGGAGTCCCATCCCGCAGACCACAAATTTTGAATGCGTCCACCTGAGGGTGGGTGACCGGGACAGAATAGGGATTCTGCTAGTGTACCGTCCACCTTGCTGCACTACAGTCTCCCTACTTGAGCTAGCGGGGGTGGTCTCGAGCCTGGCGTTGGAGTCTCAACGGCTTCTTGTGCTGGGGGACTTCAACATCCATGCCGAGGCGACCCTCACAGGAGCGGCTCAGGACTTCATGTCTGCCATGGCAACCATGGGGCTGTCCCAATGAATAACTGGCCCCACCCACTGTGCTGGACATACATTGGACTTGGTTTTCTGTCAGGGATGGGAGCAGGGTGGCGGTGTGGAGGAGTTGTCCATCTCTCCGTTGCCATGGACCGACCACTTCCTGATCAGATTTAGGCTCACTGCGCCCCCTAACCTCCGCAAAGGTGGAGGACCCATTAAGATGGTCCGCCCCAGGAGGCTTATGGATCCGAATGGATTCCTGACGGCTCTTGGGGATTTTCCCGCCACCTCGGCAGGTGACCATGTCGAGGCCTTGGTCACTCTCTGGAATGGGGAGATGACCAGGGCAATTGACATGATCGCTCCGGAACGTCCCCTCTCAAGTAACCGAGCTAAACCAGCTCCTTGGTTCACTGAGGAGCTGGCAGCGATGAAGCGAAGGAAGAGGGAACTAGAGAGCGTGTGGCGCTCGGACCCAAGCGAGCCAAATCGAGCACGGTTTGTGTCCTTTTTAAGGGCATATGCCGCGGCAATAAAAGCCGCAAAGAAAACTTTCTTTGCGGCCACTATTGCGTCTGCAAAAAACCGTCCGGCGGAGTTGTTTCGGATTGTCAGAGGTCTTTTGACTCCCGCCACCTCAGGCGGGAGCCCTGACAATTCGGCCACGCGCTGTGAAGCATTTGCTCGGTTCTTTGCAGACAAAGTCGCTTTGATCCGTTCTGGGCTGGACACCATATTAAATGCAGTCTCTGCGGATGTGACACGAGCACCTGCTTGTCCTATTTTGATGGATTCTTTTCAGTTTGTGAAGCCCGAGGATGTGGACAAGATACTTGGAGGAATGAGGCCCACCACGTCCATCCTAGACCCCTGTCCATCCTGGCTTCTGAAGGAGGCCAGAGGGGGATTGGCTGAGTGGGTAACGGTGGTGGTTAATGCCTCCCTTCGGGAAGGCAAAATTCCAGCGAGCCTAAAACAGGCTATTATAAAACCGCTGTTGAAGAAACCATCATTGGACCCCACTAAATTTGACAACTTTCGGCCTGTTTCCAATCTTCCCTTCTTGGGCAAAGTCATGGAAAGCGTGGTGGCCTCACAACTCCAGGTATTCTTGAGAGACACGGATTATCTGGATTCGGCACAGTCTGGTTTCAGACCGGGACATGGTACCGAGACGGTCTTGGTCGCCTTAGTGGATGATCTGCGCCGGGAGCTAGACAGGGGGAGTGTGTCCCTGTTGGTGCTCCTGGACCTCTCAGCGGCCTTCGATACCGTCGACCACGGTATCCTTCTGGGGCGTCTTGCGGAAATGGGTCTTGGGGGCACTGCTTTGCAGTGGCTCCAGTCATTTCTGGAGGGTCGTACCCAGAAGGTGTTATTGGGGGACTCCTGTTCAACACCACAGCCTTTGACCTGTGGGGTTCCACAGGGCTCTATATTGTCCCCCATGCTGTTTAATATCTACATGAAGCCGCTGGGTGAGATCATCCGGAGTTTTGGGGTGCGGTGTCATCTGTACGCAGATGATGTCCAACTCTGTCACTCCTTTCCACCTGTTACTAAGGAGGCTGTCGAAGTCCTGAACCGGTGCCTGGCCGCTGTAATGGTCTGGATGAGGGCGAACAAACTGAAATTAAATCCAGACAAGACAGAGGTACTCCTGGTCAGTCGCAAGGCCGAGCAGGGTATAGGGTTACAGCCTGTGCTGGATGGGGTCGCACTCCCCTTGAAGGCACAGGTTCGCAGCTTGGGTGTGATCCTGGATTCATCGTTGAGCCTGGATCCCCAGGTTTCAGCGGTGACCAGGGGAGCATTTGCACAGCTTAGGCTCGTGCGCCAGCTGCGCCCGTACCTTGGGAAGTCTGACTTGGCCACGGTGGTACACGCTCTGGTCACATCCCGCCTTGACTACTGCAACGCTCTCTACGTGGGGCTGCCCTTAAAGACGGCCCGGAAGCTTCAGCTAGTCCAGCGCGCGGCAGCCATGTTGTTAACAGGAGCAGGACGCAGGGAGCATACAACGCCCTTGTTGTTCCAGCTCCACTGGCTGCCGATTTGCTACCGGGCCCAATTTAAGGTGCTGGTGTTATCCTACAAAGCCCTAAACGGTTCCGGCCCAAAATACCTTGCGGACCGCATCTCGGCCTATGAGCCCACGAGGACCTTGAGATCATCTGGGGAGGCCCTTCTCTCGATCCCGCCTGCCTCACAGGCACGTCTGGCGGGGACGAGAGAAAGGGCCTTCTCGGTGGTGGCCCCCCGGCTGTGGAACTCCCTCCCTGCTGACATCAGACAGGCGCCCTCCCTTATGGCCTTTCGCAAGGGCCTGAAGACATGGCTCTTCGAGATGGCATTCAACTGAGTGCTATGTTACTGGAAATGACAACCGGAATGGATTACGACTACGAGACTGATTATGATTCCACGATAAGACGGAGCGGATTATTTTAGTGTAATTAGTTGTTGTGTATTAGTGATATGTTAGTTTTGTTGTCTTGATTTCTTTGTAAATTGTCTTTTATGTACTGTACACCGCCACGAGTCGCCCTAGGGCTGAGAGCGGCGGTTAATAAATGCAATAAATAAATAAATAAATAAATAAAGCTAATCAAGAATCAGAACAAGCAGTGATAAGACGCAAAACAGTGGTTGCATTTTACCCATGATAAAATTGATTAAAACATGAAATGGGTGAAGATTAGTTGGATGAAGAAATTGTCACAGGAAAGAAAGCTGGTGAAAAAAGTGGATGGTGAAGTCTAGCACTCTGAGTCAGGGCTGAACATCTTGGCTGAGCCTGGGAGACAATTTTATGCCTCTTAGATATTCCAGAGATTACATGGACTGCCATAAATGCCAAAAACATATCCATGTAGTTGAAAATTTTCATTTCCAAAAAATGATTGAGTAGTGCAGCCCTCATTACTGTCTGCCCCACTATTTATTTAAAAGATGAATCTGAAGCTTCCAGGAAAGGCAACCAAGCCCATAATCACGTACACTTACTTTGGGGAGAGTCATCAAAAGGACAGTCCGAGAAGAATGAAAGAACTATCTTGGGAAAGAGAAGATCTGCACTGGCACACTGCAATATCTGCAAGATGCAGCCTTTTTATTGTCGCGGGAGGGGGAATCTTGTGCCTTCAGAAATTTATTCGAAATTTATTATATTTTGGTGGCATAAGTGACATAGGTAAATGGCACTTATTCGAAGCAAACTTCGAAGGCACTCTTAGGATAATCCACATCCCTTATCATGGCAATATTTTGCAAAGTGATGAGAGCCACTGAGTTGCAAAGAGCATAGGCCTTCAGTTAGATGCTGAGGCATCTAGATTGTAGATGTACAGATATAGAGACAGTAGCCAAGATCCTATATTAAGGATGTAGGGTGTAATTTTACACTCATGGAGTTATGTGACAGTTGCACAAGCCACCTTGCCAGGAAAATTTGGTATTTCATAACCAGGTAGTCACGTGCATTATACACAGTGCACATCTACCTGAGACCACATCTATGTCAGTCAGAAAAATCTGGTGTAAAGGGATTCAGGGCTCCAGTGTACCCCAGGAATCATCTCCTGAGTTCTTTGGTGATCCACATGGCCATCCAGTCTGAGGACCCAATTCAGTGTATCTTATGTGCCTATCAAATAATGTTGGGAATGATGTAAAATCATAAAAGACAGAATCGGAAGGGACCACTAGACCCATCTAGTGCAGTGGTTCTCAACCTGTGGGTCCCCAGGTTTTTTTGTCTACAACCCCCAGAAATCCCAGCCAGTTGTTAGGATTTCTGGGAACTGAAGGTCAAAACATCTGGGGACCCACAGGTTGAGAACCACTGATCTAGTTGAACATTAAGCAATATACAGCTGCAACATTTCTGAAAGATAGCAGTCAAACTTATGTTTAAAGGAAGGGTCCAGCACCCTCCAAAGCAAAATGTTTCACTGTTGAATAGCTCGTTGAATAGTCAAGAAGTTCTTCCTAATGTTTAGATGGACTTGGTTTTATTCTAATTTGAGTCTTTTGTTTTGTATTCTAGTCTCTGAGTTTCCTTAGAGAATGAAGTTCTGCGATAGATGGATGAAAAAGTAAACAATTCCTGAAATTATCAGGAAGGTGATGGATTTAGCCACCATGTTGTATAATGTTCTATTTGTGATTGCTATTATAGGCAAAGAGCAGATACAAACAAAACAACAAAAGGAAACAAAACAACTAAAGGCTGACAAGGTTTTATCAGTCCCCAACAGTCTGTATGATCAAGACAGAAGCTTCACATGCTCAGAGTGTTGTCCCATGGGCAGTCTGACCCAGTGAACACTGGCCTTTCCCTTCTTTGAATTTGCCTGAGCTTAGCTTGCAGCTGTTTGTTCTCACTCTGCATTTTTCTGTTAGCACGAGGAACACTTTAGTTTCTCCCTGGGAAGATGATTATACACAACCGTTAAATGACTTCTTAATCTTATTTGTGATAGGCTAAACAGATTTAACTCTTTTAAAAAAACATCTAAAAGGGTTCACTCACATATTGCAATCTGTAACTGGCAGAACCTCTGTTGCTATGTATTCCCAAACTATAGCATGTGTGTCTCTCTATTAGTATGGCAGCAATTCTGATCCACACACACACACACACACACACACCTATATATTTATCTATATATATGTGCTTTAAGTCAGAGAGCCAGTGTGGTGCAGTGGTTTGAGGACTGGGAATCCAGAAGATCCAGGATTCGTCTTGACCATGGAAACCAAATGGGTGACCTTGGGTAAATCGCATACACTCAGCCTTAGAGAAAGGCAAATACAAACCTCCTTTGGATAAATCTTGCTAAGGCCCTTTCTTCATTGTCCTTATGTCCCAGGATCTGATCCCAGGTTACCTATTTTGAACTGAATTATATGAGTCTCCACTGCCATATAATCTGGGAACAGATCCTGCAATATAAGGACAGTGTAGAAGGGGCCTAAGAAAACCCTGTGGTAGGTTTGCAATTAAAGTCACCATAAGTTGGAAATGACATGAAGTTGGAATGAAATATTAAAAGTCATTTATGTTGTTATTAAAAAAATAATGACAATAATAAAGATATGTATATCCATCTGAGACATTTTGCTCATTGATATTTATTTAAGGGCTTATATGTCATTTTTCAAAACAGATGTTTTCTCAACAACTTTTCTTTATATTTTTTAAATACAATAATTTTTTATCGTGTAAAGGTGTTATACAGAATAAGAAAATAAAGGGAAAAGATCAAATACACATAATGCAAATAGATCTGCCTACCACACTCACCCCTCACCCCACCCGTGATCCACCACCCATGACTTCCAACACCACTCAATGTGAAACTAATATCTCAAATATAATCTACCATTATATTTATATTGATAATTTCCCCTTGCTGCTCTTTTAAACCCTACCTTTGTCTTACTTTCTAGATATTCAAATGCAAGCTACCATTTTCTAAAAAAGTCTTCATTATTTCCTCCTCTAATGCCATTGGGCAGCATGACCATTTGGATATAGTCTAAAAATTTTCCTCTCCAGTCCTTTATAAATAGCTCTCCTCCTCCCTTCAATTATTTTGCTATTATTAATCTTGTAGCTACAAAACTGTATTGACAAATTTCTATATCTTCTTTACTGATTTTTTTCACCAAATAAATCTAAGAAGCACATTTCTGGGTTTTTCTTAACCTTTTTAGTAATTATTTTGCTTGTTTCCTTGATTACCTTTTCCCAAAAAGTTTGTACTAGCCTAAAGGTCCACCAAGCATGGAAGAAGGTACCTTTATGTATTTTGCATCTCCAGCAAACCCCCCCCTCCCCCACCCCAAATGGGATTTATCTATTTTGCTTAATACTTCAGGAGTGATAGCCATTTTATACATGTTTTCTTTAATGGACCCAGCTATCAAAAATTTAAAACCACTTTTCCATAAATATTCCCATTTTCCCAAATCTATATTTCCCCCTAAATTTTTAGCCCACAAAATCATTGCTGTTTTTATTCAATTATCTTCTAAGTTGTATTCTAAAATGTATCTGTATAATCTGGAAATTAGTCCTTTATTCCCCTTCTCCAAAATGTTTTCCAGTTCTGATTTTTCTTGGGGAAATCTTACTTTATTATTTTTCATAAATCTGTTGTGTAGTTGGAAGTAACAAAACCAGTCATTTGTGCTTAATTTTTACCTCCCTTTTAGTTTCCATTGTCCTTTTTCTTTGCTTAGGTACTCCATATAGGTTATCTTTTCCTCATTAAATACTGGATTTAGCACTGCCTCCAGAGGTCGCAGTGCTAAATCCAGGATTGCTCCATGCCTGCCTTGTATCTCTTCTAGATTGTAAGAAGGGTGGCTCTTATAATGTGTCTATTAATGTGTCTTTGATGACCTTTTCTTTTTCATAACACATGCCATCCAAATCTTAAATTGTACATTTTTCTATTCTAATCAATTCCTTTATCCAGTTAAAGCCTGTCACTTCATAGTAATACCTAAGATCTGGGAGTGCTAAGTCCCCTCTGTCTGTATGCAATTTTAGTTTTTCCCCCTTATTCCATATGAATTGGACCAAATCCCTCCTCCATTGTTCAAATCACTTCCTTAATTACTTGCAGATTTTGAAATAAGAACAACATTTTTGATAAAACCATGATTTTTATCACAGCTATTCTCCCCATCCAAGTTAGTTGGATTCTTTGCCATTTTTCCATTTTTTTTACCTCCTTCCATGCTTTTTCATAATTATTTGGTATAAATTGTTATTTTTGTTAGTAATCCAAAATCCTAAATATTTTACTTTTCTTACAGTTTTACAGGCTGACAAATTTTCGTTTTTCAATGTTGTTTTTTTTATAGATTTTTAAAGTCAAGAACATGGATTTCTCTTTATTTATTTTGAATTCTGCCACAGATCCATATCTATCAATTATTTCCATTAAGCGTTGAATACTCCTTATAGGGTCTTCTATGTTATACACCAGGCATCCTCAAACTAAGGCCCGGGGGCTGGATACGGCCCTCCAAGGTCATTCACCCGGCCCTTGCTCAGGGTCAACCTAAGTCTGAAATGACTTGAAAGCACACAACAACAACAACAACAACAACAATCCTATTTCATCAGCCAAAAGCAGGCCCACACTTCCCATTGAAATACTAATAAGTTTATATTTGTTAAAATTATTCTTCATTTTAATTATTGTATTGTCTTGTTAAGGGTCTTTTGGAATACAAATAAGATATGTGTAGTGTGCATAGGAATTAATTCATGTTTTTTTCAAATTATAATCCGGCCCTCCAACAGTTAGAGGGACCGTGACCTGGCCCTCTGTTTAAAAAGTTTGAGGACCCCTGTTATACACCATGTCATTGCCTTGACTTTAAATTCTCGTCTTTTTATTTTTACCCTTTTAATATTACTATCTTCCCTAATCCTATATGCAATACTTATGAACAATAGAAGTGAAAGTGGACAATATTGTCTTGTTCCTTTTTGTATCTCTATGTAATTTGACCATTTAGTCTTCATTTAGCTTTTTGTTTTGAATAGTGTCGACCACCCTTTTAAATTGTTGACCCACCCCATAGCAGGTCAATACTTTTTCTATAAATTCCCAAAAAACATTATCAAAAGCTTTCTCAGCATCTAAAAATAATAATGCAACTTCTCTGTTGGGGTCTTGTACAGCCACTTCTATTGTATTTAAACAGTTCTTACATTCTGATTTAGCTGTCTTCTGGGAAGAAAGCCTATCTAATCTTCATGTATATTTTTGCTAGGATTGATTTTAATGCCAAAATGTCTGCAAATAATTTGTAATCACAATTTAATAACGAAATTGGCCTAAAGTTTTTTACCTGCTCCAAGTCTCTACCCTGTTTAGGGATGAGAACTATGGTGGCCTCTGCCCACAAATCTGAGGTTTGTCCTTTCTGAAGCACTTGATTCATAGCTGAAAGAAGAACTGGAGCCAGTTCTTCTTTATATATTTTATAGTATGTAGGCAGAGAACCTGTCTTCAATGTAATGTGTTTATTTTGCTTTCATTTCCTCTGAAAGTTTTGTGAAGTTAAATTCCTCCAAATATAGATCTGTCTTCTTGGGGTTTGTCTGGGTATCTCTATATGTTTCTCTAATACTCCTTAAATATCTTATAAAAATGTTGCATCTCTGTAATTGTTTCTCTTTTATTCTTTATTTTTACAATTAGTTGCTGCTTCTTACACTCCTTCAGTTGCCATGCTAACAGTTTCCCTGGTTTATTTGCATTTTTTAAAAAAATTGTGTCCGTTATACATAATTTCCTTTTCCAGCTCATTCAAAACTATCAATTTATATTGTTGTTTTAAATTTGACAGCTCTTGTTGTATTTTCTTTTTATTATCTAATTTGTTATTCACTAATTCTTTTTCTTTGTCTCTAATTGGAGTCTCTAATTGTATTTTGTTTTTCCTTTGGAACCAAATAGAATTTTGTTGAATCAGCAGGCCTCTTATCACCACTTTCCCTGCATTCCAAACAGTCCTTATGTCTATATCATCCTGTAGGTTTTTGTTTAAATAATTTTGTATTGTATACATAATACTAGCCTTCTAATCAAGGTGAAAGAAGAAAGCGCAAAAGCCGGGTTGCAGCTAAACGTCAAAAAAACCAAGATTATGGCAACAAGAATGATTGACAACTGGAAAATAGAGGGAGAAACCGTGGAGGCCGTGACAGACTTTATATTTCTAGGTGCAAAGATTACTGCAGATGCAGACTGTGGCCAGGAAATCAGAAGACGCTTACTTCTTGGGAGGAGAGCAATGTCCAGTCTCGATAAAATAGTGAAGAGTAGAGACATCAGACTGGCAACAAAGATCCGCCTAGTCAAAGCCATGGTATTCCCTGTAGTCACCTACGGATGTGAGAGCTGGACCTTAGGGAAGGCTGAGCGAAGGAAGATCGATGCTTTTGAGCTGTGGTGTTGGAGGAAAGTGCTGAGAGTGCCTTGGACTGCAAGAAGATCCAACCAGTCCATCCTCCAGGAAATAAAGCCCGACTGCTCACTGGAGGGAAAGATACTAGAGACAAAGTTGAAGTACTTTGGCCACATCATGAGGAGACAGGAAAGCCTAGAGAAGACAATTATGCTGGGGAAAGTGGAAGGCAAAAGGAAGAGGGGCCGACCAAGGGCAAGATGGATGGATGGCATCCTTGAAGTGACTGGACTGACCTTGAGGGAGCTGGGGATGGTAACGGCCGACAGGGAGCTCTGGCGTAGGCTGGTCCATGAGGTCACGAAGAGTCGGAGACGACTGAACGAATGAACAACAACAACATACATAATACTAAGTCAACTTTCAATCAGCATCATAAAAAACATATCAAATGAAATCATAATAATAATGTAATACCTGGATACAGCAGCAGAAAACTATTCAGATTTTTAAAAGAATAAATATATTTTAAATATATCCCATTACTGAAAGCAAAAGCAAATTGTAACACAAAGGAATTTGAGGACTATATGAAAGTGGAAAAGGGGAGCTAGAAACTGAAGAACCATCCTTGGAAAGACCTTGACTGTTGTGCCCACCAATCTTCAATGGGAAGTTTGGAAGTAAGGCCTCTGTGGCTGATCTTAAATGTAGGAAAGATTTATACAGGTATAGGGCTGGGCTTTAGCACAGCAGGTTTACTGTCAAGCTTCAGTAAGTCTTGTCAACCGAAAGGCTGACAGTTCAAAGCCCGGGTCAGGGTGAGTGCCTGACCATTCAGCCCAGCTCACTGCCTAGCTAGCAGATAGAAAACAGTGGTGTGAGTAAACAAATAGGTACTGTGTTAAAAAAAGGAGGCATTAAGGCACCCAGGAAATGTTGGCGATCTATCTGTTTGTCCTGTCATTGTATAATCGGCATTGAATGTTTACCATCTATGCGTTCTGTGATCCATTCTGAGTCCCCTTTGGGGTGAGAAGGGTGGAATATAAATAGTAAATAAAAATAAAAATAAATAATAATGCAGGTGTTATCCTAGTGCTAAATAGTAGCAGCACACAAACTAGGCTGGAAAGCAAATAGGTAGGCTGTTCGTTCAGCAGGTAGAAAATGGATGTAGTCTAAAGCTAACAAGTATTCCACATGAGCATCCAGACAACCACATTTTCACCTCTGAAGCTTTTGAATGACCTTTTAAGGCCACCCTTTATGCAGTCAGGACACAAGTAACTCAAAAAGACAGCCAACCCTGTGGGATTAGATACCATTTTAGGGACCTTTAAGCATATAAGTTTCATGATCCTTCTTTCCAATTCTCTCTATGACTAGATAGACTAGATAGACCACAAACCTAAGCTGTAAGTATTAACATCAAGCTGCTTGATTTCTGCCTCACAACTTGCCATTACTTCCAGTACAGTGAAAATTGTAAATAGCACATGCATAATGGTCAGTGATTACTGGATTGAAGCCCCTGAAGACAATGAGTAGCCTTCTTTTCATTCTTTTCAGCAGATGATGGATACAAAGAACTACTAGCCAGAGATAAGACCTAGGAGATTCATCCATGTTTGAGGGAAGTGCAGGAAATAATGCTTCAGTCACTTATCAATGTCCTGATAATCCTGGAACCATTTCTTATTTGGAGGTTTTCTTCTAGTGACACAACAGATGAAAAATTGCCCAATGGGAGACAGGCTGGAGAGGGAATCATCTGGCTTCCAAGAGACACAAATGGTAATGGTTGAACTTAGAAGCTTCATGACAGAGAGCATGGCTAGAGCTGCTGGTGGATCGGTCCAACTGGAGAATTGTGAAAGCTGAGGTCCTTCAAAATCATGTCTCCAAGTACAGTGTCTAATTACTATCAGGGGCAATTCAGAAAGATTAAGCTTTTGATGGATGTTTTGCAGTTCTGTCACATAACACTGGAGGTATAGATGTCGGCAGATCACAGTAGCCCTGAGCCAGTCTTATAATTTACAATAGTTAAAGTTTGGCATAGCATCTCAGGGCTGGCGGAAGATGCTTTGCTTTTAAAAGGAAAACAGCAGAACTGATGCCTCCCACTCAACATATCAAAGGTTCATTGCAATTTCATTGCAGGAACATCTCTTTCCATCCCTGGCAGTAAACATATAGTAACAACATAATAATTAGTTAACAATTTTCTACCCTTTAATGACATCCAAAATCTGTCGTCTGAGGAAACCACTTCATATTGCCAAATAGTAGTGCCAGTTCTGTCAACTCCATAAAAAAAAGAATGAAAAGTGAATGACTGACCAGTGAAAGCTAGAATAATTTTTATTTATTTATTATTTAAACTTATATGGTTAAGTGGACGAACACAGAGAGTGCTCACTAATGCTTCCTCTTCATCTTGGAAAGAATTGACAAGTGGAGTGCCGCAGGGTTCCGTCCTGGGCCCGGTCCTGTTCAACATCTTTATTAATGACTTAGATGAAGGGCTAGAAGGCATGATCATCAAGTTTGCAGACGACACCAAATTGAGAGGGATAGCCAATACTCCAGAGGACAGGAGCAGGATTCAAAACGATCTTGACAGATTAGAGAGATGGGCCAAAACTAACAAAATGAAGTTCAACAGTGACAAATGCAAGATACTCCACTTTGGCAGAAAAAATGAAATGCAAAGATACAGAATGGGTGACGCCTGGCTCGAGAGCAGTACGTGTGAAAAAGATCTTGGAGTCCTCGTGGACAACAAGTTAAACATGAGCCAACAATGTGATGTGGTGGCAAAAAAAGCCAATGGGATTTTGGCCTGCATCAATAGGAGCATAGTGTCTAGATCTAAGGAAGTAATGCTACCCCTCTATTCTGCTTTGGTTAGACCACATCTGGAATATTGTGTCCAATTCTGGGCACCACAATTCAAGAGAGATATTGACAAGCTGGAATGTGTCCAGAGGAGGGCGACTAAAATGATCAAGGGTCTGGAGAACAAGCCCTATGAGGAGCGGCTTAGGGAACTGGGCATGTTTAGCCTGAAGAAGAGAAGGCTGAGAGGAGATATGATAGCCATGTATAAATATGTGAGAGGAAGCCACAGGGAGGAGGGAGCAAGCTTGTTTTCTGCTTCCTTGGAGACTAGGTCGCAGAACAATGGCTTCAAACTACAAGAGAGGAGATTCCATCTGAACATGAGGAAGAACTTCCTGACTGTGAGAGCCGTTCAGCAGTGGAACTCTCTGCCCCGGAGTGTGGTGGAGGCTCCTTGTTTGGAAGCTTTTAAGCAGAGGCTGGATGGCCATTTGTCAGGGGTGATTTGAATGCAATATTCCTGCTTCTTGGCAGGGGGTTGGACTGGATGGCCCATGAGGTCTCTTCCAACTCTTTGATTCTATGATTCTATGATTATATGCCGCCACTCCCCTGGGGCTCGGAGCGGCTTACAAGACTAGCTTAAATCTAACAAAATTTAAAAGCAATTTAAAACAATTTAAAAACAACACTATCAAACATTAAAAGCCTGTCAAAACAGGTATGTCTTACATGCCCTGCGCAAAGCTGGTAAGTCCCGCAAGGCATGGACTTCAGGTGGCAGAGTAATGAAAGTCAAAGAAGGAAAATACAGTAAAAGCTTTTGTTGAAGACTGAAATTTAAGTAGATCTAGTGACAAACTCAGTTGGAAAGGACCTTGGTCCACGAACAAGTCTTCAGCAAATGACTGAAAATGAGATGTTCATACATTCTTGTGTTGTAGTTGGTAAAGTCAACAGAATATAGGTACGTATGAATGTATCCAGTAAGATGTTGGCTGTAAAGATCCACTTTGCATGCTATCAGAAAACCCCAGTATTGGAAGAAAAGGTGATCACTTTGCTTTGCTTTGCTTGAAAATGCTACAGCACAGAGAAAAAGACTCTTGCTGAGTACCCCAATATCTCAGTCACTCTGGTACCTGCCAGAAGCCAGAGATAAAATCTCTGTTCATAGCATGGTTTGCTTCAAGGGCATTAAAAGATGTCATTTTTTAACATGCTGAGCTGCAATGTCTTTCATATATTGTATTTAGCGAGGTGAGCAGTAAACTCCCTCCAGATGAACTTTATTAAACAGAATCAGCCTCCTTCTCAGGAAATGGGAAGAAATTGTTTAATTGCATTTATAAGGCAAAATCTGATGGAACAGGGAGATAATTCCAATCTGAGCTTCATTTTTCACACAGGTGACGCAGTTGGACTTTTGGCCGATTAGAAAAATTCTCCTGAAAGTGCCATTTATAACAACAAGAAACATTTGGCCCTAAGGGAAGAAGGAATGAAATTGGAGTCCTGTCTGTAATCTGTTTCCTTTATCATCTGCTCCCTCCCTTTCTCAGTTTCTTGCCCCCACCACTTGGCAGTCCCAGTGTGTATTTATGCTTCATCTCTTTCAGGTGACTAATCATTAGACTAATTACTGGCTAATCAATGTTTAATTAAACCTTGGCTGTTAATTACAGAAAGTGCTACTGTAATGTGGGAGTGAAATATTTCTTAAATACTACTCCCTGCTCCAATTTTGCAGAAGTCTATAAGTTGGAGAAGAAAAATGTATGTGGAGCCTTTGTTTTATCTAGAGCAAAACAAACTGATGTTGTTCAGACAGTGCCTGGAGGTAAGAAACTGTTCTCAGACAAAACCAACCCTGAATCATGCATACAACGACTAGGAAGTAACAGGTGACAAGTGCAGTTACTTGCAATTAATTCCTTTTTCCAATATTGAGAATGCCAATGGGATTCTGAAAAAAATGACAACCAAGAATGAGACTGACAGAGTCTTACATGTGAAATTACATCAGAAATAAGAAAAGGTGTATTGGAGAAAGGATCAAGGGAGAGCAGGGAACATGCTGCACTCACAGGGTGTGCGAAACAGGAAAATGGAGCCCAGTGGCAACTGGCAGCTCTGATGTCAATGGAACAGTGAATCTGCTCCTTGTTCTAGTCCAAACTTGAAAAGGATTGTTTAAGGTGCTGAACCCTTTCCAGGACAGGATTCAACACCCTTTAAAGTTCAGACTAAAACATGGGTTCATTCTCCATGCCCTCAAGGGCCACTAACGAAACTTAGTAGGTCACGATAATGACTAAAAAGTTCTGCAGGGAGGAGAGGAAATCAAGAATAAGCAGTCAGTACTAAATCCCACCCAGAGCAAAGTGCTTTATTCAGATGACCCTATATCTACAACTGAAATTAAGTATGCAAACAATCTTGTGGGTAAAACAAGACTCACGTAATGTTTTTGTTAGTATGTCAGGCAGACTGATGCATAGAACAGAAGATCAGAATGGGGCCAGGTTTCCTTTTTCCCCAGGAAATGCCCAGATACTGTGTGTATCCTTAGTATTTATTATTTTTCATTTCTGATCCAATGACAGGTATTTTTTTTAAAACAACAATAGTATTTATTATTTTTCATTTCTGATCCAATGACAGGTATTTTTTTAAAAACAACAACAGTTCTGCTGGGCGTTCTGTTTTGAAATGTCACTGGTTTCTCTTACCACTTTTTAAATTAAAAATATTATATAGTTTCTGGTTATTTAAAGAAGTTGCATTCTCACACTTCCCCATGTTAGGGACACTGATGAAGTATCATTTGCCTCTTCCCCCTCAGTGTGGTGCAGGAGCGTGCATGTTCCAATAAACCTGCGGGCATCACCATTAGAATCATGTACTCCCAGGAGGGGCTGCAGGGGAGGATCCAGACCAAGAACAGAAGATCTCAGTGGTGGAGCAGGTGGACAACAGCATAGTACATGTTGCAATGGCTGTGAAGGCTGCAACAGATGAGAAGCCACTGGCATTGTGTTAACCATGCCACTGAGTGGGACCCTCATTCTGTGAAGACTGTGTGTTAATCGGCTGTGCACTGACCTCTACACATTAAAAAAACCCCTCATGCACAGGCATCGTCCAAGAAAAATAAAACAAAGCCAACAAAAGTCCCATGGCAATCAGCGAGTGGTGATTGGGTCAGGACTATGAAATCTGGAAGCCCCTAGTCACAGATTGACACATGGGCAGTGGATATGGATTCAGTCGTTCTATCTCAAGGTCCAAGGCAGTTGAGTAGTCTGGCAGCTGTATCCATGACTGAACAGCCCTTTTTAGGACCCACTCTGCTCACCACAAATGGAGAGATGGCTAGAAAATGTGTCCTGAACATAGCCTGCCTCTCTTATTCCTGGCTGGACTGCTGCATCCAGAATGGTCACCACCTTGCAGCCAAAAAAGAAAAAAACGAACTTTGTAACATTGTAAAGCCGGGATGCTTTAACATTGACATAGCAGCACTTAGGAGACCCAGAGAGCAGGAGAGGGAAAGCTGAAGGAAAAAAGGAGGTTACACTTTCCTCTGGAAGTGACTGCCTGAAGAAGAATGAAGAACCAACAGGCAACCATCATAAGTGCCTATGCACCAAAACTAGATGCTGATGAAGACATCAAGGAAATCTTTTATTGATGGCTGGACACCATCCTGTCGGAGACAGCTAAAGAGGACAAAATCATACTTGTCCAATTCTCACATTTTAATGTGAGAGTTGGATGAGACTTCGGTCTGTGGCCAGGAACCATAGGAAAAGATGAGGTGGGAAACAGCAACCCAAATGGCATCCTGCTTCTCTCCAAATATGCAAAACACAACCTTGTCATCACAAACAAACTCTTTCACTAGAAAAATAAGCTTAAGACATCATGGAAAGATCCCAGTCAAAGCATTGGCAGCTCTTAGACTATGTAATTATACGTGCCAGAGACCGCTGTGATGTGCTCCTTACAAGAGCCAAGACAGATACTGATGACTGCTGGACAGACCACAGGTTAATCCGATCCACAATGACCATCAAGATCTCCTCCAAACACAGATTCCAACAAAGAAATAAAGGTAATATAAAGGTTTCCCCTTGACATTAAGTCTAGTCATGACCGGCTCGGGGTGGTGGGCCTCATCTCCATTTCTAAGCTGAAGAGCCAGCATTGTCCGTAGACACCTCTAAGATCATGTGGCTGACATGACTGCATGGAGTGCCATTACCTATTGATCTACTCACATCTGCATGCTTTTGAATTGCTAGGTTGGCAGAAGCTGGGGTTAACAGCAGGAGCTCAATCTGCTTCCCAGATTTGAACTGCCAGCCATTTGGTCAGCAAGTTCAGCAGCTCAGCTGTTTAACCTGCTGCATCCCCAGGGGCTCCAAGGAAGAAATATAAGGTGTAAAATATAAGGTGTAAAATGAACACCCTAGCCCTTCAAGAGCCCTCCAAAAGAGCCCTTCTCCAAACAACACTCAAGGATTATCTACCCATAGAACACCCCCAAAATATTGAGGAACACTGGAATAAACTGAAGACCTCCATCGTCACAGCCTGTGAACACACCATTGGATACCAAGCTACTGGAATTAAGAAATCTCAAAACTGGTTTGATGAAAATGATGACAAGGTCCAACAGTTAATTGATAAGAAAAGGAAAGCCTTTGAAATATCACAGAGAGACACCAACTGTGCTGCTAAGAAAAGGATCTATGCCAGTGCAAAAGCTGAGGTCCAAAGAAGGACCAGAGAACTCACGAACATCTGGTGGACAAAGGCTGAAGAAATCCAACACCTGGAAGATACCCATGATGCATGGGGATTCTTTAACATCACAAAGGTCATCTATGGACCAAGAAATCATGGCATACACCTTCTATGCTCATCAGATGGAACCAAACTTCTGAAGGATAAAAAAATCACATTGTGTAGAAAGAGCACTACCACGACCTCCTTAACTGCAGTCCCAACGTGGCTGAAGGGTTCTTTGCAAATCACATAACAACAAACCAGGGATGAGCTTGCAGCACTGCCTAGTTTGGAGGAGGTCAGCAAAGCTATCAGCCAACTAAAAAATAACAAAGCCAGTGGACCTGATGGGAACCCTGTTGAAATCTTTCAAGAGGGCGGACCTAAGCTGACACAACAACTCCACCAGCTGACGGAAAAGTGTGGGTGACCGAGAAAATCCTAGCAGACTTCAATGATACCTATTGAAGATAAGTATTGAGGCATCTCCTTGCAAACTGCCTTCCACCTGTTTCAGAAGACATTCTCCCAGAACAGCTTTTGCCTCTCCTGAGGAATGGTGGATATGATCTTCACAGCATGATAGCTCCAAGAAAAATGCAGGGAACAAAATCAACCTCTGTATATGGCATTCATTGACCTTACAAAGGTCTTCGACACAGTGAATTTCAGTGCTCTCTGGACCATCCTCCAAAAAATCGGAAGCCCTGACAAATTTGTGAACATCCTGTGGCTCCTCCATTATGCCAACAATCTCACTACTATGTTTTAATCCTCCTGATACCAAACTTCACTAATTTATTGAAAATGTTGGCACATGTTATTGTTATTAGGTAGTATATTGATAAAATTAGGATCTATTTAGAAGTCCCAATGTAGCAATTGATGAATTTCCTCCCACATACATTTTATATTAGTGTTTCTTTGAGTGCTGATCCAGCTGTCAGAACATCTTTTTGTATTTTGTAATGATTTGTAATGATACTATGTATCCACTAATTGCTTTAATGCTCATACCAAGTCAGAGTGAAATAACTTATCCATGGAAGGCCATACATGAATTTATTTCAGGCACCTTCTCCGCATATTCAGAACCTGACTAGCAGGCAAATACATGCTTCACTCCCTTATGGGAATGGATTTGCATCAACTCCAAGGTGAGCAGAAACATGATGTTGTACAGAAGAGCTTCTTTCCAGGTTTCATGTTGCTGATAAAGCATCAAACAACCCCTCTGCGATCAGATGGGCGCTGCGGTTTGCTAATGACTTGATTTACATTCCTCATGCTGTTTCCATTCCATTTTCATTGCCATCTCTATTTCCTTTTAGGCTGGACATACTATAATAATAGTACCACCATCACCCCTTGCTCCAAGTTATATACATAGGCTTTTCTCTGTCTCTTGAGTTCTCAGCATTTCTGTCCATTGATCATCATGGAGTTTACACCTTTTGGGGATTGTTTGCAGACTTTTGTCCCACTCTGTACTTTAAATGCATCTGTGCATAAATGTGTTATTGTGGTAGGAAATGTTACTTTTTTTTGTCCATTATTCTCAGAAAACCCAGATTCTATAAGTTGCAGTCTGAAAAGCAACTTTTGCAAACTCTGGTATATGCAAACACATTTCCTACTGCACATAGAAAGTAAGTATGCCATAGAAAGTGCCAGATCAGGAGCCTACTCTCTTAATGTATTTATTGTATAGAAATATTTTTGTAATTTTACGCAAGTTTTTTTTACATACTTATAGTATGAAATAACACAGATCCTAGATGACACTTTATTGGGCAGTTCAAAAGAAGCCATTCACAGTTTACAGGTAGAGCCTGGAAGATTAGTAAGCAAAGCTGCATTCAATGACCTATATAAATTATGCAGATCAAATATATTTGAATCATTTATTCTGCATCACTTATTCAGCAATTTTCATTAGTTGTAGGGAGGGGCAAGGACCTACCCAGGACACTGAAAATGTAACTTCAAGCAGTGGAAAACGTATTCAGCAGCTTCTCTGGTTTTTGAGGTCTTTACAGGGCATTACCCTGATGCTTTCAGCTATGTCTTCACAACTATAAAGATTAGAAATGTTCAATTAGTTACAGGAATATCTAGGGGCATTTCCACACAGCCATATAACCCAGAATATGAAGGCAGAATAACCCACATTATCTGTTATGAACTGGAATATCTGAGTCCACACTGTGATATATCCCAGTTCAAAGCAGATAATGTGGGATTTTATTAAGCTGTGTGGAAGGGGCCTAGGAGTGAACATATTACACCCAATACTAAAGTCACTCTACTGGTTTCCAATTAGTTTCCAGACAAAGTGTGGGTTTTTACCTTTAAAGTCTTATATGGTTTGGGTCCAGGTTACCTACAGGATCTCCTTCTCCTTCACAATCCACCCTGGACACTTAGGTCCTGTGAGGGTGTTTACTCCAACCAGCCAGAACCCAACTGGCAAACCACCACCCAAAGGACCTTTTCATCCGCTTCCCCAAGACTGTGGAATGACCTGACATAAGAGATTGGACAGCTAAATCAGCAGTCAAAATGTAAGACACAACTTAAGACAACTCTTGGAAGTGAGTGACCAAGTACACACCAAACTGTGCAAATTCAGATACTTTAAAGAAAGAGTTGTAAGCCTTGTGTCTCTCCAGACGTTGTTGGGCTGCATGTTTCAGTCGCTTTAGCGAACACAGGGAGCGGTGAAGGATGATGGAGATGACAATGGCAGGGCAATAGAGGGACACAGTTGTCCATTGTTGCCCAGAGAATTTATTCTAGCCTTGAGGGTATAAATGTGGGACTGGTAGCATTGAAGTCCATAAGAAACAAGTTTTACAAATTCTCATCAGATGGAACTAGCCAAACGAGCAATTACTGGCTATTAATGAAGTCTGAATTCCAAGTGTTAAGTCTCAAAAAGAGAAGAGGAAACTATAGCCTGTGCACATTAGGCTTCTGTTCTGAGGAGGATCCAGATACATGGAGCTGCACATACAACTGAACTAACTTCTGGATCCAGTATACCATCAAGTTGCATTAGAAGACCTAGAGATTCCCAGAGTTATGCACCGCAGGAATTTGCTAGGTTCTCCAATGCAACTTTGTGTTAACTATACCAAGGAATTGCGTGGAGAACCTAGCACATTCCTTCATCATGCATCAATTAGTTTACCGTTTGCTCACTTGGAATGTTAAAGAAACAGGCGATGTTGTCCTTTACTATCTGAATTGGGAAAGACTGTCTCCAAAATAGCATGAGCACCTTGGAAATCTCTTTTAAACTTTGGATTAAGACATGGGCTGGATTCTGACATGGAAATCATCAGCTGCGGATGAGGTATCAAAAGTTGAAGTGGACACTTGTGAAGCTGCAGAAAAATGCACTTCTGGACATTTCCTGGTTTTCTTTTCCTTCTGAGACTTGGTGTCAGTGCAAGCCAACAGAATAATCTTTTTGAAAATTAGATTTTTTTTTTGTATGCAAAGTTGGCTTTGTGGTGAGAAATGGTGTGAAAGAAGCCACTCTGCTTTTTGTAGAGACAGAACTGGAAGGATTTCGGTAACTGTAGAGTTTTACTTTGCTCCCTTGCCTGATTATTTCAATTACTTTTTTCTACTGTTGCCAATATCTGCTCTTGTTAACTAGAATAAACTGGCTAGTCTGACAGCTGACCAACCTTCAGCAAAGGTAGGAGGCAAGAGAGCGAGGCGAGGGAACTATGTTTAGAAATAATTACTTTGTATTTTGCAGAGGTATTAGTGGCTCCTTGCTGGCAGTTACAGGAATTAACTGGAGGCATCTGTGACATAAGTAGCAGTAATTATGCTTCTGTATTCATCATCACTTGCTCATATGAGAGACAAAGAGACAGTATCAGGGCAAATGGGAAAGACATCCATGCACGAATAGGGGAAAAGGCATAGCCCATGTGGCTTTCAATAAGAAACATACAGCTTTCTATAAATGGACGTGAATTCTCTATTCATCAAGTGAACTCAATGGGTAAATATTCCTGTACTGAAAGAGTGTGTCACATACCTACAAAGCTTTCTAAAAAATCTTCGCTCATAAATGACAAATTCTGGGATTGCTGTCAGTTAGGTCTATTTCTGTACATATTTTTAATTTGGACGCTCTACATTTTTTTGTCATAAAACATGGAGGTGTGAAGGCACTATGGTGTTTCAGAATGGCTCAAACCCTCCTCTTTGGAGGAGGAAGTCCCCAGAATACATCACTCTTCTACAATTAGACTTCTAGTGGGTCTGAGCATGCTACTGTTTCAGCCCCCGCCAGCCATACAGAGATAAAAATACCAAATTACCCACTGGGTTTTGTAAGGATTGCTAACACAATGATTGTGAAGCTGTATTAACCTTCCTAAAGTGCTCAATGAATGCCAAATATAGGAAGCATCCTCATGCTGTGACTTGGATAATCTATCTGTGAGGTATAGGGATCAGCAGTACTTGCCAGATGAAGACTAGGGAAACCTTTTTTCTGTTTTCAACTTGATTATATGAGTGCACTGCCAGATAACCTGGGATAAACAGAAAACCTGGGATCAGATCCTGGGATATAGGGCCTGTCTGGAAGGGCCCTTAGTCACAGAGCTCATTGTCCACCTTGGGCCAGTCACTATTTCTCAGCCTAATCTAACACAAATAATTGAAATGGGGATGTTCATTGAAGGAGAATGTATGTCTACTACAACTTTATTTTCCATCTTCATCGCTATGATACTTCATCTTGTTGACGGGAAGCTTCCCACCAGAATGGAAATCATCTATTGGACAGATGGCAAGCTATTTAACCTCAGCAGACTGAAAGCCAAAACCAAGGTTACAACAACATCTGTTATAGAACTCCAGTATGCTGATGACAACATCGTCTGTGCGCATTCAGAAGAACACCTACAAGTAACTCTAAACACCTTTGCAGAAGCATACGAGAAGCTCGGCCTGTCATTGAACATCGAGAAAACAAAAGTGCTCACCAGCCAATCCCTCTCCAATGCCAGAAATACAGCTTAATGGTATAACATTAGAAAATGTTGATCATTTCTGCTACTTTGGCAGCCACCTCTTCACCAAAGTCAACATTGACATCGAAATACAACACCGCCTGAGCTCTGCAAATGCAGCATTTTCCTGAATGAAGCAGAGAGTGTTTGAGAACTGGGACATCCGTAGGGATACCAAGGTGCTTGTTTATAAAGCTATTGTCCTTCCAACCCTGCTATATGCCTGCGAGACGTGGACTATCTACAGATGCCACATGCAACTCCTGGAATGATTCCATCATTGCTGCCTCCTGAAAATCCTGCAAATCTGACTATCCCAAGTTTGTTTTCCCAACTTCAGTTATTTCTAAGGACTGTTAATATTCATAAGGTAATTCACAACAAAAGGAATAAAATGACATATAGTGCTTCTAAACTGTAGAATAAATGCAGTTTGACATCATTTTTAACTGCCATAGAATCCTGGGATTTGTAGGTTGGTGAGGCACCAGCACTCTTTGACAGATCAAGCAAAAGACCTTATAAAACTACCACTCCCATGATTTCGGATCATTGAACCGTGGCAGTAGAGTGGTGTCAAACTACATTCATTATTTGGTGCTGACACTTCTAAAAAGTTAAATTATTTTTAGACACATCAAGATGGATATGATTGTTTGAACGGAATTAGGGTGTCATGTAAAGAAAGTACACATAGGAAACTCTATGAGTACTGTTGCGCAGGAGTAACAACTGAAGGTACAAACGCTTTGTAGATGATTTGAAATTGAACATTCCATAGTTAACCTGGGGCCCTTCCACACAGGCCCTATATCCCAGGATCCAATCCCAGGTTTTCTGTTTATCCCAGATTATCTGGCAATGTCGACTCATATAATCCAGTTTAAAGAAGAAAACCTAGTATCAGATCCTGGGATATAGGGCCTGTATGGAAGCGACCCTGGTTTACCATGCATTGATGTCTGAAAGTCCCTGGGCGTCATTTGGACACCCAGGAGTGACTTCCAATCCTCTTCGGGTTTTTGGGCTAGTGTAGGCAAGCCCTTTGTGAAATTTCTGGGTTGCATGTGTGCTCAGAGGCACCTTTTTTGTGGTTTTATAAATGTTTTCCTGAACTACTATTATGTACTTGACTCTTGCTGATGGACCACTGGGGTTCCAGTGACAAGCAGCATACATCTTGCAAGTTTCAAATCTACACAGCCCTGCTATAGTGCCATCAAATTTAGAGGATAATTTTGTCATCTAAAAGAGGATAATGCAATTGTCACTGTTAGTGATTTTTGAAGTGGATTTCCAGGTTTCCCCATGCCTGATATTTATATGGATGTGTATATGTGTATAAATCAGTATCTAATATAAAGCTGGGTTACTCATTCTACCATTAGAGATAAGTTACAACAAAGTAAATGTTGCAAATATAGTAAATGCTTATTCCTCGAAAGTTACAGGCCCCTATTCTTCAAATTTTGAATGTTTTAAAGGGAAAGGATTTTAACGTGATGCTGTATTGCTTCTATTTTAAATCAATCTTTAGTATTTCTATTATGTTTCATGCCACAATTGCCCGTTCCATATATTGCCATATCAAAACACTAAATTATTAAATATGTATTTGATCTTTGTTTTAAATTGCTTTACACCATCAGCACTGATTTTTATTTTACTGAAATACTTGGACCTAGGGCAGGATAGTAAAGTAGCCCCAGGTTCTACCCTGGCCATTAGTTAGTGGGTAAACCGCTCTGCACTTTACTATTTCCCCAGCCCTATGCTTCCCCATTGGCCCAGCCCTCCTCTGGCTGTTCAGCAGGCCTTGGAAATAAGTAGCCCCAGGACTCTGCTTGCACCTTACCCAGCCTTCTCATAGTTGTCTAGGCCCACTCTGAAATTGTGGCCATTGGTAGTTGAATTTTTCCCAATGGTAATTAGTACTGGAACTGACTTTTAATTTTAAATATGTATGACTGGTTTATAGTATTATATCTATGTTTTTAAATGGTTATTCTGTATGATTTTGTGTTGATAATTTAATGACTTAACTATGCTGGAAACCGCCCTGAGCCCCCTCGGGAAGATAGAGCAGAATGCAAATAAATTATTATTATTATTATTATTATTATTATTATTAGTAGTAGTAGTAGTAGTATTCTGACCTCACTGTCAACAATCCCACTGTAACCATGTGTATTGTATATATGTACCGTAATATTTGGAAAACACCCCACACATCTGTTGAAATGAGCTGACAATTCAGGCACTAATATGTCACAGGAAAGGGTCAATTCAATTTTTAAGTCAATTTAATGTTTTATGATTTATTAATGAACCAGAACAAATACTGCTGCATTACCATGCAGTCAATATATTTAGCATATTTAACAGAGACAATTGTTCCTCTTGACAGAAGGACATGCACAGTTTATTGTCTGGAATATCATCTAAAATGTTAGGCCTAATAACAAGAGTTGTGCAAAGATTAAAACAATGCCACCCACACAAAATACCTTTTCAAATGTCTTACGGCACTTAAAATCTTCACCGACTGGAGGAAGGATAGCTACAATTGAGCCAATTAGTTAATTAATGCTTTCACAACTACAAAGAAGGCAATGAACAAAAATGTCAGAAATCAAAGTATTGAAGCAAGTTAAAAGCCAGAAATTGACAACTGGAATAAAACTGAAATGAGTATTAACAGACAAAATTAGATTTGGAAGACAGGAAATAAAATAGGATTGTCCCTGACCTGGGGCTCTTCCCAAGTGTGTGTGCATACAGTCAATGATTTTTAAATGGGGCTGCATATGGAAGTGGCATATTGGCAGTGGATGCCAGTGTACATTTCCTCAAGGTGTTATATGTGGTTTCAGAAGAGATTTGCCATTGCCTTCTTTGGAGGCTGAGATGGGGTGGCCCATCCAAGGACACTCGGTGGATTTCTGTGCCTATGCAAGGATTTGAACCCTGTTCACTTGGATTTCTAGTCCTATACTGAAATCACCATATCACAATGTGGACTTCATTACATGGGGGACTTCTCCCTGGTACCATTTTGCCAGCCTCCGTAGTGAAACACAGAGATGGGGGAGACTGTTGCCACATGCACCACTTCAACATGGCAACACTTCTCTCATCACATGGGAGAAGCATTGTCAAAGTGGCACAGACTTGTGCTGGCTCCAGTGTTTGGAAGGAAGCTTCCTAGGATGCTTCCACTCCGGTTGGAGCCTCTGCCAGAAGTCCAACAACACCGTGTGATGGGCAGCAAACCCATCCATTGCTGGACTGGTGGGGAAGTGTTCTAGGATGCTAAAAAAGCCCTGTGAATGTTTCTGTCTTAAATGTTGCATTAAAATCCTACTAGCTGTAGAATTGGTGCCATCTAAATAGTGTGACACAGATACAACTCATACCACAGGGCAGCAACCAACACTCCAACTCAAAACACTCCAACCATTACATTGGTTCATTTTCCCAAGAGATCCTGCCATATTTCTTCCTACTTTCCTTCCACAGTCCTTTACTTGGCTTATTGCCCATTGGTATGTTTCCATGCATTAAAAATATTTTCTTCTTATTACAAGGCAATTTACTTCTCATTTAAAGATTAAATAAAGAGATTTCCAACTTGCACCCACATCTTCTCTGGTTTAAGGTTATTTTTGGCCTAATTAGACCAAAGCTAGGTAAGTTTACGTCATTAAAGAAGTCCCTTTCTCATGTGCTCAACCAAGCTCACTTGTCACCAAGTTGTTGTGATATTCAAACAGGGCAATCCATATGGTGGTAGCCTGAGCAATGCGCAGGATGGAAAAGAATCAAATCCAAGAAACAAAAAACAGTAAACCTTTGAGCGATACTTCAGAGGCCTCATATTGGGTTTCAAATATTCCTGAACTACATGAGTTAAACAGTTAGCTATTAGGTAATGGGTGGATGTAAGCCACTTTCCATATTAGCCATGCAGCTACTGTTTTCCTGAATATTGGCCATGTGTTCAGTAATATATGAGGCACAAAACTATACAGGGAAACTTGGGGAAGGGGGGTATTGGGACAATTGGGAGCCAGTTTTGGCTATGTGGAAGAACTCTGGGTAGCAAAACTGGGCATGCACATGTTGAGGTTGGAATAAAACATGAGTCTGTGATAAAACAAGGACCGTCCCTGCTTTCAGATATTAAATTCCATGCAGAATATTAAATAATTTCCTCTTCAGTGATCCTGGTAAATTTAATTAGCTCTTGTTCCTCAATAGAGATGTCTGTCTCTTTCTGTGTCCCTGTCTTTTTTGATTCTTAAATCTCTCTTTTAGGAGTGATGGGAAACATGGTGCAGATGCTAAGTACTCTCTCTTCCATCAAAGGCTTTCTACTGATGGAGCAACTGATGCTGAAAACAGGAGGAGATGCTGCTTCCAAAGAGCTGTTTGGGCTCGACTCAGAATAAGGGAAAGAATGTCTCCTTCCTCTTTGTCAGTTTTGAAGTTTATCACTGATTTCTAGCTCTTTACTAGGTGACAATATTTTTGCTATGTATTAGTGGTGGAACTCCTCCTTCTCCATGGGAAATCAATCTGAATTGTTGTTTTTCCCAGCCTTTTTGATTTTACAGCCAGTTTTCTCTCACAGGGATAGCTTGGCTAGCAATGAAAGGATACCACAGCTTTTAAAAGAAGGGTATTTCGACAAGATGTACTAGGTTGCATTCTCTGCACTTCTAGTGAAAGCAACAGGGCTATAAGACTCCGGGACATTAGCCTTGGCAAGGTGTCCAGCTAGGCCTGACCCAACACTGGCTCTGTGAATGGACTTGGGAACTGAGACCAAACCTTCACCTCCATTGCACAGGAAAACAGCTTGGGCCTTCTGCAGTGCAGGAGTAATTCCCATTCACCCCTGCTCTGATGCATCTTTTCTGATAATTTACCCTCCATGCCCTCAGTGCTGGGGTTTATCTCAGTTAATTCAGATTTTTTTTTGTAATTTTTTTCTTTTGCTCCGAGGCTCTTGTTTTAGGGCAAATTTCTAAAAAATATATCAAGCAACCCTATTCTTTTCCCAAAGGAGGAAGCTAATCGAGGTTTATAAATGTGTCTCTGGCATGGTTCATTACCTGCGATGACATATTGAGAGCTATGAATGGTCTGATACCAGCAAATCAATTTAAAATTTAATCTGAGAGAGGGGGGAAACAGAAAGAAAAGAAATGATGTGTGTGGAGGTAGTTTAGGGTTTGCAACATGTTCCCAAACATTTTTTATCAGAATAAATTGAGCTGCTCCTCTAGTTTGCAAGCAGAACAACTTACCGGGCACCAGATGCTATGCAAACATTCTCCTGCTTACATATGCTGTGTGATGGGCACACCAGAGCTTTGTGTCTGCCTGCCTGTCAATCTGTTTAACTGATGATTAATTTGTAACATTTTTGCTGTGTTGAGATCTCACTGTTAATAAGTTACAACAATTACATACTAGTTTTTCTCACTGTGTTTGCATGATTTAGCAACACAAACCATCCTAAATTGTACTTGTGAAAAGCAATGTTTTTGAATGCACTCTCATTTTGTGCATGCTAGGAATGTGTTTCTCTTTCTCTCCCATGTAGTTAAGCCAACTGCTCAAACATGTACCAAACAAATACTTTTGGCTTCTTTCCACATGATGAAAGTACAAGATTGGGAAAAAATCTTATATTAGGCTGAGGTGTCTAAGGCAGGGGTGGGTGACTAGTATCTCAGAGTTGTTATTCAGCTGAAAATGGCATGAAAGATACTGCATTCTGGACTCATCTGTTACAATTATTATGGCATACTTTTAAAATTTTTGTTTTATTATTACACATTTTAAAAAGAATAAAAAAACATAGTATTATTTGCACACACAAATAAAAGAAAAGTAAAACAAAGAGGTGGGGGGAATTGAGGCTGTGGAGCCCTGGTTAGCAAATTAAAGTTATATAAATATCTGCTATATCACCAAAGAAGAGGAAGGGGACAAAAATTATGTTTGTTATTGTTATTACACCCATATCTTCCACACAAGCACTTTTATATACATCATCTAAAAATTTAAAAGTCCTTTATAGCAAAGCAGACACATTCTCTTGTCATCCAGTGTCAAGACTTGTTAACATATCTTCTCATATCTGGTACTCTTTCCATTCTTTTCCAGTATTTTGGATATATTCTTTCGATTTTAATTATTGCCATATAAATCTATGAAATTTAATTCCCTTTGTAGTAAATTAGTATTGTATACATGAGAATTCTCTATGTTAAATTGTCATATATTCTTCTCTCTCTCTCTCTTTAACTTCGCCATTATTGTCATAGGTCCAGACTGTGGGAAGTCTTTTTTTTTTCATACTTGGTTATAGGGATCCATTACATCTAGTTTTGGAATGCCTCCACATGTGTTCATCTCATGATAAGGTAATATGAGTCATGCCAAGTGTTGTTTTTTAAATTAAATCTTCTGAAATCTGTGACAGAGGGCCCGTTAACTTTAAACATAGAATTCAAGGTGTTAAACAGAAGATAGGAGTTGACTGGAGAGAGATGTGGTGTGGAGCGGGAGGCAGAGAGGGAGGAGATAATGAGAGAAATCCTTTGGAGATAACTGTGATATTGAAGAGCTACTCAGGTCTAACTGGAAACCAAAGAGTGAATTCCAAACTCTGCAAAAGAGCAGGTTTTGAGATAGGAATTGCTGAGGTTGATTCTCATAACTCAATATATGTGTTCGACATGCAGCAGATGTGAAAAGGCCACCATGGTCACCTTGTGTAGAGCTAGGCTTTCAGGTAATCCATTGGTATATATAGGGCTTGGCTGATCTCAGACAGCGGTTAAATACAGAGAGTGTAGCAATCAGAATAGCTGAAGTGGGAGCTGTCCACGGACACCCTAGCAATGATGGTGCTGAAATAATTCTGGAAAGGTTCTTAACCTCCATTAATGGCTGCTTCATGGGTCATATTTCAACACGTTTCAACACGTTAACTGCATCACTCACATACACATACATAAAAAATGAAGCCTGAGAAAAATGTGTCTTTAATGGACATCTTTTGCCCCAAGAAGCTTCTTATTAGCCATGGATTCCTGTTGCTATATTGGAAGGCGTGCTGGCCTACGCAATGGAATGTGATAAAGGCACAAAGGTGCATAACCAATAATATATATTCTATTTCAGTTTCCCCAACAAATTATTATATTGCTTGTCCCCTGTCCGTCCACCCCCCCCCCCCCATTATTGCTGCTGCCACCCAGGCCATCTCCACTGAACCCCTGGCATGTTATTGCTGTCAGTAAGAATTATTGATACAAGTTGAGTATCCTCTATCTGAAATACTTGGACTAGAAATGTTCCATATTTCAAATTTTATTTTTTGTATTTGGAAAACTTGCACACACATGATGATTGGAGATGGGAGACCCAAGTCTAAACACAACATTCATTTATGTTTCATATACACCTAAAAGTATAGGCTGATTTTATGCACGAAGTAAAATCTGTGTGCATTGAACTATCAAAATGCAATAGTTTCACAATCCTGAGTTTGGAAACATTTTGGACCTTGGAAGTCTAGATAATCGGCTCGTACTAAATGGATCAATAGTCTGACCCAGGACAAGGAAGCTCATGCATAAGGGAGAGACGATAAATGCTTTACTTTGATAGTAAAAGTGATGTGTTGGAAAGGAATCAATGAGACTTGCTCTTCTCCCAGATCTTTCCTTCCTCTTCCCATTTTCCTCTATTTCTGGTATTCTGATGTCCCACCAGTTCTGACTCTGATAACTGAAGTGAGTGCAAGATGAAGAAATGGGGCTGAAGCAATTTGCTGAATAGAATTAAAGTGCAAGAAAAGGCAAAATGTAACATTTCTGTCCCACGTACTTCTTTTGTTTACCACAGACCTTTGCTCCAGTTTTATATCTGATCAGGTGCGACATATAAAAATAAGCACATGCCAACCATTACCATATCTACTTTGACCTTAAAGTTTGTTCTCACCTAGCTTGATGAAGGCTCTACATGACATGAAATGTTACACATCCCAACATTGACTGACAGTGTTGGGACAACAGAAACATTGCTATGCTTATTTTGTGCATTGCACAAAAAGATTTTTGATCCACTTTAATTACATTATTTTATGAGAAGCAATACCAGGATTAATAGAAATCCCCAATTTTTTAAAGTATGTGTTGCTATTAGAAAAGAGGAGGGTGAAAATGTGGGAGGCATGTGGAGAGAGATATGTGAAAGAGAGAAATTTTCTGAAATGCTAATGAGATGGATAGGATTAGCATTCAGTCTTGGCCTCCATGGCTGCAGTTCTAACTAAAGTCAAAGGGGAGCTGTGTCAGCTTATGTCAGGGGCAGAGTTTGGCACACAATGTTAATAAAGTGTAAACGTCATGACCAAAAGACGAGGGGAGAGTCAGAGATGCATTTCCCTTTTATAAACCAATGAAGTAAACTTTCTTGATGTGACAGGTCAGCTAAAAAGGGAGAAAGTTGGGAGATATTCCTTGGCCATAGCTAATCAGAAATTCAGGTGGAGATAAGTGCTCCTCACATAGGATTTCAGCAACATGGTGATTTCAGGTAATATAAACATCTTATAACTATGACAGAGAAAGGAAAGCCTAGCTGAAGGACAGAAAACATATTTGGGCAATATGTTTATTAGGACCAACTAACCTAGATGTCACAAAAATATGCAAGTATCAAAGTTCTCCAAAATTATGGTGACATAAAAAAAATTAGGAAATGGGGCAAAAAGTAGAAAAGTCCAAAGGTGAGACCAGATATTGTAGCAAAAATGTCTACAGTTAAATGTAGTTCCTAGAGGTTGTAAACTGAATGAATTTTTGCTTAGATTTTCTAGATTATCTAGATCTTTTTCAGTCTGGTTTCAGGCCTGGCTATGGAGCAGAGGCAGCGTTGGTCGCCTACGAAGAGAGCTAGACAAACGGTATGTGTCCCTGTTGGTTCTCCCGGATCTCCCACTGGCTTTTGATACCATTGACCATGGTATCCTTCTGGGTCATCTCGCTGGGATGGGACTGGGAGGCACTATTTTACAGTGTCTTCAGTCCTTCCTGGAGGGCCGTACCCTCCAGAAGGTGGTGCTGGGGGACTCCTGTTCAAATCCCTGGCTGTTTTTTTTTTTAAATAAATTTTTATTGAGTTTCCTTTTTTTTTACATCATTGTGGGGGGAAGGTTGTGGCGAAGGGTTGTTGGGTGGTGTGAGGGGGGGGGGGGCTGGAAGTGGGAAATCCCTGGCTGTTGACCTGTTCCCCAGGGTTCTATTTTGTCCCCCATGCTGTTTAACATATACATGAAACCGCTGAGAGGCCATCTGGAGTTTTGGAGTACTATACCATCTATATGTGGATGATACCCAACTCTACTACTCCTTTTCACCTAATGCCAAGGAAGCTGTCCTGACCATAAACCAGTGCCTGTCATCAGTAATGGACTGGATGTGGTCAAACAAATTGAAACTTGGCTGGCTACAGGAAACAGTCAACCTCCCTGTTGCAGCAGGTCCACTGGCTGTTTCTGGGCATTATTCAAAGTGCTGGTTATGACCTTTAAAGTTCTAGATGGTTCCGATCCAGGTAATTTGTCTAACCACATCCACTTGTACCAACCTGCCCAGGCCCCGGGATCTTCAGGAGAGACCCTTCTCTTGGTCCCACCTCCATCTCAAGCTTTGGTGGCTGCCCTCGACTCTGGAACTCTCTTCTTCTCAGGGAAGCCAGAATGGTCCCCTCTTTGCTGTCCTTCCAGTGGCAGACTAAAACCTTTTTATCTGACAGGCTTTTAAAGATGAAGATTTTAAAGATTAATTTAGGAGGTGCTGTGGTTTTAAATTTGTTTTAATGGGTTTTAACTGGGAATTTTAAAATGCTGTTTATATTTAATCCTGTTTTAACATTCGTATATTTGTATATTTTAAATTTACAACTACAGGCCTGTCAAGTTTCAAAATAATTGACCAATCTCCTGGTTTTAAAGAATTATTTTAAGTTTTAACTATAACATTTTAAAAATAAAACAAACTGCAAGAGAGGGTTCTGGGAATTGTAGTTGCTGGTTGTGTCCAATCTCAGCCAATCAGAGTTTGGACACAGCCAGGTTTTTTATTGACTAAGAAACAGAGAGAGAGAGAGAAAACTTCATGCTCTGAGAGGAACTCAGATATTTTTCAGTGCTCACCCATGCAAGGCCCTCTCTGGAGGAGGAGCCTAGGAAAAAAAGAAATGGACAGATTCTGCCACTGCTGGGGAGGGAGAAAAAGATGCTGCAATAATCCCATCTTCTCCAGAAGCCCCTCAGCAGACCCTGCTTCAGGTATAGTGCAGACTTAACTCCATCCTCTCTAGTAACTGATAAAATCTGGCTCCCTTCATCCATTTTGCCAGACTTCGTGGCTCCTTCCTCCCTGTTCTGTTTTTTGAGATTATATGAAATGGACTACTGAATATTACAAATCATTTTTGTTCAAACAGATTTGGGCCCAAGCCTAGTCTGCATTGTCATCTTCACTGGCTGTTGCCCACCTTCCCAAATTTCAGATATAGCTCTGCTGCAACTGTAGTTTTTTTTTAACCAGGACTTGCATTTTTGATGAAAGCTGTCAGAATCCCAATGCCAGCACAGATAATCAGATTGAAGCAGCTCTTGTCCAAAAATATAACTTTCCCATACTCTGGAAATGCTGAAGTTGAACCTATGAACTTGTGCACTCTATCACCAGGATGGGGCTCCTGTGCCTGTTGTTATTACAGAACCCGCATCAGCAAAATTCACTAATGGAGCTTACGTGTGAAAACTCTGATCCCTCTATCCCCTAATCCATCACTCCATCCTCCCTTAGCTTTGCACAAATCAGTTTAAAACAATTTCCACCATTTCCCCCCACAAGAGTTCTTATTGGTCTTCTTCCTATGACAAGCTCTCCAGTTGCCCAGATGCCATTTCTCACACCTCCTTGATACCTTTCTAGCCTCAAACAGTCATGGAGGAATTATGGTGTTTTCTCACAACAACAGAATGCTGGTCATGACATGATTCCTCCCTTAAAAAAAGAGAAACACAGCAGGTCATGACGCCAGGATCTGGACCAAACTTAGGATCACTGTTAGAGCTAGAACATCCTACTCTACACTGACCTTGATTTCTGAAGTGCAGTCGATCTCCCACTCTTTCTCCCACCTCGTGCTTTTTTCAGAACTGTGGGAACCAAAGGTAGAGACCCAACTTTAGAAATCCAGTGGGAAGTGTTTCTCCCTCACACATTCTAGAAATATACCTCTTCCTCCTCCTCCTCCTCAGAACAAAGAATGCCTTTTCTTAGCTAACGATAAATGATCAGCTACCCACAAAACACTCATCAAGCTTGCTGGCCAAGCTTAATATTTAAACCATGAATCCAGGTGGACACAACAGAGTAGGCTTAAATTTGCACAAATATAGTATGTATATTCCAGTGTCTCTTTTCTTATTGACACAAGCTTTGTCATTATTATTATTATTTTGCCACTTTTAGCTTCACTTAGCCAAGTCACCCCCTACAGCTACATATTTTCCAGACTGGTTCTTTTCTCACATGTCCTTCAGTCTGTCAGGCCCAGATAAGCATATAATGCTGGAGGCCACAGATCCTAAAACCATGGCACCAGCTCTGCACAGGACTTTTTCCCACATGGTAGCATGAGGTTGCCTAGCAATCCTGTGCGATCTCTCTGTGGCAGCTGGCAGCTTCTCTGTTGTGCTCTGGCTAATAGCGATGCACCTTCTGATTTGTAATGTTTTATCTGCACAATGGGTGCTGCTTTCTATTTATATGCATAGTTTTCCGATATGGTCTTGTTGTTGGTAGCTTAAGAAGCTGAATAGCTTAGATACCCTTTCCCCATTCTCCATCTTGTTAATTAAGATAAGCTCACTCCAGATAACTGGGGAAGGGACTATCACCACATACAAAATGAACCTTCCTACCTGGGCTCATATTTTCACCAGAAAATGCAAGGATATTCATATAGAGAAAAAACAAAGATACCAGTCACAACTTAGTTACCAGAGAATGCTAGGAGAGTATAATACTCAGAGGGGTCAAGATCAGGAGACCCAAGCTCACTGGCCAATTGTGAACTGAGACATTTTGTTGTCTGTGGAGCAGCAGATGGTGGCCCATTACCCACTCAAATCAAGTTGCCCCATACCCATAGCTAGCCAAGCTTTGGGGCCCATGAGATTGAACATTCCACAAGTAATTCTTCCCCTCTCCCATAATTAGTAGTAAATTGAATAATTAACCGTGTGCTGATCTTTCATGGTACTCCACGGCTTCTTCCTGAGGTGGTTTGGATTGTGGCACAGCTAGCTGAGTGTCAGCTGCATTAAGATCACTCTGACCAAAAGGTCATGAGTTCAAAGCCAGCCTGGGTTGGAGTGGGTTTCCAACCGATTGTGTAGCCTGTTGTCAACCTTTGCAACCCGAAAGACAGTTGCATCTGTCAAGTAGGAAAATTAGGTACCACCTTAAAGTGTGGGGAGGCTAAATTAACTAATTTATGAGGCCATTAAAAAAAAAAGACTCCAGCAAGTACTCCAGCAAAAAGCATGCAGGGAATGGGGAAGTACTTCATCAGTGTCGCAGATGGACGATGAAAGCGACAGCTCCCCTGGTGGCCAGAAAAAGTTAAATAGCCTCTGTCTATGTCTGTATATGTTGTATGTCAAAATTGGCATTGAATGTTTGCCATATATGTGCACACTGTAATCCGCCCTGAGTCCCCTGCGGGGTGAGAAGGGTGGAATATAAAAGCTGTAAATAAATAAATTAATGGCAAGGCTACTGACACTGAGCCAGCTATCATTTCCCAGGCTATTCTACCTCCCAGAATTGTGTTGAGGATAAAACTCAGGAATGGGAAGGAGCATGTATACTGCTCTGACCTCCTTGAAGGAAACAAAATGCATGAAAGGCACTAAATAAATAATTTACCAAAAATAACCAAAGGGAAGCTGTAAGGCATGAACGTGTATAAGGAATATACACATAAGACATGTTTGCTTTTCTAACCTGGGAACACATATTCGTAGACAATATTAGTATTCATGATTCCATGGTCAGGAATACGAAAAGAGAAAGGAGTTCATGATGGATGAAGGTTTCTGAAAAATGGGATACTGGGAGTACTTTTTCAAACATTTCCAACAAGGAGAAAAAAATCTGGAAGTATTTAAAAAGAAACTTAAAATTGATTTAAGATTTAAAAGGGACATGTACAAGAAATGGAAAAAGGGAAAAACCACCAAGGAGGAATTTAAATGAATAGCCAACATGTGCAGGGATAATGTTAGAAAAGCCAAACCACAAAATGAAGCCAGGCTTACTAGAGAGATTAAAAACAATACAAAGGTTTTTAAAATTATGGTTTTTTTTTGTTTTTTTTTGGTTTTTTTTATGGCTGCTATATATAGGTGATGGCGAAATGCTATCAGGAGACAGAGGAAAGGCAGAACTGCTCAATACCTTCTTTGCCTCACTGATAAACTGGCCAAACCCAAAGGGTGCTTCCCAATGGCTCATCTTCATTCTGGGGAAAAGTGACCAGTGGGGTGCCACAGGGCTATGAACTTGGCCCAGTGCTATTCAATTATGAGTGACCATGGCTTACAGGAGTTAACTTGTGAATTGTCTGGCTGTATGACAAGAGGCAGGTGGGTTCTTGCAGTGCTCTTAGAAACAAGTGAAAGATACTGATCATCTGCATGATAGCTGTGCTTTTCCTGTACCAGCTGCCTGACCATTGTCAGGTGTTAGATCAGGAAAGACAGGTTTGAAGGAAGATGCGTGATGGAGGGCAACCTTTGCAGATCATTATAGGAAACATGAAACATCTAGCGTGGGAAGTGGCATTGACTGAGCTAATGAAAGCTGGGATCAGCTGCTGAGTTAAGGCAGGAGGTGAGAACTTAAAATGCTTGCCCTAGAAAGGCAATTTTGTACATGTTGTACAAAGATAGCATGCACATTTTGCTTACAAAAGTATATGGCAGTAAACATTTTCACTTCTACACATGTGCTCCAAGACTCTTTATTAAAACAACAACACTTCTTAACTTGTTCCAATCCTCTTTTATAAGAGTTTGGATTTCTTCCATTTGGCAGGCATCCAAAAATGATTGCACTTGGGTCAAAGGAAACATTTGCAAGGAGGGGAATATCTTTATAATTCACAAGGCAAAAATGATCTCTCTTTGCTTATGTTTTTTTAATGCCATTGTGCAAACTCTCTGAGGTATTGAAATCCGTTAGAGAGATTGGTGCCTTGGTGCCACCATCACAGAGATCTTGATCCAGAGGTGGCTCTTCCCTAGTTAATGGAAGAACATGAAGAGGATGGTCACAAATTCCCTTACACCCTTCTGCCCTTCCCCGCCTCCCCCATGCTTGCTGCCACCATCAGGATAGGGTTCTCCATGGTATTTTTGGGGGGCTTTCCCAGTATCAGGACTAAGGTTTATTAAACAAACACAAAGTAAGCCAAATCCATATTTACTTAAAAAGAAAACTAGTCATTAGTCTTTCAAGGTCTGGCCAACAAAATGGAATAGTAGCTCACAGCCAAAGTAAGGATGAACACAAGCCAAAAGTAACAGTCCAGCTAATACAGACAAGCCAAGTACTACAGAGCCAGGTTAGGAGCAAGAACAAAGAGTAGCCAAGATTACAATCCAGTAGTCAGATGCCAGAAGTTCACTTGTCAGAGCTCATAAAACAAGATCAAGAATCCAAGAGCATGAATCAAAGTCAGAGTTTCAAAGCCAAGCCAGTTAGGGATATGAAGTCCATAAATCAAGTGGTTTTTTAAAAACCTGCTTTAGCAAGCATTTCTGTTCCCACCTGCTCCACCAAAACCCAAGCATCCATGCTCCTGCCCATTCTCCCGAAGTCCTCCAAAACAAACCTTAAAATTAAAAGAAACAACTTGCTAGGCTACCATTAAAGTTGTCTTTCAGTCCTCCTGACATGTAGAAATGATGTGCTAGGAAGGGGGCGGGGTGAGGAGGAAAATCATTACTATCATTTCTATGTGCCAGGAAGACTGAAGGACTACCTTAATGGTGGCCTGGTAAGTGTTTTTTAAAAAAAAGTTTTAAGGGCTTATTTTGGGGTTTGTGGGGAGAGTGGGTGCCCCCTCCTGTGTGGATTGGGCCCAGGAATCGTGTGATGCAGCTCCCGAGCCCAATCCACAAAGGGCCCATGTCTGGTAATGCCCGGATCCTACCATGTATTTAATTAATTCAGAACAAAGCAGGGAAACCTGCTTTGTTCCAAACCTTGCTTTGTTCCAAATTAAAATGAAGACGAGTCTCGCTGTCTGGATGGACCCATAGACTTATAGAGTTGGAAGAGACCACAAGGGCTATCCAGTCAAACCCATTCTCCTATGCAGAAATATATAATTAAGGGACTCCCAACAGATGTCCATCCAACCTCTGCTTAAAAACATCCAGAGAAGGAGACTCCAACATGTAGCATATTCCACTGTCAAACATATTTACCATCAAGAAGAAGGAAGCATAGAAAGAGAGGAAGAATCAGTAAAAATTAGCCCCTCTTTTCTGATAGGGGAAGTAGAACCACACCACCATTTTCTACTCATTCATTTGAGCATGGGCTTTGAGTTTATGGATACATTTACATAACATTTTATAGTATTCTGTAAAGCATTGTGTATTCAGGTAATGCTAAGTATGCAAATTAAAAATTAATAAACAATCAGCCCCGGTGTCATCTTTTTTTTGTTTCCACAGATTCCAGAAATTACCAGGTATGTTAAGGGCTGTATCTTGTTACTAGTCAATGCTTTAGAAAGGTGTCCTTAGGCAAGAGTAATAATATGAACAACAAATAGAATTCAAGGGTAAATGAAAGGAGAATAACACCAAACAATCAATCACATTAAAAGGTAGATGAAACGGTTTGCATAGTCGCAAACTAGAAAATTGAAAATTTCTAAAAACAAGGAAAATTATATATAAACTGGAAAGAATTCATTAAAATAGAGAATAAAGTACATGATTCAATAAAGGATGAAATGTATGAGGACAGAAAACACGGCAACTAATCAAACGTTGTTAAAAGGCATGTATTTGTAGAGCTTACCATACCATTCTTTTGAAGAAAAATGATGAAGGACAAGGCATGGTATTATCCAGCCTTTCCTAAACTTTGTAAGTGCAGGGATTTGTAGGTTGGTGAGGTACCTTGCAAACCTACAGGTCCTGGGATTGCATAGCATTGAGCCACAGCAGTTAAAGTGTGTATGTGTTTTGTGTGTGTGTGTGTGTGTTTCAGGAGCAACTTGAGAAACTTCAAATCACTTCTGGTGCGAGAGAATTGGCTATCTGCAAAGATGTTGCTCAGGGATGCCTGGATGTTTTGATGTTTTACCATCCTTGTGGGAGGCTTCTCTCATATCCCCACATGGGGAGCTGGAGCTGACAGAGGGAACTCAACCTTTTCTTCCCAGATTTGAACTGCTGACCTATCCGTCAGCAGTCCTACTGGCACAAGGTTTTAATCCATTGTGCCACCGGGAGCTCCTAATTAAAGTTGCATAAACTGCATCAATTCTAGAGTGTAGATGCATTTGTAATCCTCCTGAAATTAAACTTTACAATTTCCCTCTTACTGTTCTTCTCATTCTTTTTCTCAGTCTCATATTCATATTTCTTCTTTTCCCAATACTTAACTTCTGGACCGTGTTTGACTCTTTTTTCGTTTCCCCTTGCCACTTTCATCTTCTTCTAGTTTCAAATTTTATTTTCTTCTATAGATAAAACCAAAATATTATCCACTTTCTTATTCCTGAGAGACCAGGGGATTTCTACTATCCTCTGTTGGTCCCCAATCCAAACCATAACTAGGGGCCATCTACACAGATCATTTAATGTAGTTCCAAGGAAGCTTCAAATGTTGGTGGTCAGACAACAGACTCCCACAAAAGTGGGTAGAAGATAACTTCACTGCTCTGTCATCTTTGTAATCACCATGCGGGCCTCAAACTACAGTAGTTCCAGGATTTCCTATGTAATAATCTGTACAGCAAAATAAAATAAAATAAATAAATAAAATCTTTAATACCAGTTTGAAACTACATTAAATGGTCAGTGTAAATGAGGCTTAGATCTGACCCTTACTTCCAAAATCAGATGAGATTGGATGGTTTCAGAGTGGCATGGCAGCCTCTTTTCATTATTGTTTCTGTTTGCTTAAAATTCATAGATCACATCTGTTTCTTGCTGCACCCCTGAAAGGTCCTTTCTTCTGCTGCCAGTTTAAACCAGCAGCTTTATTTTCAATCTCTATGCTTTTTCATGTGTGAAAAATAATAATGCACTGTACAGAATAGATGGATACTTTTTCAGTATGTGGTAAAACTGATAATTTTATTTCTACTAAAATACGTGTCCACATGGATGTCCTTTTACTATTATAATCTACTTCATTATATTTTAATATAATTTGCCATTGATTAATTTATTTTGGATTTTTTTAAAAAAAATATTCTGAATAGTCTGAATAGTCTTGAGTCTCAGTTTTAGAGAAAATCAGGATGAATATTTAATCAGTTAGTCAATAAGATATGGAATGCCTTGGCCTTCTGTATGATTATTGGTAACTTATTTATTATTTATTAATTTACTTACTTCATTTATATACCACTTTTCTCACCCCTAGGGTGGTTTCCAACATATTCATGGCAAAATTGAATCCCCCTAGGGTTGAGGAAAGAGGTATATAAATACTGTAAATAAGTACATAAATAAAATTCAATCCATCAAATATGATGTCATATGACAAGTTTATTACTTATATACACAATATAGAGGAACAACTTCTCTTTGTCATGGATAAATGTCTATATTGATGTGGATAAACATAATAGTCCAATCTGTCTGATGATTTAAAGAGTCACTTGTAGATGTTTTGAAGGACTATTTGTATCATCCAAGGTTGGGTCAGAGAAGAGTTCTATACATTGACCAGGCTACAACAAGGTATCCCGGGTGTAGTTCCTTGTTGTAACCTGGTCACAAGGAACTACACCCGGGATACCTTGTTGTAACCTGGTCACCGTGTAGAACTCTTTTCTGATCCAACCTTGGATGCTACAAATAGTCCTTCGAAACATCTACAAGTGACTCTTTAAATCATCAGATTGGACTGTTATGTTTATCTACATGAATATGGACATTTATCCATGACAAAGAGAAGTTGTTCCTCTATATTGTGTATATAAGTAATAAACCTGTCATATGACATCATATTTGAAGTTTCAACAACAATAACATAATACTTTGTGTATCTTAGCAATAGATATCTGTGTTTTTTATATAAAATTCAATCCCTTACAAAACATGAAAACTTAACATAAAACAACATAACATAAAACTATCAATTAAATCATAAAACATAACTACATTTAAATATTAAAACAGGGGATGAACAACATATTAATATAAACATTAAAATCACATGATCCAAAAACATAGTCCAGATCATTCCACTATCAAATAACAATTGCATATAATCCGTGTTCGTTTCTTGTCCTGCTTACTGCCCACATGCTTGGTTCCACAGCCTATGTGCTTACTCAAACCTTCTCTTTTGAGTGTAAAATTCCCTTTCCCCAATCCCCTCTTGTCTTCTTGCACAAAAGCCTGTGTTTGGGGGTTAGTTGAGTGATAGAGCACAGTATTTGAATACAGAGGGTTCCCAATTCAGTCCTTGACATCTGCAATATTTTTTTTTTCAGATTGCATGACTGAATAAGGGCCTTGCTGCACATGGAACGGTTGAAAACAAAGAGTTCTGGCACCTTTATTGCCATAGAAGCAGACAAAAATTTTGCAAGAAAGGACTTTAATACAGTCTCCCTTTAAACGTCTGATGCATTATGAGACACTGTGTGATATTCTAAAACTGCCACAAAGTGAGCTAGTTTTCTTTCTTCTTTTCTCCAGTGTTCTGAAAACTCTCTGGGAGACTGGAGAAAGAAAGGGAAGCCGCTTTCTTTGTCACCGCTATAGAACTCCTTGGAGAAGAGCATCCAGTGGCTCAAAAAAGCATTAATGTAGGCAAAGTTATTTATAAGTATATCTAGATGTTCCTTTTAAAATTTCTGATACCATGGACAGCTCCTGGTAGCTGAAACACAGTGCGCTGCTGGACTAGATGGAGAGTCAGCGTGTCTGTGCAAAGAAGCTTTCCCCCTGATGTACAGTCGAGCCTCTACATTCTCTGGAGTTAGAGGGACAAGGCCCCTATGAAAGTGAAAATCCTCAAATAAAGCAATTTGCTATTTTAAACATCTCTCTTAGGATCTCTAGGTCTTCCAGCATGATTCCATTGTCTTTGTTTTGCTTGAAGTTGAACATAAAATTGCACTGGAAAACCTAGAAATTCCTCAGTCTTTAGGTTCTCTAGCATGACTGAAGGATGTTGGCCATAAATTCACAATGAAGGGCCTACAGATACCTAGAGAGAACATTTTTTAACCTAGTCCACAAAAGTCAAAACTACAAATGTCAAGGGAGTACTGGAATTAATTCTTGTGCCGCACCTAGATGTTTGATGAAATTTAGAAATAAGAAATATTAATAAATTTTATTATTAACTCAACAAGACTAACATCTGAATTGATATAGTTAGGTGGATGATTCAACCATCAAAACCAAGAGCAAGACCACTGGCTGAGTATTAATGAATACTTGTTCTTTTTTTCCTTTGCTAGCATCCTAGCGGTGACATGGTTATAGCTAACTCAGCCTAAAACATTGAATATTCATTAGATATATGACTGGGATTTTTAATCAAGGTCATGACATTAATCTGTGAACCATTATTGTAATGCCATAGCAACTTGACCATTGGCATCTGGCACCTTATTCATCCTGAGACATCAAAATTTCAATACTTCGCTATGTGTTGGCATTATGAAGAATTTACTGAAGGCATTTCAAAATGTATTAATTGAAAACAGATATTTTTGGCACTGTAACCAGAATAAGACTAATTACATACATACTAAATAATTTTATGTTATGAAATGACTAGTTTGGTTATTTTCTATAAATAGATGTTAATATTTATAGAAAATAATTATATTATTGTCATTGTATTTATAGCATCATCAAGTGTACATGATGCTTTACAATAGAACAGCCAATAATAGTAGGTCCTGCCAAAGGCACACACTCTAAAATATATGTACATGCACATACCTACACAGAGGGAATGAGGGATAATATATTACAAAGCTGTACAATAAAATTGCAAGTTTTGTTCAAGGTGCAGGCTGTGAATTACTAGAAATGTGTCCCTCTTCCTGTCCTTGTATGAGGGAATTCGTGGGGAATAAGATTACTCTGTACTCTTGCACTGGCAAAATGCGAAGATCTACCAGCACAAAAATCTATGATGGCTTACAGAGCTATCCTAAGTGGAGAGATCTACGAAGAGAAAAATATTCTGGGACAGCCATAGCAGAATTGAATCCAAACTGCCTTGGCCTGAGAGAGAAGGTGCAATATTTGTGAGATTTTTCAACAAAACAAAAGGAATCAAACCAGCTCTCTCTGATGTACCACAGGAATTACACTCACAGCAAACAATCTGGAGTCAGCACACGCAAGAGACCCAAGGCCTGCCTAGCAACACTGCTAGCAAAGCAGAAGCCATCACCTACCACACATACTCCTGTCAATGCTACTACTAGTACTACACACAGACATACGCACACAGCAGACAAAGGACCTGGACAACTGGCAACAACCCAGGCCTGATGGTGGTGCCACATGGTAATAAACTGACAAATGCTGGTTGAAATTCTATAGGAACACTCATTTCAAAATCCACCAATTCTGAGGAGAAATTGCTGACACTTTTAGATTTTAATACTTGGAATGAGTTACGTATATATGTATGTATGTTTATTTAAAATCATTATATATCACCTCTCACAAAATGTGGTTCAAGGCCAATTTATTAAATTATAAACTTCTCAACAGAACAGCCAGTCATATTTCAAGATGCCTTAAATTATATAATCATAGAATAATAGAGTTGGAAGAGACCTCATGGGCTTTAGTCCAACTCTCTGCCATGCAGGAAAAGCACAATCAAAGTAGTAGTAGTAGTAGTAGTAGTAGTAGTAGTAATCTTTATTTATACCCCACCACCATCTCCCCCAATGGGGACTCGGGATGGCTTACATAAGGCCAAGCCCAAACAACAAATTACAATGAAATAAAATGCAAATTACAATAAAATAAACAACATATACAATAAACAATATACACAAAACATTAAAAAAACATAAACCAAACATAGTGACAATGAGCATCTGTTAAAAAGCCTCTGTTAAAAAGTTTCCAAGGAAGGAACTTTCATCCCACTCTGAGGAAGAGAGTTCCGATGCTGAACAGCTCTTACAGTCTTCCTCGTGTTCAGGTGGAATTTCCTTTCCAGTCATTTGAAACATTGCTCTGAGTCCTAGTCTCCTGGGCAGCAGAATACAAGCCTGTGCCTTCTTCCTTATGACATCTTTTCACATATTTATACATGCCTATCATGTCTTCTCTCAACTTTCTCTTCTGCAAGCTAAACATACCTAGTTCTTCATAGGGCATGGTCTCCAGACCTTTGATCATTTTAGAAATCCACCTCTGGACACCTTCCAGCTTGTCACTATCTCTTTTGAACAGTGGTGCCCAGAATTGGACACAACATTCCAGGTGAGATCTAACCAAAGTGTAATAGAGAGGCACCATAACTTCCCTTGATCTAGACACTATACTCTTTTTGATGCAGCCCAACAATACTGGGCCCAGGACCAAACCCTGATACCATGGACAGCTCCCGCAAGCTGAAATACAGTGTGCTGCTGGACAGTGTGCTGCTGGACTAGCGGCACTCCACTAGTCACTTCTTTCCAGGATGAAGAGGAATCATTGGCAAGCACCCTTTGGGTTCAGTCACTTAACCAATTAAAAATCCACCGAACAGTAGTATTATCTAGCTCAAGTTTACTAGTTTGTTTGCAAGAAGATCACAGAGGACCTTGTCAAATGCCTTACTGTAATCAAGATATGCTACATTCACATTCCCTGCATCTACCAAGCTTGCAACTCTATTGAAAAACAAGGTAAAATTAGTCTACCATGAGTTGTTTTTGAGAAATCCATGTTGACTTGTAGTGATCGCATACTATCCCCTTAACAATCTGCTCCAGAATCTTTCCTGGTATTGATGTCAAGCTGACTGGACAGTAATTGTTTGGGTTCTCTTCTTTTCCCTTCTTCATGATAGGGACAACATCCCTATCTGAAAAGGCTTTAAAATTGGATTGGTGCTCAAAAGTAAGCAATTTCAGGACCAGGTGGGCTTCCTTTGGGTGAGCATCCCACATAATGGATCCCATTAAATTAAACACATGACTTTAGTCATAACCAGCCCTGCCCTCTGACTGGCTCCCTCCAACAGTGAAGGAAGAGAAAGAAAAAAAGAGCAGGCAACTCTTGAAGCTTTTACAGGGCATCCCTATGCTGCCTTATGTCAGCAAGGCAGAGGAAAGGCTCTAAGAGGGAGAAGAAGACAAGAGCCATGTGTTAGGAAGGTGAGAACGAGGGATGGATTGTAAGATCTGGGGATCACCGAGATTGTGGCGCAGCTGGCTTAGTGTCAGCTGCATTAAGATCACTCTGACCAAAAGGTCATGAGTTCGAAGCCAGCCCGGGTTGGAGTGGGTTTCCAACCAATTGTGTGTAGCCTGTTGTTGACCTTTGCAACCCGAAAGACAGTTGCATCTGTCAAGTAGGAAAATAAGGTACCACCTTAAAGTGTGGGGAGGCTAAATGAACTGATTTATGAGGCCATAAAGAAGACTCCAGCATTCCAGCGGGGAAGCGTGTGGGGAATGTGGAGGTGCTTCATCAGCGTCCCAGATGGACGATGAAAGCGACAGCTCCTCGGCGGCCAGAAAAGTTAAATAGCCTCTGTGTATGTCTGTATATGTTTGTATGTAAAAAATTGGCATTCAATGTTTGCCATATATGTGTACACTGTAATCCGCCCTGAGTCCCCTGCGGGGTGAGAAGAGTGGAATATAAAAGCTGTAAATAAATAAATAAATAAATAAAATTTCCTTGAATTTCCTGGAGAAACTTAAGGAATGGATGAAGCTGATGGTGACTTTGCTCTGCTGAGTGACGCTTATGATTAAAATCTTGTGTTGACTTGAATGGGATCATAGAAACTTAGAGCTGGAAGAGACCTTTATGGACCTGTGGGAATGTGCAATCAAAGCACATGCAAATGTGAGCAAATCATTAGGTACTGCTCAGGCAGGAAAGTAGCGGCACTTCATGCAGTCCTGCTGGCCACATGACCTTAGAGGTGTCTATGGGCAACGCTGGCTCGTTGGCTTAGAAGTGGAGATGTGCACCAACCCTGAGTCGGACACGACTGGACTTAATGTCAGGGGAAAACCTTTACCTTTACCTTATGTTGGAAACCACTTTGAGTCCCCTCCCCTCCCCCCGAGAGAAAAGTGGTATACAAGTGAAGTAAATAAATAAATAATAGCCATGTTGACATATTTGGAAGGATGTCCCATTGGGGAGGGGGACAAGCTTGTTTTTGTTGCTTTGAAGATCGGGACACAATGGATTCAAATGGCAGGAAAGGGGATGCCACGAGGAAGAATTTCCTGAAGGTGAGAGCTGTCCAGCAGTGGAATACGCCGCTGCCTCCGAATGAGGTGGAGTCTCTTTCTCTGGAAGTTTTGAATCAGGGGGCGGATGGCCGTCTGTGGGGAGGGCATGGATTGTGCCTTCCTGCATGGCAGAATGGGGTCGGACTGTGTGGCCTTTGGGGGTCTCTTCCGACTCTAGGAGCCCAGGTGGGAAAGAGGGGCAAGGAGGGCTGTCCAGTCAGGTGGAAGGAGGGCTCCCGCAGAGAGAGAGAGAGAGAGAGAGAGAGAGAGGCCTTGCCTGCGGAGGGGCCGCGCGGGACCCGGTGTGTCCCAAGTGGGAGCAGGGAGGGGAGCCCCATGGAGCTGCGTGGAGTGGAGCGCAGTCCCACTTGTTCTCCCACGTGGCTCCGGGAAGGCTTTCCCCTTCTGGCCTGCAACTTGAGCGAGAACCTCCGTTTGGGGGGACGGGGACGGGGGTTGAGAGGAGGGGTGCTGGAGGAGAGGGCGAGGGGCTGGGTGGGCGCCCTTTGGGGTCCCGGGGGCGGGGCGGGGCGGGGGGCGGGCGCAGGGGCTGCCGCACGTGGCCTCCTCTTCGGGGCTCCCCTCCCCCGCGACGGGGGCGGGTTCGCGCGCTCCCGCCTTCCTGCCTGCTTTCCTTCCTCCCTTCCTTCCTGCCTCCCTTCCTTCTCCGACTCGCTCACTGCCTCGCTCGCTCGCTCGGGGCTACAGGCGGCTGGGGCGCAGCCGCGTGCTCTGCCTGCCTTGCCTTGCCTTGCCTGCCTGCCAAGCCGGAGCCGGAGCCGGAGCCGGGTCTTCCTGCTCCTCCTCCTCCTCCTCTTGCTGCTGCTGCTGCTCCTCCTGGGCTGCCCCGGGGATGCCGCTGGGAGCGAAGGGACCCGGGGCTCCTCCGTCCGCCTGGCCCTGCCGCGGGGGCGACTGAGAGCGTGAGTCACCCGACAGGGCTGCCTGGCCAAGGGGCTGCCGGAGGGGCTCGTTCCTCCATCCCGCCCTCCCTCCCTCCCTCCTTCCTTCGTTGGGGGGGGGGGCTTTGCGGGGACGCTGTGTATGTCTACATCTGGGGAAGGGAGGGGGTTGTGCTTGGCTTTCCCTCTCTCTTTCTCTCTCTCTTCGGGGAGGGGGCGACAGGCACGCGCAGGGCTCGAGCGGGCCGGGAGGGGGGAATTCCCCGTCTCGGTGGAAAGGAAGATCCTGGTCGAAGGCACACGCGCGCGCGCTGCAGGGAAAGCCAGCCGAGAGAGGCTCCCTTCCTTCCTTCCTCCCTCCCTTCCTTTTGAGGAGGGAGGGAGGGGGTCTTGGCGGCCCTGGCAGCCCCTCCCCTCTCCCCCCGCCCTCTCGCGTGCGGGGCTGCTCCGTCGCCGGGCGATGATTCATTCCTTGCGGGGGAGGCGCTCAAAGCACTCGGCGAAGCCTCTTCCCCCCCCCCCCCCCGAGAAGGGCGAGCGGCGGCGGCGGATGGGGGCGCTTGTCTCTTTCAGTGTGATTTCCAGGCTGGGGAAGGCCCTGCCCGCCCCCTTGGAAACGGCGACCCCTCCCCGCCTCCCTTGCTCCGCCCAGAGAGGTTTCCGATCCCCTCGTGTCTTCTCCGCGCGTGGGAACCCAAAGCTACGGAGTGCCGTCCCTCTCAGGGTGACGCCAGAGGATTGGGAACTTCGGGGGCCTTTCCAAGGGTTGGGGGGACCAAAGTACTTCCTGATTGTGAGAGCTGTTCAGCAGTGGAACTCTCTGCCCCGGAGTTTGGTGGAGGCTCCTTCTTTGGAGGCTTTGAAACAGAGGCTGGATGGCCATCTGTCGGGGGTGCTTTGAATGCGATGTTCCTGCTGCTTCTAGGCAGGGGGTCGGACTGGATGGCCCACGAGGCCCCTTCAACCGGGAGTTGGGGGTGAGGAGGGGGGTGCAAGCGATTCCCCCAGCTGACCCGTTGCTTCAACTTTCTTCTTTGGAAGGAGCCGGGGCCGTTCGTGCAGCTCTTCCTCTTCCCTTTCTTCCTCCTCCTCCTCCTCGCTTTTCTTTTTCTGTGCCAGGAGTTGGGGCCCGGCGCCGAGCGACACCCCGCTCTTGATTGTTTCTTCTGCAGAGAAGTTGGGTTGCTGCGCAGAATAACAATCCGGAGTTCAGCTCCGCAACAGCCCCATCCCAGGCTGGGCCGCCGAAGACTGAAGGGGGAGAGGGGGGAGGGGAGGGGGTGTTTACAGCCCCGCGGTCCCTCCTCGCCCCCTTTCCCCACTTCCTTGTGTCTGTTATCGCAGGCACATTATGGCACCTCAGCAGGGAGCTCGCAACCAGGGCTTCCCACAGAAATCGCTCTGGAAGCCGCCTGGAGCACACACGCTCCCGGGGAAATCGGAGATAACTTTCCCAAGCCACCTCTCCAAAGGGATGATTGTATTGTGCAGGTCCCTGCCCTGCTTTTGGTCTCTCTCTACCCCCCCCCCCTTCCCTTTCCCCGCACCTTGTGCAGAAGTGGGTCTTTATCCAGCCGTTGGCAGGCTCTGTTCTTTTGGCTTTGTTCGAAGGGAGTGTGTCAGAATGTGCCGAGAGAGAGAGAGAGAGAGAGAGAGAGAGAGAGAGAGAGAGAGAGAGAGAGAGAGGAAGGAGGGGAGGCTTAGGCTGGGCATTGTCTTGCAACTCCTTTAAGGAGCTAGAGAAGGGGGAGAGAGAGATACTCTTCCGTCACGTGAAGCAGGCTCAAAGGAAGTCAAATGGGCCTGATACTGAGAGCAGTTGGGAATTGGTGAGTTTGGTATTAGGGATGCAGGCGTTATTCAGCTGAGAAGACTGAGAGATGGGGAGGGGATCTGGGTTCAAGTTCCAGTTGAGCTTTGGGCAGAGGAATATGCCTTATGCAAGAAAGTGGGTGCAGTCCTGAACTCGCACTGGAAGTGACCCAGGAAAAGCTGTGAATGCCCCCCCCCCCGCCCTTGTGGGATGCTAACCATGCCAGAACTGAGCTTACCTATGCAAACTGTGCTTGAGCCATGGTAGATTTGCATCTGTTTCCTGTCATTTTCATCAATACAGGGGACATGCTCAGTGCTGTGCATTCAGCATGATGGGTGTATTTTGGGGTGACCACTTTTGTAAAGCTTGGAAAGCAGGGGACTAAATTAGTCACAGCAGTGGTCTGCCCTATTGCCTAATTGATAATAATAATAATAATAATAATAATACCTTCCTCATTGGGAAAGACAACCAAGCTGAAGCTTGCCAAGCATCCTGCAGCAATATATGGCACTTCATTGTTAGGCACAGGAAAGGTACCTGTGAGAGAGAGAGAGAGAAAGAGAGAGGAAGGAAGGCCTCTGTTAGGAGGCAATCAAAAAGCTTATGACTCCACTGAAAAGTCCATTTATTTTTCAACTTATTGTCAAAGGCTTTCATGGCTGGAATCACTGGGTTGTTGTGTTTTCTGGGCTGTATGGCCATGTTTCAGAAGCATTCTCTCCTGATGTTTTGCCTACACCAATGGCAGGCATCCCCAGAGGATGTAATATCTGTTGGAAACTACTGAAATATGGTTTATATATCTGTGGAATGTCCAGAGTGGAATTCCTGGACAGAGTGGAATTCCAGACTTTGAAACTGCTAGGCCATTAAATGTTAATTAATGTGGCCAATTGAAACACCTACCTCAAACAGATAAGAGTTTTTTCTCCCACCCTTGATATTATCCCACAGTTATATAAACCCTATTTTCCTAGTTTCCAACAGACCTTATAACCTCTGAGGATGCCTGCCATTGGTGTAGGCAAAACGTCAGGAGAGAATGCGTCTGAAAACATCAGGAGAGAATGCTTCTGGAATATGGCCATACAGCCCAGAAAACTCACAGCAGCCTACTTTTCAACTGTGTTTATCTGCACATAGAATATAAATATAAATAGAATAGGCCATACACATAGAAAAAAACCAAGAATAGATAGGGTTATATAAAGTATTTTGCTGGTGTTGATGATAACTAAATTAGTTCTTGGCTAAATAATGGCAACAGATGCATGTGTCCTGATAGCTTGCACATATCAATGTTTGTCCTTCGCAGTTGACAATTCCGGCTGATCTCAGGTCTCAAATCTTCCCACAAACCCACCCCTGCCAACTTTTTGTTTGTGAATATACCCATTAAAGTCTTGTGTTTAACTGAATAGTCCTATTAATAATTACATCTCTGAAGGTGAAACGCTTGTATCTTTTGGGGGAGGGGGTATGCAACCTCCCTCTCCTTCCTGTTAACTTTGCATTTTGGATTCTTAACAGAGATCTTAATTAGGAACTATTGTAATATTCCCGTTAACACTAATTAAAATCAGCCCCTCTAGGTGGATTTAAATGGGAAAGACTTGCATGGAGTAGGCTGATTAAAAGGAAAGAAAGGGGTGAGAGTGTACACTGACACTCTAACTCTATGCATATCTACTCAGAGGAAAGCTCCAGTTAGCCCAGTGGGATTTACTTCTATTTGGCTGAAAGGTTGTAAGTTAGATGTGCATTTAAAAGGAGGGAGATCACCCTCCCTTCCCACCTACAGTGTTTTTCGCCATCCTTTGAGTTCCTTATGCAGCAGGGAGGGAGGGAAAGATAAGTATCTGTATGGCAGGCTCCACAATGGGAAGAAGGGTCAAAGGAGATACAAAACAGAAAATAAACATAAGCATCTCTGCTTAAATTTATGCTGGAAACAAGTGTTTGTCCTAAAAGATTTGTTCCAAGTAAGGGCTTAAGAATGTTTACTAGATTTTTTAAGAGAAGGAGGAAATGAAATAGCTTCTCCATTAAAAATCAAAAGCTGGATTATAATGAGTATGTAAATAACAGGTGCGTTTCTGTGATCCTTTTTTGTTGCTGCCTACAATGAAATGAAATTGTATGCATCATGTTGTCTTTGAGGTATACCTGAATCATTGCGTCTTCTAGCTTTTGGAATTTAGCATTTTCTGTCCGGGTACAGTTCTCATGCACATAGCATATTAAATCATAACATCCTGACAGAGGACCCATGAAGTTTTAAGATGCTGTATTTCTTCAGGCATGGGCTGAAGAAAGGTAGGATCCTTATTTTGGGGCATAACATCTTTCTCATAAGAAGACTCCCCCTGTGTGATTACTGCTTTGTTACACCTAGAAACATATCTTCAGGCAAGGACTGCAGACAAGGAAAATGAACAGTATTGGGCTAGGAAAGCTCAGTTACTTGCTTCTAGAGTTAATGGGGGTATTTCTAGAACAGTGGTTCTCAAGCTGTGGCTCCCCAGGTGTTTTGACCTGCAACTCCCAGAAATCCCAGCCAGTTTACTAGCTGTTAGGATTCCTGGGAGTTGTAGGCCAAAACACCTGGGGACCCACAGGTTGAGAACTACTGGTCTAGACTATTCTCAGATTTGGTATGCATTTCACAATGATTTTAAGGTTTCAATTATTGTTTGGAAGAGGAAGAGGAATACTTCTAAGACCTTGCAATTGGAGTATTAGTGCCACTGAAGTTGAGAGAGGAGGCAGGCATCACTGCTCTCCGTTAACTGTCAGGCTTTAGATGCAGTGGAAGAGATGAGGGGAAATTCCCTCCACCACCACCTGCAAGGTAATAAAGGTAAAGATAAAGGTTTTCCACTGACATTAAGTCCAATCGTGTCTGACTCTGGGTGTTGGTGCTCATCTCCATTTCTAAGCTGAAGGGCCGGCATTGTCCGTTGACACCTCCAAGGTCATCTGGTCAGTACAACTGCATGGAGCACTGTTACCTTCCTGCCGGAGTCGTACCTATTGATCTACTCACATTTGCATGTTTTCGAACTACTAGGTTGGCAGAAGCTGGGCCTAACAGCGGGACCTTGCTCTGCTCCCCAGATTTGAACCTGTGACCTTTCGGTCAGCAAGTTCATCAGCTCAGTGCTTTAATTCACTGTGCCACCGGGGGCAAGGTAATATATACTGGCAAATCCACAAAGATTTTGCAAGTTGGATCTTTAGCACAAACAAGAAAATGTACAATCCTCTGAACTGAAATAAGCACCAGAGGATTCCTTCCTGTACAAGAACAGCAGTTATTCACTCTTCATACAGACATTGACACTTGACCATACTCTGTTTTCTTTGTGTCTGTTAGGTACCATGAATGAGGATTAGTACAAGTTCTGTTTATGTATTTGTTAGGCATGCTTGAGACCTGTAAATATTGTTCCCCTTGAACAATAAATGATAGACCTTGGTCTGATAATTGTTTGGAAATGCTGAAAGAAAGCCTTAGCTTACAAATATTTTATTTCAAATTTCCAAGTCAAACCAAGCTGTTAACACCTCCCTGCAGGAAATTTAAAAATGGAACTGAGCTATAATTTCTAACTCAATCTTTTCAACAGTAAACAATGCTGTAGCTGTTTTTATATAATCACTGAGTAATCTTTAACAACAATTATATAAGAAGGGTACCAGTATTATTATTTTTGCTACATGCTGTGTATGTTTTAATTGCTTTTACTTACTTAGGTGATCCCTCATAGCTTGAAGATGATGGTCCTCCAGATGTGGTGTTTTGGTGGTGGGTCTATAGGTAGTTGTGGAGCCCTATTCTGGATCCACATGTTCTCCTGCAGTGAGGACATTGGTTTCCAGACAGAAGGCAGTCTCTGTCAGGGTTGGCTTGACATACCTTCCTCTTGGCATGTTTCTCCCTTTTGCCCTCCATTCGTGCCTCTTCGAATTCTGAAGCACTGCTGGTCACAGCTGACCTCCAGTTAGAGCGCTCAAGGGCCAGGGCTTTCCAGTTCTCGGTGTCTATGCCACAGTTTTTAAAGTTGGTTTTAAGCCCATCTTTACATCTCTTTTCCTGTCCACCAACAGGTTACAATATTATTTTTGCTACATAAATATGCGTGTGTGTTTTCATTGGGGCATATATGAGTTAGATATTAGTGTGTCAACAGGCCAGCATTGTTTGAAAATTGGAGGGATGTTACCGGGAGAATTAAGTTGTGAAAACTTATGATTACAGGCTATACCAGAGCAATAGACGCCAAATGTTTCAAGCTGGAACACTTATAGTTAAACATAAGTTCTGCTGAAATCAAAGACATAAAGTCTAAGTAAATAAAGCATCAAAATATAAGTGAAAATCAGATTCTTCATATATCTGTGCTCGGAATGATTTGCACCAGCAATGATGTGGCCATTTAAAAGCTTGTTGGGTTACCCCTTTTACCTTTTTCATTTTCCTTCCTTAGTACTAGAAGGAAGCCAAAATTGTCCAGTATTTGATACAGAAGCAAAGCATTTCACTAGGGGAGGGGTTTAATTTTTTTTTAACTTCAGGAAGCTGAAATCTTATTCTTGCTTGTATCTCTTTACTGGAAAAGAAATCTTAGAAGATGTTTGAACATGGATTTAGCTCCAGTTACTACATCTTGACACCCCAGATTGGGGTATTGGGTAGTCAGTGAGCACTGAAGAAGACACAGGATCAAGATTGATTGTATTTTGAACAGCTGACACTGTTGGCAATTTCGCTTTTATTCTGGGACCTGTACTTCTGGCTGAGTTGAACAGGCCTCAGGTGCAGTTTCGGAGAGGAGCCATTTAATTTTTAACCTTTATTGTTTGCTGTTGTGGAGTATACAAGTCCCACTCGATAACTAGATCCCTGTTGGCTGCCAGGCACTATAAAACACAGAATGCCAGGGGTGTCCTTGGCATTGCTGACTCCTTGGAGGCTAAAATTAAAACAGGAAATTGTTTTTATGGCTGTGAAGGACCAGCAGAGCCAGCTACCCTGACCTTGTATACGTGTAGATTTTCCTCTCTGTGGGTACTAGGAGCCTCTATTCACTCATTTCAGAGTGGTTTTTTATCTGTGCGACCTAGAAGGGACCCATTGGTGTCCTCCAAGGTGGCATGAGGGAAAGATAAATTCCACTGAAAGATTAACAAGAAAGGGGATGCATGTTTACCTCACTCCACCCCATTCATTTCCCCTTCAATGCTGCTTCCTTTTGTCGTTTTCCAAATCTGTATTTCCATTGCAAACATCGTCACTGGAGTTTGTGGCTGCATTAAATGTATTTCTGGTTTTATTCTGGAAATAAAAAGAATGATCATGACATTATGGTATTGGTCACTTTTCATCCCAGTGTAGTTGGAGTCTTCTCACCCATCCAATAGAAAAGAGGGGTGGAAAAAATGAGATTCAAATGGTCATAGTCCTGATAAATACATGTGTTCATAGGGCACAAAATGGCAATGTAAACTGGATTTCCTTTAAAAATATATGAATTGTACAACATCAAGTTATTTTAGCTCCCCTGAGAAGCAATTCCAGTGTGTTAATTGCTGATTCCTCTAGGTAATTGGAGCTCTATTCTTATGATGAGATGAAAACGAGGACTGCTCCTAAATAGGTTCTTGTTTACATAGCTATTGATCTGGAAGTTATTGGAGACAGCCTGTCTACATGGAAAGTAATTCAAGGGTGATGCAGGCATATACTCCCCCCCCCCAACACATTTCTGTGTTGGGGGGGGGGGGAGGCCATTCATAGGTCCCATCTGTTGGAACCATTCACAGGTCACATCTGTTTGAAAAAAGACTCCACACTGTACCCACAAAATGAGTACTGATTACATCAGCACTTGTCTCTGATAAAAGAGACCTGAAACTAACTCAAATCAGCATCTCTTAAACCCTATTACTTTCAGATTTTGCACAGAAAGAGAGTTAATTGAATGGTCTAGCCCAGTGGTTCTCAACCTGGGGTCCCCAGATGTTTTTGGCCTTCAACTCCCAGAAATCCTAACAGCTGGTAAACTGGCTGGGATTTCTGGGAATTGTAGGCCAAAAACATCTGGGGACCCAGGTTGAGAACCACTATCCTAGACTTTCTAAGAGTGCATCTACCTTGAAGAATGAATGCAGTAACTGCACTGACTCAATGCTATGGAATCCTGGGAATTGTAGTTTGGTGAGGCAGCAGCACTCTTTGGCAGAGAATATTAAAGACCTTGTAAGACTACAACTCCCAGGATTCCACAGCATTGAATCATAGACATTAAAGTGGTGTCAAACCGCATTCATTCTACAGTGTAGATGCACCTTGAAACATGTTATAAGGCTTTGAGTACCTGTACCTAGTCATTTTGGTATTGTAGACTAGCAAGTGGGGTGGTTGATCAGAGGGTTACAAAATTTGAGAGGTGCAACCATCCAACTCCACATGGTGCTTTGTCACCCCAGACCATAGACAACCCACCGAAGGCAGGTGAGCTCTTGAATAACTATATGGAAAACCTAATCCATCCTCAGGCACTCTTGATATTTGTTTTCAGCAAAAGTAATGTGGAATACTGTGTCCAGTTCTGGGCACCACAATTGAAGGGAGATGTTGATAAATGTGTCCAGAGGAGGGCAACTAAAATGATCAAGGGTCTGGAGAACAAGCCCTATGAGGAGTGGCTTAAAGAGCTGGGCATGTTTAACTTGAAGAAGGGAAGCTTGAGAGGAGGCATGATAGCCATGTATAAATATGTGAGAGGAAGTCATAGGGAGGAGGGAACAAGCTTGTTTTCTGCTGCCCTGGAGACTAGGACGCGGAACAATGGCTTCAAACTACAAGAAAGGAGATTCCACCTGAACATGAGGAAGAACTTCCTGACTGTGAGAGCTGTTCAGCAGTGGAACTCTCTGCCCTGGAGTGTGGTGGAGGCTCCTTCTTTGGAGGCTTTTAAGCAGAGGCTGGATGGCCATCTGTTGGGGGTGATTTGAATGCAATTTTCCTGCTTCTTGGCAGGGGGTTGGACTGGATGGCCCATGAGGTCTCTTCCAACTCTATGATTCTATGATTCTAATGTGCAGGTATGGCCCTGTCATTGGGCAGAATAATTAATTAGCTGATGCTAGAGAATGGGGAGTAACAGCAAAATGTTGAAGGAGAGTATTACATAGCTTGCTTTGCAGTAACAAAATGAGTGGAAGATTGCTGGGCCTCTGCCAGCATCACAATAAGGTTCAACTGCCAGCCCACATTGCTTTTGTGTTGGTCATGGGAGGTGTTCTTTGCCTCAGATGGCAAAATATCTTGATTATGTGCTTTCCTGCAGAAGATAAAGGGTTAGATTTCAAGCTTTAACCCCAATACTCAGAATAAACTTTTCCTCTACACCAGGAGTGGATTTTTGGGGAGAAATCCTTGATGGAGGAGGAAGCCTTATTAGGCAGCAGATGGGAGGGGTGAGAGCAGAGCCAAGACAGGCGATGCAGTTGGCTTTGCGTGCCTTGATTCAGTGCTCACAGCAGTTCAAACAGGGTTGCTTGCATAGTCAATGACCCCTGCATCAAATGCTTGTCACATCCCTTAAAAATGACAATAACAACTACCCAGGAGAACGAGCAGTACATCTGCAGTAAAAATGTATATATTTTAGTGTGATTTGTCATGGGTAGCTATTAATTAGAGCATGTACTAGTTTAATACAGTTTCCTCTTCACTCTCTCTGGTCCTCCAATTAGCCAAGGCACATATCTGAATTTGTCTAAAATAGAACATTTTGAAGGAACTGAAATTCTTCTATGGTGAAACCTATTTAACCTTTTAAAAATGTGGTAAAAACAATAGGCAGTGTGGGCTAGGATTTTGGGAGACCAGGGTACAAATCCTAGCTCAAGCATGGAAGTACCGTGGCTGACCCTGAGTAAGTCACACCTTCAGCCTCAGAGAAAAGCAATGGTAAACTTGCTCTGAACACATCTTGTCGAGAAAACTATGTGATAGGTTTGCCTTAGGGTCACCATAAGCTGGAAATGACTTGAAGGCACATAACAACAGCAATGGTAAAATGTAATTTCCTTTGAGACTGAAGTTTACTGGGCTGTTTGCAGTGCGCTCCAGTTGTCTCCACTTTCAATTTCTATAGAACACAAGACTGGAGTTAAGAAAACAGATCAAGAATGCCTTTTTTTGTAGCAAAGCCTTTCTTGCTCCTCTCATTATACGTGTACTGTTGTCATGTTTTTCTTGCTACTATGCCAGGGCTATAGAGGATACACTAGGCCAAAAGTAGGCAACCCAGTGCTTTCCAGAAATGTTGAATTGTTGTTTCTATACCCACTGCTAGCCATGCTTGCTAGAGCTTATGGCATCCATATTTTGTAAAGTCTGGAGGACATCAAGTTGCCTGCAGTAGGCTGTATCATGGCTGTACTCACAGAAGATTACCAAAGAAGATGTTCTCGTGGTACAGAGAAGTAGTTGTTGGTTTTCAGCCAAACCATAATAGATGTATGAAGTTATTTTTTCAGTTCCTTGCCTACTGCCCAATAGAGTTTAATTATTTATGACTTTCAGCTTTGGATAATTAGTTCTTGGGACAGACGGCAGACTTTCTGAAATTTATGCAGGCATGCTGTTGGTTTCATGTTATCAAATGGATTCACCATATTAGATGCCGCACTGTTACTGTCCAGTAGACACCAGTGACTACCAGGAAAGTTGGCAGGTAAGAAGTTGGTTGTAGTAAGATTTAGGAATGTCAAACCTGCATAGCTAGGACTTTGTTGCTGGGCATTCTCCTAGTATCTTTCCTGCCCCTGTGGGGCTGTGAGACTCGGACATCCATTTTCATCTAGGCCAGACTGGCAAGATAACCAAACAGAAGCAGAAAAAAAATACATAAATAAGTCCATCATCTGAAGATTTCATTTTCTTTCCTTTCTTTTAAGGTAGCTTGTCAAGACCCATGGGGCACATTTACTCATTCAGTCTGTAAATGCAGATTTTAAGTGCACACATTTTCTAAATTAGTTTGTCATCACAATTTTTCAAAACACACCAGCTGATGGCAGATAAATGCCTTTTGAAGGTTACTTGAGATAATAAAAAGAGCATGTAGGGAACTCGCTAATTTATTGGAGTATTTTTTATAATGTACCATGATGTGACTATTCTACAGTAAATAATGTGCTTCCGAGAAGTGTATAAGGCAGGTGTAAAGAAGCAGATGAGAATAAAGGACTTTTGTGTATTGCCCAGACAGAGCATATGCATGTTAGTCTTAGGGCCCTTCCACACAGCCCTGTATCTCTGAATATCAAGGCAGAAAATCCCACCTTATCTGAGTGTGGACTCAGATAACCCAGTTCAAAGCAGATATTGTGGAATTTTCTGCCTTGATATTCTGGGATATAGGGCCCTTAGAGAAACTATGGTGCTCGATTTGAGGTTAGCAGTGTGTATACCCTAACAATTTTCAGATTTGATTGGCCCTCATAGAAGGAAGAACATAAAAGTTCAGAGACATCAAAATATCACTAGACATCAGGACAGAGTTGCGGACTGAAAAGACAAACCATAGGTTTTCTATCTAGTTTTGCTTCTCAAACGTTATTTCTTGCTGGAAGAGTGATTACCATGTCTAGTTTGGATATCACAGGAGGCAAACCACAGAAGGAAAAGCCCATGGTTCTTTTGTTACCTGGGCTTGCGGTGGAGCCATGGGAGGGATAAGTATGTACACCAGCAGGCTGTCCCCCTGCCAAGAAGCCAAAAGAGTCCTTTGTTGCCATGGAGTGAGAAAGTGGTCAGTCATGGAATAAAGACTACCAGTGACGACTTCATTTCTCCAGTTATATCTTAAAATACTGGGTAAATATTAGTATAGCTCCACTGAACACAATGGGAATTATGTCTGTGTAAATATAAGTGACATTTATTTTATAAAATTACTACCCTTTTGGCCTCAAGAGAGGCTTCAGATTTTAAAAAATCACACAAATAAAATAAAACACTGTGATAAAAATAATTACAATATATTAACTGAAACATTAAAACAGCAGTACAGGAGGGGCATAAAACAGCACCACAGGGGAAGCATAAAACAACCAGGTCAGTTTAAAAATACATCTCCACAGCACAGAACAAAATGCTGGCACAATTAAAAGGACTGCCAATTGCAAAGTGAGAAGAGCAAACAGACTTCTCGGAGGTCGGGGAGTTCCGGAGTCTGAGTGCCACTGCTGGGAAGCCCCACTCTCAGGTCCACATCAAGATCACTTCTAAAAATGATGAGAAATGGAACAGGACACCCAGAATTCATGGAGAAGGTAGTGCACCTTTACAGAAATTGATCCCCAGTTCTTCGGAGTTTTGTGATTGTAATTAGCCTCTTGAGCTGGCAGTCTTGCCTGGGGTACTCTGGGAGTTTTAGTTCAGAAAGTGACCATTCCTGGCTCTATTTTTCTTCAGCTAAGAAATTTCCAAATACCCTTTATGGATAACTCTACACATGATCCAGGAACGGAAACTCATAGCAGCACAAAAACTAAAGCCGAGCAGAGGTTAGCTAGTGATTACAGCCAGCAAATGGGCGTCTAAGGTTAAGGCCAAACCCAAGAGCACTCCCATAATTCAGTCCTAATTTTTCAAGGTGAGTACAACTCCATCCAGCACTGATTTGTCTCCCAGGTCAGAACAACTCTCTTACTGACCAAAAGCTTGTCTTACGCCTCAATGTTTCAGCCTCCATCTATCCATTGATCCAGATAATTGATGGTCAGTCTGCTTCTGTACAAGAATACCCTTTGATTCTCTCTATAAATTCACAGATTTCAGAAACTTATTAGATTCTTTTTATCCTGTCACATAAAAAGGTATTTTCCCAAAACTTTTAGCCCTTAAATGACTTCTGAAACAACATGTTTGGAAGGTCAGTAAGGAGGGTACTGGTCTAACCTCTCTAAGGATCTTAGCAGACACGGTCTTCTCTGTGTCTTCCCCGTTGCCAAAACTGAGTCCCATCAAACCCATCACATGATGCAGGGTAACTTTTGGCGGAACTCTGTGGGGCTCCATTTTGGCAGCATGGAGAAATGTAGCCCAGAGTACCTTTGGAGGAGTTGGGTGTTATGTGACTCCTAAAACACAAAGAAAAATGGGTGAAAGGATGGGGAAAGGACAAGAAACCATGTGGGATGGGAGGCCATCCTATCAGACAGGGAAAGACAATAGGGAATGAAGGAGCATGGTTCCCTTCACTTTCCCCTGCTTTTCCCCTGCCCATCTAATGCGGTCATAGGAAGATAGTCTCAGAGTTTGGAGTAGCCACCAAGAAGGCCCACTCCTGAGTTAACACCAGATGTACTTGTGAAGATGGAGGGACGGCAAGAAGGGCCTCCTCAAGACAGCACTCTCATATACAGTGCTGTGGCCTTTTGAAAAATCATGATCTCAACCATTGGAACTTGGTATGGCATAACCAGTACTTTGAATTGTGGTCAGAAACAGACTGACAATCAGTAGAGCTGTTGTAACAAGGGAGTTATATGCTTCTTGAAGGCAGCTCCAGTTAACCAAAGAGCATGAAAATGTACTTCAGTGATATGGTTTTAAATAGGAAAACACATTTTTTCCTGAAATTTAGCCTACAGATCCAATAATTTCTAACCAATATTGGTAAGGATGTCCAGAGCATTTGGAAGGCCAAAGTTTCTCCACACTGAGAAAAATAAATTTTGAACAGAAGCAGAATAAAATTGACACTCACAGTTCAGAGTAAGGGTTAGTCTTTAAAAAAAAAAACCCAAAGCACCACAGTTGTGTTAGTACATTCATTGACCAGTTAAAAATGAATTTTGGTTACATAAAATGAACAGTTTAACTGGGTACAGTGAAAACTTAATTCCTGTGCAGCTGGCATGGGATCTAGATGTTCTTGTATTCCCGTCAGCTCCACTCAGCACAGGGAGTGGTCATGAAGTGATGAACATTATTTTCCATAATGCTTGAATCTTCAGTGCAAGAGACAGATTTGCTTTTCATAGAAAATTCCCAAATTATATCCAATTACACTGGACCTTTTTAGATCAAGAAATAAGACAAGAGCCCCCTTACCCCCTTATTTCTTCTCTATTTTATTGTGGTTTTTGTTTTTGTTTCATTTCACTGTGTTAGAATCATAGAATCATAGAATCAAAGAGTTGGAAGAGACCTCATGGGCCATCCAGTCCACCCCCCTGCCAAGAAGCAGGAATATTGCATTCAAATCACCCCTGACAGTTGGCCATCCAGCCTCTGTTTAAAAGCTTCCAAAGAAGGAGCCTCCGCCACACTCCGAGGCAGAGAGTTCCACTGCTGAACGGCTCTCACAGTCAGGAAGTTCTTCCTCATGTTCAGATGGAATCTCTTCTCTTGTAGTGTTATATTTGATCATCCAGTGTTTAGATTGGGATTCAGTAGACTATAAGCATATTGCTGTTGTAATGTGGCTGACATTATTTCTGCTTTTTCCATGTGAACCCAAACTAAACTGGCAGAAGTGTGCAGAACTCGCTACTAAAAGCTTATTGACTGAAAGCAGATCCATGTTGTCTTGAAATTTGCTAGGAAAAGTGCATTTGTTTGATCTCATGGATATTGGTAAAAATCACAAAAAAATCAAATGTGATTTTAATACATTAATGAAGAAGGAGGATTAGAAAACTAACTGATTTTATTTTTGGCAAATCTCAGCATACTTATGACTTAGGTTACTATTGCTTCAGCTTTGTGTAGAGAATCAGCCCCACAATATCAAGGCAGATAATCCACAATATCTGCTTTAAACTGGATTAGCTGTGTCCATACTGCCATATGTTCAATGTGTACTTTATAGACAGCTGTGTGAAAGGGGCCTCTTGATCTTCCAGCATGATGCTATGACTAGACTCTGATCACAAAATCACAATAGAAAACCTAGGGCCCTTCCAGACAGGCCCTTTATCCCACGATCTGATCCCAGCTTTTCTGTTTAGTGCAGATAATCTGGCAGTGTAGACTTGTATAATCCAGTTTAAAGCAGAAAACCTGGGATCAGATTCTGGGCTAAAAGGCCTGTCTGGAAGGGCCCCTAGAGATTCATAGAGAGGTTTTGCCTCTAGAAATCTCTTCAGTGGTTCACATCCTGTGGGTCCCCAGGTGTTTTGGCCTACAACTCCCAGAAATCCCAGCCAGTTTGCCAGCTGTTAGGATTTCTGGAAGTTAGAGGCCAAAACCAGTGCTCTGGATCATCAATCATGACAAGAAAGTTGACTGAAGAATCATACTGGAAGATCAAGAGATTTCTAGAGAGAATATTTTAAATCAAATCAATGAATAGTAAAATCAGCAAAAGTCAAAGCCTCAAATGTAGCGGAATGACTTTTAACATCATATTTCATTGTCACCTTAAATAAAATCTATGTTAGACTGTGTAATCTAGACAAGATTATTAGATTGTAATTTCCTCTTTCCGAGGAGCATCTTAGTTTGTTGGAAGGCAGAGGATTTTGGAGGAAAAATAGTTTTGAATTTTCTTTTGGCTTCATGCACTAGAGAGACTGTTAAAGCTTGGCTTGAGCATGTGTTTCATTTGTTATTGTCAGAAGCTGGAAAAGTCCCTTTTTTGGCTGGGAAACTATGTTTGGAACCTTTCAGTCCACAAACACTATGAGTAAGATTGTTAGCTACAAAGCTAGTAATTCTAGATAGAAAAGAGCACTTGGAGGAGCTGATTGTTTTGTTTTGTTTTATAATTTTAGCATGTAAAATTTGTGTATAATACTTTAGATCTGCCACTAAAGTAAAGGACAAATTCTGCTGCTGCCTGCATCCACATTTTTCTCATCTCAGCTACTCTCGTATGTGTAGGACAATTCCTAGGATGTATATTGGGCTATGATTACACCTCATGCTGCCAAACTGTAGCTTTTCAGTATGTGAGATTATTTTATTGGGAAATGTGAGGGATAGAAGTTAGTCTGTCTAGCAGATTTGTCTAATTGCAAGGCAAAACCTGAGCAACAACCAGTCCTCCAGCCACACCTACAGTTTTGCAGAGAAAAGAATGTTTAGTCTTCTTTGTTGAACATAAATGTAGCTTTAGTTACAGTAGTTGTCCATAATCAATTACATGATTTAAAGGAAGAGAGAGACAGAAGAGAAAATGACTAGCTGCTGACTAGGTTATAGTGTTGCAGGAAGGGAGAGGGTGCGGAAGACACATCACCATAAATATATACTGTGTCTAAATTTCTATAGAGTTACACACAAACCAGCAGTTAGTTGCTAACGGCAAGTAAAGGTTGCTAACTCTACTGCCCTTCTTTTCTCTTTTCCTTTGTAAACTGTTCTGTTCCTGGTGGCAGCTCTTACGATAGTCAAAGTATATTAGCTTCTAGCTAGAGCACTGCAGATGTCTGCCCCTTCCTGCTGCATTGATAAGTCTTGTCTGCACAGCACTTCTTTGCAGTTGCCCCAGAATATGAGAAAGAACCCAACTCCCACAGTTTGAATCACAGGTTTGCAGACTCACCAAGCAGGGGCCTGACAGATTTACACCCTTTCCTGCTCGACTTCATGGATGATTAAAATGTTGCAATAATAATAATAATAATAATAATAATAATAATTTATTTTTATTCTGTCCTATCTCCCTGTGGGGAATCAGGGTGGATTCCAGCAGACAGAAATGCAAAGACAAGCATTCAATGCCATAAACATAAATACAAAAACGAGCCTCCCACATCCCAAAGTATATCAAGATATCAAAAGCCTCTGAAGATATTAAAGCCTCTGAAATCTGGGAATAGAAAGATCTGGAAACCACCTCTTCTACATTTTTTGAGTACTGGTGTGGGGTGTCGGAGGGGTCGCCAAAGCCCATCAGAAAACACAGCATTTTCTGTTGGTCATGGGGGTTCTGTGTGGGACGTTTAACCCAATTCTATCATTGGTGGGGTTCAGAATGCTCTTTGATTGTAGGTGAATGATAAATCACCGCAACTGCAACTCCCAAATGTCAAGGTCGATTTCCCCTAAATTCCACCATTGTTCACGTTTGGGCAAATTGGAGTATCCGTCCCAAGTTTGGTCCAGATCTATCATTGTTTGAGTCCTCAGTTCTCTCTGGATGTAGGTGAACTACAACTCCAAAACTCAAGGTCAATACTCACCAAATCCTTCCAGTATTTTCTGTTGGTCATGGGAGATCTGTGTGCCAGGTTTGGTTCAATTCCGTCGTTGCTGGAGTTCATAATGCTCTTTGATTGTAAGTTAACTATAAATCTCGGCAACTACAACTCCCAAATGACAAAATTAATCCCTCCCCAACCCCACTAGTATTCAAATTTGGGCATATCGGGAATTTGTGACAAATTTGGTCCAGTGAATGAAAATACATCCTGTATATCCGGTAGTTACATTACGATTCATAACAGTAGCAAAATTACAGTTATGAAATAGCAATGAAAATAATTTTATGGTTGGGGGTCACCACGATATGAGGAACTGTGTTAAAGGGTCATGGCATTAGGAAGATTGAGAACCATTGTGCTATTGTAATACAAAAAAAAATGCAGAATTGCATCAAGGGTTTATTTTTTCTCACTTAGTCCCACAAAATTATACAGGAAATCCTCCCTAAGTACATAACAACCAAATGTGCTGTTCGTATGATAAGTATAAAATGTCTGGGAAGAGAACTGAGGGTATTTCAATATTACAAAGAGTCTCATGAATGTTGAGAATTGCCACAAGTGCAATCTGGCATGTCCTGGTTCCCTCAGCTTGCTTTTGGGGAGTTGGGCAGCTGTGACCTTCCCAGCTGTCAGAGCATTCACAAGAGTAGCAACATCTACTAACCTGGCTATAGCAACTTGTAATGTTCTCTCTGCAGCTGGCATGTAGGGATGGTTGTGACACACTTACTTCTTGAACAGAAGCTAGGACAGAAGAAGGGAATGCTTTCTTGTCTTGAGTTCCTTAACCATGGTTGCCACACAACTGGATTTATTCTGTCCTAGCTTCTGTTCAAGAAGTAAGTGTGTCACAACCATCCCTACATGCCAGTGTGGATACACTATCAAATTAGTAGATTACTTTAATTGCCATAACTTAGAGCGATGGAGTCCTGGGAACTGTAGTTCATTTAGGCACCAGTGTTCTGGCAGAGAAGACTAAAGAACTTATAGCACTACATGATTTCATAGCATTGAGCCATGAGAATTAAAATCTTGTCACACTGCATCAATTCTAGGATGTAGATGTATCCTAATATTATTACTATTTGCATTGCAGAACATCCAAAAAGTAGTCTTTGTTAGGAAGATTGTGAGGGGTTGTAAGGAGAGTTATAGTGCCTTGAATCTATTGAAACCCCCCCCCCCCCATCAACTCCTTTCTGATCTCACTTTAGCTTTTTAGTCTCCAAAGCATTCCACCTTTTTTTTCCAGTCAGTTCCTGTGGTCGGCTGGATTTAGAAAATGATTTGTGCCCTTCCCCAAGTCAGATCCTGGCTTAGTGTTGAGGCAATAGATTCTCATGCACTGACATCTTCACCATCCTTCAAACAAAAGGTGCATAGACACAGTCAAACAACTTGAAACAGTACGGTTGTTTTTACTTTTTATTTATTTTTGTTTCTCTTCATCAATACCTTCACTTTCTTCTTAAGAAAAAAAAGGAATAAAAACGTGGAGCAGATATATAGCAATTCAGTTCCTCACTGGTATCGTCTACACCCTTTTCGGCTCTATGTTTGTGATAGAATCTTTGCCTACTCTGCAGAACCAGGCAGAGTAGCCCTTTCTGGATTGTGCTATTGAAGATTGGATGTGTGGAAAAAAGGGCATCTCCAAGGGGAAAAAACCCCAAAACCAAATAGCTGCACTTGGTGAACCTGAAAACAAAGAATCATAGAGTAGCTTTCTCTCATACATGTTGCATATCACTCCCTTTTCCTCTCCTCCAATGTCTTTTTTTAATCTCATGGATCAAATTTATGTAATTTCAGAGAACATTCTGGTATATAATTGGAAAGGAAGATGCTGCTCCCCTCTCCTCCTGTCTTTCAAAAATTCACAATGGATGCTTCATAAAAGCATCACCTTCACACTCTATGGTCTAAACAAGGCACATTAAAGCAAAGCCAAAATATTCTGCAGGCCTGGGTGCCCTGTATTATTCAAATTCATGCTTTCATTATTGCCTTCTTACTCCTAGCCCCAAACTGATACAACACTAAAATGAAATGTAGAAGTCTCAATCTTATATATACTGATTCAAATATTTATTGTTTGGAAGTCCTAGAATAAAAACATGCCATAGCTAATTATTTGCCCATAATGAACATGTATGTTTGTTTTCTGTTTTACAATCTCAAGTCACAGATGATTATATATTTTCTGTTGGAAATAGGATTACTTTGAGGTCAGCTTCTTCATCTGCCATTTGTTTGTTTGTGCTGGTTAAAAACTTGTTTTTGTCAATTTGCTACACATAGCAATACGTAAAAAAAAAATCCAAATTGTAACTTATTGTAGTTTGTTATTCATTCATTTTGTTTTTCATAGTGGATTTCATCACGTCCACTTACCTGGAGTATTATCATTGCTCTTTGTATACCATTTCCTGTGTATGTACGGAAAGGATGAAGAGAAACCAGGACATTGTTTGGTCATGGATCTCCATGCAAACAGAGCAGCTGAGGTACCAAAGATGCAATTTCCAATAAGTTAGTTTGATGTCCATAGTCCAGTTGGTGGAAGTGCTATTGTGCAGGTGAGATCTGTTGCCTTTTAACAAAAATAGCTGCTCTTGGGCACGACTTCATGTCTGTGGTTTACTAACCACACCAGGGATTGTGCTGTTGCACGCTGGGCCTGTGCATCAGACTATAGACAGGACATAAATTCTGTGTGCCCAACGGGACGCCGGGGCTGCCTCAGATTAAAGGCCTTTGGATTTCCTTAAAACAGAGTCTTTAGATTGCTTAAAGGTTCAACAATGTTCTTTATTAAGGAAAATAAACAGGTACTTTAAGGCTTTCTTAACAGTCTATTGGCTCTCTCTCAATCTTGTCCACAGGGAACAGGCACCATCTTCATAACTGTAACTAATGGGGAAATCCTTAACTTCTAATCTGGGCAGTCTGTCTTTGCCTCTGATGGCGTGGAGCCCCTACACCCGGTACCAACTGCGTCTGGCTTCCGTGAGTGACCCTTACCAAGCAGAGCTTTGTAGATCTCCAGGGGAAAAGGAGTTCAGGTTTCAGTGATGGTTGACTGAAGTCCCTCCGCAAAGGAGCTGTAAGGCTGTATGATCCTCGGCCAAGGTGTGGGCTGTATAACCCCGGCCAAGCTGTAGAAGACAAAGCTTTCTACAGGAGCTCTTGGTATTATGTCCTGCATGGAAAACTTCTCTGTGTGGACTGAACCCAAAAAGGCTCATATTCCCTCCAAAAACCCAAAAGGGGGCGGGACCAGGGAACCTAACTATAATTGACAGGTGGCTTGCCCTATGATTGCAGCCAAAAGAAGCCACCTATCTGCAGAGTCCCTGAAACTTAGGACTACAACAAACATTCAATGCAAAGCAAACAAAATTGGAGCTCCTGGTACGGTTGTACCTGCACAGGGATCCTCAAACTTCTTAAGCAGAGGGCTGGTTTGTGGTTCCTCAGAGTGTTGAGGGACGGGACTATAGTTTGAAAAAAAAGAACAAATTTCTATGCACATTGCACATATCTTATTTATAGTGCAAAAGAAATGAAAGAACAATGCACTATTTAAAATGAAGAACAATTTGAACCAACATAAACTTAGCAGTATTTCAATGAGAAATGTGGGCCTGCTTTTGTCTGATGGGATAGTCAAGTGAATTAGGATTGCTGTTGCATGCCTTCAAGTCATTTCAGACTTAGGGCAACCCTAAAATGTAGGGTGGGGCCACGTAAATGACCTTGGAGGGCTGCATCTGGTCTGTGGGCCTTAGTTTGGGGACCCTTGCACCACACTCTATGTGTGTATATGTATGTAGTAACCTCTGCAGTCACATTGTTTCACTGCACACCTATCAGTGAGACAGAGGCGGATGAAGCATGCTGTTCTGTGCTGAAATACTCTGCAGGTAATCTGCATTAAAGTACATTGTCTGCTGCAGTGAGTTCAAGCAGCATTATAGCAGGAGGAAAATACACGGACCAGTTCCCATTGTGTTGCCGACAGCCTCCATCAATAATACATAAAGAGAACTATCTCTCTCCTTGTGGCACCAGTAGTTATGTCACTGGGTTTGCTTGGTCTTCTCATTGCAGATTGTTGTACTAACCACCACTTTTATAGGTTACTTTGCCTTTAGCAGAGGCATTAAATCCTACTTTATTTTGTGCCTCTCTTGTCTTTGTGTATTGGATGCATTTTTTACAGCATGTGAGCATCCATGAAAGGAGGATGTTTTCAGAAAAAAGGTGAATGTTTCTGTTTATAATCTGCCTCTCTACAGTATTCAGTTGCAAAGGTAATTAGGGATCCTGAGATAGCTGTGTCTCTATCTTTGAAGCAACGAGGCTCATAAAGCTTGATTCAGAGACCTCGTTATCTTTATTTTTTAAAATAAGTTTTTTTATTTAACTTCTGTGAAGTTACCATGGTTACTCTCATACTTGGTGGCTTCTTTGCTTCCCTCTTACCTTAAATGCAGCTGTGCTGCCATTAAGAATTAAAACATCAACAGCAGGAACCTCCCCAGTGTCAGCCAGCCATAAATCCTGTTTATGTTCCTCATGGAGAGAGAAGCTGCAGTGGAGGCAGTTCAGAGGGACCACAGAACAGCAATGTTTTAATGCAACTCTCTTGAGATTGTGGGAATAGGAAAATGTCCCTGTCTCCCATGCTAGTAAAATTACAGGAGGTAAAAAAACAGAACTGGAGAGAGGTGCAGCATTAGTCTATAAGAGTGAGAAAAATGTTACTCCTCTCCAAGTAGAGCTCCTTTGCTTCCTTGCCGTGAATGTCAATTTGGCAACAAATTGATGCACTGCATTTAACCAGCAGTTGGCTAATTCTGCCACTTTGTCCTCTTGTTTTAGTTGTAGTGAGTGACACATTGCTTAACTTTACTGCATTTTCAAGCCACCTTTGTGCTGTCTTTTTTCATGAGCACATGAAGAAGCCTTATAACACATATGTCAGACTCAAGGCCTGCAGGCCGACTCTGGCCCTCCATGTCATTTTATGTGGCTCTCCAGATGCTGGACTACAACTTCTGTATGCCTCATCATTAGACGTCATGACTAGAATGGATGGGAGTTGTGATATAGTAACACCTGGAAGGCTGCAGTTTGGTCTGTTGAATCAGGATAGTGGGGTTTGAATTCAGATACAAGACTAGGATGTCTGATGTTAAAATGTCCTTTAATCCTTCCCCAACCTCAGAGGCACAAGTGCTGTTGTGTTGCAATTCCCATTATCACCAGTCTGCAGGCCAGATCATCAAAAGTGATGGAAGCTGTTGTTCTCTAACATCTGCAGACCAAAACTGGGTAAAAACTAAAGAGCAATGACCACTATGTAATATATATATATATATATATATATATATATATATATATATTTGGCCCTCCCTCTGTATTCACAGATTCTCCATCCATGGATTCAACAGCCCTTTGAAGGCAACCATAAGGTTGATGTGGCCCTGAATGAAAATGAGCTTGATACACCCGCCTTATAAGAACCAGATTTTTGGTCCATCTTGTTCAGCAATGTCTCCTTTGAAAAGCTGCTGCCAGCTGTGTTCTTGGACAGCAACTTTCCAGGGATTTAACTTTGAGTAGTGCCAGAGATTCAGTTTTGGATACTGTGCATCCAAAGCAGATACCCTAGCACTGAGCTATTAATCCTTCTGCATCTCAGTTGCACCTTATTAGAAACATTGATTATTGTTATTTTTTTAAAAAAATCTTGTAATGGCCTAAGTGAAAACATTGATGTTTTTGAAGCAGGGCAACTGATTTATCATTGAATACTAGGATTGTCCATGTTATTGTATTTCAATTTCTATGTATGGCTGTGAAGGCTGGATAGTGAAAAAAGTTGGTAGGCAGAACTTTAACTCATTTTAACTGTAATGCTGAGAAAGTTCTGTAGATACTGTGGACTGCTAAAAAGAGTAATAAATGGTTCCTGTAGCAGATGAAGCCTGAACTTTCTGTAGAAGCCAGGATAGCTAAACTGGAACTGTCATATATTGAACATAATACGAGAAGACACTAGAAAAGGCAATACTGCTTGATAAGGTGGAAGGGAAAGAGGTAGATTGTATTGCAGATGGATATACTCGATCAAGGAAGGTATGTCACTGAATCTGCAAGATATGAGCAGGATTATTGATGATTTGGGGACTTTGAGGCAGATATGGGCAACTAAACTTTGGACTCTAACCTCTGCTGTGATTGTTGCTAAAGTACTTGTATTTATTTTTAACTGTTTTTTTTCAATTATCTTCCCAGCTCCTAAAAATACAATATGTCCTCTATATTCACTGTGGATACATTTAAAGACTTTCAGTGATTCCCTGAAACTGTTAATAACAGTGAACCCTGTTTTTAGATTATACGGCATTCTAGAGAGGCCCTCAAACACTATTGGAGGAGGAGAACTGTATTGTAAGCAGGTTTTGCTTGATTTTTCCTTCTGTCCTACCCATTGTTTTTCTACCACCTCAACTTATTTCAATAATAATAATAATAATAATAATAATAATAATAATAATATCAATAATGCCTTTATTTATACAGTATATCCCACCACCATCTCCCAAAAGGGACTCGGGGTGGCTTACATGGCAACAAAAGTGCAATACAGAACATAGAAAGTACACAAAAGTTTGCCCAATCAATGAGCAACACCAAATAACACAAAGTAACAACTTACAGTAATTAACAAATAAACATAATTGGTGACAACACAACAATAAATTAAAGTTAAAACTGAGCTATATTCCATATCTCTTCATCCTCCACCTTTCCAGTGATCTCCCTCCCCTTGCTGTGTCAAGGTATTGTGGCCTGGTTCTGTAATAAAGAAATGGCTTATTAGAATTAAAGTCTAACAGTATTTTTTTACAAAAGCAATCTCTGCAAGACTGAAGCCACGGGAGAATTGTAAATTCTCAGCAAAGACCTCATTTAAAGACTGGAATAAAAACGCATGCACAGGCGCAAGCAGTAGAAAAACCTTTCTATAGGAGAGGTGTTTTAGTCTGGAATTAAAATAAATGAAAGAGAATCCCGGTGGAGGAAAGGGAGCGAGATCTGGAGTGTGCCTACCCCTTTGAGGGCTATCTTTTGGCCAGTACTGATCTGGCCTTTTAGAATTCCCCTCTCCAACAGATGCTTTACAGATAAAGAATTACTTAAACCAAGCTTAACCTCAGCATTGCGTAGCATGCCATTTTAAACTTAAATATATTCAGATATTATTTATAATTGTGGGGTTATCTTGCTACCATTTCTAATGAGGAGGTTTTAGCATAGTTCTCCAATGCTGTATATCCTACATGTCTGAAAATGTAGTTTGAATTATTTGTTGTGTGTGTGTGTATGCATATATGGGGTATCTTTCTGGGATGCCTCGTGGGAATGGGACTTGGGGGTACTGTTTTGCAGTGGCTTCTATCCTTTCTGGAGGATTGTTCCCAGAACGTGTTGTTGGAGGACACCTGCTCAGCCCCACAGCCTTTGTCTTGGATTTCGATGTCATCTGTATACAGATGACGTTCAACTCTATCACTCCTTTCCACCTGCTACTAAGGAGGCTGTTCAGGGTGAAAAATTGAAATTGAATCCAGACAAAACAGAGGTACTCCTGGTCAGTCATAAGGCCAAACAAAGTATAGGGTTATAGCCTGTGATGGATTGGGTGACACTCCCTCTGAAGACACAGGTTCATAGCTTAGGAGTTCTCTTGGACTCACTGCTGAGCCTGGAACTGTGGAAATGCCTCCTCAGTGATATTAGATCAGCCTCTTCTCTCCTGACCTTCAGAAAGAGAGTAAAAACATGGCTTTGGGATCAAGCCTATGAAGAATAATACAGTGCAGTAGATGGATTTGGAATTATGTGCAGTGATTACCGGAATGGCCTGGACTATGACTGTGGATAGTGTGGTTTATAATAGTAATTGTAATGTTTTTGAATGTTTTAATGTTTTTAACCTTGATTTTAATTTTTAATTGAAATGTTATTTTAATTGTATATTGTTTTTAATTGTGTATTGTTTTAATAACAGTGAACCCTATTTTTAGACTATACGGTATTCTAGAGAGGCCCTCAAACACTATTAGAGGAGGAGAACTGTATTGTAAACAGGTTTTGCTTGTTTTTTTCTTTTTGTCCTACCCATTGTTTTTCTATCACCTCACTGAATTATTGCCTATGTTGTAAGCCACCTTGAGTTCCCTTCTGAGTTGAGAAATGTGGAATATAAATATAGTATGTGTACATGTGTGTGTGCATGTGTATGTATGAATGTGTGTGTATGTGTGTGTGTGTGTCTGTGTGTATACAGCTCTGTCCAGCTTCCTTTTCAAGGCGTAGTCAAATGTATCTAGCTGATGTCTCTGGTGGTAACAGAAAAATTATTATTATAGATGGAGATTCAACTTCAAGTGAAATCTGGGGGATCGAGAAAGAGAAAGATCTCCTTTCCAATTTCTGATAGTTTGGTTAAGAATAAGATATCTCTCTGAGGATAAACCAATGAGTTACATACCAATTTGTGACCCCTTTTTATAACTCTGTTGTTGTCCTTTTAATGCTGCTGAGGCTGCATTTTGAAATGGAATACACTACTCTAGGAGAGGAACTTCTTGACCCTTTTGAATTGTTCAATTTCCCCCACTGAAAACCCACTTTCCCAGTGAAGGTAACAATGAGTTCAAGATGTATATAGTGTTCAGCAGAAGATTGTGTAGTGGAAAATAATTAGGCTTTCCTCTTTTTTGGACAGGGGAATCTGAACCTGCCAGGCTGTTCTTTGTAGAGATGACGACGTGCCTCCCCTGAGTCCAAATTTGGCAAGGGGGAAGATGAGGCAGCTGGTAGGGTCTGTGGAAGCATATGTGGTTAAGTGATCAGCAGGGTCTGGCTCGGTTAGTACTTGGAAGGGAAACAGTCAAGAAAATAGACTATATATCAGAAGAACACAAAGGCAAACCACCTCTGATTATTGCTTGCCTCAAAAAATTATATGCAATTAATGGAGTTGCCACAGGTTGACAGGAAACTTTAAGGAGAGCACCCATTCACATGAATAGGCAGAAGTCAATACTCCTTGGCTCTCATATGCTGAAGTGGGGAATCACAGTCAGCCCTCTACATTCACTGGGGTTATAGGCACAGGGCACCTGTAAAAGTGAACAAACGATGAATAAAGGAATTGCAGTTTTACTACATGAAAGAACACCTCTCTAGGAATTTCTAGGTCTTCCAACACAACTTTGTGATTGAATTCCACTGGTGGTGACAACAAAATCACCTCTCTCTTGAAATCTCTAGGTCCTTCAGAATTGCGAGAAAGAATTATAATGAAGAACCAAGAGATTCCTAGAGAGAACATTTTGAGTAAATCTATAAATAATCATGTCTGCAAAGACAAAACTGCAAATACAGTGTGATGACTGTAGTACTTTTCTGACAAAAGATAGTGACAGATTTTTTTAAAAGGACAGATGTGAACATTTGCTTTTTTAGAACACCTAAAGTCCAGTGATAGGGTATTGATAACAACAGAGAGGCCTTGATCCTTTGCTGCATGTGAATTTGGAATATTTGAACACAGAGTGGTGCTCAGTCAAATAATGTTTTCCATTCAGGAAGTTGATAAAGCTACAGAATCTGATTGGAATCTCCATCCAGTCCGCTTTAGCTCTGCTTATTTCTCTAATTGTAGACTGGCAGGGATCTCCATGGCCATGTTAATATGTACAGAGGTGAACAGTGGGCATATTCAAAAGAAAGTATTTTTCATGAGTAATTGTAACATTAGCTGCAGCACTTTCCACACAGTGCTCATTTTCTCAGTCATGACTTCTGCAAAGGAAATGATGGGTATTCATTTTTGCCTTTTTTAACAATTGAAACTGAAGGTCAGAAGGGAGGAGACAACAGCTTGCCTAAATTAGATGTGCAAATAAATCTGCTAATGTTACTAGTCACATATATATCTATACTAGTATTCATTTGTGGCTCTAATTTGGGGGGGGGGGGGTGTTACAAGATTCTCTGCGTGAAGCCAAATTTTAGTTACTTACAGAAAACCAAAGTGATTCTTCTAAAAGCCTCAGTTGAAGTCAGCTGATTATTCCACAGCTATGTTAGAAAATGGAATCCATGTGTCAAAGAGAGAAAGATATTGTATAGTGTGTATCTGATCTTGAAGGAGCCCCCGGTGGCGCAGTGGGTTAAAGCACTGAGCTGCTGAGCTTGTTGATCGAAAGGTCGCAGGTTCGATTCAGGGAGCGGCGTGAGCTTCCGCTGTCAGCCCTAACTTGTGCCAAACTAGCAGTTCGAAAACATGCAAATGTGAGTACATCAATAAGTACTGCTCCGGCGGGAAGGTAACGGCGCTCCATGCAGTCATGCCGGCCACATGACCTTGGAGGTGTCTACGGACAACGCTGGCTCTTCGGCTTAGAAATGGAGATGAGCACCACACCCCAGAGTCGGACATGACTGGACTTAATGTCAGGGGACTACCTTTACCTTTACCTTATCTGATCTTGATTTCACCCAGGCAGAACCATGCCTGCTTCCTGGGGAAAAGTTTGTTAACTTTGTCCCACCACACTGCCTACTCCACCCACCTAAAAAAGTGAAAATACATCATTCATATGATCAATTAATCTTTTGTTTTTCACCACTGTCCAATATTCTAACTCAGTTAATCTTCTTGGTATAATTTTGCAGGCAAATAAGGTTTTATGTTGTATATCTTTGTTTGGAGTTTAGGTTTCTAAATTCGCCTAATTTCCATGTTGCCTCTTCTGCCATGAGGACAGAGATAAGAGAGACTTTTTACTCCTTATGCCTCTGAAACATATAAGGGACCTTCCACACAGCCCTATATCCCAGAATATTCAAGGCAGAAAATCCCACAATATCTGCTTTGAACTGGGTTATCTGAGGTCCCTTCCACACAGCTGAATAAAATCCCACATTTTCTGCTTTGAACTGGAATTTATGGCAGTGTGGACTCAGATAACCCAGCTCAAAGCAGATACTGTAGGTTTACATGGCTGTGTGGAAGGGCCCTAAGTCCACACTCAGATAATGTGGAATTATCTGTCTTGATCTTCTGGGATATAGGGCTGTGTGGAAGAGCCCTGAGATACTCCTGCTTAGCTGCTAGCTACAGCAAATCTTAGCCAACAGAATTTCCCATTTCTTGTTAACAGCTGCAATTCTTTTTGATAGGCTGATAAACCCCTCCTTAAAAAAATTAACTAATCTGAAGTGTTCTGAACCAATTAAACTCCGAACAGCCTACCTTAGTTCAACCCACACTACTGTCTTGTTTTTATTCATCCTCCCATAATACCTGTGGGGGGTCTTGTTAACACTTGCCTGCATTTTAGTATGAATATAACAGTTGTGATAAGACTGGTGCCAGGGGTCCAGAGGAATGCAGTTCTCTAATGTACCCATATCTATACTAGTGATCCAGTATGCAAATAATATGTTGCATAGCTTTTTTTGTTAGAGGGGCCATTGTTGAAGTATCCTGGGGGCCCTTACACACAGCCCTATTTATGGGTGACCTCCCTTTCATACTTCATTGTTGAAGTAACCAGGGGCCCTTCCAAACAGCCCTGTATCCCAGAATATCAAGGCAGAAAATCCCACATTATCTGAGTCCAAACTCAGATAATCCAGTTCAAAGCAGATACTGTGGGATTTTCTGCCTTGATATTCTGGGACCTAGTGCTGTGTGGAAGGGCCCCTGGTTACTTCAACAATAAAGTATGAAAGGGAGGCCACCCCTAAATGTTTTCAGTAACTGTTTTACATTGCCAGGGTGGATTTGGCAAGAGTCGAGCTCTTTATGATTAGCCAAAGGGGCCATAGGGACCTAAAAGTTCACCATAATGAGCCTCACTCAAATTTAGTTTAATTTATTTATTTGGACACAGTCACAGCTATCTGATCAACCTTCAATAATGAAACTGGAACAGATTCTAGTCAGTAGGAAATGTGATGTGTTTTCTACTATTATTTGGCAATTGTTCATAATTAGTCTTTCTCCTTAAACAACAAAATTAAACTCTATTTACTTGAAGTTTTTCTCAGTCTTTTTTTCTCTTTGCTTCTTCCCTTCTCCATTCTAAATTATCCTAAAAGCCATATGAAAAAAACATGCAGGGTGACCAAGTGTTCAATAGACCCCCTAGTTGAAGGGCTTTCCACTCCAAAACAATTTCCTCTTTGTACACCTATGTACACACACACACACACACACATTAGCATATGTATATTTTATATGATACTAGAGTGGAAGTGTGCAGGGTCTGTGGCCAGATGGTCAGCCAACCAGGCATCTGTCAAGGTGCCTGTAGACAGTGGCTTGGGCTTGAGGCGTGGTCTGAGCTGTTTGCGAAGTTTTCCTGGTTGCTCATGTTCAAGGTGAGTGACTGCCCCCTTCCCCCGACATACACTTTCCTTGTGCTCTCACGGCACCCTCAGGTCTGCTCGTCACTCCTCCCAACTGCCACCGTCTTCGGGGTTACAAGACTGGGGGCCGAACTGTTGTGGGCCAAGGCCGCCGACCAAGGCTGCAGCCTTCCGATGTGACTGTAGCATAGGCATGGGCAAAGGAGAGTCGGGGCAGCTGTTTGTTTTCTTTTCCCCTATGCAGGTGGAGGGGAGGGGAGTTGTTTTCACACATGTGCTGTATCGTCATTTAGCTTTTGGGGGTTTAAAAGTCTTTTTCACTGCTTTTTTGGGGGGGGGGGTGGGGTGGGGTGGGTGGGTTATGAGTGGTGGTCACTTGTTGGCTTGTTAGGGGTGCAGTGTCCAAATTTGGTGTCAGTTTGTCCAGTGGTTTTTGAATTATGTTAATCCCATAAACAAACATTACATTTTTATTTATATAGATATACTATGAAAGCAACCATAGGTTGGCTTTAAATTTTGCTTACATATGTACTATATGTACTTAAGCAACACCTGTTGATTGGACTCTGAAGCTGATATTTTGGGAAAGTTCTGCTGTGAGAATATGTGACTAGAAAAGGCTTGCAAGTGGGTCCATGTGGCTTGTTTTCAACTCCTGCCAAGTGTTTTTTCTCAGACAAAAGGTATATATGTTGAACTGATTCTGCAATATTAACATGGTAAATTGGGATCAGAGCTCTTATATGAATATTTTGACTATATCAACACTTAAGTGCCATGGAATCTCAGAAAGTAACCAATGTTATTGTGGCATGAGCCTCCACAGGCAAGAGCCTACTTCATCAGAGGTTAAGCTGTGGAGAAGGCAGTATGAAGTGGTTCTCAGTTTTCACCTCAGTCAAAGTCTGCAATGTAGAGGTTTTTCACGCTTTTCCAGTCTGTCACAGATTTCCCTGGCAGAGATATTTTCTGCCTTAATCTTCAGCTTTTCTTACCTGTTGTACTTGCTCTGCCTTGCTTCAGATAGCTAAGGTAAATGAACTTGTCGTGCTTGACCTCTTTCTCATTTGCAGTGGCACAGTCAGGAGCTATAGAAAAATACTCCGCCAGAAATGTATATTGTATATTTGTTTTTCTGTTGCAAAATATAGGTGACTTTCTTCTCGGTTTAAAAGCAAGGATATAGACATTCCCTGTGGTTGAAAAGAGAAATGTGAAACTTCAACCATCTAAATTGCAGGTGTGGAAAAGAAGCACATGAACTTCAATAGGACTGAGACATAGCACTTCCCTCCCTTGGTTTGTCTTTGGGTCACTTGGAGTTGAAGAGGCTGTTTAATATGGGCATGTATATATGTAATCTTAACTTGAAAACAGGTCTCTGGGATCCTAGTAAAAAAATTAGCAGCAAGGTTGCTACTCTAGGCAGAGGGTAAATTCAGTCACAGGGGCCAGCCATTCAAACAGGCAGCTGCCCGAACATTAAGGTTGATTGGCTTAGCGGTGCCTCCAGAGAAATGTGGATTCAATCAGAAAGTGTTTCTAGAAGCTTTGCTTTGAGAATGATTCAGAAATAGACCTTGTTTGTTTCTTTCTTTGTCAATGAGAAAGCGCTCTTTTATGTTTTAGAATGCAATCACCACAAGTATTGTATAGGGATTGCTCGCACAAACACAATGATGTGAACCCGAGTGAGGCTGGGAGGAGATTCCTATAGTCTGTGGGAGAAAGGATAGCTGGCTGCACACCAGGGTATTTAATCCACATTTGTCTCACTGTAGTTCCTTTCTTTACATTACAGGCTGCTATCTCCCTTTCTTTCTCCTTTCTTTTTAATTTTGTAATCCATGTAGAGAAAATGTATATATTCTACAGAAGTGCTACTAATCCATTCTGATCAATAGGCCTTATTCCCACCTGACTCTGCAATTCTGTAATTCTTACTTTGGAGTAAGGCTAGTTAAACTCAATGTGATTTATTTTTGAGTTAAATTCAGCTGTGAGCTCTGAACCACGAAGATCCCAGTTTAAGTTGAGATAATGAAGCCATTCTTCTAATGCTACCTTTTTCAATTTTTAAAAAGCCTTAAAGTTGCTCACAAACATATACCTTCCTATCCCCTGTAGCCCTTCAGAAGAGCTGTGTTTATTTTACCCAACAAATTTCCCAAAATCACAGGTCGCTGAGGAAGTTTATCACTCTACCCTAATTCTAGGATTCTGATCCACACAAGCCATTGTACTTATCCTACCAAAACATTGCCAATTGATTACTTAGAACTACCTGTATGCTGTTGGATTTTTATATAACAACAGTCTGCAGGAAATTTAATGAGATATAGCTTTCTTTTTCAGATTCCCCATAACTATAAAGACTGGTCTTGCAGAAAATTCCTGGCAACTTTTGACATGTGTGATTCCCTTTGAAAAAGCAATTATAACTGCACTTTTCATTATACTCCACAAAGAAATTTTTACTGGTAACACTCTTTAAAGAAATCAAAATTTAACGACAAGCAGAACAACCTGTATCTGCAGCAATATCTCTGCCGGCATGATGCTCTCCTAAGGCAAGGGTGATGTTGCACTATGCTGGCAAATTTCATCCATTTTTGGCTAATAGAACAAATGTTGTGGCTATTTTGATATTTTCCATGACCTTTTTGTCTTATGTGGTTCAGGATCTGAGTCAAATTGGGCTCAGTCCAAATCAGTTCAGTTCAGTTATTTTTTTTTTAAAAAAATCTTTATTGAGTATTAGAATAAAAGGAAGAATATTGGTCTTAAAATCAGTATGTAAAAAAGAAAAAGAAAAAAGTGGTGGTGGTGGTGGTGGTGGTGGTGGTGGTGGGGGGGGGGGGGGGGCTTGAAGCATTTCTTGACTCCTGAGTATCTTCATTGAGGTTTATGCCTTTTCCTTCTTTCCCTCGCTTTTTCTCTATCTCCCTTTTTTCATACTTTGTTTTGATGTTTTTTTCCCTTCTTTCCTTCATATTCATATCTTCCTATTATTTTGCTTCAAGTATTTCATAATTTGGGTCCAGTTAGTCTCTTTCCTTGAGTTTCTCTAATTTTTGAGATCAGGAAAGTGAGTCTATCCATATTTCTTATCTCTGAGCAGAAATTATAATTTTCTGAAGCACCAAAGGAGGGTCAAAACTGAGTTTTGGGACTGCTGCACATCCTTACAGGGAATACCTTAATCTAAATCTCATCACTTTTGCTGGCTATGTCATGACGCCACATGACAATTCAAAATTACCGGTACATATTCAATTCAGAATGAACACATTTGAAACAAATTTGATTCCTGTTTTTAGCTTCTTCTAAAAATGTCTGACAGTACTATTTTCATGGGAACAAAACTCTTCCTTGTTTGGCTCAGCCATAATCCCAATAGCAGCTACATCACACAATGAATAATTTAAATTAAGATGATTTAAGAATAATGTATGCACTATGTTGAATTACTCTCATCACCTCTGCGTTAGAGTATATTTCCTCCCTTCACATCCATGGTGCTTCAGCCAGGTAATATGCATTGGATTTGCTTATTTGTATGTTTATTTATAGGCTGCCATTTTGGGCATGTCATTAAGAGATGGGCTACATTTTAAGTCAAATGAGTCAAGATACTATGTGATAGCAACATACCTTTTTTTTAAAGAGAAGTTAATTCAAACTTTTAATAAAACAGTAATATAGATTCCAGTAACTAGTACTGAAATACTTTGAAAATAATGTAACTCAAAGATAACTGTTCAAAAAATCCCTGTTTCTTATTTTCTCTAGCAGACTGGATTTAACAGAAGCCCCTACTGGTACAGACTCTAAAGAACAGGTTAATCTTCTATGGGTGCTCTCACAACAGAGAATAGTGCCCCTGTTTCTGGAAATATATAGCCAACATAACATGTAAACAATGCAACCATAATTATATGCTATATTGATTACATTGATCTTTTAACTGATTATATATATATATTTAATGTTGATTTTTGTTTTCATATTGATGTATTTTATTTTATATATTGTGTATTTTATGTATGGCATCTTTGTGTGCTATTTTGTAAGCCGCCCTGAATATCTATGGGAGATGGCAGGGGGGTATAAATAAAGTATTATTATTATTATTCCTCATTGATGTGCTGTATGAAGAACCACTTCTGATCTCAGTTTGTTTACTAATCTAAGATGGCCAAAGAAACTCCTTGCCACCAGTGCCACCTGAGCTTCCTCAGAATGCCAAAGTCTAGGCAAAACCAACGTTGTAAACAGCCACATTCATAATTGATTGCACACTTCCATCCAGATCAATTGGCTTCCATATCCTCCAGTATCCCTGTCATGCCTGGTTTTACTTTCAATTTTTTATTTATTTCCATCCAAAATCAGCTTCTACAGGCACCAGTTCAAGACTTCCACATCCTTGCTGAAGCAGCTGCATAAAAAAGAAAAGCAGATCTGGGTACCATTCACGTGTTAGTTGTACTGCAATCCAACCTGCTGAATGACTTCCTTCAGTAGCTTTATGTAAACAGAATAAGCATAAAATACAACCTTGACTCAGTCTATAAGCTTGGTCCAATGGAGTGGAACAAAATCCCCCCCGCCCCAAAAAAACCAGTATCACCATCTGGGGCTGATCCCCAATCCTGAGCACACCTAAGGGATAACACAGACAATGGTATTGCAGAAACATTGGGAAGCTGTGGGAAATGAACATGATTATATTCAATTCTCTAATGCCTGATGTAAATAACACTATGCAACAAAATTTAAAGAAATTCTGTTCTTGGTTTGAAGTGTTATTTCTATTTAATTGTGCAGTGCTTACTTTGAAAGTAGTTGTTATCCTCCAGAAATTTTGTTTTTGTGGCTGCCACAAACTACGTTGAATTGGTTGAGACTCGATGAGATATTCATTGAAAAACTAGATCAAAACATGTTGCGAGATATCCCACAAAAATAAAGGTTTAGCAGTTTAATAAACCCTTTCCATATTTTTATGATAGAACCAATTAGAAAATGACATTTATAACCCAGGAACAAAAATCTTGTTATATAGTTTATTCAGTAGCAAGGCTAAAGCTATTCTTGTACCAAAAACAGATACATTGGACTGGATTATTTATTTATTGTGTCAGGAGCGAACCAAAACAGTTGTATTGCATTAAAAGCAAGCAAACAAACAAAACAAAAACTTTGCAGACTTGGTATTCTATTAAATGTCCTTTGACCAGTAGTTGGCCACTTGGAGTGCCTCTGGTGTTGCTGCAAGAAGGTCCTCCATTGTGCATGTGACAGGGCTCAGGTTGCATTGCAGTAGGTGGTCAGTGGTTTGCTCCTCTCCACACTTGCATGTCATGGATTCCACTTTGTAGCCCCATTTCTTAAAGTTGGCTCTGCATCTTGTGGTGCCAGAGTGCAGTCTGTTCAGGGCCTTCCAAGTCGCCCAGTTTTCTGTGTGCCCAGGGGGGGAGTCTCTCATTTGGTATCATCAGAATGGATAAAAATATAGTTATAATGACAGTGTAGATGGGGTCCAAGACAATGGGTTGGGAAAAAACATGGTGCCTCTTAACTCTATTGGAATGGATCGAAATAGAGTTAAGAGGCACTATGTTTTTATTTCCAACCTATTGTCTTGGACCCCATCTACACTGTCATTATAACACAGATAGAACTGCATTATATGGTCATTGTAGACTCATTGATGCATTTTAACTGCATTTAACTGGATTATATGATTATATATTGCAATTCAATCTACATTATAATGTCAGCATCCATGGGTCCTTCAAAAAAATAAATTTGAGGCCATGTTCTAGAGGCATTTCTCCTGATGTTTCGCCTGCATCTATGGCAAGCATCCTCAGAGGTAGTGAGGTCTGTTGGAATTAGGACAATGGGTTTATATATCTGTGGAATGGCTGGGGTGGGGCAAAGAGCCATTCCACAGATATATAAACCCATTGTCCTAATTCCAACAGACCTCACTACCTCTGAGGATGCTTGCCATAGATGCAGGCGAAACGTCAGGAGAAATGCCTCTAGAACATGGCCCTATAGCCCGAAAAAACCCACAAGAACCTAGTGATTCCAGCCATGAAAGCCTTCGACAATACAAATAAATTTGAAATTAAAGAATAGTTACTACTGATCATTAGATCCCATCTTGATTTCTACAGGAAAGGCCTCTTTCCTGTAGACAGCACGGAGGTTTTAAAGGCATCAGTTTTCTTTAAAACTGAAATCTTCAGTCTTCTTGGTTGTTTTGTAGGACAAATAACCAAAGAATAAGTGGTGGGCTTAAAGCCTCCAAGCAGTTAGTCCACATCCTCAGATTATGCAAGCTGCTAAGTACCCATAATAACATGACAATGCAGGGTCCTGCTCGCATACATTCCTGGCTCTTTTAAAGCTGCAGCATTCAAGTCAGTGCAGATACAAATTGGCCACAGCAGGCCTTTAAAAATTCTACACTCTGATCTCCTGAGCTTCTGGGAAGAAGGCCATTAATCACAAGAACAAGTTTGCTGACCAATTTGTCCATTCACAGTGGTGACGGAGAAGTAAGATTTCTTTCCTGCCATTATTCAACTTCAGTGTAAATCCAAAGATGAGCTCTTGTTGGTGTTGGGGTTGTAGTCCAAACTGGTTTTTCTTTGCCATCATATTAGCTGTCAACCTAGCTGTGTAAATTCTTTCAGTTCTGCGGAATACCAAGAAGCTGATACTGCCTTATAGCTTAGTTCAAGGTGCTTGGGAACAATTGTATAAGTAGAAGACTGGGGGGCCTTCCACACAGCCCTATATCCCAGAATATCAAGGCAGAAAATCCCACATTATCTGAGTATGGACTCAGATAACCCAGTTCAAAGCAGATATTGTGAGATTTCTGCTTTGATATTCTGAGATATAGGGCTGTGTGGAAGGGCCCTAAATTACCACTTTGCATCAGGACAAAGCAACAGGAAACTCCTTCAGAAAACCTTCAGGGAAAACCAGCCATTTTAGTTTTACTTTCCCCTGGAAATTACAGATCTTTATTTTAAAATGCTGCAAGAAGCTTAAGCTTCCAACAGATAGCTGAGCATTTAAAAAATATTTTCAGCTGCAACATAAATATAAACATCAACACAATTGACATTAATGTGAAATTACCAGCAGCTAAACTAAACTAAAATATACACAAGAGCTATAAAATGTTTTAAATACTCACAAAAATAGAACCTGATTTAAAATAAACAATAGACAATTAAAATCATCTTATAAATGCTTTCCTCAAAAGGAAAGTTCCAATCGTAGCTTCTGGAAGGTCATCAAAAAGGAAACAAGATTTGAGAAAGTGGCTATGGTGTGAGTCATCTTGAGAAGATTGGTTGGTTTATAAACACAACGTAAAATAAATTCTATATATATATATTAAAAAAGCTTCTTTGGCTTAAATATCCCTATCACCACAATTATTCCCCCCATATGTCCTGGAGTTTCCCTAGAACAACTGACCTCACATATGCTCTATGTACTGCAAAGCAGCAAGATGGATGATATACCAATAGAAATATTAAATTGCCTTGAACACCCAATTTCAGAAACACACTCAATACATAATGGAGGATGGTCAAGGCAGCTGTCAGGGCAATTTAATCCCCAAAGAGCAGCCCAATCCTAACTATCCATTCTGCATATTGCTGCTGCATGTGGAATCATGGCAAAAATAACAGAGACCTGCCTACATGTTCTGACAGGGTCTCCATGATGTCATAAGTTGGTATGTACTGTTATGAGGTATTTTCCCATTAATTCACTTTCAAACTATGCATCCTCCAAGATTATCAGAATATTGTTTGGTGGAAGATCACCTGCATGAAAGAGCGTTCAATATGCAGCAAGACTGTATTCCCCAGCAATGGCTTAAATATCCCTATCACCCCAATCTCCCCACCTTTCTTTACCCCATGTATTCTATAAATGGTTAAGCTATCTCCCTAAAACATGCTTCCCAACTCCCTTCAGCACACTTTCTCTCCCAAAGAGCCTTCTCAACAAATCCAAATCATCACAGCACTAGTATCCCTCCAACCCTCTGCTCTTGCTTCCATCTAAATTTTCTGCCTTGAGATTAACAGCATATGACTTGAGTTGAATTGTCAAGACAGCCATGGGGTTGAAAGGCATTGCCCCAAAAGGCCATGACAGATTCATCTGAGGGTCGCCATAAATCAGAAATGATTTGAAGGTACACAGTAACAATTAATGCATGAAAAATATTCATTTTTTTTTTAAAAAAATCCTATTCAGTTGATATTAAACTGAAAGTAAAATAGGACAGAATTGAATGGTAGATATTAAGAACAAAGTGAGGCTGGATCTACACTGCCCTATATCTGAGGATTTGATTCCAGATCATCTGCTTTGAACTGGGTTCTGTGGAAGCCCTTCTAGACATGACTGAAATATGAGCCTTTTCTGGGAGGGGGGGCAGGGGTGGCAGCTACATGTCCTCCTGGGTCAACCAGAGGTTGACTTGAGAGGGCATGGAGCCAGCCCCCAGCCCTCCCCCCGTTTACCACCTAACTTACCTGAGGGGCTTGGCTGCATCCTCAGACCCCTCTGTCAAAATCCCTCCTCCTCCCCCCAACCTCCCGACATGTCATTTTGACATGCCAGGAGTTTTTGACAGAGGGTCTGAGCATGCAGCCAGGCACTTCAGGTAAGTTCGGAGGGTAAATGGGAGGGCAGGGTGGGGGCGCCATCCTGCTCCTTCAGGCTTCAAAGAACCAGGATCTCGGTGGGGATTGGCCCCAGGATTGTAGAAACGGTCCTGGGAGTCAATCCCCATAGGGCTCACACCTTGGCCCTAATTCATGACTGCTCCTCTTCTCCCAGCATCTGTGAATATATTGAATGTAGGGTTTTAGAAAGTTTGATCTCTCAGTCTTTTATACATGCTTTTTGTTTTACTCTTGTAATACACACACACATACAGTAATATATACTGATTTGCTTCTGTAAGCAACCTTGAGAATTTTTGATGCTAAGATGAGATAAAAATATTTTTATCAAGGAAGCAAAGCTGAGGAAGTCAAGTTACATAAAAAGTGAATGATGAAACAATGAAATAAAATTTTGAAACAGATGGGTTAAAAGCGACTAAGACCCTACAGAAAAAAGCTTGTATAGTTTATATCTTCCCCGAGCACAAAATGGGAAAGATGCTGTAGTCTTTCAGGATGTCGACCTTTGTCCTTCTAGCTGCCCTCACTCATTCCTTTTGTTTCTGTTCCTCCACCCCTTCAACAACAAGTGCTTCATTTTCTAGAAGCTGTCATATTACATAAACCTCTCAGTAAGGTACATCCATTCCCACTGCCAAAATCTCCATATCAAACACTTGTAATGTGCCTCTGAACTGACAGCCCCAACTACACAAGCTCTGCAGCTTTACAAAAGGAGTGCTGTGTCTATAGGAGGCATATAAATACACATATTGGGAGTGACACATGGTGTGTGTGTGTGTGTGTGTGTGCATGCATGTGTTCATATATGTGTGTATACATGTGTGCTGAGAGATGTATGTGCGCTGGCTGGAATCGGGTGAGAAACACCCTTTTCCTAAAGGACGGACCAATTTTAGCTGACTGGTATAAGATCCAGGAACTTTAAAGTCGAGTTTCTGAAAGGTAATAATGTAGATGCTAGAATTTCATCTTAGAAATCAGTTTGGTTTCTCTAAGTTAACTTTACACATCCTGACATGTCTGCTCTAGTGCAAATGAGCTCCTACTTGCATTCACCTGGGCATGAGGACAAATGACAAACTGATCTGAGATGCAAGGAAGCTCCTCTCAGCCTTGCTTTCTGCTTGATGACAATCCTCCTGCCTGGATAGGATAGTTGAGTGCAAAAGAGGATAAGGTTCCTGAACTTTGATAGCTTCATAAAAGAAGGGGATTTCCTTTATGTGCCTTATCCTCTTTTGCACTTGGGAACCCAATATCTGGCATGTGGGAAATGATGTAAGACTGAAGGTCCAGCAGTCAGACTTGGCCGCACTACTTACTTACTTAGGCAATCCCTTCCAAGTGTAGTGTCTTGGCGGTGGGTCCATAGGTGATTGTGGAGCCCTATTCTTGATCCACATGATCTTCGATAGTGAGGGCATCAGTTTCCAGGTAGAAGGTGGTCCCGGTCAGGATTGGCTTGATTCACCTTCCTCTTGGGATGTTTCTCCATTTCACCCTCCATTCATATCTCTTCAAATTCCACAGCACTGCTAGTCACAGCTGACCTTCAGTTAGAGCAGTCAAGGGCCAGGGCTCCCCAGTTCTCTGTGTCTATGCCACAGTTTTAAAGTTTAGATTTGAGCCCATCTTTAAATCACTTTTCCTTCCCACAAACATTCTGTTTTCCATTCTTGAATTGGGAGTATAGTAACTGCTTTGGGAGACAGTGACTGGGTGGAATCAATCTAGGAGTTGAGTGTGATGTTCGTAGACAGTCCACGTTTTGCAGGCGTATAGCCCAGTTGGGAGGACAATAGCTTTATAAACAAGCACCTTAGTATCGCTACAGATGTCCCGATCCTCAAACACTCTCTGCTTCATTCGTAAAAATGCTGCACTCCCAGAGCTCTGGCGGTGTTGCATTTCAGTGTCAATATTGACTTTTGTGGAGAGGTGGCTGCCAAGGTAGCAAAAATTGTCAACATTTTCTAATGTTACACCATTAATCTGTATTTCTGGCATTGGAGAGGGATTGGCTGGTGACTGCTGGAAGTGCACTTTGGTTTTCTCAGTTCAATGAAAGACCAAACTTCATGTATGCTTCTGCAAAGGTGTTTAGAGTGGCTTGTAGGTCTTCTTCTGAATGAGCACAGATTATGTTATCACCAGCATATTGGAGTTCTATAACAGATGTTGTTGTGACCTTTGTTTTGACTTTCAGTCTGCTGAGGTTGAATAGCTTGCCATCTGTCCGAAGCAAGGGAATCTAGTGTGACCTTGTGCACTAGGTGTGAACTCTCTCTGAAATGATGCTGGATTAGATTGAAGAACAAGAGGCCATAGAATCATAGAGTTGGAAATCACAAGGGCCACATTGCATCCCAGGGATCAAGACACCCAGAGCTTTTGTGTACAGAGTCCTGTGAGATGTGTGTGTGTGTGTGTGTGTGGGGGGGGGGGAATCATACAACAGATGGAGAGAAATACTTCCCCCTTCTCTATGTCACAGATATTTAGGATATTGCCACCAAAAATATTGCGGCATCCATGGAACCTGCAAGAAACAGGAAGGTTGTGGAGCCTCCAGGATCCTTTCCTGCTTCATTTCCTAATTTCATTTCCTGAATAAAATCTCCCTGCATTCCAAAAGTTTTGAAAAATGAAATGCTATAGAAGGCAGATAAAGTCTGTGCCTGTACAGATCTAGGGTAACTGTAGTGTAGACCTTTTTAGCATTTAGAGTTTTTTAAACGGAAAAAATGTTATAGCAAATGGTACATAGATTACTGTTCTTGTTGCTTTTCTGCATTAAGATAATTTTAAAATAATTTTTATTGAATTCTTTTCTGGTTCTACAGATAAAATATAGGGAATGGGGAGGGGGAGAGGGAAAAGGGAAGGGTAAGGGTAAGACTCGTGGTTGGGGAAAGACTGGAGACTTAAGATAATATTTTAAAACCTCAAAATGCATGTAAGAATTGTAATTTTATTTGCTTCTAATGACAGTGAGAAGTGATTTGGGTGGGAAGGAGAAATGTGAATATGGACATATTGTGAAACTTTTACAATTTGGGACCTTGTTTGTATAGAGTGTTTGCACACTCATGCTTCTGTCCTCTGAGGTCCTAGTGCTTTTCAGTCATTTCCTTTGGTTTCAGTAACATGGTGGTGTGCATGTAATTTTATACATTTTGGAGAATAACTACACTTTGGGTTGAGATCCTGTGTAGCTGAGCATTTATTTATTTATTTACTTATACCCCGCCCTTCTCACCCCGGGGGGGACTCAGGGCGGCTTACAGGGAAGGCACAATTAGATGCCCAAATCACACAACAAACAATACAAAATATAACAATTCAACAATTAAAATAAAACATCAATACCTAATAAAATCATAAAAGCAATCTCATGTCAGAGTCCATATATCAGAGTCCATATATCCATTCCATTCCATTGTCCTTGTCTATCGACAGGTCCTTTAGTTAGTTGTCAGCATGACCAAAAGCTTGGTCCCACACCCAGGTCTTTAGTTTTTTCTTAAACGCTAGAAGGGAAGTTGCCGATCTGATCTCCCCGGGGAGTGAGTTCCACAGGTGGGGGGCCACCACTGAGAAGGCCCTGCTCCTTGTCCCCGCCAGCCTCACTTGTGCCACTGGCGGGGTCGAGAGCAGGGCCTCTCCAGAAGATCTTAAACTTCGAGGTGGGATGTAGAAGGAGATCCGTTCGGACAAATACACTGGGCCGGAACCGTATAGGGTTTTGTAGGTCAAAACCAGCACTTTGAATTGTGCTCGGAATTGGATCGGCAGCCAGTGGAGCTGACGCAACAGGGGGGTGGTGTGCTCCCTGTACGCCGCTCCGGTGAGCAATCTGGCTGCTTCTCGCTGGACTAGTTGAAGTTTCCGAGCAGTCTTCAAAGGCAAAAGCATAGCATATTTCTTCAGACAATAGCTACTGTACTTCTCCTCTCATCCCATCCCTGGATCACTGTTTAGCTTCTGTAGCTTCTCTTGGACATTCAATGTCTGAATGACTGTGTATGTCAGAAAAGTGTCTCCATAGCCAGATGCAAACTGATGACATCATCTGCTGAGATCTTCTCGGGTTGCTTGGAAGTGTGGGTGGATGATGTCTCATCATTCTCAGTCTGGATACAGGGACATAGCCAGATGATTTCTCTAATCCCACTTTTCCACAGAGCACTGAACAGCTATATGGGAGGCTGCGGTGCCTAAATAGTGAATATGGGTGAAGGAGGCTTTAATCATTGTATAGGGTGGAAGAGAACACCAGTCTCCACAATAATCAGAAAAAGACATGTACAAGCTTAAGGTACACTCAACTCATGTACATGCCACTAACCTGATTCCATGCTGTATACGGGCATCCATGTGCATACATGGCCCTTGCAGTGTTCTCTCTATTACTGCACAGAAAAGTGGGAATTCACTTGAGCACATCATTAAAAAAAACTTTCCCCAATTATTTTAAACTATTATTTTAAAATCTTCTGCCACAGTACAGTTAGAACTGAAGCGCTACTTTACGATTACTTAAATTACATTACCATAAATGAAAGAAAAGGAAAAAAATCTGTAGAGAGGGGGATGAGCACTAGAATAAAATGATGTCAACCTGTAAGGCAGTTATTTTATAAACCCAAATTTTAATATCCGTTTTTTAAAAAAACTTTTCATTTAAATGCTATGCCTTCAATATGAGAAAAAGACCCCATAAATTAAAAAGCTTATAAAAATAATCACATGAGTGGGCAATTACTGGAGAGGTAATAAACAGTGAAGGTGTGCTGAGGGACAGATGGCTGATATGTCACAGTACATGTTAAAACTATTCCTTTCAAGCAAGACTAAGGACTCTAAGGTGAACTACACGTGTGTGCTATTTTTCTATTTTTTTTCTAGCCGAAATATTGCCTTTTCCTGCAGCTTGACGAAAGATAGAAACAGCATGGAAGAAGTTATCAGTTAGCAATGACTGACAATAATGTGGATAAAAATAAAAATAAATGATGAACAAAGTATAGCTATTCCATAGTAAGTGCCTAGTGTGGTTCTACCTGCTGCCAGATGGCAGTTACAACACACACCGAGTAGATTTGGGGCAGGATGCAGTCAGCATAATCTTGCTCCACCAGCTTGGATAAATATGGCTTTGGAAAACTTGGATTCTGTGCTTTCAAGCTAAATCTGGAATAACCTTGTACAAAACATTATTTTTCTATGCCTGCTTTCTTCTTCACCTGCTCAATTATATGGCCATTTGCTCTCTCTGTGTCACTATCAGCAAAATCTCAGTGTGGTTTGTGCCTGTTCCAAAATATTAGAAATCACTGGCAGTCTGCATTCTGAGTCTGCTGGTAAGTTTCTTTTCTTCATTAAGATCCATATTTCCCAGGGTAATGTTTCTGGGCTCTTAGTCTCAGGCTGGCAGTAACAGATCTAGTGCCGCCCCGCCTTTCTCACTTCTTTGGCACTCTTTCTTCCTCTTCCTCTATACAAAGCTTCAATTTTCCAACACACTTTTTTGTCTCCCCCTCATACTGGCCTTTTTCCTGTACAAGCCTTTTTGTCCATCGTCCCACATCAGTGATCAGTGGGAGGAGAATAGGAGAATGCCAGTGGGAGGAAATTGCCATGGGAGGCACAAAACAGGCACCAGGCTGTCGTGTGGGCCTCAGGTTCCCCACTCCTGCATCAGTTCTTAAACTGATTATGCAGAGTGTGGGAGGAAAGATAAGGCCGTAGGTTGGAGACGAATAATTTTCTGTGAGCATTGAAAGCATAGAGCATATTTCTGCCCTCTTTCCAAAGTGAGTGTGGTTCCTTTCAGTATTTCACAGCACACTTTTCCCAAGAATTACCAGGCACTTTAAATCGCTCACTTGGAACAGAGAGGTCAAGCATGGTCAGGGTTTAATAATATGCTCTCAGCCACTGCATAATAACTAGCGCCTCTAATGTGATATGCCATTGCCATAGTTCCCAGACCTTTGGTGTGGTTCCTGAGGGAGAGCTTTCCTTGGTTCATGATGCAGCTCTTAGCACACCTTCTGTCTTATAACATATGCATATTGGATTGCATCCCAGCTCTGCTCTGTTGTGGGTTCAGCTTATTAACATGGAAACATTTGCTGTGGGACATGTCACCACTCCCTCTCCACCCCCAGAATGCAGCCCTGTATTGCCTCTCTGTTCCACTGAGCCAACATGTAACTGAGATTCAAGGTCAGTGAAAGACTCCGAATTTAAGGAGGATGAATTGGCACGGACAAGTCTAGAGGGGCAGGTTTTTCTTTCCCTTCCAGGTAACTCTCTGCATAGCCATGATTTATGCCTGGCTGCATTTTCTGAATGATATTCAAATGGTGTTTTCTTTATAGAAAATGTTTGTGCTGTCCATTTATGAAGTTTCTTGTAGAGAGAACCAAAGTAATGTGCCAATAATGTTACAGTAGTCTGATGATTTGTCCAACATTAAAATATTTCTGCACTTAGCAAACATCTGGATATTCAACATTTTCTAATCCATTGGTGTGAGTATAGCAATTGGTATTGGAGACCCAGGACATGTATCTGGTTGCAAAATAACCTCAGTAAGTTTTTTTTCCAACCTAAAACTTGTTATGCAGTGTTTTGGAGATGAAACTGGATGATAAATATAACTTGCATTATACACTGAAAAATACATGAGTCTCCCTTGCATAATAGGTTCTGCTAAAAGTTTCTCATGTATTTAATAGCAAAATTTGAAGATATTTGAGCAAGTGTGATGTAGTAGTTCCATGGTGCTATGATGCTGGAGCCCAGGTCTAAATCTTCACTCAGCCATGGAAACCCTCTGGGTGACCTTAGGCAAGTCACGGCCTTGGAGCAATCCCGTTTTTGGACACAAAGCCATGGAATTAGCCTTTAGTCCTGACCTTTGATAACCTCACCATCCCAGAACCCTGTACATCAAAGAAAGCCAGTTTGTCACTTCCTTCTTGGCCTTCAATGGGATGCAATTGGACTATAAAATAAGTTCTCCCAGAAGAAATGGAAGTCCTGTTCAAGTCTCCGTTGGGTAAGAATCTCATTTCAGATTGTTTCCAATAATGTATTATTAAAATCTTTCAGGGCAGCATTAAAGAAAATCAACGTAATATTTTATAACATTTTATATTTACAAGTTTAAAACAATAAAAGTCTCTTAAACTGAAAATGTAATAATGTAAGAGAAGTTTCCTACAAAACATACAATTTGGTTTGTATTCAGGATAGAAATACCTTTTAAAAATCTTAACATTGGAGAAATTAACAAAAGGACAAATGATCAATTCAAGTACATATTGGTTTGAATCCTTATATGTTCCACCATGTTAGCACTGAATTAAGGCTGAACTTGGCTCTGCATTTTGGGGGGGGGGGGGGCGGGCGGGCGGGCGTGTATAGCACGGTCTATTTCATACTGGAAACAGCTGTACAAATATGGAATGAGTGAAAATGGGAATAAATTCCCAACATTTCTCGTTCTTTGGAATGGAAATAATGTTGGAATTTCAAAATGTTCAGTGTGGAGAAGGAAGTGAAGCTAATGTTTCCACATCCCTGATCTCACTGAAGCAACATTTGAGTATTTAGCCCTGGCTTTTCTGGGAGCTGTCCAAGGTACTAGTTTGTATAGTTTCTGCCACAACTCTTTTTGTATTGAGAATTTCGAGTGTTTGAATTGCTCCTGTGTAACTCAATGGACAACAATCAAAACCACACACAAAACCAAACCTTTGTGCAATATTATTTTGAATTTTGAAAACAAGACTTGAAAAGTCTTTTGTGTTATATCAGACAAGTGCTCCTAGATGAAGCATAAACATATATGTGTGTACATGCACACACAAATGTTTTTGCAGGCATTGTTCATTTTGTATAATAATTCATTGTTCAAAACTATAATTAGGTAATCTTGATTTGTGACTTTGTTATATAACTAAAAACTCAAAAGGTTGTGTTTGTGTATACATTGTGTGTATAATATTGATGATAACAGGAAAAGGTAAGCGAGGTCTAGCTTTACAGAACATACACATGCACTGAAAGTTGCAAATGGTCTGCAAATTATGGATTCAGATCTGAATATGTAAAATTCCTTGAATATTTGATTCAGCCTTCAGGAAAAAAAAACTTGGTCCACATACTAGAAACAGAGGACTTGAGCTGACTGAAAAATAAAATACGTAGAAATTGTACACTAATGTGTACAAAAAGGAGTCTTTCGGGTTAAATTACTGGCCAACAATACCTCTCTCTCTCTCGATTTCTCTCTCTCAATGATTGTGTGTGAGTCTGTGCGCTTGTGTTTGTGTGCAAAAAGCATTGACTCCATGTCACAATGATAGCAGGTTGAACATGCCCACTAGTTTCTGCAATGTTCTACATGTCCTTGAGCTGAGTTTCTACCAAGTGTTGACCTTACCTGACCCTGCTTGGCTCACGGTAGCTTGAGGGGAGCACAAGCTGTAAAGTGAGAGACAGGTCAGCGGAGATAATTAGAGGCCTCTGTGTGGGAGAATTTAACAAGACTTATGACTACAGTGTTTGGGAGGAAGGCTATGGGGGAGAAGCGTTGGTAGATAACAAATCCCCACCCCCACTGCCTGAGATAGTGGGAAGAGTATCTGCACAACACGGGAGGCAGTGTTCATAAGCAAGTTTTGTAATAGTGTTTTGGAAGGTTAGAAAGGAATTGCTGAGGGGAGGAGGGCTTCAGAATAGCATGGCTGCGCTGGCGCAATGCAGTCCAGGAGCTATCAGATAATAATGCTAACATTTCTGTTTTCATTTTGAGAGAACAAAAACTGTAGAGGTTTGGGTGGGAGTGAAAAAGAATCTTGATTGGTCTCCATTGTGATGACTGAAGGAGTATTGAAGAGGGTTTGTGATTTTGCATGATATTCATACTCATCCCACTTTAGCCTCTAAACAACTTTTGCAGGATTTCATTCCCCCACCCCCAAATAAAATTGTACAACCTGACAAAATGTGACACAGAGGAAATACTAAGTTCACCACTGGAAGCTGAATCTTTTGCAAATCGCTGTCAACATTTGCCAAAACTCCTCCCCAAAAAAACAAACCACTTATCGTCCATGTTGCCTGCTTAAAGCCATCACAAATTTGATGCATGATGCAGCACACTGTGTGTCAAGCCTTCATGCCCCCTCCTCTATCTTGCAGCAGGAACATTATAGGATAACATGTTTCATTCTTTTATTTCATTTTTGACAAGCGTAGTTAAGGTTTTTTGATTAAAAATGAAAGGATTTAACTGGAGAAAATTTAGACTCCCTGGTTGCAGGTTGGTTCATATGAGAATTCCTCTGAAATTGGCAGAGGAAGACTCCCCTGGCATGCTTGAAATGCACTGGTAATCAGCTTGACAAATAATTTCCTGCAGCTGGTAGTTTCTGCCTTTTGCATCTTCCTACCTGCAGTATAGGAACAAAGGTGGATCATTGTAATTCTGTCAGAATTGGTCTTTCTTTGGTATATATTGTCTGATTCTTTCGCTGTGCTTTTTTGTCATGCTCTCAGCTCCAGAATGGCAAATACGCTGCCATTCTTCTTCTGTATAGGATCACAAAAAATTAATGTTCTTGGTGTAACTGTTTCTCTTCCAGATGTGCTTGCTAAGAAGGGCTTTTTAGCAATGGATGCGGTGTTTTGCTCACACTCCCAGGATGTCAAATTTCATGCTCCATATATCAAACTTCGTCTAAAATATATACAGCAACAGTCTGCGAACCTGACTCCAGCTATTTAAACAGTGCTTTCTAGTTCTTGTGGTTGTAAAGATAGGCTTGGAAATGCCTGTGAGGAATGCCTGAAGGAAGCGTGTAACCCTCAGATGGGGCTCAGCAGGATTTTCAGCAGGGGGAAAGGTTTCCAAATTACTTGCATCACCCTTTGTCCCTCCTCCTGGTTCTCTGATATACACTATAAGTAAAACAATCAAATATATTCAGTTTCATATCCCAGTTTTCATTGTTTTCTGGCAAATTGCAGTCTCTAATTTGCCTTATGAACAATACCTTAGTAAAGCTGCACTAGTGTGAGTTCCTAACAGGCTTATTTTTCAGTGGTGCTTCTCCTTCTCCAGGGTTTTAAGAAGCTAAATCTCTCCATGAGCAACTGAGTGTGTGTTGCCTTATGCACATGAACACCATCTGTCACAGGTATGAGCAAAATTCAGTGTGTAAGGTCTTCTTTGTATTCTTACTAGGTTTCAGAGCAGGGTGGTAGCAGTTGGCAAAACTGGGAATCACGGCAGCTACGGCTAGGTACGAAGTAGTGAAATTCAAGTGACCTATACGGTAAGATGACCTATATCCGAGTGCCCTCCAACAAAAGGTTTGCTAACAGTCCAAATGGATAGGCAAATCCTTTTTTTGTTGCTATTAAATTTGATTTGAAATAGGAAAAGATGCAAATCTACTACAAATCACTCAAGAGATCTAACATCACACCCTGATTTATTGTGCCCATACCTAGTCTACCATTTCATTCCCTTCAGCCAGAGGAGTATATATTGAAGATAACCTAGTGTAAGGCAATACATGTTCGTTTCTTACTTTCTTTTGCATTTTTTTCATATGCCAAGAAGCACTTCCCCCTCCAAAGCTTCTCTCAGCTCCTTCAGTCAATGAAGGACAGTATTGTGAGTAAAGTCAACATACAACAGTTGGGAGTTGAACCTTCAATCATGTGTAATAGTGAAGGAGAGTAGTTGTAAAGTGATCTTTAGCATGAGGATAAGCTTAATACAAGAAGAAAATAGAAACAGCATTTAATGATGGAAGCTTTCCAATAAAATCACAGGATTCAGCTTTTCTAGGTTACTCCCCCCCCCCTTTTAAAAAAAATCAATATTTGTGTGGTCATACTCTACAAAACTAGTTTTGCAAGTGCAAGTGGCTTCTTCCCATATTGGTGAACCATTATATCACTGCAGAACAAAGTGAAAGTGATAAAGTTTGTCAACAGGCTGCCACTTCATGCTACGGTTGAAGTGGGGGTTAAGATGGGAAGGGGGGCAGTTTCCTCTCAGTTTTTCATGGGTGCATCTTTTAGTGTGGTTTAGAATGGTATTTTCTCCACAGGGTCTTTTTTCTGTGCCTGCAATTCAGCAGAATTATGCTTTGCCTGGCAATAAGTACCATCTCTGGCTTTCTGAGACCTCTGACATGGTGAGACAGGCTGTGGCTGCTAATGGAAGTTGTAATTGGCGGAGTGTATATCCTATCACTTTTAATCCTACATTTGTGGAGATTTCAGCCTCGCTTGCACAGTGGGAGGAACCTTGGCACTGAAAAAAGGGAGTTATTTTTTAATGTAATGTCATTAAAATGTTTTTTTAATTGAGTTCATTCTTACAAATTCTATGATAAATTTTTAAATGCCACAACTTGCACTGAGAGCGCCTCTGTCTCTTGTACTTTGCCTCTTGTGTGCCCCACTAATTGATTCTGCATGAGCGAAAGGTGAATATACTCTTGTCCTTGCTGGCAAAATGTAGTATCTAAGTTTGGGAGTGAATAGATGCTTCGGTTCTTAAAATATTTCTCACCAACCAACTTTTATAAAGCTTGGGGACTCAGTGACCTATTCTAACAGCAGGGAGGAATTCTACAAGGAGAGCAAAATGTCTTCCTAGAGAAATCATACAAAGTTTACAGGTGGGCAACATAACTATTCACAAAATATGGAATGTTTTCTGTTCTCCAGAATTCTTCATCAGGTTCAATAGTACAAAGTAGAGTGGCGTAGAGAGAAACATGGAAATGAAAAACATTTTGATGAGATGATTTAGGCCATTGGGACGTGCAGTGGAAATCAGCCTTTAGAGTTTAGATCAAGATCAGGGGTTTGATAACTGAAGTAGGTATCTTATAACCTGTAGCAAATTCTACCAGGAGGAAGACAATATGAGTGATTCCCATCTCTTGAAGTACAGTGATAGCAGCAGCTCTGCTATGTATTCTCTGCAGCATTCAAAAGAAATATAAAGAATGACACAATTCTTGTCGACTAAAGTACCACCAGGAATATTTCCATCAGTGGCAGATGTTGCCTTGATTCCAGGGTGACAAAAAACCCTTTTGCTCCATTTCAGTGTCCCAAATCAGTCATCCCCACCTATGCCAGCATCTTATTAGTCTAAGCATTTTCCTTCCATTACTTCCAGTGAGAGAGAAGTTCAAATGAGAAGATTCACAGGGGAGCAGAAAAGTAAGTTGTTGCTTCCCCAATTGATAGGGTTCTGCAAATGGCCGATCAGCCAACGTGAAATTACTTCTTTCCCATATGTTTAGTTTGCTCATCTGCTTTCATGTCATCGAGGTTCATAATGTCTGTGTGGGTGTGCAGTATCTTGATATCTATACCTTGTTTGCACATTCTGTTAATACAATCAATAGTCTGAGTTTAATTTACATGAATACTGTTGATGCCAAGTGTTTTTAAGTACTTACATGTATGCTCTGGATTTGTTTAAATCCCAATAATAAGGGGGTTTCTCAAGCACAACCTCAAATTAACTTTGAAACATAGCTAAATGCACTTCACAACCATGGATTTTTTTGCAGGGAAAACATATATAGTGTTTGGCCTTGTATTCAGTTATGTTCTAATATTTAATATATATCCTTCATATTTTCCAAGGTTGCATCCAGAAGCATAAGAAACCGAAACTCCTTGAAAACACAATGTGGAATTGTATGGGTCTTAACATAAGTTCAGCAAGCTACTTCAGGGGCACGCTTCAGGGAAACTGGGCTACCCATTCGTGTTTATATTGTATTTAAGGGGATTCTGCAGTGCTCCATCCCTCATATTGAAACATGCTTCTGCCATAGTTTTGCTTGTTTCTGTTTGTTTGTTTTTTGAAAAATGTACTTTTAAGCAATCAAGGGAGACTATGTGAACTAAATCTTCCCTCAGGTTTTCAGCTTCGATAAAATCTTGAATTGTGCACAGCATGAGCATTTTGGGTGTGAAGTTCCCTGCTGCCCTCTTTGACTAATATCTGTACGATCTCTCCCCTCTTCTTCCTGTTGAACTGGCAATCTCTCTAGATGCTGACTAGCAAGTGAATCATTAATTTGCTTCGACAGGCAATTTGTTCTTTTTTTTGTTTTTTCTATTTGTTTTCATTCCTTGTGCTCCCTTTTCTCCATTTCCTTCTGAAACTCTGTCTCTGTTTTTATCCTTACAGTTCATAGTGTTTGTTTAGCCCAACCATTAATTTGTAACCATTATGTAACAGAATTTTGGTATATTTTGCTCTGGTGAATGTTCAAGGTATACGCAGTCCATTTTGAGCTTTCCTGTCAAAGTGTCTGCAGGTCAAACAAGTGCAAGACAGCTAACTGAAATGTGCTCAAACTATTCTACCGATCAAAAATACTGGCAAATATTTCCTACAGGCCCATATTTTGCAAAGGCCAGTTTCACTGCATCCCATCCCAATCTACATACTGGATATACTCGACCATAAGCCTAGTTTTTAAGCTCTTTTATAAGGCTTTTCAGCCCTTCTCAGTTTATACTCAGGTGGGGGTCCTGGCAGGAAGTCGTGGTGCTGAAAGAAGGGTTTCTTTCAGCCCTATGACTTCCTTCTAGGACCCTCACCTCTCTGCACAGCAACCCAGCACTCCTTCCTCTCCTTTTCTCTCGCACAGCAATCACCTTCCTCTCCTTCTTTCTCTTGCAACACACACCTTCCTCTCTTCCTCTCTTGGTGCAGTGCTTGCCTTCTTCTCCTCCTCTCTTGGTGCATTGCTCTCTGCCTCTCTCAGCGCCAGTCTTCCCCACTTTTCCTTATTCATATACACACAGCATTTTCCCCAAAATGCACAGTTAAAATAAACCATGGTAATTATTGGAACGATAGACATTTACATTGAAGAAGGTTAGAATAATGATTTAATCAGAATTGGACAGTCTTATCCTAAATTACAGGTTTATGTAAATATTCAAAAACATTTAACCTACTGATGTCTCAATTAATGTAATTTTATTGGTATCTATTTTTATTTTGAAATTGACCACTAGCTCTTGTATTTCCTACCCTTGGCTTATGCTCAAGTCAATAAGTTTCCCATGGTTTTTCTTAAAATATCCATAATTTCCAATTGTACTTGTTCCCACACATATTCGTGCCATTTTTCAAGGGTCCATTTCTTTTTTTCTTTCCACCCCCAGGCAATCACAGCATGTGCCGCTCTAAACATCATCATAACTAATTTTTGTTCGTGCGCTTTTATTTTACTGTCCCCGCAAATCCCTTTTAAGAAAATCTCCATATTTAAATCAAAAGAAAAGCAAAAGAAAATCAAAGAAATATGGGCACCCTTTAAAAGTTGGATACAAGAAGCTAAACCAGAAGACGAACATTGGGGAAAAAAAACTAGATAGAATGCAATGATGGCTCGAATAAATGAAGAAGGACCAACTTGTCAATGGGGGGAGGGGGGAGGATTAGGGGTGGAAAGAAAAAAAAATTGAAACTAAAGCAATGTAAAGTAAAGATAAATGTATTACAAACAGGTGATAACAATACAATAAAAATTAATTTTAAAAAAGTCAATAAGTTTCCCCAGTTTTTTGTGGTAAAATTAGGCACCTCGGCTTATATTCAGGTTGGCTTATACTCGAGTATATATGGTATATTTGTCTTTCAATGCATAGTTGAATGAGTTTTTATTCAGTCCCACCTGAGTCCACTCTGACTCTGAAATAGACCTGGTAAATGTCACACTTTACATGACAACACCCATAGCCCTGAGTGGGCACAAAAAGTGTGGGGGAGAGGATTCTGGGAACTGTAGTCTAAAAAGTAACTTTTCTAAGCAGTGTCCTTAAGGATTAGATGACATGTCTATTTCCCAACAATGTTGTACCATAGCTTGCAGATGAAGGAGCAAAGCAAGCACCTTCACATTTTGTGGCCTTATATCTACTCAAGGAGATGGGACACCTCCCTCATAAGTTGCCATTTTTTTCTGGCCATCCAGAGACCAGCAGTAATAAAAGAAGCATTTGGTAATTAGTTTTACTAGGTTATATTCTCTTCCTTCAAGTCCTCATCTCATAGCCAGTGGAGTGGTTTTTGATCAACATCATAACTGCTCTAGAAAAATTCCTAAATTGAACTGTCACAACCTTTGTGAGATGAAGGTTATGGTGCTGAGAGCTGTAGGTGGTGTGAAGGATCTTTATAGAAACAGGGCAGGGAACATAGATCTCAACACTTCTATGTTATTATGTAGAAATTAGCATTCACTACATTCTCTGGAGGGAGGGGTTTCAACAGCTCTATTGTCGTGGCAATTTCTTGATAACTTTGGATCCACACTGCAGGGATGGAGGACAGAACAATATGTTCTATCCCTGTAGACCTATGGAATGTGAAGCATTCCTGAATGGTGATTTGGTCATTGTCTAGATTCATTTACGGAATTAGGAGATGGAAAAGCTCACCAATACAATCACTTCCAAATATTTAATCCAATGCTCTAGTGCCTGTAAGTCAGATGTGGTTAAAGAAGATGTCCAGACAATAAAATACACTGGAAGACAGAATGCAGATGGCAAGAGTGAATACAATTGATGATGCCATGAGCTTTTTTGTATGCTTATTTTGCCATAGTGGGTTGACAAAAAATATTTCTTAGCCTGTACCATCTCATCATCAATTTGTCACCCAGCAACATTGTTTTAAGAGATAATGGGCTTGTTGGGAAACTAGTAGTGGAGCCCTTGATAACATGCTAGAAAAATATAGTTAGATGCTTTGTGATAATAATATAAATGACTTATGTGACTGACAATGGACAGACCTTGGATTATGACTCTGGATTTGGATTTGTTTAATTTTATAAATGGATGTTTATAATTTGATGTTTTAACTTATGTTTTAGTTGTGATGTTATTACAATTTTATTACTATTGTTTGTTTGGCAACTAATGGATGCTGGTTGTGAGCTGACCTGAGCGCCCTCCCCCCCCCCCCCCGTGTGTGTGAGAAGGATGGGATATAAATGCCTGAAATAAATAATAATAAATACTTTGAGAAGTGTATGTGCTCAGAATTAGATATATGTATTTCCTCATACTGCTGCAATGTATTGTATGTGGTTCTGTCCTTGAAGATGACTCAAAAGTTGCCATGAGTGCAAAAAGCAGAAGCCAAATTGTTGATAGGAACAACTTATTGAAATCATACCATATCAGTTTTAAACAAATTGTACTGGCTTGAAATCAAGTAATGATATCTAAAGTCCTAAACAGTATGGAGCCTTGATTTCTGAAACAGTCCCTCCTTCCTCTATGTCCCTCCAGTGAGAGAAGTATCACCAAAGGCGATCCTCATGGCTGAGCATGATTACCTTCGAAGTGTAGGGTCTTGGAGGTGAGTCTGTAAGTGACTGTAGAGACTTATTCTGGATCTGTATGGTCTTTCACAGTGAGGACATCAATTTCCAGGTGGAAGGTTGTCCAGACAAGCGTTGGCTTGAGGTGCCTTCCTCTTGGCACATTTCTCCCTTTCTCTATCCATTCATGTCTCTTCAACATCCACAGCACTGTTGACCTCCAGTTAGAATGCTCTAGGGCAGTGGTTCTCAACCTGTGGGTCCCCAGGTGTTTTGGCCTACAACTCCCAGAAATCCCAGCCAATTTACCAGCTGTTAGGATTTTTGGGAATTGAAGGCCAAAACATGTGGGGACCCACCGGTTGAGGACCACTGCTCTAGGGTCAGGGCTTCCCAGGTCTCGGTGTCCATGCCACAGTTTTTAAGGTTCGCTTTAAGAGCAGTATGCCATGTGAGGATATGGGAGAGGTCCTTCTCAGCTTTGGCACTGCAGTTGTGAAATGCCCTCCCCGTGGAGGCTTGATTGGCACCACTGTGGGCTGTATTGGTGCTCAAAGTTCAAACTGGTCTTTTTTAGATATGCTGAAAGGGTCTAAGGACATATCCCATTGAGCATAAGTACATAATTTTATATTGTTTTAATTTCATTGAATAGCTTTATGTGTTTTGGGAAAATTTACACCGGGTTGTAGGTTTTTAGGGCTGTGTGGCCATGTTCTGGAAGCATTCTCTCCTGACATTTTGCCTACATATATGGCAGGCATCCTCAGAGGTAGTAAGGTCTCTTTACATCCACTTGTATTGTTTACAATGTTTATTGTCCCTGATTGTATTTTATGGTGCCAAGATATCTTATGGTATAGGGAAGGACATTATTTTAAATAACTAAAATAATGAACTTGAAAAAGGTTAGAACATTTTTTTTCTTTACAGAGTCATTCCATCCATCTCCAAGCATTGGTTAAAAGTGTGCCTTCTTTCCAGACTTTTTATTTAAAAATTATGGGGTTCCTTTGCAACTTGGGAGACACATCTGTATATGTTTACAAGGGGATTCTGCAGTTGAAGTTCTGTTTCTCCAGGCCTTATTTGGAAATCACCTTTATTAGTATCTCAGCCTACACATGACTGACCCAAGGCTTTGTACTGTGATTAGGCTACTTCCTATCTCATTCTCTTATTTGTACCTGTATTGAAATTTCAGTTTGCTTGGCCACTGTGCTGCTGACCTAAATGCAGCAATGATTTAAGAAAGGAATGTCAAAGGGAGATGCCAGTATGAAATTGAACTAGGATTTATCGGCAACTTTGATTCCACTCAATTAGGATTCAGTTGAAATCAGAATTGTATCTTCCATTAAAGGTGTGAAATTAGCATAGCAAAGCCAAGAATACTGTGTTATCGCCAGTTACTGCTGTTGCAAATGGTCACTGTGCTTATCTTTGCATGCGTTTGAGCTTTGCATTGAAATGTCAGACTGTACCTTTTCCATTTTCTTGGCCTTTGGGGACTACTGTTTACACTTTTACTTCTCTCGATTTGTTTGTATTTTACTTGAACACATAGGCATCCACACAGAAGGACCAACTCATGTATCAGAAGTCTGTAATTTACAAAAGTATTGAATCTGTTGATCTTTTAAGGCACCATGAAACATGCTCTTGTAGTAGAAACAGGATTGCTAAACCAACTATTTTGAAGTGGTTTGTTTGTAGACCTCTCTTTTGTCCTGCCAGTGCCATATTCATAGTACAGGTACACTAGAGAAGGGGTCCTCAAACTTTTTAAACAGAGGGCCAGGTCACAGTCCTTCAAACTGTTGGAGGGCTGGATTATAATTTGAAAAAGCATGAATGAATTCCTTTGCACACTGCACGTATCTTATTTGTAGTGCAAAAAACACTTAAAACAATACAACAATGAAAATGAAGAACAGTTTTAACATATGTAAACTTATTAGTATTTCAGTGGGAAGTGTGGGCCTGCCTTTGTCTGATGAGATAGGATTGTTGTTATTGTTGTGTATTTTCAAGTCATTTCAGACTTAGGTTGACCCTGAGCGAGGTCTGGGTAAATGACCTTGGAGGGCTGTATCCGGCCCTCGGGCCTTAGTTTGAGGACCCCTGACCTATACAGTTCCTGGCTGAAAACTAATAGTGGGCTGTTAACTCCTGGAAACCTCAAACACCTCTTTTCAAAAGTTGCAAGTTCCTCTGAAGATGCCAGTCACAGATGCAGGCAAAACTGTTGGGTTTCATAATAATATAAATAATAATAACTTTATTTTTATACCCCGACAACCATCTTCCAAAGGGGACTCAGGGCGGCTTACAAGGAACAAGCCCAAAAATTACAAATAGAGCACAACCAATTAAAAACATCAGATAAAATATAAAAACAATCACAATTGTAAACAATATCAAAACAATATGACTGAGAAAAAGAACATCCCTGACTTCACAAGTCTCTTCAAGGAGTAGTTAGCCTAGATAGATTAGAGCAGGGGTCCTCAAACTTTTTAAACAGAGGGCCAGGTCACAGTCCCTCAAACTGTTGGAGGGCCAGGTTATAATTTGAAAAAACATGATTGAATTCCTATGCACACTGCACATATCTTATGTGTAGTTCAAAAACACTTAAAACAATACAATAACTAAAATGAAGAAAATGTTAACATATATAAACTTCTTAATATTTCAATGGGAAATGTGGACCGGCTTTTGGTGAGATAGGATTGTTGTTGTTGTTGTGTGCTTTCAAGTCATTTCAGACTTAGGTTGACCCTGAGCGAGTGCCAGGTAAATGACCTAGGAGGGCCGTATCCGGCCCCTGGGCCATAGTTTGAGGACCCCTGCACTAGAGGATGCTGCCATTTCAGTGCTCTTTCCACTTTCATTCAGATTGGCAGATTTGCTAAATAGTTTTCTTTGCTAACTGTTGAAATAAACTGGGCGTGGTTAAAGACGCTCTTACAAATCTTTTACTTAGCAGGAAGAGGGCATACAACTAGGTCTCTGCTGTAGCAGTGATCAGATAAATAGGAAATGCTCCTGCTAATGCCTCTGATTGCTGTTAAGTCTTATAAAAACCCTGCATTGAACATGGACAGTAGATATCTAGCTTTGTGTATATGGCTACAAATCTATGAAGATATATAAGGTTTAACTGAACTCAGTGGGATGTATCTGGACAAGCCCTGTTCTGCTACTGTTCTTCACATTTTGATTCATTTTAGATGGTTTATTTATACACTTTTTTTCTTCTTATACTTTAAGTACACTGTTTTTAGAAGTGAGGCATATTCCCAAGTAAATATTCATTGGATTAACTATTTATTATTTATTTGCTACCACTCCTCTCAGCCCGTAGGCGACTCGAGGCGGTTCACAAGGCAACAAATCAATGCCAACAACATCATAAAAACATTAAAACATTAAAAAGCATTAACACATCAATTAAAACCATGACAGTAGTAAAAACAATCATTTTGTCTTCTAGATAAAATCATAATCCAATCTCATAGTCCAATTGTTCCATAATCCTATGCCTAATTACTCTGCCTTTTCAAACGCCTGCTCAAATAGCCAGGTTTTGACTTTTTTTCAGAAAATCAAAAGGGAGGGGGCTGATCGAATGTCCCTAGGAAGGGTGTTCCATAGCCGAGGGGCCACCACTGAGAAGGCCCTGTCTCTTGTCCCCGCCAAACGTATTTGTGACGCAGATGGCGTCGAGAGCAGGGCCTCCCCAGACGATGTTAATGTCCTAGATGGTTCATAAGGGGATATGCATTCAGACAGGTAAATTGAGCCAGAACCATTTAGGACTTTATAGGCTTTATAGGATTAAGATCTTGGCATTTTCCTTTTCTTGCCAGGTTCATTCCTCTGGAACTGTTGTCTGTTTCATTGAGGAACCCAACAAGTGTCTCTTAAAACTGTATTTTGCTGTAATGAATAACCAAACAAGTAGGAAAACCTGCAGAGGGAAATGCACACAAAGGGAAATGGTTATTATGGTGTGCTGAATAGTTAGAAGCACACCCCTTCTATATACTGTATAAATGAAAACAAGAAGGAAGAAAACTTTGAAAGGGATGGAGGGGAAAATGGTCAAGATGAGGGCAACTTAGAGGGCCTGTCAAAGCAAGCTCTGACATATCACTGTTAACCAAGTACAGTAGATGTGTTCATGGGCTTTATTTCTTTAACGGAAACTTCGGTATTAAGGTGGAAATTAGTAAGAAAGAATCGGGGTAGGTTCCTATTCAAACATAAAAGAAGAAGAGCAGTGTATTATGTTTCTGCAATTTTTTTTATCCAAAACTAACTATGCATATGTGGAATAAATTAAAAAAAAAACAATTCATGTAAGCCTTGCATAAGTAAACAAAAAGAGTACTTATAATCTTCCAAAGACCAGCTGAGAATATCTTCCAAAATACATCCCAGGATGATTTTTTTTTTCTTTCAAAAGAGTCCACTTTTTTATGATTTCCAGTTTTGTTGTGATCTCTGCTTTTTCAACATGCCTAGGTAGCTGGTAAGGAAGGCCAATCTGCTTTCCTCTTTTCTTCCTGTTTTGCTACTCAGTAAGTGCTTCTGGAGGCAGTTGTTTACTCTGGCTGTTGTACGTAAGGACACACAGCTACAGTAGGCTCAGCTATAGTGGAATATTATTATCCCCCAGGTTAAGCTTCATTGCATTATTTACTGCAGGCATGCAGCTGCAACCCAACATGAAGGTAATACTTTACTTTCCAGCTCTTCTTCACCATCTTCCCAGTGCTGGTGCTGAGGAAAAAACAAAACAAAAGAAGATAGAAGGCACAAAAGGGGGAGGTAGGGCTGGGCTGGGAACCTGTAAAAAGACTGTAAAAACGACCTTTTTTATCTGAAGTTTTGTTAACTGAGGATGCTTCTATATTAATGTAGTTTTGTTTATTAACTTTCACACTAACAACCTAAGAAATGAAGAATGAGTCTGGGAACTGAGGATGCAAACTGTTTTATTTTGGTATAAATCAAATAGAAGACCACTGATACAGATATAACTTAGTTTCAAAAATATTGCTTACATGGATTAGAGAATAAATAACCCCTCATTTTCTCAGATTACTTGAAAAATGGCCCTGATTATGGCCGTGGTCCAGAATAGAGAAATACAGCTTGGGATTTGATAGCATTGGGTATGCAATAAAGTTTTTGCCAATTTAAAGTCCAGTGCTTGATTCTAAAAAGGACTTCTGTAGTCAATGTTTCTGAATGTTTATAATGGAGAACCTTCTAATCTGGTTATTAAGAGCCTTTCCAACATTATGCCATGTGAAATATAATACTAGACATCACATTCTTGGCTTTAAAACTTGATTAAAACCATATATCAAAAACCAAGGCCCTGTGATTAAGGAAAAAAATCCTCATAAAATTACACAAATACATTTCAGTACCAATCTAAAGTTCCCTGATGGAAGGTACTTGAAAGTCCAAGCCTGTAACTAGATTAGAAACACCTCAGATGTGATGTTTATGGTGCAGTCTCTGCTTGCAGATGTGAGACCTGAGAGCAAAGGTTCCACAGCAAATCTTTCTTACTTGGACATGCAAGAGGGTGAAGAATATGCCAGCAGGCAAGGGGCAGTATGGATGAAAGAAAGGAAGGTGGAGCAAAATCTAGGGAGCTGCAAGAGAGGTCCCAGTCCTTTGTGTCCTCTCCCTGCATCACTGCTTATACAGTGATGTGGGTGGCGCAGTGGGTTAAACTCCTGTGCCGGCAGGACTGAAGACCGACAGGTCGCAGGTTCGAATCCGGGGAGAGGCGGATGAGCTCCCTCTATCAGCTCCAGCTCCTCATGCGGGGACATGAGAGAAGCCTCCCACAAGGATGATAAAAACATCAAATCATCCAGGCATCCCCTGGGCAACGTCCTTGCAGACGGCCAATTCTCTCACACCAGAAGCGACTTGCAGTTTCTCAAGTCGCTCCTGACATGACAAAAAAGAACTGCTTATACATAACATATCAACTACCAGCAAGTTCAGTTAACCTATTTAGGAAATCTTGTAGTGTCTTGTGATTTTAACAGAGTAAGCAAATGACCAGAACTTCAGGATTATCTTGGCTAACACAGTTGCAGCAGTGCCACTTTGGCAATGGGAGCCCAGATTTTTCATTTAGTGCATAAATCACAGCATCGACAGGAGGAAAATGGGATCAGAAAAGCATCATGGTCATCTGGACACAGTCTTTGGAGGGGATGAAAACAGAATTTAATTATAAAGAGAAATACAAAAGGCTACAAGGATCAAATGTATATCCCCTTTCCATCTTGAAAAGAAGTCCTCCAGTAATCTCTGTACATATCTATAGACAAAATCCTCAAATAGAGCAATGTACCTTCCTGCTTTGGCAAAGCAAGTATTTGTGCCCTTGCTGTAGAAGGAGAATCCTTTACAACTCCTGCTGTAACTTGTTTAATAAAACTCAGCACTAGGAATAGCTCTTTGGGGACCAAGCTGTGGGAGAACGATTTAGCATGGTATCACAGAGAGATGTGTTCTGCATGGTAGATGAACCTTAGAAGGAAACGAGTAAGTAGAAATTAGAAAACAAAACAGCCTGCATGCATCTACTATACCCTTTATCTTCATTTCCTCAGCCTATATATGTTTGATACCTTAAAACAGCATTTCTCAACCTGGGGGGTCAGGACCCTTGGGTGAGTTATGAGGGGGGTTTCAGAGAGGTCACCAAAGTTCATGAAAAAACACATATTTCTAATGGTCTTAGGAACCCTTTTGGCAGAGAAGGCTGAAGATCTCTCCGCCTGTTCTTCTCATACTTTTTGGAAATAGATGGTGAATCCTCCCACCAAAAACCCTCTTCCGCTGTGATTGGCCAGCCTCTCATCCAAGGGTAGGGCTGTTTCTGAGACTCCAAGCATGGAGGGGAGAGCAGGCATGCTCAGCGCACATTTACAGTTGAGGCAGAGCATGTGAGGCTTCAAGGAGGTTTGCAGCAGTGAATCCCTTCAAGACAATGGGGGTTCTGTGTGGGAAGTTTGGCCCAATTCTATTGTTGGTGGGGTTCAGAATGCTCTTTGATTGAAGGTGATCTATAAATCCCAGCAACCACAACGCCCAAATGTCAAGGCCTATTTTCCCCAAACTCCACCAGTGCTCACATTTGGTCCAGATCTATCATTTTTTGAGTCCCCAGTGCTTTCTGAATGCAGGTGAACTGAAATTCCAAAAGTCAAGGTCAATGCCCACCAAACCCTTCCAGTATTTTCTGTTGGTCATAGGAGCTCTGTGTGCCAAGTTTGGTTCAATTCCATTGTTCATGGAGTTCAGAATGCTCTTTGATTGTAGGTTAACTATAACTCCTAGCAACTACAACTCCCAGATGATCAAATCAATCCCCCCAACCCCACCAATATTCAAAATTGGACGTATTGCCAAATTTGGTCCAGTGAATGAAAATACATCCTGCATATCAGATATTTACATTTTGATTCATAACAGTAATAAAATTACAGTTCTGAAGTAGCAACGAAAATAATTTTATGGTTGGTGGTCAGCACAACCTGAGGAACTGTATTAAGGGATTGCAGCATTAGGAAGGTTGAAAAATACTGCCTCAGAAGCTTCAGTCATTGTTTACTCTTACAGGTTTTGTTGGCAAGGTGCAACCCTTCAGCTGATGTTCAACTGACAACATGCCCAGTAGTAATACATGGTGGAAATGATAATCCACCTACATCTAGAGAGCCACATCATGCCATCCCCTAAAATAAAGCATAAGAGAAATTGAGGAGAGGCTAGGAAGGGTTCCGTGCTATTGAGCTGTGGTTCTTCTGTTCCTCAAGAAGATTGTTCTTTCCAGGTTCTTAGAAGTTGGTTTCTATAGCCAGATAAGTAGGAGAGGATTCCCTATTCTTCACATTTGTGGCATAGATGAAAGCAAGCCCATTAGAAACCCTAAAGCAATTTTTAAAATATGTGCGCAATTAGGGAGTACAGCAGGAGAGAGGGTAGGGACAAAGAGATAACTTTGCTTCCTTGTCCTGTCACTCTCCTCTATACTAAGTATTCAACAATTAACTAATACTGGTTCACAGGTAAAACTTAAAAGAGATTTTGAAATGAAGATTCCAGAATATTTGAAGATTTGAATGCCCTGTGGACATCCTAAATTTTATTGTTGGTGCCTCAGAACCTTTTATGTCAAGGCATTTCATCTCATCTTCCAACAGGCTAATAGTTTTGACAGTAGAAGGTGCTTAGATTTCTCAGACAGTGCTACTCTCAAATTAGCCAAACAAAGTTTGTTAAGATGCCTATAATGGAACATTTTGTAGCCTTCTTTTTGCCTTTACCATGTGGTAGAGGGCAAGTAAACTCATTCTTTGCCACTCTTGGTTAAACTACCATTTTTTCCCCCTTGACTGATGTTCAAGCTGGAAAGGTCTAGCAGACTGAAAAAACAACACTTTCTTTGCTTCCTCTCATATGGTGCTTACTGAAGCTTGCTGAAATCTAGTATAGACAGGCAGACACAGGTCACCTGGATGTAAATGGAAATGATGTTAGATGCATACCCAACTCTTTCTTTTGCATGAATGAAACTAAACAGAGGATTGCTATGTCTCATTGTTGAGAGAGGTTCTAGCCATGCCATGTTCTTTCTCGGGTTGCTTTCTTCAAAGATATCTTTTCTCTCTTCTTGCATCATTGCCTATTGGGTAGTTTATGTTTTCATTTTGGTACCATTGTTTCACTTCTTTTCCAAAATGAACCATTATTGTAACAATGCTGGCTTTATATTTTCAAAAGAAAGAGGCCATATTGTTATTTAGAATAGAGTTACTGGTACAGACTACTTATAAAATTCCCACAAAGAACAGACATATTGTTGAAGGTATTCATGGCCAGAATCACTGGGTTGTTGTAGGTTTTTCGGGCTGTATGGCCATGTTCTAGAAGCATTCTCTCCTGATGTTTCACCTGCATCTGTGGCAGGCATTCTCAGAGGTTGTGAGGCCTCACAACCTCAGAGAATGCCTGCCACAGATGCAGGTGAAACGTCAAGAGAGAATGCTTCTAGAACATGGCCATACAGCTCAAAAAACCTACAACAACCCAACAGACATATTCCTTTTACCTCCACTGCCAGCCAACTATGGAAAGTTTGAGCTTCCTTGGGATGCTGTACCATATGCATTAACTGAAGTAATGGCCCTGCAGTTCAGACACACTTCACCCCCTGTTGATCCTCCTTCCCTAGAAGAGCTGTTTATAGGCAAGGAGTATAGACATGGGCTGCACACCCAGAGGAGTCTTTCTGTTTTATTGTTGTTTTGCTCAGTGTTCCTTCGGGATTGCAAAGTTGGCTCAGCATCAAACAGAGCAAAAGAAATTTCTGGTGCAGCACTAGCAGTAGCACATTTTGGGGAGCTTTCCCATAGAATCATAGAGTGGGAGGAGACCTCATAGGCCATCCAGTCCAACCCCCTGCCAAGAAGCAGTAAAATCACATTCAAAGCACCCCCGACAGATGGTCATCCAGGCTCTGTTTAAAAGCCTCCAAAGGTTGGCTCCACAGTCCCTAGCCTTTGAAACCCCCCAGTCTCATTGTGCCCTATTCAATCCCTATAAAATCCCCCTTTGGGTCTGCATCCTAGGTGTGGACAGGTATATTGGTTTCTTTGATAATAAGCCAGACCACCACTTGATCTAGAGTTAAGAAAGCACATTTGAATCTGTTTTAAAAGGTTGCCAAGGCAGTTCAACTTTATTTATTATACCAGGCAGAATGATTGATGATTTGACAAGTTCCAGTGGCTAGTTCCAAATCAGCTAACAGAATGTAAACTAGATATTATCAGCTTTCATTTTCTTCCTTAATTCAAACCCCACTCCCAATTGACTTTCCAAATAGACTTTCTCCAGCATCACCAACTGGCTCCCCTATCCAGGGCAGCCCCCCTTTAAAATTTTTGTCTCGCCCCACAGAGGTCTCTCACTCCCATCACAGAGCTTTCAATGCTGGAGTTGGCTGCCTGCAGTTATTTCCAAGCATTACTTCTCTCATTCACGCAACTACTATTAAGTTTCATATTTGAAAGAGTTCCTCCCACCCCCTTTCTTTTCCCTGAAACAGTTTCACACAAGGTATACTGCAACCATAGAATAATTAGCATTGCCACTGAGGTGTATTCGGCCTGCTGTGTCTGATGTTATAGACTTCAGATCCCAATTTTGAAGGTGTCGTCTGTTTGAATACACCCCCAAGTCCATTAAAATGCTGTTGGATGAGAGGGCCAGGGACCTTGCCCATCAGCACTTAGCTAAAGGACCGTGAACCGAAGAGGTGCACACTATCGTCTTTTCTGTTGTGGTGGTAAGTTTTGTATGTTTACTTAGAGTTATTATTTCAGTATTTGCATCTATGCCTAAAGGCATATGGGCATTTTATGAAAACCTTTGTTCTTTTTGTGTTGTTCTTTTGGTGTGAGAGCAAGACATAATCGACATTGTATAAGCATGTCTCCTTTGAATAGCCTCATTATTTTGCATACAAGGTGCTGCTAAAGCAATGGTATGACCCATGCACAACGTGCAATTTTCCTCCCTAGGTAGGTTTTTGAGGGACAAAGAGCCTGATCTCCTTTGGCACACATACTTAAGGAGAACTGCCTGTCATCCCTCCCTTCTTTAGCAGTCTTGCTTTTATGTTAGCTGTTGCAGCGGTGGCGTCAGGGGTGAGATAGACAAGGCCAGGGAATTTTCTGAATGGCTCTTGGTAGGAGCTATTCCCAGCCCCCCACCTCCTATCTTCCCCACAGCTGAGGATCTCCTGCTCCTCCTCCTCCTGCCTTTCTGAATCCTCCTTATGGCAAATGGATCATTCTCATCTGCAGCTGCAGTTCTGGAGTGTGCTGGGAAGAGGAGGGGCAGGCCGTCCAATGGGTGCTGACAGGGGGAGGGGAAGGAAAGGGATTGGCTGTCTTTCAAGTTGTGCTGGAAATTCCTCTGCTCTACTTCCTTCATTTAAATCAAGCTGCGGACGCTTGAAACAGAGGTTCTCTGACAATTCAGTCTGCCAAGGGATAACAAGGGCAGCTGCAGGGCAGCCCTAGGGATCGTCTCTCCCTCTGCCTACTGGGAAAGGGTTGCCTGTGTGGGGAGCTGGAGAGGGATGCCTCCTGCTTGGCTAGGTTCTGCCTGAGTAGCAAAGGGGCTTTCCTTCCTTGCCATGGCTGTCATTTTTTCTCTCAAATTCTGGGAACCTGCTGCAATGTGGCTCGTAATGCAAGGACCAGACTTTCTCACCTTTTTGCATCTCTGTTTATTCCCAAACAACCCTTCTGAGAACACTGATTGAAATTCTTTCAGAAAACAGGTGGATGGAGCAAGCTGTGGTAGCATGCTCCTTCATCTTTGGGGTCGCCCCGACCCCTTCACTTGAAACACCTTCTCAGAGACCACTTCCTTTTTGGGTTGTTGTAGGTTTTTCGGGCTGTATCGCCATGTTCTAGAAGCATCCTCTCCTGATGTTTTGCCTGCATCTGTGGTAGGCATCCTCAGAGGTTGTGAGGTCTGTTGGAAACTAGGAACATTGGGTTTATTTATTCATTTATTATTTATTTCTGACATTTATATCCCATCCTATCTCAACCTCCACAGAGAGACTCAGGGTGGCTGACAACAAAAGCATAAATATATGTATCTTAGGTAAAAACAGTATAAAACATTATAAAAACAGCATAAAAACAGTAAAACATTATACCAGATATATAAACATTTATATATCTGTGGAAGGTCCAGGGTGGAAGAAAGAACTCTTGTTCATTGGAGGCCAGTGTGAATGTTGCAATTGGCCACCTTGATTAGCATTTGATGGCCTGACAGTTTTTAGGTGTGCCCTGTTACTGTCTGGGGGATTTCCTTGTTGAGAGGTGATTAGCTTTTCCTGATTGTTTCTTCTCTGGAGTTGCCCTGTGTTTGAGTTTTGTTTTTTATTTACTGTTATAATTTTAGAGTTTATTAATACTGGTAGCTAGATTTTGTTCATTTTCATAGTTCCTTCCTTTCTGTTGAAATTGTCCACATGCTTGTGGATTTCAATGGCTTCTCTGTGTAGTCTGACATGGTGGTTGTTGGACTGGTGCAGCATTTCTGTGTGTCCAGGTTGGTTCATCAGGTACTCTGCTATGGCTGACTTCTCTGGTTGTAGTAGACTACAGTGCCTTTCATGTTCCTTGACTCGTGTTTGGGCAATGCTGCGTTTGGTGGTCCCTATGTAGACTTGTCCACAGCTGCATGGTATCCGGTAGACTCCTGCAGAGGTGAGAGGATCCCTCTTGACCTTTGCTGAATGTAGCATTTTGTTGGATTTTCTTAGTGGATCTGTAGATAGTTTGTATGTTGTGTTACCTCATCAGCTTCCCTATGCAGTCAGTGGTTCCCTTGATGTATGGCAAGAACACTTTTCCACAGATGCAGGCAAAATGTCAGGAGAGAATGCTTCTAGAACATGGCCATACTGCCCGAAAAACTACAACAACCCAATGAGTCCGGCCATGAAAGCCTTCAACAATATACTTCCTTTTTCTTCTTTTTCTGGTTTCCCCCAGTAGCTGCAGGGGTGGTGGTCAATGAAGCAGAAGGGAAAGTCATCCACGCCTATAACTGTCTTGAAGTGCGCTCTCTTTAACTGGATGTGCTCCTCTCTCTGCCCCTGCTTTCCACTTCTTCTTGGATGTATTTTTACACCTTTCAAGTGGCCAAGGGCCTCGCAGCTTGGGCCAGCACTGCATGCTCTTTGCAGCCTGCCTCTTTCTTTTTTGGGAGGTGGTGGGGTGTGTGGGGAAGTCGTGTGTGTGTAAAATTAGCAGTGCCTCGTTAGGCCTTTTCAAGCTAATTCAGAGTGAAATGCTCTAGCAGCGGTGGGCTGATTCTATCAGGAGAACAAGGACTAATTAAATTCACTCTGACCATCAAGCAGTAAATTATTTATATCCAGACAGATGCAATCTAATCTCTGGCATCCAGCTCTGCCCATCCTACTTGATTCAGAGAGGAAGAGAAAGAGAGAGATGTGTTCATGGGTGGGTGTTTGACCCTTACCTTTTCTCTTTTGCTATATGTATAAGGTTGGCTATATATTTCTCTTGAGATAAGTAGGAATTTATAAAATAAGAGTTTGTTTATCATAAATAGGGCTCCCAGTTTTAGCTGATAGGTTAATCAATTGAAGCTTTAGTTGACTTTGAATGCAATTTTCCTACTTCTTGACAGGGAGTTGGACTGGATAGCCAACGAGGCCTCTTCCAGCTCTATGATTCTATTAAACAGAGAGTTTTATGGGTAGGATAGTTGCTTTAAAAGCAGTGTGTCTTAACCTTTTTTCAGTCATTGTTGCTCTCTCTCTTTTAATGCAGAAATGTCCATGCCTACTTCCTGAAACAAGCCCCAAGTACTTACTCACTCACCTTGCCCCCAAAACAGGAACCAAGCAACTTCATTATGCTCAAAAGTAAATGTAATAAGATGTGCTTGACATTGTGACATCATATCAATTTCTGTATTTTTGTTTTGATGGCCACCAGTGCTTTCAAGGGTATGCTATAGCAAATGGAATCAGAAATATAACATAACATAAAGAAGATCATTTTCAAAGCAACAGGAAGCAAATTGAAGGAGGATGAATCAGTATTTGTGCCCGGTTCATGCCTTTCCTACCAACAACCCCTTAGAGATTAAGAACCTCAGTTTTCAGGACTATTCAGGGTCTTCTGTGGAGTCAAAATATTCCATCTGTAACATTTTCATTCCATTTTAATAGTTCTTGCTTAATATGTCCTAAGTCACTTTAAACCTACTTTACTATCTTGCAATTGTACATTAAAAGTTCTTTATGAGTTGTTTATATTTTCATTTTGATTAATTGATTATTGAGATCCAAACAGATGGGCAGTTAAATATTTAACTAGTGGACAACATTATCTATCTTTCATTGCTAATGCTTGAAGAAGTAATAGTTACTGTCAAATGATTTTATAGATCATCTAGAGCTATAGGACAAAGATCTGACCCACATTGAGACTGTAGGTTAATATATGTTTACTTTAGCATAGTTTAAAATAGTCATCGTATAAACAATAAGGTTTGTACCTCTCTCTTATGTTGAGAAGAACTGTATGCCATGGTGCAATGTAATGCTTAGAACTGCAGAATATATCACTGGGAAATTATTCCAGAATTCAGGACCAGATCAGGGGTGAGATTGAGGTTGAGTGCAGTGAATATGGCTACAGGCAGGCCTGTAGCGAGGGGGTGGTTTTAGGGGTTCAACCCCCCCCGAAATGTTTCTGATTTTTTTTAAAAAAACTGGTTTACTCATGAATTTTAACTGGTTAACCAAATCCCCAATCTAAGTCTATGAGATGCAAAAAATTACGAGTCCCTCCAGAACTGCAAGCACTATCTCAAGCAAATATTGACAATTTATTCACACTGTCATTACTTGCAGCAATAGCCGATGTAGTGAAGCAACCAAGTTGGGTGTGTGTGTGCTGAATGCTCTCATTAAGGAGGCCAGACTTGGTGGAGGTGGTTGACAGGGGCGGAGCTGCAGGCTATTGAAGGTTGCTCTGCCCCCTGCTGTGCTCTTTGCTTCAGCGTCAGCTAGGAGGCAGGTTTCAACCCCCCCCCCCGAAATTTTCAACCCTCCCCGAAATTTTCAACACCCCCCCCCCAAATTGTCAACCCTCCCCGAAATTTTTTTCTGGCTATGGCCCTGGCTACAGGGGAGACCAAGAATTTGTCTTTCATAACATACCTGCTGAATTCACTTCTGTTTTAGTCACTTAAAAAATCCTGGAACCTTCTAAGATGCTATCTCCCTGTTTCATATTTGTTTAATCACAGTGGCCTGTTCAGTGTTAATGGTCACCTTTGTTTTTGCTTGTGACATACCTTAAAGCACTTACAGCAGAAGAACTAAGACAGCTGGCCAAGCAAATAGCAGGATGCAGGCATTTGTGTATAGATGGGAGAGCACCACTCAGCTACATTCAGGCATTAACCAGGGATAATCTGTGTAATTCATGTAAATTCTTTGTTTGTTTTCAGAGATAAAATGTCCCTGGATAGATGTCATCCTGGGAATATCTTTGTTTCTGCCATGAGAAGTATAGCTGTTTTTTAAATATTGTGACTGTTTAATTTGTTTCAGGATGTGTTATGCATCTCCATAAGTGACGAAAAGATGGTTTATAAATTAGGAACAAAATGCTTGGGTAGTTCCCTTGTAGCTTGTGTGCATGTTGTATGATGCCCCAATGGAAAAGAAGAATACATTTTCAGACACTTTCCCAAAGGATAGTGGGGATGTTTGGTTCAGTAGTAAATAGGTGTTGCCTTCTGGAGGAATAAGCAATTTTATCTGATTCTAGAAGTGTGCACAATGCTTTTCATCTTGAATGTAAGGCAATGTGTGGCCCTAGTTGTAGGTTTGCATTTTGGGGGGCTTTGCTCAAATCTCAGCCTGCACATGATATTGCAGAGTGGTGCCTCCCCACCATGGGATTAATACCTGACACAGATGTTTCAACGATATCTAAGAGTATTCAAGCACACTACATTATGTGGAGGAGTATGTTTACAACTTTCCCTCTTGATAAACACTATAAATAATAAAGTCTAGATATTAATGTGATGGGTTGATACTGGCTTCAAATGCACACTCACATCACCAGATTTACAATTTAAGATTCATCAAGAAAATAAAATGAGAGGCGTTAAGCGATAAGTTTAGGAGCTGGTATGGACAGAGAAAAAAGTCTTTGGATTCAAAAAAAATCTAAAACAAGGATGGGCAGCTGGTGCTCGTTTCACTCACATTGCCCCAAAATTACAACAGGATGTCACTTCTAGTTGCATTTTCTGTTTTGCATCTGTGTTTTTGGAGAATGAGGTGAAAATGCTAGAGGGTTCTAGGAGGGGTGATAATTTCCCCCCAGAAATGTCTGCGTCCCTCAATTTGTGGATGAGTAGGTTTGGAGGCTACTAAAAGGGGGTGGGGGAGGGTTTGAGAAGTTGATAAGGCCTTTTCTCACCTCTGACATAAAGCTTCTCAGTCAGCAAATATTCCCCCATCCTGGAAAACAATATACACTAATCCTAATTAAAAAGAATTTCCCCTCATGACAAGTTGGACTCTTGCAAAGTGCAGGAGATAACTGGAATCTTGGCATGATGTGTCTGTCTGTGGTTGCTGCATGCCCTCAAGCCATTTCCGACTTACTGCAACCCTAAGGTGTATCTATTATGAATTTTCTTGGCAAGATGTGTTCACAAGGCTTTTACCTTCCTCTGAAACTGAGACAGTGTGACTTACCAAGACCACCAGTGGGTTTCCATGTCTGAGTGGAGATTCAAGCCCTGGCCTCAAGAGTCAAAGTCCAACATTTCCACTACATTGGTGCTCGTGTCTGTCTGATTGGAGTGCAATTCCAGAGCAGATTCTGTAATCTGCCAGCAGACCTTGTGTCACTACATTTTCAAAATGGTACAGTCTTGGTAGCATGGAAAGAGTGTTTATAATCTAGTTCAGCCAAAGAAGTTGGAAACATTCTGCCATTATGGGTTAAATCAAAGCTGGTTGTTGCCTCCTAGGATTTGACTACACTTTTAATGGTGTGTGCATCCCTTTGTGTCTTTCGACAGCAAAGCAATATTTCCTCCATCATGCCTTTATCCAACTTGTCACCTGGCATGACCCCAAGCATCTTCCTTTTAGGGTACAAGCAGGTAGCACAGCCTAATCTCACCGCAGATACAAACTGTTATGATCTTCTTTAAAGACTTTCTTTTCTTTTGGTTATCTGACCCTGGTGTCTGATTAGATCATTCTTGTGTCTCAGTGGTAACATGAGCTTTGACTGCTTAAAAGCTGCAGTTCACTCTAATTACTATTGAGCTGACACACGGCTCCTTCCCTCCAGTTGAAAGGCAAAGAAAAAATGGGGTGGGGGAGGCAGAGGGAAGAATCACCGGTACAATCCTTTGGGGGTTCTTAAAGGTTTGCAGCATCCAGGAACCTTACCTCAGGTTCCTGGTTGTTGGTTAAGACTCTTGTGCTTGAGCTGTGAAGGGGGGGGGGGGGTTTGTCTGATCACTGATTAGCTTAACTGCCAGGGAGCCAATGTTGTATATTTAATAAATTATATAATAATTTCTGCAATAAAGGAGAAGAAGGACAACTATTGCATCGGTTCATAGATTTAATTTTATCTGTGGGAACCAAGGCAACATATATACGTACAGAATGAGGAATGGATTTAAAGCCGCTTCTGTATTATGAAAATATTATGTTCTAGTCTATGTGGAATAAAAGCAGGCAGGTTTGATAAGGGGCTACAACCATTAGCCTTTAATGGCCTATTCCATCTTATCTGGGTCCAAAACAAGTGTCTTCTAGGAATGAGTTTCTAATTGTTTCCACATAGGTGTGTGTAGGACTGGCCATAAACACAGGCCGTGCTCTTAGCTTCTTGCTGTCACTTCATTTTTAAAGAGACACTGGAAAGGATCTGAGATGACTGGTGAATTGCCAAGATTATCCAAAGAAAACCTGATGGATAATTTACCCATGTCACATTTGTTGAGGTGATTCTGATTAAACAGCTATAAGTACATTTCCATCTTGAATTTTTGCAGTCCTCTTCTCCCTCTCCCCTCCACTGCCTTAACTCATGACAGCACCTTATTCCCTGCTTCCCAGATTAGCAGAGTGCCAGCACAACTTTCACTTCATCCTCTATCCTTGCTCCATGCCACTCCTAGGCTTCTTCATGCCTTCTCCCATCATCACTGCCATCAGTGGTAAAAGAAGACTATGCGGCCTTTAATGGAAGTACCTAGTTAGAACAAACATGGAGATCTTAATATGCACAGAGGTTTGGTTCCGGGACCTCTTGTGGATATTAAAATCCATGAATTCACAAGTCCCATTATATTCAAAAAAGGTCAGCTGTTACCAATGGTGCAACATTTTCTTTATATAACTCCAATATGCTGATGATAATGTAGTCTGTGTTCATTCAGAGTGAGACATATAAGCAGCCTTAAATTCTAAGTGTTGTAACTGGAGATCAGCTGTTACCAACAATGCTATGGATTTTGAAGATTCATGAATAGAGGGTGAAAGGAAGAAATATGTCAAGAGGAATGCATATCAAGCAAACTCTTGTTGTTGCAACCTTCCACCTGGAAATCAGTGTCCTCAGTGTGAAAGACCATGCGAATCCAGAATAGGTCTCTACAGTCACTTATGGACCCACTGCCAAGAATCTACCTTTGGAAAACAATCACAGACATGAATGATCACCCATGATGAAGATGAGTAAAATGGTGTCCCTTATATAAAATGGCAAAATCAGGATTTCCTTTTGGATTTGTTTTTCCTTCATATTTTCAGTCTATGGAATCAGAATTCATTGATATGGATGTTCGATTATTAAAAAACTTGTACAGCCAAAAGCTATCGTTCCTGAGTTCCTTGTTCCTTGGCATGTTAGTCTATGTGCCAGAAGCATTAGTTTTATATATTTATGAGAAATGATTTTTGCATACTGTCCCCTGCACTGCAGGCCTAAATGGTATATAGCCAGCAAAAGCTTAAATTGTATGTCTTGGACTCCTCATCTTTAGTTCTATAACAAGAAAGATCTGGATGCGAAGTGTACAGAGCTCTATTCTAAGTGTGCAGAACAATGCATGGCCTTTGTAATCGCCACTCCCTTGTTAAAACAATAGCTAGATCACTTAGGGATCACTTTAGGATGAGTACTTAAAATATTTCTTTAGCATTTCAAAGTCTAATTTGGCCCTCAATCAATCCCTGTTTTGAAAAATTTGCATTTGATCCATATGACACTGTTGACCCCGATGCAAGCTATGTAAGCAGCTCTGTCTTCTCCTCTTTACCAGCAACCATTATCAGCATAGTAGGGGCACCTGGTCTCCTGTAGCCAGTTGTTACTTGCCATAAGTGATCAGCCAAGTGCTAAATTACAATGCTGTTTTTATTTCTCCTGAGGCCGTTTGGTAATTTTTCATCTTCAAACAGGAAGTTCCTTCAGGCTGTGGATCTTGCAACCTGGTTTGCAAACTATATGCATCAGATTTTGATATAATACTTTTTCTCTGGTGAAATGTATTCTTTCATCATATTCATCTTAAGGTAAAAAGAAGCAGATTAGTGCCTTTGGTGCTATCACACCGTGGCTTTTGCAGTTAAAGGGATAGAAAATTATTCTTTCATTTCTCCCTCCCTCCCATCAACCTCCACCCCCTCATCTCCATTGAGCTCTAGATCTTTTTTTGGCTTTGGCAAAAAATTTTTTGGAGTGAAACCAACTGTTCTATTCATTCTTAGTTCAACTATAGGGAATTGTTTTTTGTATCCCTTTAAGTTTGCATCAGTTGAAGTCTCTGCTGCAGAATCAGGATTCCTAAATCACTTTGAGTCCTGGCAAGTTATGCCAGGCTAGCTGTCAATACAGCAAGACATCTGGCATGCTCACAACACTGCCTCACTCGAATAGAATCTGCTGCAGGTGGGATATTAATTCACCTGTTGCAGAATCAAGGGCTGTGTACAGTAACATTATAATACAATTTGAAGCCAACTCAAAGCCACAGTGGCTACAAAATGCACACCTCCAATGCATACTGCAATGCATATCAAGAGTGATACAGTGCTGTTAAAAAAACCAAGAAAGTCCAAATTCTGTAAAACAACAACAACAACAACAACAACAACACTGCAGTAGATCCAGTGTGAACAGATCCTGCATGAAATCAACTCCACAAAATGTGGAGTGCATTGTAGGCACTTGGCTCTGCTGAAGCGCAGTAAAGGATCCAGAAGAAGGTCTACTAAAAAGCATCCCAAGGGCATGACTAGGCAGCAGTGGGCCAATCAACCCCCTGGGAGGGGTCATTTATTACCTCTGCTCGTGCCTGACAGTTTCCCTTTTCTCCCTACCCCATATGTGCCAAGTGTGCTGATGTGCATCTCTCTGGAAATGGAGAGGGGGAGCCCTGCAAAATGGTTTGAGGCCAGGTTCCATGGTAAATGTAACCACCTTCTTGATCTCAAATCGGTTCCATGTATGGTAATCTGATCAACTTGTAGCAATACAGTTTGTTTTGAACTGGTTCCAAGATGGATTACAGTGTCAGTGTAGAAGCGCCCTGAGTGTACACATTGCCACCTTGTGTTTTACGTGCAACATATTAGGATGTTGTGCAAAAAGTGATGATTTTATGTAAACAATGTACTTTAAAAATCATCTGAAAATGAAGAAAATAGTTAGAAAATGTGTAAAACCTTTCTTAAATTCATGCCAAAGTGGGAAGGGGTATCCCCCCCAAATTCTTTTTTCTGGCATGAATGCAGCAAAACTAAGAAACTGGCTATTTTGTGGCAAACAGAGTATACAGACTCTAGGCAGTCTCTGGGTTACAATTAAGATAAGTTCTGTAGGTTTGTTCTTAAGTTGAATTTATATGTAATTTGGAACAGGTCCATTTTTACTTATGTAAGCACTGCTGGCTGATGTGTCAGGGGAGTTCTGCCACCCCAGGGTGTCATTCACCACGGCAAAAAGGGCACTCTTTGTAATTTGGCCAAAAAGGTGTGCACTACAGTTAGAACTCCTTTTTTAAAAACAAAAATGTGAGATGCCAAAGCTTTCAGCAAGAAAAGGAAAACCAGAGAAATAGTTATCCTTCCTTTAAGTAGCCTCTGTTTATCCCACCGCAGCTTCCGTGTAGTGGTTTAATACTGTAGAACACTGGTTCTCAACCTGTGGGTCCCCAGATGTTTTGGCCTTCAACTCCCAGAAACCCTAACAGCTGGTAAACTGGATGGGATTTCTGGGAGTTATAGGCAAAAACACTTGGGAACCCACAGGTTGAGAACCACTGTTATAGAGTGAATGCAGATGAGATACATATGGGAAGGAAGGGAAAACTGGAGAGTGATACAGACATAAGGGAAAGAAAAAAAGGCGGGGAGAGATAACAGACACACTTTGGCTCAGCACTAAGATTTTGTGGCAGGGAGGAGGCCTGTTGGTAACTAGGAGTCATACGTAAGTTGGATGTTCAGGACTGGGAGACTATTTCTAAAACATATTTTCACTAACTCCCAGTTAGACAACATGATACAGTGGTTTGAGCATTTAACTAAATGCTGGCTTAAATTGCTTTCAGCGTTGGAATTCCACTGGATGACTTTGGGCAAGTCACACATTCTGAGCCTTAGAAGAAGGCAAAAACAAACTTCCTTTGAACAAATCTTGCCTAGAAAATCTTGTGATAAGTTCATCTTAGGGTTGCCATATATTAGAAACAACTAGAAGTCATAAAATAACAAAATAACATAAAATAACCCCTTTATTAGGGGTGCACATACTGCTGCAGCCTGATAAAATAGAGGCGTTAAGGCCTTGTATCTTTAGTTGTTATATAAAAAAGGAAATATACAAAAAGATTTTGAGAAGGGAATAAGAAAATTGGTTGTGATTTTTAAAAATATCAATTGCATTTAAGGTTTGTATCTAAAAACAATTTTAACAGGGAGCACCATTAAATTATCTCAAAATAAATTTGTCACAAAGGATTTGATTACTTTGAGATATATATTCCATATGTGGTTTGGTGTTTCAATGTTGTGTGTTTTGCTAACTCAAGGCTTCTGAATAGTATACATTTTCTCAATAGTAGGCCAAGAGTGGGCTGCATGGTTCATGCTCTGACCCTTTTTTATGCCCCCAAAAACCTCCTTCCACCACCACTCAGGCAACACACATTTTGGTGCCTCTTTACTCTGGCCTCCCATACAAAATTGGGATACTCTAATCTAGTGTTTAAATTAATATTTCCTTAAACATGAAAAAAACATATTAAAATTATAAGAAAAGTGCATGACACGAAAGCCTACTTATTACATACCAAAACACACAGAATTATTACACAAACTTCTCAGTCATTTAACACACCATATCTAAGAAACTAGAGCTGATGTGGCCTAACCAATGCAATTATTTGTGTCAGTGCTCCCAAATAACCCCAGGAACAGATTTAAAAACCAAGACACCAAGGTTTGTGTATGTATGTTTGTGTGTTGGACCTTCCATTGGGTTTTGGTACCATTTGCTGGTATTTCTTGAGTGCTTGACAGTAATGAAGCTTGGAGCACATTTTTGAGTAGCATGTAGCTTTCTCCCAAAAACATGGAGTAGAAATATTTTCAACAGAAATGTATTTTTACAAAAATGTATTTCCTATTGAAATATTCTCCGCAACTGTTATTGTTTACAGAATTCCCAGCATTACTTACAAGAATATAAAACAGATACAATGAATAACAATACATCACACTAACAATCACCACAATTGTGGACTTTGTTTCCAAAAGATACTAAATCCATCCTTGATGTGTGAACAGATGTATGGCAGAAGGTGATCTGACACTCAGTTTTTTCACTCCCAGCTCCCAGATTTCCTTGATTTTCTAACTTTTTAAAAAAAATTGAAGGAGCATGTTTTGGTTGCTTTGCTTAATAATGGAATACTTGTAGATATCTTCCCAGTGACTTCTGGACATCTCACAGATAGCAAGTGACTGACCTGGCTGGTATCTCTTCCTACTCTACTTGTGGAAAGAGCAGCAATAACGCCTTCTTGTCTGCAGAAATGGCACGGCTGACTAGCAGCAATGCCAATCACTTGATGTACAGACTGTACCTGACTATAGGGCTGGAGAGGCAGAAAAGGGATGCAGCCTGGAAACCACACAACATTTCAAAAGGGAAAGTATTCAAGATCTTGTATTTGCAGCAGGCTTAACACAACCCTGGAAGTAGTGGCAATAGCAACTCTTCTAAAATGTTTAACAGTAACAATAAATAGGCCTACATGAGGACAGGAAAATCAAAATTGCTGTTTGCCCTCCAAATAGCCTTCCCAAGATTGAGTCACTCTTTTAATCCATGTTTGCAGGAGCAGGTCTGGATGTTCACGCAGGCATATACCCAGCAATCACTGCAATTCAGAGAGCTTAGTAAGGTGAGGAGGCACGCTAAAGTATCAAACAAGGCAGAAGTGGTGGGGAAAAGTAACATGAAACAGTCAAGCCGAGGTTTCAACTAGCAGGCGAATTGGATAATGGGAGGGTTGATTAAACAGCTTCTCTTAGAGGGAGGAATTAAGAATTTCCCTCAGGGGTTGGTGAAATTGGTTGGAAGGGAGAGGGAATAGGAGACAGCAAGCGAGGAGTCAGCCAGGCGGAAGAAAGAGAACTTTGATGTGTCAGTCAGGAGGGCCGGTGCCGTTTGATTCTGCTGACCTCCCTTGCTATGGTTTGTGACAGCTTAGTGGCTGCCATGCAGCAAATCCCTGTCACTGAGAATGTTTTAGAACATAGCCCTGTAAGCATGGGCCATGAATTCCCACTGAGAGAAAGAGAGAAAGAAGGGGGGGGGGGGGGGTGAGAAGGAGATGGCTCCACAGAGGTTGTTTTTATTCATCTTCACTGCTTCTATATGAACCCTTATGAAACAGTGGTAGACCTGGCTCCTTTTTGTTAGTAGTATTCCCGAAGATGTAGAATTGGCAGTCTTAGAAGTTTCCTATCAGAAATTAATCTTATACAAATTGTAAGGAGAAATCCCAATGCTATAGGGTGGGGGAGACCTACATATTTAGCATAGCAAACATGGCCCAGTTGCAAAGACTCTGTTCATACCTGACTATTATTGGTATCTAGGCAGTCCTCAAGTTACAAAAAAGATAGGTTCTGTAGGTTTGTTCTTATCTTGAATTTGTTTGTAAGCCAGAATAATGTATAGCTGGAGTTATGTGTAACTCCAGCTGTGTATGTGTGTGGCTGGAGTTACACTTAAAAATGTTCCTGTTCTGGCTTACAAACAAATTCAAGTTAAGAACAAACCGACAGAACCTATCTTGTTGGTAACTTGGGGGGCTTTGGATAGCATAGGGAAGGGTGAACACCCCAGTGGTGTTTATTTTGCAGTCTGTGCCCCTCTTTAGGAGAATTCATCTCACTTTCTGTCCCTCTGATAACTGCATTTTGAAAAAATTGGCTTTTGGAAACAAGGATTGGAGAAAAGGCTTAAGTGGAGACACCTTTTCCCCGTGATAACTCTTTTAGGAGTGACTTTCCCTTCCTGGGAATAGATTTTTCTCACTTCCTGTTGTCTCACCCTCATTCCTAACTGTGATTTGTTTGCAAGTCAGATGTTTGTAACTTGGGGACTATCTGTATTTTTATTTCATATAGGCTTTTGGCGAGATCTTCCATCTTATTTTGGTAGACAATAGAGTAAACTGTGGCTAGCTAGCACTACACCAATTGTTTCTGTACATCTAGAAGAGAAATGACTAGGCGGATGTCTCAGGAACTTGGCTCTGTAGTTCTCTTTGTAAATGACTTACATGATGGAATAGAAGGCATTAAAACTGCAGATGACACCATGTGGGGATGGGGTAGTGAATACATAAAAAGAAGGTTCAGAATCCAAAAACGATCAAAACTTAATGTGTATAGGGATAAATGTAAGATACTGCATTAAAGCAGGAAAAGTGAAATGCACAAATATAGGATGGCAGACACTTGGCTTGAAAGGGATACATGTGACAAAGATACAAAGGTATTGGTAGAGTTTAAGCTAAACATGAGTCAACAATGTGCTGCAGTAGCAAAAAAAGCGAATGCAATTCAAAACTGTATCAAAAGGAGCATTTTGGCCAAATGAAGTAGTAGTGCACTCCCTTCTATTTTGATCAGATTTCAGTGGAATCTTTTCAGAAAAGAATGACCAAGATTATCAATGGTCTGAAAACCAAACCTGAGAAGGATTTGGGAATGCTTAGCCTGAAGAAGAGAAGACTTACGACATGGCATAAGAGCTTCAAAACACACACAGGCTGATCCACATCAACCCAGAGAAAACTGCTTAATGCTTCTATACCTCAGATTAATATAGCTCAGGTTCTTCCCCAAGTTTTGGCAGTTCAGACAGCCACCACTGATTCTGAAGCAGAACCATTTGTGGCTGTCCTGGCAGCCATCATATGCTCTCCAGACTCAGGTGGCCCATGCATGTGGGATGGTTGTACCCTCCCATTCCCCCCCCCCCCCCAATGTTTTTGTAGGCTACACAACAATCTACCTTACACTAGGGGTTCCTCAAACTCCTTGTTTGTCTTGTGACTCATGAAGGAATATGAGAGGATGGAAGTGGGGCCTTTCCTTCTTTGTGTGTCACAAATCATGAAAGAAGTAATACAAAATCCCCAGGGTAATGTAGGTCATTGTGTCACTGCTGTAGCTAGTAGCAACACAGGGGAGGCAAGTGGCTGTGGGACCAGTGAACCAGTTTTGGCACAACTGGGCAGTTCTGGGACAGTGAGGATGCCCTGCCATTGCTGAGGTGGCTCAGGGCGCCCCTGTCGGATCACAAAATGAGCCAGAGCCGCCGCCTTGAACACTAGTTCCGACCTACTTTATTATGCTATGTAGTATTGCCAGAGCAAAGGCCTTTCTTGCAATGCAACATTTATTGGAGTAATTTCTCATCTGTTCTTCATAATTTTTATCTCATGGCAGTTTGCATTAGAAATTATAATAAAAAACAATTTATGTATTTATTTATTTGCTGCATTTCTATGCCACCTTTCTCAGTCCGAATATGACTCAAGGCGGTTTACACTGGCATGATTTGATGCCATAATGAACAAAAACAAAATTAAAATATTTAACACACATTATAAAAACCCTGTAAAAAACATTTAAAAGCATAAAACACCATTAACGTCTTATTAGCTCATTTTCTCAAGACATTATCAAGCCATTCCATGTTCATTCTTTCATGGGTTCCATATTCATTCATTACACTGCATTTTCAAAGGCTTGCTCAAAAAGCCAGGTTTTTAATTTTTTTTGAAATGTCAGTAGGGAGGGGGCCGATCTAATACCCCTAGGGAGGGAGTTCAATAGCCGAGGAGCCACCACTGAGAAGGCCCTGTCTCTTGTCCCCGCCAGCGCCAGGCATGCCTGCAGTGATAATAAATCAAAATAATTATTCACTATCTGCAATTTTAAATGGCTGATCTACCTCTGTCAAATACCATTACACTGTTGTTTCATTTTAGTGACATTAATGTCCTCTGCCACCATGGACAAGATCCTTCAAACATGTAAGTTATGCAAGAGCTAATTTATCTATCAGGTACTAGTTTTTCTGCATTGTTGTCTGCTTCTTCTCTACTCCTTTTTTTCCTGAAATTTCTCCTCTACAGGTGAGCACAGCATACATGTGCTAGGGCATTCTGCCCATCTTCATCCCAGCAGAACAATCAATTGTGCTGCTTGGTCTATCAAAGAGAACCAGCTAAGGTTGTTATTTCGCTATGATCTCATCAAGGAGTCCCTTCAGTGTCACAAATTTCTCCCTCATGTCTTATATTGGGATGTGAAGAGGAAGACTAGAAGCAGTGGCAGGGCATAGCTAGTCATTCATTGGAGCCATGGAATGAACAAATAGATGAACTGCAGGCAAAATTAATACCCTCCACAAAACTAGTTCCTTCATATAGTTTCCTGACGAAGGGTATTTCATCACAGAATGAAATGAGAATGAGAGAACTGTTTCAGGCTGCATTTCTTTTCCTATGTAAAACAAAACAATTCCAACTCAAAACTTTTCTCAATGTGAAAATTAGCACAATGTGATGGTTTGGTTCCCATCTGAATATTCTGACTTGCTATAAGAAGTGACTATGTAGTATTAAATATGCATGTAATTCATTGGCAGTCTGCTATGGTATAGTCTAGTATTTTATACTTAATGTTGCACACTTGCACCTCTTCTGGAGAATCTGTTAAATAGCTCATCATTCAGGACCAACTGGTTGGGGGACTTGGTTTTGCAGTAACAGTGAGAGACAGAACAGGTAGACTTCTTCCAAAGACATCATATGAAATTAAGATTTGTGTAGTTTTCTATGTGAGAAGGAAGAAAGCATTGGTTTAGGATCAAAAAATAGTTGGAGGCATTCATTCCAGTTGCAAGCAAGTCTTCCATTACATATCCTTCTGTTTCATTGAAACAGAAACATTGTAGAAATTTAGGTTGGGTTTCCCTTGATAGACGAATGAAAAATATAAATTTCTTTAAAAGAAAAAAACAAATCATTATGTGTTATTTCAAGCAGAGAGAATCTTGTGTGCTTATTCTTTCACTTTCACTGGGAAGCTACTTAATTTTAACTGGGCAGTGGCCAAAACTCACATTGTGCCCTTGAATTCAATCCCATCACTGAGCTGGCATGTTAATGGGCTTTGTACCTAAGACTCCAGAATTGGACAGTGTTCAAAGTAGTTAATCTTTGGTGATCTTTATTATCCTTGCTCTTTTCTCTCCCCCTTTTTAGAAAGGCTGCTCCTAAGGAAAGGTTGGAAATTATTGAGCTTTTGGCAAAAGGCCCCCTTTGTGCCAATGTAGGCACTGCTCTTCAGGACAACTTCTTGTATGTTTCTGCAGTACTGAAAAGTAGCAGGCACATAGTATTTTAGGTTAGAGAGTTCCTATGCATAAATTGACAGCAAGGGTTCCAAATCCAGAAAAAAAAACCCATAACAAATATATCCTAACTGTGTAAGGTTGCACAGTATTATGTAATCATACTGTAGATACCATGTGCATCTTATGTGTAGGTATGTGAGATGTAGGAGTAAGACCCTCTATGTCAGTGTTTCTCAACCCTCCTAATGCCGCCACCCGGTAATACAGTTCCTCATTATGGTGACCCCCAAACCATAACATTATTTTTGTTGCTACTTTGTAACTGTAATTTTGCTACTGTTATGAATCATAATGTAAATGCCTGATATGCAGGATGTATTTTCATTCACTGGACCAAATTTGGCACAAATACCCGATATGCCCACATTTAAATACTGGTGGAGTTGGAGCGGGGAGGGGGAGGGAATTGGTTTGTTATTTGGGAGTTGTAGTTGCTGGGATTTATAGTTAGCCTACAATCAAAGAACATCCTGAATTCCACAAATGATGGAATCGAACCAAACTCGGCACACAGAACCTCCAACAGAAAATAATGGGAGGGTTTGGTGGGCATTGACCTTGACTTTTGGAGTTTCAGTTCACTTACATCCAGAGAGCACTGTGGACTCAAACAATAATGGATCTGGACCAAACTTGGCATGAATACTCAATATGCCCAAATGTGAACACTGATGGAATTTGGGGGGAATCAGACCTTGACATTTGGGAGTTGTGGTTGCTGGGATTTATAGATCACCTACAATAAAAAAAAACCTTCTGAACCCCACCAATGATAAAATTGGACCAAACTTCCCAAACAGAACCCCCATGCCTTGAATGTTCTCACTGGTGTGTGCCTCCCTCCAGCCTCACACACTCTCCCTTGCTTGCACATGCACACCATGCTGCCATGCGCTGAGCATGCCTGCTCTCCCCCTCCCCGCTTGGAGTCTCAGAAACACACGGCCCCTTGGCTGAGAGACCAGCCAATCACAGCAGGAATGGGACTTTTGGTGGAAGGATTCGCCATCTGTTTCCAAAAAGGAAGAGAAGAACAGGGGGAGAGATCTTCAGCTTTCTCTGCCAAAGGGGTTCCTAAGACCATTTGAAATAAATGTTTTCTGATGGTCTTTGGTGACCCTTCTGAAACCCCCTCACACCCTCCCCCAGGGGTTCCAACTCCCAGGTTTAGAAATGCTGCTCTCAACATTTACCTGTGGTGGAGAATGTTGTGTTACGATCTGCCTGAGATTTCAGAGAACAGTGACCAAGCTACTGTAGACCCACAGGGTTCTGGAAATGGGGAGTTTGGGCAGGAGAGTGCTGTTAGTCATGATGAAGCTGAGGATTCTGGGATGGTCAAGCCTGCTTTAGATGTTCCAGTACAGACAGAGAAAGAGGCTGACAGGTTTGTGTTAGCTTTCCCAAGGGCGTCAAGGTCGGAATGTGAAAAAATGTGTTAATTGGGGATCCAGGAAAGGATGCCTCCTTAGATAGAAGGGGTCAGATCTGTCAACAGAGACATCTGGCCAAGGGGAGACATTGCTCTCAAAGATTAATAGACAAGAAGAATCCTCCCGAATCTTCCCAAGGGAAAAGACATGTTTTTTTTTTTAGTATATATGAGAGTAACTGAGGCTGATTCCTCAGAGGAATCAATGTCTGGTTTGAGACAGCAATTCCTTTCTCATGTTCCAGTTTCATGCGCCTTGGATTTCATATTTCAAGTTTATTTTCCTGTAACTTCTTGTGCCTTGGATTTCATGTTTCAAGTTTTTGTTCCTGTAACTTCATGTGTCTTGGTTTGCTATTTCTGGATTATTTTGGAATCACAGTCTCTTATCTTTCGGGATCTTTTTCATGTTTTTCTACATTCATGTTTCCCTGGATGAGCCTTATGTGCCAAGTCTTGAGTTACTGTTTGCCTGAGCTTGATGTTTAGATTCTTGTTTTCCCAAGTTTAAGTGACTATTATGATGGACAATATCTTATACTACTTTTGATAATTATTTATCCTTTTGCTGATGCTATATTTATTCTTCAGTGAGCTGTTTTGCTTATACTGAACTCCGTCTGGAGTGTGAGATTGGTTCAGAGGGGCCTTCCCAGCCCTGGTGTGCGACAAAGAATGAATTTCCAAAAGACTGGTGGTTTCTTTAAAAAAAAAGTCCACTAAATAGACTGGCAAATAAACTGGGGGAAAATCAAGAGTAAAATTACTGGTATTATTTCAGTACTCTTTAGGGGGAGGTTTATTTGGGGGGGGGGGGGGGTTGAAATATTTTTTATTAGCATTACATTTAAATTACATAAAACTATGTTACTGGAGTGCAAAAGGGGGGAAATTATCACGAAAAAACACCACAATTATAAAAAATGCATAGATATAATATTTAAAAACTTACCTTAGTTTTTAAAATGGCAGTAGAGGCCATTTTAAATATTTGGATGGATGGTTTTCTGAGCTGGTGGAGAATAAGGAGATTGAAGGGATGTTGCTATATCAGGCCAGGCATGGCTTGCAAGCTATGTAGAATCGGAAGCTTAAAGGGATTGTGTCAAACCTTTTTCAGAGTTTTCACCAATTGATTATTTCCAGGGATGCCCTTGCTTTTCCCTTCTGTTAGGGGTTTTTAGAGGCAGCAATTTTGTTATCAGCACTACTAGCAATGATATCCAGCTGCACTCTGTGATAGTGCAGTGGCACCATTCAAAAAGTCAAAGCCTTTAAGTGTCTCTCCCTTTGTGTACATATACATGTGTGTGTGTAACCTCCCTCCCTCTGTTTTTGACATTGTTTCTTGGCCCCTCTTTCCATGCCGCTTGTTAAGCTGTTAACTCACTCCATTTATTTAGTGTACGTGTTGCCGAGAGCTCAATTTTTATCTTGGTGAAAACCAGGCTTGCTCATGGGCACATAATGAAATTGCATAAATATACCCTTAGCCAGGGAATCTAATTTATTTTCCCTGTTCATTATGGGGGAGAAGGCCATTATGAAATGTATAACTTTTTTCCCCTCCTCCTCCTTTCCCCAGTGCTGGAATTGAAAGGCAGGCGTGCGGGCTCTTTTTGTACTGATGATTTCGCCCTGATTCAATTTAAAGCTGGTTAGAGCTCAAATACTGTAGCGTAATTGACAAAGATCAGTGTGGGTTGTAATGCTAATGTCTTAGCTGTGGCTTCGGAGGCTCTACAAGAGAGCAGGTTAGAAAACGCTTTCCGGAGAGGATTGGATCTGTTGCAGTCTGGATGAGTGATGAGAATTTCAGAGGTAAGTTGTTGTCATTCGAGCCTCTTAGGTTTGTGCACGCCTGTGTGTTTTTGCATGCAGACAGAACAAGTGTATATGAATGCCAGGTTGTGCAAGACAAGGCAGTGTGTGTAGCAACATATATCCTCTGTGCTTAAATAATGTGTGATAAAAAGGAGAAAGGCTGAAGATAATCTGTGACAACCATGATCCAAATCGAAGGAGCTAACAGGCTATAGAAATATTTTGCCAGTGGTCTGTTTTGATGACAAACAGTAACAGAAGCATAATGTTAATTGTATAATATGGTCAACACATTTAGAGTGTGAGTAAATTATCTTGCTTAATCTCAGGTTCAAATTCCAAGTACGCATATTAAAATGTGTGGCTGCCTCCAGACCTAGAAACATCCTGTTTCTCTTTCTGCTCTCTGTTTTGCTCCTGTGTATCATGATGTGGTGACAGTGTGCAGTGGGTTTCCCTACTTCTTCTTTACTTCCATGAGTTTCCTCATCCTTCCCCACCCCCTTCACATCACTTCATTGGCTGCTGCCACAAGCGAGTAGGGAGCTTGCATCATGATGACATTACATCATTCTTTTTGTCTTGGTAGACATTATCAGAGCGCAAGGAAGGATGTGTGTGTATTGAGTGGTTGCTTTCAGTGGCAAGTAGTCATACGTCTCCATTAATATCAGAGTAGAGCTATGTATATGCATTGCCAACAGCAGCCTGGTTTCTTTAAAATGTAGAATGCATTGCCTTAACTGTGTCTTATGCATTTAACCCCATAAATACCTACAGTGATGTAGTGGAGCCTGGGCCACAGTGTCATTTCCTATTTCTATAGGCATATCATTGAGTTTAGCTGCAATCTCACAGTCAGTTGTGGGGGGTAAGTCTAATGGGAATACTATTATGAGCTATACTTGTTAGCTAATAGGATAGAAGTTTAATATCTTCCTATACGGTAAGAAAAGAACTCACCGTTTTATACTTATCTGTCTTTTTTAGTTGCTCACTGCTAGGCAATTGGTAGGTTCCGTTGACATCATTAAGCATGAAGAATTAACCATTAAGCAGAGTTGCTCATATCACGTCATTCAGATTTTAAAAGAAAAGTCTAAAAATGCAACTCTTCATGAAACAGAAAGCAAACAGACTTTTCCAGCTCTGTATCCCAGCTCTGAATCCCAGTATTTATATGGTGTGTGTCTCTGTTGTTGGATGAAGAAAGTGAGAACCACTTCGTTTTCAGCTGCTGTATTCTTCTCCTTCTTCTATATTCCCATGAAGATTAAGAACTGGGAGAATTTTTGTTGTTTCTCACTACACTGAAGCTGAGCTTTTCTCGTTACTTTTGAAAACAACACAGTGGCTTCAGAGAGTCCAATCTCAAAGGGTCTTAAACCACTCTCCCACTGCCTCATGCAATATCCAAACTAGCAGGTTTGATTTTAGAGCTGTTCATTCAAGCTGTAGCATTTGCACCTGGGAAGCTGTGCAACAGATAAAATGTGAAAGGCGGTGGGGATGGATGAACAAACTTTTAGCAAAGGAGTCATCTTTGTGTATAGTGGGTCTTAGGGTGCATATGCACTGTATCATTAATACAGTTTAACTCCACATTAACAGGCCATGGTTAAATGCCATGGAGACATGGGAGTTGTAGTTTTACATGGTCTTAACCTTCTCTGTCAAGGAGTGCTGGTGCCTCACCAAACTACAAATCCCAGAATTCCATAGCACTGCACCATAACAGTTAATGTGGTTTTAAACTGCATTAACTCTACAGTGTAGATACACCTTTAGATGCTGGTTCTTTGTATCATTCACTTTTTGCTCTACTTGTTTTGGTTGTCTTTTTCAAAAGTTGTGTATATGAAAGGCTGTTTTCTTCTTGCACAGTCTTGAGTTTCTTTTACAAATAAACTCATAGAGCAAAACTGAGCAGAAATGTTCTTAATTTTGGTTTGGATGTTGTATTAGGGCTTGGAAGAACTGGATTCCAATCCTCAATGAGGATTAGTGAATAAAACTTAAAACAACTTAGTAAAACTCACTAAGTTGTTTTCTGTCCATTGATCTATCTCAACCTGATGTACCTCACAAGTTGGTCCTTTCATTATTGGCTGCTACTTCCTGGCGGATGTCAGGTGGTGCAGTACCGGCCAAACAGTATAATTTCTCCAATGGTGTGGGGCATAGACATCCTGTGACAATGCGGCATCCTAAGCTGCATATCATACATAGTACTTAGAACATTACATTTGAAAAATTAATTCAGTAATGTTAAATGTTTGAAATTGAAAAAAATCACTAGGATAAACACAAAAACATAATATAATTGAAGGTTTATTTTTCTAAATTATCACTGATAAACTTAGAATCATAGAGTTAGAAGAGTTCACAATGTTCATCCAGTTCAACTCCATTTTGCCATGCAGGAACACATAATCAAAGCACTCAAGATACATGCATATTCAGCCTTTGTTTAAAAACCTCCAGAGAAGGAAACATTTCAAGGTAGCATACCCCACTGTCGGACAGCTCTTACTGTCAGGAAGTTCTTCCTAATGTTTGGGTACAATACACTATATTGTTTGGGTCCTCCTTTTTTCTGTTTTTGAAGATGGGGAACAGTGTTTCTCTTCCTCCAGTCTGCTGAGATGTCTCCTGTTCCGCAGAAAATTTTAAAAAATATATAGCAGTGGTTTTATGATTATGTCTGCCAGTTTTTAAATACCCTTGGATGTAGTTAATCTGGCTCTTGAGACTTGAATTCATTTAGAGTAGCCAAGTATTCCTGTACTCCCTTGTTAGCTATTCTGTACTGCATTTCCCTCCAGCATCATCTGTTTCATTTCCCTTGAGTTGAGCACTGTTTTCCCTTTTAAGAGAAGACTGAGACAAAGTTCTGGCTTTTCACCATTCGCTGTTAGCATTTGATTATTTTCTTCACTCAGTGGTCCTTCCATTTCAGTGTCTTTCCTTTTGCTGTGAACATAACAAAAATGCAATTCTATCAATCCTAAGTTCATTCTGTGCTTTGGCTTTTCTCTCTCTCTACACATGCTGCCTGTTTGTTTGAATGCCTCTTTGGTGATTTCTCGCATTTTCTGGTATCTGTGTCTTTAAATCTTAGTTCAATTGAAAGTTCTTTAGTGATTTAATCAGGCTCGTTAATTAATAAATAGATGTCAGGAAAAGTTGGGGAATTTATAGAAAATAGCACAGAAGTTATTACTATTGAGTTTAGGGGGAACAGGTTTCTTCCCGGCACCTTCAAAATGTCTTTGTTGTTGTTCTTAGGTTTTTTTAAATTCGTTTTGTTTGGTTTTTTGAAAGTTACTTTTCTCCAGGATGTTTTGTTTTGTCTCTTGAAAGTTATTTTTCTCCAACCTGGAAAGGCTATGATGTGATTATTAACTGGGAATGTGAGGAGTCTAGTACACCTGAACACCATCAATTTGGGGAAGTCTATTCCAAAGCATGGGATTTACTTTATTTATTTGTATCCTGCCTTTCTTCTCAATATATGACCCAAGGCAATATCTTATTTTACAGCATTTTCTATTTACTAGTAGTGGCTGGTTCATCTACGGTCCTCTTTTCTTTCCACTCCCTCTAGCACATTCACTTTCTCCACTCTTGTCTTCAGATGTTTAAGATTTTATAAGGAGTGATGTATTTCAGTGAGAGGGCACTCATCCAGCACAAATATAGTAATAAGTGGATAGCTAGCTACTAATATTGGACAGTGAATCAAAAATGGAGAAATCTTAATCTACATTTTTGAAAGTCTTGAATCATATGAAGAGTATTTTTCTGCACAACTTAAATCACTGCATTATTTCTGCTTCCCCACTTTCAATTAAGAAGTATGGTTTGCAAAAAATGGTAAAGCACACAGGAGCAAGGAATCTCACATTCTATCTGTGACATCTGCAATTTTAATGATCTTTGAACACATACTATCTTAGCAGTATAATTAAAAGGGGTGGATAAGGAGGATCAGCAGGAAGGGTGGAAAACATCAGAATATTAAGGGTGAAGGAAGAGAAATGGAAAAGCTAAGAGAGAGAAAAATGGGGGATGGAGCCGATGAAAACTTTTATTTTATTATGTAAGAACTTAGTGTTATGCAAATAATACACTAAGAATTACAAATAAATTGATCTGCACAGTCCTGAAGATTGCTTTTGTCTATGTAGGCCTAAATACGCTAAAGACAGGAGATTCCATCTGATCTTGGAAGGTAAGCAGAGTCATCTTTCCTTAGTACTTGCATGGAAGTTGTTGTTCATTCGTTCAGTCATTTCCAACTCTTCGTGACCTCATGGACCAGCCCATGCCAATGCTCCCTGTCGGCCGTCACCACCCCCAGCTCCTTCAAGGTCAGTCCAGTCATTTCAAGGATGTCATCCATCCATCTTGCCCTTGGTCGGCCCCTCTTCCTTTTACCTTCCACTTTCCCCAGCATAATTGTCTTCTCTAGGCTTTGCTGTCTCCTCATGATGTGGCCAAAGTACTTCAACTTTGTCTCTAATATCCTTCCCTCCAGTGAGCAGTTGGGTTTTATTTCCTGGAGGATGGACTGGTTGGATCTTCTCGCAGTCCAAGGCACTCTCAGAACTTTCCTCCAGCACCACAGTTCAAAAGCATCGATCTTCCTTCGCTCAGCCTTCCCTAAGGTCCAGCTCTCACATCCGTAGGTTACTACAGGGAATACCATGGCTTTGACTATGCGGGTCTTTGTTGCCAGTGTGATGTCTCTACTCTTTACTATTTTATCGAGATTGGACATTGCTCTCCTCCCAAGAAGTAAGCATCTTCTGATTTCCTGGCCACAGTCTGCATCTGCAGTAATCTTTGCACCTAGAAATACAAAGTCTGTCATGGCCTCCACATTTTCTCCCTCTATTTTCCAGTTGTCAATCATTCTTGTTGCCATAATCTTGGTTTGGCTTCTTTTGGCTACATTTTTGAGGTAGAAAGTGACAAAATCACTTTGGAGTATCTCTTGCATAAGAAAACATTATGACATTCATGTGGTTGTTGTAACTGGACAGGTGACTTGAAGGCATATACCTACCCAGAGGCTTCTAAATAGCATTGAGTAGAACTTTAAACAGGAGCACACATATAAACTAGAGCTTAGAAAAGTTTTTTAAAAAACAAGAACACCCAGACATCTTTATGAGTATAGCCCAGGAATTATAGTCTAACCCTAGCATAGCCCAGGACAGAGGTCCTCAAACTTTTTAAACAGGGGGGCAGATTACTGTCCCTCAGACCATTGGAGGGCCGGACTATAGTTTTTTTTAAAGAAAACAATTACCAAATTCTATGCACACTGCATATGTCTTCTTTTGCTACTGTTATGAATCATAATGTAAATATCTGATATGCATGACGTATTTTTATTGTTACAATCTGAACATAAAGTATAGTGATTAATCACAAAAACAATATGTAATTATACATTGTGAAATATTTATTTCTAATTACAAATAAATGAAATTTTGATTTCAAGCATGTCACAGCATGGGTAATAGTCTTAATATAACAGCAGGGAATCCATGAGTATGTTGACTGTTCAGCCCTCAGTGAGGACAAAACTTCATAATTTGTTTGTAACTTGGGGACTGCCTGTACAAGTTGGGTCACAGGGATAACAGATACTACTGTACAGAAGAATAACACCTGGCAAACTCAATGAAAGATTAAATGTCTGATCTTGAATGCTAAGCAGGGCCATTTCTGGTTAGTATTTGGATGGGAAGCCACAAATGATTAGCAGGTGCTATATTTCAGAGAAAGAAACTGGCAAAACTATTTTTGAGTATTTCCTCTCAAAGAAATCCCTATTAAATTTATGGGGCTGCCATAAATAAAAGGAGACCTGAAGGCACATACATGCACACACACCCAACCATGGGTTGCTGAAAGCAATATAGGAATACATAGAAAAAGATAGCTTTAGCATTTCTGAAGATAAAATAGTTCCAATGAAAATTAGGAAAAAAATCTATTTTCTGTCGTTTTGAAAGTAGTTTTTGGCATATGTAAGCATGAATCCCCTTTCAGGGGGAGAAGGGCAGGGTATCAATATAGGAAATAAATCTATATAAATAAAAATGTAATGTTCGTTTGTGGGATTAACAGAACTCAAAAACTACTGGACACCTAACAACCCAATGTATGTCCTTCACTAAAAAAAAATGATTTTGTCATTTGGGAGTTGTAGTTGCTGGGATTTATAGTTTACCTATAATCAAAGAACATTCTGAACCCCATCAACGATGGAATTGAACCAAACTTGGCACACAGTTCTCCCATGACCAACAGAAAAGGAAGGGTTTGGTGGGAAGTGTCCTTTGGTTTTAGAGTTGTAGTTCACCTACATCCAGAGATCACTGTGGACTCAAACAATGATGGATCCGGACCAAACTTGGCACGAATATTCCATATGCCCAAATGTGAACACAGGTGGAGCATGGGGAAAATAGAATCTTGACATTTGGGAGTTGTAGTTGCTGGGATTTGTAGTTCACCTACAATCACAGAGCATTCTGAACCCCATCAACGATAGAATTATGCCAAACCTTGAGCGGCACTGCAGGGGCTCCAGGAGCTGCTGCTGCTCCAGGTAAGCGTGCACCCATCGCTTGTATCTCGTGGCCGCCTTGCTCTCCGCGGTGCCTCATGGACCAGGGAAGCTGGCATTGCCTGGCCACGCCCACCCAGTGCTCCCTCTTCTGGGATCTTCTGTTGCAGAGCAATGGCGTCCGCTCTGCTGTGCCCTCTGCTCTCCGTGGCACCTTGTGGCCACGCAACGCCGGCTTCACTGGCCCGGAGGCCTCACACGAGAGGCTTCTCCCTCCCACACGGGAGGGAAGGAAGGAAGAAGGAAAGGGAGGGAGGGGAAGGAAGAAGGAAGGGGAAGGGAGGGAAGGAAGGAAGGAAGGGGAAGGGAAGAGAAAGGGGGAAAGGGAAGGAAGGAGGGAGAAGCCTGGCCTGGCATGACCCCGCCCAAAACCGCTCCAAAGGGAGAGAGAGAAACACCGCTGGAGCAAGCGGCGAGGGGTTTTGTGCCAGGCCAGGCCAGGCCAGGCCAGGCCGCGCGGGCTGGATAAATGCCCTCGGCGGACCGCATGTGGCCCGTGGGTCATAGTTTGAGGACCCCTGGCCCAGGAATTATAGTCTAACCCCTGCCACTTTTCTGAAGATTGGTATGCACTGGTGAAGAAAATGCATTGTAGTGGTGCACAGGTGACACACAGATCACACTCATTACTGGGCAGCTCTAAATTTTCTTTTTAATAAGGCCTGTGTCTTGTCCTTGTGGACCTGGCTGTGGGGGTTTTGTGATGAGTACTGGCATTTTAAAATTTACCATTAAAAAACTGGATAGGCATGTGAAGAGATTTAATAATATGTGTGAGTCGTAGATGTTAATTTTTAGATATTCCAATTTAAAGTGAAAATGTATGTATAAAAGATCTTTCAAAATGCTGTATTTCTGATTCTAGTCAACACTTTTCATGAAATTTGAAAACAGTTATAGATTTCATATTGTAGTTTTGGTTTTTTATCTCGTGTAATTATCTTTAATAATTTTTTGAAATATTGTAATAAAGCCACAGGAAAGTAGTCATGTCACTGCTCTCTTACTCTTCCCCATTTCAGAGCTCTCTTTTACATCTGCCTTCTTGGTCCTCCCACTGGGGTATAAAAGGAAGGCATGAAACCAGTGGTGGGACATTCCAGTCACAGCTGTCTTGCCGTGGAATTGTCCTCTAACCTGAGTTGCTGTTCTGACACTTAAAGAACTGCTTGTTGCTGTTAGTGATTTCTTTCATCCACCTGACTACAGAAGATGCCTAAACATACTTGAGTTCATGGCAAAAAAAGAAAAAGGCAAATATTGAAGGCTAAGAAGGCAGCAAGTCAAGAACTGCGGCAGCTGGTACTGATGAAGACGCCAGAACATGCACACCTGGATTGCAGGTGAAAACTGAGGAAACCAGGGTGTCTACCACTGGTTCATCTAATCCAAGCCCTGTCAAAGAAACCATGGAATAGGAGAAAAGACAAGGAAAAAATGTTAGACCTTGGACTTTATATGAACATGATTGTTTCTGATGAACACATGAAAGCTCAAGTAGTGCAAAATCCATGAACTCCATTGCCAGAATATGTTTTTACCGTGAATAAGAAGAGGTATCTACTTTTTCAACCCAAATGGTTCAACTGATTTCCCTGGTTAGCCTGCTCATTTCATGTACAAGGTACACTCTGTAAATCTGTGTGGTTTTTGAGGGAGAACTTGCGGATAAAGGTCATCAGAAGCTTGGTGCATTGGTTGCTAAACCATTTGTGCAATGGAAAGATGCAATACAAATCTTCAATCAACACCAAAAAATAGAGTACCATCAGAACAATTTGTGCTTTGCTGAAAATTTCTTGCTTAATTCACAGTGGAAAACGTCATGATGTAACCTGTCATGATAAAGGAAACAAAGTAGAAGAAAACAGAAAGAAACTGCTGACAGTTGTGGAAACTATTGTCCTTTGTGTCCAACAAGAACTGGTTTTAAGGGGGAGCAATGATTCAGGGCATATTACCTCTGAAGAACCTTTGCACAATGATGGTAATTTCAGGGCCTTGTTGAGATCTTGTGTCAGATCAGGAGACACTTACTTGAAAAGTCATCTCAAAAGTGCAGCTATGAATGTCCAGTATACTAGTCCTCAAATGAACTAGTAGACATTTGTGGTGACAAGGTAGTCCAAAAATTGTTGAAAGATTCAGTGCTTCACAGTGTTTGTCTGATTTGACAGATGAAACTTTGAATGTGAGTACCTCAGAACAGTTATCGCTCTTGGTAAGGTACGTTGATGTTGAAGCTGTAGGAATAAAAGAAGAGCTTACAGACATTCTTTGTGGGGTTTTTTATACATTATAACTGTATTCTCAATTTGCTTCTGACACAATAAATAAATAAATAAATAAATACATGGGCTTTGTGAAGATAAGTGGTATGAGAGCTGCAGGACCTGAAGGCATTATTTTGAACACACCTGAACTTGCAATATTTGTGTGGACAGGGTTATGATGGAACTGCTAATACGAGTGGCCTTATTAGCAATGCACAGGCAATTATATCGCAGAAGTATCCAATAGTTGTCTACATCTACTGCAGTGCTCACTCACTAAATCTAGCCTCAGCCACGACTTGCAGCGAACTTCCACCTGTCAGAAACTGCCAAGGAACAATATCATTTGTGTGCAATTTCTTCAGAGTATCACCCATTATACTGGAACTATTGAAGAAGAATATAAAAGACTGTTTCCCTGAATCAAGAGTGAACAACCTGTTGCTTCTTTGTGAAACTTGTTGGGTTGAGCAACATGATGCAATTTTACACACGAGATCAATGGTGTAGTCTATGAGTGGAGAAATTTTGATTTCTCGTATCTGTTCAAGACAGACTTGTAATAGCAACATGCAGGCAGCTTCACCAACACCAATGGAATCTTATAGGCTAAATGTGTACATCCCATTTCTGGACTTTTTATGCAGTCAGTTTCAAGAAAGGTTTACAAGGCACAGGTAAGTTGTTCAGGAGCTGCAAATATTCCTTCCTATTATTTATGGCCATTTAAAATCAGACTTGAACAAGTGCACAGAACTTTATGATGAATGGCTTCAAGATACTGACACCTGTGGTGTAGAAAATGGAAAAAGGTTATACCTGCAAAAAAAACCCCCCATCAAATGCACTGGAAGCATATCTTGTCAGTGATAGACATTTTTTTTTCCGAATGTGAAGAAACTTCTTCAGATTTCTGTGTCATTGCCAGTGTCAATTTCATTTTCAACTCTAAATGTTTGAAAACATACATAAGAAACACAATGGGGCAAGAAAGACTAACTGGACTTGAACTCTTGAGTGTCCACCAAAGTTTATTGATGGAGCCTGATTTCTGTCAGAGTGAATTTACACAGTTTTCAAGTGTTTCCAATAGGTGTTGTGGTATTATTTTGTAACCACTAAATTACCAATGAAGTCATTTTCAGGGTTTTTAGATTTAAAACTTTGTAACTAAAATAGAAATTTAATTAAGTCTATATAAAAATATAGAATGAGTCATAGAATTTAAGTCATTTTGTGTTATGGACCTACTCTTCATGATTTAAGGGAAAAAATAAAAATGGTTTCAAACCTACCCTGCCCCCCCCCCCCATGTTGTTTTTTTTTTTTTGCTACTAGCCTATAATTGTCCACTTGGTTATCAATCTCTGCCATATATTGAATTATGAGGAGAAACAGTATGAATTGAGAAAAACATGAATACAGCCTATTGTGGCCATGACTGTGATGGTGAAAAACATGCTATTGTAATGGCTGACATGGTTTCTGGTTCCCAAAAGCTTCCCATTTTGGTTTGCAACCTCCAAAATTGCCCAGGCTGGCTAAGAGATTTTGCGGCTTGCAGTCCACAAAATAAGGTTGCCAAACTCTGCTGTGTGACACCAGAAATAAGGATAGCAGAGAGAAATTGTTTTGTCTGTATGTATCAAACCTTTAGGCCTTTCTCACCAGCCTTTCGTGTGCAGAAGATATATAGAGTAGCTTTCGTTCACGGAGCTGAAAAATAATGTAGCCACTGTACAAAATTCCCATAGAAGAGATGGAAAAGTTGTGGGCATCAACTTGCCAGCCTTTTATAGCTATAAAATTCCTATTTACAGAGATACAATAAAAGGGGAGCTATTTAGACAACAATACAGAGTGGATTTATGGGTTGCATGTTCAGTTTTGTAGAGACCTATACTTCCAGTATTTTGTTATTGCATTTAGAGTATTTTCAACAATTGTATTTGTCTGACAGTCATTAGCAAAATGTAGGTTTCCAAGGTTCTGTTGCCAAGCTAAGGAAATGGCAATTTATGTTCCAGTCATTGAATCAACTTAATTGCCGCCTCTATGAGAACAACGTGGAATGCTTGTACACAGCAAAGGTGTACATACTGTGGAGAGGGGGGGGGGGGGGGAGGAAACTGTTGGCAGTTTGGGGCAGATCCACCAATGGGATAAGGGACACAACCCAATCCTTCATGTTGGATTAGGTTCAATGAGCCTCTGTGCCCAATAAATGAGTTCCTTGCAGAAATGGGTCTAGAAGTGGATCCTGTGATTATGTGCATATGCTACCAAACCTTGAGAAAGGAGTTTCTTCTCTCCTTTTACCCTCTGTCACTTGTTAGAGCCTTTAGATGAGCTAGTGCTGGAAAGCAATTTTTGGGTTCACGCATGTGCTGTGCATGTCTGCTCCAACCAAACACACTTCATCCCACACCTACATTTTCACCTCACTCAGATACTTGGTGCTCAAGGAGATGGGGTTAATATTTGCGTCACTTAACTGGCCTGGGTATTTGTGGGGATTAATTATTGAATGACTGCAAAGTGCTTTTTTGAATGTAAGTGCAAAGCTTTATGATTATTTTATCATGCCCCACACTTGAGAGGCAAAGCAGGCTTTCCTCATGCAATTAAGGTGCATGGAGTTTTCAACTGGCAAAGCTTGTTGGCTGTATCTAGAGTAGAATGAAATCTTGATGTTAAAGGAAGCCCTAGCTCTTCTGTGTCTTGACTTCAGGCAGGGCACACAGAGACAGCCACTCCTCCTCTTTGCCATTGGTTTGGGCTCATCTGAACTGGGCTTCAAATGTAATGATATAGATTGTGTTGCTAGGTGTCCATGTTTGGGAACAATTTGATGGTTGCTAAGCCCGAGCAGGCATTGTGCCTTATTCTAGTAATGTTATGATTTCTTCTACATCATGCAAATGTAGGATGTTAATTCTGTTGACAAGAGGTCTAAAGACAGTAGGATTCTTTTTTAGAAGCACATATGTAATGATGTAAGAATCACCTTCCCTGACACCAAACAAAAGAGTAATAAGGAAAAAAAACATGAACTTAGAATGAAAAACTCTCAGGACATATTTGCCAAATAGGAAGAGGGTCGCTGCTACACATATGCTGGGCCAGATCTTTATTTCGTTATTTATTTTACCGAGAATAAAAGGGGACTACTTCTAAAAACTGGGATCATAAAGGGGGTGTAGAGAACAACTTATGGCACATTTACACTGACACTACTCTCTTCCAGTCCTTATGACAGCATTTCTCAACCTGGGGGTCATGAGGGGGGTGTCAGAGGGGTTGCCAAAGACCACCAGAAAACACATATTTCTGATGATCTTAGGAACACAGTGCTCTCCAGAGATAGGTGAACTACATATCCCCTAAATCACTGTCAATTACTCCCAATTCTCTCCAGTATTTTCTGTTGGTCATGGGGGTTCTGTGTGGGAAATGTGGCTCAATTCTATCATTGGTGGAGTTCAGAATGCTCTTTATAAATCCCAGCAACCACAACACCCAAATGCAAAGGTCTATTTTTCCCCAAACTTCACCAGTGTTCACATTTGGCCATATGGAGTATTTGTGCCAAGTTTGGTCCAGATCCATCATTGACTGAGTCCACAGTGCTCTCTGGATGTAGGTGAACTATAACTCCAAAACTCAAGGTCAGTGCCCACCAAATCCTTCCAGTATTTTCTGTCGGCCATGAGAATTCTGTGTGCCAAGTGTGGTTCAATTCCCTCATTGGTGGAGTTCAGAATGCTTTTTGATTGTGAGAGAAAGCCATAGGGAGGAGGGAGCAAGCTTGTTTTCTGCTTCCCTGGAGACTAGGACGCAGAACAATGGCTTCAAACTACAAGAGAGGAGATTCCATCTGAACATGACGAAGAACTTCCTGTGAGAGCCGTTCAGCAGTGGAACTCTCTGCCCCAGAACGTGGTGGAGGCTCCTTCTTTGGAAGCTTTTAAACAGAGGCTGAATGATTTGAATGCAATATTCCTGCTTCTTGGCAGGGGGTTGGACTGGATGGCCCATGAGGTCTCTTCCAACTCTTTGATTCTATGATTCTATGATTCTATGATTAACTATAAATCTCAGCAATTACAACTCCCAAATGACAAAATCAAAGCACCCACCCCACAACCCCACCAGTATTCAAATTGTGCCAAATTTGGTCCAGTGAACGAAAATACATCCTGCATATCAGATATTTACATTACAATTCGTAACAGTAGCAAAATTACAGTTATGAAGTAGCAACAAAAAATAATGTTATCGATGGGGGCTACCACAACATGAGGAACTATGTTAAGGGACTACGGCATTAGGAAGGTTGAGAAACACTGCTTTATGACAAGTATATTTGAAAATGTGTAGACAAAAACATTTCTAGTAGCCAGGAGTAAGATAGTGATTGCACCATGTTTCTTCTGTCAGGATATTGTACCATGCGTTTGTGGCGACTATGGCCAAAATGGCAGCAACCAGTGGGTATTCACCCCACCCCTCTGTACAGCATATCTCAGATGTTTGCTCCCAAGAGACATGATGTATGACCATTTGCCAGCTCCCTAACAGGTCCCTGGCAGTTTTATTTCTACAGCTTTTAGAAATGATGTGTTTCCATGTGTTTATAAAATGTGCTGCCAAAGCCATCCCTAATCTAGTAATCGTTTAAAATCTTGGCCTGGGGGAAAGGGCCGCCCTCAGCCGCTGCATTTTCTGTCTTATCTTTTTCTTCATCCTCTTTGGGCCACAGAGGATCAGTATCTATGTATCTTGTAATGACATCTTTTCTTTCCCTTGTATGAAAGCAAAAGTATTGCCTGTGAACTTTTCCCCACAGAGGGTGAGAGACAGATGTACAAACAACATAGGCAGTCCATGGAGAGATACCCATATGTTACGCTATCTCCACTAATATACTTATTCCATGGATACTGAACTCACACAGTTATTAAAAGCTCAACAGTTTTCTGAGCCTTCTGTTCCCAGACTTTGCCATTTGCCACAATTGTTGTCTAAAACAGCAGAATTTATTTAGCTCCCTTCCTCCTCTGATACCTTTGTGCCCTGCATTTTATACCAGCAGGATTTATATATCTAAATGTTATGTTGCGTGTTGTTGTATTTTTCCCTGTGAATCTGAAATATTCTCAACCGTAAATGGAATACTGGGTGTGGCATATTTTGTCTTGAAGAGCTGAGAGACTTTTTCTTGGGCAGGTTGCATTTTTAAGGTGTTCTGCTTTTAATACCAGACTCTAACATTAGCATAAATGTTTCTGAGAAACTTGGTCTGTATTACTTTGGTGTTTTAGTGCATATGGATGCTTATTTTGTTTATAAGATTTATATCCTACTTTTTACCAAAAGCAGACTGAATCCAGCTCAGAATTATACACTGAATTTTACAATAAAATGCCATATTAAATGTTAATTAATCACAAAATAAATGTAACAGAAAAATAATAATGAAAGAACCCCAGATACCAATAAAAAGATGAGATGCTGACATAGATTTGGGCGCCTAAATAGTAGAAAAGAAGAAACCAAGCTAACACACCTAGAGAGGAAGTTTTGTGTGCCACCATTGAGAAAGCACTTCCTCAAGTTTGGTACCAGTTTGCCTTAGAAAGAAAAAAATGACTTTCATTATATCAGACTTCTCTATCATATTTTTCATTTTTCAACCCCAAAAGGAAAGAATACCCCTAGGGAAAGAATTTAACAAATTTATACAAAGTCAGTCAGGGCTTTATACAGGTCAGAAATCTGTATACCAGGTATTGTGCAGAAGAAGTATGCAAGGCTTCGGAAATATATTCAGGAATAGTTGTGTTGGCCATACAACCTCTGCTTACATTTGAGATCTCTCCATCCAACTGGACACAACATTAGATACAAAATGTAGGTCTGTGACTCTAACACTCACTTTTCTTTTATTCTCCTATATAATTTTTCACATCTTTTGCCTGACGAGGAAGCCAGTAAAACTTTGAAAGCTTGCATGGTGTTATGTGCACTTTGATTGGTCAATCAAGTATCACTGTTTTGTGGATTCTGTTTTGTTGTGCAAGGTTTAGATAAATATATAATGATCTAAGCATTTACTGTTGCCACCCCCCAGCTTCTAGGAACTGAAATTTCTGCAAATGTAATGTTTCATAATGTTTCATATGCTTAGCTACTCCAGACTAGCTGAGCTGTATATGAATTAATTGACCTCACATCATTGAAGTCTGAGTCAATTAAATAAAAGATTAGCCTCCTGTATCTATACTCTGTCCCAGACTATTTGTAAGTATTCAAGGACACTAGAGGACTTGAGGTTTTTATATTCTTTCTCATAGACATATTATTTCAATTCGCAGGATTGTGTTTTGAGCACACAAAAAAATCATCTCAAGTGTAAAATTTCATCTTGCTTATCCCACTGCTTGCTTGTTCATTTACGCTGGCAGGTTGGTTGGGTTGCTTATGCTTAAAACACGATTCTGCTTCTTTTCAGGCTCTGCTTTGCATTTGCATTTGCAAGGTCTGCGTATTCACATCCATTTATTCTTCTGCTTTGCATCTAGAATCTATGTGTACTTTGCTTCTTTTCAGCAAGCTAGCGTCATTGAATTTTTCCTTGCTTGTACTCTTTTGGATAGATTGAAATCTGATGGTAGAGACAGATTTGATATTCATTTCATGAAGTAACAGCCACCATCCTGTTCAAAGCTTCATGTTGCCGCTAAAGGCAAAAACAGCAGAATTTCACACAAAAAATTGAAAAATTCATACCTGAATTGTCTTTTTTTTAATTGGAAGAATTCAGTGTATTTCAACCACTTCTTTTCTTCAGTGGACACTCAAATCTCCATAGTAAATTGAAATGTTCACTGCAATATGTATGCTTCCTCACAGGTTTTTACAGTTTAATAGACCTGCCTCATTCATAGGAATATTTAGGGGTCCAGATATCTTTCTGTTGATGTGTAACCTTCTTGTTCTTTCCAATCATTTCCTCTGCCTGTTTCATCACTAGAGAAAATCAGTGAAGGTGAGAAAGATGGACTAGATCACAGTTCACTTATCGTGGTAGCAGTATCCTCTACCCATGTCTGGAAGCCTTTTCTAACTCCAGGTTTGTGCCACCCTGTGAACTTCAAACGAAGAAAATGTATTCTATAAAACAAATGGGGCCATGATAATTGGGTATATATGTGTGTACGCATTCAAGTCACCTGTCAACTTATGGTGACTCCATGAATTTCATAGGGTTTTCTTAGGCGAAGAATACTAAGAAATGGTTTTACCAATACTTTCCTTTCACATAAAGCATAGCCTGGTCATCTGTTGGGGGTACTTTGATAGTGCTTTTCGTGCATGGCAGGGTGTTGGACTTGATGGCCTGTGTGGTCTCTTCTAACTCTATGATTCTACTTAGCTTTAAATATCAGACATTGTCTGGTGCCTTATGGTATTTAAGCCAGAAAGCTCTGATTTTATGCACTCACTAACCTGGAATTCTGTCATATCTTTGCTGTAAATAGACAAACTGAGCTTTAAAACTTGAAGGAAATTTGCCCTCAGAATAGACTAAGGAATCTATAAGTATCATATCTAAATTTGCCCAATTAGTTTGACATCTAATGTCAGACTATTATTTGCTAGTATGCCTTTTATTTTAGTTCTCATTTATTTATAATATTTTTTATTTTTTCCAAATGAGTAAGTTCCTTGTTTTTAAGGTATTTCCTACCACAAATTGAAAGCATTAATCAGTTTCTACTGTTTTATTTTCAGCTACTTGATTGTAGCCTTTATTAAGAATGTAAGAGAAGAGCTTCCTTAGTTTTGAAAAAAGCTTGAAAAAGTTACTTAACTACAACCCACACAATCCTCTATGCAGCCTATTTGCTGGCTGTTCTGGATTCTGGGAGTTGCTGCCTAAAAGTTTTTCTTCTGAGATCATCTTCGGCATGATCTGAATGGATATTGTAATAGGCATGATCTGAATATATATTGTTACATAAAGCTGCCTGAGTTCACTCAGTACTACTTACATAGGAAACCACCTGAAAACAATACACCCCATTACCTTGAATCCATAATACAGTAAAAAGTGGAATGTAAATATTATAAAGGCATAAAATCCCATCTGTTATTGGAAGCGAAGCAGATTCAGTCCTGGTTAACCAATGAATATCAGGTGCGAGATATCATATTTCAGAAGTAGGAGGCAGGCAAGTTACTTCTGAGCATTTCTTACCTCAGACTACCCTGTAAAATTACTGACATTGCTGTAAGTCAACAGTGGACTTGAAGAACACTTAACATGACCTTGCCTCGTTTTATCAAAAGTCGAGAGAAACCCAGATTCTGCCCTAGAATTTGGGGTTTCCCCTGACTTTGGGCTTGTGGTGACAGTTAGACTTGTTTCAAAGCAAAAATAGATGCAACTATGCCCAATGCCACTCCACTTTCCCAAGGCTTGAGTGGCCCAGGACCATGGGATAGCAGTCCTCTCTTTCCTCCACTCCCCTCCCACCGATGTTGTAGTGGTCTCTAACTACAACGTGGGTCCTAACTATTCTCTGACACTTGCCCTAACATTAGCCATGGTGATAGGGAGGACTCCTCCCACCCTCGCTGTGGTCAGAGACCATCATGACATGAGGGGATGAGAGGGGACATTTCAGGTGACTGTCCAGCCATGTCAAATCAAATTCAGTGTTGCTGGACACTGGGGTCTCACTCCCTCTTTTGTGATGGCTGATGGAATCTCATCATGGGCTCTTCTCAGGGCTGATCTGGTATCCAGCATGCTGGATCCCTTGCCCCTGGCAGTCTCCTGACTGGTAATTGTGGCTTATAATATGACTTGCTGCCGAACAAGGAAAATGTTGTCTGGCAGTCTAGGCATGCATAACCTCATTTAATGTTGTTGAAGAGGAACAGTTTGTGTTTAGCAAAACTGTACCTTGCTGAGGATGCCAAAGGAGGCAGGTAGCTCATGTCTTTTGCTTCAGGTAGAGAGCAAATGTACCATTGGACAGGTGCAAGGAGACTTAATATTTAGGCTGTGTTTTATGCTTGTATAATTCCCACATGTCTCATATATTTCACAGAGGTCTACTTCACACTCTTTCAACCTGCAGTTCATATAGTTTTGTTTTGATACAACACTTGGAATACTGCTCTCTCAGTGTCAAAACATCAGCTTCAATAACAACATATCTGCACAGCTGTTCTCTATGCTTCTTTTTAAAATTCAATTAATGATGGAGCACTTTTCTCACAGCACTGCATGGCTGGTTTGCTCTAAACAGTGCCCTGTTGTCCAGAGCAGTGTCTTCTTCTTGGGGCAGGAATGGAGAGGTGCTGCTAGCTTTGTGCCTGCAGTCTCATGTATTAAGAGGGGCATTTCCACATTCAGCTATACACAAGCAGAGCTGAGAATGAGGGAGAGGCAGGTGGTGTCCTAAACACAGCTGAAGCCTTTGATGTGGAAATATCTTGCTGTTGTTTCCTTTCATGCCAGTCAGAGTTTCAGTCTCCTCACTTAAATGGTTCATCTTTGGGTGGCTGTTTGGGAATCCGTACAGCTGAAGCCGAGAATGGAGAAGACAAATGACAAGAGTCCTGGGTAATCGCAGAGAAAAACAGGCATTCAGCAGCAAGCGTTCTCATCAGGCTGACTAGCATTTTTACATCCTTGTAATAAATATATTTTCTGAAGTTACTAAATCTAATAAGGGAGGGGGCGGGGTACAGTGAATGAAATTATTTGGTTAAATGTTGTCTTTTTAAACTGGAGAGGCCTATGCCTATCACACCACACACTCTAATAACTGCTTTGTAGTGTGGGAGATTTCATCTGTCGTCCTGTCTTTCCTGCCTTGAACCTCCAAGCATTGTTGTTACTATAGCTCCTATCATATCCATCAATTGATCATTTAGTCCAGTGGTTCTCAACCTGTGGGTCCCCAGGTGTTTTGACCTACATCTCCCCGAAATCCCAGCCAGTTTACCAACTGTTAGGATTTCTCGGAGTTGAAGGTCAAAACATCTGGGGACCCACAGGTTGAGAACCACTGCTATAGTCAGTGATATTGGGATTTGTAATTCAGCAACTTTTGGGTTTTTCAGGTTGAGAAAAGGCTTCCATGGCACCCCCTCCCCCCAAAAAAACTTTAAAAATCCCTCACATATAAATAAAAAAATAAAAAAGAGGAATGATAAAACCAGTAAGAATTGATATTCACATAGTGGAAGTAATGCCAGTGTGAAGAATCTTTGGGCCTTAGGCAATGCCTTTGGCAGTGGCCAGGACCAAAAGAGAATAACCCTCACACTGTAAGCATTTTCATGCTCTATTGAAATAGTTAGCCAGGGGTTTATAGGTACCCACTCCACAGCTAATGCCATCCCAGCACACATTTTGGGGGCAGAGGTCATGGCAAAAGCAGGAATCACTTTGCTAAGGTTCACCTGTTTCTATGTTAGAAAAAGACAGACTAGGAACCTTACAGGGTTTGCTATAGCCCACTCTCTACTGCTGCAGTAATTTGTGATAAGTACGGCACTTACTGTTTTGCAACAGATTTGTTTTAAAGTTGTGGCTACAGCAATGACACCTCTTGCTTAATTAAGAAACAAAAGAATGAAACACATGAGAAACCTGTGTGTTCTTGCAATGACAGCACAGAATATACTATAAAAATAATTCATTACAAATACTGTTACATCCAAACTCCTTCCATCCAAATAGATATTAAATTACTATTCCAGCTACAGACTTTGTCAAAATCAAACTCTTCCCACCTTACCTTTCAAAAGTAAGCAAAGTCAGCCCTATGCATTCACTATGGTTAGAGGCAAAAGATCAGCATGAAAGTGGAAAAACCATGAATTAAAAAAAAACCCCTTTTTTACACGAAAGAACACCTCTCTAGAAATCTCCAGGTCCTCCAGTATGGCTGTATGGTCAACTTCTACCACAGATTGACCATAGAACCATGTTAGAGATCACAGATTCTTAGATAATTTTAATAAAATCTGCCAATAATAAAATCTGCCAAAATAAAATCCACTCATGTTAAAAGAGATTGTAATTACTTTTAGTTACTTAAAAACCGATTTGAGTGCTCCTATCTACCTCTTGGTTACTTTTACATGGAACAGTACTGCAACCATGTCACATTCATCCTCCCTCATTTGGTGAGCCGACCCCATGTAAATAACTATTACAGTTGTAGGAATTAGGTGGTATGGGAGTCATGTGGCCCTTCTGATGTTACATGACTGCAACTCTAAGTATTCTTCATCATTACACGTGTTCACTAAGGGTTCTCAGAATTGTCATACAAAATAGTGAGGCCTGCATAATTTCGGTCCCTAAATTACGAGTCCTTTACCAGCAACTAGTTATTTATGAGCAGTTTCTCCCAAGCTCATTGTCATCCTTTCCCCTTAACAAGATGCTGAAGAGCCAAACAATAGAATAGCTTATTTGTCATTGAGGTATTGTACAATGAAATTACATGCCTTCCCCCCCACACACCACAAAACAACATGCCCCTCCCACCACACTCCAACCACCACCGCACAGCCCCCAATACCACATCAGTGCAAAACCACAGAGTTCAACATAGCCACAGCTCTAGGTTAGAAACTATCCTTTAGTCTGTTTGTCCATGTCTTTGTCGGTCTGTACTATCTGCCAAATGACAATAATTCCAAAAAAGGAATATGCCGGGTGAAATGGATTGCCAAGAATGCGATAGCTTTTTATCCCCCAATTGGCCCAAATGGTAAATAGAAAAAGGGCAAGAGCCCAGTCATAGTAGAAGAACAAGCATTTTTTCCTGTACAGCAGTTTTGCATTTCCGATGAATCTGTGTGTCCATTAAAACAAAAACAAACAAAGAGCAATGCATAAAAAGCTGCCTGACAAGAGGCAGTGTAAGTACTTTGCTCTGTAGTAACTCTGCAAACTTAATGGCTGATAACCACATGAAGATAACATTTACCAAAATCATATCTTTATTTCCTGAGTTCATATAGTATAATGGCCTGAACTGTCTATCTCGAATTAAGCCCTATTGGCATCCTCTTTAGCAAGCATTTGTTTTATTTGATATATGCTATGCCCCTCACAATTGCTTAAATTACAATAAAACTAATTGAAACAAAAGCAGATAAAACAAGAACATTAAAGTACCACAATATAAAATGGCTATACAATTATATAGCTAACATTAAAATAACCAACAAGTAGCATAAAATGTAGAGAGGACTGGCAAATATATATATTTTAATATCCTTTGCTTGATACTGAAATGAATTAAATGGTATTAAGTTTTTCTGGGGAGATCTTTCCATAATTGGGGATATCACTGCTGAGTAGGATCTTTGCCCAATGGCTCACCTCTCATAGCTCAAGGGATCCTCCCTTCTGTGTGCTTGAACTGTGAGGTTGGACTAGACATCTTCAATGCTTCCCTTTTGGTATGTTTCTCCCTTTGACTTTTTCCCATTGGAGTCTTGGGTGACATGCCATTTTGCCATACAGTAAGACAGTGGTTGTCAACCTGGGCTCCCCAGATGTTTTTGGCCTTCAACTCCCAGAAATCCAAACAGCTGGTAAACTGGCTGGGATTTCTGGGAGTTGTCGGCCAGAAACACCTGGGGACCCCAGGTTGAGAACCGCTGCAGTAAGAGATGTTTGGATGTCATCCACCTTGATCAGAAATTCTGGGAAAGGGTGCCTTTTCCTCAGAGGCTACAATCTCACAAACGTCATGCTGCCTAGACAAATCTCTTCCTTATCAAAATTGCAAGTTTGGGTAGAGCTTTCTTTCAGCTGGCTTGTTTCCATCTCCGCATGTTCCATACCTGTTTTATGATGCTGATAAGATCAGAAACATCATTTTGCCATCAAATGTGGCAGTTGGATGGATCACTTTGGATGCTGATCTTTACAGAGACTTGGGTACTGAAAGTGCAATTTTATCAAAGGACGAATCATTAGATCATATGCAGCAGCATGCCATTTGTCTAAGAAGAAGATATCTTGAGGAACGTTTCGATTGCATTTATTGGAACTACACTGTGAAACACACAGGTTTGCAATTTTATAATACAGGGTTAGTCAAAATGGATAGGCCAATAAGCCATTCAATTGAATGGCTTATTGGCCTATGCATTTTGACTAACCCTGTATAAACGCCTGTTGTTCAGCATCTCCCTGTGCTCTCATGGAAGATAAGCATGATTAGCTGAAGGTTTTCCGTATTTCATTTGTCCTTATTCAGACAGTGCAAGCAAGCCACGAGAGTGAATAGATAAGTGCAGAAATACATTGAGAACATAGAAAGCATTCAGTTAAGGAACCATGTTTGGCTTTTAATAGCAAAGTAATATATAGAAAGTGGGTTCTATAAATACCTATAGGGAAAAGGAGCAGTTTCATTAATGAGGAGTGAATGTAGGGACAGGAGGAGAGGAAAGGAAGGGATAAGATTAAAGTGAAAATTTCACTTACAGTCCAGATGCCTACAAATGTGAATCACCATATCTTAGGTCATTTTCGCTGCTTTTCCATGTGATTGATGCCCCTGATGGTAGGGTGATAACTAAGGATCTGCTTCCTCTTCTTTTAAGGGCTGGATGCAAGTTTTATGGGTTTCTTGAATATTGGTTTTGACAGGAGGAGAGGGAGGAGGAAGATACATATTAACCTCTAAGTATAGAAAGAGATGCAAGGTGCAGAAGCAATAGATATCTTTGCCTATTAGTGCCCATAATTTTGTGACCCCAGATTGTAGAATGACCTACTGGAAGAGATTCATCAGCTGGATTTCCTGCCTGAGTTCAGTTCAATCGTAAAGGCCAGTCTCTTCCAGAAAGCCTATCCAGATGGTTTTTAAGTTATGAATTTTAAAGTATTAATTTTTAGAAAAATATGTATTCATTCTATGTGCTCTTTTAACATCATTATTTTTTAAACTGGCATTACATGTTCATTCTCCTGTTATATTTCAGTCTGTTGTTGTCCCCCAACTAGATCCATAGGAAAAAGTAGGGAAGACATTATTGTTTTCTCTGCACATGGATGATAAAACTATACTTGCCTCCTGCATCCTTGGAAGTCTGGGATGTGAGCTTTGTTTTGTCGTATGCCATTTATGATGGGACAAGTGAGGATTTGTGTCTCTCTTCTCACAACAGCAGGCATGTCTTAAAACCTCGTCACCAGGCAACATCTTTTCTCCATGTCTTATCTAGATCTTTGTGTTTTGACCTGCTCACGGTGGTCTGTTATTAATTTATACCTGGTTCTATTGTGCAAATAGTTGTTTTACTGCTTTATGTTTTTAAATTATTTCTGTTGTTCTTATTTTGGAGCTGCTTTGCTTATGAGCAGAAAAGTGGTCCAAAACACATTTCAGACAATGTTTTACCCCTGGGAGTCACAAAATCCAGAAGGCTCTCTAGCCCTGTTCATATCAAGCTATGCCACAACACACACACACACACCATGTTGCCTTCATTACAGATGGAAGGTGAGTTCTAAACCTCTGCACCTAGACCATTGGAAGAATGGAAATTGTCTGACTCTTTTATTCTCGTAATAGTAATAGTGGAGTGAAAGGTGTTGGACCCTTCACCTTCAGTCCTTGGCAATTTTTTTCCATGTCAGGAGTGACTTGAGAAACTGCAAATTTCTTCTGGTGTGAAAGAATTGACCGTCTGCATGGAAGCTGCCCAGGGGACACCCAGATGATTGATATTTTGCCATCCTTGTGGAAAGCTTGTCTCATGTCCTCGCATGGGGAGCTGAAGCTGACAGAGGGAGGTCATCCACGCTCTCCCTGGATTTGAACCTAAGACTTGTCCGTCTTCAGTCCTGCTGACACAAGGGTTTAACCCATTGCACCACCGGGGGCTCCTCTCCTTGATAATGGTAATGAATCATAAACCAGCATAGGAAGAAAAGATTTAAATGAGTGAGTGTGAGAGAGAGACAGAGACAAAGAATAGGGTGAATGTTGTCTAGGGTTGTGTGAATGGATCTGAGCTTGACTCTCTTCACTTTGTGGCCTCTTGAATATGGAAGTCCAGACTTCAAGTTTCCATTACATCAGTGTTACCTATTTCATTTTCATGTTTCATTTTTTAAATGGAAAAACAACCAAGAAATCTGAGGAGGAACCAAACCTATTTCCATAGATTCTGGGTTTTCTAAAGCCCTGCATGCCATATGCCAGCAAATATGGAAAACACAAGAATGGCCATCAGACTGGAAAAAATCAACTTATATCCCCATACCAAAAAAGGGAAATGCTAAAGACTGCTTAAACTTTCGTCCAGTGGCCCTTATTTCTCATGCCAGTAAGGTAATGCTCAAGATCCTGCAAGGAAGACTCCAGCAATACATGGAAAGAGTTACCAGATGTACAAGCTGGGTTTAGAAAAGGCAGAGGAACGAGAGACCAAATTGCCAATATCTGCTGGATAATGGAGAAAGGCAGGGAGTTTCAGAAAAACATCTATTTCTGTTTCATTGCCTATGCTAAAGCCTTTGACTGTGTGGATCATAATAAATTGTGGCAAGTTCTTGGTGGTATGGGCATACCAAATCACCTTGTCTTTCTCCTGAGGAATCTGTATAAGGACCAAGTAGCAATAGTAAGAACTGAACACGGAACAACAGACTGGTTCAAGATTGGGAAAGGCATATGGCAAGGTTGTATACTCTCACCCAACTTGTATTCAGCTTGTATGTAGAACATATCATGCGATGTGCAGGGCTTGATGAATGCAAGGCTGGAGTGAAAATTGCTGGAAGAAACATTAACAACCTTAGATATGCAGATGACATCACTTTGATGGCCAAAAGCGAGGAGGAGCTGAAGAACCTTCTAATCCAGGTGAAAGAAGAAAGCGCAAAAGCTGGGTTGCAGCTAAACATCGAAAAAACCAAGATTATGGTAACAAGAATGATTGACAACTGGGAAATAGAGGGAGAAAATGTGGAGGTCGTGACAGACTTTGTATTTCTAGGTGCAAAGATTACTGCAGACGCAGACTGCAGCCAGGAAATCAGGAAACGCTTACTTCTTGGGAGGAGAGCAATGTTCAATCTTGATAAAATAGTGAAGAGTAGAAACATCACACTGGCAACGAAGATCCACATAGTTAAAGCAATGATATTCCCCATAGTCACCTATGGATGTGAGAGCTGGACCATAGGGAAGACTGAGCGAAGGAAGATAGATACTTTTGAGCTGTGGTGCTGTAGAAAAGTTCTGAGAGTGCCTTGGACTGCAAGAAGATCCAACCAGTCCATACTGCAGGAAATAAAGCCTGACTGCTCACTGGAGGGAAGGATATTAGAGGCAAAGATGAAGTACTTTGGCCACATCATGAGAAGAAAGGAAAGCTTATAGAAGATCTGGGGAAAATGGAAAGAAAAAGGAAGAGGGGCCGACCAAGGGCAAGATGGATGGATGACATCCTTGAAATGACTGGATTGACCTTGAAGGAGCTCTGGCGTGGGCTGGTCCATGAGGTCACGAAGAGTTGGAAACGACTGAACGAATGTACAACAACAAAGCCCTGACTGAGAACAGATCTTTGACCCAGTTATGAACCACCCCCTCCCCAATTTGGCCTCCTTTCATAGTGGGGATAATTCATTTCCATGTGCAATGTAGGATATACTGTAACTGGAGACAGCTGAGATGGAGAAAAGCCCTGGTTCCTGTCCTAGATACAGATGAGTCTTATGGCTCCTGTTGCCACAATATATGGAAGAGTGCTGCCTCATATCTTTGACTCCTGTTCCCCTCTAATTTTGACACAGACTCCCCTACTTAGAATCTGCTTCCATTTTATCCTTCCGACTTATTTATACCTACATTGGGGTGTTTGGTTGTGCAGCCTCCTTTGCTCCATGTTGCTGAGTAAAACAAAAAATCCACTGCACTGAGAGAGGATGTGCCCCTTGTGCAATGTTTGATTATTTCATTATATTTTTGTAGAACTGGAAGCTAAGTTCCCAGGGAATGAGGACATTTCTACATTTATTCAAGGACATCCGTTCTCAATTAAATCCTGGCGTGGGACTAAACAAAGGGGCTGCTGAGTTTAAAAAAGGATTTTTATTTCTATTTTCTTTTTTAAAGCCTTTCTTAAAAAGCTGCCAGAAAAGGCTCTGTCTGAGTGAAAGTAATGCCCTTTTCCTCTTTATCCATTGAGGAGGAGGAGGAAGCTTCTACTAAAGTCTGATAGGTTCTGATTCTGATTAAATTCTTATAATTCTGTCTAGATTCACATGAAGACAGAATGTTCTAAAACACCAGGCTGCCATGGGTGGAGTCAGTCCACCAATTCAGGGGAATTGGAATGGATTAGTGCCTCAGCAATCTCTGGAAAATCTTTCTTGTATATTTGGAGAGCCCACTGGAGCAGTTTTACACGTGAAGTATTATGGTGGGGAGAAAGGAAATTGAAATTGTCATTGTATAAGAAGAACACCCAATTAGTACAACACAAGGAATCACTCATTGTTTCTATGATAATCTGCTTCAGTGTGTGTTCTATAGATGTTAGAAATCTCCTGGTTTCCATTGTCACATTTGCATTCACTATACAAATGCTGGTTTCATTTTAGTTTTTTTACTAATTCAGATTGGAAAGAATTAGCATGGTCTGCCTGCAGTTTTAATGGGCTTTTTGGATGGTTGATGGGAAAGAATGTACTAATTTCATATATGGTAGTATTGAAGTAAGTATCCATATTGAATTGTGATATCATGTTGAAAACGTCTTTGCATCTACAGTAGAGTCTCTCTTATCCAACCTTCAGTCATCCAACGTTCTGTATAATCCAACACAGTCTGCCTCCCGCCCAGATCCACAGCTGTTTCAATACATTGCGATGTTTTGGTGCTAAATTTGTAAATACAGTAATTACTACATAACATTACCGTGTATTGAACTGCTTTTTCTGTCAATTTGTTGTAGGACATGATGTTTTGGTGCTTAATTTGTAAAATCATAACATAATCAGATGTTTAACAACTTTTTTCCTTAATCCCTCATTATCCAATATTTTAGCTTATCAAATGTTCTGCTGGCCCATTTATGATGGATAAGTGAGACTCTACAGTATTTGGGCATTGTGTCAATATAGCATTAAGCAGGAATGGTATTTCACAGAGAACAAGAAGTTGCTTATCATGTAGAATTTGGGCCTGTTGCTTCACTGCCATGGCGGCATCCTTTGGAATCCTGGTGTGTGTAGTTTGGTCAGTCCTTCAGGTCCTTTTGGTTGAGAATTCTAAATGTTATTTATCTAAATAACATTATGTTTCTAATTTAGTAAGGGATAATATTTAGTTACTTTAAAAGGGTCTCATAAAGAGTTGAGGAAATCCACATTGTGGTTCAAATGCTGTACTTCCTGAAGGTAAAACAGAAGCGAGTTAGTGCCCTTCTACACTGCAGAAAATGCACAGGAAACCGGAATTTAAACCTCCAGTTCCCTGAGCATTTGCTGCCCACACAGGGGGCCAAAATTTTGCCTTTTTGGCAAGAGGGTGGTGTCATTCCCAACCATGCCAATTTGCAATAGATACGGGGTGGGGGGTGGGGGTGGCCACTAGTCCCCCGCCCTTCCTCGCCTCCTATTCCCCTTTGAAAGTGTAAAAACAACTCCTTGCCAAGCCTGGAGGCTTTTCCTTGCTCCATACATCCTTTGGAGCAGTGGTTCTCAACCTGGGAGTCCCCAGGTGTTTTGGCCTACAGGTTATATCCATAAGGTGTATATGAAACATCAGTGAATGTTTTGCTTATATTTTAGTCCCATTTCCAAGATATTACATTATGTACAAATATACAAACTCGTGTATTCCAAAATCCCACAAAGAATCTGAAATCTGAAACACTTCTGAAGATCCCAAGCATTTTGGATGAAGGGACACTTTCAAAATGTAATTAATAGAGTAACTAACTTTGAGGAACTAAAATTATACTATGATTCACTATATTTAAAACGTAATTCCCAATTTCTGGAACTTGTCAGTGTAAGTACCATCAAGGGAGAAAGACTGGCATTTTACTTTGCAAAACAGAAGAGGCTCAAATGGCTGAAGGTTGTAGCAAGAGACTTGACAACAGCCTGTACATATACATTTCCTGTATGGGAGAAATTGCAACCTGACGGCTTACTTTCATCAGAGAAGAGTGCCAAGGAACAGTTTAGCAATCCCTGTCACCAGGGTGGCAGTCTTAGACCCCTGCAGTTATTACTTGCTAAAATGCAAAGAGATGACTAATCTTCAATGTCTCAAATAGTTAGACTCTTTCATTGCTGTTTGTTAGGGTTTCCCCCCTGTGGCTATTATATTTCTGTCATAGCTGGGAGCAATGTAATCCCTTTTCTCCTTCCCTACTTCCCCTATCAATATATTTGCACAATTCCACACAGGGCTGACCTACTTGTCAGACAGACTGAAGACACTGCCTCAGGCAGTGGAAAGAGGGAGCAGGACCCCTGCTCTGATGACTGCGCTCCTGCCTTAACCACAGTCCCCATAGCACTTTTAGATGGGTTGCTGTGTTTTCATGTATAGCTAATCTCTTTTCTGGTTGTTCCCTTGCTGCTACTGCTTTTATTCCACCTGCCAATTTGCAAGTCACGGCCTGCCACCAAGCTGTGCCACTTCTCTCCTCCTCCTCTTCATCTGCCACTGCTTCAAATAGCTGCCACCCACTTGAGAGGGAATGCACTACCTCTCTCAGTCAGATGCCTCTGACCTACTGAAACACCCTATAACCCAATTTCTCCTGCCATGGCCACAGTGTGTTATAGAGAGATCCTGAAGGGTTGGCAGTTCTTCTGCCCTATAGATGCTGGAGTCCAGAGTGGGAACTCAGTAGGTGGGAATGGCAATCACGTTGAGCAGTGCTAGAGCACCAAGAAAGGAAAGGAGTCTCCTCCCCACATAATCTTCTATAGTGGCACTTTCTCAGTCTTTTCTAGAGCATTTGAGTCAACAAGTGACTGGCTGCCTGGGAAGAAGAAAGTTTGCCGTCCAACCATTTACCAATGAGACACTGCACTTACATGCTGAACACATAGAGACGTGGCACCTGCTGGCAAGGGAAGGGCAAATGAATATATCTCAGTTTGTGAGTGCTGGCAGGACTGTGTAGAGTATAATGGAAAAAGAAGTAGGCAAGAGCAATGATGTCTGCAAAGCGTAGCCTCCAACAAGAAAAGTATATGACATTTAAAATGGGAAAAGTTCATACGCAGTCAATGCACAAATGCAGCTTGTTTGAAATTTAATATGCAAAGTGTGACTATATAACTCTTGCTGCAATGAGTTCAAAATCCATATATCATATATTTTAATTCCTGATGGGTCTTTAACCCATTTGCTTTTTAAAACCTGTATTTCTAATCTAAAAAGTACTGTATTTCAAATTTTCATCTGGACAGTGTTTTTCCATCCCCTATGTGTTTTTCTCCTTAATCTCTGTCCCACACAACCACACTTCTCCCCCTCTTTTCTGTGTTACTGTTAAAATGATGCAGAACAATACAAACTTTCATCATCAAATCAATGAGATGCCTATTTTAAACATTACACAACTGTCTGAAATGTAATCTTTGAAACCTTATGGTCCTGATTCATGTCATAATCTTTGTTCACACTGAGTTATCTTCTGTTTTCCTCATCCTTTGTACAGTAGAAAGTTTTCAAAATATATCTTTATTCTAGAAATTATTATTGTGAAGAACAAAATAAGAAAACATTTTTTGTTGTGGAACTAAAGCATGTAAAGTAGAAAAACAGATTCCATAGGTTAATTCTACTGAGACTATTTGAGGAGAAGTAGTCTAGTATTAAGGAATCTCATGATTGCTTAAAACGGTCTTGTTTGTTCATTTTTTGTTCTATAAGGAATAGTATTTGGCACAAGGTACTTCTCTCAATTCCTACAATTACTGCATACCATGTCAAAAATACACATGCATTTTAATGCACTCCTATTATTTCGAGCCACCAGAAGTTATGTTCACCCCAGAAAGTAAGGGTATGGAGATGTGACTAGTCATGCCCTCCTCCCCTTCCCTCATTACATTACATTTACAAAACTTATTTAAATGCATTTAATTGAGGTATACAGGCCACCCTCTTGTTACTGAAAAACCATTAAAATGCATAGGGCCTTTTCACACTACACAATGATAGCACTTTTATTCCATGTTCACTGCTATGGTTGTATCCAGTGGAAACCTAGAGTTTGTTCAGAGGTACCATAGTGGCTCCCTGGCTGAGAATTCTAAAAGTCCCTCTCCAAAATTGCCAATTCCAGCTATTTTGCACTGAAAACAATACATAAATTAATATTTCTATATCAAAATATTATTTCCTGCATAGAAAATGCTGTTTTGTGCACAGAAAATGTTGCTTTTAATATAAATCAACAGTGTGAAAATTTTTCATAGAATAAGCTCCAACCAAAATAGGTTTTGAAAACTGTGGGGTTTCTGAGAATCTTCTTGCAGTTGGAAGAAAATTGCTAAAATTACTCATTGTTGTTTAAAAAAGAAAATTAACAACAAATTATTTTCCCACTGTTCTTGGCAGTTCTCTAGACCTGTGGTTCTCAATTTGTACTCCCATCCCCACTCCAGATATTTGAAACTTCAAATGTTAGAATAGCAGATCTTTAGGTGTGCTGGTTCGGGCTTTTGGGAGTTGAAGCCCCAAAGCATCCATAAGACGGAAGATTGAGAACCAATGTTTTAGGCTACATTTCAGAATACCAAGATCACTAGGAAACCCCACTATTCCAGAACATCGCAAGAGTCCGAGTCATAGCAGGTTGCATTGCAATGACAAAATGTCTTTAACCTGTTTCTACTAGTACCACTTCTTATCTATATAAATAAAAATATAACTCAAAAACCACTGGATGAATTGACACCAAATTTGGACACAATACACCTATCAGCCCAACAAGTGACCATCATGCATAAAAACACTGAAAAACACAGCGGAAGAGACTTTAAAAACCCAAAAAACAAAAATTACATTACAACGCATGCGCAAAACCACACATATATACGCAAACACACATATGCACATATACACAAATATATTCACACACATATACACACATAAAACACATATACATAGATTGGGCCACAGCAATGCATGGCAGGGGACGGCTAGTCTACTATAAATGTTTTGCTATTTTTATCTTCTCTTTTCCTTTACGTGGCTTCTTCTTAATTCCATTCTCTGGCTAGATCACACCTATTCTCCAGGGTCATCCCTGTTCTTTTTATTTTCTGGTGAAACCCTATGGTGTTTTATGAGGATAACAGTCTATGGGTGAACATTCAGCTTTTAGTGAGATGAGGAAGGAGAAGTGAAGAACCTGACTCTGCAGTTTTAGGAGAAGAAAAATACACAAGGATATTTATTCTGGGGCAGTGAGCTTGGAAGTGAATAGATAGAAGTGATAGTTTTTCTGTGTCTCTGAAAAGAGAGTGAATGGTTTGCAAAAGTGCAGAGCCAACTACTTGGGGACTGTCCTGCACACTTTGTTCTTTGAAGTTATGCTGTGCCCTTTTTTAGCTCCCATGATAGGTGAGGGGCATCCAGTTTCTGCTAAAAAGCAGAGAGCTTGACTTTGGCACCTTTTCCTCATCCTTCCGAAAGTAGCATCTGCCCTCCCCTTGAATCCTCCCTCCCCTTTTCCCCAGGCCCAAATGCACTTGGGCTCCTCTGGAATTGATGATCTCGTTAAAGTGTCAAGCCAGCCCAGGGATGGTTCCGTTGCGAATGAGGATTTATGGCAGAATCTGCTTTGGTGAAGGTTTTATCGTTGGCTTTAAATGGAGCTGGGTAAGTCCTCCAGGGTTTGGCTGTACCAGCTGCCTTGTTCTTTTAAAGCAGCCAATCAGGAAAGTATGGAAAGGAATTTGGAGGGAGTCAGGACATTATCCAAGAGACAGGGGAAAATGACGGTGATTAATTAAGGCTTTTATTCCATGACCCTGTGGAAGAAATAGACTTCTTCACTATAGGTGATGCACGCAGAGATCTGTCTCCATAGCAGCATAATCCTTTATTGTGGAGACTGTGGTTTTGAAATAATCCCTGCTGCCTTTTCCTATTCGTGAACATCAGAAACTCCAGGACAATCACAGTCTTTCAAGCACTTCAGGTGACTTGCCTTGTAATGCACATTATGCCTCGCGTTGCCTGTGCTGCCTGGGGCTTCTGGGAGCTGTAGTTGGAAACATCCAACTACATGGTTCAACTCCATGGAAAAACTGTGCCTTCCTCCATGGAAGTCTCCCCTATTTCTTTTCTAAGGACCTCATCACACTAGAGAATTAATCCACTTTAAATCCAGTCGCTGCCTCCTGCAGAATTCTGGGGTTTGTAGTTTAGGGAGGAACATTTAACAGCCCACTAAACTACAAACCCCAGAATTCTGCAGGAAAAGAAACTGGATTTAAAACGGATTCATTCTCAAGTGCGACAAAGAGTTAAAAGGACTGATCCTAAGAGAGAATGGGGATGTTTTTCTCTTTTCTCTTGTGGTTTTAAATGCCTGTGTTTTGGCATATTGCTTTCCCAGTTGTAGAGACTTCTGTATTTGAACAATCTATACTTGGTATGCCTATCCTTAACCCAGATTCACAAACAAATTGCGCTTTCTAGGGAGGAGTATAGCCTGTGAGGCATGTACAGTGCCTGCTTATATAAGGTTTCTCTGTACTTATGAACATCTGTTTTACTTTCCTTCATGCTGTCATGAAGGTGTCCAAAGTGAAAGCAAATAAGCAAAGTTGAAACCAAGGTAGTCAAAATAGATAGCTGCTCTGTCCTCTGGTTTTTGCTGAGTGAGAAGATAGATGTAATTCAGAAAGGATTAAATATTACACTTAATAAGATTTTGTCTAATCTCAGTCTAGCTAGCTCTGCAGCATATCTCCTTTCAAGCATGCAGAACTCATATGCAGTCCTGGGTTTCCTAGTTGTGCCTTGGTGGCATTTATTGTGAATATTATCCATTTCTAATGCAGCTGTAGGTGAGCCAGAGACACAAAGTGGGCTTCCTATACTCTCTCTTCATTTTTTTTTATCTCCATACTTCACTGGAAAAAAAAAGGAACTGCTTCTCTTTGCGGTAAGATCACACATAACTGTGGTAGGAATCTTTCCCTGACTTTGGCCTGCTCTCACTAAGATCTAAGACATTCCTGCTGATCCTTTGTCATTCTGTCATTCTGATACTGGGTTCATTTTCTGAATTACACAGCTGTGTGCTTCCCCCCCCTCCCCCAACCTTCCCATTGAGATGTGCTGCTTCTGAAATTCAATCCATAGTTCTCCCGAATACATGAGAAAAGACTGTAGTTATGGCTTTGTGCTATAGAGTCCTGGGCAAATTGGGGCCATTTTAGCACTGATTCTATCTGTGAGCAAGGACTTCTCTGGCTAATTCTTTTAATCAACCACCTATAAATCAGAACAATGCAGCTGTTGATAGGAAATTGAAAATACTGGTAACTTGTGGTCTGTTCAACATGAGCATATGCATCCAATGTTATAGATCTCAGTCACAGAAAAGAGAGAGGGAACTGTATAGATCAGTGGTTCTCAACCTGTGGGTCTCCAGATGTTTTGGCCTTCAACTCCCAGAAATCCTAACAGCTGGCAAACTGGCTGGGATTTCTGGGAATTGTAGGGCAAAACACCTGGGGACTCACAGGTTGAGAACCACTGGTACAGATGGAATTTGTCTGGGTTTGATTTTCCAGGTATCCTCTCTACTTTCCTCCTGCTTTTAGAGTAGGCCCTCCATACAATGTAATATGACCCCAGTTGTGTCCATGCATATCTACAGCTAGTATATGCTAGTAAATATCAGCATAAGACAGATACTTGACACGATTCAACTATTCACATGGTTTTTCTCAATAAATTGTGAACTGAAAATATTATATAACATTTGCAAAAAGATAATTAACCGTATTGTTGAAGGTTTTCATGGCTGGAATCACTGGATTGTTGTAGGTTTTTTGTGCTATATGGCCATGTTCTATTAACATAACCTCTTTGTGCCGTTATGCCCAGACGCTTTAAAATAAAACTTTGATGTGCTGCTATCTAGGACTGGGCGAACTGCTGGGGTCTTTCTTTAGAAGATTGAGCTTTCTTGAATAACTGAGTCCACTTCAAGTTTGAAACATCAAACAGGGTATTTATTCACGAAGTCCTGGTAGACTTGGCTCAGCTTATCAATATTACAAAACAAACAGTCAATTGGGGTTCAATAGTTGAGGCAATCTTTCTCCAAAAAGGGTATAACTTTCTCCAAAAAGAGTATCTCTATAACTATCTAGATAATCCTCTATAACTATCTAGTTATCTTTTAATTTATCTATCTCTAACTAAATAACTCAATCAAACTCAATTGTTTTCTATCTATGGCTCAATTGTTTTTACAATGGTATGTTCGGAGGTACCTGTCTGCCAACAGCACATCATGGATTCTTCCTTAAGACTGAAGGGGCAGGGAGACCTCCAAAATGGATGCTTCTACCCTGGAAGCAGGGGCGGGCCCAAAGAGCTACTTTTTGGCCAATCATTGCAGAGAGCCTGCAAGCTGGCTTTCCTGCATCTGGCTGCTAACTTTTAGGCCTTGCAAAGGCTGCAGCAGCCTAGGAGAAACACAAGGAACATTCTTGATAGAGGTTATGAGGATGCCTGCCATAAATGCAGGTGAAATGCCAGGAGAGAATGCTTCTAGAACATGGCCATATAGCTTGAAAAACCTACAACAGTACAGATAATTAACTTTTTCAAAATGTTTACAGAAAAGTTTTCTTATCCAGACTTTAATCAGAAATTCCTGCTTTTGGGACATGCTTTATACCCATTTCTAACCATATATGTCATAATGTCCTCCATTCTATTTACCTTTTTAAGTCATGCATACCAGTTCCATTTCTCCTCTTCCCTCTCCTCACTTTGAAGAAACGATAGAAAGGATTCTTTCCTGTGTCTTAGACAGTTTACAGACTGCTTGCTAAGCCATTATTAATTTGATGTGTAATTCTATAATGTAATTTTACACTTTTAAACACAAACAATTTGGCTAATCAACCTTGAATCTGAAGTTGCTATTAAGCTGTACGTTTAAGGAGCCAACCGGTGAAACCTGACGTAGGATTAATTTCAAAGTGTATGGCATAATAATTGTAAGCATTCAGTGTTTTGCAGGTGTATCAATAGACCCAGAAAGGGGAGGTAAATGACTTAGCAAGTGGGTTGCTGTCAGAAAAGTTGTCACCAGAACCAGATCTTTTATATTTAAATGGCTATGTTCCATTGCTGTTACACGGTTACATCGATACATTTGTTAGTGCGCTTATGTTTGCAAGTTTTGCTGAGGCGTAGGATAATGGGGGAGCAACTGCCAACAGAGGTATGGCTTTTTTATAGGGTGACCTCTAGCTGATAAGCTGGGCTTACTAAAACTTTCCCTGAATTTGTTTAAAGAATTGATTCTCTCTCTCCTTTCCTATCTCATCCCCTCTGGCATCAAAGCCTAAGCCTGACTTTCTCTTTGAAAACAACATTGCTCTTAAATTTTCTGTCCCCTTAATAGATTTTTATATAATCGCTACAGTGCACTTTTAAAGAGCGATAGATCACGTTCATTGCCTTTCCCTGTGATTAATTTCCAATAATAGATCTAGGTAATGCCAAGGCGAGGAGAAGAGAGGAGAGGGGAGAAAAGGCACACTATCCACCCATTAGCCACTGTGTGCAGAGAGTATAAATGAATTAGATTTAATTTTTGTTTAATTGTTTGAGTAGCTCAGAATTGAAGATTGTGTGATAATTTATTTTGCAGCTTATTTGGGCAATGAGACAGGAGAAGAGGCAGAACCTCTCTAATCATATGAGAGGTTACTCTGAGTCATGCTTTATGTGAGTGCGTGTGTTTGCGTATGCAATTTCTTCTTCGTGGTCTTTGTGAATACACACAGATGGGCCTAACTACACCTGAGCAGGTCCTAATGGAACGTTTCTCCAAGTTCTAGCTTCAAATTTTGGCAGTAAACCCCACCCACTCCTCTCCGGAGCATACAAGGCACTTTGGTCGGTGATCACTGGACTCTGTAAAACGGCCATCTGGTCTGCACCACTAACTTTTGTCATCCACTATAGATTAGACTCTAGGGCATCCTGGGAAACTGCCTTTGGCTGCTCCATATTGATGGCGTGTATGACTTAAGGAACAATCCATTTTTCCTCTTGATACCATTAAAGACTAGAGACAGTTGCTCATGCTATAAATAAATGCTTTTATTGTAAAATATATATAATAAAACATATAATGTTGTTATCTGTACTATGCCAATCCTGTTGAAATGATGAGGTTTTTATACAGTCATATGTCTTGGCCAGATCCACCAATCATCCCGGGCTTGGTCTCGAAGTCCTCAAAACCTTAAATAGCCCCATGCACTTCTTTGTTGCTCTTACTTGTAAAACAAAACCAGGAAATGCTTAACTACTGTGACTCTGCTGTCAAAATTATGTGCTATTGTTAATGAGCACACAGCCCAGCCATTCCTTGGGTACCTTGGTACCTCCTCTTTGTTATTTGCACCAGGTGTTAGCCTCTGCATGGACACCTCCTGGGTCAAGAAATGAGCAGCTACAAAAGGCCAAAACAGTGCTGCATGTAAGCAAGTCATGGTGGACATATTATGCAAAATGGGGTAAAAACAAACAAATTAGCTATAGCTCATGATAGTGCCTTGGGGTGAATCTACATTGTAGAATGAATGAAGTTTGCACCATTTGGCTCAATGCTGTGGAATCGTGGGAGCTTTAGTGTGGTGAGGTGCTAATAACCATTCTGTGGGTGCACTGTAGATGCACTCTCAGCATCTCCTGAAAAATGAATGTTCACTTCTTTTAACATTTCTCAAGCCTCAACATTTTCCGATGGGCTTCTTCAGACTGAAAACCATGCATGTATATAGAATACTGTCCATCAGCTAGGGGTCATAATAACCTAAGATTGTAGCACCCTGTGCTTTCTAGCCATGGCTGGAGGGACACCTGCAGGTCATTGGGCATGACAGGGATGTGTACGGTGGATATATCATAGGTGATTACACGTGGCCAAGTATTATTGTCTTCCAAGGGTAGAGTCTTGGCAGTGGGTCCGAAGTGACTGTAGAGACCTATTCCGGATCTGCATGGTCTTAAGCGGTGAGGACATAGATTTCCAGATGGAAGGTGATCACGGCAAGAATTTACTTATTGTACAAATTGGCATGTTTCTCCTCTTCACACGCTGTTCGTGCCTCTTCAAAATCCATAGCACTGTTGGTAACAGCTGGCCTTTAGTTACAACACAGTTAGGTGGCTGCCTAGGTAGAGGAAATGGTTAACATTTTAAAGTGTTGCACCATTAATCTTTATTGCTGGCATGGCAGCTGGTAGATATCTTTCATTTTCTCACTGTTCAGTTATATTCAGAAGCTTTTCATGTGCTTCTGCAATGGAATTTAAAGTGGCTTGTAGGTCTTTCTCTGAATGAGCACAGACTACATTGTCATCAACATATTGGAGTTCTATAAAGAAGTTCTTGTGAACTTATTTTGGCTTTCAGCCTGCTGGGGTTAAAGAGCTTGCTATTTGTCTGATAGGTGTTTCCCACACCAGTGGAAAGCTTCCCATCAACAAGGTGTAAAATCATAGCTATGAAGATGGGAAATAAAGTTGGGGCAATAACACATCCCTGTTTGACACCTGATCCCATCTTAAATGGGTCACTTTGGGAGCCATTGCTGTCCAAGACTGTTGATGTCATATCATCATGGAGGAGCCACAGGGCATCTGATTTTCAAGAGGATGGTCCAGACAGCATTATGATTCATGGTGTCTAAAGTCTTTGAAAGGTTGATGAATGCCATGTACAGTATAAAGATTGATTTTGTCCCCTGCATTTTTCTTGGAGCTGTCGAGCAATGAAAATCATACCCACTGTTCCTTTGGATGGGTGGAAACCATTCTGGGATTCAGAGAAGATGTCTTCTGAAATAGGTAGAAGGTAGTTTGTGAGGATTCTTGTGAGGATTTTTCTGACAAAGGCTAAAAGGGAGATACCTCAGTAGTTTCCACAGTTTGTTCTTTCTCCTTTTTTGGAAAGGGTGATGATGTCTGCTGCGATCTTCTCGGTCACCCACACTTTTTCAATGAGCTTGTGGAGTTGTTGTGTCAGCTCTTTAAAGATTTCAACAGGGATCAATTTGGTCTGTTGGCTTTGTAATTTTCCATTGGTTGATTGCTTTTCTGACTTCCTCCAAGCTAGGCAGTGCTGCAAGCTCATCCGTGGTTTGTTGTTGAGGGATTTGCAAGATAACCTCTTTGGCCTAGTTGGAACTGCATTTAAGGAGGTCGTGGTAGTTCTCTTTCCAGTGTAGTGCAATTGATTTTTTGTCCTTTAGAAGTTTTGTTCCATCTGATGAACATAGAGTGTGTATGCCATTGTTTGTTGGGCTAAAAAATCCCCATGTGTTGTGGAAATCTGTAAAGTCTTGAACCTTTTTTGTCCACCATATGTTCATGAGGTTCTTTTGTACTAGCATGGATCTTTTCCTTAGCACAGTTGATGTCTTAGCCATATTTGAAAAGCTTTTCTTTTATTATAAATCAAATGTTGGATCTTATTATCATTTTCATCAAACTAGTCTTGATGTTTTTAGCTTAATATCAAAAGATTTGTTCACAGGCTTTAATGACAGAAGTCTTCAGTTTATTTCAGTGTTCCTCAACCATTTCAGGGTATTCTATGGGTAGGTAATTCTTAAGTGTTATTTGGGAAATTTTAGAGGGCCCTTAAAGTGTTTGGGTGGTCTTAAAGGGTTTGGGTGTTCATTCACCACCTATGGCTTCCATCACTAGTCCTCGTGAATCTTATATATATTTAAACTCACCTGACTAGTATCCTACTCCTGACCAAATGCCTTATCTTTCTTACTTGGAGTCTTCATTTGGGAACAATTTTGATGGCCATTGTGGATCGAGTGACTCATTGGTCTGCCCAGCAGTCACCAGTGCTTGTCATGGCTCTTGTGAGAAGAACATTGCAGTAGTCTCTGGCATTATAAAGTCTAAGAGGTGCCAGTGCTTTGATCAGGGTGTTTCCATTATATCTTAAACTTCTTTTCTAATGGAAGAATGTATAGGTGATGACAAGGTTATGTTCCACACATTTGTTCAGGAGTAGGATGCCAGTCGGCTGGGTTTTAATAGATATAAGATTTACAAGGACTAGTGATGGAAGTCATAGGTGGTGCATTCAGGGATGTGGAGATGGAGGAAATGGGTGTGGTAAGATGCTCTAAATGTATAATTTTTGTTAGTTATTTTATTAGTTGTTCTCTAGTTTTTTGTGTGCTACTTGTATACAATAAAAAAATTAGAGGAGTAGAATGCCAATCAGGTTGATGTTTCCAAACTCTTCTTTCCCTATAGTTCCTGGCAACAGGTCAAAATCTTGCCCAATGCTTACATTAAAATCAGATGCATAGATGGAGTTTGTATATATATGAGGTGTCTTGTGGGATGTAGAGTGTAATGCCAAACAACTGGTGGCAGGGGAAGTGATGACAGTGGCAGCCCGAAATCCATTGATGGGCCACAAGCAGCCCATGGGCTATAGGTTGTGTAGGTCTGTTATAGATTGGGATGCATACATGTACTGGCCACCTCCTTAAAAACCTGCAGAAACTCCCTCCTTTGCCCAGTGAAGTATCTGAATGACATCACATGTATTCATTATATATAAGTCACCTTATTCTTCATGGTCATGATGGTGTTGACATTGTTAGTTGTTGTGTTGGTGGTGGTGTTACAAAAAGTGTTTTCGTGTTGTTATTTTCCATCAGGCCAAATGTTGCACATGTCAATCCTATGAATAAGAGATGTCTGAGATCTCTGGTCATTAACCGCCCTACTCAGGCCATGTACATTCAAGGCTGTGAATACTTGATTGAATCAATTAATCTGTGGTACAGCCTTCCTACTGTCATCCACTTTAGAAGCATTATTGTCATTCAGTGATTCATGCCCAAAGTACAGCAGTGTCAGTTTAGTCACCTTGACTTCTAGAGAGAATTCAGCCTTGTTTTACTCTAATATCTTTTCATTTGTCTTTGTTGTTGTTGTTGTTGTTGTTCTGATTATTTCTTGAATGAGAGACTGCCAACAAATATCAGGTGCTGCAGGCTATGTGTCAGAGGAAGAAACTGGAAGAAAACTATCTCTGAATATTTCTTGTAAAAAACCCCTATGAACTTCTACAGGTGACAGGAAGGCACACACTCTCTTAATCTAAAAATATGGAGTCAGGAAGCTCAGAAGAGTTAACTATAAACAGTGTTGTGGTAAGTCTTCCATTGGTCAGTTCAGCATGGAGCCCAGTCAATTGCTGGGGGTATGTCTTTCCCACCTCTGGATTATTTTGAATACATTCTGTATTAACCATGACTAGGAATCCTGCCATATATATCAGGGCGACAAACTAATTTTACTAACCTTATGTGAAGACGATATCTCTACTGCAAAGCAGTCCAAGTTGCATTTTTGTATAATGTAACATTGTAGTTGAACTATATTTACCCTATATCAGCTACTGTTCCCATACTCAGCATAAGTTGAGCTATGCCACTTCTCAGAATCATAGATGGTTTGTTTTTCATTCTTCTATTACCTATTAAACATGTTTCAATGTGCAAACAATATTGGAGCAGTGAAGATCGGGGTGAGGGAGGAGAGTAATCTTTACAAACCAAGCAAGGTAGGACTCAAAGATACTTGTACTTTGTTATGGGCGACAGTCATGCTGATTAGATACATGGAATTTCTGATCACACTCATGCTTAGTTACTTATGTAGGAGGTTAAAGCAGAAAATTTAATTGTGCTTTGTATAGAGTGATACTGCAGGAATATTGCACCAGCATATGGTTCTCTGATGAGGCAGACCAGATGTGTATTACTGATAATTCTCATTGGCATTGGTGCAGCAAGAGAAGAGATGAGGGCTAAAGCAATGCTGAGCTTTTATTATAATACTCAATTTCATAATCATCATCATAAAAATTACCTAGGTTCTAGTGCATGCATTACCCCACACCATTTCATTTCAGGCCTTTCTTTACCAGTTGAACCATTTTGTTTTTGTTTTTGTTTTTTTCAAATAAGGACTTAACTCTCTGTGTATCCACCCAAAGGTAGAGGGAGAACCCAATGAATCCCCATCCCTCCATTTTCTACCAGATTATCCATTATTTTAGGGTCAAACCATAGTGCCAGGCCACTATTTAGAATGCCTAGTGGTGCTAGGGTGAGGTCGATGGCTAGGAGACAGGGAAGACTGGCCTGCATGTGCATGACATGCTGATCCTGTGCACTTTGTACTTGGGAGAAACTTCTGTCACTTTTAGTAAGAAAAAGCAGCATTCCCCTCTTGATTCTTCATGTTATAAACCCTTTCTGTGAGCATTTGTGTTAGGGATGAATCTTTGGGGCAGGGATAGGAGCAGGCAGTTTGACCCTAAAATTGAAAAGTAACTATTGAGTAAGAAAACCCATAGTGTATTAGTTCAAACTGTTGGAGACCAGGGTTCAAATCCCCACTTGACCATGGAAACTCACTGGGTGACCTTAGTCGTCACATTCTCTCAGTCCCAGGGGAAGGTAAAAGTAAGGCCCCTTCTACACTGCCTTATATCCCAGGAGCTGATCCCAGATTATCTGCTTATCTCAGATTATCTAGCAGTGGATACTCATATAATCCAGTTCAAAGAAGGTAACCTGGGATATAGGACAGTGTAGAAGTGGCCTTGGTCTCCTCTAAATAAATCGGTTGGAGAAATCCTGTAGATCAGAAATTACTTGAAGGCACACAGCAATAGCAGGAAATTCTATTAAATTCATGAACCCACTGTAAGGTGCCAGGTAACACACACACATACAGACACAAACTGCAGGACCTTCTCCCTAGAATATATTTACAAGTGATATGTAGAATCGACACATTATTTTATTACTGAACACTGCATGAGTAAAGAGAGGTGTGGATAAGAGGACAAAAGAGTTACTAGAAACTCCAAAAAGAATGGACCAGGATGTAGGCTTTGCTTTAGTTTCAAAATACAGCCTTTCTGCAGTTGGCAGCATGCAGTCACTTTCTCCTGCTGGCTAACACTATGAAACATTTTCCAGTGTTATACTCTCTGCCAAAAGTCTTACTGCTCCTTCGCAACTCCACTCACTGCTCTGTCACCTTCCTCCCGTCTTCTGTAAATCATTCATTTGCATTGTGTAGCTTTAGGATCTGATTTACAGCTTGCTCCTCTTGGGCAAAGCTTCATGGGCATGTTAAATGGCATCTGATCTTTTTTAAAAATTCTGGATGTCCTCTTCATTTCTGCCCAAACCAGCTGTTTCATTGCTCATTCCTCAAGTCCTTTCAAAGTGGCATAGCCCATTCACTCCCCAATCCATCAGTCTGCACCTTCCTCCTCAATGAGTTTTTAAATGGATTTTAGCATTGGTTCTCCTTTTTTCTTGTGAAGGCTATAAATCTGCAGCTCAACCTTTCTTGTCTCAGGGGACTTGCTAGTATTTAAGTAATCTGACCCTTGATTTGAGGAAATCTCCTTGTTTTGTTCACCTCAGCAAGGACAAGAAAACCTCCATAAGTTTTCTGTTTGTTGTTAACTGCAATCAAGTCAACTGCTGCATATGGAGACCCTATGGATGAGAGACTACCAAGTCACCCTGTCAACAACAGCACTTGCTGATTCAGGACCATGGCTTTATGGACTGAATCCATCCATTTGAAATGTAGTCTTCTTCTTTTCCTACTGTCTTCTACATTACCATATATTATTATTTTTCTAGTGAGTCACATCTTCTCTTGAGATTGGTCCTAAGTACAACAATCTTAGTTGGAGAATCTTGGTTATGGGGGAGATCAGACTTGGTTTGCTGTTTGACCCATTTATTGGTCTTTTTAGCAGTCTATAGTATCCATACGAGGGGTGTTCATTAAAAAAATTCCCTGACCCACTTCTGTTTATTACAGGACACTGAAACTGCACATGTGTAATAATATAAGTCTCTATAGGTTACCTGCCAATTGATGGTTTTACAGGTGCTGAAGTAGTGTGAGGTTGGATAATGGACCCAGTGGAATACAGAGCAGTCATTAAGTTCCTTTACTTGAAAAGTTGCACACCAAAGGAGACATTCAATGAGATAAAAAGGTTTATGTTGATGATGGCCCATCATATGATGTAGTCAAGAACTGGCATCATCAATTCAAATGTGATCAGACTTCAGTGCAAACAGCTCCAATTCCAGGGTGACCTCACTTTGCTATTGAATAATAATAATGATGATGATGATGATAATATTAAACTTTATGTGTATTCTGCCCTATCTCCCTGAGGGGACTCAGGGTGGTTTCTAACATAACAATGGCAAGCATTTAATGTCTACATAAAACACATTAGAATAACATAAAATCCCAGAAAAAATCCCCACATATAAAAGTAACATTAAAACCTAACATCAGTACATTAAACCTGACATCAATAAATTAAACTATACATAGTAGACAAAATTCTAAAATAACATAAAATCTAAAGAAAATATCCACATTAGTATACAACAGCCAGCAAGGGTTCACAAAATGGTGTGGGTTGGTTATGTAGTCAGATGAGGTTGTTGGGCTGGTGTGGACCCTGGTTGAGAAATACAAATAGTTCCTGGCCTGGCAGTGATCTCTGAACCATCCAATCCTCCTCCTCTCCATATGCTAATAAACTGAAGTAGATCTTCAGCTGTTTTTGAAATAGAGGAAGGAGGGGGCCAGCTTTATTTTTTTAGGGAGGGGGTTCCAGAGGTGGGGGGCAACTGTGGAGAAGGCCTTCTCTCTCATTCCCACCGACCGCAGGATGAACACATCATCCATCAAGTGGAGGTCACTATTTTGGAAAATTGCTGCATATCCTTTTGCCACCTGGCCCAAAATGTCAAGACTAGTGTGGGGTCCATGGAAAAAATCATCCCATGACCATCTTCACATGCATAAGGTATCCGCTCACTGGGTCCCCTGGCTGCTCACACCTTTCCAGAAGCAGAAATGTGTTGAATGCTCTCAAACTCTATTGACGATGTGCCATGGAAACCAGGAGGACTTTTCAATAGACTGATCACATAAGGTGAAAGTTGGGTCCATCAATATGTTCCTGAAACTAAAGTCCAGCCAATGCAATGGAAGCATCATGACTCACTGTCTCCAAAGAAGGCATGTGCTCAGCTCTCGGCAGGCAAGTTCATGCTCACAGTATTTTGGGACCAGCACGGAGAAGTATTGATGGATTTCCTAGCAAAACATACCATGATCACTGGGGCATACTATCGTTCACTGCTGTGGAAATTGCGTAAGGCCATCAAAACCAAGAGACATGGCATGCCCATCAAAGGTGTCCGCCTTCTGCAAGACAATGCACTAGTTCACAACTCACATATTGCCCAAATGGAAGCATGCTCCTGTGGCTTTGAAATTCTACCATGTCTCCATTATTCACCTGACCTCGCACCATCGGACTTCCACCTCTTTCCAACAATGAAGTTATTTTTGAAGGGCAAGCATTTTTCAGATGATGAGATTTCCAAAGTCACAATGTGGCTTTTGGAGCAGCCTGTCAACTTCTACAAGCAAGGTGTTTACAGTTGCTTAAAAAATGGGGGAAATGTATGTCCCTAGCCGGCACCTATGTAGAGAAGGACTAATAACTGTGCTAAGTTTCATTGCTCTCAGTACACAGAAAGTGAGTCAGGGGAATTATGCATCCTGTGTTGAACTTTCCAGCACCTTATCAGTCTTTACTATTCTGCTAAAATCACATTGAGGTAGGGGGTAGTAAGAAGTCTGGATAGATCATTGCAAATCTCTGTGAAGTTCCCCATCTGTTTCTGTTGGAAATATAGTTTTCATTGGTTTTGGCATCTGTGCTATTTTTCATTTTGACTAACAACACCGAGGACCCCTGGGAGCCATGCTTTGCCCTCTCTGCCTTAAACTGAGCCCCCAGATGCAATAAAGAGGATCACCCAGTTCTCATTACTGATGAGTAATAATACCAGTCTCCATTTGTTTTCACTCTGTATCATCTTGTAATCTAGAACATAATGCTTGAATACGAGTTATGATGTGAACTATCATGATTGGCAGCCAAAACTGAAATAAATATTCCTGATGTCCGTTAATAATAGCCATGAATCAATTTTTCCCCTTTGTATTAAGCTAACCCCTATTCAAAGTCATTTTAAGATGCTAGTAATTGTTTAAATCCTGTGGCAATGAGTTTCATAGTGAATTTATGTGTTGTTTGATGTGAACATCTCTATAGAGTCATTACAATATGACCTCATTAATTCAAGATAGAGCACAAACAGTGTAACTATTTATTCTTAATCAGCTTAATCATACTTTTTTGTTTACTCTTCATGATGCACAGACCAGCATTGGTACATTCAAATGTTTGCAGACTTCCAGTGTTTACATGCAACACTGACTATCTTGAAATTTCTGACTTATCTTATTAAACACCGGGAATCGCTTTTATTCAAACTTCTGTAGTTAATAGTGCTACAGACACTTCTCTGAGTGTGTTGTGACCTCCAAAAGGTGCAGTATGACAAAATGCAAACTCCTGTGCCTGGTTGTTATGCTGGAGTCAACAGTTCAAGCTAAACCAGCAAAATGAACTTGCTGGAAATGTGGCTTGCTCCTGGAGAGGTTAAGAAGCTTAACTCTCCAGAGTGAGTGTAGCGGGGATAGGGATAGGGGCTGATTCTATACCGCCTTCATCCTCTGCTCCTTGGTTTTAGTCATTATCCTCCCCTCTCCCTATCTGCTTGTCCATTTGTGTTTGCCTGTAGAATGCAAAGACAATAATATCAGTTGTCTAAACTACTTTATTGGTTTGCGGCAGGGAAGACTGCAGTGATAGAAGCATTTGTGCCTGTAAGGTTAGCAAGAAGTGCACAGATTGCCTGCAGCAGGAAAGAGTATCATTTCTGCTTGTACATCTTGAAATCTTGGTGGTCAGCAGTGCCTGGGAAGAAAGTAATACACAAAAGGGTCTCGCTGGCTCCCTGGTATGTAAGGTCGAAGATAATTTAATACACGTTCCCCAGTGGAGACTAGGTCTGCCTTTAAATAATTAAAAAAAACAGACCCTGCTGGAAAAAGGGGACAGAGCATGAGTTGGCTTCAGTAGCCAGATCTAAGCACAGGGACAATCCCTCAGAGAGCACTGGAGGTCAGGGGGCCACCCCGAGTCAGAATTAAGAATTCCCCTCATTTCCCAGTGCTTGACACCGATGGGGCTTCTGCAGGGCTGATCAAAGAGTAGCTGTCACTTCCCTCTTTAAAATATGACTGGTGAGTGGCAGATGGCGAGGAGAAGAGTTTAAGATCTAATAATAAAAGGAGGAGTGGGAAGGGGCTAATGAATACATCTCTGCATTTCTGAGATGTCACCTTGAGAGACAGGTGGATATGCATGTGTGTGTGCTGGAGACTGAGGGCTCTGTGTGTGTGTACATGCAGGGGAAGAAGAGAATGTATGAGCAAGCTAGCTTTCTGATGTCTGAATATGGAATAAAGTGGGGGATCAGATTGGCTCAATCTCTTGGGAGTAGCAGCACATTGTTACTTAATACCAGCAATCCTTCAGCTCTGCTGCAGCTCCAGAGAGCATGTGCCAAAGAAATAGACAAGAAATATTTTGCTGTATGGGATTGGTCTTCCACAAGGAAGGGCTTGTTTGTTTAGAAATATATTTGAAGTCCATATTCTAGATTATTGTTCAACTTCACAGTGTTAGGCTGGGAATAAGACTCTTTCCTGTTCCAATTTTAATTTTAAAAAATTCCTCCAGATTGCACCCATCTTCCTATGTCTGCTTGCTAGCCGTGCATCCGTTCATTTCCTCATGCATACGTTCTGGATGGAACTATTTTCTCAAGAACTACTTAATCCTTTGAAATAACCAAGGGTAATAAAGGTCTACCTTTTCAAGATTGGCTTGGGTTTCTTTTCCAGTTTCGATTGAATTTATGTATGTTTGTGTTAGATGTTTAGTGATTGAGAGCCAGAGATGATATGGCACTATTTATGCAATTAGCAATTAATTAAGATAAATATTAATACAACTATTAATACAACATCTATTAATACTATTAATACAACATCTGGGTCTGGAGACTCTGGGAAGGTACAGGAAATTTAATCCTTCCCCCCCCCCCCTTCTATGCTGTGAATCTGAATCAGGCTCTGGTACTCTGCTAGTTACTTCGAAGCAATTGAGGTTTTCAATGGATGCATGTTTGTTTGTTTGTTTGTTTGTTTGTTTATCATAGTTGTATCCCGCCTTTCTCAACTCTGAAGGGGACTCAAGCCATTGAATTCTGGTTTAGCTTGATTTAGGTTATTCTGAGGGGACAGTGCTGATTAACTTCCTGTACCGGATGATCTATTTCCTTATAGCAGTTTCAGCCAAAGCTGGGAATAGGCACTCCACAAAGAGACCAAAAATGGATCTGTTATTGTTCCCGTCCTGTATATTCTCTCCCAGGCTGCTTCCTCATTCTCACCTTGCTGTTTCAGCTTTGACATTGTTGTCTTTTAAAGAGAGAATTTCTTACCCATCACCAAGGTTTTATCTATATTGACATATAATGCAGTTTGAAACTGCATTATATGGTTAGCGTAGGTTCGTATAATGGAATTAAATGCAGTTAAACAGCTTTATATGAGTCTACATTGACCATATAATGCAGTTTTAAACTGCATTGTGTGGCAGTGTAGATGGGGCCTAAAGAATGAGTAGTTGTCACTGACAGACACTGAGTATAAAGACTGGTTGAAACAGCTATAGAGAGTTCCTTACCACTAGGAAACAGCATCACTGCTCCACATCTCAATCTTCATTAAGAGGGTCTAGGCCCATCATTTCATTAGTAGTGTTACATATCTAAAGATAATTAAGGAGATTACTCTCCCCCTTCATCATCCAGCATAACTGCTCCTATTCTACCCATAGCATTAGTGAAAAATGAAACTGACTTTTAAAAGATGTGCACCATCATTTGTGTTTAAAATTGCTGGCACTTTCCCATTCAGTTACTTTCTGCATGGCACTTATCCAGCAGTGTCACCAAGAGGGAAAGAGCCAGAATTATCTGCATGACTCTGTATCATGTGTGACTGCTTGGTATTCCTATGGGCTCCTTGATGTACCTAAAGGGATGCTGGAGGATGCATCTTTTAAAGTTTTATAGCTGAACTTTAGGTTGCCATCATTTTTTTTCTTTGTGCAGTTGCATGTCACAGTGATGGATGGGGACCTAAAACTACCAATCTAACTACTTTGCTTTCAACTCAGATCTGCCCTCAAATTCAGGCAGGGAGACAAGGGGAAAGCTGCACTGATGCTCAAGAGGCCTAAGTACTTCTTGCTTTAGTTATATCCACTCTCTCTCAGTATCTGTCTTTCTCTCCCTCCCCCCTTTTCCTCTTCCCCTTCCTTTTACACTCTGAATTGATGTGGCATGACTAAAGGCAATAGTTAGGAAAGATTTCTAAGAGCAGGGCAAGAAATGTGAATTCCAAGATCAAGAATAACTGAACAATAGCTTTTAATTAGTCAACAGAAAATTGAACAAGAGCAATTACAGAAAACAAAGAAAACTAAAGTGGTAATACTTTATTCTTCCATGTTATTTCAAGTTTACGGGGTTGTTAAAAAACACATGCCAAGGAAAGGCATGAGTTCTGTGCAAATATGTGAACAAAAATACCAGAGACATGACAGTCATTTCACTTTTTTATGAAGTTCACAGTGAGCTTCTCCTGACCTGGGCTAGTGGAAGTAGGGCCTGCATTTTCCCCCCAGACCTCAAGTGCATGTCTTTATCTCTATATTCCAAGGCTGTTCTTCTTCCACACATAACCTTAGCTGTATACATGAGGATAACAGTTGACCATATTTTGACTGTCTCCTCCATTTCCCTGACTGTCTCTAAATGTATGAAAACCTACTGATTTACCTGCTTCCTTCTGAATGTGCCTCTGTTTTAAGGGAAGCAAGCATGGCAATGATGACATGAGACTGCAGTCTCTGAAATCTGTGTAATTGCTGGCTAACTATGTCACAGTCCAGAGACCTATTTGAGATATGAAGTTGTTATAACCTAGAACAGGGCTGGACAAATACAGTCCGCCAGATATTGCTAGATGGCAACTCTTATCAAAATAACCAATATAGGCAGTGGTGAAGGATGACAGGAGCTGAAGTTCAGCAATAAGTTGCCCATCCCTGGACATATTTGAGATGTAATCAATTTTAAGTTGCTCATCCTTGGACTTAATAGAGAAGGAATAAATTTAAACAAGTTGAACTATATGTGAAAATCCTGCCAGACAGACACATTCACCCTTGTTAGGAAGCACACTATTAGTAACAGGTATTATTTATTTATTTATTTATTGCCTGACAAGTAAAGACTTTTCAATTTTGACAGGCATTTGATGAGTGACTGTATAAGGTCCGTCTGCTAATTTTGTAATGGGGTGCGCATGCATGTGTCTAATGATATAAGTTTTGATCTGTTTTTTTTAATTGTTTTAATTTTTGTATCCTGTGAATCGTTAACAATGTGGTTTAATTTGGAGAAGAGGAGGAGTAAGGAAAAGGAAGTGGAGGAGGAAGAATCATAGACCATAAGAAATGTCTGAAGGCCAGATGCTACTAAGGAATAAACTTATTAATTGGAGATAGCATGGACCTTCCACAGCCCGACACCCTCCAAATGTATAACCCTGCAACAGCCATCATCCTCGGTAGCATGGCTGGTTCACATTCTGTCCAGGGCACGATGAACCAGTTTTTTGAGGAAACATACCTATAGGCTACCAGTTTGGGAGAAGCTGCTTTTTTCTGTAGAATGACATTTATGCTGTCTATGTCATCTGTTTAGATGAACTTTCATATCTGTGTGAGTCACTTTCCTCTGACGATCTTGTGTGTTTGGGTTCATTTGTGCAACTGATGAAATGTTAATCTGGTGTATTATAATTATTATTAAGAGAGAACTTTGTGCCTGTCCTTCTACTAAGCCTTTCCAGCTCCATACATGTATCTAGTAAATAGCAGGTATAGTTACTCAAAATGTTTTATCTAAACTGTCAATTGATTATGAGCTCTTGAGAATAATGTAATCAACCTTCAATTAGATAAGAGGAAGATAATCTGATGAGGGTGGACAAAATGTAATTTCATATTGTACTCTTGTGACACATTCTTGTTAAAAGCATTTTTCAATTGCTTTTTTGTGTTCTGTGATCCTGCTTGCAATACTTGCTTTAGGAATACTTGGATTTGGGACTTCCTCAAATAGCTGAAAAAAGACTGAAATCCTATGTGTGACCAATTTAGGAAAGGCTAGAACAAAGCTTTAATTGCTTCCTAGTAAACATACAGAGGATTATGGGGACACTCAGTAACTGCATCAATGAAGGCAGGATGAATGGTGGAGGCATCCAGTCAAGACTAGCCCCATATGTGCTACCAGCTTTAAGCTAAAGGACCTTCTCATGTTACAACTCTGAACTATACAGTATATGAAGAACTATCAACACTATTTTTTGAAGGGACCCTTCACCAACAGTATGAATTGCTGATTGCAAATGAAATCAAGAGAAAAGTTATGTATAACAGGTATAACTTCTTTGAAAATGCAAATAAGCCTGGGAAACTATTAGAATGGCAACTGAAAGATCAAAATATAAAGCAATTAATAACAAAGATAAATAATAAAGAGGAAATAATTACAGACATGAAACGAATTCAGAATATATTTGATGATTAATTTAGAAATCTATATAAAAAGAACCAGGGATTAATCTATATATATAAATTTGTTAGGGGCATCCAACGAGGAAACAAAACTCAAAAACCCCCCAACGAAACTTAACCAAAATTCCCATGCCCATAACACAACCCACAAGGTACAAACATATCTACCCAAAATGAAAAACAACACACTCACAAAACGGCAAAACAACAAAACTAAAAAAAAACCCAACGAAACTTAACCAAAATCCCCGTGCCCATAACACAACCCACAAGGTACAAACATACCTACTCAAAATGAAAAACAACACAACAACACACTCACAAAACGGCAAAACAACAAAACTCAAAAATCCCCCAACGAAACTTAACCAAAGTCCCCGTGCCCATAACACAACCCACAAGGTACAAACATATCTACTCAAAATGAAAAACAACACAACAACACACTCACAAAACGGCAAAACAACAAAACTCAAAAATCCCCCAATGAAACTTAACTAAAATCCCCGTGCCCATAACACAGCCCACAAGGTACAAACATATCTACTCACAATGAAAAACAACACAACAACACACTCACAAAACGGCAAAACAACTGAGCATGCGCATTGGCGCCCAGCCGCAAGTTCCCTGGCGCGCGCACATGGCCTTCCGGCCAACGTTCCCTCTGCGGAAACCATGCCCACTCCAAGCCCCGCCGCGCCGCTTCCCGCACACACACACCCCCTGCCGCACACACACATGCAACCCCACGCTCCATCACTCCCCCCCGCCGCCGCATACACACACGCAACCCCACTCCCCCGCTGCCACACACACACACGCAACCCCATGCTCCATCACTCCCCCCACCGCCGCACACACACGCAACCCCACTCCCCCCGCCGCCGCACACACACACGCAACCCCACGCTCCATCACTCCCCCCGCTGCCACACACACACATGCAACCCCACGCTCCATCACTCCCCTGCCCCAATCTTACCTACTTTTACTTCACGCCACCTCCAAACCCCACCCCACCCCTTCCCGCCCTGTCAAAATCTAGGAAAGACAGGAAGGAAGGAAAGAAGGAAGAAAGAGAAAGGGAGGTAAAGAAAAAGGGGGAAGGAAGGAAAGTTAGAAGAAGAAGAAAAGGAAAGAAAAGGAAAGATGGAAGGAAAGAAAAGAGAGACAGCAGAAGAGAACGAAAAAGGGGGAAGGAAGGAAAGAGATAGAGAAAGAAGAGGAGAAGGAAAGATGGGAAGGAAGGAAGGAAGGAAGGAAGGAGGGAGGGAGGGAGGGGGGGAGGGAGGGAAAGAGGGAAGATTGGCCACAGCAACACGTGGCGGGTAAAGGTTGTTATTTGTATTATTATTATTATGCTATTGTTCCTATGAGACCCTTTTAGGGGGAATGGGAGAGAGGTGTCAGGTCCCAGAGGCAATGCATTGCATTATTGTTATTGTTATGATGGTGGTGAAATAAAAGGAAATAAAAAGTGAAAGAAGGAAGCAAACAGGGAGGGAAGAAAGGCAAAGGAAGAAAGGGGGAGGGAATGAAGGAAAGAGAGAAGGATGAAACCAAGTAGTGAAAGAAGGAAAGAAAGAAAGAGGTAGAGAAGGAAGAAAGGAGAGAAAGGGGGAGGAAAAGGGGGAAGGAATAGGTAGGGACCTCTCTTTCACAATAGTCCAGATATCTACCTCAACTTTGATAAGTTTTGCTATAGGCCACAGCAACGCGTGGCAGGGCACAGCTAGTGTTATTATAAACTCAGGCCAGGACCCTGGCAGCTCTCTTTTACTCAAAGCCTTATCAATAACCAAAACCATCATTGGCACTAGCTCTTCTTTGATGTGAGTATGATTACAAAAGATGAAAAAAAATTGATTACAAAAGATGAAAATTGCAAAATTTATGGGAGTCATGAAACTAGAGCTAACTAAGGAAATCATACCAGAGGAACTAGTTAAAACAGTTGAAAAAATGAACCTAAATAAAGCTCCTGGACCTGATGACTTCTCGGCCTTGTATTACAAGACTTTCAAAGAAGATCTAGTGCCAATACTGGTTTTGGTTATGAATAAAGCTTTGAGTAAAGGAGAGCTGTCAAGGTCCTGGCCCGAGTTTATAATAACATGAATCCCTAAACAATTGGCCAGTTCTCTCACATCAGAAGTGACTTGCAGTTTCTCAAGTTGCTCCTGACACACACAAAAAAGCGAATAGATTTAAGCAGATATTAACAAGGACACTACATGAGGACCAGACAGGCTTTCTAACAGGTAGGTACCTTAATCAGAATGTGAGGATGATCCTAAATATATTAGAAGTGGCTGGAAAAGATCCAAATAGAGATCTGGCACTATTCATTATTGACACAGAGAAAACCTTTGATAATATTATTTGGGAATTTTTTTTAGAAAAGATCTTGGGATGATATGGGGTGGGGCATTAATCTAAAGGGGCAATATACTCAAACCAAAGTGCGAGACTAAAAATAAATGGACAACTATCAAATACTATTGGTATCCAAAAAGGAACCAGACAGGGATGCCCTTGTTACCTTTACTATTCATTCTGGGCTAGAGATATTAGAATAAGAGAAGAGAAGGACGTTGGGGGCTTTAAATTAGAAAGACAGGAATTCCAAGTTAGAACATATGCCAATGACATGGTATGTGTCTTAACTAATCCCTTACAGAATATGAAAAAAAACCTCCTAGACAAATTAATAATTACAGTAACTTATCAGGACTTAATTAATAAGGACAAATCTAAGATTTTAATTGAAATATATAGGAACAAATAGTACAAAACTGGAAGAAGTTTTAGAATGTAAAGTAGTCACAAAGGTAAAATGTTTAGATCTTTGGCTCACGAGCAAAAACAACCTATTTTGAGACAACTGTGAAAGCGTGTCGTTAATGATTTTAAAAAGACCTTACTAGATGGGAAATGTCAGCTAACTTGATCAGGTAGAATTGCAGTGATAAAAATGATGGTACTGCCCAAAATGCTATTCCTGTTTTAAAATCTACCATTCATTAAAGGCACTAAGAGCTATGATAAATGAGAAAAGGATCTTACCAAATTTATCTGGGCAGGGAATAGAGCCAGGATTGCATACAGAAACTTAACTGATGTGAAAAAGAGAGAGGGTTTGAACCTACCAGATCTCAGATATTACCATGAAGCAGCAGGGATAATCTGGTTGAAAAACTGGATAAAACTGGATAAAATATGCACATTGTTTTATGCATACTTTCCCCCGCCGAAATGTACTGTAAACTTTGCAAATATGTGAATGCTTGAGACTAGGCATCTATTTTCACACAGATGTGAAAATTCTACTTTCCTCAAAAAACTGGTTCTAGTGAAATTTCTCCATTCTCATTGCATGCATTGGTAAATGTTACAGAGTTTGAAAACCTTTGTTCATCGTGCCCAGTGAAGTCACTAAAGCCTTTACAAAAGGTGATTCTTGTTCTTTGCCCTTAATGTTCATACCTTCAAAATTAATACCAGGTTTGTCACACATGTCTCAAATTTTACTAAAGGTTTCTGCTGCCCCTTTCTAGCCCACTCCTAATTCTATTCCTACCCAAAGAAGCAATGAAGTGTCATTGAAGGGTTTGCCCATTTGTACTAAAACATGTACATTTATTTTGGTGAGTGAGAGCAACCTTTTAGACTTTCTTTGTAGAGCTTTAATGGCTCATTCACAAACGTTTGATTTCTTACTATTCAGCCAGTGAAGTTATTAGAAAGCATGGTTTGTAAAGTCATATTGAAGTTCTGATTTTGCTCTGTAATGGCTTATTTACATATAGTCACCACAAGTCACCACAAAAGATACATATGCAAACAAAAGCTTAGTTTTCACCTTATTCTGCCTTACTGCCAATTTTTCCCCTAAATCATAATAACCAGGATCACCTTACCGCTGCAGAGAGTTGTATATAATGTGTTGATTATAGTAGAGGCCTCATAAAGAGGTGCAAAGCTTGTGCCATGAGAGGAAGATATGCCTTGTACCTTCTGAGGATTCTGGAGGTAATCCATGAGGCTGTCTGTAGCTGTGGATAAGTGGTGCACACTTAGAGGGGGACCCCCCCCCCCATGCCCCTCATTTCAAGCCTATGAGAGGCTGTGCTAATCCATCATCTATCATTTATTTTGTTTCCCCTGTTCAGGGGCTTGGGACTTGCTTGAGGACAAAGTTGCATTCTTTTCCTCCCACTCTCGCTGTTATTTTGGCAAATTAGCTGTTGATGGATGTATCCACCATGAATTTGTCTAATCCTCTAGGACAGCTCTCAGGGCAGTTGTGTGAAAAATCACTTCCTTTTCGTATTATAAACTCAATGGATGTTACCTTCCTCAGGCAGGAAAAACAAAATTATTCTGGTATGAGACAGTGAAAAGGCAGTGGTTTTCACTTTTTTTTCATTTTAGCCATAGTCAGGTACCTTGCTGTCATGTCCATTATACAATTTTCTTTATTAAACTCACATAAATAGCCTGTACCCAAATGACCAGTTTGTTGTCATCCATTTTATGTTTTTAAAGTCATTTTTATATTTTGTGATGTGTTGTGATGATGGATTTGAATACATGACTGAGTTTCTGTTAGGTGTCCCAATGAAAATGGAACTTTCATACATTTCTTACTCTTACACCAAGGACAGAATCCTTCTTGAAGAACTAAAGCGCTAATTAAATTATACTTTCCATTTACCTGTCTCAACAGCTGACCACTTTGTTAATACATGCTGTCACAAGTGTGCCTTGTCTTTTGATTCCTCCAAGAATTGTGCTGTAGAAATTAAAATGGAGCAAATCTTTTTTGCACTGGTATTTCCTTACCTCTAAAGTACCTCTACACCAGTGGTTCCCTATCCATTGGCCATGGTCCACAGGTGGGCTGTGACAACTAAAATAAAGTCAGTGAAAGGTTCCTTCAGGCCAGCTATAAACCAAATGTGGCCACAAGAATCACAAGTTGCCCAGGTCCCTGCATGGTCTCCACCTGGAAGTCGGGCACTTTGTCTTCTAGCAGCAGGCCGAGCATGGTCGTGGAAGAGGGGAGCAGCACAGTGAATGGTGCAGAGAGAAGAGAGACTGAGATGGAGCGCACAAGAGGTGAGGGGGTGTGTCAGCAAGCAGCTGTGGGGTGTTGCATCACCGGGGGGAGGGGGCTGAGCATCTCACAAGGCTCCCTCCTAATCTGCCTACCTGGTTTTGGAAAGTTGGCAAGACTATTCCACTCTACATGCATCAACTTCAGCCCTCTAAGAGTCTTGGACTTCAACTCCCACAATTCCTCAAAGCCTGTAAACTGGCTGGGATTCCTGGGAACTGAAGTCCAAAACTGACATTTGCCCATACCTGGTTTAGAAAGTAATTTTGAAGAGTCGGTGAAAACCATCCTCATTTTCCCATTGGCTGCTTCCAAGAAGCATTAGATGGGAATTGCAAAGCAAAATAATAATAATAATGGGCCTTGACATTGAGGTTGACGTCAGCTCCTCCACATGTCAAAAAAGCAAACGGGTAGGCAAATTCGGCACGGAGCTACGGTTGCGATGACAACTTACACAAGTGAGCTGGAGGTGACCAAGACAAACCTGAGTGAGGCTTTGGGTGAAAATGTAAAACAGTGAGTGACAAGTGTTGGCTTGCCTTGGCTTCTTTCCTTCCTTGGGAGCAGCCTAGTTGGCCTTGCTGAGCCTCGGCCTGGCTTTAGGTCTGCATCGGCCTCAATTTCAAACCTCAACTAAGGCTCTGGCAATTCATCCCCCTATCATGTCCTACATTGCATTATATGGCAGTGTAGATGCAGCCTATGGTACATTAGTTACACTAGGAAAATTCAGCTTTGGAAAACCCTTAACCAGCTTAGTATATAATCTTAATAACTGACCCAGTAAAAAAAAGAAAGAAATACAACACTTGTGTTTCAATGAATATATATATATATATATATACACACACACACACACATACATACATTCAAGTTCAGTTAGCTACTAAGGCTGTGCGCTCAATAAAAAAATGGTCTCTGGTCAAAGTGGGCCCTGGTCATAGTGGTCCCTGCTCAAAAAAAAGGTTGGGAACCACTGCTCTACACTATAGAATTAAGAATTCTATAGAATTTGACATCACTTAAAAGGCTCAAGACCTTTCAAAATGGCAACTTTCTGGATTCTACTGTATTGTGCTATGAGTCTACTGTATTAAACTAAGTGGTATCAAATTGGTTTAATTTTACAGTGTAGATGTACCATTAGATATACTTAGGATGTAAGAATATAAGCCAATCACTTGTTTTTTCGGTGCCCTACTTATCCTTCTAGGAGCCCCCAGTGGCGCAGTGGGTTAAAGCACTGAGCTGCTGAGCTTGTTGATCGAAAGGTCACAGGTTCGATTCCGGGGAGCGGCGTGAGCTACCGCTGTCAGCCCTAGCTTCTGCCAACCTAGCAGTTCGAAAACATGCAAATGTGAGTAGATCAATAGGTACCGCTCCGGCGGGAAGGTAACGGCGCTCCGTGCAGTCATGCTGGCCACATGACCTTGGAGGTGTCTATGGACAACGCTGGCTCTTTGGCTTAGAAATGGAGATGAGCACCACACCCCAGAGTCAGACATGACTGGACTTAATGTCAGGGGACTACCTACCTACTTATCCTTCTAAATGTGCCCTTCCCACCAGCCAACTGCATTCAGATATACCCTCACTACCTCTCAAGTGTGGAAACCCCTAGGCAATTCTTGAATGGTTAAAATAAAGAAAACTATAACTTCATGTCATGTCATCCTCTCCAATAACATTTCATATGAAATTTAGTCATCTTTTGCTGACCAACAGTCTAGTCCTGTGCTATTTGTTCTTCCAGGGTCCTTTTAAGTTGAGGTAGCTTTCTGTAGCCTTCTGCTTGCAAAAGATTTGCAGTACTGCCAGGATATGGCCCCTTACTCGGTTGCTGTGCATGTATTCTCATTTCTTATGTCAGGCTGTGTCCACCAGGTACGAATATAGGTAGTAGCGCAACAATCATAAATCAATGCCAGAAGGCAAGGTATGGTGTTTGGAACAGAAACCTTTGATAGGAGACAAGTACAAACACCAGGTCATTTTGAAATCCAAGGAGGTCTTCTTTTCATGGATTGCTAAAAGTGTTGCAGGCAGAGTTACTTTCCTTGCCATCTCTAGTCTGCTTCTTTATAGACTGAAGGGCTTGTATTAACATGTCAGTGATTTGTGGATGTTCTGTATCAAAGATTAGTCTCAGGTCCCTTTAGGGACTAGGACAGTATGAGCAGAGAGATTCAACACTGCTCTCATCAGTTACTATGATTTTGAATGTTACACATGTTTCACATGTGCTGCAGCACTGGAAATTTCATCACTTTGGAAGTTTACTATAGTGTTCTTTTATCCATAGAAGCATACAAATGAGCTCTCTTATCCATGGGTTCCTTAGCATAGAGCAAATGAGTTAATTTGGAGGCAAATGGGCTCTGTGGTGTCTATGTGATGCATGGCTACATTCACCAAAAGGCAGGACACACTAAAAATGGTGTGATGCATCCCTGAAGCTCCAGAGGTCATCTACATTTTGAACTAGTGTAAACAGTTGTGCCATTTCCTATTAGGGAAGTACTTGTGGCTGTTTATATAGCAATAGTTCTTTCCCTGGCCTTGAGTAGCCTAAGAATAGAGGATGACATCTATCCTTCCCCATTGTTCTGGGCTTTGCAGTGTCGGTCACCAGTTGGCAGATGATATCCAGAGCTACAAGGTGATCTGAGAAGGGAAGGATGAAAGGAGGGAGGAGTTCTTCCCCCACCCCTTGCATCACTTACTCACTTTGGCTATCATTGCTGTAAGTAAGGTTGTAAGTGAGTGAGCCCACTTATTTAATGGCAATTAAAGTGAGTGAACTTGGCCTTCAGCAAGTGAAACTCTTAGATGCTGGATGTGTGGTGTTCAGTAAAATGTTTTATTATGACTGTGGAAAGGGATATGGAAATGACTTCAATGAGCTTCCCTTTGTTGGTGGAGGAAAGGTTTGTCTTTCACCATCTCTTTAAAAGTTAAGCTGGGAAATATCACTAGAGTTTATGAATGACTCAACAATAGCAATAATGTATAACTGGGCTACATGCTTTTTACAAACTAGAGTACACAAAGTTAAAGTATATATTCAAAGGTAACTGGTGTGAGCAATTGTGTAATCTTTTGGAGACATAATATAAATGGCCTTAATTTAGATGCATCTGGCATCTCTGGAACATGCATGTACACTCTGGACTTGTTATTAGCATTTAAGATTGTGATAATGAATGCATGGGAGGGTCAAAGTAAATGAATCTCTTCCAAATCCTGTAAAAAATACAAAAAGAAAAAACGAGTTAATGTTTATTTTGTATCAAAAGCATTGCCTAAATTAGTATAAAAATGATAAAAAATAGAAGGTTTTTTTTGTCGTGTCAGGAGCGACTTGAGAAACTGCAAGTCGCTTCTGGTGTGAGAGAATTGGCCGTCTGCAAGGACGTTGCCCAGGGGACACCCGGATGATTTAATGTTTCTATCATCCTTGTGGGAGGCTTCTCTCATGTCCCCGCATGAGGAGCTGGAGCTGATAGAGGGAGCTCAGTACATGTGGCTAAATATTTTTTGACCAAAATCAGACTATGGCAACTGCATGATCTGTGGCCTCCAACAATTCTTCCTCTGTACATTAGGCAGGACATTGCGGAACAAGCATACTGATGCAGAGTTTTCTGTTCTGCTCCACAGTCACACAAGGTGGAGGATTCTTTTAGGTAGTGCCATTTTGATCTGCCCACTCTACTTCTGATTCTGTTCTGGGACTTCCAAGTTGCCCGTTCTTGGTTTTTCCCCTGGAGGCAGACCATTGTGTGGGGCCAGCCAATTGGGATTTCCTGGTTTAGCTGCCCAGAGGGATAGTCTTGTTCTTGCTGGGGGAACGTTAAAATTAGTGGTGGTTTTCATGAAGCTTTTCCTTGATTTGAGTCTACTAGGAGGAGGCTGATAGCCATGCAGTGGATGACTTTCACAGTGTTCAACCGTATTTCTCTTATAGCCAGCAGCAACTTCCCGTCGCACATCGGGGGGGGGGGGGGATGCCAGCTAGCTTGTAGAGTTTATTAACAGGTGTGGGTTTAAGACATCCTGTGATTATTCTGCATATTTCTTTCAATGCTATGTTTGCATGGGTAGACTTGAGCCAAATACGGAGGGCATACTCGGCAGTTGAGTAAGACAAGTCCAGGGCTGATGTTCTTATTAATTTTGGGTCTGTACCCCATGAGCTGCCAGTAAGTTTCCACAGGATGCTATTGTGTGCAGCTACTTTATGCTTGGTGTTCATGCAATGTTTCCAAATGTTAGTATTCGATCTAAGGTGACACTGAGATATTTAGGATGGAAACAATATTCAAGCTATTGTCGAAGGCTTTCATGGCCGGAATCACTCAGTTCTTGTGGGTTTTTTCGGGCTATATGGCCATGTTCTAGAGGCATTTCTCCTGACGTTTCGCCTGCATCTATGGCAAGCATCCTCAGAGGTAGTGAGGTCTGCTGGAGCTGGGAAAAAGGGGTTTTTATATCTGTGGACTGACCAGGGTGAGACAAAAGGCTTTTGTAAGTTGGGCTAGGTGTGAATCTTTTCAACTGACCACCTTGATTAGCATACAATGGGCTGACTGTGCCTGGAGCAAACTCTTAATGAAAGGTGCTTAGATGTCCCTGCCTGTTTTTCTCTCTGCTGTTTTAATTTTAGAATTTTTTAATACTGGTAGCCAGATTTTGTTCATTTTCCTGGTTTCTTCCTTTCTGTTGAAATTGTCCACATGTTTGTGGATTTCAATGGCTTCTCTGTGTAGTCTGACATGGTGGTTGTGAGAGTGGTCCAGCATTTTTGTGTTCTCAAATAAAATGCTGTGTCCAGGTTGGTTCATCAGGTGCTCTGCTATGGCTGATTTCTCTGGTTGGAGTAGTCTGCAGTGCCTTTCATGTTCCTGGATTCTTGTTTGGGCGCTGCGTTTGGTGGTCCCTATGTAGACTTGTCCACAGCTGCATGGTATACGGTAGACTCCTGCAGAGGTGAGAGGATCCCTCTTGTCCTTTGCTGAACGTAGCATTTGTTGGATTTTCTTGGTGGGTTTGTAGATTGTTTGTATGTTGTGTTTCCTCATCAGCTTCCCTATGCGATCAGTGGTTCCCTTGATGTATGGCAGGAACACTTTTCCTGCCATACATCAGTGGCTACCAGTATTAAAAAATTCTAAAATTAAAACAGCAGAGAGAAAAACAGGCAGGGACATCTAAGCACCTTTCATTAAGAGTTTGCTCCAGGCACAGTCAGCCCATTGTATGCTAATCAAGGTGGTCAGTTGAAAAGATTCACACCTAGCCCAACTTACAAAAGCCTTTTGTCTCACCCTGGTCAGTCCACAGATATAAAAACCCCCTTTTCCCAGCTCCAGCAGACCTCACTACCTCTGAGGATGCTTGCCATAGATGCAGGCGAAACGTCAGGAGAAATGCCTCTAGAACATGGCCATATAGCCCGAAAAAACCCACAAGAACTGAATATTCAAGCTCTTGACCTTCCCAAGGAGTGAATAAATACAAATAGAGAAGGGCCAGGTCTCAATCACAAATGCATGAATCTATAAAGATCACTGCAAAAACAGAAATATCATTAAATAGTATAACAAAATAAATGAGTATAATGTTTTCAGTCCATATGAATAACAAATAAATAGGAATATATATTGAACTAAATACAGTATATTTTGATTTGCTTGCTATATTTATAATACGACCAAAGAACACTATAATGTTGATAGTGTTCTTTGGTACACCTTGTAAACAAAAAGAAAATATACAATCTATTTGATTCTGTATATTTCTAATTTATTTGATATCCTATCACCTCTAAACATTATACAACATTATATGCTATCCTTCTTTATTTATTATTATATGCTTTAACATATTCCTTATCTAGGTTTTTCCTGATTATCTTTTGTAGTTTATTCAAATAATCAATTATATAATAAAAATTATAACTCAGTGAGAATTACTCTACTTAAAGGGAAACAACTGCTTGCTATTATTGGTCCTTTGCGTAAGGTTCAGCATGTGGCCCACCCACCTACCCACTTATATTTCACACATCCTCATGAGCATCACTTGCATAGTTCTTTGCTGTATCTCTTTTTAAAATATATTTCCAATGAATAAAAACAAGCAAATACTGGAATAAAAAAAACATAGAAAAGAAAACAGAGGAATCAAGCACAAAAATAACCTGATATTATTCCCACCCTATTACTTCTCTCCCACTCCTACCAGATAAAACTAAAAAATAAACACTATACCCCCTTTTCAAAAATAAGATAAAAACATTAAAAATAATAAAAACATAACTTATGTCTCCTCTCTTCAAGCTAAAGCAACTATCAGATTATTACGTTACATTTCTTGTTTCTCGTACTTAATTGCATGTCAACTTTGGTTAAAGATAAACAAATATATTTAAAAGTAATAGAAAATCACAAGTAATATTAATATAAACATTGTAATGATTTTAAGTGAAGTACTAATTGTTATCATTTCATCCTTTCTTCATCACCCCAATGTTTTCCCCAATTTTCCCTTTTAATTTAAATTGTTTTGATCTTATTTTATAAAGCATATTACTGAAATTCAGTCATAAACTTAAATTTATTTAGTATCTTATTATCTTTCCCACACCATTCTTAATGTTCAATGCTTTCTTTCTTTTTGTAGTGTTTCATAACTGAGTACCGAATATTTCCTTTAGGCCAGAAATATTTTAGCCAGTGACAATTTTTATGGTAACCTGTGAGAAAAGGCAGAGTCAGGAAAATAAACTGTTTGAAATGGTCACTAGATTAATTCAGTAAACATTTGATCTGGGAAAGAAACTGTTTTTGAATTGCAGCTCCCAGAATCCAGTGTCATGCTGGGAATAGCATTTTGAGGGAATGGTTCAGAAAGTGGACTTATTCCTGCTCCAAGAGAGGGCCTTTGTATTTCCAACTGTGCCTGCATCCTGAACTACATGAGTGGGAATGACAGGTTAGTTGCATATTAGACTTGTGCATTCAGAGTGAATTGATATCCGTTTCTGTTTGTTTCTTCCATAAGCCCCCCATATCTGTTTTCCATCACCTCCCAAAAACTGGTGCACTGCCAAATAGTGTTTTTGTTCCGCATCTGAAAAAACAAAACAAAACATTGGCAGCAACAGGGTTAAGGCAGCATTGGCAGCAATGGGGTTAAGAAAGCACTCATTATGGAGGGGGAGGGGGCTTCCCACAGGCTCCCCTTCCATATCTTTCATTAAGACCTGGATTTAAAAAAGCATGAGGTTACCACTCTTTCAGGATCCTTTCCCTTTGTAGAGAGGGAGACCGGGTTAATGCTTCTTAAAGCTATTCTATTCTAGAGGAGAGGCAGGACATGGCTTGGCTTTGAGTCTCCTGTGGTGCTGGGTCCATCTCCCTGAGAGAGAGGCTGAGGGAGGGAGGAAGGGAGGAGCTCCTTACCCTTGGCTGTGCGTGCTTAGCCTTGGTTCCTCCCCCCACTTCTGCGGTTGCGAGCTGGAAGCCTGGCTGTTTCTGCTGCTAAAGTTTTCCATGTTGGTGGTGAAGGAGAAGGAGGCCAGACTTGGGAGGGTTAAAGCTATCCCTCTTTCTGGGATTGTTTATTTGTCATTATCCAGGCTCCTGTGGCACAGAGAGAGAGGCTGAGGGGGGTGGGGAACTCCTTAGCTGCACATTTCAAGGAGGCCCAGAGAAGGAAGAGTTGATGACCTGAAGCTCAGTTGAGCTAGGGGCACCACATGGTCACAAAAGCAGAGGGGAAGCCGGCTATTGGCTCCCGCTTGCTTTTGTGTTGAGCTGATTTTCGTACCAGGAGAGGTCTTCTTGTTCTGTGCTCCCAAAGGGAACAAAAGGAATGAAAGAATGAATGAAATGGGAGAAACAAATTCCGCGCACAACTCTATTGCATATTGCTTGAAAATAGCAAGGGGTGGAACAGGGAGCTAGCTATGTGTAGAGCTGTCTCCCTTGTGGGGCTTTTCTCATTACAACAAGCAAGATTTAAACAAATTTGAGTAGGATTTCCCTACAGAACATGTTGTCTTCTGAAATGTCATAAGCCTTCGGCTTTACAGGATATACAGTTAAGCAAAAATGTGTATTTCCCAACTCCCTGTCTCTTTCCTCTCCTAAGCTACTGTTTGCATGCCTGTCCGATAGTAGCTATTAGGCCTGGGTAACAACGGAAAAATTTGTTTCTAAAATCAATTCGGTTTTTGGGGGTTTTTGCGTTTCGTTATTTAAAATAATTACAAATTTTTCCTTTTAAAAAGTTCGATATTTACGAAATTTCGTAAATGTGAAAAAAATTACAAAACATTAACGAATCAATTTCCGAAACAATAACGAATCGATTCGTTAATGGCGGACGCAACCGCGAAATACGCTAAAAAACCTCCAAAAACTTCTGAAGCTTCCCTCTCCCTCTGTTGTTGACTGTTGATGTGATATTATAATTTTTTTTCACTAATTAAACAAAAAACAACCATAAAACTTGCCCCAGACATGCGGAAATAATAATGAAACGACCTCAAAACAATAACGAAACGAATACAATAACAAAATACGAAGCATTTACAAAACTATTTAAAAATTCGTTTTTTAAAAAAATTGCTCCAGAATGGTCCGTTATCGTTTTGTAATTAAAAAAATTAACGAATTATTAACAAATTACAAATTAACGAAACGAAACCGCCCAGCCCTAGTAGCTATCTCTGAAACTAATTGACTCCTTGTATATCTAGATGATGTGATGCACATGTTGAAACAATTACAGGTAAGCCTGGCAAATGGTAGCTGATAATTATAGGAATGCATGTCATAAAAACAGCTAGTAGTTTTATGTGTCAACCAAGGTATGGATCATCCACAATTTTCCACTTCAGTGAAATATATAATTGTGTCCTTTTTCAGCATCCAAATCCTGTTGTCAAAGACTGTGGTCTACCAAAAAGTTTTTTGCTGTTGAAACAGAATAAAAGTAAGGAATGGTTTTGGATTTCCTCAAGAAAAGTTCAGCTGCCTCAGTTTCTCATTCTCTCTCCCTCTGTGTGTGTGTGTGTGTGGAGTGAGTAGTACTAGGGAAGAGAAAGAGATCTCCCCTCCTGCTGTGGTTGTGATGGTGAGATCTTGGCTTCACTGGCCCTCCTCAGGCTGCCAAGTCTTAAAGGAGCTGCTCAGCAGCCTTGCCTCAGTGGCATTGCACTCTTAAATCCCTCTTCTCTGCTGCTTCCTCCTCTCTTAACTCTTATCTTTCCCTCCCTGCGGCAGAAGCTAGTGTGTGCAACACAAAGATAACTCCAGTCAAGCAAAGGAAATGGGGGTGCAGAGTATACTCTGCAAACTTTGCTTAGTCTTTCCTTCAGGCAGAGAGGAAGGTTGTAGTGTCTGCCTCCTGCTCTGTTCACGTTGGTATCACTTGAAGAGTGCTGGGTGTCATGTCCAGAGTTTGAAGTTCCTCTCTGAGAATAGCACAAGCCAGATGAGCTTCAGGGAATGATGCTGTGCTCCCCTAATCTTCTAGTCTCTTTACTGTCTCTGTGCCAGTAGTGATATAAATCCCTTTGACTCCTCTGTTGACTAGACACAGAAGTACTGAGACAGTTAGCCAAAGCCTTCCTGCATTCCCCATCTTTTCTAAAGCAATAGGAAGCTCCTGTGTGTGTTGAGAGTTGTGTGTGTGGTGGTGGAGGAGATGTTGTGTCCTTGTGCTTACGGGATGGATTTCTTATAGCAGCAGCATACGCCTGCTTTATGCAAATACTTAGCTCTTGGAGGCATCTTCCTCCCACAGCTCACAGGGTGCTCCCCTACCATAAGTATCCTGCCTGAATGCACAAGAAAGCTCTGCAAAAATAAATGACTATATAGTATATCCCAATTTCTGTATTGCTTGCAGATTTTATGGCCACATTTGAGTTGATGGAGAGAATGCTACAGTCTTTAGTTAATTTTATGTATATAACAGGCTGTATTAAGGGCACATTCACACATTATCTTGTTTTGGGAACAAGCACAGAAGCATACTCTTTTGAACTTGACTGTAGCTGTGTTTATCAGAGAAATGAGGCAGTTCCAGAAAGAGGACTATGTTATGCCTTGCCCATCCCATACTATATGGGTTCCACAACCCGTTGTCAGTGGCCTGATGTCATTATTTATCAATTTACCCCAATACAGAGTAAGAAAATGCATGGTGTAATGATGCCAGGATATTGCAGTATGTAGCAATAAATTATATGCTACTGGGGAAAGGGGAGTTATTTAGCACAGGTCTCACAATGAGATCCTGTTTTTTTCCTGACTGCTAGAAATTCCAGATAATATACGTATTCAAACTATTATCTATAGTATACAAATACCTACACTGTTCATGTGTACTTGTCAGCTTGGTGTTAGTTTGCATTCAGTCTAAATGGCTAGTAATCCAATGTTGTTGAAAAATAACAAAAAGGGGTGCACCCTCCAAGCTAAATTTATGGCAATCTGGATCATGTACTCCCATTTCCAAGGCAGTGCCTTCTGCATAACACCTGGCATTACATACTTGATACTTTATTTTGGTGTGAGACAATATCAAGCATACTGTCTGCATGCTAATAATAACTAACACATGTATAAACGTTTTGTCTCAGAAATAAATGATTCAGCCAACTACTTTATGTTGTTGTTGTTGTTGTTGTTGTTGTTGTTGTTGTTGTTGTTGTGTGCCTTTCAATAACTTCTGATTTATGGTAAAGCTGAGATGAATCATTTATAGGATTTTTTTTGGGAACATTTATCCAGAGGGCTTTTCTTTTATCTGAAGCGGAGAGAGTATGAATTGCCTAATGTCGCCCAGTGAGTTTCCATGGCTGAGCATGGATTTGAACCCTGATATCCCGGAGTCCTAGTCTAATAGCTAAATCGCTACACTACACTGGTTTTTGCTATATAAATAGCATGCTTCTATACATATATGGCCTACAGTGATGCATATCTGAGGCCCCTTCCACACTGCTCCTATATCTCAGAATCTGAACCCAGATTATCTGCTCATCCCAGATTATATTGCAGTGGAAACTCATATAATCCAGTTCAAAACAAATAATCTGGGATCAGATCCTGGGATACAGGGCAATGTAGAAGGGGGCTGAGTTTTGTTGTTGTTTCTGGTCCTATTAAATACAAATCTATTGAAAGGGAACATATGAATTTATTTCTTTGTGGTGAATAATTCTTGACACACTCTTATGTGTTCCACATAGGGCTGAGAACCATATCCCCTTGTGACTCCTTGTTGTGCGTTTTCATTTAGTACCCTTTGTTGAGCGAAAATGTGAAGATAGATGCCTACTCCACTAAGGACAGCATGCCATGTCTTTTGCTTGATTTACCTACTTTCGGGATCTTAGAGTTGGAAGGACCAACTAATTCAACTCCTTGCCTTGCAGAAGTATACATCGAACATTCCTGAAAAATTCCCTGTTTAAAGACCCTCATTAGAAGGAAGCTCTTTTCTTGTAATTTGCATCCATTGGTTCATATTTTAGTCTCTGGAGCAACAGGGAAGAAGGTGGTCCCATCTTCTACATTACATCTTTTCAGATATTTAAAGAAAGCTATCATGTCTCCTCTCAGTCTTTCCCAAGTTAAACATACCCAACCCTCTAAGGTGTTCCTCATAAGACTTGGTTTCCAGACCTTTTATCATCATGGTCACACTTCTCTGGACACATTCCAGCTTGTCAATATTTTTCTTGAACTTCGATTTTCTTTGCTCCAAATATGTTGCTTTCCAAATAAGTTTCCATAACAGCAGAATTTGTGTCTGCTTAATACTGGTCCTCAGATGGTGTTTTCTGCTGACTGAATGTATACTGTTGTAATATCTGACTGGGGTAAGCAATGAATTGATTTCAAACTTTAGTAATCAAGTAAATCTGCTTTTGAATTTTCTGCAATTAGCACAGGATATTAATTTCTCTCACAACTAAAAATTGATATCTTACCCTTGATTGCTTAGTTGAATGAAAAATCAATCTCATTTTTAGATTTTATAATCAATAAATCTATATTTCTCATGTAAACAAAAATAGTTTGTATCTGGTTGGATTTTAACAAGATACATTACTTCATGTTCGGGCTTTATATTTTAGCTTCTTGATTAAGAAATTGTTATTTTTGAACTTGTTAGGAAGGAGAATTTAGATTCAACAAAATACAGTTGTTTAATATTCAATAACTACTGCAGATTAGTACCTCCAGTGTCCTGCTGTGCTTAAGTGTAATTAAGGAATTTGGTTGAACTCTTAAGATTATAAACCTTTTGCAACCATTCTGACTGGTAAGGGAATAAATATTACATTCAAAGAATGTGTGCAGACTAACCTCTGTTAGGAAACTATTCTTGGACCCTGAAATCAAATCGCACATAGGTTTGTGACCTGAAGAAGTTGTATGGATTAGAAAGAGAGGAATGGTAGCTGATGAAGGCATCTGGCATGGATCAAGAGACAAAAGTCTGAGGGAAGAGTAGATGGTAGTTTCAGAGACCTAAGTAGAGAAAAGAGCAGAGAATATGGCACCTGATGAAAGAAAATTGGGAGAAAAGCACACAGGGAATTCAAAAGAAACTGTATGTGTGGTATTAACAGAAGATGGGAGAAGTTGATGTGGACGCTGGTAAATAAGAGGGCTTTCCAAAGTCAGGGAGATATTAAGGGGAGTGGGGAAGAGTAGGCAGGTAATTGAAAAGCCAAAAACTTTAGAAACAATGACTAGTTAAGGAACTAAGTTGAATTTGTTTAAAAGGTGAGAACAGCTCATCAGCATCATATCCTCATACTAAGTCAAGAAAGTCAAAAGCTTTGAGATGTTGGTGTTTAGTGGACAAAGGCAATATTGGATTGTTAGAATAACCCACATTTATCCAAGTCCCCCTACTTACCCCCATTGTTTGTGCTGCACTGAAGGAAGTAATTCGTTCAGTTCTTTTCTTACCAGTATAGCCCTATGATGAGGACATACCACACCTATTCTGTGTGAGATTATCTCTTTCCAAGTCTGCAATCATTAGGGCAAGGACAATAAGACCCAAGAGAAGGTATGGAAAGATTTGATCGACCTTGTTGGCCAAATTTTTGTGAAGGAGGGAGTTAGACAATTAAGAGGTGGGCTACAGCAGGCAAAAGAACTCAGCTTTCGACTTCATTGTGCATACTTTTCTCTGTGATGCCAGCATTTTAATCAAATTTAATGTACAGCTGTCACTACTACTGAAGAAATACTGATCCAGCCTTGGCTCTTCTTGCTTTCCTTCCATTGGACACACCATAGTAGCATGTTTTATATCTTAAATTAAAACACCAAAGCACAATCACAGAATTCAAACTTTTCTATATCAGCTCGGATCTGGACAGTAAAAAAAATTCACAACATAGAAATGTTATCATCATTTTATTTCTTACCCACCTCTCCTTACAGCTCGAGCCGGGTTACAACATTGCTAAAACACATAATCAAAACACACAATCATGTAAAAACACACTGTAAAATACACATATTAATGTTCTCTTTGTCCCAGTCTCATTTAAGTTAACATAGAGGATCAGAGCATTATTTTAATCTCTGCTGTTAAAAACAACACACACCACATTTCTTAGTCCCCAATAATTTGCCTTTTCTTTTAAAATGGTCATTGAAACATCATGAGTACTCAGTAATCACATATGTTTTTGAAGCTTTAGTTGGTTTTGTCATTTAATTACGCATAACTCATTTTAAAGACAACTTTTTAAGTAAAAACTTTCAAATGCAACAAAATCCATGCTATTGTAATGTTATTAGGCCAACTCAGAGATCACTTAATTCTGTACAAACCATTTTCTCCAGAACTCTTCAATGAGTGTGATTTTAATTAAAATGCATTTTAAGGGGAAATGTTTTTTTAAAAAAATTGATATATCTAGTCTAAGACACAAAAGTTTGGGGAGGCTGTAAGGATGCAGATTTGACCAGAGACTGTGTTTCAAGTACCTGAGACCCTCCTGTGGGCTTCGGAGAAGAAAGGAACAAGGTGATAGACTGCAGTGATTCTCAATCTGTGTGTCCCCAGGTGTTTTGGCCTACAACTCCCAGAAATCCCAGTCAGTTTACCAGCTGTTAGGATTTGTGGGAGTTGATGGCCAAAACATCTGGGGGCCCACAGGTTGAGAACCACTGTGATAGAGGAATGAACAACATCCCTTTATATGAGAGGCATGCAAATTATGTATCCTGCTGTGTGGCACAGGTTTTCCAAGATCTCTGAAGGAACTGGGTTCATTTTAATTGAAGACCATGCTCCATTTTCAATCATCTTATTTGATTTTTGTCAAGTTCAGAGCTCTCGCTTATTGTTTCTAGATGATAGTGACATGAAACTACTGCTTATTTTGTCAGGGGAAAATGTTAGATGACTCTGAGGTATGCGCAAGTACACATGTGGCAAAAGTGACACCTGCTTAAAATATGCTTTTTGTTTTTACTGTTCCCCAGTTAGATATTCCCAGTTAGATATCGCAGATTTGATAGTTTATGACCACCAACTGTCTCGATTTGGCCGGGACAATCTCAAGTAATTCTCTGTCACTCCTCTTTCAGCTCTTCTTAAAATGTCCTGCTATCTTTCTTCTCTTTCCCTCTATATCTTCAGTTTACTTCAGTTGCTAGAGATCAAGTTGGGAGTGGGATAGACTATAATAGGATCCAGAAAGAGCCAAGGTGTTGACTTGCATCTTTCTAGATCCTATTCCACTCCACACACATACACCAACTATTGAAATATACTTTATACCTGAACATTTGTTATCACTCTGTACTGCATCAGAAGAAGTGGGTGTGTGTCCACAAAAGCTCTTGGGAGAGTGGAAACAAGATACTCTTAAGAGGTGCTGCTATAGTCTTTCCTTCCTCCTTCTTATGCTGCAAGAGACTGACCTGACTACTTTTCGGAAAACTATCAAAAGAAGTGAAACTGGACAACACTTTAAAGTTTGCAATGCATCTACTCTTCAAAAAGTCTTTAGGAATTGGGCTCTGACAGATTGCCTTTAAAGGTGACTGATGGAAAAAGCTGGCTGAGGAGCCAGGCAGCCTTTTGGCAGTGAGCTGACTCATGCTAAGCTGCTACCCAGCTGTGCATATCAATGGAGTCTAATGAATGGGTATAATTAGGTGGAAAGGGAATTCCAGCCAGTTTGGAGTGGGGTGGGAAAATGTTTGCAATAAGTACGAGGTTCATCGTGCTTGTTCTCATTCCATCTTCAATGTCATTGTCTCCCCTTCCTCGTTTTACTAATTTTCATATGTATTAATAGCATGTTGATTGTTAAATATTTGAATGCATGGCTTTTTTTAGCTTGGATTTAAAATATGTGCTAAATTTTAATGCAAATACTAAAAATGCTTGAACTTGGGTTTTTAAAAAATTTACTTTCACTGCGGGAAGAGGCCTCGATCTCTCTTCTAGATTTGTAAATTAGGCAAAGACATGTTTGACATAAATGACAAAAATACATACCTACTATTCATATGTGCACCATAGGACCAGAAATTTACCCAGCTCTGCTATCCTGATGCCCCAATTGGCAAAATATGTTCTACTTCCTACTGCCTACCTACTGAAACCAATACATTTAAAAACAAACAAACAAAGGAAAATTCTTTCCCTTCAGTCAGTTTAATCTGTTAATCTGGTTTGATATTGTTTATTCTTTCCAGCTCCCCAGAATATTAGGTTGAGACTTTTCATATTTCCTGCTACCAGATCATTTTAACTGGCCGAATTGAACCTGATACACACACATGTGTTCTGTCCCTAAAGTTTGGTCCCTTCCTTCTCTCAACAACTGAGAAGGATGGGCAGACAACTTTATCAGGATGTGAAGGATAGGGAAAAGTTAACCATTGTCTGGGAAAAGCCCATTTGGGAGGCCAGGCCCTTCTACCACTTTGTGTAGGAGGGATAGTTCAGTTCCAGAGTGAGCACCATTGGTTTCCTGGAGCTTATTTCTAGGTCTTCTTCTTTCAAGATAGACATTCAATTTAATTTAGAAGCTGACTCCACCTTTACTATCTTCCTGGATAGTTAAGGAATATCCATGCTGCTACAGGGAAGATTGGGAAAGTGTTACCTTTGAATGATATGTGATTAAGTAATTTGCTTGGTTTAAAAGGCAACTTTTTCATATTAACTATGGACATGATTCTTTGTTGTCTTTGTCTGTATGTCGGTGTTGTAGATATGTGTATATAAGGTAACAAGGTATGTGCACAAGAGGCTCCTGCACCTGAGTTTGGTCCATTTCAGAAGGGGCATCCCAATTATGGACCTCCTTATCTGAGGAAATGTGTTTGGCATTGACTGCCATTATATTGATTTTTGGATAACAACTAAAAACACATTTCTTCTATCAAGGTTTTGAGATTTAACCTAGTGCTGGGATATTTATAGTGCTATAGTGTTGATTTAGTGTTATTCGTCATGTTTTAAATCATGAATAAATTATGCATTTTATTATATTGTGTACATCCTCAGTTCTCATGGGAGGCAGGGCACTATATAAATAAAGTTATTGCTGCTGCTGCTGCTAAATATCATTAATTCTAAAAACATTCCATGCAAACAAGTTAGATTCCCTAGAGATAAACTTAACTTTGTGTGCAGGGATGGTAGTCCATAATAGAAGGAATGGCTGCTTTTTGTTACATGTCAGGAAAATAGTCAGAAACTATATTGCTTTGGGGATAGGAAACAAATGAAACCTTAAAGAAGGATAAGATTTACCTTTGTACATGTGAGACTAGATGCTGATCCTAATACTCTGTCCTCTTTTCTACTTATCTTGACAGTATAATAAAACAGACAAATTAAGAGGGAAACTTTGAAGAAATATCTTGTGCTGAAATATTCAAGTGGGAGCATTGGGACCCAAGCTTACCCCAGGCCATGTATGCCCCCCTCACAGTGTTTTCCATTATTTGGAAGATTGTTTTGGGTTCCAGCCATCTCCGTCCCTTTATTAAACATTTTTACATTTCTAGCTGTCTGATTTGTGTTTATAGCCAGATGTGTCAATATGGTGTGTGTGTGTATACTTTCAAGTTGTATGTCAACTTATGAATATCATAGGATTTTCTTAGGCAAGGAATATTCCTAGGTGCTCTTGTTAATTCCTCAATTTGAAATACAGCCCATGGCACCTGGAATTTGTTGGCAGTCTCCCATTCAGATGCTAACCAGGGATGACTCTACATAGCTTCCAAGAACATACAGGGTCATTTATTGGTTTCCTGGAGCTTATTTCTAGGTCTTCTTCTTTCAAGATAGACATTCTTATATTTCTTATATTTGTTTTATAGTAACTGGTTTTGTGTTGTTCTCTGCGCTTGGGATCTAATGTGAATTCTTCCAGACCAGTGGTTCTCAACCTTCCTAATGCCACAACCCCATAATACAGGTCATCATGTTGTGGTGACCCCCAATCATAAAATTATTTTTGTTGCTACTTCATAACTATAATTTTGCTACTGCTATGAATCGTAATGTAAATATCTGATATGCAAGGTGTATTTTCATTCACTGGACCAAAATTGGCACAAATACCCAATACACCCAAACTTTGAGTGCTGGTGGGGTTTCGAGGGGATGAACCTCAGAGGTTGGGAGTTATAGTTCACCCACATCAACAGAGCAATGTGCACCAAACTGATGGATCTGGACCAAGCTTGGCACAAATACCCAATATGACCAACTTTGAATACTGGTGGGTTTTTTTTTTGATGGGGCTGACCCAACATGAGGGTAACTGTATCTGGAGAACTCTGTGACCCCCACCAATGATGGATCTGAACCAAACTGGGCACACAGACCCAATGTAGTCAACTGTGAATACAGGTGAGGCTTGGGGGTAATTAACATGAAGGGATGTGAGCCTCCTTCCATTCTCATATGCTCTCCCTTGCCCGCACATGCCCACCATGTTGCCATGTGCTGATCATGCTTGCTCTTCTCTTCCCACTTGGAGTCTCAGAAATAGTCCTCCCTTTGACTGAGAGGCCGGCCAGTCACAGCAGGAGGAGGGCTTTTGGTGAGAGGATTCGCCGTCTGCTTCCAAAAAAGGAAGAGAAGGACAGGCAGAGAGATCTTCTGCCTTCTCTGCCAAAGGGATTCATAAGACCATCAGAAATAAGTGCTTTCTGCTAGTCTTCGGCGACCCCTCTGAAACCCACTTTGCACCCCCCCCCCGGGGTCCTGACCCCCAGGTTGAGAAATTCTGTTCCAGACACTCTGGAAGAAACCAAAGGTCAAACTCGTTGATTCGCCTATGCTCTATGGCCTAACTGGGGGAAAAGAAGATAAAATACCCAGAGTGTTCTGTCACTGGAATGAATCTCAGGCTCTGGATACATAGTACATGCTCTGGATACATGCTGAAGGTTCCCAAAAATTCAGGGGGACAAAGGGGGAAATATGTATAGACTGGCTAAGGTTGCTGGTTTGATGCATCCTATTCAGTGCTTTGCTTGATAACATCCTGGATCTAGCATTGGGCAGGCAAAGACCCCCATAGGGAATAAACAGTTAAACCATCTTGAAGCCAGATGTGGAATATAGCCTCTGCCAGCTGAGATCAATGAGGGATGAGATGGCAGCCCTTGGTGAGAGTATGTCTCAAGGGAAGGTTTATTTAGTTTGTTTTTTGTCATCTCTGCAGTCCTGTCTGGGGACAAAGAGCATCGATCCCCTGCAGAAATTGGGAGGAGGGAAGACATCACAGGAGCATGGACTCTTAGCAAGAGATTAACTTAGGGCCACATAAACAGAACCATCTGGCAAGTTTTTATACTTATTTTTCATTAATATATTCAGTGCTTTGCAAAGACAAGTTGGAGGGAAAACTGGGTGTACTCACAGCATGCTTTGCCTCCAAGTTATAAATTCTTAACATACTTCAAGCTTGCCATTGATCTAGTTAAAATATGAAAAACGTTGACGTTTCAGCCATGTTCTTTTGGTTCTTCGCAAGGTGCAGGAGGGAAAAAGAAAATGATTTATCCCTCTCACATCTATGTATTCAAACATAATAATTGTTTTTGGAGTTAGGTTCTTGTTTTATTGAGAAATATTTAGCAAATTAGCATAGGTGTGCAAACATATTCATGCTTTTTTGGAGGACTGCTGGGACTTGTCTTTTTTCACACAGCCTGTAGAAAGTGTGGTGTCTTTTTCTTCCCTCATAATGTGTGTGTAGTGGGGAGGGGGGCATGGGCTGGAGGTTTCAGCATGGGCAATTAGGTTTGTACTCTGAGCCTGATGGACAAGGATAAAGGGTTTGTCTGGGCCACTCCTTCCAAGTTCAGAATAAACAGGTTCCACTTCTGTGATCTCAGCTGGTGGGCAAGTCCTTGGATCAACAGCACAAAAATTGCTGGAGTGGTAAATAACATTGAGGACAGGGCAAGATATACACAGAGCAATTTGGATCGCTTGGTCAGCTGGGCCCAGTTCCAACAACATCCATTTTAATGCAGCCAAATGCAAGGTCATATCTCTAGGAACACCGAATAGCAGCCAGAGCTATAGAATGGGAAGCTGCTGTGTCCTGGAAAGCAGGGCTGACTGGATTCTGATGGTAGGTAACTTTCCTGGTCTTGGTGCCTAGGAAAACAGTGCTGCAGTGAGGGGTTGATCTGGTTCATTTGGAGCAAATGCTGCAGATTGGCGGGGGAGAGGGAGATGTTGGTCTGATATCTGCAGGAGTGATCCTGCTTTTAGGCAGAGAGTGGTAGCTGCTGCAGGTAGCAGATTCTAGTGTTAGGTGGTAGCAACAAACTGTTAATTATTCAGATTTTTGTTGTGATTGTATTTTTAGCACCAAGAATGTGGGAGAATACTGTGGGAGTTTCTGACTTGCGTGCCAAAGCAACTTGACTGGTTGGGTGGTGTGGCACTACGACTTGGGTGGGTGGTGAGTACCATTTGCTGCTTTGCTTTCAGCAGTAATTTATCTCAAGGCAGTCCTGGATATCTGGATGGTTTTTGCTGTTGCTTTAAAGCAGCGTTCTTAAAAAAAATCCTTCTTGGCGTAGTAACTATAAGAGTAATTTGAGATCTGAGGGAAAGGGAAAATCTTTAATGAGAGCCCCAAGAGCTTCTGAAAAAACAACATGTATTTATCACTTGATAATCTTATATGTGCAAAAAAGCTATTGGATATCGTAGGCTCAATCCAGGAGTTTAAATAAGGCCATTTCAAATACAATTTTAACATGGGCATGAATTAGAACACCTCAGCACATTGATATCATTTTTCTGCTACTATTAAGTTGGTTTTTCAGAGGTTCAGCAACTGCTGAGCAGGGAATACTACCTTGCATTGTTTCTGACCTGTAACCTATGTGTTGATTGTAACATGCAGTGATTACATCCTTGTTGTTCAACTGTATGCGTTATGAGAAGTTTTAGCCAATCTCACTTTCCCAGCCTGTATACATGCAATGGAGTCTCAGGTTCAAGGTGCTAGTGTCATGTCTTGTGATCTAAATGTAAGCTTAATTCAAATCCATTCAAAGAAGAGCGTTCCAAGCAGGCATGTAGCTGGGGGGGGGGGGGGGGTTGAGGGGCTTCAGCCCCCCCCCCCCCCGAAATTCTCATGGTGGTTCGCGAAAAGGCCTTACTGGTGCATTATTTAAACTGTTATGTTTATTCATATCATGATCTGATCACCATACTCAATATATCCCATATGCATGGAGGTATTGGGGTAACGATACAAAAGGTTTGCTAGGGTAGACCCTCTTTCACTCAGACTCAGCCCCCCCCTGAAACAAACTCAGCCCCCCCCCCCGAATTGAAATCATGGCTACGGGCCTGGTTCCAAGTAAAAACAAAATTATATCAGTTTTATAGCCCTGAGGAAGAGACACAGTTGAGGTTAAAATCAGAAATATATTTTAGTGGGCACTATGCAAAACTAGCATATTTCTAACTATGTTTTCTTTCTGAAAACTATAACTTGACAAATAACTACAAGAAAAAGACAACTTGACAGATAAAGCTGTCTACATGTCCGGATCAAATATAAACAGAAGTCTGTTGCTTCCCACAAACAGATCTATTTGAAATTCTAGCTCATCTAATTGTTTGAAATAGTTTTCCGAGAATGACCCAGATTTTGAAGTATCAAATTTGTTAAGTCTCAGGGTCTGTCTCGATGTATTTAACACAATGGAAGCTTCAAGTATACATTAGGCAGGCTGAAAGAATGATCTCATGATCTATATTTGGTGCCATCAACCCTCCATATACACAGATTCTGTATCCATGGATTCCAGCATCCAGAGATTGACCATAGCACCTCCGCCCCCAAAAAGGAAATTCCCAAAGCAAACCTTGATTTAGCAATTTTGTGTTCTATTATGTCATTGTGCATAATGGGGCTTGAGCATCCTTGGATTTTGGGTTCTGGAATCAAGGGTTTGCTGTACAATAAAAGGAATCAAGAAAAAAAGTGAGATATACAAACATGTCACATTTCCTGCATGTGTTGGTTATTTTTATTGCTCAAACATAGTTCAGAAATGTGAATATGCAAAATGACATTATAAGCAATTTTAAGTTAATGTTCAAATAAAATGTTTATTTATGCCTTCATATACTCTCTGACATTCAGTCCTCATCTCATGCCATATGTTGGTTAACACATGTTAATGGAAAAGTTCCATCAGGAGATGATTTGTTGATCTCTTGCTAAAGTTTTCAATCTGGCAATCTGTATCATGCTACAGTAAGCAATTCTGGAGCACGAGTCTTGAAGCCTCTGTCAATGTCTGGTGATCTCCCCTAATATCACAGATGGGTGAGGCCTGCAGAAGACCCAGCAGCATTGGCTAAGTTATTCATCTAAGCGAGGAGCACTAACTCAGGGCCCAAAATTTTTCAGGACCAAGAGAAATCATAGAAATGAATGCAGACATTTGTGGCCTGATTCAGAAGGACAGAGGGAGCAAAGAAGAGCCAAGAAAGTGAGGGTTTGAACATGGGATGGAAATTTAAAACAGAGAAAGGAAGGGCAGAGAAAATGACTAAGACTTGTTGAAGTGAGGACAGTGCATTGTTTTTAAAGTAACAACAATCAAATCTTGGTGTCTGATTCATTAGATATCAAGTGTATAGTATGTACTTTTGGAGACTGTGTAATGAAAAAAGATGGAGCCCCCGGTGGTGCAGTGGCTTAAAATGCCGAGTTGCTGAATGTACTGATTGAAAGGTCAGCAGTTTGAATCTGAGGGGCGGGGTGAGCTCCCGCTGTAAGCGCCAGCTTCTGTCAAGCTAGGAGTTTGAACACATGCAAATGTGAGTAGATCAATCGACACGGCTCTGGTGGGAAGGTAACAGCACTCCATGCAATCATGATGGCCACAGGACTTTGGAGGCATCCACAAACAATTCTGGCTCTTCGTTTTAGAAATGGAGATGGGCACCACCCCCCAGAGTCGGACACAACTAGACTTAATGTCAAGATCTTTATCTTTAATGGAAAAAAAATGGGGTCTTTGAAAGTCTGAATTATCCGTAACTGTAATAAGTTTGCTTTGCAACAATTGTGCTTGTCATATGTGTAAATGTGAGCAACATGTTGAGGCTGAATTGGGTGTTCATGCACAAACTTTCTATTTGTGGAATAATAGTGTTTTCCAGATCTGTTTCAATAAAAGTTGCTGCTGACAGAAAATGAGTAACCCAGTTCTTTATTGGGATGGCAGTCTAGACATTTTCCCAACATGGACATGCCAAATTAGCAGAGATGCTGAATAAAACATTTCTGTTACATTTTGGCTTTCAGACTGCATACTCTCCAACTGTTCTGATTTGGCAGATTCCCGATTAATCCTTTGTTGTTTCACTTTTTGAGCTTTTAAATAAATGTCCCAGTTTCTCTTTACCCCTCCTTCCACATTTTCCCCTGGTGTATAGTGGCCTTTTGCCTTTCCCTTCCTTCTCTGCCCCACCTTCATCCCACATTGCTGCTCCGCGTTTTCCAAAAAGGTTGCCCATCATTGTGGCTCTTCCCTTGGGAAGCAAAGGGGAGAGCCAGGTGGCAACTATAAGCCTCCCCTGCCACAATCAAAATCCTCCTGACAGATGGCCATGCCACCTCTGCTGAAAAACCTCCAAAGGAGGCTCCACCAGACTCTGGGGCAGCATATGCCCCTCCTGATATAGAAGGTAAAAGGGTATAGTTGTATAGGAGAGTGAATTTCATTCATGACAAATTTAGACCTAGTGAAATTTCCAGCTCCACACAAATATGCAAAATCAAGAGCCCTGTACTCTTTTGTGCCTGGTCACCTTAAGCGCCATTTAGAATTGTGCTTTTTTTTGCTGTCTGCATGCAAACTAGATCTAGAAATGTCTTTCCTTTTGTTCCCTTCCAGGCAGGGGATCTGCAGCCTGTCCAAGGATCCTGATGGCTTTCCAGTCCAGCATAGAGTACTTGTAGCTGTACTAGATCTTTAGGCATCTACTAGAAGCAGCACAGTTTCTTGATATCCCAGGTAAGAGCTCTCAGCGAGATTTGTGGAATTAGATACACTTGGAATGTAAAGTATTTTTTCTTTGGGGTAAAGTTCAGATGGACTTGAGCAAAGGACCTGACTTTCCCACATGATTATTTATTTATTTATTGTTTACTGTATTTTTACCCCGCTCTATCTCAACCCTGAAGTGGCTTCCACATTGGCAATAATTCAGTGCCGCATTAAGAGAAGAGCACTGACTAGTTTAAAAAAAAAAGAAAAAAGAAAAGAAATGATAATACCGGTCTACAATTTTGGGGCAGCCACTGAACTGACATAGAGTTAATTTTATCATTTTATCATTTAAAATATCATTTTATTTCGGACATGTGGCCCGCTCTTTGGGATTTATTCTGTATTGTATTATTTTGTATTGTTTTATTACATTCTTATGTTTTTATTTCTTTGTGATGTTTGTTTCATTGTTTTGGTTTTATTTTGTTGTCTTGTACTGTTGGGCTTGGCCTCATGTAAGCCGCCCCGAGTCCCCTTTGGGGAGATGGTGGTGGGGTATAAATAAAGATGATGATGATGATGATTATTATTATTAATAGAGCTTTGGTTTTTAATAGTACAGTCAGTATTCCCTCGCTGCTTCGCAGTTCATTTACTGTGCACTTGCTGTTTCGTGGGTTTCCCTGCGCCCTCATAGCCATCCTCCTCCTCACCATCCCTCCCTTCCTCCTTGCCTTCCTTCCTCTGCCATGGTGCCAGAGGGACCTTCCTTCTTCCACCATTGTGCCAGAGGAGGTTTCTTCCCATCAGCTCCTCAGCAGCGGGAGAAGTTCCCACCAGTGGAGTGGCCAGCCAATGGGAGGTGGACCTGGATCTCCCTCAACTGGATGAGCTGTGGAAGGCCACGTCAAGCAGTGTGGCTTCCCTCGGCTGCGAACTTGGCGGCAGCGGGGATGCAGCAGCACTGGTTGGAAGTGGCTGGAAGTAGGTTTGCTTTGGGCCTTTGGCCCAATTTTTGGCTGGGAGGGGGGCGCTTTTGTCTCTTGGGGCTTCTTCCTCGGCTGGCCTTGGGCACCCTCCCTCTCTTTGGTGCAGATCCATCATTGTTTGAGTCCACAGTGCTCTCTGGGTGTAGGTGAACTACAACTCTCTTTGAATACCCTTATTTCATGGATTTTCACTTATCGCGGGGAGTCCTGGAATGAAGTCCCCGTGATGAGTGAGGGAATACTGTATTCCACATTGTATTAAAGTGATACAACTGAGGTTGGTTGTGACTCATGCACACTAAGGCCATACTGTTTTCTGTCCTTTTTCCTTTTGCAAGGTATTTGTGTGTGTGTGCGTGGCTTCTTCCCCTCTCCACTTTTCCTCAGACATTGTCTCCATGATTATTTTGGTTTCTGGCTGGTAAACTCATTGTCATGTTATTAGTCCATTTCTTCTGCCAACCTCATTCTTGAAATCATTCAGCATTAAATGCTGCAGAGAGAATTCGAGTAGAGAGAGTCACGGAGTGAGCAAATACCTACTACAAGCCTTTACCTCTCCTCCTTCAGTAACAACAACAACAGTATGATCTGTTGGATGCTAAAGTGTGCCAGACTTTGAGGCAGGGAAATTTAATTTACTTGTAACTGAAGTGGGGAGAAGAACTGGAATGGGAAACTGGAGTGGCTAAACTAGAGGCAAAATAAAATGGTAGATTTCTTTGTAATATGGTGCTTTACAGCACAGAGTTACATTTACCTTCAGTATGTGTGGTTATTTTACAGGGAAGAGTTTGGTACTTCAATGTCATCTCCAGTTCTTTCTTGAACAGTAGGTCTTTGTCAGGTCTTTTAGAATAACCAACATTCGTAATGTGTTGCTTATCCAATATTGAGAATAAAAGTAGAACTGTTTCAAAATTGCCTTTCTATCCTTTCTTAAAATAGAGTTTTTACCATTGCAGTACTATTGTGACCATTTGCACTTTGCTGCAATGACCAGCTTGGACTATGAAAATTAGCTTTGGTATTTGGATGGAAGAAATGTTCTATTCCTGTTTTTTGTATCAATATCTAATGGGAAGGATGCTGATACTACTCAAGACATATGTCTCTCAATTTTTGCTTTGCATTTTCATTGGAAGGAGAGGTACTGGATGTATAGGAACAATGTCCATTTTATGTTGAATTTTGTGTGGTTCCATGCTGTCTACATAGCAAATCCAAAATCTTGTAAAAAATGTGGAGAAGTAAATTGCTAGACCTCTCTTCATAAGAGTTCTGCACAAAACTTCCAGAGTCTAATTTCTTCAGCCGAATAATATGCTTGAATGAGTATACCTTTTAGTGTATACTCATTTTACAAGCATTTTTTCTGCCGTATCCATCCCACAACAAGCATTAATTTATCAAGACATTGTCCCAATTTCTCATGTACATAGATAAGTCTAAGGTTCAAACTAGATGTGATATGTAGCATTGCATAGCAGACCTCTGGAGGAAAAAGCCTAATCACAACTAGCTGGTGGAGAAGGTATCAGAGGTTGGAAAACAGCAAAAATAGAAACAAAGATAAAGTGTTTATTATCTTTGACTTTTTACCATATTATGAATTTTGTAATATGGTTGTGAATAGCAGCTTTTGAGCAATGGCAGGTAGTCTTTATGTTTGTTGCATAAAACTATGCCTTTGACATAGTTCTAACTGATTTTTTTTTATCCTACCTCATCATTCCACAAATGCCAATTATAGTGGGGGAAATGCTTTGTTCTAGAGGCAGTGCTGATAACAATGTCTAGTAGTGAGTTGTCTCGCATTTTGGGCTATAGCATAGGAAGGGCTGGAATCTACAGCTTGGGCAGAGGGCATTTTTGAGAATGATGCTTAGGCTTCTTCTACACTGCCCTATATCCCAGGATCTGATCCCAGATTGTCTACTTTAAACTGGATTATATGAGTGTCCACTGCCAGATAATCTGGGATAGTCAGGTAATCTGGAATCAGATCCTAGGATATGGGGGCAGTGTGGAAGGGGCCTAAAAGGTTTATCTTGCTGTGCTCAGATAAAATAGCTAATGTGCTGCAAGAGTACATTTAAAGTAAAAGTGGGCAAAACAAATTGCTGAATTGCTGCTTCTAGCTTTCCTCAATATTGGCTTGCCTTATGGGATTTGCAGTCCAAATATATCTGCATGGTTACCAGCCATAATACAAGGGCTCCTCTGAAGCTGCTTCCCCATTCTAGATTTTCTCTTTTTGCCCAATTCTGTCTGCCCCAATTCTGTATTAGGATTGTCCAGCTCTCAGTTCTGTCACAGATGGCATTCCATATCTGTTCTGTTCATTATACTCCTTCCTCAGAGAAGGATGCCAAGTTGCTTTTAAATGTGTGCAAATTTTTGTTATTTATAACCATGAAGTTGGTTCCCACTAACAAATGAGAGACCTTCTGGACAGCCCTGTTAAGATCTTGCGTACACAAAGCTGTGGCTTCCATGCTTGGGTCTATCCACCTGTAATGCAGTCTTCTTGTTTCACTTTGTCTAGTATTATCATCTTTTCTTTAAACCCCATGTTTACTGGGTGGCACATGTGCCCAGTTATAGGAATGTATAAGATGGCTTTATGACAGGTTGTTCTGTCTGTCTGTCTGTGTTTTTCTTTCCCCCAGAAATGGCTCTCTGAGGTAGAGAACTTTCATGGCACCTGCTATTAGATACTTTTAAGCCTGAGTTCTTCAGCATTTGAAGTGTACTTTATACTAGACTGCTGAGCAGTGGGCCTTCTTCTTTAGGTAAATACTGGTATATCACCTATAAGAAGTCTGAAATTTTGTAAAACAGAGCTATGGACGCAGTTCAAATTCTTTTACCTTTGACATTGTCTACATCAGTGTCCACGTATTTGGAAGCCCAAACATCTGGAGAGCCACAGGTTTGTCAACATTAGTCAACATGGTATACCATAAAAGTAGGGTAAGTGGGTGTTTAAATCACCAAAGGAAAAAGACAGTTAATGAATTTTAATTTGAATCAAATTTTGTTTTAGGTTTTAGCAGGTCTAAGGGCCAGTTACACATACATACACCACCGTCTACCACAAACTGCACATGCTCCTGCTGTTTTCCTAACCAGCTTCTGAGAAAAACTGGAAAGTGAGAGTTGGCAGGACATTGTTTTAAAGGTGTTTTAGCAGTTTTCATCTAAATGTTATCTGGCCAGGTTTGGATGAAATGCCCCTCCTGAGAGGAGGCTGGAAAGCTTCCATATCAATTGGGTGGTGAATAATATCTGGATTTTAGGTTGAAATGAAGGTGCTGAATCCTAACACACATACAACCAATACATTTGTTACAATGAGCAGCATTTTAAAAGACCAGCTTAAGCCTGGAAGGAATTCATCACCCCACTAACATGGAGATCATTAGTCATCTGCCTTGACCCATATAATCCCTAGTCCAATCTAAACCAAGTTTCTGAGTTGGAGATACATGATTTCTTGTTCAAGCATATGCATTAATCTTGCTCTAATAATACAAAAACCTTCCGGCTTTCTGCTACTTTACGTATTCATGCAATCTAGTGACCCAATCCAAAATCCTTGGTCACTCAGCTCACAGTATACTGCATTCCACAAAGAATTTACTTTGAGTGTTGCTGAGTATATTCAAGGATACTAAGCAAGATCACTTAACTTGAACACCACAATGATAGGTGTCATAGCTTTTCCTCCATCCTAAGCCCTTGGCCAAAGAAGAAGGGGGCTAGACCCACAGGAGCTCTCTGCTCCTACCCACAGACTTCCTAGCACCTTCTACTCCACCTTTCTCAGTTAAAGGCAAAGATATGGATCCCACAAAATAGAGCCACTTTTCCTTTCTCTTCCCTATAGAAGAAAAGAACCTGTATGTGCCGAGTTTCCAAAATCACTCTGAGGTTTAACAGAGATCTTAAGAAAACATTATTCCTATGTCATGAGGATTAAATCAGACTTCTGGGTATCATATCTTGGAGCATCATTCTCCAGGCATAGCATAGAAAGCTCCAGAGTTATTGAAACAGATTACATTCCAAAAACATTTTGGAACCAACAACCAGCAAGGGAAACATGACACAATCCCCAATGCCTTCTAACTAAAGCTGTTCCTCTCACTTACAGAAAAGTAGACTGTCTAGTGCCCGGTTTTGCCATGGCTAAAGAAGAGGGAGTCTGACCCTTCTGATATCAGCCTGTTCCACACCAATGTCAACAGACAGCATCCCAGCAAAAGAGCTTAAAAGGAGAAAACAACAGCTTCTCCATCTCGTTCAACAAAGGCAGTAAATCTTTTATACCCCTGACCTTGAGAGGTTCCTGATGTTTTAGCACCTCTTTACCTACACAAAGCTTGATTGGCTAATGATACCTCCCTTGTTCTTATATAACCCTCTGCCTTCCAAGGTGATAAACTAACTCCTGTAAGCTGGGTGTATCTTACTTCATAGCCACTAGACAATGTATGAGAACATTATCACAATAGGCAAGGTCCTATTTTTAACAAGTTCATTTACGCACATCTGGACTTAAAACTGAATAAACAATAAGATATAGACAAATTTCTGTAAGTAAAAGGTAGGATTTAAAGGGTAAAAACAGTGTTTTGCTGTGAGATGGAGTGTAAATGTTTATGTAGCCTTTAAACCAAAATCCTAAATATATATAAATCAAAAACTGAATAGACTCTAGAGCTTATGCAAGTGAAGTACATAAAATCAGAGCACAAGAACTTACTCATGTGGACTTCGAAGATGACCTCTTTGATAAACAGAGATACATCTTCTGAATTCTTACTAGTCCTTGAACTTTGTAGGAAGCCCACATAGATAAATGCAGTACTCGAGTTACAATATTTTTTATAACATTCAATTTCAGAAGTTAGATATGTTCCCCCATTATTCTTTTCCAACATGTAAAAACATATAGTCAATCACAGATGTTCACAATATGGTAAGTATAAATGTCAAGATGTTCATATTAAATTCAGGTATCATCCTCAAAAACATGCTAAAAGTATGGGTTGCTGTGAGTTTTTCAGGCTGTATGGCCATGTTCCAGCAGCATTCTCTCCTAACATTTCGCTTGCATCTATGGCTGATATCTTCAGAGGTTCTGAACCTCTGAAGATGCCAGCCACAGATGCAGGCAAAATGTTAGGAGAGAATGCTCCTGGGATATGGCCATACAGCCCGAAAAACTCACAACAGTCCAGTGATTCCAGCCAGGAAAGACTTCGACAATAGATGTTTAAAATAATAATTTTAGAATTTTGCTTTTGTACTTTTCAGGGATCTCATTTTCCTTCACTATCTCCTTAATTAAAAGAATCTTTAACACACTGTATAAGAGAGGAAATTGTTCCCTGTGGACAAGCACATTAGAGAGCTATGTGGCTGCATAGCTTATCCCATGTGCCCACATGCATGGTTGTCTGGAAGCCACTTCTCAGTAGTCATGGGCCTGGTTACCATTTTATCCATTTAATTTGTGTTTTTGTGCCATTTTGTTCATTCAGAAGGCACAAAATGCTACACCTCCCTCCGGTACAGAAATATCAGTGAAATGAAAGAAAAGTGGGAATGGTAACCATTCAGGCAGCTGATTTTCGGCTTGGTTGTAGGTCCTGGCAGGTGCATCCGTTTTGGGGCCTGCTTGTCACCCACTCTCTCTTTCCAAGTAGAGTGCATGTGTGGCGAGCAGGCCCAAAGCACGAGGGCTTGCAGCCAAGCATTGAGTGCTAGCCCTAAAACTGAGGGGAAGGGGAACATGGGAAGCTGATCCATTGCCACCAATGGGCCAAAAAATTCGTGGGGGTTTTTTTGGACCTTGGATAGAAAAACTCATTTGGAAAGGTGCGCATTTTCAGGAGAGACACTCGAAAATGAAAACAGGGCCTTACAAATGAAACAAACAGAAATATATTGTGATTCTATACAAATGCACAAGACTATTTCTCAACCTTCTGCCCCACTATCGATCTTAGGCAAACGGGAGTGAGTGGTTTTGATCCATTGCAGTTGTAGTCATGAGGGGGTGGACAATAGGTTAAGACCCTTTTCTCTGTGGTTACACCAAATGCACCCTTTGGGAAGGTTTCCATTCAATTCCAGTTGTGGGGTAAGATGTATTGCTGCAGTATGGTTAAGACATACTTCCCTACTTACTCTTTCAACCCAGTGAGTAACTTGTTCACGCAGAGGGAGCTGACATGCAGGGGATGGGAGGGGAGGGGGGGCGTGCTAAGTCTATGAGAATCAAACATTAAATTGATTTAATTAAGTCTATATAAAATATAGAATGAACCATACTCTTTAAATTATTTTGTGTTATAGAATTACTCTTCATGATTTGCTTTTTTTCCAACCCCCCCCCCCCATTTTTTTCTGGCTGTGACACTGGCTAAATGCATCTGTCCAGAGATGACAACAATCCTTTCACCACAAGCAATCCTTCTTACTACTGCCCTCCATGGAGGCCCCTGCAGTACGCAAGTCCTTCGTCAGCTCTTGTACTTTTTCTATCAATGAGCATTTTGAATGTCTTCTCTGTTTTATAGAGATCTAAAGTCACTGTAGTGCAGGTCCCCATAAGAGACAAAAGAGCACTGTATAAATTATGTTCCAGTAATCAATCAGTCAGCTAGACACAGTAAATTAGGAACATGGTGGGCAGTAATGACATGAGAAAATAAAAAAGTTTCATGGAAGGATAAAGAAAACAGTAGAGGTGCATATTTTTTTTAATTGTGTATTTTTCATCAGACACCTTTTTGAAACAATGAGGGTGGGGGAGGGTGCTGTGCCAAAACCAGAGTCCTCAGCAAGATGCACTCTGGTTCTTGAAGCTGCAACAAACAATGCTCTGCTTTCCTCAATCTTTTTCTTGACAGCCATGAAGGCTACAAATACACTTCAATTTTTTTTAAAAAAAATGGAAACTGTGATTTCTGTACTCTGAAGCATGGGTGTGCAGAATACAAAGAGCGCTAAGAGATGCACGCTGGACTGTGCAGTGCAGCTTGCCTCTCTGCTACATTGCTGCTTTTCACCCCTGGGGCAACAGCAAGAGGTTTGTGATTGTGTTTGTCTTTATGGAGAGGGACCAAACCTGTAGCCTGTGGCTGCACCACACTAGTTAAAAAGGCTCAGGCTGCTGGATATGGCTCTCTCCACCTTCTGCCAGGCTGCAGCGGCTGCTGCTTTCTGTTCTTTTCTTTTGTTGTTACCAAGTGCATGCTCTGAAACTGTAAAATAAGAAAAAGTCTCTCCCCACCCCCACCCCTTTTCCTGAGAACCTTCATTTCTCCGCTGGGGGCAGAGGTTGTCCTGAGAGAAGGATTAAAGAGAAGCCTCGTCTTTCTGAAGAGGCAGCACAGCCGTATTTCCCCAGCTGCATTAATCAGTCTCAAGGAAGCCAAACTCACTGTATCACCTTGAAGCTTCTTCGGAGTCCTTTGAAAAACTTTGGGTGGATTATGCTGCTCTTTGCAGCCTGGAGGTGGGGGTGGAGAGGGTGGTTTTGAAGGCAGCAAGCATGCTGGTTCCAGGCAGGGACAGTGTGGGCAGGTATTATGCAAGCTTCCCACAGATTTGCTTGTGTGCCTTAATATTCCTGGGTTTTTCCATGTTTGCTTCTTTACCAGTTCTCTCACCTGTTTTGCTCTGTCACTTGTTGTTCTGGAGGATTCTTGTAATGACAAGATTTATCATCACCTCTCATTCTTCATCTGCATTTCCCCCTTTAGTTGCATATTTGAAATGTGCTTCATCTTCTTGTAGCCATCCAGGCTGAATTTACATAACCCCTTTTTTCAGAGTGAGTGTGTTTGCTTTCTTTTGCTTAAGTTTTGCTTAGTAAAAAATAACTTTCCTCAGTCATTTCATATGGATGGGACTGGGGCTCTAGAGCAGGCATGGGCAGATCTCAGCCCTCCAGGTGTTTTGGACTTCAACTCCCATAATTCCTAACAGTCTACCGGCTGTTAGGAATTGTGAGAGTTGAAGTCCAAAACACCTGGAGGGCCCAAGTTCACCCTTGCCTACTCTAGATACAGCCCATCATATGTACTGGGATTGTGGGCAAGTGCATGTCCCCTTAACCCAGTACTACTGGAAATGTCATAAAGCAGGTGACAAAGGTCATTCGCAATATGTTGCCTTCTGGATGAGGTGGATTATAGATCTCATCATTGTCATACAACACATGCATATGGCATTCTAGTGAAATGACAGGAGTTGCAATCAAAACATCTGAAGGGAAGCAAGGCAGCAGTATTAGTATTACCTGTGTATGCAGATGTGACAGTTACTTTTGCTGCTGTGGTTTTGGTGTGTGAGTATATGCATTTAAGGTATGGTGAGCCTCACAGTATTTGGGGAATAGAATTCTGGGATTAACCCAAATTCCATTTCTCCGTCTTGATTGAAGAGCAGAGTAGTTTTCAAGAATGCCAAGAAAAAACACCCCAGACCTTTATGGGATTCCTAACAGCAGATCTGTGGCCTGGCATTTGGGAAGTGCTTTTTCACAGGCATGTGATTGCTGAACGATTGGGGGACTATCAGTAGGCTCTGTCAGTATATTGTGTCTGAATTGTACTCAACTGGATTTGTTTGTGATCTAAACTAGGCAAGTTAAGCTCACGTCATCCTCAGCTGAGTCCCATTGTGCAAAGGGGAACAGATGGGGCTGTTTTTTTTCTTGGAAATGCCAGGGATAGGGTGAAATATCTGATTCTTTCTGGTTCGGTTTTATAACATTTTTATGTCGCCTCTGTGGTGAATAAAAATGTGCTTTTTGTGGTTTAAAAAATAATTTCAGGTGTCAGCCTGATTTTATCACTTTATAGCTGCATCTATCTCCCCACCCGTGTGCAATGCTAATTAGCGGATATCCTTCATACTCACTCTAACAGTAGTCCATGCCCTTGGAGTAACAACAGCACAGGGTCTTCTGTGTCAGATTTGGTGGTCTGCAGGCCAAGGGATGGGACATCAGGTGGCAGAACAGGTGGAGAAGCAGCTAATTAGGCAGCTGGAATTGCGTCTTTGTCCTCTCCTGAGCCAAGGGGTTGTGCAGGTGACAGAGCTAGGCAGGAGCCAAATAGGACTCTATTGGCTACCCTGTTCCCTATGGGATGGCAAAATGTAGTGATACTTTCTGGCCACCTGCAAAAATGGCATTAGAGAAGCATAGTGGTCTGATCCCTTCTCTCCCTTTTGTAAAACGTAGCAGTGAAGCAGCTGGCTGTGGTTTAAGAGCCTTACCTAGGAAAGGAGTGCCATGGTGCATGGAAGAGGGGAAAGGCAAGTTTGCTTGTCTTGGGAACCTCCAAGATAGGTGTAGTCAGACAGATACAGTGCTGCTTAGCTAGTATAGCTTTGGCCACCGTTGTCTCCCACCCCATGCTGTATGTTTATCTACCAGGAATGTCACAAGTCATTCTTGTGGGTTTATGTGTTTGTGTTCAGAAACAAATTAGTCATGCTATTCTGTATGCCATCACACACCCATTCCAGCTTGACTCAGCCCCTTGGGAAGTACCATACAATTATAAAACAAGGTGGCTTTAGGTAGGTTGCTGTGCGCTCACTGCCATGATAATTGCTCATCCGTTATTATTTGTTGATGATGCATATGTTGTTGGCCTGCCTTTCTTGCCAACCAGACACTCTCTCTTTTGTTTGTTCTCATATACTTCTGCAATATGTCCAGAGCCCACATATAAATGATGAATAAACAAGAGAGGGGAAGGACGAGAAGCAAGGAACAAGTATTCTGTCTTAACAGATTTCCCCTCCTAGTCAAGCATCAGGGTTTTCCCCAAGCATAAGCTTTCTCTGCATAGTCTTCATACCCCATATTGCAAAGGTTTCTGCCATTAAGATGGATTGCATTATTAGAATAATCTTGGCTGCATTGGCTCCAAGGATTTGGGTTGATATGTTATCCAGGAGTGGCACTTTGTCTCCAGGTTGTCTCTGGGAAGCTGTACAAGTCATTCCCTGCTGGATGGCAAAGTCTTGGGTATTTTTTGGCATGCATGTGGAAAACAGAGTTTGAGAGACCTGTGATGGCAGGGTGAACACATTGTAATTTGGTACCTGCAAACACACTCCTTGTCATCCCTGAATCCTCCTGAGGAAGGAAGGACTTTTTTAGAGAAGGACTTGAAGAACACCAGCAGAGAAACATCTAAGAGGGGAGCCCTCAAGGTACTTTTGTTCCAGTGAGTAGGAGTCTTTAGATCCGCTTAGACATAAAAGGCGGCACAATTCCATTCCCAAAGTCTCAGTTGGAGGAGGGAGGGGGGAATGCACTTGCAGAGGGAGGGAGGTCATAAATAAAGTGGTGGCTAGAAACCAGGAGGGGCATTTTTTCCTCCCCTTATTCCCACCCCAGGAAATAAATTGGGTCAGACTTGAAAGTGAGTTTCCTCGCTGTGGATTTAATTTTAGCTCTTGCAGACTAGTTATCGTATCATAAATGCCAGGCGATTTTTAGGAAACATGCCCAGCGAGGCTTAGCTGCTGTGTAACAAGATTTGTGTCTATTTCCTATGGTAGCATGCTTTCAATAAACAACCGTGTGTCCCCAAGGGCCTACAGCAAGACTGGGATGGGATAAAAGAGACAGCCAGTTCTGTGCCTGTCCTTCAGCGATTTCGAGAAGTGCAAGTGCTTTCTAGGGTGCTGCTAGCACATCCCTTGCCCTGGATCAGTCTTTCTGTAAAGAAGGCACCAAACTGAAGGCAGGGGGAAGGAGGTGGTATGTAGGTAGGTATCATTATTTCCACCCTCTCTCTCTCTTACACACACACACACACACACACACACATAGAGTGTCAAATTGTGTTACATAGTTATCAAGCTTTTTTTCTTCCTACATAGCAGTCACCACCAATCAAAACAATGGAGGTACCAGTTCAAATTAGTAGATGATCTAGATATGCCTTCTTTGTTTACAGACAAAAACTAAAGTTTTTTCTCTGGTTGTTGTTTAGCAGATGCTTCTAAGGCACCCAGACAGCTTATTTTCCAACAACAACATAGGAAACTTCAAAATATTCAGGGCAATTATATGGTGGGCAGGAAAAAGAATGGCATTTGAAAGCATTTTGCTATAAAAAAACACTGGCTCTATTATTGTGAACATGTCTACAGGTAGGGGATAGGGATGTTGTGGATATTAAATTCCCATGTGCCCCAACTACCTTTGCCAGTGGTAAAAAAAATGTTGAAGCTATAGTTAAGAAACATCTTTATTGTTATAGGGAATGCTTGGATTATAGAGGTGTTATTGCCGCCTAGGAAATTCCTCATTTATAAATTCCTCCAGCACTCCTAATTATCCTTTTAACCTTTCACATACACAAACACCCATGAATGCATATGTGTTTACACACACAAATAATTGCCATGGGTTAAAGGATCACCTTTTTTTCTTATTGTGAGGATTAGATGAGTTGTTGCAAAAAGGTACATTTCTCTCTTTCTCCCTTTACCTTGTATTTTCCTGCCTCTTTTAAATCTGTCCAATTAGTGTCTATTAGTCACTCAGTGTGTTAAAGCATTAAGAACAATTAAGGGTGCAAAGAGTTTCCAGATGCAGCGTTAAGCACAGGAGCTGGCAGGCTGCTGTCTGATCCCATATGCAAGCAGTTAGAGAGGAGAAGGCATGCAACAGAAGCTGTGGGACGATGGGCCTCAGCATGGCTTGCAAATAATGTTTATGTTCCAAAACTCATTAGAGCTGTTGTCAACTTATTCCAGCGATAGGCAAAAGCCATTGGCCTTTAAGTAGTTTATAGAGGCTAGTCCCGTGCTTTATGCAGAGAACTGAAAATTATTTATTGCAATGACAAAAGGCCATAGCAATATAGAATAATAGAAACGGGCTTCCAGTAACCAGGAGTATAACCCCCATATCTATGGGGAATATGTTCCTGGACTTTGTGCAAATATGTGAGATCATGGATAATAGTGAACCCTATTATTTTCAATGGGATGAATGAAAGAGGTACTGAAAGGGAGATATAGCTTGCACAGGAGGTTCTAAATCTAAGTTAATAAGCAAGTGTGGATTACCATGCATATTGATTCTGAGGATATGGGGTAGTACTGTAATAACTATTAGATTATAAGCTCTAGAAAAATTTAAAAGACCTTCAACTGATACTAAAATTTAATCTTCATTGGTTTCAGATGAATTTTACTGGGGAGTGTGTTTTATGCTACAGAAAAAGCATTTTGCCTCCTCATCACCAAATGGCGGAAAATTCTAAACTCTGTGTCAGTCAATTGCTTCTAAACACCAGAATATGCCTTTGGACCATAACACTACTGAGCCTTGAAAATAGTTCTTTTGTTAGTCGACTTCTTCTTCAACTGAGGGCCCTAATCCCAAAGGAGGTCACAGTAACTGAAAATAGGGGTGGCAAAAAATTGGCAACAGTAAAAGGTTTCTGAATGCCACCTAGTGGCTGTTTTAGACATTTACACAAATCTGTTATCAACAATGTGTAGTGTTTACAGTGGACTCTGCAAAAAAGTTTCAGCTGTTTAACAAGCCTTGTGCATGCTGATTTATTAGAATTAAATGTTTGATTTTAATACTTATTTTATATATCTACTAGATTATGTACTCGGCAATGCTTGGCAAGTTTTTTTTGTAACGATAAATATTAGAAGTAGTCATTATTGGGTTTTGGATTTTATGAATGGTCCCAGTACAAGGATGCACAAGGATGTGGTTTAACTACAACTGCCATCATCATTTGTCAATCCCTCTCAAACCCTGCCAGTACCTAGAGTTAGTCATGATAGTAAGTATGCCAAGTTTGGTCCAGATCCATCTTCAGTGGGATTCACAGTGCTCTTTGCATATGGGTAAATTACTTCTATTGTCCTATGTTAGTGGTACCCAAATCCCACCATTACTTACAGTTGGTAATGATGAGTATTTGTGCCAAATTTAGTCCAGATCTATTGTTGATGGGGTTCGCAGTGGTCACTGGATTTGGGTGTACTGCAGTTCCCATAGTCCATGTTCACCCCTCAAACCCCACTAATGCTTATAGTTGCTCATTATGAATTTGTGTCAAGATCCATCATTGATGGTGTTCACAGTGGTCTTTGGAAGTGAGTGCACTGCAATTCCAGGGACAATTCTCCCCAAACCTCTCCAGTATTTTCTATTGGGGATGTTTGGCCTGTGTGCCAATTTTGGTCCAGATCCATGGTTGGTGGGGGTCAAAGGACTCTGTGGTAAGGAGAGCCAAGTTGGAAAATACATATATACACAGATACATACATACATACATACATATTATTATAGATATAGATAGCTATATATATATATATATAGAGAGAGAGAGAGAGAGAGAGAGAGAGAGATTGAGAAATAGCTAGACTCAGAGTCATGCAAACATTTCTTGGGTGGAAAAGGGTTATGAGTGGAAAAGGGTTAAGAAGTCCTGCGTTAGTCTTTCTCCAGACCTTGTAAAACTACAATCTCCCTGATTACATAGCATTGAGCATGGCAGTTAAAGTGAAGTCAAATTGTATTAATTCTACAGGGTAGAGCAACCTGAACCCGGGGTTGATATATTAAGGGTGTATCATATAGCATTTCACTGCTGCCATCCCAGTCCTATACAACTGCATTTACTAGGTCAGTGATATTTAAAGGTCCATTGGCAATCAGCTGCAGGTCTGTAGTGAATTTTCAGGAAACTATATCAATACAATAATAATATAGCACAAAGTTGTATAAAGCTTGAGCATTCTGGGGGCAAAATAGCACTCTCCCCCTACTTCTTTAAATAATATGTGAACAGAGTTCTATGTAGCTACAGTAAGATACTGAGGAAAGGAAGGAGGAGGAATCCCCTACTTTGAGCATGTCAGTTGTAAAAACTTTTCTAATAGTCTATTTTGTGAATGTTAGCTCTGGCATGAGAGCAAAATATGGTCTGAAAAGTCATTATATGTAGCACTGGTGTATTGTTCCTCACACATCATCTGTACAGAACAAAAGCTTTGTACTCTATGCTAGCAAGTTTCAAAGTAAAATTGATGTTCATACCTGATAGCGCTGTTCCCATCTAGCTCAGCTACCATTCTCATGCACTGGTTAGTGTAACAGCGTTATTCTGTTTGTTAAGTCCCATTTTAAATTGTAGTGGGTTGAAGTGCCAAACCTTATTTTTTTGCACTGTGAAAGTGTAGGACTTCCCGAAGGCACCACTGTGCTGGCTGCTTTCTGGTTTTAGTAGCAGAGGAGAGCTAGCTGCTTGGCTCAGTTAAAACTTCTGTAGGAGATGTCCCAGGAATGAGGAGTAAAAAACCGGAAATTGGCTCTAAGGAGCTTTAAGTGGAAGGCAGGAGCTCGTTAAGTGGCAGAAGTTATAGAGAAGTACATCTCCTCTGGATATGAGCTGGAAGAGCCTTACCCGTCTGCCAGAGTTGGGAAGATTTCTCTAGGAGAATCTTAACCAGAAGGAGGGTTAAATGAAGCTGAGAGATAAGCACTTTTATTAAAAAGAAAGTCAGGCAATGTTGTCAAGCAAAGGGAAGTGTAAGAATGGCATAGGCTCAGCACTTCTCAGCTCTTTTGTTGTTTTCCCTGTTGGTCTATCCATGCCCTTTGCTTGTTCCCTGGGACTCTAATGCTTTCCGTCTATCTTACCCTCAGCATCTTACCTCTATTGCCTTGTTAGGTTGTCCTTCTGCAACCATTTGTCAGCCCATACCAGGGTGAGCACTTACCACCTCTGGAGAAACACTGATCTTGTCAACACTTACATGCTCCCTTGTCCAGAAACTGCTTACCTGCCTCCACCCAGGGGCTTACTCTTCAAGCATTTACACCAGATACGCATTGAGCAACCCACCTGGTGTTCCTTGGAATCTAAAATAACAGATACTGTTCCTGTGTGCCTGGTGCTGAGCATGACTGAAAGGGCAAGCAAGCTGGATGGTTGATATATGTCTCCCCACGGGGCTACTGCCAGCTCAACATAAATAAAACAACAATATGCAAAATGTAACCTCTCTTCTGCTATTCATTGACTTGAAAATCATTCAGATTAGATTCAAATTTAAGCTTTAGTCTATAGCTCACCATTGTTTACAATGGGGAGTGATTTTTTGTTTATTTTAATTTTTTGGTTTTCACACAGCTGTCAGTTCATGAATCTGAGATGAAGGAGAAATTCCCCTATTTTTTTCTGTTGTGCCGTAGCATCTACTGCTGATGCCCTGATAACCTATCCACAGGAAACTCAGTGGCCAGTTGGTGCCAATACAATGTTTAGAGATTATTTTTCTAGATAGAATTTTATTCTGAGACAAGCAACTTGCATTGTTGCTACAAGTTACTCTTGTTCTTTTAATGTGATGAATAACACTTTAAAATAGCTTCTAGTTTACAAACACCACTTGCAACATGGAAAAAAATGTCCACAGATTTATTACTTGATCATTGTCCTTGTAAGGAGCACAGAATGGTGCATGAGCGTAGAGGGCACATAGTTTAGCCGATTAGCCTGCTTTATCATCACAGTACTTTATTTTGTTAAGTCACATGCCCAAAATTCACTTAATGAACCCCACCCATACTTTTGACCTGGGCTCTGCCTGATAGTCCAGCAGTATCATCCAGTCACCAAAGTACTTTATCCCTCATGCGAGTCACTTTTCCGAACAATGTGTTCTCCTTGGTAAGGAGTTAGGAAAAGGCCCTTCCCTTTTACAAATGCTGATTGTTTGGTCAGTCAGGCTTCTCTGATTTAAAATGCCTGAACTGCTCCCAAGAGGCAAGGCCTATGACATTTGGACAGATGGTATGCATGCATTTTTTTAATGACCTTGTTGTTGCGCTAAGCAATACCCTCAGTTGCTGAGTAAAGGCAGGTGGACTGTTGCTGGAAGCTAGCCATGGAATCACAATCAATGCCTGCTGCCAGGAATTCGCCAGCCATCCCATGCCAAGATTGGTGTGTGGGTGGCAGCCTCAGGAACAACTGTTAGAGAAAGAGTCAGGGGTTTAGCAATGACTTTGTAATGGGCAGTTAAAATTACATAAAATTATAGAAATCTAGAATTTAAAGGAAGGCAAAAAATGCACAGTCCAAAAGTCTGCCAACCTCTATTAGAAACCTTCCATCAAAGGAGAGTTCACTGCCTTCCAAACTAGCCTGCTCCACTTCAGAACACATCTTATTTTCAGGAGATCCTTTCTTACATTTAGTTGAAATCCTTTTTCTTTCCATGTGAATCCATTGCTATCAGTCTTGTCTTCTGAAACAAGACTCCATGTCTAATAGATTGGGGAATATGACCAAGGTGGGACAAAGAACCCTTGTCTACTGGAGCTAGGTGTGAATGTTTCAACTGACCACCTTGATTAGCATTTGATGGCCTGGCAGTCAGGGACAGCTAATCACCTCTCACCAAAAGATTCCCCCAGGCACTAACAAACTACACCAAAAAACTGCCAGGCCATCAAATGCTAATCAAGGTGGTCAGTTGAAACATCCACATCTAGCTCCAACGGACAAGAGTTCTTTGTCCCACCCTGGTCATTCCACAGATATATAAACCCAATTTTCCTAGTTCCAACAAACCTCACTACCTCTGAGGATGCTTGCCATAGATGCAGGCGAAACGTCAGGAGAGAATGCCTCTAGAACATGGCCATACCTACAACAACCCAGTGATTCCGGCCATGAAAGCCTTCAACAATACATTCATAGTTATATTACAGAACTTTGTCTACCAAAATATTGTGTAGGAAACTTGTCATAATCTTTCTGGAAATGAAGATATTCTACATTCACTGCATTCCCATGTCCTAACAAGTTTTAAGGTTTGCTATGGGAAAGATGCATGATTGGACTGACATATCTTGCTTTTAAGAAACCTATCCTGGCTTGTACTAATAATCAATATGTTCTTTTCATTTATCTTTTCATAAATCACTGTGTTCAGTATATTATATCCCAAAGGATGTATTGTCATACACTAGGGAATGTTTGTATATGGACGGCACACTTTCTTTGTAGAAAAGCAAAATATGTATTCATTTTCCTGATTTGTTCAGTTGTATTACCTCTCAGTATACGTAGGTTTTTTAAAAAGATATAAACACAACTGTTGAACATAAAATCAGTTGATGCAATGCCATTTGGTAAATGCATTTTCCCCCAGCCACAAAGTATTGCTTTCATAAGAGCGTGCCTGATATTATTTATAGTGATGAGGTGACTTTACTGACCTCTCTCTCCCTTCACATCATTTGGCACTCTGTCTTCTGATAACTTCACAAGATTGTCTATTCTGATTCACTGTGTTGGGAAGATGGCATGGGGATATGCTGGCCCCAGAATTCACAACTCACTGCACATGGGATTCCCAGCAACAGACTCTTTAGCAAGATGGGGAGAGGGAGGTGGTGGGTTGGGCAAAAGGCTGGCAACCAGGACAGGAAGAAGGCAGGATAAGAGAAGGAAATGAGCAGTCCCTTCAATAGTGGGACATTATCTTATCCCATCTGAATTATAATTGTGGAAAGAAGCAGACACGGGTTATTTTTCTGGTAGAAGATGGGCAACCACAGAGGCATTCTCCCTTTATTGAATAGCAAGAATACTGCTTTGAGCAATATCTCAGACATACATTTATTTCACTTAGGTTGGAGTGAGTGGAACTTGACAACCAACCTTTATTTTGGAAACAGAAAAAATTCTCATGGCACAAATTATAGGCACTAATAAACTACTCAGTTAATAGCACCCATCATTTCTTTCCCTCCATCCCTTTTTCCTCTCTAGGGCATAGGAAATGCATACAGACATAACAGGTGCTGTTTCAGATCTTGGGAATGAAGGTGTCAAATAAAATAGCTAACCTGAAAGGATCTCGTTTTAATGTATTGTCGAAGGCACCCAGATCTCATTTTGCTTGATTCTTGATCTAATTTCGAGAGAATCATTGCACAGTTTTAGCTCCACGAGGCTTTCATCATCTTGGTTGCTTGTTTACTTTCCTATTCATAGAAGACAAAATGGAACAGTTACATCTGTCTGTCTGTCTAGCTGATATTCTGTAAGGATTTGCTGCGATAGCACCTCCCTGGCATCAAAAGAGCTTGCAGCATCTGAGCAACTGCACTTATTTAGCATTCAGCAAGTGTTGTGCCCAGAGAAATTTAGATGTAATTGTGTGTGTGTGTATGTGTGTGTGTGTTCACATGTAAATGTGGGTAGGTGCTGTCCTGATTGATGGCAATTAGCATTTTCTAACAGGAACAGATGTTCAGATTGCCAGGAGGCTGGTACCTAATGCCCACGCCACCATCTGTTCCACTGGGTACTGCCACAGGAATCAGTGTTATCAGTGCTGAAATGTGTCTGAGGAGTCATTGTTGGGGAAAAGCTGAACACTCTTGAGTGAATGTAGGATTTGGAGGGTTGTTTTAAAGGGGGGGGGGGCAGAAAGAATCATAACAACAGCAGACATGATACTCTCAGATTTAGAAATATTTGGCACAGATTAGCATGGGATTGAGGGTTTCCATCTGAGAAACCATCTTTTTTTCAGTCCTTTGTCAAGCATAAAGAAATTTACATGGAAGACACTGAATGCTGGCTTCTGCATTCTATGGATGGAGCAGATCTATTTGACACATGCTTTTTGCCTGCGTAGGGTGTTGTTGTTGGTGAAAGATATAGCATGTTTTCCACTCCCATCCTGAGCTCCTTCTGCTGATCTCTCTCATGGTGTTTTTTCCCTCTCTCCCTTGTACATTTATAGCATGATGAGAGTCCAGCTGTCACAAATGAAAAGTATTACAGACCCATCTCTCCGTTGAGTCAGGAACATACTGGTTTGAATGATTATGCCATACAGATTGCAAATAACAATTCGTACCCCCAAGACCATGATATTTCACTGACCTCTATCATTCAAATTACACTCTTAATTTTCTTTAAATAAAAAGCCAGGACAATCTGGGCTTTTAATTTTAATATCTTTCCCTTCAGCTCTATATTATTTATTTTATTAATTCGCTGCTGGTGAATTATTCAAAAGAGTTGCATGCCATTGAAGAATTACAGAAACGTCTCCTAGCTCCAGTGTGTTGATAAATGCAAAGTGATGCACATTAAGTGTACAGTTGGGGCAGGGGGGGGGGGGGGAGATGAATTAATGTTAGTTTTGCACCTGCACAATTCAGTAGAGAATTTAGCAGTGCAATTCGAGTAAAACTCTGCAATTTCCATCAGTGGCCTAAATCCAATTGTTAGTCTCAACTAGAATACAGTCATTGAATTAATAAGTATTAATATACTACTTTCCCACTCTATTTACTACTTTTGGAATGAATCTCAATCTTACTTACTTAGGCGATCCCTCGTTGGACGAGTAAGATGGTCTTCCATTATGGATTTCCTTGTGGGTCCGTATGTGGCTGTGGAGCCCTATTCTTGCTCTGCATCTTCTTCCGCAGTGGGGGCATTGGTTTCCAGGTGGAAGGCGGTCCCGGTCGGGGTTGGCTTGACACGCCTTCCTCCTGGCACATTTCTCTCTTTCACCCTCCACTCGTGCCTCCTCAAATTCTGCAGCACTGCTGGTCACAGCTGTCCTCCAGCTGGAGCGCTCAAGGGCCAGGGCTTCCCAGTTCTCAGTGTCTATGCCAGAGTTTTTAAGGTTGGCTTTGAGCCCATCTTTAAATCTCTTTTCCTGTCCACCAACGTTCCGTTTTCCGTTCTTAAGTTCGGAGTAGAGCAACTGCTTTGGGAGACGGTGGTCAGGCATCCGGACAACGTGGCCAGCCCAGCGGAGTTGATGTTGGAGGACCATTGCTTCAATGCTGGTGGTCTTTGCTTCTTCCAGCACACTGATGTTTGTCCGCTTGTCTTCCCAGGAGATTTGCAGGATTTTCCGGAGGCAGCGCTGATGGAAACGTTCCAGGAGCTGCATGTGACGTCTGTAGACAGTCCACGTCTCACAGGCATATAGCAGGGTTGGGAGGACAATAGCTTTATAAACGAGCACCTTGGTATCCCTACGGATGTCCCGGTCCTCAAACACTCTCTGCTTCATTCTGGAAAATGCTGCACTTGCAGAGCTCAGGCGGTGTTGTATTTCGGCGTCGATGTTGACTTTGGTGGAGAGGTGGCTGCCAAGGTAGCGGAAATGGTCCACATTTTCTAATGTGACACCATTAAGCTGTATTACTGGCATTGGAGAGGGATTGGCTGGCGACTGCTGGAACAGCACCTTGGTTTTCTCAATGTTCAGTGACAGGCCGAGCTTCTCATATGCTTCTGCGAAGGTGTTTAGAGTGGCTTGTAGATCTTCTTCTGAATGCGCACAGACGACATTGCCATCAGCATACTGGAGTTCTATAACAGCTGTTGTTGTAACCTTGGTTTTGGTTTTCAGTCTGCTGAGGTTGAATAGCTTGCCATCTGTCCGATAGATTATTTCCACTCCGGTGGGAAGCTTCCCATCAACAAGGTGAAGTATCATAGCGATGAAGATGGAGAATAGAGTTGGGGCAATAACACATCCCTGTTTGACACCTGATTCCACCTTAAATGGGTCACTTTGGGAGCCACTGCTGTCCAAGACTGTTGCCATCATGTCATCGTGGAGGAGCCGCAGGATGTTCACAAATTTGTTTGGGCACCCGATTTTGTGGAGGATGGTCCAGAGAGCGCTGCGATTCACTGTGTCGAATGCCTTTGCAAGGTCGATGAATGCCATGTACAGAGGTTGGTTTTGTTCTCTGCATTTTTCTTGGAGCTGTCTTGCGGTGAAGATCATGTCCACTGTTCCTCTGGAGGGGCGGAAGCCATTCTGGGATTCTGGGAGGGTGTCTTCTGAGAGGGGCAGAAGGCGGTTTGCAAGGATTCTTGCGAGGATTTTCCCAGCGGAGGTTAGAAGGGAGATACCTCGATAGTTTCCACAGTCTGTTCTTTCCCCTTTTTTGAAGAGGGTGATGATGGTGGCGTCCTTGAAATCTGCTGGGATTTTCTCGGTCACCCACACTTTTTCTATGAGCTGGTGGAGTTGGTGTGTCAGCTCAGGTCCTCCCTCTTTAAAGATTTCAGCAGGGATCCCATCTGGTCCACTGGCTTTGTTATTCTTCTGTTGGCATTGCTGACTTCTTCCAAACTGGGCAGTGCTGCAAGCTCATCCCTGGTTTGTTGTTGTGGGATTTGTGAGAGGACCTCTTCGGCCACATTGGAGCTGCGGTTCAGGAGGCTTTGGTAGTGTTCTTTCCAACGTAGTGCAATTGAGTTTTGGTCCTTCAGGAGTTTGGTTCCATCTGATGAGCGTAGAGGCTGTATCCCATGGTTTCTTGGTCCATAGATGACCTTTGTGGCTTTGAAGAATCCCTGAGCATCATGGGTATCTGCCAGGTGTGGGATTTCTTCAGCCTTCTTTGTCCACCAGATGTTCTTGAGTTCTCTTGTCCTTCTTTGGACCTCAGCTTTTGCACTGGCATAGATCTTTTTCTTAGCAACACAGTTGATGTCTCTCTGCCATGCTTGGAAGGCTTTCCTTTTCTTGTCAATTAGCTGTTGGATCTTGATGTCATTTTCATCAAACCAGTCTTGATGTTTCTTGGCTTGGTATCCAATAGTTTCTTCGCAGGCTTGGATGATGGAGGTCTTCAGTTTGTTCCAATGTTCCTCAACATTTTCGGGGTGTACTGTGGGTAGATGGTCCTTGAGTGCTGTTTGGAGATGGGCTCGTCTGGAGGGCTCCTGAAGGGTTTGGGTGTTCATTTTGCGCCTTGTCTTCCTTCCTTGGAGTCTGCGCTTGGGGGCAATCTTGAGAGCCATCGAGGATCGAATTAGCCTGTGGTCAGTCCAGCAGTCGTCAGCACCTGTCATGGCTCTTGTGAGGAGCACATCACGGCGGTCTCTGGCGCGTGTGATTACATAGTTCAAGAGGTGCCAATGCTTTGACCGGGGGTGCTTCCATGATGTCTTGAACTTGTTTTTCTGGCGGAAGAGCGTGTTGGTGATGACAAGGTTGTGCTCCGCACATTTGGTGAGAAGCAGGATGCCATTTGAGTTGCTGTTTCCAACCCCGTCTTTTCCGATGGTCCCTGGCCACAGGTCGAAGTCTCGCCCGACTCTTGCATTGAAGTCCCCCAGGAGGATGATTTTGTCCTCCTTAGGTATCCCCGATAGGACGGTATCCAGCTGACAGTAGAATTTCTCCTTGATGTCTTCGTCAGCATCTAGTGTTGGTGCATAGGCACTTATGATGGTTGCCCGTTGGTTTTTGGCAAGATCGATTTGGAGAGTTGAGAGTTGTTCGTTGATGCCAGTGGGTGCTTCGGACAGATGTTTCACCAGATCATTCCTGATGGCAAAGCCAACTCCGTGCATTCTTTGGTCTTTTTCGGGCAATCCCTTCCAGAAGAAGGTGTAGCCTCCTTTTTCTTCCTTCAGCTGTCCCTCTCCTGCTCTCCAGGTCTCCTGAAGGGCTGCTATGTTGATGTTGAAGCGTCCCAGCTCCCTTGCAATGATGGCAGTTCTGCGTTCGGGGCGTTCACTGCCACTGTTGTCCATCAGAGTCCGTACGTTCCACGTACCGAAGTTCATTTTTCTTTTTTGGCTGCAGGGTGGTGACCCCACTGGACGCGGCAGTCCAGTCAGGGATAAGTGAGGCAGACTATGTTTAGGGCACCTTTTCTAGCCCCCTCCCCGTGTGGGGTGAGCAGAGTGGGTCCTCAATAGGGCTGCTCAGTCGCGGATACAGCTGCCGAACTACTCAACTGCCTCGGACCTTGAGGTAGAACGACTGAGTCCGTACCCACCGCCCATGTGCCAGTCTGTGACTAGGGGCTTCCAGATTTCACAGTCCTGCCCCCGTCGCCACTCGCTGATCGCCATGGGACTTTGGTTGCTTGGTTTTTGTTTTCTTTGGAAGACGCCTGTGCGTGGGTTTTTTTAATGTGTGGAGGTCAGTGCACAACTGATCAACACACAGACTTCACAGAGTGAGGTTCCACTGGTGATGTAGTTTAACACAATGACCGTGGCTTCTCAGTCTGTTGCAGCCTTCTTCCGCCTTCGCAGCCGTTGTAACATGTGCCATGTTATCCTCCGCCTGCTCCGCTGTTGAGGTCTTTGGGTCTTCGGACTGTGCTTGGTCTGGAACCTCCCCCGCGGCCACTCCTGGGAGTGCACGACTCCAGTTGTTGTGCCTACAGGTTCATTGGAACGCGCAAGCCCCCTCACCACGACAAGGTGACAGTCCATCGAGGGGGTGAATCTCAATCACACTTTTATGATAAAGGTAACTCATAATTTGAAAAATATTAAGGGGTAGCCGTCTTGGCCATATAGCAAAATACAGTAAAATCTAAACTTCACAAACCAGCAAAGCCTTTATTCAGCCAACTATAAAGCACAAAATACATCCTAACACAATGTTTCTCAGCCTGGGGGTCAGGACCTCTGGGGGGGTCATGAGAGGGTGTCAGAGGGGTTGCCAAAGACCATTAGAAAACACAATATTTTCTGTTGGTCATGGGAGTCCTGTGTGAGAAGTCTGCTCAATTCTATCATTGTTGGGATTTAGAATACTTGTAGGTGAACTATAAATCCCAGCAACTACAACTCCCAAACAGTAAAATAAACCCCCAAACCCCACCAGTATTCAAGTTTAGGCATATCAGGCATTTGTGCCAAATTTTGTCCAGTGAATAAAAATAATCCCACATTTCGGATATTTACATTATGATTCATAACAGTAGCAAAATTACAGTTATGAAGTAGCAATGAAAATAATTTTATGTTCAGGGGTCCCACAGCATGAGGAACTGTATTAAGTGGTCACGGCATTAGGAAGGTTGAGAACCACAATCCTAACAGGTAACTATATTACTTTAACTAGTTACACGTTCTGAATATGGCAAGCCCAGCTATCTACTGATACCACATCTTGCTTTTGTTCCTTTAATTCTCAAACTCTGAGAACTATAAATATGAAGGGCTAAATCAGGAAGCTTTTCCTAATGTTCAGGTGGAATCTCCTTTCTTGTAATTTGAACCTATTGGTCCAAGTCCTAATCTTCAAGGCAGCAGAAAACAAGCCTGCTTCCTCTTCCTTATGACATCCTTTCAGATATTTAAAAATGGTGATCATGTCTCCTCTCAACCTTCTCTTTTGCAGGCTAAACATACTAAGGTCTTGAAGTGGCTCCTCATGGGCATGGTCTCCAGACCTTTGATCATTTTAGTTGCCCGCCTCTGGATGCCTTCCAACTTGTCAGTATCTCTCTTAAATTATGGTGCACAGAACTGGACACAGTATTCCAGGTGTGATCTGGCCAAGGCAGAATAGAGAAGCACCATGCCTTCCCTCGATCTAGACTCTATACTTCTTTTGATGCAGCCCAAAATCCCGTTGACTTTTCTTCACTAAGACTCCAAGATCTTTTTCACATGGGTTGTTATCAAGCCAGGCGTTGCCCATCCTCGATATTCGTATTCCTTTTTTTTCTGCCCAAGCGAACACTTCTCCTTGTTGAAATTCATTTTGTTAGTTTTGGCTCAGCTCTCTAATCTGTTGAGGTCATTTCGAATTCTGATCCTGTCCTCTGGAGTGATAACTATCCTTCCTAATTTGGTGTCATCTGCAAATGTGATAAGCATGGGCTCTAAACCTTCATCCAAGACATTAATAAAGATGTTGAACAGTACCGGGCCCAGGAGCGAACCCTGTGGCACTCCGCTACTCACTTCTTTCCAGGATGAAGAAGAACCATTGGTGAGCACCCATTTAGGTTCAGACACTTAACCAATGAGAAATTCACCTAACAGCAGTATTATCTAGCCCACATTTTACTAGTTTGTTTGCAAGAAGATCATGGGGAACCTTCTCAAAGGCCTACTGAAATGAAGATATGCTACATCTTGTTTGGCTCCCTTCCTGCTCTCTTTTTGCTAGACCTCCTTATTTAAATTAATGTTTTTCAGTGGGTTTTGATATTTCTTTTGTATTTAAGACTATTCTAGCTATAATGTTTTAATGTATGGTCCCAGATTGGAAAATAGCAGGATAGGATAGGATAGGATAGGATAGGAAGGAACTTCCACTTGTCATGACACCCTGGGTTCCTTGTTGTCTAAGAAGGTTATTACGTATTCTCATCCCTAGTTTCTGTCAATGTCAGCTGTTCTAGTCACTAATGTTCCTCTTACTGACATTTGCAAGACAACTACCTGATAGTCTTTGACAGGCAGATCCTCCTAGAAATGGTTCAGCCTGAGATGCCAGCAGCTTTTACAATTGTTTTGGGGAGCTCTGGTGTCTCTGCATCAGGATGCCTTTCTTCTAATGCTGGAAGAAGGAATGTTGGTACTCAGCAAGGTGTATTTACTTTCAGCTGTAGAAATAAGACAATCTATTGTTGAAGGCTTTCATGGCTGGAATTACTGGGTGCTATTGTAGGAAACCTTTCATTCTTAGGATCTTAAATCTGGACTAAAATAGATCTAATTGCAATTTCAAATCATTATGTTTAAGTCTGTAAACATGAATACACTATTTCCAATTATATATACTTATACATTAGTATATATTATGTTTAAATTGCACAGGAGACATCACATGCTCCCCTGAAAGCATTCATCAAGTTACAGCCAAAATGAAGTGCCTATTTACATGTCTTTCACAATTATTTCTGGAGGAGCACAAACCTAGGAAGGAGGAAACCAATTCAGTTGTTGACTATAGTTCAATAATTAAATAGGCATATTATACTGACCTTTTGAAATAAAGAGGCTGCACTTCTTATATAAAAAAACCACTTTGCTTAAAAACAGATAGCTATGGTTCATGCATAGTAAAGGCATTTTGTGAAAAACAATCCTATGGAATCTTAATCATCAACAACAATAAATGCATTGACATTTTAATTTTCTTTTTTTACACAGAAATTTCTTATCATTGTTACATAGAAATGTGTTACATGTGAAAGTTTAATTGAATTTTGTTGTGAAAGTTTAGACAAATTGTAAGGTACACTACCTGATATGGCAGATTGGCAGGTCCCACTGCCCCCCCCCCCCCCATTGTACCAGAGACCAACACAATACTTGTGGTTTTTTGCAGCATTTCTTCTTTCTTTCCTGGAAAGTTGTTGTAGCCATGCAGCTAATGGCTTATTGACTGTAACTGGTCCATTGACCATTGCATTGAGTAGCCCTAGTTTACAGCATAGTCCCACATATGATCACTCAGATGTAAATCCTGTTGAATCAAATGGAAGGAAATGGGTAAGTCAGGTTAGGTATTTACGTCTTAGCATTATGGTGACACTCATTTTGAAAAGAGTGTCATCATACTGAACACTGTAGAACAGGGTGAGTGCAGGAGCATAGGAGGTGAAGTTTAACAAGATATGAACACTGGAAAAGAAAGCCTCACTTTTCATGTTTCAGAAGCTGTCCGTTGCTTTCATGATGGTGAAATGTGAAAATCATTGGAAGCATTTAATAACATTTTTGTCTCTTGAACATCACTGGCATTCACTATGTGCACAGGCACAGGAATAATACTTGAGGAACACCCTTTAGTGAGATCAACTCTTTGGAAAATAAGACTTCATCCCTACCTGTAGACCAGGCCTGCATAACCTGCGGCCCTCCAGCTGTTTTGGTCTCCAACTACCAAAAGTCCCAGCCAGCTTGTATAATGGCTAGGAATTTGGGAAGTTGGAGGCCAAAACAGCTGGAGGACCGCAGGTTATGCAGGTCTGCAGTAGACCGTGCTCTCCACCCTCCAATTCTTATTACTTCATAAAATATTTCTTACAACAAGAGTAACAACAGCTATACAGATTATCCAGGAAAAAAAATCTCCATTTGATTAAAATGTTTGTTGGATATCGGGCAGTAATCTGGCTCTTGGAAGCGTGGTGAATCTACATGGCTTATAAGGTGGAATATGTGCAGTTAATAGAACAAATTGATAATGTATAAGCTGGCATGGTTTCTATTGTTTGGGTCAGGTTTTATCTTGTTTGGTTGCAGAATCTACCAGAGTTTGGATGCTTCTAGACATGGGGAAAACCTAACTACCACGATGGCATGGGGCCACCCCAAAACTGCTTTGAGTCCCCCCAGGGGTGAGAAAGGCAGTATATAAATACTGTAAATAAATAAAATAAAATAAAATAACTCGCCCAAAAGCCCTTAAAAGAAGTAAAAACTGACTGGGCTACCATGACGTTTCTCTGGCAGGTCTCCTGGTGCATAAAATTGATGTTCCAGGAGTCAGGGTGGGGGGTGGGTGGGCAGGAGCAATTTTCCTCCCACCTCCTGGCACCTCATTGCTATGCACCAGTACGCCTGCTGAAGGAGCATCATGGCAGCCCAGTAAGTTTTTACTTTTTTAAAGTGCTTGGTGAGGGGGAGGGTTGGGGAAGGGGGTAGGTGCTGTGATACTCCCTGGCAGTACCTGGCAGTCAGTCCCCACAGGGCCAATACTCTGTTAGGCCCAAGTCTAATGCGGGGGGGGGGGGGTATCTCATTAATTTGGGACAAAGCCCTGGATTCTGGAGCCTGTCTGGAAGGGACCTGTAATTTAGTTGAGTAGTAGGCTGCATTTTAGAGGAAACCACAAGCAAAACTACTTCTGAGTATTCCTTGCATATGAAAACTCTATGATAAGCATGATGTTTCCATATGTCAACAGTGACACACAAACAATGTCAAGGCTCTTTGAAGTCCAGCATAGTTCTCTGTCTGGGAGCCAGATCTCCCTCTAATCCTTTATACCTATGTTAACTGAATTGACCAGTCCTGAGTCATTGGTTCTTGTGCCTGATAAATTTCTAGGACAGAAAGAAACATTTGCAGTGAATGGGAAATTATATAGTACTGGTCTCTAGCACATTCCAGAAAGAGAGAGAAAACAATTTCTGACTCTCTATATCAAATAGTTTGAGAAACGCTGCTCAATAGCACATTAAGCAGCCTTCTCAGCAGGTGAAGGGAAAACATAATAGAGTGTTTGGCCCCATACAGCTGGAGGCAATATATGCTGTTCATCCTTGGACTTGCTTCTGCCTTATGTTTTCAATTAATGGCCTGGATGGTAAGGTGATAATGAACATACTGTATCAGATTTTGACGCCCTTTGGAAATGCATGCACATTGACTGTTATCAAGTAAAGATCCTGATAGCAGCATTCCTCCTTTTTTAAATAGACGATAGTCTCCTTAGTTAAACACTCATCGTCTGTCACCAGAAATAGAGAGTAACAAGGGATTTTCTCTTACAAACAAGGGATTTACGTTTCTGCCATCAGCATGAGAGTAGGTTCTTCGGAGACTTCCCCTTAACGTCTCTGCCATCTACACCCTACTACCCATCCTTGGACATCCATGCTAGCTTGAATGCTTTGGTGGTATCACTTATCAAGGCTTGAAATGTCCACCCTGAAAAAATACTCATCTGTTTATCTGAGAGCAGAAAGCCTTTTTTGGTCAAGAATGAACTGACCATCATTAGTACAAATTCGGTGTTTTTACTCCTGGTTCTCCTAGCTCAAAGTAACCTGCTTTTCACAAGATCCAAAAGTTCTTTTTGCCATTTTTGTCCTCATCTCTAGATACCACTAGAGGATATTCCGCATACTTTGGATATACAAAGAGTAGTCTACACTTATCTAGACATAAAGAAGAGTCCCTCCAGTTTGTTTCTCTTTCTCCTTTTTTACAGCTACAGTCTATAGGGAAGAACATTTTCAGCCTTCTCATTCAACAGGAGGCTCAAGGCCTGCATCACTTCATACTACAAGTCTTTGGGGATCCTTCTTTCTCAATGGGACTGCAGTAACATCAGTAGCTTTACTAATGTAGCCCTTCTGATGGACATCTGCAAAACAGCCACCTGGAAGCCAGCCCCACCTTGATGAAGTGCTGTGCGTTGGGTGCCTTTGTTTTTGCCAAAGCCTCATTCAGGAAGAGGGCACTCAATATGACATTAATAATAGTTTATAATCTAAGATGTTAGCATTTTTTTTCCCTACCAGAGATTTTGGAAGCTCTGGGATATCCCAACTCAGCATGTTAAACTTTTCACTGCTGGAAAAAGAAACATTGGTCCTGGCCACAATATGTTGATTTGCAATAGTGAAAGATGAATGCCCTTCTCATCTAGCATGGTGGGTAGGGTCTTTAGTCAATGCTATTGTTGGCTGACTACACTATTGGTTGTCAGAATGGGAATGCCCTCCCCCTGCTCCCCCGGTGCTGTGCTTTCTATTTATTTTAATTTCCTTACTTCCTTGAGTTTTATATTTGTTTGTTTTTTGAAGTGTTTGCTGATAATTTGACTGGCTTTACCAGTAGTTGTGCTCACTGGAGTGTAATATTCTTTCCTGATCTTCAATTTCTCTGGTGCTTTTCAGTGAGAAATTGTAATAGGGTGGTCAGATGAAAAAGTAGATGTGCTTCTTGTACATAAAAGTGAATTTCAGTCAGTGCTGCATGTCATTGTAGTGACAGCTACTGAAATCCTGTCTTTACAACCATTAAAGTCGTGTCCTTTTTTTATCTCACCATTGACCAAGTGGACAGGGTAATCTATATCCCATGTTTCTAGCAGTTAAGCGTGCTTGAATGAGGATCATTTATGACCCACACCTTCATGTGCATCTTCCATCCATGTGGGGTTATTTCTCTCTCCTGTACTACCTATTTATTCTGCTCCTCACAATTTTGGGGAAGATTTTTTACAGTGCTGTGCATGGTTTTTCTAATAATATATATGGGACACAAAATGTATTTGACATGCTGAGGAGAAAAGATATTTTCTTTCCTGGAAGTTCATTCTTCCACCAAGGGCCTGCAATATCCTTTTTGCAGGGTGAATTGGATTGTATATTTTAAATGAGATGTGTTGGAGAAATAGTGAGCAGTAGCATGACACCCAGTCATAGCTAGGTGGCTAGATTTCTTATGGATTTATTCTTATGCAACATCAAATGTACAATTCACAGTTCACTAAACCATAATTTAGCAGCCAGAGAGAGCTATCTTCAGTTCTGAAGCCCTGCATTCCTACTTTAATTAAATTGCAGTCATCCATTACATTTCAAACAGGCAACTGTGGTTTAATGTCAATTTACAAATCAGGATCTTTAATGTATGGTTTCTTAAGCCACATTCCCTATTAAGAAGGTGAAGGCTAGTAGTTTGCTTGAACCAGACCGTGAGTACTGAGAAATGGGGGGGGGGGGCTGAAACGGGGTACATGGTCCCATCACTCATTCTCAGGAACTGTGTTTCAACCTGGCTATTACATGCCCAAGACATGCTTGTCTGTTTTAAAGTCATTGTGAAGTTTTATATGTTTGGGGAAACAATGGCAGAATGCCTAACCTTCTGGAAACTACCGCATTCCCAGCCATAAAGAAATGGATTTGGACAGGCGGGGGATGAAACGGTGTTAGAGGACACATTTGGTTCTCTCTGCAAGCTTTCAGTCATCTAAGGACCTAATTACATAAGGTCCCCAATCCGGGTGATAGCAGGCAGGTTTGCCATGGATCGTGGCGAATCCAGCATGGATGGTAGGGAACCCGCCACCGCGCACTCAGTATTGCCCGGATTGCCCCTTGCATTATCCTATGTGGGAGAGGGGGAGTGTCACCACCCAACTTCCCCTCATTGTTTTCAATGCTTCCCGTGTTGCTGGCACTGCCTCCTGAGACAATTGTACTTTTCTTCAGTGATGGAGCCTTCCGGAAGTAGATCATGTGATGGGATCTGGCAGGCTCCATGCCTGAAGAGAGGTGCAAACATTGTAGGATGGGCAATTTTTCCTATCAGATGATATGGTAAGTATCTGTCTGTTGGTTTACAAGTTTTAGTATTATTTTTACACAGCACCATGCTAGTATTCCAGGAGAAATATTTCAACAAGAATTGTAGTTCTCTGTCCCCCAGAAAACTAACACAATGAAATTTGAGAGCTGGAAAAATAGCCAAGGGATAGTTGAGGGTAGCACAAGGGGTTAATGTGAGACAGTGCATTTAGAGATATCTTGCACATCACTGTCAGGAGGACTAAGGGGTTAAGCAAAAGGAAGGATTTGAATGACAAAGAGGGATATCATAAAATGTCTATTCTGAATGGGAATTTCAGGCACACAGAAGGAGAGTATGAGCCAGATAGTTTAAGTTGACAGAGCACCTTCCGTAGCTCAGCAAGACAGAACTGCAAGAGCAGAGGTCATGGCGAGGGAGGTAAGGGCAGAAAGACAGAGTGGGACAAACCCATGGAGACCTTATGAAGGTTGGGTTTGAAGGGCAAGCATCATTTCTCTCCCTGTCTTTCTCTACCATCACCACCCCCATCTCTCAGGAATGTAATATCCTGTCAACCACAGTTGAATTCAGCTTTATTGTTCAAGGCTACTAAAGCTTCTGCAGGAGGGATATGTTTTACATTCCAAGGCCGTGTGTGTCTGAAAGAGTGTTTGTGAGAGAAAAAGCACCCTACTCTTGGATCCAGAATTTATGCTTCACCCTTCTTCCTAATTCCCTTTCTGCTTACTTTCACCACGCTGCCTGCCAAGAGGCTTGGAACACCAATCAATTGTTTTTCCCACTCAATAGTCAGATGGTGCCACCAGTTCACCCTCCCTGCCCCATTGAGATAGAGCTGTGCTTCCAATGTAGCCAGTGTGCTCTGAGATCAATATGCCAATCTTTAGTGTGCTCTCAGTTTTTCACTCTCTCAGCCAACCTTGAACATTAACGGCAGCAGGAGCTGGCAGGAGCTGCCTTGCACCCCAAGTGCTAATTATTATGAATTCTGGTACAGTCTGGAAAATTGGCTGAGCAGTTCCTTTCTGCTGTCCTGGGAGTAAGGAAGGGCAAAGTGTGAGAATGAAGTAGTTCAGCTCAATGAAAATTTATTGACATGGTGAGTGATGCTCTGTGACATAATTGACAAGAGTTTCTAAAACTGATGAGTAATTTCTTGTGTTTCTTCGTATTTGTGAAATTGGAGGACAATCATTGTCTGTTCCAATCTCCCCTTGGTAACAGTGGCTGCACAATCACTCTTCTAGCAATTTGAACAGGGTTTTGTGTCTTCCATGTTCTGTGGTGAGCCTGAGGGCCAAACTAGATATTTTCTGCAAGATCTGCAAATGGGTCTCTGAATGTAATTTTTTTATTCTGTAAGACTTTGTGGGGACAAGGGAAATTAAATCAGAAGTATAGCCCTGAGAGAGGGGATTCTTATCCTTTGACACCATACCACAGTAGAAATTGCCAGTCATAACATGTATTCCAGCTATTTTTAAAGGTATTGGCACTGGAAAGAACAAAGAGAAAACTGTGTAGCAAAATGTATGTAAAGCTGACTATCTAACCTTATCTTAAGCTATCCCTCATAGCCCAAGGATGATGGTCCTCCAAGTGTAGAGTCATGGCAGTGGATGTGTAAGTGACTGTGGAGCCCTATTCTTGACCTGCATGTTCTCCCACAGTGAGGACATAGTTTTCCAGGTGGAAGACGGTTCCGGTCAGGGTTGGCTTGACGCGTCTTCCTCTTGGCACATTTCTCCCTTTCGTCCTCTATTCATGCCTCTTCAAATTCTGCAGCACTTCGGGTCACAGCTGACCTCCAGTTAGAGCACTCGAGGGCCAGGGCTTCCCAGTTCTCGGTGTTTATGCCACAGTTTTTCAGGTTCGTTCTAAGCCCATCCTTAATTCTCTTTTTCTGTCCACCAATGTTATGTTTCCCATTCTTGAATTGGGAGTATAGTAACAGCTTTGGGAGACAATGAGCGGGCATTCAGACAACGTGGCCAGTCCAGTGCTGTTGATGGCCTAGGAGCATTGCTTCAGTGCTGGTGGTCTTTGCTTCTTCCAGCACACTGACATTTGACCGCCTTTCTTCCCAGATAGTTGCAAGATTTTTCAGAGGCAACGCTGATGGAATCATTCCAGGAGCTGAGTGTGACGTCTGTTGAGAGTTCACATTTCGCAGGTGTATAGCAGGGTTGGGAAGACGATAGCTGTATAAGCAAGCACCTTGGTATCCCTACGGATGTCCCGGTCCTCAAACACTCTCTGCTTCATTTGGAAAAATAATGCACTTGCAGAGCTAGGATAGCCCTATGGCATATTTACATATTTTTTTTCCCTTTCCTATAAGCTGTAGGTGGAGATCATGCAGCATGTTGGGGCAATTTATACCCCCTAGGGTCCCTTCAGAACCTCAATATAAAATATATATTGGCTCCATAATGAGGACTGCTTCCTCTAAAAGCTTTAATAATGTTGATTCGCTTTGTAAAACAATCCTTGTTTGCCTACTGGAAACATTTTTATTTCTTTTAACAAAAACAAAAGTGGGTTTGTATTGGACATTGCTTTTGGGGTAGGGTGGAGGTCAGGAAAAGCCATGGCAGGGACTCAGCTAAATCTAGGAGTCTGTCATCCAAGGCCATGTAAATTAATTGTAACCTTGGCAATTATTTCTACAAAAAATGTGCAAGTCCTCAAAGTGGGCATAGGCCAGTGTTTGCCCACACCATAACCAACATCTCAGACTTTTCACTTTATAGTTAGCCAGGGATAATTTCTGGTTGTGCGCAGAAGTCTTCTAGTGTTCATTTCGAGTGCTGGGCGAGTTCTTTGAGGGGATTGGAGGAAACATGGGACTGACCAACAAAGTGGTTGGGAATCACATGCAACTCATGAGCCTCACTTTCTCCACTGGGGCTTTCAACATTTAGATAGTTTACATACATACATCCTGCTATATCACATTCCTACTTGTGGAATGAATCAGTTAATTCAGACTGATTTGATAAGCAGAATTCCAAACCAAGAAATCTGTTATGTTTTAATATGTGTATTTTACAGAGTGTTTTTGAAATAATTATGTGTTTTGATTGTGTGTTTTAACAATATTGTAACCCGCCTCAAGTCGTGAGGAGAGGCAGGTAAGAATTATTATTATTATTATTATTATTATTATTATTATTAGCAGCAGCAGCAGCAACAGCACTTAGGACTAGATTTCAATTGCGCAGTCATATCCACATGCAATTTACTGGAGTTTATTTCTGCATCATTGCTTTTAAGTAGAGTCCCAGGCACATCCCATTGTGAGTCCAGTTTGTGCTACAGCCAGGACTTTCATGATAAGGAGCATAGGCAGCGTTTTTAAATTGATTTTATTCAAAAAAAAAAAAAAAAAGGAAAACATGGAAAAAACATAGGCAATACACAAAACAGATTTTCATAATATATAACCATAAAACTAGTAAATCTAAGAAAACTAAATTTAAAACACACTAACCTAAGACATACCTACACTTACTAGGCAAACAACTACTAAAACAATTCTACACACAACACACACATTGTATGTAGAGTTTTACCCCTTATTATTCTGCTCCCTTTAGATAACATTATATACTGGTAAACCATACTTCTACTTTTAATAAGTGGTTTGTGGTCCTGGAGTTCATGTGCATGAGATCATGTGGCCATAGGAGGTGGCAGTAAACTTCTTAATGTAAGGGAGGACTAACTCTCGGGAGGAAGAAACTACCCAAGCATTTCATAGAATCACAGAGTTGGAAGAGACCTCATGGGCCATCCAGTCCAACCTCCTGCCAAGAAGCAGGAAAATTGCATTCAAAACACCCCTGACAGATGATCATCCAGTCTCTGTTCAAAAGCCTCCAAAGATGGAGCCTCCACCACATTCCGGGGCAGAGAGTTCCACTGCTGAACTGCTCTGACAGATAGGAAGTTCTTCCTCGTATTCAGGTGGAACCTCATTTCCTGTAGTTTGAAGCCATTGTTCCATTGTGTCCTAGTCTCCAGAGCAGCAGAAAACAAGCTTGCTCCCTCCTCCCTATGCCTTCCCCTCACATATTTATACATAGCCATCATGTTTTCTCTCATCCTTCTCTTCTGCAGGCTAAACATGCCCAGCTCTTTAAGCTGCTCCTCATAGGGCTTTCTCTCCAGACCCTTGATTTATTCTTGTCCTATTACGTTTATTTGTGAAAACAAAAAAAAAACCTATTGGTTTATTTTTACTTTTTATTTTTAATAATAAATTTTATTTTTGTCAGCTAAAAAAAGGCAAAACAAATGCAAATTAAAAACAAAAAACAAACCCACAGTAACCTATCTCACAGTGCTCTCCCCCGCACCCCAAATCCCTGACAACATAAAAGTGAGATACTAAAAAGAACCACACCTTTTCCCTGAGCATGCAAAGGCGATTGTCAAACTATTGTACATGTACATACTTCTTGTTCTATGTGCTCACTTTTCAAAAACTGTTTATGGAGAGTAAAGTGTTGGCAAAACTGAAAGTTAATACTGGAAAATCTTCTGCCTCCTAGTGGTTTCTGGGAAATGTAAGCTGCCTGACTGCTGAGAAATGCCTGTGTTTTGTAGGGATCAGAGATTCCTAGCCTAGATACATTGTTCCTCTTCCTTGGGTTGAATATGTTTCTGAGAAGCCTTAGAAATGCATGACAAAAGATGGGATTTAGCAAAAAGTTTAGAACTAGCATAATGAAGGAATGTAGAAAACAGGGCCAAGAGATTGGAGAGATTTAAAAGTTGGAATAAGAGGCTTATGATAAAACAGAAGGATAAGATAGCTATAAAGAAAACAGAGACATTGTCAAAGCACCAATCTGCCCTCCAGGCAACCTCTGTGACATCAGAACAGAACAGGTAATCCAATGGTTGGATTGAGATAAAGTGCCATGGTGATGTCAGAGCAGAATAACCACCTGTGGTTATAAACACCACAAGAGCAATGAAACCAAGTGGAAGGAGGTTGTTTGCCTTGTCTTACCTTTTCAGGTTGGGCATGGTGGAAAAGCAAGATCCCGGACAGCTCTGGAGTTCGCTGTGAAGCGTTTGCTCGATTCTTCGCAGATAAAATTGTGCGGATTCGGTCGGTTTTTGACACCACTTTACCTGCAGTCTCTGAGAATGTAGCGAGAGCATCTGCTTGCCAGGTTTTATTGGATTCATTTCAATTGGTTCAGCTTGAGGATGTGGACAGGATCCTTGGAGAGGTGCGACCCACCACATGCATCCTAGACCCCTGTCCATCCTGGCTGATAAAAGAAGCCAGAGGGGGTTTGGCAGAGTGGGTGAAGGTGGTGGTTAATGCCTCCCTACAGGAGGGCAAGATTCCAGCAAGCTTAAAACAAGCTATTATCAAACCGCTGTTGAAAAAACCATCACCGGACCCCACTCAATTAGACAACTATCGGCCAGTTTCCAATCTCCCCTATTTGGGCAAAGTCCTGGAACGTGTGGTGGCAGCACAGCTCCAGGGATTTCTGGTAGACACTGATTATCTTGATCCGGCACAATATGGCTTTAGACCGGGACATGGAACAGAAACAGCCTTGGTCGCCTTGGTAGATGATCTGCGCAGGGAACTGGACAGGGGGAGTGTGCCCCTGTTAGTTCTGCTGGACCTCTCAGTGGCCTTCGATACCGTCGATCACGGTATCCTTCTGGGACGCCTCATAGACATGGGTCTCAGGGGTACTGCTTTGCAGTGGCTCCAGTCATTTGTTGAGGGTCGGTCCCAGAAGGTGTTACTGGGTGACACCTGTTCGGCCCCACAACCGTTGTTGTGTGGAGTCCCACAGGGTTCGATTCTGTCCCCAATGTTATTTAACATCTACATGAAGCCGCTGGGAGAGATCATTCGGAGTTTCAGACTGAGATGTTATCTCTACGCAGATGATGTCCAGATCTGTCACTCCTTCTCACCCGTCACTAAGGAGGCTGTCCAGACCTTGAATCAGTGTCTAGCTGCTGTGTCGGACTAGATGAGAGCTAACAAATTGAAATTGAATCCAGACAAGACAGAGGTCCTACTGGTCAGTCGTAAGGCCGAACAGGGTATAGGGTTACAGCCTGTGCTGGATGGGGTTACACTCCCCCTGAAGACACAGGTCCGCAGCTTGGGAGTGATCCTGGACTCATCGCTGAGCCTGGAACCCCAGGTCTCAGCGGTGGCCGGGAGAGCTTTTGCACAATTAAAACTTGTGCACCAGTTGCGCCCGTACCTCGGGAAGTCTGTTCTGGCCACGGTGGTCCACGCTCTTGTCACATCCCGAATAGACTACTGCAACGCGCTCTACGTGGGGTTGCCCTTGAAGACTGTTCGGAAACTTCAACTAGTCCAGCGAGCGGCAGCCAGACTGCTTACCGGAGCGACATACAGGGAGCATACCACCCCCCTGCTGTGCCAGCTCCACTGGCTGCCGATTCAGTTCTGAGCACAATTCAAGGTGCTGGTTTTGACCTACAAAACCCTGTACGGTTCCGGTCCAGTGTATCTGTCCGAACGTATCTCCCTCTACGTCCCACCCCGAACTCTGAGATCATCTGGGGAGGCCCTGCTCTCGACCCCACCACTCTCACAAGTGAGGTTGGTGGGGACGAGGAGCAGGGCTTTCTCAGTGGTGGCTCCACACCTGTGGAACTCACTCCCGGGGGAAATCAGGGCAGCACCATCCCTCCTCGCTTTCAGGAGGAGGGTGAAGACGTGGTTATGGGACCAGGCCTTTGGGCACTCCGGCAATTAAATCAGACCATCAGGCGAGTAACAGCAGGATTGATGAAGTGGAACGTAAAACTAGATCTATGAGTTAGCGAACGCTGACCAGGTAAAAGGAGAAATTGGGTTTGTATTGGTTTTTATTGATTTTATTGATTTTATGTTAATAATGTATGAATTTTTTGTTAACTGTGTTCTGATGTAATTTTGTGTATTTTGTGTATGATTGTTTTAAGATGCAGGCATCGAATTGTGCCTTTGCTTTTGTAAGCCGCCCTGAGTCCCCCTCCGGGGTGAGAAGGGCGGGGTATAAGAACCCCAAATAAATAAAATAAATAAATGGGGCCCATGTTTCTGGGCAAACCCCAGAACTTAAGTGCCTCTGCTAAAAAGGCGATTGCACATTTACGATGGCTCTCTCACCTTCTAACTGGAAGAGTTTTCAGCTGTGCCTCTATGCATAATCTTTCAAAAGACAGACTCAAACCATCTGTAAAGCTGTTTTGTTTTGGAAGTTTCTGGAGTCAGGCGAGACAGTGTTATCCAAGAAGTGAGCGACTTCTGCAGTGTTTCTGCTAACTTGTTTATATGAGTTTCTACAACCTTGCACACTGAAGGTGTGAAATGAGTTATAGTTACATTAGATATTCAGAAGGCTTCTGTAAGGATACTTCAAAATCCCTTTCATGTATAGTACATGTATTATTGCAGCTAAAGCATAATTCAGATTGATTTATCTTGTTCGTCAACTAATTATTTTTAAAAACTCATTTCCATCTTAACATCCTAAGAGTGCTTTTGCAGAAAGTGAGTCTTAATTGTCCATTTAGCTTGATTACTAACAAAAGTAGAATTCAATTAGTGTGTGCACTCAATATTAGCTGGCATGATTTGTGTTAGGCAACCAAAATTTTCCATTCAGCTTTAAACCCATTTGGGCATGGACTTGAATTTTCTTTCACCTTTCTATATTGTGTTTTCCACAGTGCATGGTTTCCATCTTTCCATCTTTTCCCATTGTTTCCTCTGTGACCAGAAGTGGAGGACAACGATTATTTGCACAGACAGATTCAAGAGCAAAACAGTGCTTAGTTCATATTTGCTGTGTTGTTTATATAGGATTTGCTTTGGTAAGGTGTAAGTATGGGCATTGTAGACTTATGGCTTGCTGCATGTTTTATGAAAATTGCTACCGCAGAGAACAGCTGGTGCACAGGAGGGAATACATTATTAGATCCTGTAGTACCAGGATTTTATAAAATGAAACATCAACTGAGAGAGCTGAGATGGGGCATCTGAAACACCGAGAAGCAGCGTGAATGTGTCAAATACCTAAGATGGACTCTTTCAGTATGCTGTGAAGTCTGGTTTAGATTCTGAGAATGGAGTAATTGCTGAAAGACAGCATGCCCTTGTCCTTTATTGTGATTTTTTTTTTTACAATATTTCAGTTGCACTAAGCCAACTTTGCATGTAATATAATATTTTGTGGAAATTATAAGTTACTGGGGTTTGTTTTTTTTAAAAAAAATCATACTTTGCAGGTGAACCCCCAAACCTTCAGTTTAATAAATGGTTAATGTAAATGCCACTACATTGAAATGTACAAACATTATTGTACATTTTGTACATTGTACAATTAAATGCAAAGATACAGAATGGGAAATACCTGGCTTGACTGTAGTATGTGTGAAAAAGATCTTGGAGTCCTTGTGAACAAGAAGTTAAACATGAGCCAACAATGTCATGCGCTGGCAAAAAAAAAGAGAAGCCAATGGGATTTTGGCCTGCATAAATAGGAGTATAGTGTCTAAATCCAGGGAATTAATGCCACCCCTCTATTCTGCCTTGGTCATACCACACCTGGAATATTGTGTATTCTGGGAAGCACAATTGAAGGGAGATGTTGACAAGCTGGAATGTGTCCAGAGGAGGGTGACTGAAATGATCAAGGGTATGGAGAACAAGCCCTATGAGGAGCGGCTTAAAGAGCTGGGCAAATTTAGCCTGCAGAAGAGATGGCTTTGCCACATTTTGGAGGCTTTGCAGGCTATTTTAGGCCTGGAAGACAGCTTTTTTAAGATCAGAAGTCAATTTCCAGTTACCTTCCTATTTGAAAAAAAACAAACAAACATGTCCAGACTTGACATAGCCGAGTATGGAAAAATTGGTTTCATGCCACTAAGGACCTTATGAACACTTTCAGTTTTTAATAAAAAACGTTCTGTGATAAAATATTTTTCTGGTCCTGAAGGGCCTTGCAGACTTTAAAGAACATTTAGGGTTATGTAGCTTCCAGGTTTCACTAATATCCTTGTTTTAAGAGGAGCGGAGGAGGGGGGCAGGTCTGATCTTTCCTAAACTAGGGACAGCATATGCCTTTACACATCTCTAGGGATCACATCGATAGGGGATATTTCAGCTCAACTATTTATACCACCATAGATCAGCAAGTTTTTGCCAATAGCCCATAATATAATTGGGTTATAGGCCTGTCCTACCAATGCAACTATTCGCAGTTGAACTGTGTATGGTTCTGATATAATGATGGAACCAGGAGGTTCTCTGTGGAATTCTCCAGATACTTTTATGTAGATAACCCAGTAAAAATGAAGGATAGGTGTCTTTTTTTTTTTTTTTTTTGGAGCCATACCTGGAAAGTGCACCTTTGGGCTTCTTTTAGAAGCTGACTTTGTCTATTGTTGTACATTTTTGTTATCTTTTTATATTTAAGACTGTTATGATGGTGTCTGGTCTTGAGAATGTTCCACCTCTGAGATGTTCTTACAGAGGCAGCATCTCTGGATCGCAATGTACCATCACCTAACTCACTACAAAGGGCTGAGTGTTACATAAAAATTGAGTGGGAGTAGCTGATAGTATGAAGCTATCCCTCAGTTGCTTTAGCCATTTTTGATCACTCCATTACAACTTGTCATATCACTTCAGAAGACTTGGAGCCCTTCTGTACAAATGCACAACCCTTTTGTATGTATAACAGACTGGGTGAGTGTATATGTGTCTTCTCACCAGTGTCCTTTTGTCTATCATAATCACTTTCCCTCATAGCAAATCTTTATTTACAGACTCTGCATGCTGGTGCAGTGGGGGAATGTTAACATCAAGCCTCACATATTTAGCATATGTTGCCCTCAAACCCAATTTGTACAGCGTTTTACCCACTGGTAGTAACCCAAAGTTGATTTACATCTGAAAATGCCCCCAAATCAGCCATATAAACAGCAATTTAGCTGTCCGCCCCAATCCACCTTATCAACTAAATCAGACTGAAAATGTCACAATGTCACTTCTTATATACTTGGCATACTGGTGTGGGCTGACACACAGTTTGGGAAACTGGCAACCCTCCAAATGTATGAGGCTGATGGGAATGAGTTGTTGTTTATTCATTCAGTTGCTTCCGACTCTTCATGACCTCATGAACCAGCCCACACCAGAGCTCCCTGTCGGCCATTGCTATCCCTAGCTCCTTCAAGATCAAGCCAGTCACTTCCAGGATACCATCCATCCATCTTGCCCTTGGTCGGCCCCTGTTCCTTTACCTTCCTTTTCCCCCAGCATCATTGTCATATGAGTACCCCATAAAATTCTGGGGTCTACAGGTTCCTCATCTCTAACAAAAAGAATTTGGTGTCCACCTGTGGTACCGCAAATATATAGAAAGAAAGAAACTTTCTACTTCAGTTAGTCTTCTGTAATTCTCATTCAGATTAGAGAACTATTCCAGTATTTTTCCCTTGTTGTTCCTCTTCGCTGAGGAGGTCACTAGTCCCTGAACCAGAAAAGCAAGCAAGTGAAGGGCAGCCAGGATACATATGGATGCATGCCTGCAACATCTGATACTGGTAAAGAAGTGTGAAATGTAGCATGAAAAATGCAAACAGCCCAGTGCTGTAGGGGTTGCTGCTTCTTCTCCCATGCCACATGCATTGTTGATCCGCGTTACTGCTGGCAGAAATAAATACATACTCACTGAAAGCAATGAAATTGGTAGGTTATGTATGTCAAGATATCAGTTGCTAGCCAGAAGGGATATGATTTTGTAAAAATCTGCTGCTTTTGATGCTGGTCCTTCTGAAAGTACACAAACGCCTAAACCAGTGGTTCTCAACCTGTGGGTCCCCAGGTGTTTTGACCTACAACTCCCAGAAATCCCAGCCAGTTTGCCGGCTGTTATGATTTCTATAAGTTGAAGGCCAAAACATCTGGGGACCCACAGGTTGAGAACCATTGCCCTAAACAAAGTTCCTTATCTTGAAAATGTCTGGGGTCCTAAAGATGCCATGGCTACATAAGCCCTGAAAGCTGATATACATCAGAATGTTAAAGCCACAACTGAACATAGGAAGTAGGTTTGAGTTTTTGCTTTGTTTTTTACTATGCAAGATCTCACCGTTAGCTACAATCCAGAGTAAAATATACTCTGGACCATGACCTGATTAAACAGGGAATCTAGTACTTACTTTACTTAGGCGATCCCTCATAGCACAAGGATGATGGTCCTCCAAGTCTTCGCGCTCCTGGTAGGTAGCTAAGGAGCCCTATTCTTGATCTGCATGTTTTCCTGCAGTGAGAACATCGGTTTCCAGGTGGAAGGCAGTCCTGGTCAGGATTGGCTTGATGCACCTTCCTCTTGGCAGGTTTCTCCCTTTTGCCCTCTGTTCATGCCTGTTTGAATTCTGCAGCACTGCTGGTCACAGCTGATTTCCAGTTAGAGCATTCAAGGGGCAGGGCTTGCCAGTTTTTGGTGTCCAAGCCACAGTTTTTAAGGTTGGCTTTAATCCTGTCTTTAAATCTCTTTTCCTGTCCACTAATGTTACGTTTCCTGTTCTTGAGTTGGGAGTATAATAATTGCTTTGGGAGATGGTGATCAGGCATTCGGACACAGTAGCCAGTCTTGTGGAGTTGATGGTGTAGGAGTATCGCTTCAATGCTGGTGGCCTTTGCTTCTTCCAGCACGCTGACATTTGTTTGCCTGTCTTCCCAAGATATTTGCAGAATTTTTTTGGAGACAGTGCTGATGGAATCGTTCTAGGAGTTGAGTGTGACACCTGTAAACATTCCATGTTTCACAGGCATATAGCAGGGTTGGGAGGACAATAGCTTTATAAACAAGCACCTTGGTATCCCTCAAACACTCTCTGCTTCATTCGGAAAAATGCTGCACTCGCAGAGCTCAGGCGGTGATGTATTTTGGTGTCAATTTTGAGCTCTGTGGAGAGGTGGCTGCCAAGGTAGCGGAAATGGTCAACATTTTCTAATGTTACACCATTAAGCTGCATTTCTGGCATAGCAGAGGGATTGGCTAGTGACTACTGGAAGAGCACTTTGGTTTTCTTGATGTTCAATGACAGGCTGAGCTTCTCGTATGCTTCTGCAAAGGTGTTTAGAGTGGCTTGTAGGTCTTTTTTTGAATACGCACAGACTACGTTGTCATCATATTGGAGTTCTATAGCACATGTTGTTGTGAACTTTGTTTTGGCTTTCGGTGTGCTGAGGTTAAATAGCTTGCCATCTGTCTGAAGCAAAATAATCTAGTGTGATGTCATGGTTAGAGTGGAGAACTACAACTAAAAAGTCCCCAGTTCGAATTCCCACTTGGGTCCAAAAGGACCTTATGTCAGTTACTATCTCTGGCTCCATCTACACTGCCATACAATGCAGTTTGAAACCACTACTATGTAATGTGTGGGGGAAAAGGAAGGCATGATGACCACAGACATGGTGGCAGCATGTGGTGTGTGTTCTACTTAATGCTAGACTCCAGGTAATCCATGGGGCTGTGACAGTATCATGTTGGGACTGCCTGTGTGGCCCAATAGCAGCTGTCCAGTCAACCAAACACTGTGCAGATATTTCAGGTGGTTTGCGGTGCTGCAGAGCTTGAAGGCCATAGTAGTTGTAGCAGCAGTACAGCACTGTTGAGCCAGAAGGAGCCAGCTCTGCAAAGGCAGAAGGTGAATTGGAGAATGAGGTATGTGAAAAATCTTGAAAGATGACATCTCGTGATGTTCCCTTTTTAGTGATAAGCAGTACAAGCTGGATCAAATGAGTTCAAGGTAATTGTGTTTAGGTTTTTTAAAATTCTCTCTCACTGCACTGTCCCAAAGCTATAATTTGCCCCACTGTGATTTTAGTGTAATAATAATCTGGATGGTGGGAAATGGTACTGGAACAGAAGTGCTGATGACTGCCCCATAATGCTGCATTCCCATTCATGTTCATTTTCAGTTCTTAACTAAAGATGTTGGTGATCTGATTAACTTTTTGTCTTCTCACTTTTTGGCAGCAAATGTGTATGATACTGGAGGGTTGCTTCAGAATGTATCCATGTGCTTTGGGTGTGTACATGAGAGCCTATGGATGAGTGGGCTCATTCTCCAAAGTGATTTGCTTGTCTTGTCACTGAATTAATTTATTTTAAGTTACCACATTTCATTTCTTGCTTTACGCTTGTGACATACATTGAGTTTGGAATATGTTACATTTACCTTCTCCTGTCCTGATACATAATATTAATGTTTTTAGACCAGGCATCCTCAAACAGCGGCCCTCCAGCTGTTTGGGCCTTCAACTCCCAGAATTCCTGACAATTGAACAATCCTGTTAGGGCTTCTGGGAGTTGGAGGCCCAAACAGCTGGAGGGCCACAGTTTGAGGATGCCTTGTCTAGATCTTGATGGTATAGAACTTGTGGATAGCTGTAATAACTGTGTAGAAGAATTTTCCTTTCTCTTCGTAAATATAACCACTTTTTATAAAATTAAAATTTAAAAATGTATAATATACTAAACTAAATTGGACATAATAAAAGTAAACAATTTTAAATGTATTTATTTTCTTATGGCAACTGTTAAAAATAGGATAAATAAAAGCATCAGGCCTAGACTTTTACCTCCTAAACCAGATTTTTACCTCCTAAACCTCCTAAAAGTAGGCAAATGTCTAACATCATCAAGCCACACCTTGTGAATCTCAGTCTTTGCTATGCTAAATAGCTGGCAAACCTCGGCCAGAACTAGTTAGGCAGAGAGACAAACGCAGAGGAAATCCAGCCCTCCAGAGGTTTTGGACTACAACTTCTGCACTCTGTACCATTGACCATGCTAGCTATTGCTTCGAGAAACAAAGTGGTGTGTCAAAGGTTTGCCACTCTAGATGAAAGGCTATCATGATTTGCAAGGAGTGTAGCCATTGAAAAGCACTAGAAAAAACAACAGATGGCAAACTATCAAGGTTACTATCTAATTCTTGCCAGGATTTTTCTATTACTTTGTTGGGGCAGCAGCAATGTTGTAGGGTGTTGCAGGCAATTCGACTTACTTTCTGAGCACTGGCTTATTAGGCTGAGGTGAAAAGGTTGGTGCTTGTCTCCCCCTTCCTCCTCTCTTTCTAACCCTGTGGAGGTTAGTCGCAGAGCAGCTGGTTATCTGGATTGAGGGGAGCCCTGAGATTGCTGCAAGAGCAGTTTAATCTTGTGCTAGTTCTCCCTTGCATTCCTCTATTGCTCAGCTCTCCCAAGGGAGTCTCTTTCTCTGCTTGGAAGTTTTCTTACTGCGATGATTATTCTTTCTGCTCTGGCATCCGTTACAGTGACAGCAGCCGGGGAGAGCAGGGCGATCGGAACAAATTTCTCATAAAAAGGAGCTAAGTTGATGAAACCATTACAGTGCATGCATCCTGTACTCGATCATTGTGACACATCAATGGGGGAGGTGTGGGCAATGAGCGCGCATGTGCACACATGCACACACAGTCGACAGCACTAGTCAGCATCCTTACAGGCAACTTGGGCTAAATTCTGTCCCTTTTGAAACCTTTCCATTGCCCCCTCTGTACTCCTTCTCTTCCTTGCCATCCTTGCCAGCAAGTGAGCTTGAAGCCAGTGCCCATCTCCAGGCACCCAAGCCTGCTCTTGCTTCTCAATATTGGTGCTAATGCTCGGAAGGAAGGACCCACCTTCACCTTCCCAGATGCTGTCATTACCAATCTAAACATTTGGGCTGGAGCACAGATCTTTTGTTTTATTCCCTTATAATACAAGACAAGCCAGAGAGGGGAAGTTCTCTACCAACGTCAGTTCTATTACAGAGTTAAAATCATGTGGCCTTCCTGATGTTGGATTGCAAGTCCCAATATTAATCTTCATGAGCTATACTGGATACTGCTTATGGGAGTTAAAATACAATATCTTTTGGAAGTTCCCATCTCTGTTTTAGTACTTGATCAAGCTTTTAATTTATGACATAAGATCTATGAAGAGGAGAAGGTATTTATGTGCATGTGTGCACCTGTCTGCATGTCTTGTTCTCAACTCTCTTCCATGCAAGTCAGATAGCAAGAGTTGTATGCAATAAGGCACATGTGTAGAGCCCATGAGCCATTTTGAGAGGACTGATCCTCTGTGCAGGTCTTTCTGAACCTTACAGGCTTAGTACAGCTTGTGTTAATGCATGGTTTGTAACTTTTGCATGTATGTTCATCCCTTAAACCATAATGTGGGCTGTTTGATGGTGACAGGCAGTCCTGCACAGCCCAGAGATTCCCATTCACCTTTTGCCACTGCCCATCTTGATGGGGAACATATATATGGAAAATCTTAATGATTTCTGGTATAGCAATGGAGTCCCTTTCCCTATGTTCTGGTTCAGGATTTCTGGAGTGAAAATACATTTGAACTCTTTTCCCACCATTACTTTTCCACAGGCAACATAATTGCTCCTTAAATATGTATATGTATGCATATAGAAGTTACTTGGTCAATGTGTGCTTCGACTACCTCACCATTAACAGCCAGTGGGGCAATAGTACACATTGAGTATTGCTTATCCAGAATTCTAAAATCCAGAATACCCCAAAATATGAAATTGCCCATATGGGTGACTGAGATAGTGACACCTTTGCTTTCTAATGCTTCACAAACTTTTATTCATGCACAAAGTATTAAAATTACCTTCAGGCTACGCATGTAAGGTGTATATGAAGTCTAAATTAATGTTATGTGACTTGAACCCATCTCCAAGATATATAATTATGTAACTGTAAATGTTTCCTCTTGATATTAAGTCTCATCATGTCCGACTTTGGGGGTGGTGTTCATTTCCATTTTTAAGCCAAAGAGACAGCTTTGTCCATAGATGCCTCCAAAGTCATGTGGCTGGCATGACTGCATGGAGTACTGTTACCTTCCCGCTGGAGCAGTACCCATTGATCTACTCACATTTGCATATTTTCAAACTGCTAGGTTGGCAGAAGCTGGAACTAACAGTGAGAGCTCAAACCACCGACCTTTCTGTCTGCAAGTTCAGCAGCTCAGCGGTTTAACCCACTGCACCACTGGGGGCTCCTATCTCATTATGTACACATATACAAATACAGATATTGCAAAATCCAAATCACTGCTTGTCTCAAATGTTTTTGATAACTCAATGTGTAATAATCTCCTGGACTCCTGTTACAGATATCCATTTTGCCATGAAATTCACATATGACCTCATAATATTACTGATTTCAGTGTCCTACGATGCTTGCAGCATTCTGGGAGGACGGAACCTGCCAGATGCCATCAGACAATGAATATCTACTTCTGGCGGGGTTCTGTCCTTCCAGTGTGCTGCAAGCATCCTAGAACACCGAAAAGAGAACACAGGAAGCTTCCCGTGTTCTCATAGAGAACGGGGCTAGTGCGAGGGGAAGCCAGGCAGTGTCTCTTCCCCCCATGTGATTAGTTAGTGGATGATGCAGGCGATGCAGGGCGTGGGGCAATAGGTTGATTCGCCTTGATGCATGGTGAATCCTCTCATAAATTGGAACTCAATGTGATGAGATCCTAATTAGGACAGTGGCCATGTCTTTCCTGGCCTAACCTATCTGAAAGGTTCCTTATGAAGACAAAATAAGAGAGAGAAGGAGAATGGGAAACAGGCAGTTCCCGAGTTACAAACTACTCATACTTAAGACAACAGGAGATGAGATAACAGAAAGCGAGAGAAATCTACACCTCAGAAGGGAAGGGTTAACACACCGGGGTGTTAACCCTTCCCTATGCTATCCAAAGCTAGCTAGCTAGCTGTCTGTCTGTCTGTTTGTCTGTCAATCTATCTATCTGGGTGGAGTTATACTTAAAATGTATGTATTCTGACTTTCTTACAAATTCAACTTAAGAACAAACCTATGGAGCCACCGGTGGCGCAGTGGGTTAAACCGCTGAGCTGCTGAACTTGCTTATGAAAAGGTCGCAGGTTTAAATCCAGGTAGCAGCATGAGTTCCTGCTGTTAGTCCCAGCTTCTGCCAACCTAGCAGTTTGAAAACATGCAAATGTGAGTAGAGCAAGAGGCACCGTTCTGGCGGAAAGGTAACAGCAGTCCATGCAGTCATGCCGGCCATATGACCTTGGATGTGTCTACAGACAACTCTGGCTCTTCAGCTTAGAAATGGAGATGAGCACCAACCCCCAGAGTCGGACACGACTGGATTTAATGTCAGGGGAAAACCTTTACCTTTACTTACAGAGCCCACCTCGTTCATAACTTGGGGACTGCCTGCATATATGTTGCAAAAACGGCAAATATTAATTTCTTTCTTTTGAAAGCTACAGAGATTATTTAGCTTGTCAAAATGACGTTCTGGGAAAGAAGTTAGATCTGCTCTCTTACACCAGCGAACATTTCTGTCAAATGTCTGCCATTGTTGTTCTTTACCTTTCCTCCTTCCACACTTCTTGTTACTCTTCTGCCTATTATTTCTACACCTTGGGGGGGGGGGGGGGGCGTTAATGAAATAAGCATACAAACAAAATATAGATAAAGAGTGTGAGATGATAATTAACACAACTATAGCACTGCAATGGCATATTGATTAAATACAGGACCATTCTTCAATGCACCCAGTTATGAAACAGTGAGTGTTTCTGAATTAAAATGAATGTTTTAAATAGATGCATAAAACATACAAAGGGGAAACTCAGAATAACTTCACAGGATTAGTAAAGCAGAGTTTTGTGGCACCAACTGAAATATCTCTGACTCTTACATTGTTTCATTTGATCTTACATCATTACTGGAAAGATAGCTGGTTCTGAAAAAATGATCTTAAACTATGAGCATTGTTGTCAGAAAATTTGAAAGAAAAGAAAATCTTCCTTTGGTACATTCCTTTTGTGTTGGATGGTGCTACTCTGAAATCTAGATGTTAAGAATAGGATATCTTCAAATATACAGTCAGTCTCTTCCCACAGCAGAATAATTACTGGGCCAAGAAAATGTGTGACTTCATCTTTTTTTGTACTAGTTTATTTTTATTTATTTTTATTTCTTCAGCTCCTGAAGCTGTGTTGCCAGCGTATGATGACTCCTTCCAAGCCTCACTTCAATTCTTTGTTATGTAACAGCCTTGTTTATCCCGCACCTTGTGTGTAGTAGTAACTGCAACAAACCTAATTATTTTCTGCCCTGCTTTGTATGGAGCACCAGAGTTTAGAACAATTTCTTTTTGGACTACAAATCCCACGGTCATCATGGCTGAAAGGGATTGGCAATGAGAAGGTAGAATCAGAAAAGGGGCGGGTTTGCCGGAGCACGCACCAGCATATTAAGAGAGAGTGAGGGCCCTTCCACACAGCCCTATATCCCAGAATATCAAGGCAAGAAATCCCACAATATTTACTTTGAACTAGGTTATCTTGAGTGCACACTCAGATAATGTGGGATTTTCTGGCTTGATATTCTGAGATATAGGGATGACTGGAAGGGCCCCTAGTTTTTGTAGTCTTATAGGTACAAATGAACAATTATTTGTTTTTCTTTCTCTTTACCTTGCCTCACCCCCACTTTATCTATTCCAATTCTCTCTCTCCCCTCCCCCCCCCCCCCCCGAGCAGCCTTCTCTGGTGTCCTATGGAGCTACCCCATTTCCAATTTTTATGAGGTAGCACAGTCAATAAAATTGTATATTGACTGATGTGGAGGGTGACTGATTGGGAAAGGCTGCTGTAGAAGGCCCCCGTGCTTAGCCCCCTGCTCCCTCTTGAGGTTATTACTTTCTGTTTCAAAAAAGTATGCATGTATGTACCTTCAAGATGCCTGTTAACCTGTGGTGGCCCCATGAATATCACAGGGTTTTCTTTGGCAAGGGATACTTGGAGGTTCTAGTTAGATACTTAGAGAGTGCCTTCCTTGAAAATAAAGCCTCTCGCACCTGGTATTAATGGCAGTCTCCTATCCAAGTACTAACCAAGCGTGACTCCTTTTGGCATCAGAGAGGATCTGGTGCCTATTTGGTATTTAAACGCTTCTCTTCTTCTGATTCTTCTCCTAGGTAAAGAAAACTTTCCAATCTACTATTGCGTTTTCTCAGTTTCACATTCTTCACTCCTCTGCTCTCTGGTCCTGAAAAATGCAAAAACTCCTGCTGTCCCTGGACAGTCTGCATTGATGTTTCTTCACACTACTTTCTTCCTCAGCTCTCAGCTTCTCTTTTCCTCTCAGCCTTTGACCTAGATTTTACAGGCTGATAAATATTATGAATGGCTGAAACTCATTGGAAATGGTCTGCATATGCAAGACTAACCACACGATGCTTCAAGGGAGACGCTGTAGGGAGTGAGGATCACTAAGCAGGACTTCCTGAACTCATCAACTACAGTATCATTGTCATGGTTGCTGTAATTTCATTCTGTGATGGCCAAGGAAGTCTCCAAAATTCTTGGAGCAGAATAGAAAGAAAGCACATTGGTATGTGGCTTGCAGATCACATTCATTTTTGTGAATATGGACAATCGGTGTTAATAATTTTCATGTAAGCCGAATGTGTATGTGTGCCTCCCTGCCTGCCTGTGCAAGTGCACACAGAGATACACAAATATACACCTGCTTCAAAACATCTGATGGAATGATTGATCAAAATTATTCCTATAGTGTCCTGTTTATGAGACCTCTTCATGGTAAAATATCTTAATTATATCCTATTTTTCTATATTTAGGAAATAATGTTTGGGTCAAGAGCATAGGAAAAATATTTCTTCATCAGTTTGTTAAAGTTCTAACTTGTATGCATTTAGGAAGTTTAGTTTGCCTAAATTCTTTGCATGTTATCTCCTACTTTTAGAAAAAGCATGCACCTATTTGGATTTTTCGGGTTCTTCAAGAATAACATGAGATGTTGTGGTCCTCCATCTGATATTGTGTCCATACTCCCCCACACCATTGACTGTACTGGCTAGAGTTGATCAGAACTGCAGTTCATCAATAGTTAGAACAGGGCAATTTGCTAACACCTAAAAAACACATTTCAGTGTCCAAAGGCAGAATAAAGGGACATCTCATTATCTTATGACTGGAGGCTCTCTAAGGTAGGTGATTTGCCAAATGGTGTGCAGACAGTCCCCAAGTTGTGAACATGATAGGTTCTGTAGGTTTGTTCTTAAGTTCAATTTGTGTGTAAGTCAGAGCAGGTACAGTTTTTAAGTGTAACTCCAAATATAGGTAGGTTGGTTGATAGGCAGGCAGGCAGACAGACAGACAGAAGGTTTGGACAGCACAGAAAAGGCACCCTTGTAGTGTTTGTTTTGCTGTCTGTGCCCCTGTTCAGAAAATGTCACCTCACTTTCTTTCCATGTGATAATTGGATTTTGAAAAAATTGCTTGTTGTAGAAACAAGGATTGGTGAGAAAGTTTCAGTGGAAGCACCTTTTCCCCATCCATGATAACTCTTTTAGGAGTGAATTTCTCTTCCTAGGGGTAGATTTCTCTCCATTCCTGTTGTCTCATCTCTGTTCTTAACAATGAGTCATATGTAAGTTGAGTGTTTGTAACTCGGGGGCTGCCTGTACTTGAAAGGAAATAAGTAAACTTTATAACTACTTCTGGTGTAAATAGGAGGAAAAAACTATTCTGTTATGTCCAGACATAGAGGGGCTGCAATAATATCTTCTTTGGATCACAAAAATATCATAAACATGACATGTCTTTAAGTTCTCCAAGAACTCTTCATAAGATACCATGATGCTAAAACTGGGACAGAAGGGAAGAAAGAAGACCAAAAATTTAGCCTGGCCTACTGGCCATTGTATGTTTTCTGAAGCTGTTACTGTCTGTTTGTGGTGACCCTTGTCTGACTGGACTGCCGCGTCCAGTGGGGTCACCACCCTGCGGCCAAAAAAGGAAAATGAACTTCGGTACGTGGAACGTACGGACTCTGATGGACAACAGTGGCAGTGAACGCCCCGAACGCAGAACTGCCATCATTGCAAGGGAGCTGGGACGCTTCAACATCGACATAGCAGCCCTTCAGGAGACCCGGAGAGCAGGAGAGGGACAGCTGAAGGAAGAAAAAGGAGGCTACACCTTCTTCTGGAAGGGACTGCCCGAAAAAGACCAAAGAATGCACGGAGTTGGCTTTGCCATCAGGAATGATCTGGTGAAACATCTGTCCGAAGCACCCACTGGCATCAACGAACGACTCTCCACCCTCCGAATTGATCTTGCCAAAAACCAACGGGCAACCATCATAAGTGCCTATGCACCAACACTAGATGCTGACGAAGACATCAAGGAGAAATTCTACTGTCAGCTGGACAACGTCCTATCGGGGATACCTAAGGAGGACAAAATCATCCTCCTGGGGGACTTCAATGCAAGAGTCGGGCGAGACTTCGACCTGTGGCCAGGAACCATCGGAAAAGACGGGGTTGGAAACAGCAACTCAAATGGTATCCTGCTTCTCACCAAATGTGCGGAACACAACCTTGTCATCACCAACACGCTCTTCCGCCAGAAAAACAAGTTCAAGACATCATGGAAGCACCCCCGGTCAAAGCATTGGCACCTCTTAGACTATGTAATCACACGCGCCAGAGACCGCCGTGATGTGCTCCTCACAAGAGCCATGACAGGTGCTGACGACTGCTGGACTGACCACAGGCTAATTCGATCCTCGATGGCTCTCAAGATCGCTCCCAAGCGCGGAAGACAAGGCGCAAAATGAACACCCAAGCCCTTCAGGAGCCCTCCAGACGAGCCCATCTCCAAACAGCACTCAAGGACCATCTACCCACAGTACACCCCGAAAGTGTCGAGGAACATTGGAACAAACTGAAGACCTCCATCATCCAAGCCTGCGAAGAAACGATTGGATACCAAGCCAAGAAACATCAAGACTGGTTTGATGAAAATGACATCGAGATCCAACAGCTAATTGACAAGAAAAGGAAAGCCTTCCAAGCATGGCAGAGAGACATCAACTGTGCTGCTAAGAAAAAGATCTATGCCAGTGCAAAAGCTGAGGTCCAAAGAAGGACAAGAGAACTCAAGAACATCTGGTGGACAAGAAGGCTGAAGAAATCCAACACCTGGCAGATACCCATGATGCTCAGGGATTCTTCAAAGCCACAAAGGTCATCTATGGACCAAGAAACCATGGGATACAGCCTCTACGCTCATCAGATGGAACCAAACTCCTGAAGGACCAAAACTCAATTGCACTACGTTGGAAAGAACACTACCAAAGCCTCCTGAACCGCAGCTCCAATGTGGCCGAAGAGGTCCTCTCACAAATCCCGCAACAACAAACCAGGGACGAGCTTGCAGCACTGCCTAGTTTGGAAGAAGTCAGCAATGCCATCAGCCAACAGAAGAATAACAAAGCCAGTGGACCAGATGGGATCCCTGCTGAAATCTTTAAAGAGGGAGGACCTGAGCTGACACACCAACTCCACCAGCTCATAGAAAAAGTGTGGGTGACTGAGAAAATCCCAGCAGATTTCAAGGACGCCACCATCATCACCCTCTTCAAAAAAGGGGAAAGAACAGACTGCGGAAACTATCGAGGTATCTCCCTTCTAACCTCCGCTGGGAAAATCCTCGCAAGAATCCTTGCAAACCGCCTTCTGCCCCTCTCAGAAGACACCCTCCCAGAATCCCAGAACGGCTTCCGCCCCTCCAGAGGAACAGTGGACATGATCTTCACTGCAAGACAGCTCCAAGAAAAATGCAGAGAACAAAACCAACCTCTGTACATGGCATTCATCGACCTTGCAAAGGCATTCGACACAGTGAATCGCAGCGCTCTCTGGACCATCCTCCACAAAATCGGGTGCCCAAACAAATTTGTGAACATCCTGCGGCTCCTCCACGATGACATGATGGCAACAGTCTTGGACAGCAGTGGCTCCCAAAGTGACCCATTTAAGGTGGAATCGGGTGTCAAACAGGGATGTGTTATTGCCCCAACTCTATTCTCCATCTTCATCGCTATGATACTTCACCTTGTTGATGGGAAGCTTCCCACCGGAGTGGAAATCATCTATCGGACAGATGGCAAGCTATTCAACCTCAGCAGACTGAAAGCCAAAACCAAGGTTACAACAACATCTGTTATAGAACTCCAGTATGCTGATGACAATGTCGTCTGTGCGCATTCAGAAGAAGATCTACAAGCCACTCTAAACACCTTCGCAGAAGCATATGAGAAGCTCGGCCTGTCACTGAACATTGAGAAAACCAAGGTGCTGTTCCAGCAGTCGCCAGCCAATCCCTCTCCAATGCCAGTAATACAGCTTAATGGTGTCACATTAGAAAATGTGGACCATTTCCGCTACCTTGGCAGCCACCTCTCCACCAAAGTCAACATCGACGCCGAAATACAACACCGCCTGAGCTCTGCAAGTGCAGCATTTTCCAGAATGAAGCAGAGAGTGTTTGAGGACCGGGACATCCGTAGGGATACCAAGGTGCTTGTTTATAAAGCTATTGTCCTCCCAACCCTGCTATATGCCTGTGAGACGTGGACTGTCTACAGACGTCACATGCAGCTCCTGGAACGTTTCCATCAGCGCTGCCTCCGGAAAATCCTGCAAATCTCCTGGGAAGACAAGCGGACAAACGTCAGTGTGCTGGAAGAAGCAAAGACCACCAGCATTGAAGCGATGGTCCTCCAACATCAACTCCGCTGGGCCGGCCACGTTGTCCGGATGCCTGACCACCGTCTCCCAAAGCAGTTGCTCTACTCCGAACTTAAGAACGGAAAACGGAACGTTGGTGGACAGGAAAAGAGATTTAAAGATGGGCTCAAAGCCAACCTTAAAAACTCTGGCATAGACACTGAGAACTGGGAAGCCCTGGCCCTTGAGCGCTCCAGCTGGAGGACAGCTGTGACCAGCAGTGCTGCAGAATTTGAGGAGGCACGAGTGGAGGGTGAAAGAGAGAAACGTGCCAGGAGGAAGGCGCGTCAAGCCAACCCCGACCGGGACCGCCTTCCACCTGGAAACCAATGCCCTCACTGCGGAAGAAGATGCAGAGCAAGAATAGGGCTCCACAGCCACATACGGACCCACAGGGAAATCCATAATGGAAGACCATCTTACTCGTCCAACGAGGGATCGCCTAAGTAAGTAAGTAAGTGTCTGTGCATTCTGTCTGGCTTCCAAGATGGGAGTTACCAATTCAGTGGGAGTTACCAATGAAGAAAGGGATCATCTAGATTATCTAGACTCGGCACAGTCTGGCTTTAGGCTGGGACATGGTACCGAGACAGCCTTGGTCGCCTTAGTGGATGATCTGCGCCGGGAGCTCGACAGGGGGAGTGTGTCCCTGTTGGTGCTGCTGGACCTCTCAGCGGCCTTCGATACCGTCGACCACGGTATCCTTCTGGGGCGCCTTGCGGGGATGGGTCTCGGGGGCACTGTTTTACATTGGCTCCGGTCATTCCTAGAGGGTCGATCTCAGAAGGTGTTACTGGGAGACGCCTGTTCAACACCACAACCTTTGTCTTGTGGGGTTCCTCAGGGCTCAATATTGTCTCCCATGTTGTTTAACATCTACATGAAGCCGCTGGGGGAGATCATTCGAAGTTTCGGGGTATGGTGTCATCTGTACGCGGATGATGTGCAACTCTGTCACTCCTTTCCACCTGCTACTAAGGAGGCTGTCCAGGTCCTGAAACGGTGCTTGGCCGCTGTGACGGTCTGGATGAGGGCGAACAAATTGAAATTGAATCCAGACAAGACAGAGGTACTCCTGGTCAGTCGCAAGGCCGAACAGGGCATAGGGTTACAGCCTGTATTAGATGGGGTCACACTCCCCCTGAAGACGCAGGTTCGCAGCTTGGGTGTGACCCTGGACTCATCGCTGAGCCTGGAACCCCAGGTTTCGGCGGTGACCAGGGGAGCATTTGCACAACTAAAACTTGTGCGCCAGCTGCGCCCGTACCTTGGGAAGTCTGACTTGGCCACGGTAGTCCACGCTCTGGTTACATCCCGTTTAGACTACTGTAACGCTCTCTACATGGGGTTGCCTTTGAAGACGGCTCGGAAGCTTCAACTAGTCCAACGTTCGGCAGCCATGATTCTAACAGGAGCGGCACTCAGGAAGCATACAACCCCCCTGTTGCGCCAACTCCACTGGCTGCTGATTTGCTACCGGGCTCAATTCAAAGTGCTGGCATTGACCTTTAAAGCCCTAAACGGTTCCGGCCCAAGATACCTATCTGACCGCATCTCTGCCTATGAACCCACCAGGACTTTGAGATCTTCCGGGGAGGCACTGCTCTCGATCCCACCTGCCTCACAGTCACGGCTGGCGGGGACGAGAGATAGGGCCTTCTCGGTGGTGGCCCCTCGGCTGTGGAACGCCCTTCCCACGGATATTATTAGACTAGCTCCATCATTAATTGTATTCCGCAAAAGAGTGAAGACCTGGTTGTGTGAGCAGGCGTTCGAATAGTCAGTGCAATGAGTGTAATGAACATAGGAATGGAACAATGGATGACGGATCTGGATCATATTTTAGTGATGAGACGCTAGTGAATGGCTATTGTTGTTAATTGTATATTATTGTATCAGGTGTTATGATGTTAACTGTTTTTATACAGTGTTATTATAGTATCGAATTTTTGCTGTTCTGTTGTTAACTGCTGTGAGTCGCCTAAGGGCTGAGAACAGCGGTATACAAATAAAGTAAACAAATAAATAAATAAATAATCATCTGTGTAGACAGAAATGTGGCTATATTGCCCTTCCTTCAGTAATCTTACCATGGCCTTGGCCAGAACCATCTGTCATGACCTGGCCTTCTGGAATAAAGCTCTCTTCCCTAAAAATGTGCCCAGAAAGGTATATTCTCATCTCTTTCATTATGGTATGACAGGGATTACTGGGCTCCTTGTCATCCTGAATAATATTTTTGTGTCGTGCCTGTGGACCCCTAGGAGGAGAAAATTAGTCCCTTCTCTTACAGCTGCTTAAGGATAGACAAAATACTGAGTGGGGAGTGGAGTATGTACCTGCCAATTTTCACACAATTATGGGTTGGATGTGCTGTTATCTGACTAGCTTTTGGTTTCCCTCTCAGTGGAGCCCTCATACCTTCTGGCGGGGCTGAGTCAGAGTCAGATTTCAGCTTCTCCTTTCCTCTCTCCTTCGCCCAACTCAGCAGCTCATCTCTGGCCCTGTCAGCTCCAGGATTTATAACCAGCCCCTGCCAATTGCTGCCTCACCCTTCTCCTGGCTTTATCCCTGTCATAGATCACTCCAGGCGCCTTGCCTCGCCACCACGGGGACACTTCATCAGGCTGAACTTCTACCTTGTCATTCTCTGATTCTTTGGGGAGAGAGCAAGTGGGAAAAGGAAATGGCCATGGCCTCAGCAATGTGAGAATAATGGCATAGCAGCAGCAGCTGAGGCATTGAGGGGTAGTGAGAAGACCCGGGAGCAATGGTGCTGAGCTCTGTTCCTTTCTTTGAGGGAGGAGGCATCACATTTATGGACCGAAAAGGAAGAAATGAGGGGGTAGAAAGGAACCAGTAGCTATTCATGTATGGAGATGGAAATCTAATTAGCTGTAACGTCATGTGCTCATGGTATGTGTTTGTAAATTTGTTTTTATACCCTTTATATCTTCCAGTACATGGTGACTTGTAACACTCTGGCATATTTGCCAACCCTCTGCTCACTCTTCTTCTACAGATATTTTTTAAAAGTAAAATGAAAACTAATTTTCAACCAAATGTCCTTCCACCCACACTTTTTTGTCCTTCTGAAATAAATTTCACATCCACCCACATGCATACCCTATTCTCCCTGGATTCATGCTTTCGTTCTTTACTTAGCCACCCAAACATCTACAAAGACTACTGCCGCAAGTTGCATAAGCAGACAAATCAGTTCATGGTTTCAGCTTATTAGGGTGAGTGAGCATTACAAATGCATAGTGTCTAGACAGGGCTTACCTGAACCTAAGGCAACCCAGTGACCTTCCTAGCTTGTCAAGTTTGAAATTCTATACATCCAGTCCCTGAAAATAAGTAGGCAAAAGCAAGGACCTATGGGGTCATTGTCTTGCTCCTCTTTGGTGGTCTGGATGCTTTCCTAGATCTTGTTGATCTTTCTCAGTTCATTGGGAAGGCATTATCAAGTGTAACAGTTTGATAAGGCTGCGTGTATCTGGTTGAGTTGCGCTGCCAAAATAAGGGTCCCCAGCAGGTCTCTGTTTGATTAAGGACAATAATCTGTTGGGATTTCTTGATGTCTGTTCCCACATGTATAAAAACAAATACATTTTTTCAGTGGAGAAAGAAAGGAAGGATGCCATCTCTGTTCGTGATGTTTATTTCTCTCCCTCTCCCTCTCCCTCTCTCTCTCTCAATCACTGCTGCCCTGGTTTATATTATCACTACATTTTAGAAGTCATTTATGATTTCTGAATACTTCTTGAACTGTGGGACATCTGCTTTCTATTCTGTATTTGTATGTAGCAGCCAGAACAGTAATGTTCCTATGATCATGGAGACTGTTACAACATTGCTAGCCATTGCAAGAGTTACCTGGCTGGATTCTGTCTCCATTCTCCAGTATTTTTTCCAATTCGAGCACTGAAACTTCCACAGCCCTGTAGGTAGATCACACACATTTCCTGATAGTGTATCAATTACTCTAAGCACTGTACTGTGCAAGAAGAAAGTAGTACTGCATGGCCTTTTCACTTTAAGTTCATCACACCAAACTTCAATGCAGGAAAATCATCCTTTCTCCTTCCTTCCTTCCTTCCTTCCTTCCTTCCTTCCTTCCTTCCTTCCTTCCTTCCTTCCTTTCTCCAGCATCGTTGGAACTGTGTATCCTAAGCTAGAGTCTGGTACACACATTATTAGGAGTGACACTGATTGGCAGCTGCTGCTTGCAGGAGCTTCGGGGTTTCCTGTCCCTCAGCTGCCCTTCCTACCAAGCATTATTTATTTAACAGCCCAGGTATTTCTGGAGCAGAGGCAGGAATGGGTTGACGTTGGAGAGTGGGAAAAAGAAATGGAATATCCTCTACTTGAAAGGCATATAGACAGACAGCTGTCATTTAAATATGGTGGAGTCTTCTAAGCCTGCAGATAACATTAGCATGATGTATTTATATGGCATTAGAAGAAAAGGCCTAGATGGCTAACCAACTATGTGAAACTGCCTTGGTATCCAGGCTTCGTGAAAGTAGCAAATGAGATTAATTCGCATTAGCCGTAAGAAACCCCTAAGAAGACCAACCCTCTGAAAGTTGTAGACACCATGTTTTTTTCCCATTTTGAATTTTGTGTCTCCATATCTACAAGAATCAGTGACATGCAGATTGTATAAATGGAGACATAATTTCTAACTGATGTTTTCCACATCCCAAATATACTGGAATAATCCAGGTGCTTGCCCAGAAATGGAACAATTTGTTGAATGTTTTTCAGAAGCAGAAGTATACAAGGAAGGGGACAGCAGGCAGGACACATGGTGCACCCAAGACCATATGGCACAGGGGGAGTATGCATTAATAAATCTGTCTGGTATAACCCTCAGATGGGCCTGATACTAAGCATTTAGGTGACCGGTACATAGTGAGGGGCATGTGCTTTCATTTCCTTTCTTTGCTGTCCTGTAGATGTTAAACTAATTATTTTAATGAGGCACACTACATACCTCCTCTGGCAACTCTCCCTGGGCATACACAGCCATTGAAGCTCTTAAGCAGCTTATTAGAAGTGCCATAAAAGGCCCAAAGGAAACTAAACTCCCAATAGAGCCTGACAAGGCTTCATGAGGTGGGAGGGGGTGCAAGGAGGAGAAGGAGGTGAATTTCTGTCAAGAGACCCTTCCAGGTTCCTGCTCACAGGCCAGCCTTGTCACCATGCATCATTGATGCCGGGTACTCTGCCCAAAAGGGAAGCTGGAGGGTTAGTACGCTCCTGGATTTCAAGCAGCCATCTAGCCCTGAAGATAAATTTGCTTTTCAGCTGCATTTCTTGTGCTTTAGCTGTTCTGCTGTGTTAGATGGTGTAAAGGATGTGTGTGTATTTGTATTCCTCTTCCCTTTAATTACCTCTGTTTTCTTCCTAGCACCAAACATCTGAACAAAAAAAGCCCTTGTTTGGAGCACCATGCTACATGGATGTAGTATTTCTGCAAGCAGGAGTTCATCACTCATGCCTAGAAATTAGCAATCACATTAAGTTTTCCTGGTGTGCTCCACAAATTGACCACTCTGTGAATTTTAAGTTGTCCTCTCCCCTCACACACCCAATTCCCCCTTTCTTCTGTTGCTGTGAATTGTGAAACGAAATCATTTCAGTCCATGTGCTTCGGCACACAGGGAGAGGGAGGAGAGTTTTGCTATCAAATGACTCTCATTTTCTTCGGAAGCTTTCAGACACCTTATTGGTGAGGCTTTTAGGACCTCCTCAGTAAGAGACTTGGGACCATTTCTTAAATGTAACTTTTTTCTCCTGCACAAAGATAGTAAATGCATGTATCCCTGTGGCAGTTGATGTGGATTCTTTGACAACTGTTTCATGTTCTGGTTCTACCGGATCTAGAGAGCAACATGACTGCTGTGTGGACAGGAGACATTCTCCAACCCAGATTTTAGAGTACAGTTGTTTTCCTATATGACGTCTATTTATGGGTAGCAATAACGTACATCAGATTTAATAAAAAGGATTTTGGAGCATGTAGTGTTACTGCTCAATTCAGTTGCATTTGAAGCTCATTTCAGTAATACCAACTGCTTCTTGATTCAGTTTGATCTGATTCAAATCCAATCTAAATAGAAATTTGAAAATGTAAGTCTAGCTGTCCTATTGATTTGCATTGGAAAATAAATTGACTATAACTTTTCCATCACAAATACATGAAGTCTGGAAATCTGGGATCCCATTACCTGTTTTGTGAAGAAAGCAGCTGCCAATATGAAGACAAGTAACTGCTGAGGTTTTTGTGTTAGTCATATTTTACGTTTGCCCACAAAGATTACATACTATCAGCTGTGAGTTTCATTCTGCCAATTCAGGTTGTTTATGTGATGTATTTTTTCTACTTGTAAGAAAGTAATTGTCTGTATCTAGCTTGTATTGTTGTATTTTGGGCTCGGCCTCATGTAAGCCACATCGAGTCCCTTGGGGAGATGGTAGCGGGGTATAAATAAAGTGTTGTTGTTGTAGCTCCATTTCATGTTCTCTCTCACGCAAGAGAGAGAAGAAGAAAAAGTAGAGGAAGTTAAACACTGCACTAAAAAGCATAGGAAAAGGCAAAAACTTATGGTCAGAGTTAAAATACTGCACATAGAAGCTGCATAGTGGGAAAACAACAAGAGCAATTTTCAAAGTTGGGTGTGTGAGATGCCTGATTCTTGCTACCAGCTAAAGATCTGCTGCTATCGGATGAAGTGATCAAAAGAGCACACACACAATGCTGTGACTTCATATCATTCCTGCCCCCAAACACTACATTTGTAGTGGTGATGGTGGTGGTGAGAATCTTGCTCTAGTTGGAATTTAAAGTTGTAGTTGAGATGTTTTGCATATAATTGAGCATCATTATGAATGCCTCTCTGGGATGGATACTTGAGTGCATTTTTTTGCAATGCTTCCAGCTTTATTTGGGAGGCAGAACTCAAAAGGTGGTGTTGATGCTGTAGAATTTATGTCCAGCCTCTAAGCCATTGACCTGCTAACAGCTTGCCACTGGCCTGTGGGGATACCTTAGTATTGTCTTCTGTATTGTTCAGTATCTATATGAAACCACTGGGAGAAGTTATTTGGAGTCTTGGGGTTGTGTGTCATTAGAATGTAGATGAAACCTAGTGCTACATCTTTTCCCATGAAATTCCAAAGAAGATATTTTGGTGCTAAATCAGTGTTTGCTTTCAGTCATGAATTGGATGAGGACAAACAAATTGAAACTTAATCCAGACACACTCCAAAAACCTTATTCTGGTCAGTCAAAAGGCAGATTGGGAAATAGGTATTCTACTTCCTCTGTCATCTGAGGATCACAATTTGGGTATATATGTATTTCATAAAATACATTATAATTTATGTATTTTACATATATGTATTTTATAAAGTGTTTTAACTATAATGTGCCCCATCTCAAGCCATGAGGAGAAGCAAGTAAGAAATAAAATTATGACTACTACTACTGGATTCAGATTTGATCTCAGCTTTCCATGTTTCAGCAATGACCCATTTGCACAGCTAAAACTAATGTGCAGTGCACTCATTTTTTGAAATGCCAAGGAAGCCAAGCCATGAGGAGCAGCTTAGAGAGCTGAGTATGCTTAGCTTGGAGAAGAGAAAAGAGGGGCAATGAGAGCCATGTTTAAATGTTTGTTTTTTATTTTTTTGAAAAAACAACAAAAATCCCCAAAAATCAATAGATGGAGCTGCAGTAGCACAGTGGGTTAAACTGCTAGCTGCAGGAAAGCTGTTGACTGGAAAGTTGTCAGTTCAAAGCTGCAAATCGGGCTAAGCTCCCGACTGTCAGCTCTAGCTTCTGCCAACCTAGCAGTTCGAAAGCATGTGATGCGAGTAGATTAATAGCTACGCCTTGGCAGGAAGGTAAAAGTGCGCCCTATGCAGATATGCAGATATGCAGACATTCCGGCAACACAATTGGAGATGTCTATGGGAAAACTGCCTCCTTGGCATAGAAAAAAGGAACAAGAGCACCTCCCCATGACTGCACTTGAGCACCACCTCCAGATGCCTGAGATGGAAAAAGGGGAAGGCTTTTACCTTTGTCTGTGTTATATGTCTTTGTTCTCTGTGTGTAAAAGGCATTGAATGTTTGCCTCATATGTGTATTGTAATCCGCTCTGAGTCCCTCTGGGGAGATAAAGCAGAATATAAATAAAGTGTATTATTATTATTATTATTATTATTATTATTATTATATGGGTGATATGTTCTGAAACTTGGGGGGGGGGGGCAGTTACAGTGTTAAATGCGTTCTACCTTTGTAGCAAGTTTCACCCTAATAACTAAAAATGGAGGAGAAAAGAGCCTTGGAAACCCTCCCCAGGTGTGCAATTACTTTAACAAAATAGTAACGAAATTCCATTACTCTCATTATACTAACAAAACTTTAATGAATTATTCTTTATAAATACTTTAGAAACAAAATGCTGGCAACCCCCCCCCCCCCCCCGCCCTGTTTCCATTTCCAGAAGAGTTCAAACTGTTGGTTATGAACTTTGTGCAGCTTGGATCCTGACTTCTGAAATATTATGCCTCTCTTGATATGAATCTCCTTGAGTTTTAAGATTCCTGGTGACGGTAGGTTAGAAGACAGGCAAATGAGTTGGAGAGAGATTCCGCTACTTGCAATTTGATGACACAGTCATCTCTGGGACAACAGCGCTTAATGAAACTAGATTACATGGTTTCACTTTGACAGATTGTTTTGAAAAATGTGCCATTTTCATTCTGTTTCTCTTATTTATCATTATCTTGGGTTGGCTGCTGTGGGCGGGAGAGTAAGCTTTCCCATCACCAATTGTGGAATCTCAATTGCAGGAAGAATTGGCAGTTTGTGGACAAGGATACACCAAGGGTGGCCTCTAAGGGGCTTCTGTTTATTCCAGGGCAAAGAGGTGCTAACTCTGCTGGCTTTTAAAGACACTGGACTGAAAGAGTCTGATGTGGCCTTACATCTCCAGATACAAGGTCTTCAGATCTGCATCCCCTCCCTTCCTCTTGCACAAAAACTGGTTTCAGGTTCACCAAAATTGCTTTTAAGGTGTGTATGTGTGCAAGGAGGGCACATTGTTATTTTGCAAACCACTTCCACTATTCATTGTTATTCAGAGAGCCTTAAATATTTTCACTGTAACTTGCTCTGAAGTAAGGACACATAGGATTGCTTGCAGATACTATTTACTATTCCTGGGAGGGCTCAATAACAATTGCTGCCTTAATATTATTTAGTGCTTAGTGTTTTAGTACATTTCTCATTCATACTTCCAGAGGACATTCAACTACAAAGGAGTTTTGGTGGTGCAAGATATTGCCTGATAATTTTACAGGTGGGGTCAGCCCCTCACCTCCTCCAGCCTAGTCTTAGTGAAGAATTAATCCTTCTCCTCAAACCCCTCAATGTATGGTCCATGGATGGCTTCTTGAATGGAAGAGGACTGCCCACAGCAAGGCTAATGGAATGATTAAGATTACAGGCCACAGATCTCAAAATTGAGAGGTTTTGTACATTTTTGGTTTTATATGGGCCTTGGGGGATACTGGGCCCAGTAGTTTAAAAAACAACTTTTCCAAGCTATGGTGGAGAAGTTGGTAAAGAGAGCTTTCCTCGTGACTTTCCTCATTTGGATTGCCATCTTTCCAATACTGAAACTGACTTCATATATTCCAGTTGGACATGTGCTGTAGAAGCCAGCTCAAAAGTTAAAGGGTTTATTTAAAAGCACTCTATTCAGGAGTCAATTAGAGAGCTTATGGAGAATCTGTATCCATTTGAAGCCTGCAGTATCTGCAATCGAATAGTGATGTACCTCTGAATTATATTCCTTGCACTAGCAGCATCTTTCAACTGGCATGTGTAGGATATTTCCATATACACGATGAAGGCAGTAAGCAAGATTTCTTGATATCAAAATGTGTGTTGCTAGTCCAATCAATTGGGTCTTGCAATTGTTGTTCTTGGATTAGTCATATTTTTTACATTCATTGTCCACTCTCCTGTTTCTTCACCTTCTCTTCTTGATTCAATAGCATAATTTGCTGGTAGCTTATATTATCCTACCATTACAGGTCTATGGATGTCCCAGTCCTCAAACACTCAGTGCTTCATTTGGAAAAATGCTCAGGTGATGTTGTATTTCAGTGTCAATGTTGACTGGGTCCCCCTGATATGATCTGGTCATCGACCGTAATAAAGTTTACTACTTACTACTTATTTGTCCTCCTGTCTTTCCAATAAATTTACAGGATTTGCAGGATAATACCATATCAAATATACCCTAATATGAAAACCTTTATGGTATATTAAAATATTGTGACTTTGTCAGCTCAGCAAACCATGGCAGCAATGAAGTCTGTTAGCCACTTTTTCTGTAACCCCAGGAAGCAGATCTGACAAATGATAAAATCAACAAACTTCATTGGATTTGCTAGATATTCTTTGTAGAATTTGTATGATAAAAGTAAAGATGTTATTTTGATAAAAAGAGAGGTAAATAAAACACACCTATCTATTTACACACACACACACAACACATGGCATAGTTGCACCTGATAAGGAATCCTCCTGAATCTCTTTCCAGGACTGCAGATGGCATAGTCTTGAATATACTTAATGTAAATTATTTTCTGAATGTAAATTATTTTCTCATCCAAGTTTTGTCACATAATTTGCAGGCACAAATGTCTTTCCCATTATCCATGAAGTCTGGAATGTGGCAGCACTGTATTCACTTTTACTTGGATATACCTAAGACCCAGTGGAGCAAACACTAGATTCTGTGGTTTTTCATTTGGTGTGCATTTCCGTTTTAACTGAAATACTTGATTTAATCAGTGGGGCCAAGTCCATGAAAGAGAAAAAAAATCTTCAACCTAAAGTTGATTTTATGAACTCATACACACAGTCTTCTTCAGAAATGTGCCCTACCTCTGGCTGCGTAATTGCATTGGGTTTCCTGGAGTGTCATAGTATGTCAGAAACATTGTATCAAAGTACCTAAAGAGCTTTCCACCTCCTCAAGCTGCTTTTATTAGAAAAAAGGCACTTTTGTCACAAATCTTTAGGAGAGAATTTTTTTTCTGGGAAGAGCGCTGGGAGACTTTACGGAAAAACATCATTTCTGATATAGATCTTGTGGAGATTGTGGGACAATGCTGAAATATTAACTGATGTAAATAAAATGAAGTGATGCAGGAAGAAATTTATTCAACTTCTGAACAGAACAGAGATATTGAAAATTCATTTTAGAAAAGTAATTCATTACATAACTTGTCCCTAAGAGCCCAAATGTTATTTTACAATTATTTGTTAATCATTACATTGATTGTTTTGTTGTGTTGGTTTTTTTTTTTTTGTATGCTAACCATAAAATGAGAAAAGTAAAAAGCAAAGGTTTTCCCTGACATAAAGACTAGTTGTGTCCGACTCTGGGGGGTGGTGTTCATCTCCGTGTCTAAGCCAAAGAGCCAGCATTGTCTGTAGTCACCTCCAAGGTCATGTGGCTGGCATGTCTGCATAAATTGCTGTTACTTTCCCGCCGGAGTTGGACCTATTATCTACTCACATTTGCATCTTTTTGAATTGCTAGGTTGGCAAGTGCTGAGGGTAACAGCGGGAGCTCACACGGCTCCCCAAATTCTAGCTGCCAACTTTTTGGTCAGCAAGTTCAGCAACTCAGTGGTTTAACCTGCTGCGCCACCAGGGGGCCAAGATGAGAAAACCTTTGCTCAAAATGCCCCTAAAATGCATTTTAATGACAATTTGCCAATGATTAGAAAACATTACTAGTTACACCAGAAGTGCACAAAATAATAATTGTGCTCAGTCTTTACATTTCTGTTGAAATGGAACCCCTTTACCCCTCTCCCCTTTTCCAATTCCACAGCTGCTACAACATTGCAGGTTACAGAATAATTTTTTGCTGTGTAATTCTCCCAACTTTTTATTTCCACATTCTTAATGGGTACAGAAGAGGTTTTAAGAGAGCTATGGTCATGTGCATAGTGGTTTCTATCTCAGTCTTGTTTATTTTGGAGTACCCCTTTTAAATAATTAACTCCTCATACTAAATGATGATAATGATAATAGCAACAACAGTAGCAAGTTACAGAAATGAGCAATATTATATAAACTATTATTTGCTCTACTCTTTCCTTTCACATATCTTAAGAATGCCATTCATCCTCATTGTTCTTCGTAAAACACTGCCCTCCTTTTTCACTCTTTCTTGCTAGAAGTAAATAAAAAGGTATACTGTGAATCTAATGATTCGTCAGTTCAACTATGCATTTCCTCCATATTTTTCAACCATATTTCCCTCACATAATGCCACTCAGTCCATCTCCTGGAGCAATATATCAGGCCAGTGGAGATGTTTTCTGGGTACACTTCTGGATAGCAATTGCTAGATGCATTATTATGTAACCCACTGAGCAGAGAAGTTGATGACTTCCAGGTTTCCCGTCCATAGTTGCTTGACTCATCCCACTGGTGATTTAGAGCCTGACGCCTCTGCTCTGACACCAAGAGGGTCCCCCTGGTAGATCAGTCTCTGCCTGGAAATGAAGTGACAGGAGTGCCATTAACAGCAGCATGTGGCTGAAGACACACATACAGTGAGGAGAGGAGAGATGAGGTGGGTGGGAGGGTATTTAGGTATGGAGGAAAAGCAAGGCCTCAGTCACAGGAAGATTAAAAAAGAGAGAAAGTGTAGTAACTACTGATTATTGTGATACAGGGTTTGGAGGCACCCTGATTATTTTTAAGACCTGCTCTCATCATAAACTTGCCAATAATAGGCTTGTGGTCTGTCTTACATTCAGGGGAGTATCGTTCTCTATGTTCTTTGTAACATTAATGCCAATAGGTTCCTTGTTTTCTTGGACTAGAGGGGAATCTGTGGCCCAGTCCCTTTAAGAAGCCTATGGCATATGTGGCTTTATCATGTACCTATAACTCTGGAAGAAACCAGTATCTGTCTTGAATTACTAGCACCAAGACGCTAAAAACTAAGAGCAGGATGCCTTAATATTTCTGAAATAATTGTATGAGTTGTTTGGGTGCTAAAGCTATATGGAGAAAAAATGCTGCTAAGTAAATTTTACCTTGAATCAAATTAATGATGGACAGAGTTACTTGAACTTCTTTGTGAGGGTAAGTAGTGAAGTAAGCATAGAAATATCTGTGCCAATTTCTCTTGGGGAAGAGTATGGTTTTAAATATTTTTCTATAGCAGATATGCCTCTAATTGCAGTGCAAAGCTGGGAAGCTACTGCTCTGGGTTTGCAGAGTGATTACAATGATTGGCATGACTGTGTGTGATTGAACATGATCGGTCAATATTTTGATAGCCATACTTAAGAGAAGATTAAAAAGATTCATAGAATGAACAGCCTTCTAATAGCTTGTGGCAAAGAAGATGAGGTTCTGTTTTCATACTTGGGTACGTTAAGAGTGTCTGGGAGGAGAGCATTACCAGTTTCAGGTCACTGGATAATTTTGCACATCAGAATCCCTGATGTTCAACTGGACAGGCTGGATACTTTTGAGATCTGGGCTCCAAATCAGAATACCTGGGTTTGGGAATTATTAAAAAACAGATAATACTTTATCTGTTTCATTCATAACGAGATATGAATTTAGATTGCAACAAGAAGCAGCTGGCTGAAAGTCCTAAAGTTGTCCATTATAGGTTTATAATAAATAAATAAATAAATAAATAATAACAATAATAATAACTTTATTCATATATCCCACAGCCATCTCCCCAAAGGGACACGGGGTGGCTTACATGGGGACCAAGCACAGCATAAACAGAAGAAATAACACAATTAAAATACATCATATTTCGATTATTAAAACAATAAAACCAAGCAACCGACATCTTAAAAACATAAGAACATCAGTAAGCATCAACCAGAAGAACAGAGGGTATGTTCAGATCTAGGAGGGCTAGATCAGTGGGCATGTTCAGATCTAGGAGGGGCGAGAGCTAGTGCAATACATCTGCAATATTCACTAATATGGGGAGGGAGAGTATGAAGCAAAATGAGTGGAAGATGGTGAGGAATAGGTAACTACTGCAGATTTTCACATAACAAATTGGCTAGTGTCATACATGAGACTCAGGGGCTCAATGAATTGTTGGTTTCTCCTAGCATTTAACACTATGAGCTGGGCCAGCTGTCTTGTAAAATCCCAAATACTGTAGTTTCTGCCCTGGAACATGTACAGATGGAAAGCAGAGTGACTCAAGGGCATAGCTGCATACTAATATTTTGCAGTAACATAGCAGACTTACAAAAGTTCTTGACCCGTAGCAAAAATCCTCCTGGTCCTCACACCCCAGATGATCAGAGCAGCAGTGAATATTTTTTAACAGAGTAAGGTTGTTGGCATGGAAGGAGTTAATCAAGACTGATTTGTTGTTGTGTTTACCCTGTGGCATAAACAATCTGAAATGCATGCCGGCCTTCGTTTGCATATTGATATGTATCCTGAAGGGACTCCGTTTGGAAAGTTTTTGTGCTTTTTTAGAAATCCATCTTCCCATGCAAGGGAGGAAATTATTCATAATTAAAAAGCAATAATAGCATAGAGTGAAGGAACCCAGCTGTAACACATTCTCTCTCTCTTTGTGTATGTGTGTGTGTGCGCGCGTGCGCATATGCTTGCGTGTGCATGTGTAGGGGTTGAGGGAACACGGGAGAATCTATTTTTAATAGTTTCCACAGCAACAGAAGATTTTGCTTACAGTAAATTTCATCCTGCTCAAGGAGGCCATTCTGATTTCTTATTTTAAGAAACACTGAGAAAATGGGGCATAAAGGATATTCCCCGCTTGCCCTGGATTATCTCTCAGGGTTGGGAAGGTGGGGACATTGCTCATGAGACAAGGGCCATCAAACACTAAAGCAGTAGGAGGACCTTGGGAAACCAAGCTGCTAAAAGTACCACCTGAAGCAAGGCAGCAGCTGCAGAAGCATCTGCCTAGATCTTTCTTGACCTCCTAGATTCACTTCTATTTTTGAAATAAGACTGAGCTTTGCAAAAACTGCTTTGATTGGACTGTAGGATTAACTCTCTATGAAAGACTGGTCTTTGACTCATCAGATCCATAAACTCAGCTGGTGGCATATGGACCTCCCCTCCCTCTCTCCTTCCATCTCAGTTGCTCTCCATCCTCCTGTGCCCTGCTGAGATGAATGCCATATCTGCCAAATGCATCAGATGCCAATCCCTTTCTCAGTTGTTTCAAAGCTGGAGCAGCAGGTGGCTGTACCTTTAGGAGGGGGGATATCAAGTAGGGGATCAGTTCCAGAAGAGCACTTCACAGCTCACTGGCCAGAGCCTGGCATCTCATGCTGGGCAGGCTTGTGCCAGTCTGCCAGAACTGGTGAGATGGCAGTCACATATCTGTTTAATGTATTGTTCTCATCGTCATCAACATTATCAATCAGAATATCTAATTTGTCCCCAACAGCCTTGTTCCATGAAGCAACAAAGGTGCATAAGTGACTAAGGTTTTTTTATGGCTTTAAATTAGGTTTCATCCCAGGATATTCATGTTATTTGCATTTCAACATAGAAGAAGTTTCCCTGTCTTGTAAACAATACATGCACACACTGTGGCATGCATACAAGATATGTTTAATCGAAGAACATACTCAAACTAAGCTTAACAGGACTAATACAGAATTTTTTAAATTATTTCTGAATTAGCTACTGGATTTGAGTTTTGAAATTGTTCCTCAAACTTCATTTGAAAATAAATTGTAGACGTAGCATGGGGTCGGAACAACCTGCAGTAATCCAGTGTGCTTGGACTGTAATCCTTATAATGACACCTTGAAATTGATTTCTTGTTTCTCAAAAGGTCCATAAAATATTTAATTTGAAAAACTATGCCAGTATATGCTGCAAGTGAGTGATATAAAATATATCTTAGTCACCTAAGATAACAATGAAAGTCCAAAAACACACACAGGATTGACTTGGCATATGAGTATGGCTAGACCCACCCAGCAGTTATAACCAAGATCAGTGGTTTCTTTTAAAACTAAACCTTCTATTTACCTGGACCATTTTGAAAGTAAATCAACATAAAATAATAATAACAACAACAACAACAACAACAACAACTTTATTCTTATACCCCACCACCATCTCTCGAAAGGAACCCAGGGCTCCTTGCATAATGGGACAGAAAGTTCACAAGACATAAAAGCAAAACAATCCATTAAAACAAAAACACCATTAAAGTAAGAGCATCATAAAATGCAGCAATCCAGTTAAAAACACAATTAAACATCAGAGTATAAAATAGCAGCATTGAAGCTCTATCAATGTTCAACACAAACCAATGACCAGAATTACTAAAATGGGTCGGACCAGGCTGTAAATGGGTTGGCCATGGGAGAGTGCAAAACAGCATACCATAGGGCCGGGGAATTGGATGAAGTTCATAGAACAGAGTATTATCTGGTGACCTAGGGACTGGGCATTTCTAACTAGGGACTAGTTTATCTCAAATGCTTGCTATGAAAGGAGGACAGTGCGGGGTCTTACTTAATCTTCCTGGGGTGGGTGTTCCAAAGTTGAGGGGCCACCACTGAGAAGGACCTCTCCTTCGTCCCCACTAGCCATGCGTGTGTCGGTGGTGAAATCGAGAGAAGGGCCTCTCTGGCAGATCTTAGCATCTGCACCGGTTCATAGGGGAAGATGCGATCACAAATATAGGCAGGGCCTGAACCATTTAGGGCTTTGTAGGCCATAACCTTCACCTTGAATTGGAATCAGGAACTTATCAGCAGCCAGTGGAGCTGCTTTAATACAAGTGTCGTGTGCTCTCTATAATTAGCTTCAGTTAGAAGCCTAGCTGCCAACCTTTGTACCAGTTGCAGTTTCTGGGCCGTCCCACGTAGAATGCATTGCAGTAATCCAATCTGCATGTAACCAAGACATGGACCACTGTAGCCAAGTCAGGCTTCTCGAGGTATGGTTGTAACTGGCACAAAAGCTTTAGCTTTGCGAAGGCCCTCCCAGCTACCGTCAACACCTGAGCATCAAGCGTCAGCATTGAATCCAGGAGGACCCCAGACTGCAGACCTGTGTCCTCAGGGGAAATGTAACCTTATCGAGCACAGGTTGCCACCTTATACCCTATACCTCTGTCTTCTCTGGATTAAGTTTCAGCTTGTTAGCCCTTATCCAGTCCATCACAGCTGCCAGGCACTGGTTCAGGATCGGGAGCTTCGGTGGAAAGGAGTAATAGAGTTGAGTGTCATCTGCATACAGATGGCACCAAACTCCAAAACTCTGGATGATCTCACCCAGCGGTTTCATGTAGATGTCAAAAAGCATGGGAGATAGAATGGAACATTGAGGAATCCCACAGGTCAGTGGTCAGGGTCCAAGCAGGTGTCCCCCAGCTTCACCAACTGGGTGCGATTCCCCAGGAAGGAGCAGGGCCACTGCAAAGCAATGCCCAAGACTCATTTTGGAGAGCTGCCCCAGAAGGATACCATGGTGGATGGTATTGACAACCACTGCAATATTCAAGCAAACCAACAAGGCCACACTCCCCCTGTCTAGTTCTCTGCAGAGGTAATCCACCGAGGCAGCCAAAACCATCTCTGTACTGTGACCAAGCCTAAAACCAGACTGCAATGGATCAAAATAATCAGTTTCATCCAAGAATCCCTGGAGCTACTCAACCCTAGAACCTTGCCCAGGAAGGAAAGATTAGAAATTGCCTGATAGTTAAAAGACTGTAGATTCCCCTTCCTTTACCCATCATAATGTCAATAGATTGGAGTTGCAATGTTTGTGCCTTACTTTGAATTAAATTCTGAAGAAGCATTTATGAAATGATAGAAAGTACCAATAAAATGATTAAAATAATGATAAAATTATTACATATGAAAAAGTATGAAAAGTTACTATTACATTATAAAATAGTGAACCTCTCCTTTGTTGTGTTATTGTAATACCTTTGTTATTGGGGGGCTTGCTTGCAAATAAGTATCAATTGTTGTTTGTTACTTGTTGCTTCTAGGCTCTTGTCAGGGCATCCACCTTTCCCTTGAATTTAATTGAAATTAAAACCTTTTGAAAAATATGCAATTTGTGATAGCCACATTTATTGTCACACTTTTTATCTGCTTGTATTTTGTAGCCCTATTCTCTGAAAAGTTAGTATAAAAACCCTAAAGGCATCTAATCCCATCTGATATTGGAAACAAAACAAGCTCTGGTTATTATTTGGAAGGAAGACTCAATAAATTCCAGGTGATATAGGCTACATTTCAGAGGAAGGAACTGGCAAAACTACCTCTAAGTATTCATTACCAAAGATATTCCAATGAAATCTATGGGGTTGTCACAAGTTGGCAGGCAACTTGAAAGCACACACACACACACACACACACACTTTGTGCAACGATTTATATACACAATAATAATAGGATCATCACAGTGTGGGACAAAGGTTGCCTCCACATCTATTTTTAGGCAACATGCAGGCAAAAATGTACAAGGCTGTCCCCAAACCATAATTCCTCTTGTTCCTTTACCTCAGGGTGGTAGGACTTGCCCATTGGTCCTCCTATTTATGGATTAATAGGAGAGAACTTTTTTCTCACCTGCTCTGGATAATTCTCAGTAGCAGTGTAATGGCTTTGGGGAGCAGGTAATTGCAGTGATCACTTTACTCATGTTGGTGTTGAAAGGAATCAAAAGTGGGACTGGAGGGGAGGAGGCTGGGGGAGGCCATTAGCTAATTATCTGCCCTTCTGCTGAACCGAAAACATATTAACCTTTTGCAGAATTGCACATTATTAAAAACTGAAGAGATTGGCTTTAATGATGAGAGAAACAGAGCAACAAAAATGCAACTGGGACATTGGTTTTTTTCTGAATTAGCTTAAGTTTACGAGCAAACCATAGCCAAAAACATGTTATATCATCAAAGATGTATTTTAAGACAAGAGCATGAACAGAAGAGCATGCCGCTTTGTTTCTATCATCTGGGAGCTAGGAAAGTAGTTCATTTGTAAAGTAGTTGCAGGAAACTTTGTACACCAACCTGCGGGGAGGACAAGCCATAGCTGGAAGGGCACAAGGCCAAGCTTAAGGAGAACAGCAGGAGATACAGGGGACCCCCATGCACTGGATTATGGAGACAGAGTTGGGTTCAGGGCACTGTTTAACCTCCTGCTGATATCCATTTCTGTGCCAGCTGGCCTGCATTCACTTTTCATCCTCCAAGCTACCTCTGTCCAGCAGCGTCACCTTCCCTGTTGCCACAGTGACAGGCATGCCTGGCTGAGAATAGCAGCATCCCTTCCTCTCTGGCCTTGCCTGACTCTTCCCAACATAAATGTGGAGGGCTAAACTATTCTGTCTGCTTTTAAGGCTGACTAAGCAATGACATGGGGCAGCTGGGGATGCACTGTGATAGACGGCTGGAGCCTCCTAGCTACTCATGGGCTATTGCTCCTGAGTTTTATAGGTATTTTGACCTGCATTCCAGAAAATGGAGAATGTGATCTAGAAAGTTTCCAATCTGAGCAAAGGAGGAGTGGTGGATGATGGGAGTGGAAGAGGAGATCCTCTATTCCCCAGAGTTGCTCTGTTGCTTCTCATGGATGCTCAAATATGTGAACATTTCTGCCTCATTCAGTGAGTATAGCAGGCAGGAACGGTGATATGGGCAACAGCCATTTCATCCAGAACCAAAAGTATTTGTCTTTTTTCCATTTCTGCAGAAAGATGTCAGGACAGGAAGATAGCATCTCCCATGACAGAAGCAAGTTTAAAAATGTGTCTAGGTGGTGGAAACTTGTTGTTTTTTCAAATGTATTCCATGTTTATCTGTGCCAAAGGATTCTGTGAGATTTCCTGTTTTGCTGCTGCAGTTTACACCTTTTATATTGTCAAGGGTTGCCTTTTAAATTTGTCAGTAGGAACAACTGTCCAGATCTGAGCATTGAAAATAAGCTTAGGTAAATGAAAGCAATGTCATAATTTGAGGCACAATATATCAGTGTATGCACATACAGGAACATTTCATTTAATGGCCCTACTAAGACAGCAGCGTGCATCCTTTTATGCCCAGTTATCTCCTTTAGTCTTGTCAAGCCTTTGAATGTCCAGTTTCTATGCTAAGAAAAACAATTTTCTCTACAATCAAAGTGAACTGTGAAACACTTTGGTCTTTCTTGGTACAGAATTCGGCTCAGAGTCCGTGCTACAAGAACTTTTTAATGAGCATGAACACTGAAACAGTGTGAGGTGATTTTAGTCACAAGACTAACAACTTCAAGGGCCTGAATAGAGCTGAGCAGACGCAGGAAGAGAGGGAATGAACACCCAGAGGTCCATATGTGCAAACAGGTGGATTTAGAATTGCTCTTGGGTTTTTCCTGTGAATATTCTTTGTTTGTAAATAAGGAAAGAGAGCTAGCAGTGGAATCATCCTATAAGGTGCAAACCACAGCTGTTTCTTTTCTAAACTCTTCTTCATTTAACAAGAAACTCCTAATGAAAATCTTACATTCTCCATATATATCCCTGGTTCTGTGTTGTTGTTTCTGTTTTCCTTGACAATCGCATCTTTAAGGAGGCAGTAAATGGATTCACACTTGGCTTTTGGAATAAAACGGTCTGCTGGTAATCATGTAAAACAGCAGGTGAGGGACAACAGGAGTAAGGAAGAGTTTCTGCTTCATTCTTTGCAAGCTTTTAGTTTTCTCCAATGACTATGGAAATGGAAAAGAGAAAAACGATTAGGGTAAGAAATTCTTCTTGCCTTTTCATTCCTAGAGCTTGGAAGAAGGTGACACTTTAAAAAACCAATTCTTTGTGACTATGATGCATGGGGAATTATAGGAGTTGTAGTCCAAATAATCAATGTTCCCCAGCCCAACTCTGTAGACATGGCCTGAACTTCCTGCTAAGTAATATACTCTCAGGCTAGTGAAACTAACTGACGTAGAGATATACCTCCATATGTGCCATACATACAACTTATGTCCATCTTGTTGTATGCCCAGAAGGAGCCCCCGGTGGTGCAGTAGGTTAAACCGCAGAGCTGCTGAACTTGTGACTGAAAGGTTGGCTGTTCAAATTCAGGGGGTGGGGTGAGCTCCCACCATTAGCCTCAGCTTCTGCTAACCTAGTCGTTTAAAAATATGCAAATGTGAGTAGATAATAAGTATCACTTCAGTGGGAAGGTAATGGCACGCCATGCAGTCATGCCAGCCAAATGACCTTGGAGGTGTCCACGGACAACACAAGCTCTGGCTTAGAAATGGAGATGAGCACCACCCCCCAGAGTCAGACATGACTAGACTTAATGTCAAGGGGAAACCTGTATGCCCAGCATATGCTAATAGGCTTGATAGATGACTGTGGGTGAACATTTTGCCTCTCATTCTAACTTTTGATCAATCATTTGTTATGAGGATTAAATGAGATTAAATTTGCCCATGTAGGGTGGAATCAAAAGTCAGATGAAAGATAGCACTCTCTACAACTTGAGATGGCATGAGGCCACCATGATCAATGTATCATTACATAGCACTGAAAGGACATGGAGCAGCCAATTTTTTTTGTTGCGTTTCCATCAGATTTTAACGGTATTTTTGTGATTTCTTTTTTTGTGTCAGGAGCGACTTGAGAAACTGCAAGTCACATCTGGTGTGAGAGAACTGGCTGTTTGCAAGGATGTTGCCCAGAGGACACCCAGATGTTTTGCCATGCTTGTGGGAGGCTTTTCTCATGTCCCCGCATGGGGAGCCAGAGCTGATAGAACGAGCTCATCCATGCTCTCCCCAGATTCAAAACTGCGACCTGTTGGTCTTCAGTCCTGTTGGCCCAAGGGTTTAACCCATTGCGCCGCTGGGAGCTCCATGTTTGAGATGATCTGACTTAACGTGTAGGCTAATGGAGTTTACTTTGACGGAGCCCTTTGGGGCATCACACTATTTTTATTCAAAGAGGATAGTTTGGTACATCATTTGAGAGATTTTAATTAAATAAGTTCAAACAATTAAATTTTCTGCTTTGCAATAAATATATAAGCAATATTAGGGTTTTTTGTCTGTTTGTTATTAATCATGTTTGCAAATACTTTGACGCTGTTGTTGGCCAAAATGAGAGATCACTGTTGATCACTGTTGACAGAAATCTTTAATTGCAGTTACATCTGACAGTGCTACCCCTCAAAGCTATATCTTTTTGTCTGGTAGTGCTCCAACTGAAGGTTTCTAGGGTATTGTAGATCTGGGTGCTGGGAAATAACACCTCAAGCAATCTCCTGGTTGCAGGACACATCGAGAACAGGCAACTGGAAAGATCTCTGAGGTTCTGCCAAGACTGCTTTTCTCAGTGCATGCCATTGATGCACTCCAGGCCAGGAAGAAGCCCTCTGACTTAACAACACCATATAGCTGAGTAAAAATGCAAGCAGTTTATTGAAGGCAATTTAAAAAGCTTTAGCAATATAAACACTGCAAAGAAGTAGGTAAATCCAAGTAGGTAGAAAGATAAGCAGGAACAAATAATCCAGGAAACAAATCCATCAGAGTACATGAAAAACTAACCCCAAAACTTCCAAGAGAAAACTCCAAACATGAATCATGGAATCAAACAAGGTATAAAATGAATATATCCAAGACAAGACTGCAAGGTTTGACAGGAGGTCTTGATTCAGTTCCAACGTTGCTTTGTCTGACCACAGATTCTGTACTTGGCACTTTTATCCCCTAATCTATTCGATATCCCCACCAGAAACGGGTTTCTTTTCAGCCTTGAATCTGTTATCAATTTCTCTTTCAACCTGGCAGAGCGCCTGAGAAATTGTTGTGCTGTTCTGCTCTGTCTGAAAACAAACCTTCTATCTTCTGGCTCATTAATGTCTGCAGCTGGGCTTTTCTCAGGCTCAAAGTCCTGGGAATTCTCTGGTAGCAATTCAGGCCCTCTTCCAGAGACCATCCCATCATCCCCAAACTCTTCAGGAACATTCTCATCAGCAAAGACACTTTGGACAGGAATCCCATTATCATTCTCTGCATCTAAAACACCCTCATCATTACAACAGCATGGTCATTGTCATTCCCAAAATCATTAGAAACAGCATTGTCATTCACAACATCCAGAGTACCCTGATCATTAGACACAATCACAGGCTGAACTCCCACAGCCATCTAGAATGTTGCCGATATCAGTGACCTGATTTGTAGCTCATTGGAAACTATTCAGATAAAATCCTACTAGGTTGAAAATGTGGGCTTGGACAGCCACATTCAGTCATTCACCATAAATGTGATTTCCCCACAGTTATGAGATTGTATATTCAGCTTTTAAGGTCAGCTGAGACTAATGTACAACATAAGAAATGTTTGAGCAAACAGAGTTAGAGTGTCATCATCCATAGCAGTTGAAACTGAACAAACTTCAATCATGGTTAATGATTCTCCTGAGCAATGGTAGGTACTACAACTAGTTTTAGAACTATATTTCAGTCATGTTGATTTCAGGCAATGTGTATTAATAAATATACTAACAGCCCATCTGTACTCAGTAGAACAGAGAAGATGAAAATAAAATAAAATAAAACTTAAACTTACAGAACACGCAGAGGCAATATTACCACCAAACTGCCTTGTCAATTAAGAAAAGCATTAATCTTTCCTGTGGATTAAAAAAACTGCAGCGGACTTCTGTTTGGAAGGGGCGGGGGTTCCACAGTTGTGGTGCTAACAGAAAAGTTCTTTCCTTGGAGGAAACAAGCCATATTTTCCAACATAAAGATATCTCAGGGAAGTGGAAGACCTTAAGCTGCAGATAGGCTGGTATAAAAGAGGCACCCCTTCATAAATTTCAATCCTGAACATCTTAGATCTTTAAATGAGAACAGTTCTGAATGGGCGATAAGCATTTAACAGTGAGTTAGAAGCTCTCTGTGTCTCTCCCTGTATATACACACATTACAATTAAAGGATCAAAACTACCAGTTAGAGACCATTCAGAAATAAACTTCAAACTGTTTTGGACATAATGCCTTTGTATTATTCATTGAAGACATTCCTTTTTGCCAGCCCGGGCATTACTAAATACAGCATATCTCTGCGTGTTGCATTTATGTTGCAACTGTTCTAATGTTGTTTGGAGAAAGTGTTGTTGAAGCATAACTAGAATTTATTTCTGTCTTCTTCTAATAATGATTCATTTTTTGCAGTGTCCCATCATTCTTTCCTGGAACTATTTTGGCTCCCCCCACCTCCCAGTATGTTTTCTGCATTCCTAGTGGTGTTTTCTCCCTCTCTGTCTTTCAGCCTGGGTGCTCAAAAGCAGTTCCTTTCCTACATAGCTATAAAGTTGTGCCATAATCTCCTACTGCTCTACTGCTCAAAGACACAGAGTAATTTTCCTTGTAACTTTTTTCCCTTTTGGCTAGATCAAGCACACTATTTTATGAGCATTGTGTGGAGCATCTTGCAGCTGTGGAGGCACAGCATGTGTGTTCCTGCGTTTTTGACTGAGAAATCAACACATTTGAAGTCTTATTTTGTACATCCAGCATTGCCTCATTGCTCCAAATATTTTGAAGGCAAAGCATATGTATAAACAATAGCTGCCAAATACTTAGAACAGCCTTGCGGGGTTTTGGAAAACAACGGTTTGGCGAAATGGACATTCTGCTGTATCCATGGCACCTGTACATTGCTACAAATTTGGTACAGCACCACAATATGCGCTCACAGAAGGCTCCTCTGCTCATGTCTTTCTGAATACTGTCCAGAAGATGTTGCCAATTAATTGGCGGTCCAAATCTTAATTGTCGTGAAATTTCTAGCATTTCTAGCATCTAGCCATTACTAGCACCACCAAATCCTCAGAGACTAAAATTAATTGGAAAAATGAGCTGGGTTTCACTGACATTGGAAAGAAAATGTGGCTTCTGGACCTAAAAGCACACACTGTGGTGCTGTACTAAATTTGTGTAAGGTCCTGTTTTCACTGTGAGTGTTGCCTGTATGCAAATGCTGTAGCTATTGCCAAAAGGCAAGCTGTTCCTCACAGTACTAATTCTTGTGTCACAAATTTACCCATCATGTTTCAAGGCTGGTGAAATGTTGCTTTTCCAGCTGGTTTGGGCTTAATCTCCCATTAGATCCAGGCAGCATGGGCCTAATGTAAAAGATTATGGTAGTTGTAGTTGAACCCAGTCCGAAGGGCCAGAGTTCTCATTTTCTTGGCAGAATATTTTCCACCTTTTTATGGGCCCTTCCAGACAGGCCCTATATCCCAATATCTGTTCCCAGGTTTTCTGTTTATTCCAGATTATCTGACAGTGTGGACTCATATAATCCAGTTTAAAGCAGAAAACATGGTATGGGATCCTGGGATATATAGGACCTACCTGGAAGGACTTGGATAAACTGGGGCAGTAGTGATATGCAGCAGACCACTCAAAGGAATGGGTCTATGAAAGTTTTGCCTCCATGTCTGCCCAATTTGGGATGAGATCCTATATGGAGTACTTTTTGTTAAATGCTAAAAAGTGTTTTAAAAAGCACCCACTGTTTGCTGTAATCAGTTATGTTGTTTCTGGATCTTTCTGTTTTATTCATGCTTTTCAATTAATTTTTAAAATACAGTTTTAACAGTATTGTCTCAGTACCTTTTAAGAATTTTTTGTATCACACATTTTAGTTGTATTTTGCCTGGAACATAGTGTAAGTCATCTTGGGTGCCATATTGGGGGAAAGATTATCTATAAATACCAATATTAAATAATCAGTTAACTAATTAACTGGAAGGCTGTGTGAATAAGTAGTCAGTTATTCAGATTCTTCAGTGTCTCTAACCTTTCTAGTGGGAATTAGGGGAGACTCTGAAGATATCTCTCTCCTCCACACTTTGCTCAGTCGAATGAACAAAGTGCTCTCTAAGGGAGACCTCTAGTGGCAACAAAACCTTTCTTTAAAAAACATACACAAGCCAGTAAGTAGAGCACCATTGTGGTTGTTGACATAGCCCTTGAAAATATGAACCGGTTCTTTACTGAACCATCTAGAATCTTAAATCTGAAAACTGACTTTCAGAACCAGTGATCACAACAGCTTGCCCCTATTTTATGTATTTGTTACAAATATATCCTGTTTGTAAAAAAGAACTCAAGTGTGATTTTTTTTCTCCACTGCAATTTTATTCTAACAACGATCCAGTGTGGTAGGCTAGTCTGTGTGTGTGTGTGTGTGTGTGTGAGAGAGAGAGAGAGAGAGAGAGAGAGAGAGAAAGAGAGAAAGAGAGAGAGAAGCTTATTCAGTGAACATCATGACATGAATTACAAGTTGTGAAGCTGAGCTTGCAAATTCTTGCCCAAACACTCTGACCTTGAGAACCTGCAAACTATAAATGCCAAAAGGAAGGGTGGAAGGGTGTGTGAGAGAGACAGAAAGAAAGTGAGCGTTATTTGAAGAGCATTGTCCAAAAAGAATTATTCAACATGAGACAGTATTCTGAATGCAATCTGATATGTTTGAAGAAGCTACATGACAATCTCAAGCCAGAATCACAGTGTTGGAAGAGACCTTGTGGGCCATCCTGTCCAACTCCCTGCCAAGAAGCAGGAAAATTGCATTCAAAGCACCCCCAACGGATGGCCACCCAGCCTCTATTTACAAGCCGCCAAAGAAGAAACCTCAACCACAGTCGGGGGAAGAGAGTTCCACTGCTGAACAGCACTCACAATCAGGAAGTTCTTCCTAATGTTCAAGTGAAATCTCCTTTCCTGTAGTTTGAAGCCATTGTTCCATGTCCTAGTCTCCAATGGCTTCAACTATAGGAATCTGGAGTTTATTTAATTAAAAATTGGAGACTACAGTTCCCAGAGAAGGTGCTTCTGGACAATTCTCAGTTGCTATTGGGAGTGATAGTCCCCAAGTTGATTTCTTCCAATCTTAATACATGTATGAATGCCTCATTTATGCTTTCTGATTCTGGATATAAAAATGTATTAAGCTTGAGCACTGTGCTCCACTGCCATATAGGAGACATTTAGAGACTCTGTACAGCCCTGTGAGGTCTCTTGGGTGGAGCAGTGTAGCCTCCAACCCCTGACAGTTTCCTAATCTTGAAGTAATGGAAACTGTGAGACAGCACTCTGGGTTAGCATGCTGCCTCCCCTTCATGTTTATGATATTTCAGCTGATGCAGTGTATGTGGATTTTCAAAAGTCTGTGTCTTAGGTAAACAAGAAATTGTGGTGAAACATTCCAGGACAGACTGGGTGTTACAGGGCAGCCTTTGTATGTTCCTGTGTGTAACGATAAAAACACTTCTCTGCTTCACAGTGTAAGTTATGGTAAGTAGAGGCACTCATGTCCTTTTTGCCAGTTTTAGTACAGTGTGATTTTGATAATCCTTTAAAAAAGGAGCTTCTCAACCGCCTGTTTCCAATTATGTAGTCTATTTGACTTCTGTCCTGGCCATCAGGTGATGTCCCTGTGTACAGTCATGTCTTTGGTTGCTTGAATAATGTGTTTGCAATGAACAAACTTGGTCTTGCAAAATTCAATCAATTGGTCTCCTCTTTTTTTCATGACTTTAGGCTTATGGTTTTTGATTATGTCCTGGCATTTTTGCATTCCAGTTATGTATAATTAACAAAAAAAGATCATTTTTTCCTGACTTCAGAATAGAATTTTCCCTCTTCTGCCTGGATTATGGATATATCAATGGGTTTTTCCTGAAGTCACCTCTATAATACTGTATATGTTGTTTAGCTTCAAACTTTTCTTTTGCCTCTGAGCATTTCAATAGGTGAACGTAGTTTTGGCTAGAGTTCAAATGCATCGTAAGCCACATGGCTACTCATTGTTGTTCTCTGCTGTACCCCAAGTGCCATCTCACATAAAAGTTTCATATTCTTGCATTATTTCTTGTTTAAATGTTGATTTTCTCGTATAGAGTTTTCATAGTAAATGACATTCAAACGAGGTTTACCATGCCACCTTCTGAATAATAGTAGTAGTAGTAGTAGTAGTAATAATAATAATAATAGTTTATTTTTAACCCACCCTCTCTTCCTGAAGGCACTATTAAGAAGTATTAACTGTGGTACCACTGTCATTATTTCTAAGAGATCTTCCACTACTGTCACACACATACTTACACTATATTGCAAGTAGTCTGGCTCCTCAATATAAGCTTATCTGATACATGAGAGCCCACTAGCAGCATTGCTATTGTAAACATAGCCTCCTACCTCACAGGAACACACAGTTCCATCACTGTGGAAAGTTAGTACCACTGGTGGGATTGTTACATAATGTTTATTGTTAACTCACACATGCAGAGTATTTCATTCACTGATATATATATTCAGACATTTCTTATATCCATATATAAATTCCAAGGTTTAAGATAGTAAACCTTGGAAGATAATCGCTTCTTGTGTTCTTTTTCATTAATAACTTTTGCCCTCTTGCTGCCTGGCTGTCGTCTTTTGATGACATATTTCCTAATTTTCATCTGGGAAATGTTGGAGGGAGGTCTTTTCCCCCCATGGTTTGCCAAATGGTAGCCATCCAGGCCACAGTTAGCATTCTGGTTCAGAGTTCCAATTACTTCTCTGCTACTTTTATTTTGTCTCCAGCAAATCTTATAGCTGCAATTAAAGCATGCGGGATTGCTTCCATTTCCAGTTTTGTTGCAGATGCCAGATGTGGTTTAGACTTTTCAACTTTTGTAGGGTTTAAGTGGTACAAGATTTCTGCAAAGGAGGGGAAATGTGAATAATATATATAACAATTGGAGAACACTTCCCCAGGCATTTCTAGGTCCTCCAGTGTGACCATAGAATCATGCCGGGAGACTGTGAAATATCAAATGAGAATATGTTTTTGGGTTGTTGTAGGTTTTTATGGGCTGTATGGCCATGGTCTAGAGGCATTCCCTCCTGACGTTTCGCCTGCATCTATGGCAAGCATCCTCAGAGGTAGTGAGGTCTGTTGGAAGTAGGGAAAAGGGTTTATATATCTGTGGAATGACCAGGGTAAGACAAAGGACTCTTTTCTGCTGGAGCTAGGTGTGAATGTTTCAACTGACCACCTTGATTAGCATACAATGGGCTGACTGTGCCTGGAGCAAACTTTTGTTGAGAGGTAATTAGATGTCCATGCCTGCTTCCTCTCTGTTGTTGTGCTGTTGCAATTTTAGAATTTTTTAATACTGGTAGCCAGATTTTGTTCATTTTCATGGTTTCCTCCTTTCTGTTGAAATTGTCCACATGCTTGTGTATTTCAATGGCTTCTCTGTGTAGTCTGACATGGTGGTTGTTGGTGTGGTCCAGCATTTCTGTGTTCTCAAATAATCTGCTGTGTCCAGGTTGGTTCATCAGGTGCTCTGCTATGGCTGACTTCTCTGGTTGAAGTAGTCTGCAGTGCCTTTCATGTTCCTTGATTCGTGTTTGGGCGCTGCGTTTGGTGGTCCCTATGTAGACTTGACCACAGCTGCATGGTATACAGTACACTCCTGCAGAAGTGAGAGGATATGTTTTTGGCCATGTACAGAGCAGCAGGGGAGGTGGTGGAAAATTCAGAAATTCACAAATAATTTAATCTGTGGAAGCTTCACTCACAAATGTGGAGGGAGAATTCTGGTTTAATCACTATCAAGGCAGGAGATTTACATATCATCTTCACAAAAGCTAATTAAATTGTTAAACTTCAAGGAACTAGAAGACTCTGTATTGTGTTTAATGCAGAAGACTTTACACTGCTATCCCTTTGGAATTTGCTTTGATGGCCCTCCTAGATTTCCCTCCCCTAAAAATGGTAGCCAGGTACCTAATTTGTATCAGCATAGTTTGTAGTGATGCCTGCTTCTCATGCATGAAGGGTGGGGTGCAAAGGAAGAAAGGCAACAGCAGAGCAATTCTCCCATCCAACTACACCACTTCCCCAGCAGATGGCATCAGTAGTATACTCAGTCCTTTGCTCGGTTGCAGTGGTAGGGCTATCTCTAGTGAATAGACCCCCAGCAAGCTACCCTACAGTTTTCTGTACAGCAGCTAAATGATACAGGGCTGGTAAGGCCAGGGAGATGGGAAGCCACCTGTCAGCAGAGTGTCTACTTTTCATGCATTCAAGAGAAATAAAACACTGGACTCAGAAGGAAATACAGAATTGGGGGTGAGGAAAGCTAGTAACAGCTGCCTGGGCACTGGCGCTTCTGGGCAGAACCCCCCAACAAGTTTTTCCCCACCCCATTCCATTATGAAAACTTTTTGGGTTTGATCTGATAGAAAGTATCACCCCCCTGAGATTTTGGAAGATGGCACATTGTGCAAAAAGTACCATTTTCTTTTCTCTCTCTTCTGATATTCTTATTTGTGGTACAGAAAAGATTATTTTAGCATGGCAAGGCCCTATATTTGTCTACATAGCAGGACTTGGACTTTGGTGTTCACTGAGGAAGGAGCCAAATCAACATATAAGCCCACACACCCCGTTTCAAAAAAGTTCAGATGTCAACACTCAGCTGCTAAACTTCGGCAATTTTGTTCATGTTTCTGCAACTCCAAATGAAGAGAAAATTGTGTTTTTATAGGTTGAGTATTCCTTATCCAGAATTGTGAAATCTAGAATACTCCAAAATCTGATTTTGTCCAAATGTGTGGCTAAAATAGTGGCACTTCTCTTTTCTGATGGTTCAATGTATACACACTTGGTTTCACAAAAAAAATCATTCAAAAATCATTAAAAAATCATTTATAAATTTGCCTACAGGCTATATGCAATGCATATAAGGTGTATGTGAAACATAAATGAATTTTGTGTTTAGATTGGATCCTAACTCCAAAATTTTTCATTATGTATGTATTTGCAAATACAAAAACTTAAAAATCTGAAAAAATAGAAATCCAAAAGACTTCTCGTACCATCTTTTCAGATAAGGGATACTCAGCTTGTACCATGATCCACATAATTTTTGCAAACCAAAGTCTTCCTTCTTTCCACAACACAGTAGAGGCAGTAAGGAGCCCCCGGTGGCACAATGGGTTAAACCCTTGTGCCGGCAGGACTGCTGACTGACAGGTCAGCAGTTTGAATCTGGGGAGAGTGAGTTGAGCTCCCTCTGTCAGCTCCAGTTCCCCATGCAGGGACATGAGAGAAGCCTCCTACAAGGATGGTAAAACATCAACACATCCGGGCGTCCCCTGGGCAAAATCCTTGCAGATGGCCAATTCTCTCACACTAGAAGCAACTTGCAGTTTTTCAAGTTGCTACTGACATGAAGGGAAAAAAAAGTAGAGGCAGCCACCACAGTTGACATGTTTTGTACTTCTGACTCTTTTTGCTTGTCTTTATTTTAGGCATTTAATAGGGGCATGGAAACTAGTGTAGACCGGGAAGCTGTGACAAAAATGGTGATGCAAAGCCAGCACACACACATCATTAGATGCGACTTTTGTTAGAAATTAATTCCGTTTCCTATTCCACTATGAACGTAATGCATTCTTGATCTCTTGGGACTAAACATGAATTGGGACACATACAAATTTTGATATGGATTCCGTCCACATTATGCTTTTTTTCCTGGACATCTTAAGTAACACACTTGAGGAGGATTTGGGGGGGAGGGGGGTGTCTGAATTACTCTCCTTCCCTCCTTTGCCACTGCAGCTGTGTGGCTGACTGCAGACCATGATGAGTCCACTAGAGTGTGCTGTAGCTTAGCAGAGCATTGGAAGCTTTTACAATAAATCAATGGTTTGCTCAAAACTCAGCACTGGTTTTCCCCAGCAGGGAGTACGTGGCAGAGCTTCTGTTTGCGTAAATTACATGCACCCTGTTTTTAAATGTAGCTGTTGGCATGGCTGAGGGTTGGAGGCAGCATTCTGAGCTCCGTGGCATTGTCTGAACTGAAGATCAATAGGAATTAAAACTCATTTCCAGTGCTTTAAAACAAAGCAGAAACAGCAGCAGTAACAACAACAACAACCAACCAAAAAAGAACACACACACACAACCAACCAACAAGCAATGTTTTCTCCTGCAGGGTTTGCAGCCTGAACGAACTCTGCAGTATTGAGCTAATGCCTGAGAACCAGCAAAGGAAATTGAGTGGAAACTGACAAGGGAACAGTGATGAAGCTGACTTTTTTTTCTCCCATTGGCAGCTCAGGAAAAAAAGTGCAGGCGATCTCCTTGGTATTTATCGGGGTAGTAAGGGCATCCCCTAGGTAGCAACAGATGGGGTGTGGGAACTAAATACAAACAGGGAGTGATGCTGCTTCAAGAGTCCGCAAACTCAAGCTCTGCTTCTGCCTATTCTCAAAGACAGGCATTTGATCACCAACTTCTCCTATAAAAGAAAGCAGTAGGAATACTCCTGTGCATTAACTAAGAAGGTCTAAGATGGCCAGAAGTGGAGATGGAGATCCCCGTGCAGTCTAGCGCCATGGTTCTTGGCCTCAAACGGTTTAGCTGAGGGCACAAACAAGTTTTATGGGCTTCTTCACATGGTCTGAATATATCCATCCTTCCCTGGAAACCATTAGATTTGTACCAGTCCTAGAACTACACAAACACTGGGGTTTAAAAAAGAGTCTAGAAGTGCACTTCTTCCTTTTGTATTTTTGTTTGTTTGGGGGGCATTGGAGGGGTGCAGAATGGGCATCTGTATGGATAGGGGCTCCAAAACCACCCTTGGGAACTATATGTAGTATGTGGCCCAGTCTTTCCCATCTCGTATTCTATGGGTGTGTGCATAGTGATATTGCTGCAAGCTGCATACTGTTTCTATACACTCAGGGGATTTTCATTTAAATGTGTGGATGCTGGGAGGGTGTATAACGAGTGTGTTCACTAGTTTGAGCATAGGCTTTTTATTATATTTGAATCAACATGTTGACTTTTTACTCCTTTGGGTTTAAAAAGCTCTTGACTAAGAGCTTTGTGATGACTATTTCTTTCCCCCTTTTGGATCCAGCACTCTAATGGTATTAGTATTTAATGCTATTCGGTGGAGGCAAAAAAACAACAACAACCAAGAGATTGGAGGCTGAGCCAGAAAATGGGGTTATGGGAGGGAGAAGAAAAGTAGAAGCAGAAGAAAAGCAGAAAGAGAGAAGGGAATTCCCTCTTAAGCTCACTATCCATTACTACTTAGTCCTTTAGGTGAACTGAGCAGCCTAACTATAGTGTCCACAAATTGCAAAACCCAGTCAGAGTAGTCCTTGTATAATCCTCTGTTCATGTTTCTTTTTATTCTTTTTAACTATATAAAATTCCACCATAAGGTGTTTTGTTTTTGTTTTTGTTTTCATGTCAGGAGTGACTTGAGAAACTGCAATTCCCCTCTGGTGTGAGAGAATTGACTGTCTGCAAGGACTTTGCCAGAGGAACACCCAAGTGTTTGATGTTTTACCATCCTTGTGGGAGGCTTCTCTCATGTCCCTGCATGGAGCTGACAGAGAAAGCTCAACCCGCTCTCCCCAGATTTGAACCGCTGACCTATTGGTCAGAAGTCCTGCCAGCACAAGGGTTTAGCCCAGGGGTCCTCAAACTTTTTAAACAGAGGGCCAGGTCACAGTCTCTCAAACTGTTGGAGGGCTGGATTATAATTTGAAAAAAGCATGAATGAATTCCTATGCACACTACATATATCTTATTTGTTGTGCAAAAAAACAACAACACTTAAAACAATACAATAATTAAAATGAAGAACAATTTTAACAAATATAAACTTATTAGTATTTCAATGGGAAGTGTGGGCCTCCTTTTGGCTGATGAGATAGGATTGTTGTTGTGTGCTTTCAAGCCGTTTCAGCCTTAGGTTGACCCTGAGCCGAGGGCCGGGTAAAGACCTTGGAGGGCCATATCTGGCCCTCAGGCCTTAGTTTGAGGACCCTTGGCTTAGCCCATTGTGCCACCGGGGACTCCCACTATAAGGTGACATGTCTCTTGAGGACTTGTACACACACACACACACTTTTTCCTAGGCAGTGTTTCCCAACCTTTGGTCCTCCAGGTGTTTAGGACTGCAACTCCCATAATTCCTAACAGCTGTTAAGATGGCTAGGATTTCTAGGAGATGATCCCAAACACCTGGAGGACCAAAGGTTGGGAAACACTGCCTAGAACCAGCATGGCCTAGTGCAGTGGTTCTCAACCTGGGGTCCCCAGATGTTTTTGGCCTACAACTCCCAGAAATCCCAGCCAGTTTTCCAGCTGTTAGGATCTCTGGGAGTTGAAGGCCAAAAACATCTGGGGACCCCAGGTTGAGAACCACTGGCCTAGTGTATTATGTCTCATAGGTTCCAATGAATCATCTGAGCAACTGTGTTATGCCTCTGCTTGTAGTCTGTCTGTGTGATCTTCTTGCAGCAGCTGAGGATGTGATCTAATGTTGATGATGATGATGATGATTATTATTATTATTATTTAATTATTAATAAAACATGTCTAATCTAGTTGAAATTTATCAAGAGGAAGCCAGCCAAAGAGTGTAAGAGTTGCACTAGGACTTTTGGAAATCAAGATTCAAATTTTCTCTTGGCCATGGAAATCCACTGGGTGACCGTAAGCATGTCACTCTCTCACAGCCTCAAAAGACAGCAATCTAGGCAAGAGACCCCATTATATGTTTGCCTTAGGGTCACCATTAGTTAGAGATGACTTTGATGCATACAAGAATAACAACATTTCCATTCCTTTGCAGCCATATCATCTGCTTATCAATGATGTGATACACACACTCTCACCTATAGCAAAGTCCTAAGCTCTGAAGGTGGGTTGGGTGGGGCCTAATTCAGATGTGGTCAAACAGAGAACCCACTCTGATCTTTAGTTATTGGTTTTCCAATAACCAGATATTGTGCTGCCTGAGGCACAGCAGAATATGCTCCTTTGTGCCTGCCAGGTTGTAACGCCTAGCACTCCAGGCCAATCAAGTTGTTGTGGCATTTGAAGTAGAAAGTCCTACAAATCACAAAGTGTTAGTAAAAAAAATACAACAGTAGAAAATCAATTAGTTAAAAATGGCCAGCTTTTCTGTGATACACTCACATCTGTTGTCAGATGTAGTGCTTAATGGTAGGGCCCGCATTGTGTCCTTGGAGGATATGTTCATATGCACAAACCCTCTTCTGGGGCTAATGTTAATTCTTCTATTCACAAATGCTCCTGTGATACCTAAGAGGATTGCACTGTCATTTCTGAAGTATTGAATCTTTTCTGCCGTGTGTTTAGACAGAGTCCACTTGCTTCAGTTTCTACAAGGGTGATGAGCTAAGGAACAGTTGTGTTTTTTTCAGGTGAAGTGAGCCAGAGATTGCAGGAGCACACACTGATGACAGAGGGAGGAAAATGGACTAAATTGTGGACATACGAGATAATAGAATCTACAGGACTATGTTTGTGGTTTGTGCCATTTCCAGACCTCCCAAGATCTTTCAAATTTACCTGAGGCAATCTTCAGACTTCAAGTGCTGCTGTAATAAACTGGATTTGATCTCTCAGGACAAAAGAAGGAGTGCCTGAGTTGCAACTAGAGACACGCATTAGCTATGGGAATGTACAAGCTTGGAACAAATCGTCTGACTGTTGCTTCCTTTTTAAAAAGTGAGAGATAGAAGGAGTGCAAAGAGCATTTACTCCTCTTTGAAAGTTGTTTTGTCCTAATGGAATGTTTAAAAGGCTGATGCTGTGAGTACACAGTGCACTCTGGTCATGCTCAGAAGCTGTTCTTCTTAATAGAGTTCTTGGCTCTGTTTTGGTATTCCATTAGTGGTTTCAGTCAGTTCAAACAGATATGTTTCCCCAGCCAATTAACACTGATCATTCCCAAGGGATTTTGGGGGGATATAATGTTTCTTCCTTTTTCTTCCATATCATTTCATGGGGGTGGGGCTATGCTACTGAATGTACACTTTTTCTATTCTCACTTCCTCCAGATGACATTCAAAGTGTTAGGTGGTAGCCTAATGGCCTAAATCCTGTTGTTAATCCTAAGTAGAGTAGACCCGTTAGATTAATATAGTTTACCCATGTGTTGACTCACTATGAGCCCGTATGAGGTTGACACTCTGGCACTTTAGTTGTGAATTGATGGCAGCTAGTTTTAACTGCAGATGGTCGGAATTTTTAAATTGTGTTATTTTATTCTATGTTATGTGTTGACAGTGATTGTTTTTTTTTTCATTTTTATGTGATATTGTTTTATACTCGTGGACTGTTTATATTATATGCTGCACTTGGAGTACCTTGTAAGCTGCCCCCGGTCCCTTTGGGGAGATGGTACAAGATATAAATAAAGTTTGTTGTTGTTGTTGTTTGAAACACAACAAGATTAGTACACAGCAAACAAGATCACTATGCTGGCTGTTGTATTGGATCACATGTTGGACACTTCCCAAGTGTCTAGGACTGTGTGATGTATCAGCGAATAATGCGTGCAGATCCCAGTAGGGTGGCCTTTTGCAGCTGACAGATGGTAATTTTGTCAGCGCCGATCGTATTTAAGTGCAGGCCGAGGTCTTTAGACACTGCACCCAGTGTGCTGATCACCACTGGGACCACCTTGACTGGCTTGTGCCAGAGTCTTTGCAGTTCAATCTTTAAATCCTCGTATCATGTCAGCTTTTCCAGTTGTTTTTCTTCAATCCTGTTGTCACCTAGGATTGCAACATCGACAATCCACACTTTGTTTTTTAGCACGATTGTGAGGTCAGGAGTATTGTGCTCCAAAACTCTGTCTGTCTGAATTCGAAAGTCCCAGAGTAGCTTGACATGTTAATTCTCTGTAACCTTTTCCAACTTTTGATCCCACCAGTTCTTTGTTACAGGCAGATGCTATTTGTGGCACAGGTTCCAATGAATCATCTGAGCAACGGTGTTATGCCTCTGCTTGTAATCTGTCTGCACGATCTTCTTGCAGCAGCTGAGGATGTGATCTATTGTTTCATCTGCTTCCTTGCAGAGTCTACATTTGGGATCTGTCGTCCAGTTTTCAATTCTGGCATTATTATTATTATTATTATTATTATATAATGATTAATAAAACATGCCTAATCTAGTTGAAATTTATCAAGAGGAAGCCAGCCAAAGAGTATAAGAAGAGGGAGTAGGGTGGGGGAGGAAGACTGGAGATGGCTCATGGTATCCCTATTGAAAAAGACATCTGAGTTCAGCTGAGTTGTGATTTCAAATTAAATGTCTATTGAAGAAGAAGAGGAGGAGGAGGAGGAGGAGGAGGAGGGAGTTTAACTGTTATAGAGCTCTAATGTTTAAGGCACCGGTCTCTTTGATGCAACACAATTACAGCATTATTATTCTGTTTTTGTATTGCCATGGCTGATTTTTGGAGGGTGATGGATAGGCATATTTCAGGGGTGTTTTAGTTGAATATTATCATGCATGGGGGAGAAGTTGGACAAGATGCTTCTTGTGGTCCCAGTAATTCTGTAGATGCCTCTCAGATTTATTGCAGAATTACTGATATCTTTGACTTCTGACTTGGCAGTGGCAGAAATCCACCATTTTCCTTTGTCTCAGAAAATGTTTCCTTCTTTGTCTGAACTTTCTTTCTGGCTCACTTGCTCCTCCTTGTCTGAGAAATGGTAGTATTCCTACTCAGTTGCATTTCATGTGTATTTTATGAGTATATATATAGGGTGTGGAAGCAAATGGAGAAGAATTGGTGAGATGAGAATACACTTTTTGATATTGCTTGGGAGGAACAAGAAGGATTGGTGGAGAAAGAAGAAAGGAGCTTTAAGGGTATTTTATGGACATTTCTTCTTACTGTCATTGGTTTTGTACTTCTTCTCTCAGGGAGAGAAGAATAGTGGAGGTAAATGTCCGACTCCGCAAATGGTGCCGTCGGGAATGATTTGGCTTCTTGGACCATGGTCTGAGGTTTAATGAAGCTGGACTTCTGGCAAGAGATGAGTTGCACCTCTCAGTGGTTGGCAGGAACATTTTTGTTAAGAGTCTCACAAGCCTAATTAGGAGGGCTTTAAACTGAGTTATGTGGGGGAGGGAAACAGTATTCTTGAGGACAGGAGTTCATCAAGTGTTGGAGATAATAGTCGAACTGTTATAGAGATAACTGGCAGAATAATATAAGAACTCGGGGGGGGGGGGGGGTCCTCAGCAACTAAGGCGAATAACCCATGGTTTTCGATGTCAATGTACCAATGCACAGAATATGGAAAAATGAATTTGAACTCTAAATACAGCAAAACAAATAAGATACAGGCATCTCTGAAACCTGGTGGGATGAGTCTCATAACTGTCATGTAGTAATAAATGAACCCGTTGTGGCACAGCGGGTTAAACCACTGAGCTCCTGAACTTGCTAACCGAAAGGTTGGTGGTTCGAATCCAGGGAGCTGGGTGAACTCCTGCTATTAGGCCTGCAAACCAAATCCCAGCAGATTTAAGGGCCCACACTCTTAGGGAGGAACTTGTACCTACCCTGCAATGCCTTTCTTTGGTGCCTCTTTGGAGGTCTTGCTTCCTAAGTGACAAATGGTTTTGCTAAGGCATTCACCCTTAATCTGTACAGATCAGTGATTTGATTTTAAACCAACATAATAAGGGAGCTGTTGCTCATCATTGTACTCTTATGAAATATTCTGGTATGGTCATTGACCTACTTTTATAACTGTTTGGTAGAGTTCTTAATTACCATTTTATTAAGCAGTGTATGTGCGAGATATATTATACATCTGAAACCAAACAATGCAAAATGCCAGTGTACGGAAGGGAAGAGCTGGCATTTTAGGGACTGGGTTTGGGAAGAGAATGAATTAAACCAGTTAATATTTCCCATTGTCTGATAGTCAAGAAAAGCTTCTTGGGAAAACATGCCTCTTAAAGAGGGATTTGAAGGTAAGCTGTGTTGGCTTGTGTGAGAGAGATTACTCTATCAACAAGGGCCAACATGGAATGAGCCACAAAAGAAGGAGAGAAATGTAAAGAACCTGGGAAGCACAGTAAGCTGGCAATCTTCATCTCCAAGGGAAGGACAATTCAAAACAGAGAAGGTGATATTTGTTATTTGCACAAGATTTTGTGCAGCATGGAGCACTTCATGCAAAATGGATAAGTAAGAAAGACTAGCTTAACTACTAACTCTTTCGCTTACAAATCACTTGCATCATGGACCAGGCACAAAGTTTTTACACTATTTGCTTGCAACTTTAAGAAAACCCAAGGGCTTTTGTAGTGTTCAGCAGAAGTTAATCTTATTTTATGTCTTTGGTCTGTAGGTCTGTCTTTGTGTGTCTTCTGATGGCGAGAGGGTTCTCGGCACTGAGATTGTTTTTGGCATTGGGCAAAGTGGGAGCATTGTGTAAGGAAATGATGGCCATTGATGGAAATTTCACTTCACAGCAGTAAAGCATATTTGTAAAAGAAATGGAAAAGCTGCTGCTTCTGCACAATAAGTACTTGCTTCAAAAATTTACATAAAATTGTCACCGCACACCTCAAAATAGAAGGAGGGGTTGCCCTCACTCTCCCTCAGAAATTGAAGCCAAAGTTTCAGTTCAGCAACACTGAACTGAAGACTGAGCACAGGGAGCATCTGAGACATGCCACATTATCACGGGGTGTCTGCGCCCTACACCACTGGAGAAATTACATTGCTTAGCCGGTATTGAACCACCTGACATCCGCCGGGAAGTAGCAGCCAATAGTGAAAGGACCAAGGCAGAGACACCTCCAGCTCATCCCCTGTTTGGGTATCAGCCAGCATGTCAACAACTTAAATCTAGAAATAGTTTTCTAAGATCTACAGAGACACTCGCTGGAACACCTCAGCAAGCGAGAGTCCAAAAGTGGCAGGCTCAAACCCAGAACCTCAACCAATGGCTGATACCAAATGAGAGACTCCCTTCTGGGCACACAGAGGACTGAGTGACTTGGAAGGTGCTGAACAGACTGCGCTCTGGCACCACGAGATGCAGAGCCAACCTCAAGAAATGGGGCCACAAAGTGGAATCCACGACATGCGAGTGTGGAGAAGAGCAAACCACTGACCACCTGCTGCAATGCACCCTGAGCCCAGCCACATGCACAATGGAGGACCTTCTTGCAGCAACACCAGAAGCACTCCAAGTGGCCAGATACTGGTCAAAGGACATTTAATCAACTACCAAACTCACAAATTTTGTATTTTGTCTGTTTGTTTATTTTGTTCTGTTAGAAATTTAATACAATTGACCAGTTGCCCTGACATGACAAATAAATAAAGGGTGCACCAAATACTACAGTACCTAACTTAGCATCATGATGCAAAAAGCTACTGTTTTAAAGACAATTTTGCTGTATCAGGAAATATTTCTTCCCTTTTCTCTTCACGTGCTTGAGAAACAATTAAAAGACACCACGCAGGATTCTTCTGCTGATTTCACTGAACTGACCGCAGTACCACAATGAGGACTAGAGTCCAGGCTTCATGCGTAGCCATCTAGCATGCCTACCTAATCACCACAAAACCGGTCAGATTTGTTGATACTTAAAACATATAATCTGGAAGGATCTTGTTTCTTGCAAAATGGCTTGTGCAAAGTGATTTCTTGCAAAATGGTTCATGCCATTCCTGCCCCAATGACTAGGTTGGCTTTTATCTCTAAAGCAGGCTCTTTTTCTATCCTTCCCCAGCATTTGGCAGCATTAATCTTGTTGGCCTTGGCAATGTTTGCAGGTGCTGAGCAGGCTTTTGTCAGAGACTGGCTGGTTATTTGACAGGAAAAGTAATTCTCTGTGGCTAGAGCCCTTGGAAGCAATCTCAACGAAGTAGCCCTAAATCCTGTGCCAAGGGTTTCAGGAACAACATGGCTGGGACATCTTGTAGCCAGCTGGTGGGCAATGGGAATACAGAGATGTTGAGCAATGGATTTGGTCCTTGGGTTATTACTGTGTGTGGGCTCCAAAAAAGGCCGGGAGAACTTGGAGTACGGCATGAGCAAGAACCCTGCCCCTCTGAAACTGTGAAGTGAAGAGCAAAGTGGGAAGGGGCCAGTGCCGTTGCCTTAATTGTTAGTCCCTTAATTGTTAGTCGGGGCTTGTCAGCGGCATCGCAGGAGCATGGGATAAAGTGTTCCAGTGAAAGAGATAATTGAAAATCAAAAAAGACTTTGTTAATTTGATTAGACAGAGCCGGAGTTGAATTGTTCTTCATCAAAAGAGATTTAATTTTGACACACAATTAAATCCTTCTGCTGTACTGGTGCCCTGCTCCCTTCCCAGGAACCGAGACTGACTCAGGGATGCGGGAGTGGGGAGCTTTAAAGGATGGTGAGGGGATTAAAGGGGCCAGGAGGTGAGGGAAGGGAGGGGTGGGCTGGAGTGGGGAGGGCTCCTGGAGCCAGGAGGAATAGAAAGTGCTGTGTCTGGAAAGAAACAGATCTTTTTTCAAAAGTAGATTGGGAGGGGGGGGGGAGGGGAGAGAACAGAAGATGTGATGGAAAGATAATTTCCAACCATGACGCCTCATTTCTCTTACACCCGCCTTCCCCCTCACTCATCAAGGAGGCTCAAAGAACTGATGTGTCTTGAAAGCTCAAATCTCTTGATTAAGGAAGCATTGTGCTTGGTGCAACGGAATCTCAGTACTGTGATAATTGACAGGGTGGGATAAAGTGGACATTTCTCTTGTCATATTCTCCACACCCCTCAACTCTTTAACCAAGCTCTGATGACCCCAAATTTTGCTGGGCCATCTGTGATCTACTGGCCAGATTTGAAGCAGAACTCTATGACTATAAAAGAAGGTGTAAAGAGACTTTCCATAAATGAAAGGTGAAAGGTGAATTCTTAGAAATACCTAGACCCAGTTCACCACCTTTAATCCTAAAATAGCTCACAGGATTACTGAACTGGGCAAAGAGAGCTGGTGGAAAGGTAAAGCACTCTAGTGCAATTGCAGATAGTGTCTACTTAAGTAGTAATTTAACCATTAGGTATTTTGCAACAAACTGTTTATCATGGACCCTATTTGAGAAAAGTTGATTATCCAGGGAAACAACAAACCCTCGCTACTCCTTCCCTACATGCTGCAGTAAGCCATTCCTGAGTTTCCTTCTTTTATTTACAGCTCATGTGAAGCTATAGTCTGGAGATACTGCTGGAAGAGATAATGACAGGATGGTGCTGAAACACCGATGAAGACTATTTATTTATTTATTTATTTATTTCGTGTGCTTATACCCCGCCCTTCTCAACCCCCGAGGGGGGACTCAGGGCGACTTACAAAAGGCACATCTTGGTGCCTACACAAATACAATAACATATAAAACCAGCAATTAAATAGTCAACAATTAAAACACTTAAAAACAACAATATATCACACAATCACTATGGGCCCTTCTACACAGCCCTATATCCCAGAATATCAAGGCAGGACATCCCACATTATTTGAGTGTGGACTCAAAGCAGATATTGTGGGATTTTCTGCCTTGATATTCTGGGATATAGGGCTGCATGGAAGGGCCCTGTGTGTCAGCTGCTTTTGCTGGTCTGAGTGTGCCTGTAATTGGGGTAAGGTGGAGAAAGATAAGAGGGCAGCCTTAAAATTGTCCACAGAGTAAGCTGTTACTGGTTATGTAGGCGGTTGCTGGTCAAGAGCAGAGAGCCTCTGAAGTGTTTTTCTCTTAGGAGTTTAGAAGTACTACAGTTCTGGTGCACACAATATTGTTGTGTCTCAGGTCACTTCCTGCTTATGTTGTTCCCACAGATTTTTACACACACATAGTTATCTCCTTGTCATGTGTATGTTTTCACATCCCCCAGACATTTTGTCCTAAAAAATTTCTCCCATACTGTAAAGATGTTTGATAATAGTTCAACAGTATACGCAACTGCAGAGCTGGCTTGCTTAGTCTAGTGCTGTTTAGATTAACTCCTGATTATCAACCAGCCTGTAAATTGTGGCCAAATATCATTGTTTTCATGTGCTCTTGGGTGCTGGTATCCACAGATTCCCATAGTATGTGAGGGATAATATGAGAGCATTGCAGCCACCCTGATCATTCAACTCTCCTCATTTTCCTCCAGTTCCCAAATGTATAGCATTACAGACAGTGAAACATTGAAAATAATTCACCCCTTGAGCTCTTGTATTAGCTGGTGATTCCCTTTGTGACTTTGCCTTTACCTTTTCTTTTTTGAAAGTTTAAGTTGCAGCAATGCTAGAAATTTGGGGACTGAAGGAAAAATTCATGGAGAGGAGCATCCTCTCATTTCACACCATAGCTATACCTGTTCCTCATGTCCAACTTGTTTCGTGTTTGCCTCACTTTTTCACCCAAGCCCCAAACTTTCTTTATGGCCCCACACTGCCGTTTACTTTCCCCATTTCAGTTCTGGACCACTTTTCCTTCTTTTACTCAGTTTATAGACAGAGAGGCAGATGCACAAACGTATTTCCCACTTGCATCTCCATTGTATGGCCATAAACACAATCACATCTGGTCCATGTGCCCCTATTTAGAGATCAATGCCTTTCCTCCCCTGCCCTCCCCACATCTGATGGCAGAAGAGAAGCTTCATAAGGGACTTCATTTTTTTCCAGCATCCTTTTCTATCTCCCCACCTTTCTTGAAATGTGACCATTTGAGTCCTTTCGAGGGGGCACTCAGAAGCTTTCTCATTTGCAGCTGTGGGACAAGGTAAAGGTTTTCCCCAGACATTAAGTCCAGTTGTATCCGACTCTGGGGAGTGGTACTCATCTCCATTTCTAAGCTGAAGAGCTGGGAATGTCTGCAGACACCTCCAGAGTCATGTGGCCAGCATGGCTGCATGGAGCACAACTGATGGAGGAGTTCTCTTTATCTGCATCTCCAGTACCAATGAAGCTGAAAAGCCCACAGAAGCCTTTCTGCCCTGCTTTTTTTTTCCAGGCAGTACCTCCCAACTGGAATTGAGAGCTTGTTCTTACAGAATCCTCCTCTGGGAAAGTCTTCCAAGGCTATTTTCCCACTCTGCAGGATAACTTGGTGTAGTGACTCTCTTGGGCTTCATGGAGCACAAGGGAGTTACTGTGAAGATCCCTCCAGACATCTCTCAGGGCCCTTCCAGACAGACCCTATATCCCTGTTTATCTGTTTTCTGTTTATTCCAGATTATCTGTTTATCCCAGATTATCTGGCAGTGCAGACTCATATAATCCAATTTAAAGCAAAAAATCCTGGGATATAGGGCCTCTCTGGAAGGGCCCTCAAACAAGGAAATGTGCAAATGACCCGAGTGGCTCTCATGCTATCATGCAGCAGCCTTATGGAGCAAATGCCTCCTCCCAATTTCATAGTTTGAAAGAGGGTAGAATGAACTGATAAGGTACTTCTTATTCTGGAAAAAAACAAAATATTCATGGGGAGCTGTGATACCCATCCAAAAAATACAATAAAATCCAAAATACACACTGCAATTATAACTTTTTTGGGACCAGCCAGAAAGTGCAAAATAAATTATTCTAGCTTTCAAAACTCATTGGCTTCTTCTTAAAGAAAATGATGCAGAATCCCACAGAAGTAGAAACAATGAACCTGCATCTTGTTTGGGCTGTTTGCTTAAGATGGTATTTAAAGGGTTTTTGATGGAGGGTTGATACTGGCAACACATACACACGCACCATGTGAGGACTGATGACAAAGGCAGTAAAAGCCAAGTGATAAAATTTCTGTCTCCATTGACAGTGACAAAGTAAACTCCCTTTGAGATCTGGGCCATCTCTCATATTCTACAAGGAGTTTCTGAGACTGGAACAAGTGTCAATTGTTACAGATCTCTCTCTTTGGCAATCTTTTTGTTATGAAAGAATCAGCAACAGCAGAGGCCCCTCTCATTGGAGCAGGGTCTTCTGGTGCCATCTCCCATTTTATTTGTGTAATATCACCAAGGTGCATGGCATTCTCCGAAGTACAAAAGGATAATTTTGGAGGGGTTGTTTCTCATGTAGCTGCCCACCTCAACAACTTCAGATTCAGCACACTGGGGACAGGTATAACAGAGAAGAAAGGGCATGTGCTTATTTCACCTATATGGACCACAACTTGGTTACAATTGCTATACCCAGACATTTTAGATTGGTGCATGGCTTGAATCCTAGCACAATGGAATTTTGTTCCTCATTATCATAGAATCATAGAGTCGGAAGAGACCTTGTGGGCCATCCAGTTCAACCCCCTGCCAAGAAGCAGGAAAATCACATTCAAAGCACCCCCAACAGATGGCCATCCAGCCTCTGTTTAAAAGATTCCAAAGAAGGAGCTTCCACCACAGTCCAGGGCAGAGTTCCACTGCTGAACAGTCAGGAAGTTCTTCCTAATGTTCAAGTGGAATCTCCTTTCTGGTAGTTTGAAGGCATTGTTCCACGTCCTAGTCTGCAGGGCAGCAGAAAACAAGCTCCCTCCTCCCTATGACTTCCCCTCACATATTTATACATGGCCATCATGTCTCCTCTCAGCCTTCTTATCTGAGAGGAGCATGATGGGAAAGGCACGGGACTGGCCAGGGGATTGAACAGGCCTATAAAAATGTAAAGTTGGAAGGGACCTCAAGAGTCATTTTATCCAACTGTCTGCTTCTGAGGGATTTCCAGAGCTAAAACATCCAACAATTGTCCATTTGTCATGGGAACCTGGGATTTTCTTAAATTCAGCAGGTTGTGAGGGCATGTAATTTAGTTGTGCGATCTATTGGATTGACAGTATAACAGGAATTATGTGACACTTTAAAGTAAATGACATGAGGGTCTCCATAGAAATTTCCACTGTAGGAGCCATAGAACTTTTATTTTATTTTTAATAAATGAAACAAAGAGGGCCATCCCAATAGAATATTGGGTCAATTCATATGAAATTATTTTTTCCTGTCTCAGGGATATGAGGAGTGGGCAGTGTGACAGGGTATCTCCTCTGGTGAAGGCCCACCATGCAAGGCAAATACTTTGCTTGCCCCACCAGCTCCTTCTTCAAGGCGCCTCACTTGTCTCCATCTCTCCATCAGCAGCACTGCAGTCTCGCTTGCTCATCTGGGGTGAGATAATTGAGCAAACAGGCACGAGGCAGGGGACGCTGGGGCCAGTGTTAATTTAATTGAGTCGGTTTGTTCACAGCAGAATATTAACCTCTCGGGCAATAGCTTGAGAAAGAGAGAGAAAGAGTTGTACTAAAGCGCTGGTTCGGTGTGGGAGCCATACGCTGATATATCCCTGATACGATTGTCATGAAGGGACTGTGGGACAATCCTTTTGCACCCCACCCTTTGCTCTGCACTGCTGTGGTGATGCAAACATATTATTGCTGCAGCAGCCAGAGATAGATGCCACTGGAGAGAAGACTGCACATTAAATAACTCCAGTGGGACTCACTGGGATGTAAGGAATGTCTTGCTTGGAAACCTCCAGGGCTTGAAGCAGGAGGGCGGGAGTCAGAAAGGCATGGGAAAGCAGATCTTAGTTTAGGCAGAAAGAGGTAACAGTGAGAGCCTGAAGTGCTGTTGTATGGAAGAAGGGATTTCCTTTCCTCGCTCAGATTATATTGTCAAGTGAGATTTGGGGGGGGGGGGGAGTGGGGAGTGCTGTAGAAGAAGCCACTGGGCCATGACAGGCAGACTATGACTGGAAACAGTGGCAGTTTGACACAGCTTTGCATATCTGGGAAAAACTGGCCTGCTGACATAAACAAGAACTGGGATGACTGACTGTGCAATTATGTGATCCTGCAGGTAGGCCTAGCAGGGTTAGTGGGAAGGACATAGTCCAGGATTTAGGATGGTGGAGGCAGTATCACAGTTAGGCACAAGCTACTGCTTTGAGCAGAGGTCCCCAAATGAAAGTGATGATTTGGTTCATGGTCCCTCCGACTGTGGGGGGGGGGGGGGCAGAATTTATTTGTGATTGTGTGCGGGAATTAGTGTGTGCGTACATCAAGTGTGTGGCGTGATACACACCTGCTGCCACTGCTGCCATACACTTGCCACTGCTGCTCACACTTGCCCTCACCACACCTCTGTCACCGCCGACACCACACGCACGCACTCTTCACTGTTGCCAATGCACAATGCTTTTTTAATCCTTCATTTTACAGCAAGTTGTAAGAATAGTAGGAAGTGTGTGAGAATCTGATGAGTAAATAACTTCTGTCCGCATAGATAGAAGGAATGAAGTGTTTCTTTACAAGCCTCACATGTATAAGTTTTCACCCCTAAGCAAATAGGTATCTTGATCTTCTCTCTTTCTTCAAACCCCTGACCCCACTTTCTTCCAACTTGAACCTTAAGAGGACAATACTCCTCAGTATAGTGCCACCCAGTGCGCTCGACCCAGTCTTGCTGTTTCTGTCACCTGTGGGTTTGGGTTTTGCCACATCAGGGCAGTGAAATGTTTCTCAGAAGCAGTCGCTCATTCCTAGGACCACCAGGATGTATGTTTTTCCCACCCCCAGGGCCTTTCCTGAGATGAGGCTCTCATTGAAGATGACCTGTACTGGGGAGTGTCCAGGAATCATTGTCTTCCACTTGTAACCATCCCGTACCTTCCCACACGTCCTTCTTCTTTCTGTGCACATATGTACACATAGAGTGAGAGCAAGACCTGGACAGAATGGCGGCAGAGAATCTTCTGATTAGTAGTGTTGAGAGCCCTCCATCTGGAAGCCCATCCTGGCATGCCATCAAAGGCAGGACTTCCATTCGGCACTGTGGAAGAGAGCAAATAAACGGGCCACTGCAGTCATAGGGGTGAGAAGCTACTGTTCTCTGAATAACATCTTGCTGTCTTAAACCTGTTAATATCAGCCTGCCTGCAAGAACAGGAGAGGTTCAGCGTCCTGGCTGCATCTCCCCCACACTGGTGAGAAAGCAAGCCAGGAAAGGAGGCTTTAAGAACTTCTGTCTCCCAGCTACACCTTGCTATCAGCCTGCCTGCAAGAACAGGAGAGGTTCAGCGTCCTGGCTGCATCTCCCCCACACTGGTGAGAAAGCAAGCCAGGAAAGGAGGCTTTAAGAACTTCTGTCTCCCAGCTACACCTTGCTATCAGCCTGCCTGCAAGAACAGGAGAGGTTCAGCGTCCTGGCTGCATCTCCCCCACACTGGTGAGAAAGCAAGCCAGGAAAGGAGGCTTTAAGAACTTCTGTCTCCCAGCTACACCTTGCTATCAGCCTGCCTGCAAGAACAGGAGAGGTTCAGCGTCCTGGCTGCATCTCCCCCACACTGGTGAGAAAGCAAGCCAGGAAAGGAGGCTTTAAGAACTTCTGTCTCCCAGCTACACCTTGCTATCAGCCTGCCTGCAAGAACAGGAGAGGTTCAGCGTCCTGGCTGCATCTCCCCCACACTGGTGAGAAAGCAAGCCAGGAAAGGAGGCCGGGCCTCTCTTGAGCCGCTGGGTTGAGGTGGAGCGCGGAGCGCGTTGCAGCTGTTGCGGCCGCCATTTTTGGCATCTCGCCTTTCCATCGCCGCCGCCTCCCACAACCGGACCACCGCAGAGCCCTTGGGCCGAGCCAGGGCACGGAGAGCGCCGCGGCGGTTGCAGCCGCCTTCTTGGCGCCTCGCCTCACCATCGCTACTGCCGTCCCATCGCCACCGCTGCAGCGGCCGGGCCGCCTCGCCATTGCTGCCGCCTTCCATCGTGGCCACCACCATTTGGCTCGCCACCCTGTCACAGCTGCTGGAGTTCACCTGTGCTACCAGCTAACAGCGACTGTGTTGCCGTGTCGACTAATGTTGTGTAGAACTTTGTATTGATTTAGTATAGACCTCTTGTGCTGACCTCAATTAGTGTGTAGACCCTTGAGCTGGCCTAATACTGTGCAAACATCCTGTGCTGGCCTAATATTGTGCAGATCTCCTGTGCCGGCCAAATATTGTGTAGACCCTTGTGCTGGCCTTAATATTGTGTAGATCTCTATATTGTGTAGACCTCTTGTGCCGGCCTTAATATTAAGTAGACCTTGTGCTGGCTTAATACTGTGTAGACTTCTTGTGCCGGCCTTAATATTGTGCAGACCTCCTGAGCTGGCCTCCTTTGGATTGATAGTTATATATAACCATCCTTGCTGGTTAACCATTATCATCTTTCAGCACCTCATTGTTTTAAAATCTTGTATGATATTAGCACTTATACGATCAGCACTTTAACTTACTATATCATTGGACTACTATTTCATGAGTTTTAGCACCTTAGTCTTTTTAATTGTATCATCTAGCTCTGAGTGTGCTAATTATTCTGACGGTGCTAATTCACCCCCGTTTTGATTGATTATTATTGCAACCTATGTGTGACCATCTTGAATGTGCTGACCGTTCCTGATGGTTGCTAATTAATTAATCCTGATTCCATGATCAATTGGTTACTTCGTGCACTTTATTAACTGTTGTGATCTTGCACTTTATGCCATTAGCACTTTAAACTATTTCTTGTGCACTTAGCCACTATAGCACTTTAAATTCGATTGTTACAGCTAGTGCTGAATCAGGCCTCCATGACGCACTTTAATTAATATCTTGGGTCATTTAAGCCTTCGCATTTCATTGCTGCTCTACTGTGTTGTGCTAAAACATCATCTGTATTTCAACAGCATAATTCCTTGTTCCAACTGTGCTTAATAACTACGACCTATGCTATTACCTACTTCTTGGCATCTGTTAATTTGGTTGCTAATTGTATATGTAGGTAAGAAGGAATGGAATAGCACGAGGGATCTCGAATATGACCTAACGGGACTGAAGAACACGTGGAAGGCAAAGCTATGGCAAACTGAAACTGTAACATGGCATGTACACCACGATAATCCCTGGTTTATTAGTATAAGTACCAAATGCGTCATGGAGGAGGGAGAGGCTTCCGTTAACCGAGGAGCCCCCATAGAAGTCGTGGTGGGGAAGGGGAGATACGGGAAAAGGAGACCTTTAATTCGGCCTAGGGAACGGGGAACAACTTTAGTAATTCCAAACCGGTCTCCTGATACGGTAAGTAGGTGTAACCAGGATGGCGGTCCCTCGGGATTGAAAGTGGTGCTGTTGAACGCCAGATCTGTCAATGGCAAAACAACTTTCATCCAGGACTTAATCCTGGATGAACGGGCAGATCTGGCGTGCATCACAGAGACCTGGCTGGACGAAGCTGGAGGTGTAAACTTGACCCAGCTTTGTCCACCCGGGTTCTCTGTGCAGCATCAACCGAGATCCGGAGGGCGGGGAGGCGGGGTTGCAGTAGTCTATAGAGATTCCATTTCTCTGACCAGGACCCCCATCCCGCAGTCAACAAATTTTGAATGCGTCCACCTGAGGGTGGGTGACCGGGACAGTTTAGGGATTCTGTTAGTGTACCGTCCACCTCGCTGCACTACAGTCTCCCTACCTGAGCTAGCGGGGGTAGTCTCGGACCTGGCATTGGAGTCCCAACGGCTGCTTGTGCTGGGGGACTTCAATGTCCACGCCGAGGCTGCCCTAACGGGAGCGGCTCAGGACTTCATGTCTACCATGGCGACCATGGGTCTGTCCCAACAAGTATCTGGCCCCACCCACAGTGCTGGACATACATTGGACTTGGTTTTCTGTCAGGGATGGGAGGAAGGTGGCGGTGTTGAGGAGTTATCCATCTCTCCGTTGCCATGGACCGACCACCACCTGGTCAGCTTTAGACTTACTGCACCCCCTAACCTCCGCAGAGGTGGAGGACCTATTAAATTGGTCCGCCCCAGGAGGCTTATGGATCCGGAGGGATTCCTGATGGCTCTTGGGGAATTCCCCGCCACCTCGGTTGGTGATCCTGTTGATGCCCTGGTCGCTCTCTGGAATGGGGAGATGACTAGAGCAATAGACACGATCGCTCCAGAACGTCCCCTCTCAAGTAGCCGAGCTAAACCAGCCCCTTGGTTTACTGAGGAGCTGGCGGTGTTGAAGCGAAAGAAGAGGGAACTAGAGAGCGTGTGGCGTTCGGATCCGAGCGAGCCAAACCGAACACGGTTTGTGTCCTTTTTAAGGTCATATGCCGCGGCAATAAGAGCCGCTAAGAAGACCTTCTTCGCGGCCTCTATTGCGTCTGCAAAGAACCGTCCGGCTGAACTGTTCCGGGTTGTCAGAGGCCTTTTAAAACCCACCATCCAGGATGGGTGCCCTGATGACTCGGCAGCTCGCTGTGAAGCTTTTGCTCGGTTCTTCGCAGACAAAGTCGCTTTGATCCGCTCTGGACTGGATGCCACATTAACGGCAGTCTCTGAGGATGTAACACGAGCATCTGCTTGTCCGATTTTGATGGATTCATTTCAATTGGTTCAAACCGAGGATGTGGACAAGGTGCTTGGAGGAATGAGAGCTACTACATGCATCCTAGACCCCTGCCCATCCTGGCTTCTAAAGGAGGCCAGAGGGGGATTGGCCGAGTGGGTTAAGGTGGTGGTTAATGCCTCCCTTCGGGAAGGCATTTTTCCAGCCAGCTTAAAGCAAGCTGTGATAAAACCGCTGTTGAAGAAACCATCACTGGACCCCACTCAATTGGTAAACTATCGGCCTGTTTCCAATCTTCCCTTTTTGGGCAAAGTCATGGAACGTGTGGTGGCCTCACAACTCCAGGCATTCTTGGTAGACACGGATTATCTAGATCCGGCGCAGTCTGGCTTTAGGCCGGGACATGGTACCGAGACAGCCTTGGTCGCCTTAGTGGATGATCTCCGTCGGGAGCTCGACAGGGGGAGTGTGTCCCTGTTGGTGCTTCTCGACCTCTCAGCGGCCTTCGATACCGTCGACCACGGTATTCTTCTGGGACGCCTCGCAGGAATGGGCCTCGGAGGTACTGCTTTGCGGTGGCTCCGGTCATTCCTCGAGGGTCGGTCTCAGAAGGTGTTACTGGGGGACTCCTGTTCTACCCCACAACCGTTGTTTTGTGGGGTTCCTCAGGGTTCAATATTGTCCCCCATGTTGTTTAACATCTACATGAAGCCGCTGGGCGAGATCATCCGGAGTTTCGGGGTGCGGTGTCATCTGTACGCAGATGATGTCCAGCTCTGTCACTCCTTTCCACCCGCTACTAAGGAGGCTGTCGAGGTCCTGAACCGGTGCTTGGCCGCTGTGACGGTCTGGATGGGGGCGAACAAATTGAAATTAAATCCAGACAAGACAGAGGTGCTCCTGGTCAGTCGCAGGGCCGAACAGGGTATAGGGTTACAGCCTGTGTTAGACGGGGTCGCACTCCCCCTGAAGACACAGGTTCGCAGTTTGGGTGTGATCCTGGACTCATCGCTGAGCCTGGATCCCCAGGTTTCGGCGGTGACCAGGGGAGCATTTGCACAGTTAAGACTCGTGCGCCAACTGCGACCGTACCTTGGGAAGTCTGACTTGGCCACGGTAATCCACGCTCTGGTTACATCCCGCCTTGATTACTGCAACGCTCTCTACGTGGGGTTGCCTTTGAAGACGGCCCGGAAGCTTCAACTAGTCCAACGGGCGGCAGCCATGGTATTAACAGGAGCAGGGCGCAGGGAGCACACAACTCCTCTGCTGTACCAGCTCCATTGGCTACCGATCAGCTACCGAGCCCAATTCAAAGTGCTGGTTTTGACCTTTAAAGCCCTAAACGGTTCTGGCCCTACATACCTATCCGAACGTATCTCGGCCTATCAGCCCACCAGGACCCTAAGATCTTCAGGAGGAGCCCTTCTCTCCATCCCGCCTGCTTCACAGGTGCGGCTCGCGGGAACGAGAGATAGGGCCTTTTCTGTGGTGGCCCCCCGGCTTTGGAATGCCCTCCCTATTGAACTAAGATCAGCCACCTCGCTAATGGCATTTCGGAAAAATCTAAAAACTTGGATGTTCGAGCAAGTTTTTAACTAATTTCCGATGTAAGGTTATTTTGACCATGGACTTGCAACCAAGGATAACGAACTGAATTACGATTTTAACTATGAGATGTTTTCGACTTGTATTGGTGGCCCGATACTAAGTATGTTCATACTATGTATGTTTTATGTCTTGTATTTTGATATCTTATTTTATATTTTTAAGTGACTATTGTATTTTAACAAGTTGTAAACCGCAATGAGTCGCCGCACAGGCTGAGATATTAGCGGTATACAAGTGTATCAAATAAATAAATAAATAAATAAATAAAGCCGCAGATGCAATTTCTGGTTCAGCGAACAGTGGCAGTTCTGATCCCAGAGTAACTCCAGTGTCTCTGCTAAGGAATGAGGGTTTTGACTCGAACATTTGGAAATGGAGTCCAAATCAATATTGCAGCTCCTATTGTGAACCCATTTGTAAAACAGAGAACCAACTGTGTCTGCTTGCAGAAAAGAGATTTCTCTGGAATTGTCAGATCCACATCTACTTTATCTAAAATCAAGCTTCTTGGAAGATGGGCCCTGCTTTGCTTTTATCAACATTCTGCCAGTGGCTCGTAAACAGGCATGTCTCTCCCCTCTTGTGCTGATTAATTGGCCCCTGAATGTAGAAAATCTGTCTTCCTCATTTCCAATCCTAAATTATAAGGTAGCTTTGTTTCTTTCTTCCAGCCTCCCCTAAACAATTATTGTGTTGGGGTGCCAATGGGGTATCCCATGGGGCATTTTTTTTCTTCAGAAATTTTCAATATTCTTCATGAATTACAGGGTTATTCATCTTTTAATATATTTGGGTCTGAGATGAATAATGTTGATATTGGTTTATTAATTTGCCATACATAGTATCAGTCTGGTGGGTAGGATGGCGGCAAGATTCCTCGCAAAGCCACTTCTCAAAGGGATCATATGGCTCCAAAGGCCCTTTTCACTTTTTCTGTGCATATAGTAACATGGAGTTTTATCATTCTCACTGCATGGAGAAAATCATTTCTCCATTGGAGATGACAGGCAAAACCCAAAATAGTCACCTTGTTGTCTTAGACCCTGGATTGGAGTCAATAGACTAATATCTTCTTTCCAACATGCCTTTCTGGTCAGCATCCTATTGTTATTTCCATACAGTGGTCAGAGGTAACAGTACTGTATTGTCCCTTCCAGCATTGTTTGTTCAATTGTGAAAGTTAGTGGTATATGAGGGAATGCCCTCCCACTTCTGGGAGAGTAGCCCCGTAGAGTTCAGTGATTTGGAGGAGAGATGAGAAACCATTGATAGATCCTGTGATGATTCCAGAACTTTAGTAGCAGTTAACTTCACTCACAAGGAAACCTTGTACATTTCTTTAATGTTAAGTTACTACTATACAGCAAATGAAGAAAATGTGGACCAGTTCTGTGTTCAGTTCCCCGCCACCAAAAAAAAACCCCACCCCTCAACTCCCAAAAGTTCCTCCTCCCAGCCTCCAGGTCTTCCAGTCTGAGCTGGTTGATGTTACAAGGCTCCTTCCCATGCAGGGCCCCAGATGTTTTCATTCTATTTTCATTCCTCAGCCTTGACTGTGAACTCATGACATTGAGATGTTCTGGTGTCTTGAATACACCAGATACAAGTCCATGACAGACAAGAGTATTCATCTTTTTCAGTGGCCACATGTATGATGATTACATGTTGTGGCAAGCCATCAGTCCTCAGTCATTAAACCACAATTTGCAGAAGCTAGACATGAGTGGATGCCCCCTATTTACTCCCACTTCACTCTTTTGTTTGTTCAAGAAGATCAGCATACCAGGAACCCCCAGTAAATGGGACCATGGTTATCTACTAGGGCTGGGTAACCACGGAAAAAATTGTTTCTAAACTCGATTCGTTTTTAGGGGTTTTTTACGTTTCGTTTTTTAAAAGAATTCCGAAATTTTTCTTTAAAAAAGTTCGAAATATACGAAATTTCAGAAATTATGAAACAATTATGAAACAATTACGAATCGATTTGTTAATGGCAGACGCGACTGCGCAATACGCTAAAAACACCTCCAAATGGGACAGGGGGAACTTCTGAAGCTTCCCTCTCCCTCTGTTGTTCACTGTTGGTGTGATAATTTATTTTTTTATCACTAAGAAAGCAAACAACAACTATAAAACTTGCACCAGACATATGGAAGTAATAACGAAACAATTTCGAAACAATTTTGAAACGATTTCGAAACAATTACGAAATGAATTGAAAAATTCGTTTCGATTTTTAGTTGCTCCTAAATGGTTCAATATTGGTTCGTAAGCTAATTTAAATACGAAGCAATAACGAATTACGAAATTAACAAACGAAATTGCCCAGCCCTATTATCTACTCCCAAACATATCAGGATCAAGAGCCAATTTTAACCCAGAATGTTTCCCCCCAGAAATCCTGGCTTGATGTATTATAAAGGTATGCTTAAATGTAGCTTCCTAATTTGGGGAGGGCGTAGAAAACAGATAGGAGTAGAAATTAGAAGGTTACAGGGAAGTAGCCTTTTGCCCAGCACTACTTCAAATGTAGATGCTGCATCTATCCTTTTTGGCTGCTGCAAGCCTGACTTGCTTTCCACAGTGTTTACCTAGACCATGTTGGCTTGTTGCCTTATTTGTTCCCTTCTAATTGAGCAAATGTGCTGTATGCATGGAAGCTAGGCCAGCATCGACTTTGTTAGACGAGAGCATCAATAAAAGAACTGCATGTTAGGAGATTCTGCTCAGACTCTGTCAGATGAGAGGAGTTTTAAAGTTCCACTTTATTCATGATGTTTTGATTTCTTCTGCACTGGGGATGCTGACTCTGATAGATTGTGATACAGTAGCAGAACAATATAGTAATACAGCACGGTAGCTGGCATCCAGAGCAAAGGTTTGCCAGGCTTTGCATCGGATTTTTTTTTATAGTTTTGGTTTATTATGAACATTAGACTTAACTGTGGAAAGGAAAAAAATGCTTTTTTTTCTTTTCTCTAACATGTAGCTAATGCTAGTTAAATCTGATGTAATGTCAAGTGCGCACTGCAGCATTTAATAACTAGATTTGAGAGCTTTTTTGCTCCATAAACTGGCCTTTTGGTTATACTTGTTTCTAACATTGCAGTGATACTGATAACCTGATGTTACTTCAGAGTCTATATTCTTGAAAGCAATGTTCTGGTACAACAGTGAAGTGATTCAGTAGCACAGTGTGATTGATAGCTATGACTGCAGGTTATCTTGATTCTGTCTGATGTGGTGTTCCCATCGGTTCACATATCACCTTGTTGTCTGCTCTTTCCAGTATTACTTTGTTAGCATTCTGTCCTGTGTCATTGGTTCACTTGTTACAAAGTCTTTTTTGATAATCCCTCTCCTGAGAAGCCCCATAGCTTCCCTTATTGTTATGGGTGAATATCATTTGGGACCACTTTCGGAGGGGGGGGGGGCGCCCAAAATACAGTGGGCATAGGAACTAAGATACTAAACCCTTTTCCACAGGGAGTAGGATATATCCAGGTAACACGGGTTTTGTTTGTGGCCCTGTGCTCAATCGCTTTTCCTTTCTTGAGCAGTAAGCCCATTCCTTTAGTCTGTTTTGCTGATTGGCTTCCATCAGTGAGTAAATGAAATCGAGTTGTACATTAACAGCAGCATTAAAACAAAGTGTTCTTTCACCACTTAGCAAGCTTGATATTTTAATAGAATCACTTCTGTCAGGTGTGATTTCTGGATCTCTTCTTTCACCCACATTCGGCAGGATTTTTGTATCAGTACCATTCTCTTATGACAGTGGTTCTCAACCTGTGGGCCCCCAGGTGTTTTGGCCTACAACTCCTAGAAATCCCAGCCAGTTTACCAGCTGTTAGGATTTCTGGGAGTTGAAGACCAAAAACTCTGGGGACCCACAGGTTGAGAACCACTGTCTTAGGATACACCTACACAGTGGAATTAATGCAGTTTTACACCACTTTAACTGCCATGGCATAATGCTGTGGAATTCTGGGATTTGTAGCTTGGCGAGACATCATAACTCTTTGGAAAAGAAGGCTAAAAACCTTAAAAACTGTAGCCAACATGATTCCATAGCATTGATCCATAGCAGTTAAAGTGATGTCAAGCTGCATTAATTTGGCAGTCTGAAGGCGCCCTTAGTCTCAGGGGAAAGCACAGGCAAATCTCTTCAGAATAGATCTTCCAAAAAAACCAAACAAGTTCTTGGATGGGGTCACCATAAGTCAGAGTCAATTTCAAGGCATGTAACAATAAAAAGAACTTATATATTTTGCACTTCCTTGATGTTCTCATTATATGCTTGAATCAATCTTCTAATATCTATCTTGTTTCTCTATAACCTTCAGTTGGTTTACTGTTGTTGCCATTGCTTTGTTCTGTAAAAATACACCTCAGAGTAAGCAAAATGCTTAGAGACTGCCCAACCCACCTTGAGCCCCTGACCATCAGCACCTTAAAAACAGGTGGAAGGAAGTAATTTCTGCTCTCTGCTTTTAATCAGTTATCATCTTCACTAAGAAAGATATAATACATACTAAACTGGGAAGCACAATTAACCACAGAAAAAGACATTTTATCACACTTTTATCGAAGCTTTAATGAACACATAAAGAAGCAGAGGGATCTGTGGATTAGATGTGGCAGGAGGGGAGAAAGAGAATAGACCAGCTTGGGGTTTGAAGGGGGGAGATCTCACTGTAAGGCCCCAGGTTTTGCTAAACATCCTGATGGATTAATAAATGAGCTTCACAATAAAGAGACAAGCAGGGGAGCTATGAGATATTTCATGCAGCTGAGAGGGTTGAGCAGAGAGATCCCAGGACTTCTTTCTAAACCTGTGGAGCAATTTGATTCTGAATCACTCTTGTACAAAATCCACAAAGGCTACGTAAAACACACAACGCTGGAAGCCAAGTGGGAGAGGATTGCTAAGCGCTGAAAGCAAAGGCTATTATGAATAATAACAGTAATAATAATTTTACATTACAGTTGTGCCTAGAGAGCTCCCAATTCTTTTACACTGTAACTTACATTGCAATTTGTATTGTGTACTTGGATCTGGGTATCGTTTTAAAGTATATTTCTGTTAAAAACAAAAAACAAAAAAAGTATCCTGAATCACTACAGCATGTAATAAAATAAATACAAATTTCAGTTCATCATGGGTGATGTATGATCAGATGGGCAGGATTCAGTCTGAAGATTTTATAATTGTCCAATTACAGTCATTCTGGTAGTTTAATGCTTCCTTAGGGCCTGTCCCTTCAAACTTGTACCATTTGTAAATGAACATTGAGCACTAGGACTGTGCTACCATTTCTAGAAAAAATGGGATCTTGCCACTCTGTACTGTTAATCCTTAAAGCTTTTGCTTGAGTTTTTCTCTTGCAAATTCCGTGAAACAAAAAGCCAAACCATGCAATCAGAATTTTACATTGAAATCAGATTAGTATGTTAATGGAAAAATTAAAATGAACTCAGCTTTCAAAGTGGAACTGTTTTTGCTGCAGGTTGTATCTTTGTTGCCTTCATTCTGATTATCAGTAGGATATTTTGACTGATAATGAAGGAACCTATCATGTAAGATCTGTTTTGGTGAAAATAAATAAGAATGTGAGAGGCTTACTGGTTCAGATCAAGAGCTTCTATAATCTAGAGTTTTGTTCATAGAGTTGCAAATCAGATGTCTCTGGGAGGCATACAAAGTGGAACATGAACACAATAACACAATCCTATTCTTAATCCCCAACCGAAACTATCCAGGAAAACACTACCTCTCAATGTGAAAGTCAAATGTCACCATCAAACATAGTCACCTTTGATAACTTTTATCTTCCATGAATTTGTCTAATTTCCTTTAGAATTATCCAAGTTGGTGGCCAGCAGTACATCCCCCAGAAGCAAAGTCTATAGATTAATTATGAGTTAATTTAATTAGTTAATTTTAGAAAGTGAAGTGGAAACTGTTCTCAAAGCACTTGGGAGAAATTAATCACCAGGAACAGATGGCATACCAATAGAGTGGGTTCAAGATAGAAAGACAGAATCCATCCTAATTTTTACAAAAATCTACTAATAATACATTTACATTTAATAGTATACTCAAAATACATTTTCAAAATCTACAAATGTTTGAATACATTTGCATCCTAAAGAAGCAAGTTGCCAAGGATTGCAGTAATCATCCTCCCAGTTCACTAATCACCCAGGAAAGCAAGCTGGCACTCAAGATTTTGCAACAAAGATATTTACTGTTGTGGTGTAAGAAATGCCAAACATCCATACTGCATTTTAAAAAGGAAGAGGCACTGGAGATACTATTGCAAACATTAGTTAACTGATGGAATGTACCAAGGACTTCAGAAGATAATCAGCCCATGTTTGTAGATTACTGAAAAACATTTGACTGTGTAGATCATGAAAAATTAAAAATTAGTGTTACAAAATTTTATTATCTTGATATGTACACAGAAGATATGGAGATATATGGAAAATAGGACTTGAAAGAAGGAGGTGTAATAACTGGATAAAGAACACCCAAATGATACCATATTGGCAGAAGAAAATAGCCAAGAATTGGGGCAACTTCTAAAATAAACTAAGGAAAAAAGTGTAAATGCAGGGTTACAGCTAAATGAAAGAAAAAAATAATGACCACAGATTATTTGCATAAATTTAAAATAATAAAAATGTAGATATGGTTAAATATTTTATACACCTTGGCTCAGTTAGCAACCAAAAACAACTTTAGTTAAGAAATCAGAATGATTAGAGCAGCTATGAAGAAACTAAACAAGACCCTCCAGTGTAAAAGATGAATCATTAAATACTAAAGTCATAATCATCCATCTCATAGTATGATTGTGAAAGCTGGATGGGAAGAAAACTGACAGGAAGAAAAGCAGTTCATTTGAAGTGTGCTGCTGGAGGACAGTTCAACAGATCAGGATATATGGGCGGTGTGTGTGTGTGTGGATTAAGCATGAATGACTCTCACTAGAAGCCAAAATGACTTACCTGATGTTACTGTACTTTGGACATATCATGACTTATTGGAGCAGATGATAAAGTAATGTCAAACGGACTGCAGTAGAAAAAAAGGAAGACTACATTACAGACTGAGTAATTAAATGAAACAAGGCATGGACACAAGTGGGCAAGATCAGGGCAGGGCTGGTGATGGCTCAAATATATCTCCTATCTTTTGCGTCATTATGTAGTGTGATTACTAGCTCATGGAATGATCCTCTCTTCATGGTGAGATTAGTCAACAATTACCCACGCTCTCTTGGAGCTTATTCCTATCTTTCCACAAAGCCAATTGCTTCAGCAGTCTCTGTTTGTTACATATGGATCCAACATATGATGTTACATGTTAGGGCAGAGGGCCAAATTATTCAGAGAAAAGGGTTCCACCTCACCAAACTGTTGCTGGAATTTGAAAATAACTGAAACAACTCAAGTGTCTCTGCTTTCATTTAAGTTTTACTCCATTACAGCATTCGAACTTCAGAGACATTGGTTGCTGCATTCATCTCAAGAAATTTAGGCATTTAACACCTTCTGTCCAAACTTTGGTTCAAAGACTGAATTTGGCCATGTGGCTGGGATTCAGGCTATCTTCTTACTCCAAGTGAATCAAGCCTGTTGTTGTTCATTAGTTCAGTCATTTCCGACTCTTTGTGACCTCATAGACCAACCCACGCCAGAGCTCCCTGTCGGCCATCACCACCTCCAGCTCCTTCAAGGTCAAGCCAGTCACTTCAAAGATGCCATCCATCCATCTTGCCCTTAGTTGGCCCCTCTTCCTTTTTCCCTTCCATTTTCCTCAGCATCATTGTCTTCTCTAAGCTTTCCTTTCTTCTCATGACGTGGCCAAAATACTTCATCTTTGCCTCTACTATCCTTCCCTCCAATGAGCAGTTGGGCTTTATTTCCTGAAGTATGGACTGATTGGATCTTGTAGCAGTCCAAGGCACTCTCAGAACTTTCCTCCAGCACCACAGTTCAAAAGCTCAGCCTTCCCTATGGTCCAGTTCTCACATCTGTAGATGACTATGGGGAATACCATTGCTTTAACTATGTGGATCTTTATTGCCACTGTGATGTCTCTACTCTTCACTATTTTATCAAGATTGAACATTGCTCTCCTCCCAAGAAGTAAGCATCTCCTGATTTCCTGGCTGCAATCTGCGTCTGCAGTAATCTTTGCACCTAGAAATACAAAGTCTGTCACGGCCTCCATGTTTTCTTCCTCTATTTTCCAGTTGTCAGTCATTCTTGTTGCCATAATCTTGGTTTTTTTTATCTTTAACTGCAACCCAGCTTTTGCACTTTCTTCTTTCACCTTGATTAGAAGACTCCTCAGCTCCTCCTCGTTTTTGGCTATCAAAGTGGTGTCATCTGCATATCTAAGGTTGCTAATGTTTCTTCCAGCAATTTTCACTCCAGCCTTGCATTAATCAAGCCCCGCACATCGCATGATGTGTTCTGCATACAAGTTGAATAGGTTGGGTGAGAGTATACAACCCTGCCACACGCCTTTCCCAATCTTGAACCAGTCTGTTGTTCTGTGTTCAGTTCTTACTGTTGCTACTTGGTCCTTATACAGATTCCTCAGGAGAGAGACAAGGTGATTTGGTATGCCCATACCACCAAGAACTTGCCACAATTTATTATGATCCACATAGTCAAAGGGTTTAGAGTAGTCAATAAAACAGAAATAGATGTTTTTCTGAAACTCCCTGCCTTTCTCCATTATCCAGCGGATATTGGCAATTTGGTCTCTTGTTCCTCTGCCTTTTCTAAACCCAGCTTGTACATCTGGCAACTCTCGCTCTGTGTAGTGCTGGAGTCTTCCTTGCAGGATCTTGAGCATTACCTTATTGGCATGAGAAATAAGGGCCACTTTACGAAAGTTTGAGCAAAGCATTTCCCTTTTTTGGTATGGGGATATAAGTTGATTTTTTCCAGCCCACCATGTTATTAAAGTATTTATAGACAAATGAGACAGAATACTCCTGGGATGTCTTGATAAGACGGCTATGTGCTTCTCTTTTTTTAGTTTAAAATCAATAGGGAATTAATGTGTATGAAGGAGCTTTTTTAAAAAAAATGACACCCTCAATGCATAAACAACAACAACAACAACAACAACAACTTTGTTTGTACCCTGGCACCTTCTCCCCAAAGGAACTCGGAGCGGCTCACATGAGGCCAAACCCAAGCAATTACAATAAGACCAAATAAAATACATACAAGACAGATGATAACATCAAGTAAAAATGCTATACAATAACATGATAATACAGTAAAATAGTGACAATAATATAATAAAACAGAGTGTAAAATGGTACAAGGATTAAATGAGGGCGAGCTGGGCCAAATATGAAGGGTAAATATTGTAAAACCCATGGATGAGATAGATAGTTAAAGTGTTGTGTCTAGTGGGAGACTCGGGTGGGATAAACAATGAGGTTAATCTCCACTGAGGGGTAAGATAAAGTGCATCAGAAAAACAATTGACACTGGGACAGGACCTGGTATGCAAAACTTCTCACTTCAGCCCATTTCACATTTTCAGTATACATTTAAGTGTCTGCATGGAGAAGGGAGCATGATTGTGATAATCCTAGTAGAGTAATATTCATGAGTGACGATGCATGCACCAAGTTTGAAGGTGACGTTTATAAGAGCAAATCTCATGCATGCATTCAGTTGGTAAATGGCCACGGTGGCAGGGGAATTTTGGAATTCTTCAATCAACTTAGTAACTTTACCAGCCTCTACAAAGCCTCTACAGATTTCTCTGTACCATAGAATGGGAAACTTTTGTGAACCTGGAGGCCAATTTTCTATACATAGTACCCTCTGGTGTCCTAAAAAGTAGCAAGAAGGTTGTTTCTGATTTTGAAAAGTGCCACAGGGTACCAATAAAAAAGGGGAATTACTAGCCTGGAAGGATGCTAGGTGATTCACTTTACCTTCCACCACTGATCATGGGTCAGCCTTGGATCCCATGTTGCTTCCCATGGCTATACTTGGACTAAGGTTGCCTTCTTTGGATGGTAGTAGCTTCTAGAATTCCAAGCTGAGATCTTCCTCTTCCCTGCAACCTAAGTTAGTTTTACTAAAGAGTAGAAGTGGGAAGTTCGCAGAGTTTTTTTCAAGGAGATTTTTTCTTCACCAATACATCTCTACTCTGATAGTGCACAGATATAGGAAAGCAGTTGTCAGACATGTTTCAGAGGGGATTATGGAATCCAGTCTTGTTGCACAATTTCATCCTTTTGCTCCTGCTCAAAGGCCAACAAGTGTTTATTTCATTTTGGCTGCCAAAACCTGTGGAAAGTTGGGCACAATTATCGTCTTCCCATTCTAGCTCAGGTGGAAAGTGCACTATAGTTTCTCTTCCAAGGAGCTCAGAATCATAAAACTGCTCTTGAGATAGTATTCTTCTCAGCTCTAAAGTTGGAGGGGGGGGGGGGGCTGAGGCTTGATGCATTCGAGAGAGAGGTGGGGCATTTGCCATGGAGAGGGTGGTGTATGGAATTGTAGACTTTTGCTCCCACTCTCTTGAGAAGAAAGTGATAGACGGCATATCCTTGCCAGTAAGATCCTTCATGAGCACTGCCTCTTAGCATTCAGTAGGGTATTATTACCACTATGTGCTAAAAGCAAGCTTCTTTTGGAACATAACCTCGCCTCAGCTTGGGGAAGCTCAGTTCATTAGAAGTGTACTTTTGTTTTCTTTTATACTGCAGTTGGAAGTTGCTTCAGGGTGAGCAGATAATAGTATCAGTCATTTTCATTTACAAATCAGCAAACTGCAGGTTCTTTTTATAAAAATCAGTAACTCTGCTTTTTTAAAATGCTTCTGCTGTGGAAGATCTTTTTTTTCCTTTTTGGACATCATTTTGCTTCTTTCTAAACTGCTGACGCAAATAACCCTATAAATTAGCAGATGGTGGCACAGGGAAATCTCTTGGCTTCTCTCTTTTTCTTCCATTTTTTAAACAGTTTGATTTTTATAATGGGGATTTGGGAGGGTGCCAAAAATTCCTCAACTGGCAAAATGGAAACTGAGTTAAGTGTGAGGAGGAAGGAGGGGGGAGTGGGAGAGAAGGGGTGTGTGCACTGCAGCTGGAGTGGCATGAACCATTGTACTCAGGGACTAGTGTGTATTCAGAATCCCACAGGATGCCAAAGGCCATCTAGCCCAACCTGGATACAGAAAATCCATATCTGGATTAACTACAATAGAGTAACCTCTTCCTGCTGTGTCTCGCCAATTGCCTACACTTACCACCATAAAGTTATTGGTATGTTTAATCAAAACATTATGTTCTGAAATACAATCCATTCCTGATTCCTGGGGCAGTAGGGAACAATCATTTCCCTGATCCTATGTGACAGCTTATTTAGGTATCTGAAGAGTGTTTGTTTGCTTGTTTATTTATTTATTTACTGTATTAATATCCCACCCTTCTCACCCCAAAGGGGACTCAGAGCAACCTTAAGATAGGCAATAATTCAATGCTGCATAAAACAGATATATACTAAAATAAACAAATACATAAAAACATAAAATTAAAAAAACATATAAACATTAAAACCAGTATTAAAAACCACATAATCCGAAATCATCATCCAGTAGCCGTACCCATTGTAACTGCATATATTCCATCTTCACTTATTGCACTGCATTACTGTACAAAGGCTTGGTCCCACAACCATGTTTTTACTGAAGGTCAGAAGGGAGTGAGCTGATCTAATTTTGCTGGGGAGGGAGTTCCATAACCGAGGGGCCACCACTGAGAAGGCCCTGTTTCCCATCCCCACCAATTGCTTTTGTGAAGGAGATGGGACTGAGAGTAGAGGCTCCCAGAAGATCTTAACCTTCGAGTTGGTTCAGAGAGGGAGATAAGTTTGGACAGATAAGCTGGGCCAGAACCATTTAGGGCTTTATAGGCTAAAGCCAGCGCTTTGAATTGTGCTTGGTAGCAGACGGGCAGCCAGTGGAGCTGACATAACAGGGGATTTGTATGCTCCTTGTACGCCGCTCCAGTGAGAAATCTGGCTGCCGCTCATTGGACCACTTGGAGCTTCCAAACAGTCTTCAAAGGCAACCCCATGTTGTCATATCAACACCGCTATCTTCCTTCCTTTAGGTGAGGAATTTTCTTCACCTTTCCCTGGAGGAGTGGTTTTCCATACCTCGACTACTTTGTTTTAATTCCTCTGAACTTGTCCTTACTTCTCTATGTCCTTAAAATTGATGAAATAAACTATCTTTGTAACTGGGTTTTTTGGCAGTGGTGATAACTTGAATTAAATTTGCTTTGTGAGTCTTTAAAAATGAAAATAAATCCTCAATTTTAAAATACAATATGAACTTTTGGCAGTATTTTTTCTTTTTAGTTTTAATAGAAACTGGGTGGCGGTTTAAAGACATAGTTTCCTGGCAAAATCTAGAACAGCTTTCACGGTTTGGCATTAGAGACTAATCAAACTACTTCTGAGAATCTTCCATGTTGCCTCTGTCACCCTCTGCATCAGAAATGGTCTCTTGGCACATTTGAAACAAGATGTGAGACCTTGCAGTCTAGTTTCTTTAGAGTTGGTTTCCGAATTTCCATTCCTGAAACTTACCCGTTTTATGACTTCGATTTATCCTACCAATAAAGACAGCAAATTGGCAATCTGTTACCAATAGCTACAATCTCATCCTTCTTGTTTTATCTGATGATTTCAGTTTTTCATTCTGAAATTACTCACTATGTAGGTTTTTTTCAATGGTACAAACATTGGTAACTGGATAATAAGAAATGTAAAATGATTCCTGAATTTTGTAAGTTACCATAGATTATATTGCTGTGCTTGGGGGAGGAAAGCAGTCTGTAAGACACCCCTGATTCCTGTTCCAACTTTAGATGCAGATATATACCCTCCTCTTCTTCCAACCCATGATGTTCTGTAGCATTATTCCCTATGCCAAGTGCATAAGTTATGTTGACTATATTTTTCCTCATAAGAATTTTGGAGGAGAGATTCTGCCATGGCTGCCTCCTATGGAATCCTCCTGGATTTGGTAGTTTGCTTAGAGGCACTTGGCTGGGAATTCTATAAGTCCTTCCCAGGATCCTATAGGATGGAACCATGACAGTCAAAGTGGAATCAGTGCGCTATAACTGCAAATTGTGAAAGAAATCAGGGCAACTGAGCATTCACTATGCTGCACGGTCACTGTCTAGTCTACCATTTACCTAGAATTAATACTGCAGATGGAGCCCCCAGTGGCACAATGGGTTAAACATTTTTGCCAACAGGACTGCTGACCAAAAAGTTGATGGTTCAAATCCGGGGAATGGGGTGAACTCCCGTCAGCTCCAGCTTCTCATGCAGGGACATGAAAGAAGCCTCCCAAAGGATGGTAAAACATCTGGGTGTCCCCTGGGCAACGTCATTGCAGATGGCCAATTCTCTCACACCAGAAGCAACTTGCAGTTTCTCAAGTCGCTCCTAACATGGAAAAAAAGGACTGCAGATGCAGGGACATGAGAGAAGCCTCCCACAGGATGATACCACATCCAGGTATCCCCTGGGCAACCTCTCTGCCCACAACCAATTCTTTCACACCAGAAGCAACTCAAGTTGCTTCTGACATGATTTTTTTTATATAAAAAAGCACTCCAGATGAGCAAACATTGCAACTGCTAGCCTGAAAGACAGTTGGGGGACTCAGAGAATCAGCTCAGGTAGTACACTTCAAAATATTTTTTCTGCCATCCCACCCCAAAACTCTATCTGATGCCCCAGATTAAAACTTTCATACCAAACCATCTATAGTAGAATCTACTATTTGGTCAAGAGTTGATTCAAGAGACATTGCTGGGCAGCAGTGAATAGAGTAATACTGCTTCATTTCCTTTTTCTCGTGTCATCAGATGACCCTGCTAAGTAATGGGAGCCCTGTTTGGCTCATCCCAAAACCAAAGTTACCAATATTTTTTTTCAAAAATTAATGTAAACCCTTTCACACACAACCAAATCTCTGTGCCTGAGCAATAGCTGCAAATGTATGAGAGCTCTGACTAATAATCTATTTGTTCTTCCCCGTTCAGGGCTGGAATATGTTATAGGGCAAACACAGGAAAAGACAATGATGCATTGAACCTGGAAACATACACTTATTGGAAAGGGAAACAGAAACCTCACCAGGCAGTCTGTAAGTGGGCAGGGAAACTGGAAGACAGGGCATGAGAAACACATATAACCAAACATTAGGACTAAAGGGTCTTTTCATTTGAATGATGCCATGTACAGCTTCAGCTAAAGTGGCATTTTTTATTTTTCAGTTTTATTTTTCACATGCCCTACCCACTTTAATTTAAACAAAATCATTTTATTTATTTTGTGTTGGCTTGAAACATTGCTAGATAAAATCAGAAGAACTCAAAGACTAATAAATGTTTAGAAAAGTGTTATTCCTATTTTAATTCTTCTGACACACCTTGTAAGGATATGGCTTTGATGGATGTTGAAAACCTAATCTCTGGAAAAAGACAAGTCAAACCTTCCTGTGGTTTTTGTGTGTGTGAGGTGAAGGTTCAGTCAATAGCTCCATAGATATATTTTGTTAGATAGTTATTAACAATTTTTACCTTCCCCTCCTGGGTATGCACTCAGGCCAACAATGCGCATCCCCCCCCCCCCCCGGCATATGCGCCTTGCTTTTTGCTTTGCAGCCTATGATAATCCATAGTGGTTTATCACCATTTGCCAGAAAGCTGTAAAAAATCTCCCCTTACTCCATTGGGGAAAGTTTTTGTACCTCCCCTGAGTGCCAAGAATCCAAATACAAATGTATTCCTCTCGAAGTGCAGTCGTCAGAGAAAACCAAAGACCGTTTGTCAGGCCAACTTCTGAAGAGCTGCATGCATTCTGACAAACTGCAGAGGCTTATGTTTTATTCACCAAGCCTGAAAAATACCTTCTTGAATAAGGGGGTCCATAAATAAACCAGCATGATGAATATTACACAGAATAAGAAGCGATACAGTGGGGGCCCTACTCAAGCACTGCACAATGGGTCTGGAAAGGATGCAGCTTTTTTTGTTCTTTGTTGATGGACTTGATAAAGGAATTAGACAGAGGGTCGGGAAGGGAATTTCTTAGATTTTTTTCCTCCAAGGGATACAGGCAGGATTGGATATCACATATTGTTGTGATTTCCAGACACCTCGTTGCAAACCTTGGAGGTTCTGATCTTTAAAATAAAGATGGGAAGCCCTGGCATAGAGCACCCACTTCATAACAATCTCCATTAGCTTGCCATTTCCAGAGACAGCCTGGAGCAGAAATGAGTGGGATGACAATGCTTATGTTTTTCTCTTTTTTAAAAAAGCTCCTTGTCATTCTAACCCATAGTGTTTCACACTCAACAAGAATAGAGCAGGAATTCCAGACAGCAGTTTGGGAGACAAGCCTGGAAAATTGACTGCTGAAAGCAGAACCCCAAAGGCTACGATTACTTGAATAGCTGGCACCTGCTCTGAAACAGCAAATGTCCTACTTTGCAGCATTGCAAGTCGCCATAGCAAAAGTTTCCTCTTATTTTCTTAAGAAAGGAACTGAACCTTGGTTTTTTTGGTTTTGCTTTTGCTATTTTTTACACTGCCTTTTAACCGCATCTTTGTTTGAAGCATCTTTTCAAGTCTTCCCCATGTTGTTCCCCAACTTCTATTTGGAGTCTTGTTTTCTCCAAAGATTAGGTGTATCAAACTGGGGGACCTTTGTCTACTGTTTGCTCCAGAGACGGTTCTTGTCTTCATGGTGTGGCCATGCAGTCTTTAGTGTGAAGTGGAATCATTTTTGGGAATGAATGTAGATATTGATGGAAGGAAAAAGCTGCACAGACGTTTCACCCAAAAAAGTAATGACTATTTTCTTACAATTGATGCTTGATCCTCTCTACTCTCTTGATTTAAAAACCATGAAGCTCACTCACACATAAACCTGAACACACAAGCATAATAATACAGTCTGGTATATTTTATAACTGATTGCCTTCTCAAACCACAAGGCGTCCCTAGCTGAGGAATCTGTTCAGGACTAGATTCTTCCTGCGGGCCGTAGCCTATCACAGATACAGTGTTGCCTCGCTACTTCGCAGTTCACTTTTCACGGAATCGCTGTTTCGTGGGTTTTTGCCCCCCAGTTTATGAATGGTTGCCGTTGCCCAGAGTGGTGTTCTAATCCCGCCTCCTGGCAACGATGGAGTGTGGAAGGGGGTTTCACTCTCCCCCTCGGGAGAGAGGCAACCAATCAAGAGAAACTGCAAAGCAAAGCAGAGATAGCAAGCAAAAAAAGATGTGCGGTGCCTTTAAATCTCTCCTCGCCTCTTCCTCACCCTTGGAACTCGATATACATATATAGTGTCCCTACTTCGCAGATTTTCACTTTTCACGGGTGGTCCTGGAACGTAACACCTGTGATAAGTGAGGGAACACTGTATTGACCATCAGTAGCCTATTGCAGCTGTTGGTCAGCACAACCCTAGATTGTCTCAAAGGTATTTTTTTGTCTGACATTGCAACACTCCCTCACTTCGTCCCTCTGTCTTCTTTCTCTCTGATTGAAGAGAAGACTCAAGGTTTGGTGCCATTGATGTACAAGGCTGAGATCTGGAAATGAATCGTTGAAGACATGGGACACAGAATTGTTCCAAACATGGCTCATGTAGGGTCTAACTAAACATTGTGCTGTTGCAATTTGTCTTAATTATGAGAGCAGAGAATACTTTCCATACCAATTCACCCAAAATTTCCTTTCTTTTAATTAATTATTAAAAATAGGAGGAGGAGGAGGAGGAGGAGGAGGAGGAGGAAGGAGACATTGCTGCATGCTGTCTAGTAAGGCTGTAGTTTGGCTCTTAATATTCATCCTTTTGTTGCAAATCTTGTTCTTCCTCCTCAGCAACATAAAAAAAAATCAAGGTTCTCTATAACCACTTGTAATTCCAGCCTGTTAATGCATGGACCACACTTTGCTCAACAGAGAGTGAAAATATTCAGATGTGAGTACTGTATGTTTGCAGAGGCATTTGTCAATTTTACACTTGCAAAATGTATTAAAAGCGGTGATTGGGTCCTGCCTCGACATGGTGATCCACAGTTTGTGGCTCTCTGCTTTTCTCCATGCACTTTCCATGCACAAGTTCCATGAAGGGTAGAAAGACCGGGTGAACCTCTTTTTCAAAATGAATAAAGAAATATTCATAGCCCAGTTCCACACCATGAGCAAATACAACCCATAATCTCATTCACTATTGGCACTGTTATTTAATGGATTCTTGGTAGAAGATGAATTGATGTAGACCTGGATCTTTGTCATCTGGTCTCTCAATAAAATGGTTCAACTTCCTTTCTTAAAGATTCTCGACTCACATGTCCAAGGGAAGGAAGTATGTTGATCTAAGTAACCAATTTGATTAGTGTGCTTCATATGGAGCTGACAGTTTCAGATACTGGACATGGAAAAGCATGCCAGCAAAACAAAATCCTGCACTATTACAGTTTTTTTTATTTCTTTCCCCCAAATCAATCATACTGTGCTCTGACAAATCATTAATTCAAAATGTATCCTTCCTCTTAATACAGAAACACATGTTTTCAGTGTTCTTGAAGATGTTTGACATTACATGGGAATATTTCCCCTTTATCTCCTTCCAAAATTACATTTTAATAAAGTGGAAAGAAGTGCATTTTCCTGTCTGCTCTGTATATCAGCTGCCACAGATAAAGTTATTTTTCTTGTACCCTTTGCTGTAAATGTAGTTTATATGAAAAGAGTCATTTTAGTGAGAAAGAGGTAAACATTCCATGTTTTAGAAATGGCTTTGGTGCCTGGATTTATCATTAAGACAGATTGTAGACATTTTGCTGCTTGAAACAAACAAGATATTGGCCCCTCTTCACGCCATGTGCAAAAATTGGGTGGACATTTAATTTTACTTCAGTACTTTAGTGTTGTGACCATCTCTTCAAGTACACCTAAGATATCAGGCTTGGTTAAAGATGCCCAGAAATATGCCATGGCAGAGTAGAATAGCTAGGGAGTCCATGGGTAATAAGTAGGAGTTTTCCACTGTTGCTCACACCCAACATCCAGTATCTGAAGTAGGCTCTCTACCCTTTACTTAAGACAGGGCTGCCTCTGAACTCAAACATACTTGAACTGACCCTGAGCTTGGGTTAGGGAATGCTGTGTTGGACCCAGAATGTGACATAGCAGTGATGTAATGATCGTGTGTGTTAAAGCCAATTGCTTTTTAAAAAATTACACAAGCCTCAAGATTTGACTTATTTCATGGGCTTCTTTCTGGCTTTAGCTATAAAGCCCAAAACGGTTCTGACCCAGCTTACCTGTCCAAATGTATCTCCTCCTATGAACCATCTAGGAGCTTAAGATCGTCTGGGGAGGCCCTGCTCTCAATCCCGCCCGCATTGGAAGAGCGATTGGCAGGGATGAGGGACAGGACCTTTTCAGTGATGGCCCCCTGGCTATGGAACTCCCTCCCCAGAGATATTAGATTGGCCCCCTCCCTCCTGACTTTCCTGAAGAAGGTGAAAACTTGGCACTTTGAGCAAGCTTTTGAGAATAAAGCAGAATAGATAACATGAAACTTTGAATGATGAACTCGGATTGGCTAGACAATGTTACTGGAAATCGATTTTAACAGGATGACACCAGAGTTTACATGTTTTATTGTCTTTTATATATGTTTTTATATTGTTATGTTGATTGTTTTTAACTGCTCTAATTGATTTTTTGTGAATGTATGGCATTGAATTGTGCCAGCCTGTAACCTGCCTTGAGTCACCGTATGGCTGAGAAAGGAAAGGCTATAAATATTGTAAATAAATAAATAATATACAATAAGCTTTATTTATGTTTCGCCCCCTCTCCCCGAAAGGACTTGGGATGGCTTACAACAGAAAAAACACAATGTAATAATAATAAACATACAACCAAATCAAACTTAAATCACACAATAATTAAAGCATAAAACACATAAACATATTAATAAAATTCAGAAGGGTGTCACCGAAGGACAAGGAGGTATGTGACAGTTAAAATATATACTGAGATTAAAAGGATTACAAAACACCAAACTTCTCTGAACAAACTCCCAGCTAATCATATGGAATGGTATCTGCCTTCAATTGTCATTTCCTTTGACTGAAACTTCCCATTTTGTGGACACTGAGTGTGAACCTCTCACCCTCATAATAAAAACACATGATAAAATCTCCAAGTGCTTAGACAGACTTCCTGCTTGTATTGCTCTCTTAAATACTGTACTTTTATAATCAAAGCAGTTATAACAACAATACCTATAATATAGATACAATATTTAAAAATATTCCATACACATTAGCTCATAAGTCATACAATAAGTATTGGGGTAGGGGCCCTTTCTAATATTTGATTCATCCATTTCCATCAGCCCCCCCCCCCCCCCCCGCACCACCACCACCAGTATGGTGAAATATAATTATGGGGATTGTAATCTAAAAACATCTGGAGTGTGACAAGTTTCCCACCTCTGTATCAAAAAAAATACTCTTAACTCACTCAGACATAATTATTTTCATTTTCCAGTACGGACTTCTAAATATTATCTTTCCTGTAACTCCTTGGGGAGTTAATGACCGGGGATTCCATGGAGTCTGCTTTTAGCATAAGATGGAGTGCACTTTGCTGCATCGATGTGGTCTCGGCTTAGAAGTTGTATTCTGGCAGCTGCATCTTCTAGTTAGTGTAGCTCTAATTAGGAATTTGGGGCATGGGATGGGGGAGAACTAAAAGGAGGAGTACAGAATAGCATGCCAGCTTGGCATTCCCATTGCTCTTTGGTTTCCTTTGAATTTGAATTGCAGCTGTAGCAGCCATGCTGATCCTGCTGGTGTTGACTAAAAGATATGGGTCAGCACAGTTGCTGAACAGAATAAGCAAAACAACCACAAAAACCAAACAGGTTACCATCATGGGCTGGAAGTATCCTTGGACTTGGGGGAAGGTCGCAGTTAGAAAGAGGGAGTTACAGTGGGTCAGGACTCATGTAGGAATGTGCAAATTTGGTGAGAGAGGGGTGTTAAGACTTGAAGAATATATAGTATGAGATATATGGCTTTGGCTGACAGGAGGTCTGCACAGCTTCTGTCTGTGGCAGCATCTTCTCAAGCCTTTGAATTCCAATCCTACCTCCAAACTTTGTTTTTCTCCCTGACGTTGTTTCAAGGAAACAAATGCCTATACCTTGCAACATAGTGGTCTGGCCTCCAGCTACAAACAGCAGGCCACAAAAAATTGAAAGAAATAACTTGTCTCCAAAGAAAGCTGCTCAAAGGTTGAGGTAAGGCAGCTACTGGGGCAGATTCCTCCTCCACCTCCCTAAGCTCAGCATGTTCCAGATGAGCTCTGCAAAAAGCCTCAACGAGAAAGAAAAATCCTCCCCCTAAACCACCCCATCCACCAATAAAAACCAAGGGAGCAGGCTCATCTCAGTCCAGCCCAATCCCCCCTGCAGCAAAGGAGACTTGGAACCATGAAATATGAACACTTAGCATTTTATGACACCTTTTTAATTACCGCCTGACAGCCGTAATGCACAGCTACAAACGCCGACAAAAGTGTAGGGAGTTGGTCATTGTTATTCATTAATACACATTCTATGTGAAGAGGCATTGGCCTTGTGCAGCATGTGGAGATGAGAAGAAGTGGAAAAGAAGGAGGAATTGCAAGGTGCTTGTAAAAGCATATTTGTGTCTGTCTGTGTTTTGTGTATTGTGTGTGACTTTGCACTTTCCCTATTTCCCCCTAAATCATTATTCTTAAAAACACAAAGCATCCATGTCTCCAGAAAACTGCACAGATGTGAAGATCTATATATGTAAACACACAATTACCATTTGCCTCCCTCTATAAAACAAGAAGTAGGAATTTCGCCCTGCTTCTTGTTTAGACAAGTAAAAAGAAATTACCCTTTCCCCTCAAAAAACACAATCATCATGTTGAAACTATTGCCTTGGATCCAAATGAAGTCGCAACAATGAGAGGAGGAGAATACTGATTCAATAAAGGTGGAGTGTATGGACATACATACTTGGCTCTCCCACAGTAGTCAGCATTCAGAGGGAAAATTAGTCTTATGCTCGCATACCTTTAAGGCACCAGATCCCATCTGATCTTGGAAGCTAAGCAAAGACAGTCCTAGTTGTAGTTGGATGGGAAACTACAAATGAATACCAGGTATTGTGTGCTATATTTCAGAGGAAGGAATGGGCAAGACCACCTGTGAGCATTCCTTGTCTAAGAAGACCCTATGAAACTTATGGGATTGTCATAAGTCAACAGGTGACTTGAAATCATGCGCACACATCAGCTACATTGACTTGATTTCACAAGATTCAGCCAGTTGGTTCTGTTTGTTCAGAAATTTCTCTCTATTTTGGGTGTGGCAAATGAGTTGTCAAGAAATAGGAAGCTGTTGCACTGCTGCATGCAAAGCTTGTAATCTCAAACTATGTGTTAAGCCAGTGGTTCTCAACCTAGGGTCCCCAGATGTTTTTGGCCTTCAACTCCCAGAAATCCTAACAGCTGGTAAACTGGCTGGGATTTCTGGGAGTTGTGGGCCAAAACACCTGGGGACCCACAGCTTGAGAACCACTGTGTAAAGCACAAAAGGGGTTGCCTGTGGCAAGGGATGTTTGGGGTCAAGTTCTAGTCATATACACACACACATCTTGCCCCATGCCATTGCCAAGAACATATTCAAAAATGTAATTGATTTCCCTTCTTGCCAGTTCCTAACCTGGACGTTGCAGTGGTGGCAGAAAAGACCTGATTAGAATCTTTCTGAAGAGGCCAGTGAGTTATAGTAATGGACACTCTTTGAGCTGTCTGTATGGCTCATAAATCTATCCCGCTCTGAAAGTGCAGATGGTCCATAATCGTCCATCATCCTAGAGTTCAGCACTGGACAGCTCCTGGGTGGGTTTCCCCTGAGAGGCTGCTTTTTCTGCAAACTAAACGGAACTGCGGTGCCGCCTCACAGGGCTCTCTCTCTCTCTCTCTCTGTAATGGAGCTCAGGCGAATGAGCAAACCAGCCTTCAGCCATGATTTAGATGGGAATGTACATTAAATATCTTGGAGACTGGAAGTAACTAAAACTGGATAGAAGAGAGCAAGAACACTATATACAGCAACAGTGCTTACAGCAAATATGAGTGAAGACAGCTATTCCAAGCAAGGTTGGCTCATTGGTAAGAAGCACCTGTTAGCTATTCTTTGAAGGGGTACATTGAAAAGAGGCTCAGATGGCTCCTACCATTCATTAGCCACCTTATATTAGGGCTGCTGCTGGCCATGAGTGAGGGTGAGGTGTTTAAGGAGGAGGAAGTATGCTAGGCACAAAGTACTGTGCACACTTTCCAGCTTGCTCTTACTCCTTCTTTCATGTCTCAACAGTTTCAAACTCCGTACTGCTCTGGCAAGAGATTATGAAATACATTCAACAGAGGCAACACTGGGCTATATGTGATGCTGGGTACACTATTGTGCATTTTGAGATCTGGAATCTGTTGCTGCCTGGTCTCCTGCTTCTCCCATATTATTGGATTCTTTTCAGTCTATTCTGCCTGATGACATGGACAAGATTTTAGGAGAAATGAGGGTAACCACTTGTATCTTTGACCCTTGCCCATCCTGGCTAATTAGGCAGGCCAGAGGGAGACTGGCAGAGTGGGTGGATGGGCTAGTAAATGCCTCTCGAGTACAAGGCAAAATTCCAGCTAGGTTTAAGGAGGCTGTAATAAAACCTTTGCTTAATAAAACCATCACTGGTCCCACTCAACTAAATACTTATTGGCTGGTTTCAAATCTCCCCTTTATGTGCAAGGTTCTGGAGGGAGTGGTGGTCTCTCAGCTCGGGGGGGGGGGTCAAAGAAACCAATTATATGGATCCATTTCAGTCTGATTTCAGACCTGGTTATGGAACTGAAACAGCATTGGTCACCTTGGTAGATGATTTACAAATAGAGCTAGACAGGGGGAGTGTCTCCAAGTTGGTTCTCATGGACCTCTCAGTGACTTTTGATACCATTGATCATGGTATCCTTCTGGGTCATTTATAGGGATAGGATTAGGAGGCTTTGTTCCTTCCTAGAGAACCAAACACAGAAGGTGGTGCTAGGTGACTCCTGCTCAAGTCCTTGGCCATTAGCCTGCGGAGTCCCTCAGAGATCAATTCTGTCACCTAAGCTGTTCACATTTACATGAAACTGCTGAGAGAGACCATCCAGAGTTTGGAGTTCAATGCCATATTAATGCAGATGACACCCAACTCTGTTACTCCTTTGCAACAAAAGCCAAGGATGCCATTCTGGTCCTGAATCTTGTCTGTCAACAGTAATGGGCTGGATAGATTGAAATTAAATTCTGACAAGACAAAGATGCTTCTGGTCAGTTGGAAGGCAGATCAGGGTATAGAGATACAACCTCAGGGAGATAGAGTGGGATAGAAATATTTATTTATTTAAAACTTTTATATTCTGCCCTTCTCACCCCACAGGGGACTCAGGCTGGAGCACAACATATATACAGCAAACATTCAATGCCGTAAGTAAGTAAAATAAAGTTTTACTTACTTTCTTACTGACTTCAGAGGACTGCAAGCAGATCCTATCCAGTGATCAGGGTGGGGTGATTTTTGGTCCCCAACCCTATGAAATTGATTAGGTTGTGACAGAAGCTACAGGCAAAGTAAACTAGATAGTTTTATAGATGGGTGGGCATTTGAGCCCAGGTTTCCACTGCCCTAATCTGACACTTTGTCTTGAGGGATAGTCATTGTGTGTTTCTTCATATAATTTTGAACTGCATATTCCATTAGCTCTAGTTAGCACAGCTAGTGATGAGGTATGATGGGAGCTGTGGCCCAGCAATATCTTGAGGGCCATGCTGTAGCCACTCTTACCACTCTAGCTTGTACATCTGATGCTGAACAGAAACAGAAGGTGATGCTGACTATATTTTAATATGGCCATCTGGGGGTGGTGTTTCCTTTCTGAAAGAATTATACCAAACTATCAACATGAGTTCTCCCAGGGTTTCTTAATGATTGTGAGCAGTCAGGATTTGGAAGCTTTCCTTAGAAACATCCAAGGATTGTATTAGCACTTCTTGCCAATGCTTAGGGCTGCTGGCTCATGCTGAGGTCATTACCTGCAGTAAACAAGATGTCCCATGAGTCACATTTGGATTTTCCTTTAATGCTGAAGTCATGTATCTGTTGGCAGGAAAAGCGGTATGTGCATTTATTTTTCTGCTTTGCCACATATCCTAGACAGACCTCCATGAATCCTTTGGTCCATACTTTTGTTATTGTTGGCCAGCTCAGGGTGGGCAGCAGAGGGTATGTGGTTCCTGTAATAAGAAAAAACTTTGCCTCTTCCAAATATTGCTTTAATATTTTTTTCCCTTTCCCTACTGTTTTGCCCATTTTTCAAGGCCAAACATGAAGAAACATTGTGTGTGAATGTAGTCTTATGTTTTTCAACCCTGTATTAGCTGTTTAGACATGTACACACATACACACATGAAAGCTGGAGGGAAAAATAACAGAGGAAGGAGGAAGAACTCTGTTCCCCATCTTCCTTTTCTTCCACTGCCCCTTTCCCTTTCACATTTTGTTTCCACTGCCTAAATGTAAAATGTCTACTGAGATATTCTTGGCCACATAATAGACAGGCTGCTGAAGACATGGTTTAAGAAAGCTAGCCAGAAATGTCTTGATGTACTTATTTTGAAAAGCCAATGATAAAGAAATAGGCATAGGTTTTGGTGTGGGGTGAAGGGAACGGGCTATATTAGGGAAAGCAGTTGAGATAACTGTTCCCCATTTTGCCTCAAAGGCCTCTCTCTTCCATAAGAGAGCACAAAAAGGTGTATCTCTGTGGAGGGGGCAAAATGAGAGGGTCTTCCCCCTAGGAATATTTCTGTCCCACTAAATGAAACTTTTCTTCATTTCTCAAATTTCTAGCATGCAACTTCAGTTGAGCATTTTGAAATACATTTTATGCATCCAAAGAAAAGGAACAGGCAGTGACCCAAGAATAAGTGAACACAGCAAACAGAAGAGTTCTAGGTATAAATGATTTTCAGTGTCTCACTCTCTGCAGTGCTAGAAATGTGCAAACAGAAAGAAAAATTATTCTAGGGGATCGAATTCATATTTCCTAGGAGAAGTGTCCCCATTGTGCCACATATGGCTATATCCCTGGGGGCTTATCAGTAGTCACTTCAAGTATTAGACAGTCCTAAAGACTATTAGTATTAGTAGCTACTGCTAGCCTCAGAAGGAGAATTGGGTCAAAAATTTTGCTTGACAGGTTTCCAGGTGTCTTTAAAGTAACCTTTGTTTTAACCAATGATATCCCACTGTTGCATGGAGGACCATTTTCATTTCAAGGGGAATGAAAGGGGCAACTTCATGTCAGATGTTCATAACAGTATGGGCTGACAGGAAAGGAAATGAATCCTGCTACTGAGAGCTGTGAAGACTTCAATGGTAATGTTTTTTGTTTTTGTTTTTTGGTGGGAAATATACAACATTTCACCAAATCTAAAGTGCATCACATTACAACCACATCACTACTGATTCAATGCAGAAGGAAATTAAGACTAGCAGCAGAAGGTAGGGGAAATAAGGGCTGACCTTAATATCATAGAAAAAATGTTTCTGAAGGGCCACTACAACTCTTTGCTCAATGCAAGAAAATGAACTAGAGCATCTGCTCTTTCCTAAAGAAGTAAAGGCCAAAGGTGAGACACATGTACTGTCAAGGCATAATGGAGCTTCAAATCCTAACACTCCTCTTTGCATAGAAAATATTGAAATGTGCTGAGTGAATATCTGGGCCTTATGCACATCATAGTGGCAATCTCCTAATGACACAAGTCAGACATTGTTATTGTTTACATGCTACTATAATTTTAAAGGCCAGTATATAGAATAAGTCTTAATGTTTATACTGGAAAGTGTTTACTGGTTTGTGTGTGTGTGTCAGGAGCGACTTGAGAAACTGCAAGTTGATCCTGGTGTGAGAGAATTGGCTATCTGCAAGGACATTGCCCAGGGGACGCCTGGATGCTTTGATGTTTTATCATCCTTCTGGGAGGCTTCTCTCATGTCTCCACAATGAGGAGCTGGAGCTGATAGAGGGAGCTCATCTGCGCTCTCCCTGGATTCGAACCTGTGACCTGTTGGTCTTCAGTCCTGCCGGCACAAAGTTTTAACCCATTGTGCCACTGGGGGCTCCAGTGCTTACTGTACTTTAAAAGTTGTATATTGTTTGATGTCATGGCCTATGACTGGTACAATAAACCATTCATTCATTCACAGTCTCCCTGTTATCAGATCAGCCCCAAAAACAGTCCATTCCCTGCAGCCCCTTAATCACTTCCTCTGGGTCTCTAGAGACTCTCATTGGGCTGTCAATGGGTTGATTTCCCAAATGTGAAACTGAGTGATGCTCCCAGCTCTGTAATTCTGAAGGAGATTTCTAAGGGGAACTCTATCTCCTGAGAGCTTATAATCAAGAAAGCAGAGAAGACTTTGATACAGACTGGAAAGGCTTCGGGGAACAATCCAATTTGGGAAAGATATTCTCATCTTTCCATGTGGCTCCTTACCATCTTTCTTGTTCCACTTTGCTGTGTTGCACTTCATACTACAGGATCATAGAGTTATGGTATAATCCTTGCCTGTGTTGACTAAAGTGTAAGTGCCATGAATATATTCCGAATTTGGGGCTCTGTTTCTTCTTCCACAGCTGAGTGAGGTTTGCCTGCTGTGAAAGAGCCTTCATCCTGCTAAGAGGAATGGCCTCCTCCTGAAATCATGTGAGCACCCAGTGTTGTGTTGCAGTTGTTATCCACAGAAACTCCATCTGTTCTCCCAAGCATTTTCTTGTTCATTTTCCTCTGTTACTTACCCTTGGTTTTCAGTGAAGGGTTTTTATAGATTTTATTGCTTTTATTCTTTTATACTTTTAATGATTTAATTTTCATCATGAGCCACTCCAGGGTTTTTAGAAATGAAAAGCTATAAAGAAATGTTTGGAAGTGAAGGAACAAACTAAAATTCTCCCCTAGCTGAACGTCTATAGTGGGAAACAAAGAAATTATATTATCTAAATGAAACTGGTGTTGGATGCCCCTTTGTCAAATCCATGTTGGCTTCAGATCCTTTAACTGACACAAGCAAGCTCCTCCATCAGCTGTCTTATCCCACCTCTTTATGCTTCCTTTGGCCTCTCAGGTTCCCCCAGAGTGGCTTTCCTAAACCTCAAGCCCTGCAATGTACCCATAAACAATTTGAGCTTCTATAAGCACCCCAGGGAGGAAGTGCATGAATTCGCTTCAAGTTCCCCACCCTTTAATAATATTTCTATGTCCAGTAGTGATGAACTCAAAGAAGAACAGTTTTAAAAAGACCTAAGGGGGGCTCATGCCAAAAATTGCACAACAAACTGAAATAAAGACACAAGTGTGTCAACTATACTTAAGCTAGTGTCTCTAGTATATAATCATCTTTCATAACCCCTGGCAACTACCTTGCCCTTGCCCAAGATGAACACTGCTGTTTTCCACTATAACTTTTTATTTTCGAGCAGAAACTTTTTTGGATGCTACAAGACACACGATGCAGCTGAAATTTTTGAGGGCATTTAGTTATTTTCCCCCATACATGTTGAACTGGTGCCAGCAAGCTAAATTCAAATGCATATTTGGTCTTTTTAGTTATACTGGATCCTTAAATGGCTGGCAAATTTCTCCAATTGGGAGAAAAAAGTGTCAGAGAGGGAGTAAAGGAGGGAAGAACTTTTGGCTTGGAAACTACTCTCTCAGATTCAGGGAGTAAATATGGGTTCAGAAAAAAGATCTGGTCACTTTTTTCTGTGTCAAGAGCGACTTGAGAAACTGCAAGTCAGAAAATTGGCTGTCTACATGGACGTTGCCCAAGGTTGCCCAGATGTTTTACCATCCTGTGGGAGGCTACTCTCATGTCCCCACATGAGAAGCTGGAGCTGACAGACGTGAGCTCACCCTACTCACTGGATTCGAACCAGTGACTTTTCGGTCAGCAGTCCTGCCAGAACAAGGGTTTAACACAAAGCGCCACCAGAGGTTTCATCTGGTCACTAAGTCTGCTGGAGCGTAACGAAGCCCAAGAAGCCTCTCTACCAATGCCATCCATCCTCTTTTCTGTTTCCCGTGCTTCTCTTTTTGTTAGGTAATTATCCCTTTCCTCATACAAGTTTGGGAGCTGTAGTTTTGTCTTCTGTGAAATGATATCCTCCCTGCAAATGGTGTGTGTTACTCTCCACTATGTTCTTTCTTTTTCCTGTAACATAGCTGCCTCGGAAAGCCTCTCTAACAGATTTGTGGGTAGCATGCAGAGCAAGGAATGGATAATAGATAATAATTAATAGAGCACTGAGGTGGTAAGGTAGAGAAATAGAGAGATAATTTTCTTTATCCTTGGGGAGGCTTCTGTTCGCACACTGCCCTTTTAAAAACTCTGTTTACAGCAGCCATTTGGGTTACACATCACTTTGTATAAAGCCCCCTTGAGGATATGTAATAATGGCTCTTTGATTAGTGGCTTTTTGGCTGGAGAGGGAATAGCCAGGAGCTACATCTCAGGGTTTTCCCAGGCAATTGGAGGTGGGAGGAGGAGGAGGCTTCAATCACCCATCAGTTTAGTCTCAGGCTATTTATTAGCCCACACTAGGTGGTCAGCAACCCACACATATAGCCTGGGACCCATTACCTCAATAGGCAGCCTCCTCAGCCAGCAAGCAAAGTCTTTGATTGTGGAGCTGCTTCTGTTTACTACCTGAGTTTGAATTTTGCTGTGTTTAGTTGTATGTCCAGAGCAAAACTGAGTCAAGGGTAGAAGTGTACTTTCCGTGGTTTGGCACATTGCACTGTGATACCATTTGTAGGTGAGGGAGGATAAGACAACAAGGACTTTGCCTAGCAATTCTGGCAAGAAGAGAGGTGCCTGGAAAGCGAGGGGTATTTTCATGCTCGGATATGCCGATGCAGTTTCCCACACTGTTTCTCTCAGCCATCCCTCCCACCCCCCAACTTTAAAAAGGTACAGTTGCTATAAAGGTAATCTACACTCTTAGCATCTGTGTGGTTAATTACTTCCTGGCCCCAAACCCCTCCTTTGCCAGACCATGCCAGCAAAGGGGGTGATCAAAGGCTAGATTAATGATCTGTCTGATTTCATCCTGCTGAGAACTGAAGTGCATATTAGAACTTAGATCCACATCCAACGTCACATTAGCAGATGCCTGCTAGCATGACGGAACTGTACTCCCTTCCCAATTCTAGCCTTCAGTGCTGCCTCAAAACCATCTTCAGAGGGTTTTCAACCCTACCAAATTGAAACCAGTTTTGGAAATGTGAGGGGGGGGGGGGGCGGCAAAAGGAAGGAAATTATTGCACACAGACACACTTTATGGTGTCTTTTTTTCATGAAACTGCAAGTTGCTTCTGGTGTGAGAGAATTGGCCATCTACAAGGAAGTTGCCCTGGGGATGCCCAGATGTTTTGATGTTTTACCATCCTTGTGGGTTCTGCTTTTTTTTATGAAACTGCAAGTTGCTTCTGGTATGAGAGAATTGGCCATCTGCAAGGAAGTTGCCCAGGGGATGCTCAGATGTTTTGATGTTTTACCATCCTTGTGGGAGGCTTCTCGCATGTCCCCGTATGGGGAGCTGGAGCTGACAGAGGGAGCTCATCTGCACTCTCCCCAGATTTGAACCTGCAACCTGTCAGTCTTCAGTCCTGCCGACAAAAGGGTTTAACCCACTGCTCCAGTGGGGCTCCTGATTCTGCTGATGGAAATAAATTCTGTCAGTAAGCCACCCCAATGAAACTTGCAGTTGGTTTCTGGCCCTTGAATGCCGACCTTCTCTCTCACACACACTAAGGCACACATTCATTGTTGTATGTGTGGCCCAAACTATGGACACATTTGGAGATGTGAGAACCCTGACAGCTGAGTATCTCTTACTTGGAGAACATTAAACCTCATCCTTCATAATTTGAACCAGCCAAAATATCTGACTAAAGTCCTGTTACCATCATCCTAGGAAGTATTATGACTAAGAATACAATGTCAAATTCCTCTTGAAAAGTGAGCAGGAGGTTTGAGCTAGGACTGGTAATCTAGCACTGGAAGCTTCGGGGGGGGGGGGGGGACCTCTTGGGTACGTGGCACAATTAACAAAAAAGTGGCATAAATGAAACGTTGGAATTCCAATAAAATTATACGTGATGCCCAGATTCATTCCAGGAAGCTGAACCAGCAACAGAAATTGAGACCAGAAAAGATAATTATTTATCCCTAGGTATTGGATTCTGTGCTGGAGGATGACCCCTTTTAAAACCTAAATAAAAGGAAAAGCTCATTGCAAGAGAAATATAGCCTGGGATTGAGATGCAAGCCAAATTTCCTCCTCAGCCGCTATGCATAACCCCATCTAGAAGGGTATTTCCCTGTTCAGTCTTTTCCAAAAAGCATCACCACTCCCTTTTTCCCAGTCTCTCAATATTTTTCTGCTGATTGTAGAGGATTTTTTTTTTATTCCCGAGTAGCCTGCCTGCGCCTGCGCTACCCAAGGGATCATAAATTCCAAGCGGCACAATCCTGCTGTGTCAGCAAGTCTGCAAAATAAATTGATATTAAATGTAACAAAAGTCTCTTCTAATTCACCATGGTGCCTTCCCCAATACCCCTACAAAGCTATAACCGAAAAGGAACAGAACGGAAAGTCTTGTAGCTCCTGCCTGCAATAACCCCTAGACTTTTGAGTCAGGTAGCCTCATTAATTAGGGATTACTTGCAAATAACTGTTATGACTGCTGTTCTGTGCTGTTGTTGTCCCACACATGCACATCTTAGCATCTGCATTCTCTGACATGAAGCCACATATACCAAGCTTGTACTTTAAGTGGATGTATGGCCACATAAAAATGGTCACTCTCTGGGCACTACAGGAGCATATATTTCTATTAAAACTAGCTTGCCTCTACATTCCTTTCATAGAAACAGATAATTGGCCTTCTTATGGCACTTCCACACAGCCCTATATCCCGGAATATCAAGGGAGAAAATCTCACATTATCTGAGTGTGGACTCAGATAACCCAGTTCAAAGCAGACATTGTGGGATTTTCTGCCTTGATATTCTAGGATATAGGGCTGTGTGGAAGGGCCCAATGTGACTACTTCAAGGCTAAGGAACTCTCTTCTGGGGAGGTTCAGTTGGATCCCTCACTCTTGTTTACCAGGAGGTAAACACATTTTTTTTTAAAGTGGGCCTCTAGATTTTTATTGGTTGACAATTGGTGCATTGGTTCTTAAAATATAATACGTTTTAATTTGTTTTTATCTATTCTAAATTAATATTTTTATGTGAATCATTGTCTCATGATTTTGAAATGTTTACAGATCGTTGGAATTGTTTTGTTTTATTCAACAGTGTAAGCCGGTTTGGGTCTTGTATGAGATAAAAGTGAGATAGAAAATAAATGCATGAATAATAATAATAATAATAATAATAATAATAATAATAATAATAATAGGGGCCTCCCATTTACAAACCTGTGTATGTCATCCACACACCTGCCATAGAGAAAATGTGGCTGACACCATAAGAATATTTACCATGGTAAATGGTTAGTGAGTGAAACAGTATTCTGAGAAGTTTGCTAGTTTTTCCATACAGGCTGGATCTACGTAAACCCACATATTCTGGAGTAAACTGTTCTAGAGGTGATCCAATGTTACACAGGAACATCCCCAGAGCCCTTTTGATGGCTGGCCAGCTTGAGAGTGCATTGAGGCTGCTCTTCCCTGATCCAGCTGTCCACGCTCTAAAACACTGGTTTTACTCTGCAGCTTCCTGAAAGCACTGAAATAAATCCCATTTTCCCTTGTGCCAAATAACAGCTGGATGCCGAGTTTCTGCTTCAAATCGAGCCATGCATTATGTGGACTCCCTGCAGCAGTTGAAAGATGAGGCTATTTTATTTGGCCCATGTAGACATGACCACAGGCAACTGTTCTGTAGAAAAGAGATAGAGGATTTCAGTTTGGGAGTCAGTATATATGTGCTGATGAGTAAGATGATAGGACTGAAGGTTCCCCACACCTACAGTAGGATACCCCAAACTCCAAACCCTTTAAATACACACTAACTGCCTTTTAGCTTTGGTATTAAGACCCTGCTTTCCTGTAAGTTCTACTTCACCCAAACTATGAAAATCTGGTTTGATGCCAGTTAGTAAACAAGGAGAATCATGGCTTTTCCTGGGAGTTTTGGCGTGTTTGTTCCTTATTTTGAATATACATTCAACATCACATTTCTCTACTGTAAAATAGAATTAGGGTTTGCGACCTATTTGGTGAAAGTGATCTGTATTTAAGGGGATCAGAAGCATGTTTATGTCTCTTCCAGAACCTTGATGTTATCGATTATTATTATTTTGGTCTTTAATGTCAACCACATGGTTTGCATGTTTGACATCCTCAACACATCTCTTCTGGCTGCTTTGGGTAGGGTTTAGTCTGGAGAGCCTAAAGGAGCAAGGCAAATAATGGAATCAGCCTGCTTGTGCTTGATGGTGGATACATGTCCTTAATTCCCTACCAGCTCTGTGATTTTTTATGATGAGAGCCATTTGGTCCACATCCGAAATGTATATTTCATATATTGAAGCAAAAATAGACCGTGATCTGATCTCTATGTTATTGGGACAGGCCATATCAGATTTATACACAAGCTAAATAAACTACAGTTCATGACACTGTTATGAAGGACAATTAAATAAAAATAAAAGGAAATACATCTTTGTTGCAATAATACAGATTGGAGTGTTATAGGATCTATTCTAGTTGACATTGCTTACGGTCGCAGTATGTCTTAACCTAGCCCTGAGAAAAGAAAAAGCAAGGGTGGCTTGCTATCTTATTTCCTCATATGTTTGGATCATAGAAATATTTGTATCTTAACTATACCAACTGATAGATTGGATGAATTTAGGTAGATAATTGACTCCAGAATGTTGCAATTAGATGAGCATTGCAGCACGCCAAGTCAGCAGCTCTAGGATGCCTTACATTCAAGCGAGACATTTAGCTGAGATATCTGTGTCTGGATCTTTCCATGTAATTTTCTCTCTCTCCCTCCCCCCTTCTTCCTCTTTCTCTGTAAATTGTATGTATTGGAGCTACTCTGAATTGGGCATGCCAAGCCTTTGCACCCCTGCCATACCCCTGATCTATATTTCTCCTGTTTAAAGCTGTGATTAGCCATAGAGAGAAAAACATACATGAGTGCATACATATTGATATAAGCCTTGAATGGGGTTACCTAGACTCCCGCACAATCCCCATTGCATTAGCACACATTATATGTGGCTACTTCATGAAAAAATACCAGACTTCACTTTCTATGGAAGACATGTTTATAGACCAGTTGGAAAAGAAAGTTTTCAAGACAATAACCAGGGAACATCTAACTCTCCAGATGTTCTTGGACTGTTACTCCCATCAGCAGAATGCTTATAAGAACAACAGTCCACCAACATCTGGAGGGCAATGTATTCCCCACACCTTACTTTAAAACAAAATATTTGGTGATTAGAATTATTGCATTCTGATCCAGAAAGGGCACTTCTTAGCATTCCAAATGAGAGAGCTTCTTGAAGTTCAATTTTTCCTACCCAGCACTACAGTAGTGCTAGCTTTTCATGGGTTACAGTGAATAGATGCTAGCTCTTCTCCAAAGAAAATAAACAAAATATAAACTAGCAGGATATGATAGAATGACTTAGATCCCATCTACGCTGCCATATTGTTGGGAATCTGAACTGTTCGGCTCAAAACATAACCCTCAATCGGGGTGATTCCACCATAAATATAGCAGAGTAAAGAAGTAAACCTCATAACCAGCAGAGACGTGCGTGTGGTGAGCCAGGATAAGCTTCCATTCAACAGGATGGCACGAGATTACAGAGTCAGATCTTTAGGTTCAAACATATGTATTCAAGAAAAAGAAACACATTCTCGATAGAAAAGGTCTTGGACCTAACTAACTTACTAAATCTCATTTTCTAAGAAAGGTAAAAGGATAAAAAGTCAAAAATATCCATGTAACTACTTTTTGCCTAGAGCGAGGCAAAATGTGTCTTCACTGGAAGAAAGAGGCCAGAAAGAACAATGGAGGCTGACTGCACAGCCAAGCCCAGGGCAATCAAAATACATTTTAAAAGGAAGTGACTTCACAGAGATTACATTTCTACATTTTCAAAGGGGGAGGAGATAGTGACAAGTAGGAAAAGCAAAGCTCTTTCTAGAAAGAAAGCATGCATAGGAATGTGGGGGGGAGGAATCTAGCTACTAGCTACTCATTGAGAACTGGAGACTTGATGACACAAGAGACTTGTGCAGTCTAGGGATGAAACTCAACACAGATAATCCAGTTTCTGAATCCAGATTATTGGATTTGGACTGGATTATTATACTCATTTAATCAAAGCAGATAATATGGATTCGGAAACTGCAGTGTAGAACCAGCCCCAATGAGACAATTGTTAATATCTTTTTTTTTGAAAGCCAAGAGAGTTGCTCTAAGAGCGTATGTCAATTACACCTAAATGTACAGAACTCCGCTCTTGACTGTGGCCTTTGTTCCCAGCCTCTTTTTTGCCTCTTCATGTTTCTACCCCCTTAGATCTAATTACTCAGGTTCTCTATAACCTCTCTTTCATATGCTCCAACTTTCATAAAAACCCAGAATTAACCAAGTGGAATAAATGAGGAAGTATATAGCTCTGCCTAAAATGCACCATTACATAGTCTGGCTGTGGATTCTGGCTGTTCCCTCTGCAGTATGGTGAGGTTATTAGAGCAGTCTATTGAGACATCCCTGGTGTTGGCTAAGGGCCAGTTCATTAGTTAGAGCAACTACGTGAAGTGGAGACACAAGTCCATATGGTGGGGAATTCATGCAGAGGCCATGGCATGTATAAACCAATTGCCATGTTGGGCAATACATTTATGGCAGTGGCTGTCGCAGGCCTAGAGACACTGCATATGAAGGAGCTGAATTGTACAGCAGGCGGCTCTCAGCACATGGAAACATTTCTGTGCAGCTTCCGTATGGCTCCCATGATATATGACCCTAAGTCAGCAAATACTGTCAGGCGATAGGGAAGGCTTTTTTTTTTCATACAGCAGGACGTAATTCTGTCATGTGCATTTCCCCTTCCTGTCCTGTTTTCCTCTCTTGCTGCATTTCAGCTTTTGAGAAAGACCACCTCTGCAAAAAGGTACTCAAATAGCAGTAGAGTTTAATATCCTAGCCATCAGAGCTGACATTTATGTTGTTAATTTTCACACACTTTATTCTTTCTCTATTAAGTCAGCCTCATTTTCAGCAAACCAAATAACAGTAGTGTTCGCTTGCTGCAGTCTAGCGTTTTATTGCCACTAGATTTCTTTTTCCCTTCCCGTGTTTCTCTCCTTGCTCCCTTTCCCTTATGGTGACAGTCAGATAGGCATGCTGAATCCTGCTCCAAATTACCCAAATATGCACCAGAACCATAGTCCTATCCTGTATTTTCAAAGCCAATTGAGTCACAAGGTCATAACCTTCCCTCTCTGCATTTTAATGGACTGAATTGAACAAAGCAAGGATCCAGGGAACCAAAAGGGCCATAGCAGAAAGTAGTGTTCAAAACTGCCAGCAGGGAACTTCCTTACTTACTTAGGCAATCTCCTCTAATCCAAGGATGATGGTCCTCCAAGTGTTTTGGCGGTGGGTACGTAGTTGACAGTAGAGCCCTATTCTTGATCAGCATCTTCTCCTACAATGAAGACATCGGTTTTCAAGTGGAAGGCAGTCCCAGTCGGGGTTGGCTTGATGCACCTTCCTCTTGGCACATTTATCTCTTTCGCCCTCCATCCATACCTCTTCAAATTCTACAGCACTGCTGGTCACCGCTGACCTCCAGCTAGAGTGCTCAAGGGCCAGGGCTTCCCAGTTCTTGGTGTCTATGCCACAATTTTTAAGGTTGGCTTTGAGCCCATCTTTAAATCTCTTTTCCTGTCCTCCAACATTCTGTTTTCCGTTCTTAAGGTCGGAATAGAGCAACTACTTTGGAAGATGGTGATCGGGCATTTGGACAACATGGCCAGTCCAGCAGAGATTATGGCGGGGGACCATCACTTCAGTGCTGGTGGTCTTTGCTTCTTCCAGCACACTGACATTTGTCTGCCTGTCTTCCCAAGATATTTACAGGATTTTTTTGGAGGCAATGCTGATGGAATTGTTCCAGGAGTTACATGTGATGTCTGTAGATATTCCACGTTTTGCAAGCATATAGCAGGGTTGGGAGTACAATAGCTTTATAAACAAGCAACTTGGTATCCCTGTGGATGTCCCTGTCCTCAAACACTCTGTGCTTCATTTGGAAAAATGCTGCACTCACAGCGTTCAGGTGGTGTTGTATTTTAGTGTCAATGTTGACTTTTGTGGAGAGGTGGCTGCCAAGCTAGCGGAAATGGTCTTGGCACGTTTCTCCCTTTCGCCCTCCATTTGTGCCTCTTTGAATTCTGCAGCATTGCTGGTCACAGCTGACCTCCACATAGAGCGCTCAAGGGCCAGGACTTCCCAGTTCTCCATGTCAATGCCACAGCTTAACACCTTGGGATAGCTGGCCCAAGGGGGAAATGCTTCATGTAATACTCAGCATTGAATTTAGCTGCTTGGCCATTTCTGCTTTCACATTTTCCTCTTCAGATGCCCAGTTGGGTGTGTTACCAGTGCTCTGAAAAAAACACCCCAAAATGTATAGTCATGACCTGAGGATACTGAGAAGCCTGAGTGAAATTATCTGAGTTCCACTGCACTCCCAAATTCTTTTCCCCTTCCTCCAAGAAGCAGCAGGAGCAAAACAAATATGTACTTAATTTGGAGTCCTACCAGTTTGCAGTCTTAATCTTTTCTTGATGGAGAATCTTAGTTAGGGCTCTGTTTATGTACATCGTTGCATGCCTGTCTGTCTTTCTGTCTGTCGGTGGGTTTAAGAAGTTTGTTTTTGCAGTGTACTGGATTTGACTGGTCTGAATAATAAGCTTTCCATGTTTCTGTTTTTATCTGTCTTAACAAAGAAGCTTTCACACAGAATTTCTTGATCAGCAGACTTTCAGGATATGGGAAATCAAACAGATTTACCCCCCCCCCCCTTTCTTGGCTATTCTCAAGAAGGATTTTTAGCTGCTTCTCTTTCCCATTTTCCATTCACCAGCTTCAAGTTTATTGCCATGGACTTTCATGAAATTATGTGCTTGAATTCTTGAGTACAGCCAGTTTTCTTACTTGTTAAATTATCCCTTAGAAATGACCCATTCCTCTCACCATTGTTAAGATTTAGGATTGGATACCTTCATTAAATTCCTTCTTTTCTTGCAAACTATACACCAGCAAATCAACCTTAGTGTAAATTCACATTAGGAAGGGGGAGAAATTCGTTTGGCTTGTGCTTTAATGTGAACCTCCCTAATTAATACTTCCGAATTCGATATGCATATCATAACACAGCTATTCTTCAGTGGTTGTGCTTTCCCAACATTAATATGATGTTCCACAATCCAAAATGGATTTAGAGACAGGGTGTAAAAAAAGGGTATGTTCATGAAAATAATTTCTGAGCTGTATTATGTTATCAAAAATGTATATCTTGGGCAACAATGACGATCTTGGGCAGAATTAATAAAACAATTATTGTATATACTTGAGTATAAGCCTAGTTTTTCAGATCTTTTTTTAGGCTGAAAAAGTCCCCCTCAGCTTATACTTGAGTAAAGGTTATTTACTTTTTTTCTCTGTTATAAATACATAGTAAATGTATTATTATTATTATTATTATTATTATTACATTTATTTCACTTTATTATTGTTGTTATTATTACATTTATTATTTTCTCTATTTATTATTATTGTTATTATTACATTTCCAATATTTTACTCTATTATTATTATTATTATTACATTTATTATTTTACTCTCTTTATTATTATTATTGGAAGGATACATAAGCACATTTACATTGAAGAAGGTCAAAATGGTTTAATCAGAGTTGGGCAGTCTTATCTTAAATTACAGTTTTATGTAAATATTCAAAAACATTGAACCTACTGATGCCTCAATTAATGTAATTTTATTGGTATCTATTTTTATTTTGAAATTTACCAGTAGCTACTGCATTTCCCACCCTTTGCTTATACTCGAGTCAATCCATTTTCCCAGGTTTTGTGGAAAAATTAGGTGCCTTGGCTTATATTTGGGTCGGATTATACTCAAGTATATACTGTACATGAAAAATGCACAGGAATATGTGAATTATTTTAATGTGAAATTTGGTTTGGAAATGAGTAAAATTATGGGGAAAGGGGAAGAAAATGTGAAATTAATCTGTGATTAATTCAAATCTATATTTTTCCTCACAGTAAAATGGCTACCTGGAAATCTCACAACTTCAAATTTTTCACATATCCCAGTCCTGTGAGTTCTCAGAGCACAAATTCAGAAGTTTTTACATCACAGTTTCCAAATAATTCATGTTAGTGTCACATTTTTAGATATGCATCATTTTGCAACACAGTAATTCAGGTTTATTAGCAAACCAGAGGTTAAACCAATCCCTTATGAGAAATATGGACACATGCATACACTGTAACAACAAAATTTATAGAAACACAATATAGCTCACAAAAATCTTTCATTTATATTTTTGGAAATATATGATTACTTGCTTTTTTCACATAGACTTAGAGGTTTTTCACTACAACACCTACACCATACAGCTGACACACTAACATGTCGCAACACACTGCTTAGAAAACTGTACCTGACAGTATGGCACTCCATGAGTGTGTGATTTAAACATGTGAGTGAATCAAACACAAGCAAACACTAGTACAGAGAAGTGTTTACCAGAAGGTTGCTGACAAAAGTTCAAATTATAATATTTTTTTTAAAGAGGGATTTCTGTTTGTTTGTGGTCATCCACCCTAGCTTAGTTTGGAAGGACTACAGGATTCTTGCCAAGTGCCTAGCCTGTTTCCTGTCTTTCTCATCCAGCTAGCACTCTATTTCAAGTATTGCCAAACATTTCTTCTGTGTAATTTTTCAAAGTTCCAGACTTCTTACAAATCTCTCACACTGAACACTAAAAATTACTGGTACACCTTCTCTATTACAGCAACACTTAGGATCACCTCTGCTACCAGAGCCTAACCTTGTAGCCTTCCAAAATAGATCCTCCTTACCTATACAGCTACATGTAGACATGAAACTGTACCACCATTTCCCCCTCTTTATGTGGCTGCCTTGAGTACATAATCCTCTTTATGTGGCATCCTTGGGTAAATATTCAAATTCAGATTTAAAGTTTACCTACTTCAAATTAGCATCATGGCAGGTGCTGGACAACTCATCCCATCACCCTACCTAAGTGGTTGTGCTTGGTGAAATGACTGAAGTGGTAGTCCATCACGTTGGAGAACACTGCTGCCTATATATTCGCCACATTTATGTGTGGCAAGAATATTATCCACTCAAACGTGTGTGTGTGTGTGTGTGTGTGTACTGACCTACCACAGTGTTTCTTACACCATGTCTGTTTATCTGTCCTAACTTTCCACTTGTACCCAAACATGTCAAGCTATGATGGAGCCAGACACCTGTCCTTTCTGAACAACCTTTCCGTAATATCTTCCAAATTTGCAAAATTTGTGTTTTTTTTATCTGTTTGTTTGTTTTGTTCTGTTAGAAATGTAATACAATGTTCTGGTTGCGGATGACACGATAAATAAAATAAATAATATCTCCTCTCCCTAGAATGGAAAACAATCTGGTGTGGGCACCCATATGCCAGGGATACTTCCAGATTTACAGTGCAGATGCCCTCATCTTATGCTGCAGCCGGTGAGCCCAGGCTCTCATGGCCGTCTGGGGAACACACCTGTTTGCAGCAAATGCATACAAGGTTTTTTATGATCCTGCTCTGAGCAGCTCCCAGCCGAGGCCAAGCCTGGGTTATTAGTTATTTTTAGCAATCAATGTTATTGACGCCATGCTCGCTAGAGGAAGCCACTGGAGGGCTGTTCTTCTAACTCATTACGTTTAGAGCTGAACTATCCCCTTTTTATATAAATCCTGACACATCAAGATAAAATATGCCACTTTGCGATGGTTCTGTGACTCCAGACACACAGGCTTTGCCCTGATGCCAAGGAATGTTAGAGAGGTGTGTGTGTGCACACCTGTGTGAATTTAGGCCTGTAGGATTAGACAACACATAAGAGTGCTGACTTTTCTTTCCCCCTATAGTTTCTCTGCAAGTCATTTCTTCCATTGTGTGAGATCCTCCGACGCCACAGTAATATGGCCCCTGTGCACATTGGCTCATGTAAAAGAGTTAAAAGCCCTTTTCACTATGGTGAAGGTGGGTCAGTCCCTAGGTAAAGTGTAAAATGCATGGAGGAAATTCTTGCTAGAGTAATCCCCATCAATAGAAACTTACCATAATCCTAGAGAAGAGTCATCAATATTCATATGTGCACGTCCAAGGATGGATTGCAAATACTGTAATTCAGTGGAAAGTGCATACAGTGGGGGTTATGTTCCAGGACCCCCCGCGATAAGTTAAAATCCGCAAAGTAGGGATGGCATATTAATTGTATACATTATTGGTTGTTGTTGGAGCAGCATTGGGCCTGCATCCCTGCCCGGAACAAGGAGGTGGACAAAGCACGTCCGCTCGCAGCCTAAGCCACTGACTGAATGAGCAAAACAAAAGCGACAGGACTCAAGGGGCCAAACCAGGCTCCCTTTCTGAGGCTTGTTGTATTGTAAATATTTTAAATTCATTTTTTTTAATCCATGAAACAGCGAGTCTGCGTAAAGCGAACCAAGAAGTAGCAAGGGAACACTGTACACTGCCACCAGGAAAGCCTTATAAACTACCACTCTGCTCAACCACCATTCTTTTATCAACTGTGTAAATGTATTGTGTGCCAGGGTCACCATAGGATCATTTCCTATTTCTGGGGCCCCTGAGTCCCCCCTCGGGGGTGAGAAGGGCGGGGTATAAGTAACTGCAATAAATAAATAAATAAATAAATAAGGTGAACCTATCTTGGGGTTCTGTGTTTGCCTTTGTAACCTACCCCAAACTAACAGGGCAGCCCCTTGTTACTCCTTCTATACAAGTCCCAAACATACAAAATAGAAGTCGCTATGCATGAAAGTTTCCTGGCCTAGAAAAGAGTCCTGTCCCTCTCAAGCAGCCAACATCTAAAGATGTTTTTGCTCTATCCATGGGAAGTGTGTGCTTACATGGCATGTGGTGAGGAACCTGCAGCTATCGTCAGCATAATGAGGGATATAGAGGCCAAGAGTCAGGGAAAAGCAAACTGCTGCATCATATTCTTTCTTGTGCGTTCTTTCTAATTAATAACTTTGGCCATCTTGACAACATATGTACTTGTGAAATGTAGGAGGGATGTGAAGATATCACATGCGTATTTAGGGAATCCTGCAAAGCTTATGTACTCAAGTGCAGAATGACAGGAGGAAATCCAAGGGAGAAGGTGATTGTGGAATGAATGTTAAGGCAGTAATTTGAGATATCTTCAGAAATCACTTAGTTCATCAACCAACACAGAGGCAGGATTGATAAAACCTCAGACCATCTCTGAATAATATTAATTGCATATTCCTACTCCACTCGCCTGTCAAAAAAGTCTATTATTAAAAAAAAATACTATGATCTCTCTTGGGAATTTTATTCCACTGTTCAGCTATTCTTATATGTTTGAATAATTGTTTCCTACAGTTAATTTAAGTTTGCTTTTTTGTTACTTAGGGCAACTACTTCTTGTTCGTGAAGGACAGTCAATTACTGTATGTTTTTATTTCTAACAAGCCTTGGGAAATCATTGCTGTTTATGCCCCGAACAATGTCTGCCACAGATGGCCATTATATTCAAATAGCCAATGTATTTATTTCATTTCATTACAGATCTTTCTTTCTTTCCTTTCTCCTCCCTTTGCACTTGAGGCAGCTTAACAACAGATTAAAACAGAGACTTCATTTTCCTATTAAGCCTTTCAAACCTCTTCCCATCTCATTCCTCTCTCTTGAAGTCCTTAGCCATTTTCTGATTCTATAGTTCTTACATTCTCCAAGATCAATAATCCTAAATAGAAGACAAAACATCCACTCTAAGTTACATCACTTAGAATTTGTTCAGATAATCTTTGTATGCTGGCAGTTCCCAAGTTACAAACAAGATAGTTTCTGTTGTTTTGTTCTTAAGTTAAATTTTTATGTAAGCTGGGGCACATACATTTTTTAAGTGTAACTCCAACCATATATAAGTGTTGGGTGGCATAGGGAAGGGTTAACACCTTTGTGGTGTTTGGTTTGGTCTCTATGCCCCTGTTCAGAAAATTTCACCTCACTTTCTGTCCCTGTCATAATTGGATTTTTGAAAAAAAATGGCTTGTTGTGGAAGCAAGCTATTTCATCACACTAGAGAATGAATCCATTTTAAATCCAGTTTCTGCCTCTTGGGGAATTCTGGGGTTTGTAGTTTAGTGAGGCTGTTAAAGGCTCCTCCCTAAACCTCAGAATTATGCAAGAGGCAGAAACCAGATTTAAAGTGGATCCATTCTCTAGTGTGATGAGGTCCAAGGATTGGTGATAAAACTTCAATTGAGACACCTTTTCTCCATAACTCTTTCAGGAGTGAATTTCCCTTTGGAGGGATAGATTCCTCTTACTTTCTGTTGTCTCACCCCTCCTCTTAACTATGAGTTGCTTGTAAGCCAGATGTTTGTAACTTGGGGGCTGCCTGTACTTGTAAAGATGCCGAGAGCTAGTCTGGAAAATTAGTCAGGAGCTGAAAAAATTCCTAGGTACCACTATCCATTATTAAAGAGAGCCGGCATCAAAATTTTAGGTACAACCCTGCACAAATATGAATAAAATATTTCAAATTCCTCATGGCCAGCATCAATTTCAGGCACCTGGCATTTTCCAACCTACTTGAAATGATGGTGATGATGATACTAGCAACATAACTTGCCATTTTTAAATCAACTCCACCAGGACAAAAGTGTTTAGCTGGGTTGCGCTATTTCTCCCTTGCCCTTTGGTTTTATTTTCAGTGGTCATGTCAGAGGAAACTCCAGATGATGTATAATTTGTATTCTTAAACGGATTCTCCACCACCAGTTGGTTTTATGGTGATCCCCACTGTAGCTGCCATGAGTCATCATCTTTCACTTCCTTCACATTTCATTGCTTTGTTCCTCCTGCCAAAAGCTTTGACAGATAGAAGTGCAAGGAGGCATGGGTCTACATCTGTGCAGTAAGAGCCAGAATGGCAGTATTGGGGTGGAGGTGGGGAGACGGATATTAAAATAGCTTGCAGCAGCATTACAAAAACAGGCCAATAATGCATCACAAAAGAAACAGAATACAGCAAAAGTGAAGTGCTGTAACCAAGAAAAGAACTACAGAATAAATACGTGCCACTTGGTGATGTGTCTAACAATTCTTAAAAGCACACGGCAACTTTTCCTGGGAAACAAACTCAATGCCAATTTGAAGACAGCAGCAGCAACTTTGGGGAGAAAAGGCTATTTGAATCTGCTTTTGTACTTCATTCTGAAATGAAATTAAGCCGCTGAGAGAGGAGGGGAAATATATTGGCTTTCCTGCCTCCCCCTTTTAAAAGTAATGCATCAATGAATCCCTTAGAGATCTCTGCACTGAAGTTTTCTTTGTATTTTATTCATCCTTTGTGTCGTGGGTCCCGCAGTACTTTTAAAATCATCTCCACTTGCCAAATCCCTCTACGCTCTAGGCTCTTGTGTTTTTAAAACTATTGTTTCCAATCAATTTTGCAACAGATTTATACTTCTGATGAAAGCCCTATGCCTTTTCCAAATGCTCTTGTTCTGTTGTGTTGTGTGCCAGTATGTTGTATGATTTTCAACTTCTGGAAAAACCGCCAGTTTGGAGCCCACCATATCAAGTTTCCCAGAAGGCCAGATGAGACATAGACAGGTTGAAGGCAAAATCAGAGGCTTTATTCTCAGTGGCCAAAGAGGATGTCAGTGGAGACAGCCCTCTAAAGAAGTGACATAGAGCATTTGTGGACAACATTTTATTTATAGGATTTTGTGAACTATTAAAGACTGCTATGCTAGCTCCTAATTAATCAAAAAAGTATCCAATCAGGATCCACTTCCTGATTGGTCCAGCACCCTGTCTAATGTCATCGTTGGTTGATCCTTGCCATGGCAGGAAAGTTTAATAAAATGTCATTGGATTATTTTGAAGATTGTGTTTGTTTGTTGATCCAACCATGTGAGAGGCATGATTGGAAAGTAATGCAGTGGGGCAAGTAATAATGGGCTCAAATGCATCTTGATATCTCAGCTTCAGTTAACACAACGGGTGCTAGTCCAGGGAGACAAAAGGATGCTTTAGAGTGTTGGCCATTTCAGTGCAGACTCCATGGAGAAGTCCAGTTTGGTGACAGGGATGAGGAAGTGTTCTCCACACAGGGAAAAACACGAAAAGACCCAGAGGATCTTGCACAACCCTATTGAGTCTTTCTGGTGCATTGTGAGGGGATTATGATCATTATGGGATTACATCCTGAGGTTCAAGGTGCAGTGGGGCAACATTTCAGGAAAATGCATGAAAGGTTATTATAGGACAAATGGAAAAGGCAATATGGGCTCACTACATGTCCCAATGGAGCCAGTCATAACTTAGGGGTCTAACAAATAAGAGGCTGAGAATCCCTTGTTGATATGAACTGAGGGAACAAAATCAGGATGGCACCAGTTGTACATTTGTGTCTGGACTGGCAGGTTTCAGTTCTCTGTTTCTTTGTTCTGAACAGCTTGTTCTTAAAATTTTCATAGGAGATGAGAGGGAACAGCCCAAATCAAATTCTTCGATCTTGTATCATTGATTCATTCCCTGTTTTTCTTCACAGAGCACTTCTAAATCGGTGGTTCCCAATCTTTTTTTTTTTACCAGGGACCACTTGACCAGGGGCAACTTGATCATGGACCACTTAACCAGGGGCCACTCTCCAACATTAGTACCAAAAGGGTTACAAATGAGTTTTTGGTCAACTTTAGATTCAGTTTGGTTATTTGGGGTGCTGATTCCGAAAATTGCATTGGATAGACCACATCAGCTCTAGTTTCTGTTATAGAACATATGACATCCAGTAGTCACAATCTGCTCACCCACAGAAAACCATATTTAATAAGCCTCAGTACTATAAGAGGGTTTTGCGAGACCAGTCACTCTCATTGCAACAGTGTAGTAATGGTGAGGCAGCGGACCATATTTTAGTTCTTGTTAACAACTGGTGGTCCATGGACCACAGGCTGGGAACCACTGTTTTAAACCAACATAGTTGCTTTTTCTAATTATTTTCTTCTTTACTTCTTTTTTCTTTTTTTCCTCTCTCTTTAACACTTCTTTGCTGTGATAGATTTGCAAATTCATGTGAATTTAGCCCAAAATTGCTTCTTTCTCCTACTGGTGGAAGCAAAACAATTTGCCTCTTTCCACCTTTGAGCATTTCACCTCATTTAATGGATGAGCAAGAGGCTAAGTAGATAATTTTCTTAAGTAAGAAATAAAACTAGAATAAATTATTTTTGGAAGAAGAAGTTTATGTATATGAGAAATGTGCAACAGTTAATACCAAAGTGATACAAACTGTTGGAAATGACAATCTTCTTCAAGCCTCCTCTAGTAATGTTTATCTATGATCTTGTTGCTTACTATTTCCTGCATGTATGTTCTGGTATGCAGCTTCCTTTACGCCATGGTTCCTCGGAAGTTGTAGAAGGGGCTGCAGACCACATCATCACTACAGACAAACAACTTCAGACCTCAGATCACACACTTGCTTGCTGTTTGTTATAAGAGAGATGCCCTGGCCAGGTGGCACAGAGAATTATCGCAGACATATTTGAAACTAGACTAATTAGTTTTGTACCTTTGTATGCTGAACACATAAAGGTTGTGAGCAAAATATGTTATTTTTTATCAAAGTCTTCTTCATTTTTGTCTCTTGAGTGCATGATATAAACAAGTTGTTTTATGGGAGAGTGTATATATATATATATATATATATATAGAGAGAGAGAGAGAGAGAGAGAGAGAGAGAGAGAGAAGCAACTGAAAAACACTTCTGAAACTCTGCTGTTTTTATGTACTAGCAAAATCTCTTTCCCAACAGATCACAAACAACAGGTTTTTCAGAGCGTTAATGTAGAGGAGTCTATTTTCTAATAAACCACCATATTTCAGCCCTCTTCCTTTCCCCGCAGCCGATCTAGAGACATGTGGTTATTTAATGGTATCCTTAGGATTAATCAAGAACCTAACCCCAATTCAAACAAAGTCTTGTGGTACCTCTAGTTTTACATTTGCTGGAATCACCAACAGTACAAATTTACACATGTGTTCTCAAACATTTCACTATACTTTGTGAATTATTGTCCTCAGTGTATATGAACAAGATTGGAGTCTGGATTTCCTTTGACAAATTTATTTATTTTGCGCATTTCTACCCCGCCCTTCTCAACCCTCGAGGGGGGACTCAGGGCGGCTTACAAAAGGCACAATTCGATGCCAGCAAAACAGGTAATAAGATAAAACATATATCAACAACAATTATAAAACAATTAAAACAATCCAGTTATTCATCACAATTAATAAAAACCAATCTAATGATCAACGTTTGCCAAGCTCAGAATCCGTAAGTTCATTCCGCATTGTCAAATCCTATCCAATTCTAGTCGTCCTTGTCCTTTGTCTGTCTGTAAGATTACCCAAAGGCCTGGTCCCATATCCATGTTTTTAGTTTCCATCTAAAAGAGAGGAGGGATGTCGATGACCTAATTTCCCCGGGAAGCAAATTCCACAGGCGAGGGGCCACCACCGAGAAGGCCCTACTCCTTGTCCCCACCAATCTCACTTGTGATAGAGGTGGGGCTGAGAGCAGGGCCTCCCCAGAAGATCTTAAACTCCAAGGCGGGACGTAGAAGGAGATGCGTTCAGACAAGTACACTGGGCCGGAGCCGTATAGGGTTTTGTAGGTCAAAACCAGCAGTCTGAATTGTCCTCGGAACTGGATCAGCAGCCAGTGGAGCTGACATAACAGAGGGGTGGTATGTTCCCTGTATGATGCTCCGGTGAGTAATCTGGCCGCCGCCCGTTGGACTAATTGAAGTTGAGACCTGGGGTTCCAGGCTCAGCGATGAGTCCAGGATCACTCCCAAGCTGCGAACCTGTGTCTTCAGGGGGGGTGTAACCCCATCTAACACAGGCTGTAACCTTATGCTCTGTTCGGCCTTACAACTGACCAGTAGGACCTCTGTCTTGTCTGGATTCAATTTCAGTTTGTTAGCTCTCATCCAGTCTGACACAGCAGCCAAGCACCGGTTCAAGGTTTGGACAGCCTCCTTGGTGACAGGTGAGAAGGAGTGACAGATTTGGACATCATCTGCGTAGAGATAACACCTCATTCCGAAACTCCGTATGATCTCCCCAGCGGCTTCATGTAGATGTTAAATGACATCGGGGACAGAATTGAACCCTGTGGGACTCCACACAATAATGGTTGTGGGGCCGAACAGGTATCACCCAGTAACACCTTCTGGGACCGTCCCTCAAGAAAGGACCAGAGCCACTGCAGGGCAGTACCCCCAAGTCCCATATCTATGAGGCGTCCCAGAAGGATACCGTGGTCGACGGTATCGAAGGTCGCTGAGAGGTCCAGCAGAACTAACAGGGACACACTCCCCCTGTCCAGCTCCCGGCGAAGATCATCTACCAAGGCGACCAAGGCTGTCTCAGTTCCATGTCCCAGCCTAAAACCAGACTGTGCTGTATCTAGATAATCAGTGTCTACCAGAAATCTCTGGAATTGTGTTGCCACCACACGTTCCATGACTTTGCCCAAGTAGGGGAGGTTGGAAACTGGCCGATAGTTGTCTAATTGAGTGGGGTCCAGTGATGGCTTTTTCAACAACGGTTTTATGGTAGCTTGTTTTAAGCTCTCTGGAAACTTTCCCTCCTGTAAGGAGACTTTAACCACCACCTTCACCCATTCTGCCAAGCCCCCTCTGGCTTTTCTTATCAGCCAGGATTAACCATAATATCTTTTTTAAAAAATCTCAAAATACAGTATGTTTTTAATACCTTATCATACTTTTCTAGGCAAAGTATCAAAAAACTCATCTTAGTTGTGGTGATATTCTACAAATGAACCACTTAACATGTATTTAACATCATACCAAATGAAGAAGTCTGTGAGGTTCAAACATAAGCCTAATAATACATTTTGTGCCTCTTATCTGGCCTTAATAAATGTATTGCCACAATGTAAAGTAGGACTCAGTGCCATAGCCAGAAAAAATGGGGAATCATTAAGAGTAGTTCCATAACACAAAATAATTTAAATGGTATGGTTCATTCTACATTCTATATTACTTAAATCAATTTAATATTTGCTTCTCATAGACTTAGCATGGGGATTTGGTTAACAGGTTAAAATTCATGAGGTGTTTTTTTTAATCTGAAACTATGGAAATTGAATATGTGGATAAGAGGATCCTACAACCTTGATAGGATCCTCTTATTCACATATTTAATATCTATGGTTTCACTTACCCACACTCCAAAAAATTATTTCTCTACCCCCAGAAGTGTTTGTGGGCCTCTAGATCCTCCAATACAATTGTGCAGCATGTTTGCAGCCCTAATATAGTCAGAATAGTAAAGGGTTCCACCAGGCATGTAGCTGGAGGGGGGGGGGGCTTGGGGGGCTTCAGCCCCCCCCCCTGAAATTCTGATGGTGGTCCGCGAGAAGGGCTTACTGGTACATTATTTAAACGGTTATGTTTATTCATATCATGATCTGATCACCATACTCAATATATCCCGCTGGGTGAGATCATCCGGAGTTTCGGAGTGCGATGTCATCTGTACGCGGATGATGTCCAACTCTGTCACTCCTTTCCACCTGCTACTAAGGAGGCTGTCGAGGTCCTGAACCGGTGCTTGGCCGCTGTGACGGTCTGGATGGGGGCGAACAAATTGAAATTGAATCCAGACAAGACAGAGGTACTCCTGGTCAGTCGCAAGGCCGAACAGGGTATAGGGTTACAGCCTGTGTTGGATGGGGTCGCACTCCCCCTGAAGACGCAGGTTCGCAGTTTGGGTGTGATCCTGGACTCATCGCTGAGCCTGGAGCCCCAGGTTTCGGCGGTGACCAGGGGAGCATTCGCACAGTTAAAACTCGTGCGCCAACTGCGCCCGTACCTTGGGAAGTCTGACTTGGCCACGGTAGTCCACGCTCTGGTTACATCCCGTTTAGACTACTGCAACGCTCTCTACGTGGGGTTGCCTTTGAAGACGGCCCGGAAGCTCCAACTAGTCCAACGTTCGGCAGCCATGATACTAACGGGAGCGGAGCGCAGGGAGCATACAACTCCTCTGCTGCACCAGCTCCACTGGCTGCCGATCTGCTACCGGGCTCAATTCAAAGTGCTGGCGTTGGCCTTTAAAGCCCTAAACGGTTCTGGCCCAACTTACCTATCCGAACGTATCTCGGCCTATCAGCCCGCCAGGACCCTAAGATCTTCTGGGGAGGCCCTGCTCTCTACCCCGCCTGCTTCACAGGTGCGGCTGGCGGGTACGAGAGACAGGGCCTTTTCTGTGGTGGCCCCGCGGCTATGGAACGCCCTGCCCTTGGAGGTAAGATCAGCCCCTTCATTGATGATACTCCGAAGAAGATTGAAGACCTGGATGTTTAAGCAGGCATTTGGTTAACGCAATGCAACGAATGGTAACTGACTAAAGGACTGGCAACATGGATGACGAACTGGATCACGTTTTTAGTTAAGAGTCGAACTGGATTGGTATTGATGTATGAATTGTGTTTTTATGTTTTTTATGTATTTATGCTTTTAACTGTATACTGTTGATTGTTATATTATGTTGTAAACCGCGTTGAGTCGCCGGCTAGGCTGAGAAACGGCGGTATATAAATATAGCAAATAAATAAATAAATAAATAAATAAATATCCCATATGCATGGGGGTATTGAGGTAATGATACAAAAGGTTTGCTAGGGTAGACCCTCTTTCACTCAGACTCAGCCCGCTCCCCCCGAACCAAACTCAGCCCCCCCCCCCCCGAAATAAAATCCTGGCTACGGGCCTGGGTTCCACAGTTCCAGATATCCATGTGTGTGTATGTATGTAACTTGGAACATATATCCTGTGGAAACAAGGGCCAAACTGTATTTTTGAAAGTTTGCTGTAACTTTGTAATATATGAAAACTTTTTGTTAATTAATTTGGCCTCACTGCTTGTTTTCACAATTTCATCTAATTTCGTAATACCCTTGTTATTAGGAATTACAGTTAGACCCTCATACCCATGGAACCTATGTCCACAATTTCCCTTGCCCATGATTGTGGGGGAATGGTATCTCTAGGAATTTGTTATATTTTCCAGGCAATTCTATGTTATGCTTCTTCAGGAAGTTACAACAGAGTTGCTCTGGAGGACATAACAAATTCCTAAAGAGGATATCCCTTTAAACATGTCAGGGTTGTCCAGGTCAACTCTATGGTTTGCTGCAACCAGAGATCAGTTATTTGATAGGATTTGGCCATATCTGCAGTTTCAAGTAGCTGCAGTCTAGAGGAAACATATGCTTGGCAGATATAGAAGTCTTACTCTTCATCAGTGGAATGGACTTTGTGATCCAGGATAATGGAATCATAGTGGTGGACATATTCACACATTTTGAACTGAGAATCACACCTGATGCCCAATAGTCTATCAGTGGGGCACTTCATCCTATCACTGTGGGATAACTTGTTGCCCATTGCCCTGCTTGAACCACAGGCATATTTCAAGAGTCGACCATACGAGAGGTAAGTTGACTACATTGTTAAGGGACTAAGCAGACAAGGTGAAAGAGATGAATGTGTCAAGCAGAGCTTGGGCAGGATGGTGGGATTTCTAGTAACAATTGGCAGGGAGAGAAAGACAGAGAGTGAAAGGGCTATTTAAATGTGCAGCCTGTGAGGCATGTGGGGGGAGCTTTTTATAACAACACACTTTGGGAGATTGTTTGCCTACCTTTGGTGACTTGTCTTTTCTGGTGCTTTAATTTAATATTCTTCATTTTCCTGAAGACTGGAAACTTCTATCTTGTTTCTATAAAAAGAGAGTTTTCTGCTGGTGAAATAGGCTGTTGTGATTAAAGATTAAAGGCAGAAATAGAAAGGAACATACCTCAGCTTGTCTCAGTCTATGTGTGTATGCATCTGTTTGATTATGTTGGCCTTGCAGCAACCTGTATGTATAAAGAAATTGTAAGTGGTGGTGCTGCCAAGAGTCAGCCTCAGCCACAGATTACTTAGTCTTCCCTGCTGCATTTAGATGTGACAGGCAGCAAATCTGAAGCTAGGCTGTAAGACCACAGGCAGCCTGCTCCGATCAAGCTGCTTCTTGTAATAAATTCCTAAATCCTAGATTCTTCCTCCAGCTTCTCTCTTTGACTCCCTCTCTCTCCCTTTTCTGCAGATGATACTGTGGTGCAATTAGACAGAGAGAATAGGTTCTCGTGGGTTTTTATCATCCTATGTGTAGTATTACTATTGCTGTTGGCGCCACTGCTGCTTTCTGTGTGCCTTCAAGTAATGTCCAACTTATGGCAAGTTGGGAACCTGAAGGCAAACTTGTCACAAAGCTTTTTAGGTAAGATATGCAGGGGCGGCTCAACCCATTACGCAAAGTAAGCATTTGCAGTATAGTTGATTTTGCCCAGGGGCACTCTTGAGGCGCTCTTGGGGGAAAATAGACCTTGACATATGCGAGTTGTAGTTACTGGGATGTATAGTTCCCCTACAATCAAAGAGCATTCTGAACTCCTTCAGTGATGGAATTGAACCAAATATGGCACACAGAACTCCCACGATGAATAGAAAATATATATCAGTGATTGGTTGGGGGGGGGGGGGGGGGTGTGTGCCAAAATACTGTTTACTTACCGTTGAAAATTACCTAGAGCCACCTCTGAATATATGTTTAGAGGAAGTTTGCTTTTGCCATCCTCAGAGACTGAGAGAGAGTGATCCAGTGCCATTCCATGGCTGAGCAGGGATTTAAACCCCGGTCTTCCAGAGTTGTAACCCGAAGTTCAAACCACTACACCACATCAACTACCAACATGAGAACTGTAGTGTCATCAACATATTGTCGAAGGAAACACTGGGTTGTTGTAGGTTTTTCGGGCTGTATGGCTATGTTCTAGAAGCATTCTCTCCTGATGTTTTGCCTGCATCTATGGCAGGCATCCTCAAAGGTTGTGAAGTCTGAGGATGCCTGCCACAGATGCAGGCGAAACGTCAGGAGAGAATGATTCTAGAACATGGCCATACAGCCCGAAAAACCTACAACCCTATAGTGTCATCCATTTCAAAACAAAAGTGCTTTTTTGTAGCCTGCCTGTTGCAAGGATATTGATGAGGGAAATTTAAGCAAGAATTGCCAAATTCCTTTGGTCAAAATTCTACACCGAGTTAGATCCAATTCTGCTACATTTGTAAATTATGAGATGTGTGCAAACCTCATTCTATTAGTTAAGAAGAGGAGGAAAGAGCTGCAAAGAAGCTGTGGTCCATCCCAAGCCAATGGGGATTAGCTTTAGCTAGCTACCATTATGGTTTGTACAATTTCAGGTGTGTATATTACAAAGTGTTTAGTTTCAGCTCATATAGTTTTGTTCGCTCACTTTCAAGCTGATCGTCACTGCTTGAGACAGATTAAAAACTTTTATTTAAAAACTGATCCTAAAGTTTGGATCCAATTTGTAATGCTGAATTTGCTGTTCTTGTGTAAACTTGCAGATATGGACAGCTCTGGTTATTACAGCCAGAAATTATAAAATGATTTGAAATGAAAAACTGTCATCTCTTTAAACTCATTTAAATTTCTTTGGTTGTGTTTTATGGAAGTAAGAGGGCAAAACTAATTGAATGTATGTAGATATTATAAATCTACATAATTACATTAAATTTTTCTTGTTTTGGGTTTCGCATTTGTCTTAATTTTGCATTATTTTACATAAAAATAGGATAATCTGCATAGAAATAGTAACCATCATTCCACGTATCCAGATCCTCTTCAGGCTATTGTGTAGGAATTGCCTGCATTCTGAATGTTTTCTAGACATAGAATCTATTTTCCTTAAGTCTTGCTTAAACATTGTGGAATGGAAAAAAATACTTTAAAAGGCAGTTGTTGTTGCTGTTATTGTTGTTGTTATGGTGGTCTCCTTAGGGACAAAAAATCCTTGCCTGCTTTGCGTTATGCATTTTCATATTCTAATTGTTTCTGATATACACATTCCTTCATATTATGAGGCTTCTTTGCCCTAATCGTTCTAGCCTTTTCAGCAGTTTTCAGAAGTGTTTTACCAGCATCAGACTCACAAGTCTATTAGCAGCAAAATGTTATGACTCAAGATTCTGTGATACAATTTTGGAATATTACCCTCATACAGTTTCCTGTATTGCTAAGAGCAGACACATAGAGCCAGTTCTTGCAAGCATGAATATATTCAAAGCTGTCGGCAAGGACCGAAGATTTCTAGAAACCCATCAGTTTCTGTGGGAAAGCGAATGATGAAGCTGATGAAGAGTTTGGCTTTGGGCAAACACAGGTTACACTAAGCACAGAAAAACATTACACACACACACACATACACATACGGCCCTTCCCTGTCTTTTACTGAGTACTGTATCAAATCATCCAAGCACAGAAGAAGGCATTTTGGATGAATACCCAAGTCATGTACTGCCTCACAACCCCGGTAATGCAGTGGATCAAACCCTTGTGCCAGCAGGACTGGAGACCGACAGGTCGCAGGTTCGAATCTGGGGAGAACATGGATGAGCTCTCTCTGTCAGCTCCAGCTACCCATGTACCCATACATGAGAGAAGCCTCCCACAAGAATGGTGAAAAATCAAAACATCTGGGAATCTTTGCAGATGGCCAATTCTCTCACACCAGAAGCGGCTTGCAGTTTCTCAAGTCACTCCTAATATGAAAAAAAAACCCATATCCAAACAAGCGACTTTTTATGTTTTAATCTGAGTAGGGTTCATTGCAAGGAAGTCCCTTTTATGGAAAGGGATTTCCACTTTTTTATTTTAAAATTAGCAAATATAACCAGCACTGAAATTGTGTGTCCCTGCTCATCAGCACCTCTTGTAGATAAAGTAATGATGAAGGGGTCTTGCCCTCCAAGCAGGCAACCACTCCGACCTTATTGAGGGTCCTGATCAATTAGCCCATCCCAATCTTCTGCTGACACCCCAAGTGATTAATTGAGTTGTTATCCATTGATTTTTCTGCCCCGCGCCACCCTCCTCTCCCTGAGATGGGAGCAGTGGCAAAAAGAGGAACTAGCACTGCCTCGCATCTCATTTTCAGGCTGCAGAGCTGCTGTGTGGTCTTCGCTACTCTCAGGCCTGTTGCAGCAAAAGCAGTCGCTCTGAGACGCCACGCCAGGGTTGCTGTTATGTGACCATCTGAACAGTATACATTCAGTTCCTGACCTACTGTGTTATCTGTTGCATTTGTACATCTTAGCCTTTTGGTCTGATCTGGTATATCTCTAGCTGATTGATCACTTTGATAACTGTTTTTTGGCAATTTATTTGCTTTACTTCTCATTGTGTGTTGTTTTTTACTTTTGGCAACCTTAAAACAAACCTATTACATTGCTTTCTTGGCAACATTTGTTCATGGGGGTTTGCCTTTGCCTTCCCCTGAGGCTGAGAGAGCATGAATTCCCTATGGTCACCAGATAGGTTTCCCTAATTGAGCAGAGACCTGAACCTTGATCTCCCAGTGTCCTAGTCCAACACTTAGACCACTATACCACACTGACTCTGTTTTTTAAATGATGCTATTTAAATGTTAACCCAACATTGTGAGCTGAATGCTCGATTCATCCGTGTTTCTTAAATAGGCCCAAGTTCTTTTCCAGTATTTCCAGCAGAAGAAATGCAAAAGACTTATGTGTGTTGGGGGGGGGGGGGGATGTCTGGTCTGTGGTGAGTGCTTTCCATTCCAAAGGTCTATGGCAGTGTTTCTCAACCTTTCAAATGTCGTGACCCCTTAATACAGTTCATCATGCTGTAGTGACCCCAAACCTAACATTATTTTCTTTGATACTTCCTAACTGTCATTTTGCTACTCTTATGAATCATAATGTAAATATTAGATATGCAGAATGTATTTTCATTCACTGGACCAAATTTGACACAAATACCTGATATGCCCACATTTGAATACTGGTGGGGTTGAGGGGGGGGGCACTGATTTTGTAATTTGGGAGTTGTAGTTGCTGGGATTTATAGTTTACCTACAATCAAAGAGCATTTAGACTCCACCAATTGAACCAAACTTGGCACACAGAACTCCCACAACTAGCAGAAAATACTGGAAGGGTTTGGTGGGCATTGAACTTGAGTTTTGGAATTGTAGTTCACCTGCATCCAGAGAGCACTGTCATGAAAGGAATGCTTTTCCGGAGCAGAGACTCTAGAACAGAGGGAGCCGCCACCTGGGCCCTGGCAGGCTGTATCATCACCACCCTCATTTTTCCAAATCCAGAAGTGGCTTTTTCTCTTTCTAGTATTGAAAATGACCTATTTCAGGAATAAAGAAAGGAATAGATTAGTGATTAATTCCATCACTACTGGGGATGGAACTATTTGTGGGAACCTTTTTAAAATTCCCAGCACATCAAAAGTGCCCAGTTCTTGAAACTGTGTGGGAGTATTAGAAACTGTGCACTTTTGTTCTAAAAACCTGTTGTTACTGTTAACTGCAATCAAGTCTGTTTCGATTTATGATGACCTCTGAATGAGAGACATTGCTCAGATCTTGCAGATTCAAGAACAAATTTTCACTGATTGATTTTATCCATCTGGAATTGTCCTCTGCTTTACCAAGCTTTATTGACTTCTATGGAGATTTCAGGCCTGATCAGCTAAATGGCCCATTTATTTATCTTTTAAGTAGACCATGGCATCCAGAAACTTATCTTCAGCACCACATTTCAAAGGAGCTGATTTTACTTCTAATAATTTTCTTCATTGATCGTTTTTTTCATCCACACCCAGAAATTGAAAATCACAGGGCATGGGCAACCACCAGTATTCTGTGAAATATTTTTACTAGGCCTGGGTAACAACGGAAAAATTTGTTTCTAAAATCGATTTGTATTTGGGGTTTTTTTTGTTTCGATATTTAAAATAATTACAAAATTTTCCTTTTAAAAGGTTCGATATTTACAAAATTTCATAAATGGTAAAAATTTAACGAATCGATTTCCGAAACAATAACGAATCGATTCGTTAATGGCGGACGCGACCGCAAAATACGCTAAAAAACCTCCCAAACCTTCTGAAGCTTCCCTCTCCCTCTGTTGTTGACTGTTGGTGTGATATTATTATTTTTTTTCACTAATTAAACCATAAAACTGGCCCAGACATGCGGAAATAATAACGAAACGACCTCAAAACAATAACGAAACGAATACTATATCGAAATACGAAACATTTACAAAACGTTTTTGAAAATTCGTTTTTTTAAATAATTGCTCCAGAATGGTTCGTTATCGTTTTGTAATTGAAAAAATTAACGAATTATTAACGAATTACGAATTAACGAAACAAAACCGCCCAGCCCTAATTTTTACACTTCAGGATCTTATGCCATTTCTTCATAGCTGCCCTTCCAGGTCCTAGTCTTCTCATTTCTTTACTGAAGGCTCTATTCCCCATTCTGATGAATGACTGAGCCAAATGATGGGAAATTTGGAACTATTTCAATGTCTCCATCATTTATGTTAAAGTTATGTAAATCATAATAAAGTTGAAGGTTTCCACTTGAAATTAGGTCTAGTCATGTCTGACTCTGGGGGGTGGTGCTCATCTTCATTTCTAAGCGGGAGAGCTGGTGTTGTCTGTAGACCTACCCAAGGTCATGTGGCCAGCATGACTGCATGGAGTACTGTTACCTTCCCACCAGAGCGGTATCTATTGATCTACTCACATTTGCATGTTTTCGAACTGCTAGGTTAGCAGAAGCTGGGGCTAACAGTGGGAGCTCACCCCGTTCCCCAGATTCGAACTGGCAATCTTTCAGGCAGCAAGTTTTGCAGATCAGCGGTTTAACCCACTGTGCCACCAGGCGGCATGTAAATCATCTGTGATCATTATTTTTGTTTTCTTAATATTCAACTAGAAACCTGTTTTTACATTTTCTTCCTTGACTTTCTCAAACTGCTGGTGTTCCTAAATACCAGTACTAATAATACTTTCTGCACTTTATTTGCTGATTGAAATGTGGTACAATTCAATTGTTAGGTAGCAGGAAAAGAATCTTCCACTGATTGAAGCTGTGGCCTTTGCCAATATGAAATTTGTGCAATTTTCCCTTCGGAAATCTGTGTGGTTCCCTCTCATTGTAGAGAGAATCCTTTTTAAGTGTCTCAAACATACAAGACCATAAACCGTTTCATTGTTCTCAATATCTGTCAGGAATTAGAAAAATGAAATGTACCAATCCTTCCCACAGTGGGAGCCAGTACCACCTAGAAGGCACCAAATCTTGCCTGGTTTTGAAAGCAGAGCAGGACCAGCCCTGGCTAATACTTGGATGGTAGAATGCCAGTAAATACCAGGTGCTGTGGGCTGTATCTCAAAGGGAAGAAGTAATCCTTGTCCCAAAACTTCCTATGAAGTTCATGAGATCATCACAAGTTGAAAGGCGACTTGAAGGCAGATACTAGGGCTGGGCAACCACGGAAAAATTTGTTTCTAAAATCGATTCGTTTTTTGGGGGGTTTTGCGTTTCGATTTTTAAAAGAATTCCGAAATTTTTCTTTTAAAAAGTTCGATATTTACGAAATTTTGTAAATTACAAAACAATACGAAACAATTACGAATCGATTCGTTAATGGCGGACGCGACTGCGCAATACGCTAAAAAACCTCCAAATGGGACAGGGGGAACTTCTGAAGCTTCCCTCTCCCTCTGTTGTTGACTGTTGGTGTGATATTTATAATTTTTTTCACTGATTAAACAAACAACAACTATAAAACTTGCCCCAGACATGCGGAAATAATAACGAAACGATTTCAAAACGATAACGAAACGAATACAAAACGAATTCGAAACAATTACGAAACGAATTTAAAAATTCGTTTCGTTTTTTAATTGCTCCTGAATGGTTCGTTATCGCTTCGTTATAAAAAAATAACGAATTTTTAACGAATTACGAAATTACGAAACGAAACCGCCCAGCCCTAGCAGATACACCACACACTCACTACTGCCGAAGCTTTAGTACAGTGGCCATTTTAATAGTCAGTGGAGGGGTTCCTATGAAACTCAGTGAGTTGCACACAGCCTGCAAGCCACATTAGACCAATCTTTATTGTAGTTGCACATGTATGCACATATATGGCTATGCCACAAGGCATGCATATTTTGGGCACACTTTCTGCATTAGAAAAGCGAATTGATGTACAAGTTTCAAGATGGATCCAGTGACAAGCTCCCAATTTAGTTCAGAGTTTTTCAGATTGCAGCCACTCTGTCCTTTTGGTGATCTCGTTCTTTCTTTTCTGTAATGAACAGTCTACCCCAGATGCCAACTAATTTCCTCCCTGACACTCTCTCCTAAGAGGAGAGCCTCTGTTTAACTGATTTTACAAAAGGCACACTTTCTCATTGGTAGAATACAAAGCATGTCATGCTGGAGGGAAGGGGAGTTAAAAACAGCAGAAAGGGGAGCTGGCAAAAAAGGAACTGTGTGGCGTGGAATTAATACAGTTTGTTTGTCCACTGGGCATCACTGCAGCTGATGAGGCAGTTGTGAAATGTATGATCCTGTTTCATACCCTTCATTGCTGTTAGTAAAAAGACAAATTTACAATTTATAATTTACTCTCTTTGGTAGCATTCTTTCTTTTCCAAATCCCCCTCAATATATGCAGGCTTTGATTTTATCAGCATTAGATCTAGAGTACTGTATTGCTTGAAAAGCTGTGAACTTACAATGAACTGGCAACCTTGGGGAGCTCCAGTTCCATTAAAAATGTTAAATGTTTTTGAATAATCCCACGGAGTTCAAAGTGTTTTCAGTGGTTCGTCTAAGGACGCTAAAGCAGGGTTGTGCTAAAGAAATCTCTGCAGCTCCGAATTGTTTTGGTCTAAGTTATGGATAGTGGTAGATTTAGAACAGGGCTTGACACACTAAAAGCTTGTCTGCAACAGAAGAAAACCTTGAACACAATTCAAATGAAAGGTTAGCTGTCTCCATTATGCAAAACTACTACCAGTGTATATTCCATTGAACAATTTTTCCATTTTAAACAAAGTTTGCCTAGCTTTGGGCATACTCCAAAATGTGCTCCAAGGTATTCTGCACCTTCAAGTATGTTTGGGCAGCTAGATTGGGTCTGATTTGACCTGCTAAACTTCATACAGGCACCATCAACCTTTCCCTGCAAAATCAGTAAAAGAAAAGGGAACTGAATGTAGCCATGTTACTGCTGCCACTCCAAGCCAGTCACAGAGTTCCATGCAACCTCCTGGCTGTCACTGGTGGCTCTGCTGACATCAGATCAAGACACCTGTACTACCAGTATGAAGTAGGGGGCAATCTCCCTTTCTTCTTCCTGCTGCCTCTGAACCAGGAAGAAGGAGGTAGATTGCTTCCTACTTCGTGCAGGTTGTGGGGCTACCCTGTTCTGATATTGGCAGAGGTGCTTATAATGACCAGGAGCTTTCTGTTGGAGTTCAGCCTGTGATTGTGTTTCAGGATCAGGGTTCTTTGGATGTGGGAAGTGATGCCAATGAATTTCAAGATGGCAATGGTTTGGTCAATGATACTGATGCAGAAAAGGACCAGGAGACCCCTGTGCAAAGTGTAGTTTCCCATGAGAATGTCCATGAAGGGTGTGGGGATGATAGTGTACTACCTGAATTGCTACCAGAGAGTTCCCAGGATTTGGGGCTTGAAAACAACAGGGCACTGGGCCCAGCTGTGAAACTTAATGAGCAAATAGATAGGCGAGAGGAAATTAGTTAAAACATACAGGCCGTACAGTGCCTTTAGCATTCTGCCAGGCTCCGACAGAAAAAGATAAGGGGATCTCAAGTAAAGCAAAACCAATTCCTGAGTGCGTTGAATGGCTTAACGAGGGGATAAAAGTTCCAAGTATGTGAAATATAGTCATATGAAGCAATGTTGGAATCAACTGTAGTTCCCTTCCTTGCTCATGGAAGCTTTGCTTGGAAGATTCTTGTCTCAATATTTCTTGCTTCATGGTTTGGATTTTTTGAATGTATGAATGCTTACTCATGCCTTGGATTAATGTTTCCTGTTTTCTTGAATTACATTAGAGAAGTGTGGACTTTGTTTTTATGGACTTTGCTGAACTTTACCCTGGACTATTTTTGCCCCTGCTTATCTTCTTACCTAATCGGATTTACCTATTTCTTTAAAGAGCTTTTTACTTGCTGCTTTATAATTATCTTCAATAAAAGGATTGTTTTCCAATCAACGGTGTGGTGTTTACAGTCAGGGCTTTTCCTGTCCTGGAGTGCAACACTTTCACTGAGCTCAGTAGCTGCTTAAGAGTACCAGCAGTAGTGATACAGAGGAGGTGAGATGGGCACTGCCTCAGAGGACAGGATAAACTCCCCAGCTGTGTGAACAACCAGGGCTGTTCTGGGGTATATTTACACCTGGCTAAACTGCTCCTTATAGATGAGCCCTGAATGATCCATTGCCTAGTCATTATGATTTTCCTTTTCGTTTGGGGCAAAAGTCACTTTCTCCTTGGAAAATCAAAGCAGTGGCTTTAACCAGAAAATTCCATCTCCAGAAAGGAAGTGTATAAGGGCTGAACTGGACTCAAAGTATCAGTCCCTTTTGTTTTTATTGTATCTGTATATTCACAAGTTTGCATCCAGTCCTCCTTCTTGACATATGCCATTTCACCAATTTCCACTGCACCTTTTTTTTTCTCCCAGGAATTGTAGTCAAAGTGCTGTAGTGCCTTAGCAGTGTTATACTAGCTAAGCATTAGGATCATTTTGGTTTAGTACTAATTGTCTTCTTTCCTTATCTCACTTGATCTCTATTGAATGGATATCCTGGAAGCAATAATTGTGTTTTCTTGGCAGCCATCTTTACCAGGTCCAATAGTAAAAACACACAGTGACTGATAAATTCATCTCAGAAAGTACTGGGTTAATTTAAACTGACTTGGGAAGTGGGAATAAAATGCTTAGGATAATTCTTCTGGGTGAAAATAATAATAATATTGATCTCCAAAATAAAATTGGTTCATACAGAAACAAAACCTGGGACTTCTAGAGACATATTCTGCATCTGAATGCATCCCCGGTCACTGATGCAACTTACCATATATATAGTCATGTATGAGTCCTCGTGTATAAAGTTGACAGCAGGTTTAGGGATCAAAATAAGGATTTTTGATATGCCCCATGGTTAAGTTGAGGATCATTCGGCAGCCAGGGGAAAGCACCAATTCCATCTCAGGGGTGGCCATTGCCTAACCATTTCCCTGCCTAGGCTTCCAAAAATGCCAGAATTGGTGCTATGATGGAGAGAGTAAAAAAGATCAGTGCTCCTTTTGAGTTCTCCCAAGAAAGTCTAAGTTCTTTCTTTTTTGTCACTCCACTCAGAGAAGGAAGTCATTCCTTTTCTGATCAGATTTAAACTACAGCACTCGCATTGACCATGAATAGGTTGAGACAGTTATTTGGGCTGGTGTCTTGACTACAATTTCAAAGTTTATACATGCATGGTAAAGGTAAAGGTTTCCCCTGATATTAAATCTAGTCATGACCGACTCTGTTGCTCACCTCCATTTCTAAGCCAAAGATGTTATCCGTAGACAGCTCCCAGGTCATGTGGCCACCATGACTGCATGAAGTGCCATTACCTTCTTGTAGAAGCGGTACCTATTGATCTACTCACATTTGCATGTTTTCAAAATGTTAGGTTGGCAGAAGCTGGGGCAAACAGCAGGAGCTCATCCGGATTCGAACTGCCAAACTTTTGGTCAGCAAGTTCAGCAGCTCAGTGGTTTAACCCACTGCGCTGCACCACATATACAGGCATATGTAAGTCAATTCAAAAACAAGCTAGTAGGTGCCCACTGGGATCTGAATTTCCTACTCTTGAGTAGGGGATTGGATTTGATATTGGACCCCTTCCAACCCAAGAACTCTGTGATTCTAATTTATTTAAAAACACTTGATCAAATATAAAACAAATGACCACTATAGTGCATATTTCCCCTCCCTTCTCACCTCCTCAGATGACATCCATATCTATCCATGGTATTCAGTAATACAACGGTTACCTTATTAAAAGTGAATTCTGTTTTCAGATTGTAAAAAGGGAGATATACTTCAAAGTTATTGTATGCAGCCTCATTACTATAAAAGCTATACTGGAACTAAATCATAGTTATGAAAATTTACATTCTACCTGGTTTATATTATCATTGTATTTCTAGGATGTTCAAATCTTGTAAAATTTACAGAAGCAATATCATTAGGTGCAAGCAAGGAGTTATTTGAACAGATTGCTCGTCCAGAGACTTTTTATAACATAGGGCAAAAAGTCTTGAGTCTTCAGCCAGAAGTTGTCTTAGAGATCACTCTGCACCCTTTGCTGATTAGCTGGATATTGGCATATCTGTGTACTTTAAATAAATTTAGGATTCCAAGGAATGGTAATGTGTTCTCTCTGCCCATAAGCACCCACACACTATTGTGGTTATGTACCTTCATTTCCAATAGTTGGTGGCCGTAAGGTGAACCTATCATAGGGTTTTGTTTTGTTTTTGTTTTGTTTTTTTGCAAGATTTATTCAGAGGGTGGTTGCCTTTGTCTTCCCCTGCATCTGAGAGAGTTTGACTTGACCCAAAACACCCAGTGCATTTTCATGGCCAAGCCGAGATTCACTGTAGTCCAATGCTTAAACTACACAAAGACGCTGGCTCACACTATATTCAGACATCCTGTTTCTGAATCTTTAAGTTACCTATCAGAACATCTTTTTCTGTGAAAACTATTATCTTAGGGCTGATAGAGTGCAGCCTTGCATGTGCAAAAGCCTATCAAGATAAAAATGTCATGCCAACCATTGCCAACTCAAATGCAAATTTACATTATTTTATTATTCAAATAAACAAAAAAGAGGAATCGTGGAGAACATGAATACCTCAAGGAAGGCTTCATCTATGATGTACTTCGTTCTCCCTCCTCTGCTGAAAATAAAGAGGGAACAGGGATGGGAACAAATCATAGGTAATCACATCTAGTTACATGGCCGAGATACAATCCCTGACTTTGTAAATCAAGATACTTGTGGAACAGATCTTCCACAAAAACAAAACCTTGACAATTGGATTATTCTCAGTTGGAAAAAAACTGGAATTACACAAGTAGATAAGTTGAACAAGTTAACCCATTCCTTGTTTGTCATCGCCCCGTGATAAACTGATGGGCAAAATCCATCAATTGCCTCTGGTTGCACCATTGCGCCACAACTTATCTAGTGCAGTGATTCCCAACTGCTTCTGTGCCAACATCTTACTTACTTAAAGGTGACACTGAGTCACTATACTATATTAGGCCTTTCTCCAGATTTTTTTTCTCAAGCAGGAAAATAAAATAAAACAAGATGGCTATAGGCTCCTTCCTTCCATTCTCCTTCTCCGGGAGACAAGCTCATACTTGGTTTAATTTTTAAAAACACTCAGGACTGTGGGTGGCATAGTCTACCTCTTTCTATAGTTTGGACTCTAACCAGGCCACCTCTGAGAGCTATCATAGTTTCTGAGGATACATTGAGTGGGATGTGGAAAATTATTTCTCCCATCCATTACCACTCAACCATCACTGACTGTGAACACTCTTATTGCCACAGTGTGTATTTAGAAATCCCCATGATATGGTCATTGTAGTTTATTTCCAATGAAGTGCCCATACTATAGAGAAGGTTAGCATAACACAGCATGGCATAGCATAGTGTAGCTTAACAAAGCATACCAGCCTCTGTTATTCCTATAAGGACTATCTATTAAGGCAATAGATAATATAAACACCAGAGATGTTCCTGGGAGTCCTCAGCAGATGTCAATATAACTGAGTCCTCCCAGGAATGGGTGGATGAACATGTCTATAGCTGCATTTATAGATATAGATATAGATATAGATATAGATATAGATATAGATATAGATATAGATATAGATATAGATATAGATATAGATAGGTAATGGCTGATAGTATAGTTCTGATAATAATTGTTGAAGTGCTCAGCTACATAGAAGTCTTGGTGTCTGATTATTTCAGAGCAACTCAGTCCCCACTAGCCTAAATTTGTTGTGAGGGACAGCTTGAGTCCATCACACACACCCCACCTTTCAAGGATCCATCAGGATACTCAATTGCATACAAGCCTTCACATTTCTATACTCTTGTGCTTTGAAAACAATAACAACAACAATTTCTTTATTACCCTCCTCTCTTTGCAGCCTGAGGCGGGGTACAACATAGTTAAAACAGTGAGGCAAAACAAAGCACTATTAAAATACATATAACAAATATACACAGATAAAATGCAGCTTAAAAATTACTGGTAAAGTGCAGATAGAAATTCACAAGTTAAAATTGACTAAGTAGGTCTGCTGGAAGAGATAGGTCTTAAGTTGTGTCTGAAATTCTGACAGCTAATTTCACTGTCGGATCTCTTCCTTCAGGTCGTTCCACAGTCTTGGGGCAGAGGATGAAAAGGTCCACCCCCCAGAGGACCTCAGTATATGAGAGAAGGTGATCCTGTAGGTAGCCTGGACCCAAACCATGTAGGGCTTAAAAGGTGAACACTTTGTACTTTGCCTGGAAACTAATCGGCAGCCAGTGAAGTGACTTTAGGGTAGGCTTTTTTTTTTTTTGTCATGTCAGGAGCGACTTGAGAAACTGCAAGTCACTTCTGGTGTGAGGGTAGGCATACTATGCTTGCTCCTGGATGTTCCTGTAACTAGACTGGCTGCCAAGTTTTGAACAAATTTGAGTTTCTGAACTTGGTATGGAGGCTGCCCAATGTAAAGCACATTGCAGAAGTCCAACCTTGAGGTTACAAGCATGTGCACTACCATCTTTAGGTACTCTAAATCTAGGAAGGGGCACAGCTGGAGTATCAGCCAAAGCTAGTGGTAAGCACTCCTGACCGTTGCATCTACCTGGGCTGACATCTGGAGAGATGGATCTAGAAGCACTCCCAAGCTGTAAACACAGTTTTCAGGGGAGTGTTACCCCATTCAGAAATGATTGACACTCCTCCATCCCCAGATTAGGACCCTTGATGGCAAGTACCTCTGTCTTGTCTGGATTCTGTTTCAATTTGTTTTTCCTCATCCAGCCCATTACCTCCTCCAGGCATTTATTCAGAGGAGTCACACTATACTTAGCTGTTTTTGAAGGCATGGAGAAATATATTTGGGTGTTATCAGCATACTGATAGCACCCCACCCCATGCCTCCAGGTATCTCTGCCAGTGGTTTCATGTAAATGTTAAAAAGCCTTGGGGATAGATTGGCCCCTTGTGGGATGCCATTCTATCCCCAAGCGCCACCATCTGGAACCTGCCTGAGTGGTACAACCGGAACCACTGCAACAAATTCCCAGCCCCTCCAGGCATTCTAGAAGGATACCATGGTCAATGGTAGTGAAAGCCACTGAGACATCTAAAAGCACCAACTGGGACACATACACCTTGTCAGTGTTAAGTCAGAGATCATGCACAAGGCAAACATAGCAGCCTCAACTCTGTATCCTGCTCTGAAGCCAGTTTGAAATGGGTGAAGGAAGTGTGTGTCATCCAAGACTGCCTGGAGTTGGAGACCAACTGCCTTCTCAATTACCTTGTCTAAAAAAACAAAGGTTAGACACTGGTCTGTAGGTATTAAAGTTCAGGGGATCCAAGGGATAGCTTTTTCAGTAGTGGTCTGATTATTGGTTCTTTTAAACAGGATGGAATATTGTTTGCTTCCCTGAGAGAGGCATTATAACTTGTTGTATTTGAAATCTAATTGCATCTTCTCCCTGGACGATCAACCAAGAGGGACAGGGATCAAGAAAGCAATTTGTCCTGCTTACCTGCCCCAGTGGCTTTTCCACACCAACAGTACTCACCAATTGAAATCCCACTCACAAAGTTGCTGGACACCTCATTATTGACTTCTGATGTAAAGACAGTGGCTAGATTGACTCTTATGTGAGATATTTTATCTGCAAAATAGCTATTAAAGACATTACAGAGAGCTATTGAAGGTACTCGCAGTGGGTGCACAGAGGACGGTACCGGGGTTAAACCTCTTAACACTCTGAACAGCTCAGTTGGACTTGAATCCAGAGACACAATATGTGCGGAGAAGAAAGCTTCCTTTACTACATGTATTTCCACCTTATAGGAACAAGTTCTATAAATCTTCACATTTCTATACTCTTAGTGCTGTTTGGGCTATATAATGATCCACATTCACCTCTGAACCTCAGAAACAGAAGGATCAAATCACTCCTCATCATTTACTATTGCATGCTTTTCACCCTCCTTTAAATACAACTCCTGTGGTTGACTTACAGACATGTAATGGAGGAAGAGCTTCAGCCTTGGGGGGCTGGGTTGTTTCAGCATTAATGTATCATCTTTGAGGGTTCATTATGGTTACATTTATGTCTTGCATTTTTTCCAATGAACATGAGACAGCATGCATGGCTCTCCAAATTATCTTCACAATAACCATATATGATAGGTTGGACCAGGGCTTTGAAAAATTGACCATGGTCATGACTGGGGAATGCTGTAAGTTATAGGGCAGAAAAGTAACATTTCCAAGGTGTGGCACCAAACTGAGAGAATGACTGTGCCACAGAGGCGGCCCTAGGTAAATTTCAATGGTAAGCAAACAGTATTTTGGCGCCCCCCCCCCCCCCCCAATCATTGATATGGAGCAGGAACAAGAGGGGCTAGGCGAGGCTCAAGGGCCCGTCCCCTTCGGGAAGAGGATCGCCGGGCAGTGAGGCAAGGAAGCCAACCCCCCCCCCCCCAGACTGCTAGGGCTGTTGTGAGCCAAGGGGGCTCTCCTCAAGTGGTGGTCGAGGGGCATTTACAGAGGTGCCTCTGTGCCCCTGGCAAAAAAAGTGTACTGCGACCGCTTATTTTGCGTAATGGATGAGCTGCCCCTGCTGTGCCAGATAACCCAGTGAATTTCATGGCTCACTGAGGTCTTGAACCTAGTTCTTCCAAGCTCCAGTCTGGCATTGTGTAACCAATACTCCATCCTGGATCTCTTAAAATTTATCTCAGTAATTCTTAACCCTGTACTAGGCTATTACTCCTATCCCCTGAAGGAGCCAAGAGGAGAAAAGAGAAAGGCCCTAAGGCAATCTAGCGAGTTAATGGATAAGATCTTACAATTTCCCCTTAGCCATCGTACTATATCAAGCATCTTGATGCATAATGTCAGCTCACATGCATAGAAAAACCCAAATTCTGGCTAATGCATAATGTGCCTGTAAGTTTTTCTTAATGATCAACACAGAACATTTACCTTTTGTAAGTACTCTCTCCCTTTCTCTCTTACACATGCACACGCACACACACAATTCATTTTTCATGGCAAAAGATACAACACAGTCTACCAATAGAAGTCTCATTAGATCAAAATGAGGGTTTTTGCTAACAGAATTCTATGAGGATTTGATCTATAATTAATGTAATAGCAAACTTTAAAAATTATAATACAAATTAAAGCACATATTCATCCTTAGTGTGATCCTTTGTTAAACAAAACCATTTTGTCTGGCTAACCTTTTTGCTACATCATCTATTCATTTTCTGCCTTTCGAATTCTAAAAATGGCATGCAGGCAGTATGAAATTTATTAGGTTCTTTAACAAGAAACTAATAAATTGTCCATCGCTAGAGCTTGCCAGACTTTTATCTTTCCAAGGTAGCTGCAAGCATGGAGGTTATTCTTTCCCAATCTTTGTTTTGCTTTGCTTTGCTTTGCTTAGGATATGCATTGCTTTGCTTTGCTTAGGGTGTTCTTTTCTTTGCTATGTGAGTATACTTTGCTGTATCAATGAAATGACATGGGGGAGAAGTCTCAATCCTTAAGAACCTGTTCTCATGGCAGCAGCTGTAATCCATGAAGGCTACAGTCTTCCAAGCCCTATCATGCTTTCCAGTTACCTTGTAGACATATGTGCGCCTTATACTTGGCCAGTAGTACCAGCAAACACCAGGGTCAGTGTGCTAGTTCTTCGTGAGGATGCACTATGTACTCCATGCAAGTGAAACTCTGCCAACAGGAAAAGAACAAAACAAACCCACAAGCATTGAAGATCACACATTTCCCAAAGATTTGTGGCTACAGGAGGATATGATGCCCTCTGGCACTTCCTTCTGCCTAGCAATCAATGCACTGTAGCAAGCCATGCCTATTGTCTATTGCTTTCTGTTAGCTAGGCTGAGGTAGAGCAGCACCATGCAAGTCCCATCCTTTCCTATATACCAGTGGGGCTTTTTGCTAACCCAAAGAGTCATGTTTCCATGCTATAACTCTCAACCCAAGCATTCATTCCTGGGAGAGCTTAAGATCTTAGCTCCTGGCCTCCTCTTGGGCTCTCCCCCTCAGCGGACACTTCTGTGCTCCTCAAGGGGTGCAGCACAGGGGTGGAGCTGGGGAGCATGGGGAGGGGTGGGCATTCTGATAAATGCCTTGATTGATGGAAGCGGCTACTTAGAAGCTCTCTCTTGTGTACGACAGATATTTCTTTTTCTTAGAAGAGGGGAGAAAGATGACACATGATTCCCCCAGCTCTTTCCTCTAGCGGCACTTGTGCGATTTACATTAAGGCCTATAACCGGGGTTGGAGTAAATGGAGCAGGTTTGCAATTAGTTTTCAAAGTACTTATCTCATTAAAGTAAATGAATTATTGATTTAGTGACACTCATGCTTTTAGTGAGCGGCACAGTGCCATCACTGCTCTGTTCTCCAGCTTGGCGAGCCAACAGCCTGCCCAAGCAAACTTGCTTTGTGTGTGGTTTTTTTCTCCGCCCCCTCCCATTTCTTTCAAAATCGCACCCCCAGCCCATTTTCTGATATTTCCTGCTTGTTATTTAGCTTTGTAATTAAAGTGGATCCATGTCATAAGGGAGCAGTGAGAGGATTGGAAGCACATCTGAGATTAGTTTTGAAGGAAGTTGGGGGAGAGACTGGGCTAGGGAGAGGAGGCCCCCCACGAGGTGGATAGGGCAGCATGGATTCTCTTTGGGAGCCAGTCCTAGTAGCTATGTGTTTCCAAGAGAACTGCTGCCAGGGACAACCGGAGCAGGTCTCTGCATGCTTCTTTCTGCCAGCCTTTTCCTGGAGTGCCTGCAACAATGACAGAAGTCAGCCTATTTGTATGGGGTAGAGAGAGGGAATGGTGGGATCTGGCAATACTTTGCAAGTGCATTAGCTAGGTAGCACTGTGCTGATTCAGGCATGAGGTCATGACCCAAGAGAGATGGTTTTAGCTTGCTGTTTTCTTGGATTCCCTTCTCTCACCTTCACCCATTCTGGGTCACTGTAGCTAAGTCATCCAAGCATCAGAACTGAAATGCCCATGGAAGAAAATGGAATATAAGGGAAAGGGCATAAGGCTGTGATTTTTCTTCCTATCAGTCTCACTCCCAACTTCAATAAATGGGTTTCAGTGGCATTCCAGATGTTGAACTGCCTCTCCTAATAGTCATCACCATTGGCTATGCTGGACTTGCTGGGAGTTGCAATTTGACATTTAGTAGACCATACAAGTCTTACCCCTGCAGAATAGGATGCAGCATTGGGGCTGGCATTGCTTCAGCAGTGGCAGCTCCCATATGATGAGGACTTCTCAGAAGTGCCTACTGGGTCAAATCAAAAGTAATATGACCAATTCTAAAGTAGATAACCTGTGCACCTCCAGATGGTGTTGAGCTTCAATTCTCATTGAACCGAACTAGCATACCAATTGAAAAAATGTCTGCTTCCCCACTCACACCTGTATTTAAAGGGCACTGAATAATAAATGTATGTATTTATATATTTATTTTACATCGTTATAAAATGTGTTCATTTTTAATCCACTCTTCAGACATATGTAGTTTTCCCAGTATCTGCAAGTAAACCAGTTGTAAGTCTGAAGAGAAAATACTGAACTAAAGCAGTAGGAAGATGGTAAAAGTCAGGTTAAAACAGACAATGAAATATGATACATCTGGATAGCCAGAGGGAAGCACAGAAGTATCTCAAAAGAAGGTTTTAATAACCAATCATGTTCACAAGGAAGTAGGCACTACTCCAGTTATATTGGTCACTAACTCTTTTGGGTCTTAACAGTGAGAACAAACTAGCTTCTTTAATTAAATCTAGAAATGGATCAGGAAGCCATGTTATGGTTTGTTTGGTTTTTTTAAAACTGGTTTAATGTATTTGATATAGTCAGTTGATGGCAATGGTTGTGTTGTCCATGAATTCTAATTTCTAGGTTATCTTCAAGGGAAAACTTCATGCAAAAAGTAGTGGTTCAAACTGAATGTTTCTAGTGAGTACATGAAAGTGATCAGTCCATCTACCCATCATCTGTGATTTACACACTTTGAATTACAGTCACAGACATGCAAATTCTTAAATACATCAAGTTGTATTAAATCTTGGTACATGTGACCCACCAAGTTGCACCATGGCATATTCCTTCTCCCAACACATAGATGGAGACTGTGACACAGGTTGCTCAGCATTAGAGTGCCGTCAAAATGGGAAAGTTATGAAAGAGGAAGAGCACACAAGCTAGGAAAGGCTGCTGCCGTTTTCTTTTCCCTGAGCTCTTCTTTTCATCCTGCTGGTGAGCTCATTGAGTGCAAACTACTTTGGGAGCAATTGAAATAAGGTGAGTACGAAGGGAGAAAGTAAGAAGAGGAACTGGGACATTTTAAGAATAGCTGGGAAACTGTAATGACAGAAGATCAGTTGGGACTGTCTGTCAAATTGGGACACTTGGAAGGTATGAAGTCTGTCAACCAAGGGAGACCAAGCATAGCACATGGAAAGATTGCATTTGCATTTTTGAGCCCCTTAGTGCCTCAGATATATTTTTAATTACAGTTTGGTGCTGAAATTACATTAACCATCAAATACACTATCACCAGTATGGAAAGGAACTAAACACACCAGTCAATGGGAATGGAAGCTTTTATTTACCAGATAAGGGCTTGTGTGTGGAAACAAGTTGACTTTGTTTCTAAAATATGTATCCTGTTAATTAAAGTAAATTTTAGTATACTTGAGATTCATTTATACAGAAATAGAAATGTTATAATCATTAGGTAAACGTGAGGAGGATTTCATTTATTAATAATGAAACAGATTTGTCTATTTGTTAATCGTGAGTATGTTAAGGCTAAAATTTAAACAGGAAAGAAATAATAAATTCTGGAACTTGGATGCAACAATGGCAACAAGTGTAATCCTAGCACTACAATCACAATTCTGAAGTGTGAAAGAGTCCTAACTTTCAAGATCAGGCAAATAACCGGGGGGGGGGGGGGGCTATAGGGGCTTCAGCCCCCCCCCCCCCCAAATTTTAATGGTTGTCCATGAGAAGGCCTTACTGCTACATTATTAAAACTGTTATGTTTATTAATATTATGATCTGATCACCATTCTCAATAGATCCCATATGCATGGGGGTATTGGGGTAACAATACAAAAGGGTTGCTAGGGTAGACCTTCTTTCACTCAGACTCAGCCCCCCCCCCCCCCCCCGAATCAAACTCAGCCCCTCCCAAATCAAAATCCTGGGTACAGGCCTGTTCAAGATAGAAACTGCAGGCTCTGAGAGAAAAAGAGATGTTGATTTACAGCAGCAAGAGTTAGAGGCCACTTTTCAGGATGGGAAAGGGGTCAAAGGCATGTTGACCTTAGAGACGAAGAGGAGCTGCAGACCATTTGAATGAAAAAAGTTCTAGATTGCTATGGGGAACCACAGTGTAGAAGACCAAAGAATAAGAAGGCACTTGCAATGGCCTGTGGATACATCCCACACAAAGAAAACTTTGATTGGTAGATCACCTTTTCTAGTTAGCAAAATCTGGGACTATCTCTTACCAAACATTCTTCAATTGCTGCCTCAAGACCTTAATACTTGAGGCATTCTCTCTTTCACACCAGATTTTCTTTTCTCTGTGTATCATGTGCAGGAAGAGCAATGTTTGCCTATGTTGTCTGAGCAGAGCCCTCACCCCAGTGGTTGCCTGATTAGTTACTGGAAATGTGGCCCCTTTCCTGTGGAAAAGCTCTTCTTGTTTAATTAAAAGTGTTGACACTGGGACCAGCCAACCCACCCACCTGAGAATGCTCCGATAAATTAAACATTACGCTTTTAATGGCCCATAAAGAAACTCTTCACTCTTGCTTGCGTACAGAGAGGGACAGAAAATAAGAAAGAGGTGGGGGGGGGGGGGAGGTTATATAGCTAGATAATCTGAGCTAATGAATTTAATTAAACAGGAACATTAATTTAGGAGTTATAAAGGAGGGGGAACAAAATGTGGTACAAAGCAGAAGTTGCTGAAAGGCTAATGGATGAAGGAGGGGTCAGGGGCTTTATTTACTTGGACTCTGTCGCTCTCACTCCTAAGTCTAGAAATACTGCCTTTGCTCTGAAAGACAGCAAAGGCTTTATAGCGTATATTGATTTTATATATGTATGTATATGTGTACACACACATATACACACACTATTGTGGTTTTTTTAAATGTGATCCCTGATCTATGGCATTTGCTAGCCTTGAATGCCGTGCTAAAGAGGAAAAATAAAGTAGAGGTGATTATAATAAATTGAAAAATTACATTATTATTCTTTTTTCCAAGCAACTATATCTAAAGGAAAGATGGGATCCTGCAGGAGTTCACTTCTTAACTCTGCCACAAGTCTTTCTTATTGTAACCAACGCTACACACTCACAACAAAAGGCTAAGGAAGAAAAGGAAAGCTAAAACAGTGAAGTAGTCTTGGAAATATGGCAAGTGTTTTGGTTTTTGGGAAGAAGGGGGTGCATGTTGAATGGTCATCTATATGCAATTTCTGCATTGTTAATGCCTAAATGGTTCAGGTCCTGCCTATTTTTGTGACTGCATCCCCCCATTAACTGACATGGGCTCTAAGATCTGCTGAGGAGTCTCTCCTCTTGGTCATACCACATCAAAAGCCCAGTTGGTGGGGACGAGGGAGAAGATCTTCTTGGTGGTGGCTCCCTGGCTTTGGAATGCCCTCCCCAGTGAGATTACACAGGCCCTCACACTGTCCTCCTTTTGTAGGGATTTGAAGACATGGCTTTTCAAACAAGCTTTTGAGAATGCTTAATCCCTAGTTGATCAGCGCAGTAGTTGCGTACCCTTGCACTTTATTCCATGCCCTCTCTCTGTTATTGCAACTGGCACTTATTCCATTCCTATTGTTTACAGCTTGGCCTTGTTACAGCAGCTACCACCATTTATTGCTGTCCTCAGTTTTATAGAGTTTGAGTTGATGTTTTTATATGCATATGTGTTTTATATTATTGTATTTTATATTGTGTTTCATTCATGTTGTTTTTAGGCACTTTATGCCGTCTGTAAGCCACCCTGAGTCCCTTCAGGGAGGTGGTGGTGGGGTGATGATGATAATAATAATGTTATTATTATTATTATTATTATTATTATTAAGAAGCAACAAAGTAATGTTAGTAGTAATGAAGATTCTTCAGGCGGTTAAGATGTATCTTTGAATCAGGAGGAAGGAAGGTTGTTTTGAAAAGAAAATCTGCTTATTCTGAAGGGTAAAGAATATTAGACTTAATCATATCACTAGGTTATATGTAAGATGCACTTTGTGCATTGTAATATTTGAATTGTTATGTTTCTGGATTATCATATTAACATTTTAAGACTATTATTATTTATTATTTATTTATTATTTATTCACTTTATTTGTACCCCGCTAGCATCTCCCAAAGGACTCGATGCGGCTTACAAAGGCCAAGACCTCAATAGAACAACAATATAACAAATACACATAGACCAAAAGCAAAGCAATAACAATAAGCGGTAAAAACAGTCGGACTACAGCTACCCCTCCATTTCTATTTGTTTTATATCCATAGATTCAACCAATCACGCCTTGACAATATTTGAAAAAGACAAATAGTCAAAACTTGTTTTTACAAAATACGAAGCACTACATGGATAGGCAGGCACCTCACCATTTCAAAAATCTTCAGACACCTTCAGAACTCATTAGAGTTGTTTGTCATTTTATATAAAGAATACTATTTTTACTACCCCATTGTATATAATGGTATTTGAGCATCCATGGATTTCAGTAGATACCAAGAGTCCACTGTATATTAACATTGTAATGTATCTATCCAAAATCCTGCAGAAAGTTTCCAGGGATCATTAAGTAGAAAGATAAGCATCTTTAAGAATGCATCCCTGAATTGGACTAGGAACACAGAAATCATTTGCCAAAAAATTGTTTTGTTGTTGTTGTACATTCGTTCAGTCATTTCTGACTCTTCATGGCTTCATGGACCAGCCCATGCCAGAGCTCCCTGTTGGCCGTCACCACCCCCAGCTCCTTCAAGGTCAAGCCAATCACTTCAAGGATGCCATCCATCTTGCTCTTGGTCGGCTCCTCTTCCTTTTTCCTTCCATTTTCCCCAGCATCATTGTCTTCTCTAAGCTTTCCTTTTTTCTCATGATGTGGCCAGAGTACTTCATCTTGGCCTCTACTATTCTTCTTTCCAATGAGCAGTCGGGCTTTATTTCTTGAAGTATGGACTGGTTGGATCTTCTCGCAGTCCAAGGCACTCTCAGAATTTTCCTCCAACACCACAGTTCAAAAACACCTATCTTCCTTCGCTCAGCCCTCCCTATGGTCCAGCTCTCACATCCGTAGGTGACTATGGGGAATACCATTGCTTTAACTATGCAGATCTTCGTTGCCAGTGTGATGCCTCTACTCTTCACTATTTTATCAAGATTGGTCATTGCTCTCCTCCCAAGAAGTAAGCATCTCTTGATTTCCTGGCTGCAGTCTGCGTCTGCAGTAATCTTTGCATCTAGAAATACAAAGTCTGTCACTGCCTCTAAGTTTTCTCCCTCTATTTCCGAGTTGTCAATCATTCTTGTTGCCATAATCTTGGTTTTTTTATGTTTAACTGCAACCCAGCTTTTGCGCTTTCTTCTTTCACCTCCTCAGCTCCTCCTCGCTTTCAGCCATCAAAGTGGTGTCATCTGAATATCTAAGGTTGTTAATGTTTCTTCCAGCAATTTTCACCCCAGCCTTGCATTCGTCAAGCACCGCACATCTCATGATGTGTTCTGCATACAAGTTGAATAGGTTGGGTGAGAGTACACAACCCTGCCGTATGCCTTTCCCAATCTTGAACCGGTCTGTTGTTCCATGGTCAGTTCTTACTCTTGAACTTGGTCCTTATACAGATTCCTCAGGAGAGAGGCAAGGTGATTTGGTATGCCCATACCACCAAGAACTTGCCACAATTTATTATGATCCACATAGTCAAAGGCTTTAAAATAGTCAATAAAACAGAAACAGATGTTTTTCTGAAACTCCCTGCCTTTCTCCATTATCCAGTGGATATTGGCCATTTGGTCTCTTGTTCCTCTGCCTTTTCTAAACTCAGCTTGTACATCTGGCAATTCTCTCTACATGTATTGCTGGAGTCTTCCTTGCAGGATCTTGAGCATTACCTTACTGGCATGAGAAATACGGGCAAAAAGTTGTAGCTGTAACTTATTTACTTACTTACTTACTTAACTTTTGGTGAGTGAACACATTTCCATGTTATGTCTGTTCCAACTACAGTTCTGTCCTCATGATGCACTTTCCACCCACCCTTAATGAAGGTCCAACCCCATTGTTCGTCCCTTTTGAGCTCCTCCCTCAGACACATACTTTCCCATTACTTATCTCATCCAGGGTTTTATCAGTTTTATCCTGTGTATTTGGCCCATCCACTGTGTTTTATTTCTCTATCATGTTATTTTGCAACTGTTTATTCTATCTTTTGTTATTTCATGTATTTTATTTCGATGTTATTTTTTGCTTCTTTGTATTTTCTTTTGTTGTACTGAAATTTGGGGCTTGGCCTCATGTTAGCCGCCCCAAGTCCCCTTTGGGGGAATGGTGGCAGGGTACAAATAAAGATGATGATGATGATGATGATGATGATGATGATGATGATTCTTATTATTATTTACTTAGGCAATCCCTCATTGTTTGAGTATAATGGCCTTCCAAGTGTAGTGTTTTGGCAGTGGATACATAGGTGACCGTGGAGACCTATTCTTGATCCGCATGTTCTTCCACAGTGAGAATATCAGTTTCCAGGTGGAAGGCAGTCCTGGTCAAGGTTGGCTTGACGTGCCTTCCTCTTGGCACATTTCTCCCTTTTGCCCTCCATTCGTGCCTTTTCAAATTCCACAGCACTGCTGCAGCTATAACAGTTGCATTGTGATTGAAAAACTTTGCGGCACCAAAATTTAAATGGGGGAGAGGGAGAGAGGATTGGCACTGACCAACAATCTTAGTACAGTTGATCTTTGAAACCAGTGCTGATTTCAATATTATTCTTTATGGGACTTCTCATACTCCGCTCTAATGGAGGTTTGTACTCAGCGTATGCCCAGTGGAGATCATTAAACATCTTTCTACAATAAATTTTGTGCAACCCACTCTTCTGTCTGACTTAGTGTGGTTCTCCTTCGAATGGTCACTGACAGAGGGTTAACAGAGATTTTTTTAAAGGGTAAAACAAATAATTATGTAATGGGGAGGCGAGAGCCAATCATTGTATGTCCTGAGACTGAGAAGCTTTATATCATGTATTATTGCAAAGACAGGATTCAAAGAGCACAGCTAATGAATGGCCTTCCCATCTTACCTTGGGTAGCATTTCCTAACTCCAAACACCCCCGTTGCCCCAACCTGTGTAAAGCATAGGCTAGTCTCAAGAGAAGCAATTAGCCAATGTCCACAAGAGAACAGTGAGGAACTTAAGTAGAGGGTCCCACAGAAACTAACACCATTAATCACGGATGACTACATCGCACTGTGGGGTAGAAGCTGACTTCCTTGCTTGGATTAGAAGCTGCAACATACATTGTCCTTTACCGTATTGCAGTTGCTTGTGAACCCAGCAATTTCCTTTCTTCTTGGATTCTATTAACATGAATGTTTCAAAGAGTTGTCTTACGAGCCCATCACTCGATCTTGGATTGGTGAATTAAACTCAGTATTCACAGGGAATTCTAGTTCAAAGGATGCTGCTCCCTACTTCATTCCACACCCTATATTAATCTATTCTGGCTGAGAAGATCCTTTTAGGCTGCCCAGCTCTTATGTTAGTAAGATGCCTGCCTTGGCAGACATGATAATATGGTAATAAAATTGTTCCTGGTACTGCCATCTCTGAACTTCCTTCTATTATTTATTTCCCAAGAGTCCTTTCAGCATGTCTGGGTCCCCAAACTCCTCACTGCCAAAATCTTCTATCGGAGCCCAGGGAACATACTGTGTGATCTCAACATATACCCAGGGGAAAGATCTGGGTTCTTCCTCTCATCCACAGTTAGCCCAAGGGTCTTCCATGAGCAAAGGGTTTTGTAGGATGAGGACAAGCTGTTAGACTTTCCTGGGCAGCAGCAGAGAGGTTCTGTGCCTTCTACAGTTATGGTCCAGAGAAACCACCGTGATGGCATTAATGGAACTAAGCTTTGACCTAATGAGCTGTGATTATCCTTGAATCAGGCTCATGGAGGCAGGAATTTCCATAATTGATCTTCCATACCACATGTCAATGCCAGCAGATCACCCAGGCATCCAAAAAGGTGTTATAGGACTGTGAACAGGAGGGATGAGAAGAAGGGCCATGATTTAAGGGCAGACCTTCACAATTTGACAAAAATGCTAGTATTTAGAATATTCCTCCACAAGAATTTACAAAGGTCGTCCAAAGAAATTATGCCTTTAATGGAGCAAAGCTCCAGTCATGAGTAGCTAAACAGAATCATAGAATCATAGAGTTGAAAGAGACCATATAGGCCATCTGGTCCACGCAGGAAAAGCACAATAAAAGATGGCCATCCAGCCTCAGTTTAAAAGCTGCCAAGGAAGGAGCTTCCACCACACTCTGAGGCAGAGAGTTCCACTGTTGAATGGCTTGTATGATTAGGAAGTTCTTTCTAATGCTCAGGTGGAGTCTCCTTTCCTATAATACATAAGAAATGTATTCAGGATTTTATGTTCTCATTTTGAACCCTCCTGTTCTTAGTTGTGTATTTTATTTAGGACTACATCTTTTCTTTAAGCAAATAAATAAATAAAACAAAAACAAGTAATCCATTTATTTCAGCAATTACTTATTGATAGAATTCCATAGATTGTGGTTGTGAAACAAATCCCTTTAAAAAAGGTTTGTTGCATAATGCAGTCTGCTATTACTCTTCAGCACTTACGTCGCTGATCTGAAGCTCCCAGGTTGCCTCAGACTTGTGTTCTTCCCATATAACTGTAATAACCAGTTTCAAAATTGGACTCATAAAATGTTGCAGTTTGGTGAGAACAGATATTTTGTGTAGCAAGCAGAAACTGAAGCTATAGTGCAAGAAGATGTAAACAGATCAGTGAGAGTGGATGTGTCTCAAAAAGTATTGGAACTGACCATGGTGATAAGGAAATCTGCCTGATGGCCCATCCAGACAGGGTCCAAAACACTCAAGTTTGCGCACTTTTACCGGAGCTGTCCAAACGATGTCTCCAGTAAAATCAAATTAATTCAAGATAAAACAGAAAACCCCTTCTTTTGTCCCGGATTAATTTGACACCCGAAAAGACCAGGATATTTCATAAGATCCAGGTCTTTCCAGGTATGGGCCCAATCTACACAGCTATCTCAGGATTTCCAGGCTGCTAGAGCCTAGAAAACCCTACAGCACCCACCCTTCCCAAAAACCCCAGAAAAGTCCTAAAATTTAAAAATTACCCACCTGGCCACCATGAAACTGCTGCAGTCCTCCTGACACATAGAAATGACATGCCAGGAGAAGGGTTGCCAAAGAGGAAAAACGCTCCTTCCCCCCATGCCTAGCACATCATTTCTGCATGGCAGGAGGACTCCGGCAGCAGTTTCATGGCATCCAGATGAGTATTTTTTCATTTTTAGGCCTTTTCTGTGGGGGTTTTGTTTGGTGTCTTGGTATCCCGCCGGAAGGTCTAGCAAGGTATCTAGACACCTCCCCCCTCAAAAAAAAAGCATGGGTTTGAGGGGGAGGTGTGTAGACTTTAACTCACACCCAATTGGGTTAAAGGCCTGTGTAGAACCAGCCAGAGAGACTGAACTCTTTAAAACATGGTTAGGAACCATCTGTCTTCCAGAGATTTTTGGACTGCAGCTTCCAGCATCTGTCACTGTCTATGTTAGCTGGGATTGATAACAGTTAAACTTCAGCAACATCCCAAGAATATCATGATCCCCACCTCTGATTTAATATTTTTAAAAGCATTGGATATTTGGGTTAAGCAGTTTGATGACCTCCCACAGTCTAGGTTTGTAGGTTTGCAACAGAGCTGTTGTGAAACTAAATTGCCACTTTGAGGTCCCTTAGATAAAAGATAGGATCATACAGATATAATACATAAGTAAAGCTCATTCTGTCAAGCCCATTTGATTAGTAGCGGTCTCCTTGGTTTACTTGTACAAGCAGCAGCATTGCTCATATTGTCATTCTGCTTAAAGCCTGGGCAGGTTTCCGGAAACCCCTAGAAAGATAATAACGCGTATTCGGAAAGAATGTTGCCAGTCAGTGAGCAAATGGCATCGACCGTGGGTGCTTTAGCCATAACAATAATTGATTTTAATTCTTCTTTCTTTGTGTTTCCTTTCTTAGAGAGCCCAAAGCAAGCGAGCACCACAGGGGAAGCTTGGCTGATTTCAAAGGTACGACAGTCTTTTCCTTTTCATTTCCCAGAAACCTTTGAGGTGCAGAGTCTGTAGGCTGTGAACTTGGAAACCCCTTCTTTATCTAAGTGTGGGGCCAGGGCCATTTTGCCTCTCTCCAGCATAAATTCACTTAGGAAAGACATAAAAATAGCTGACAGGATCATAGTTCTCTATTAGATTCGCGCAGGAAGAAATTCAACATAGATTCATCTTTAATCTCAAAAGACAAGAGCATTTGGTGTGCTGCCATCTGATGAGTCTTATCTATATTGCCAGCATCTCAGAGCCTCCAAGTGAAGTTAAAGTCTGAGAAAATTGTAGTAACTAATAATACTGTTCAGCATTTCTCTAATGCCTTTAGAATGTTCCAAGCAATTCATGTTCATGGTCTCATAAGCCTTACAACAATCTTGTAAACTAGATTAGTATTATTACTGGTATGCTAGATGATAGCTGAAAAATAGCATCCTGAAACCACTTACTTATTATATTTGTATATCCTTCTGTCTGATTTTAATGGCCCTTTAGTCCATTCCATCCTAGTGGTTCTGAACAAGTGGCTCCCTGACCCATAGCTTACACATCAGATCAGTCACACCATATTAGTTTTGCAAGGATGGGAATGGACCAAGGACTCATTTTGCATGTTGTAAGTCTTGGGCTTAATAGCTAGCCTCTCCCATTAGCAGATCATTGGGAAGATCTTTGTCTCAAACTCAGTGAAAATGTTTGTGAGACATAGAAAACAGTACTACTAGTTCTTAGACAGCAAATTCAGTTTTTATGACACTACTCTGGAGTTAAAATGTTCCGCTAGGTCAACTACATAGCAAAAACAGGAAGAGAACACAGTCTCGTCATCTGTTTCCACAAGTTATAATGAATAATTTTCTCTTCTCTCACTTGTTGGTTCTTCTGGAAGGTCCTCACTGGTGAAAGCAGGCTTAGATCTCCTTTTTTCCTTGGAACTTGCATAATATTTTTTCATTAGTTAATTCTCTCTGTGGAATGGCACATCATTCGCCACTCTTCTGTCTCCTTCATTACCCACTTAGAGTAGTTACTCTCAAAAATGGCAGGTGTGAAATAAGTGGAAGAATTTTAGTTTGGCATTCTCATGTGAAAGTTGGTTTTATTGTTTCCAAATACATTGAATCTCAGGAATCTAAGAAGATCTGAAGGTAGCTTTGTCATATCTTTGCAGAAATGCATTTTAGATACAATAACTCTCACATGAAGCTGAAAGGGGGCCATTAAAACTGGACTGTGTCCAAGTACTCCACTCCTGAGGATTCACTGGCAAATTTGGAGAGGGAGAGACACAAGGAAACATATGCAGGTCACCCCAGAATCACATATTTCTCCCAAATCTCTCCGTAAAAGGAAAATGCCCAGATGGGAGAGAAGGCATAGGGGTTTTTTTCTGATTGACAATCACAGTGAATGATTTTAGGAGGGCTCTTCAGTCCCACTGCTTCAGAAGAGCATGTTGAAGGACAGATCCAGTGTTCAGTGTCTTTCTCAAAAGCAGAAAAAGGTTAAAAGTGTTTTAGGGGAGCCTATGGGACCTCTGAAGGATGTAGCATTTGATACTAGTTTGGAAAATGTTGGCTGTCTGGTTCATCTGTGTGCACATCTTTAATATTTTAATAGTCATGACTAGCTGAACCCTCAGTCCCACAGAAGGGTCCCAACTAATTCTGTGTAGGAATTAGGTGACCTGAGAACCATTTGGCTTCTTTCCTGCTATGACAGAATAAATGTATAGAACAGTATGGCCCTAAGAAAGATCTTTAAACTAGTCGTTAAGCACCTTCTGGGAGCTTTAGTCCAAAGAGGAAATTTTGCCAAATTTTGGATTCCCACTGTCAGTCAGTACTGAACATATTATCTTCAGTAGAATAGTAATCTAATTCAGGAAAAGACAATTTCCAAAGTGTTTCAAGGAAGTTGAGGAATTTGCTTTAGGTCACCTTCACCATTGTGGTGCCCTCCCCATGTCTTGGACAATAACTCTCATTATGCCCCCACCCCCGACCCTCAGCCAGGGAGTTCATCTTGGGGGCCTGAGGTTGGAGAAAGCTATTTCAGATAACTAGACTACTTTGCTTGTTTAACTTGAACTTCCCACCTGGGCTTTTGAGTGGCATAATTCAGCCTCATTAACCAAAACAACAGTCCACTCTGATGCCAAGCTGGTGGTATGTGATTTCCCAGAAGGTTAATCACAGATGGATGGATTGTGTGTGCTCATTCTGGACAAAAATCGTTTATCACTGTGTCACGTTCTTGCTGGAGTCTTTCATACTTCAAGCCTCTCTGTAAGCAGTCTGGCAAGCAGCTCCTGAGGCAGGGGGAGGAGAAGCAAGCATGGTGTCTTAAAGCCCCACGCTTTGCCCTTATTGGGCATCTCTGTGGATGAGAATCGGGCCCTTGGCTTGAAAACACCCAGCTAACAGTAACTGGATTGATGGCTGGCTGCCCTGTCTTCTGGGCAGAACTCCCAACTTCCTTCTCACACAGTAGTTGATGGAGGGGTTAATATCAGTCCCTGATCTGTCATTCAGAATGGGCAAGAATAGCTACACACAGTGCTGAACTCTGGAGAATTATACATTGGGGTATTTAATCCCATAATGCAAAACAACAGCTGTGCCATAGACCAGTCAAAGCGCTTTATGAATTAACCAAGAAGCAAATCAAAGGCCACACTGCATAGCACTTGGCTTGATGATCCTGTTCCCCGAAGGACAAGGCCTCTCCCTTTGAGGGTGAACAAGGAGGGAACGGGATTTTAGCAGGTGCAGGTTTCCCATCATCATCATGCTATGATGGGAGAGTCTGTGCCAGAACGTGGGAGTTCTTAAAGAGATAGAGGCTCTTTTCTCTCTTAGAATGTCCATCTGTCCATCTCCCCTCCAGCCACCCGCACATACAGATGCACACTCACACACATACAGATTGCTTGCGAACAGCATCACTATTGAATAATCATAGAACCATAAAGTTTCATGAGACCTTGTGGGCCATCCAGTCCAACCCCCTGCCAAGAAGCAGGAAAATCGCATTCAAAGCACCCCCGATAGATGACCATCTCACTTCTGCTTAAGAGTCTCCAAAGGAGGAGCCTCTACCATACTCTGGGGCAGAGAGTTCCACTGCTGAACAGCTCCCACAGTTAGGAAGGTCTTCCTAATGTTCAGGTGGAATCTCCTTTCCTGTAGTTTGAAGCCATTGTTTCACATCCTACTCTGCAGGGCAGCAGAAAACAAGCTTCTCCCTCCTCCCTATGGCTTCCCTTTACATATTTATACGTGGCTATCATGTCTCTTCCCAGTCCTCTTCTGCAGGCTAAATATGCCCAGTTTTTTAAGCCACGCCTCATAGGGCTTGTTCTCCAGACCCTTGATTGTTTTAGTCAAGATTCCTCCCTCTATGCATATGAGAGGCAGATGGTAAATGCCATTGTGGAGCCCTACATCTTCTAATTCAAACACAAGGAAGAGAAACTTTTGCTGCATGGGTGTAGAGAACATTTTGCTCCCCAGATGTTGGCTTTCCCTGCAAAGAATGTATACAGCCCACAGTAATGAAGTCTATGGTCTGAAACATGGAGAGGGGGCCATAAAGAGTAACCAAAGTTGTTACAGGGTATGACAGGTGGGATTAATGGATGGGCCTCCAGCACTGTGCCCAATTACACAGTTGCATTTTCTTTACTTGGTGGCCAAAAGGATGGTGTAGCATGAGGTCCAGATGTTAATCTGCAGTTCTAGCTACACAACAGTCACATGATGCTGCAGTGCTGGGCTCACTTTCTATGATGGAACTAGTGATGCTGTAAGACAGACATCGTTCCTGCTGCTCCATTTCCCCTTTCTCCTTTCATCTTGCTGAAGCCTTGGGTAGGATGATGTATGTTATGCAGCGTTCTGCTGAATATTATCCAGCCATAGCCAATGATGGAAAACGTTGCGGGGAAATGGACAGCACATTTTCACATTGTGTTGTGTGTCATCCGAGCTGGAAAAAGTCACATTTTGAACTTCAGCTTCCAGAGTTTCCTAGGAAGATCTGTGAGGGGGAAAAGACAAGGGGGTGAGGGGGGAAAGGATATTGGGCATCTCTCAATATCTACTCCCCCCCCCCCCCCGGGCTATCAGGACTTGTTGGAAATGAAGTTTCTCTGTCTTTTTGGAGGATTTCAAGTTCCCTTGGCTCTCAAAAGAAAAGAAAAAGATAAATTGCAGAGACTGATGGACAATCACGTGAGCTCTCCCTTAAAATTCACGGGGAGTTTTCTCTTGGAAAAGGACTGCCAAAGCAGAAATGTTGGCCTCCAGCAGACGGAGAATGCTTTGCCAAGAGAATGAAGGTTACTAAGGCAACTCAAAGATCTGGGGCACAGACATATTAACAGCAGAGGGCATCAGGGCACAGAAGGAAATACTGGTGCTCGGATATACTCCTGCTAAGATAGCTAAAGTTATTTTGTGATTATTTGCACTTGGTTTGGAGAAAAAAATAAAATGCTAGTGAGATTTCTGCTTGTCTTTCATAGGAACAGGGGAGTTCTTTAACACCACCCATGTGGTAGGCTCCTTACCTGAGAAAGCATCTTGGTCTAGACTTGGTAATCCAGTGTGGTTAACTCAGGCAGTTAGCAATATACCCGCAAGACAGAACATGGGAGGATTTACTGGTACCTAAGCAATTCCTATTTTCTCCACCAGAGTCTTTAACAGAAACCTCAAACCAGGGAAGGAGATCCATCCATCCATCCCACTCTTTGCCCCCCACCCCAGTTTAGTGGGAGATGTCCCAGTTCATCCTTTGCTGTCCTGCTTTCTTAGCTGCTTTTAAAATATTCCATTTTGTCTGTCTTCTTTCCTCTTTCTCCTGTCAATCATTGGCTTATTCCAGTTTCTGCAAACTGAGTTCAAAGTGGAAAGTAGTTTTGACTCAGTTCACACATCAAGAGGGAGAGAAGAGGAGGGGAAAGAGTGTTGCCCTTCCTAAACTCAATATATAATTGACAGGAATTCTCTGTTTTTATTGTAGTTTTGTGTGTTCTTCCTCATTAGTAACTTTTGCTGCTTTGTTGCCCCCTTTTGACCACTCTCTGACACAGCCTAGCCATATGTGTCCAAGCTTTCATCTTTTCAATGTTGCAAGACATGTAAAAAAGCCTTGGAAACCCTCTCCATAAATATGACAAAAGCATCCACAGAACATGCAAAAATATACAGGATAACCGTCCTAGACACTTACACAGCAAGCCATTTAAAATATAGATTTCCCCTCACATTTGCCACAATGAGAGTCTGACATTAGTCAGGCTTCCAAGGCTTTTTCCTACTGCCCCAGTTTTGAGAAGACACCATCTGGGTACTTTTCATCATCCCGAAGCCCTTCTCAATGTAATACCTGAGCCTGAGTGTGTCCTATAGTACAGGGAATTCCACTGACCCCCACCACCTTGTCTGCTTCCTTAATTGTGACCCAAGGTGCCTCTCAGCAGCGTGGACAGGGCCAAGAGCAGCCAGAATGCCTGGAGGCATAGCACCAGTAGTAAGGAGAAGGCTGGCACCTCACAGGTTAATTACATGAGCGGCCAGTTTCCTTATTGACAGGGTAGCTTGGAAAATGCTGAGGCAGGACATACACTGCAGAGTGTCAGAGCGGCGGGAGCCTCCGCTCCCAGCTGCCTCTCTATCTTTCTCTCGCTCTTTCTTTCTCTTCCTCTCTCTCTCACACACATACATGCATCCCCACAGCAAAGCCCCTCTGCTCCCAGCCATCCCATCAACAGCAAGCTTGTCAACTTAGCCTGCTTCTTCGTCCATGTGCTGAGGTGCCTTTTATCTGACTGGAGTCAGATATTCAGCCAGCCACCCCTGTGCTGTTCAGGCAGCCCTACTTCAGCTCTGCGGGAAGAACAGGTCCGGGCTTTGAGCTGGTTTTGCTTCTCTCTTCCATTTCACTTCTCTCTCTCCCTCCCTTCTTTTCTTTTTGTGATGGTGACAAACCTCACCTCACTCTGGCTGCCTGTTGGCTGAGGCTTCCTCGCCCACTCCCTGCTGCCCACCTGGACATATCTTCCCCCCACCCCCAATCCCACCTGCAATTCCTGCACCAGGCTGGCACATCGGATACCCATGGCACGCAGCTCTGAGACACACGGCGGCCTGCAGCTGTTGTCAGCAGGGTTGTGCCTGTGAAAAGGGGAACCCCAGTCTGCATCGTAGGACGGAGAGAGCCAAGGGGCAGGGGGAGACACCCGACGCCACAGGCCGGATCACCTCTCTGTGACTCCGTGGACTTCTCAGCTGGCAGCATGATGATGTACTTCTGGGTAGGTCCCCTGCTTCGGGTCTATATTGGGTGATTCCAGGATGGCTCATTTATAGGTTCCTGCTGGTTTCCAGAGATTTTCAGACTGTGTGGTTGTAGTAGGTGTCCCCAAGCACACATTTTTGCTGTTTTCTTTGCTGTCTAGTGGGAGTAGGTCCCCAAATAAGTTACTCATATATCCTACTAGGAATGTGAATTTCAGTAGATTTAGAATCAGGGGACTGAGTGTTCTGAGGTGGTTTTAGAGAAAACGTCTTTCATATGCTGCTGGAGATAGTGAGGGAGTGAAGTTTGGAATCATTTGGTTTCAGAAGGTCTCTACACTTCTACCTATGTATGGCTTTAAGGGCCATTAAGGGCCCACCTGAACATATGTGACCCTGCATGTTGTTGTGCTTTTTTGACACACAGATGGTGACAGCAGAAGTAATAAATATCAGCCTACTGGGAGAAGAGTGCTGCTTTGAAGTGGAATATGGTAGAATAAGAGGTGCACAATGTGAATGGTGGTTTATTATTTATTTACTACATTTATGTACCACTTTTCTCCCTCTGAGGGAACTCAAAGCGGTTTCCAACATTATAACAGCAAAATTCGATGCTTGTGAAAACTAAAACAGAATATCTAGACAATAACATATAACTAAAAATCAAAAACCTAACGAAATTATAACATAAAATAACATTTAGACATAAAGCATGAAAATGAAACATCGATAATACAATAACGTTTATATTCAGACCCACCTGTAAACAACAAGATTTAAAAACAGTTATTAAAATCACACAATCCAAAATCAAATCCGTAGTCATTCCATTGGTCCATTCACTATTTCTTATTCTCTTATTGCACTAAGAACTTTGCTGTTGGAAAGCTTGGTCACATAACCATGTTTTTACTTTCTTCCTGAAGGTCAGGAGGGAGGGGGCTGCTCTAATTTCACTAGGGAGGAAGTTCCATAGCCAAGGGGTCACCACTGAGAAGGCCCCGTCTCTCATCCCCAACCGTGATGCTTGCGAAGGAGCTGGAATCGAGAGCAGGGCCTCCCCAGGAGATCTTAATCTCCGAGGTGGATCATAGAGAGAGATGCATTCGGACAGGTAAGCTGGGCCAGAATTGTTTAGGGCTTTATAGGCTAAAGCCAGCACGTTGAATTGAGTTCGGTAGCAGACTGCAAGCCAGTGCAGTTGGCATAGCAGGGGAGTTGTATGCTCCCTGTATGTTGCGTGGTTGTGATGGATCTTTACAGAAGGCTGTTATCTCCATCTCAGTACCTTTCATGATCACCGTATCTGATTTTCTCAACCAATGAGTCCATATGGAACACAACACAAAAATCTATAGTTCCGCAGATGTTCAGTTCCACCTAGAATATTATTTTGGCTTTAGCATCCTTCTGATAAAATGGAAAGGGACTGTATCTGGAAAAAAGGTGTTGCAGGGTTGGGTTATTAATGGCAAAGGCCTTGGATATAGGAGCTTTCGGCATCCAGGTTTTAAGTCTACAGGATATTAGTGAACACTCAGCCAAATGTGGAAGGGAGAAGTTCTGAAAATTAAGGATGCAGTTAAAGCTTCAGTGTGTGTTTCATTGAAAAAGGTTGAAGACAACCGGACTTGGATTTTAATGTTCCAATGGTAAATTTTAACTTTGGTTGTCATAACATTTCCTAAGTAAATCAGACTCCTGTTTCAAGAGCTTTGCTTGAGATGCTTTACTCTTTGGGCTTTTGAACTCTAATCTCCTAGGGTAACAATACATTTGCTGTATTTGCTGGAGGAAATCTTTTGCCCTCTCTTCTTCTCCCAATTTATTTTATTGCTGTGGGGAATAAGTGTGTCTTATTTTATGTAACACTTGGCTAATGCCTGTCCATGGGAAAGGCAACAGTGAAATTAGCAGAAATGTTGCAGAGGCAAAGAAGCAGCTGGAACACGGTAGGCATGCGGAGGCTTGGGAATAACGACAGTTGCCTTGAGCATCAATTTTCTGCCACAGGCAGTTTTTTACCAGCCCTTGCTGTAACTTGGGAATTTCTATGCTTAAAGTGCAGGATGCAGCAAATGGAAGCTCAGAACCAAAAGGTGTTGGTGCTTAGCAAACCTCCTGTTCAGAGAAGCAGCTTTGACAGAGCCACTTATGTTTCTTATTAGAAGAAAAGGCCCGGAGCCTGTTTGTTTTCTTGCATCTGAACACAGTGTGTTGTTCAACCATTCAGTGAGTGTGAAGGCTCTTGAAGTTATCTCAGTGTGTTACAGGTATAGAATTTGCCCAAAGATGTCCCCTTAATGAGAACAGTCTCAGACAGTAACTTCTTTAAAAGAGTTGCCTGAAAGACTTCCAGTTGCACTTTTACATCTCAGGAGCTGTCATTTCATTTTTTGCATGCTACACAGAACCATCTGCCCCCATACTTAAATATGTGTGGTTAAGATCTCTGTGCAGGCAAGAAAAATTCTGCCCACATCAACAGTTAATGGTATATGCTTCTAAAACAGTTGTTCTTAACCTGTGGGCCACAGCCCACCAGTGGGCCGCGAGGACGAAAATCTGGTCCGCAAGCCTCCTTCCTCTTTATTTATTTATTTAATTGCATTTATTTTATTTCCACTCCTTTCATGCCACCTGCCACTCCTTCCCTGTCACTGACCAGCCCCCCCTCCCCCAATAGACCATATCAGCTCTAGATTATTAAATATGTAGGCATGCAGATGGCAACTACTGGATGACATATGTTCTGTATCATAAACTAGAGCTGATGTGGTTTATCTAATGCAGTTTTCTGAATCAGCACCCCAAATAACCAAATCAAATCTAAAGTTGTCCAAAAACTGATTCATAACCCTTTTGGTACTAATGTTGGAGAGTGGTCCCTGGTCAAAGTGGTCTCTTGTCAAAAAAAAAAAAGGTTGGGAATCACTGTTCTAAGAGGTATAAAGACAACCATAGGGGCACAAAGCATGACTTTTCTGTTGACTTGAGAGCAATAAAAGCTTTTCTGAAGGGGTTTTTTTTTTGCCAAAGTGCATCAGTAACATTTGAATTTTATCAGTGCCTGGTTTACATAGTAATGACAGCTAAAAACAAATTACTCCTCTTTCTGTTGTTTGCAACAACATCACCATCTTGCCATAGTCTTGCAATTGTCTTGTCATACATTAGGATCCCAAGAGCAAAGCCTTGGGAACTGGAACCAGACCTCTGTCAAGGGATGTCACTGTAGACAAATGCTTGGTTCAAGGAGGAGGTGATTGGTGATAGTGATGGTTAATTTTGATAAGCATATTCTTCACTCCTACCTAGCTACCTAGCTACCTGGAGCCCCCTGTGGTGAAGTGGGTTAAACCCCTGTGCCGGCAGGACTGAAGACCAACAGGTTGCAGGTTTGAATCCGGGGAGAGGCGGATGAGGTCCCTCTATCAGCTCCAGCTCCTCATGCGGGGACATGAGAGAAGCCTCCCACAAGGATGATAAAACATCAAATGATCCGGGCATCCCCTGGGCAATGTCCTTGCAGACAGCCAATTCTCTCACACCAGAAGCGACTTGCAGTCTGTCAGGTCACTCCTGATACGACAAAAAAAAACCCCTAGCTACCTCCCTCAAACTGAATAAACCGGGATATCTGTCTCCCTACTAATGGTTCTTGCACTACCAGACTAAGAAAGAAGATGATGTTTCAGGTCTATGATAAGCCAAACCCTTGTCAGATTAAATTTGGCCCTCAGACCACAAAAATATCTTTGCCATTCATTGTTCCATTCAACCCTTTCTTCAAAGTGGAATAATAGTAGGAATTTGATGCCAGGCCATCAAATGCTAATTAAGGGTGGTCAGTTGAAACATTCACACCTAGTTCCAGCAGACAAGAGTTCTTTGTCCCACCCTGGGCTTTCCACAGATATATAAACTCATTTTCCTAGTTCCAACAGACCTCACTGCCTCTGAGGATGCTTGCCATAGATGCAGGTGAACCGTCAGGAGAGAATGCCTCTAGAAAATGGCCATATAGCCCAAAAAGACCTACAACAACCCAATAGTAGGAATCGGTTGCTGTTCATTCCCGAAAAATGTGAGCCTGACTCAACCTTTGCTTGAGTGAATTGTTGCGCTAATAACTAGCAATATTTTGACCTACAAAAAGTGCAACACGCATTTAATCATAGTACATGTGTGTAGAGGACTGAAAAGAAGAATTGTTTCAAACTTGGATGAGAGAGTTGTAGCAAACAGAATTGGCTTCTGTCCTTTTGGAAAATACGGATTGCATGAGCCATTTCCTCTTGTCCCATTAAAAAAACTTGGGCTTCTTTTCCAAACATGACTTGGCACAGGCATATCTAATATCTGGTGCAGGAGAATATTAATGATGGCCGACAGGGAGCTTTACTTCCTCCTCCTTATCCTCCTCTTCCTCCTCGCAACAGCCAGTGACCACGGACACTGTTGGCACTTGTTCTGGATAACACCTTGGGTTGTCCACCCCCCGTTGTCCATTTCAGGAACAACAAGGACTGCATGGTGTGAGAAGGAATGAGCAGGGTGGACTAGACCTGTGGTGTGTGTCTTCCCCTGCCATTTTCATTTAGACACGCAAGCACATGATTAGTACAGACCTAAAAAGCTCCAAGTGGAAATCAATCCATAGCTTCTTAATATTTAAAGAAACATATACCTGATTGTACATGCATTTCTTTTACATCCTTGGTATAGAACACACATTAGGTTATCATACATAAAAAATAAAGCAAGTTTTAGCATTTATTTCTGAAAGATACTTAAGTAGACTAAGGCAGGATCATGGCTGATGTGCTTGAGTTCAAACCATTCCCCTGCCCCTCCCATACAGCAGTATAGAAGCTGAAGCTGACATTCATTAAGTTTGTGTATCTGAAAAGAAATACCCATTTTTATTTCATCTGAGACTGGCAATGCACTGTGTTCTAGTGAGTTCAGATGTGCACAAAATCATTTCAGAAATGCAGAGAGCTAAAACATAGATCTACAAAATGTGCAAAAACATGCTTTGAGCACTGGTAAAAATGTATACAAAACCTGTATACTTTACAACAGTGCTGCACACTAAAAATATGCACATGCTTCTGTATTAAAATGGAGAGTCGGGCCTCACAAAGCCATATAAAATTCAGGTGGAACAAGGATGCTGGTTAGATTCTGAGAACTGCAACACTTATTTTTATTTCATATCATTTCTACCTTGCCTTTATTCCAGGATAAAACCCAAGTTTACAACACAGATTGAGGCAGAGTACGGCTAAAATAAAGAATAATATTTAGAAAAGAATTAAAAGCAGTTTTTATAAACCGGTCATGTTAAAAATAGCATTGACATTAAAACAGTTTTAAAACAAAGCATTCAAAGCATTTAAAACAAATGAAGGAAAGATAGAAAGTGCAGCACCCTGATTTAAAAGAAAACATTTCCATAGTAATCAGCTAATGGCCATAGACCTACCTAAATAGAAAGATCTTTGTTATTGTTAATGTTAAGTTTATGGGGAGTCCAGAGTTTTATTTGTTAGGATAGCTTGACGGTCATTTGGAAAGAAAGAATTGCCGCAAGAATTGTCTGTTCTCAGAGAGGAAAGGAACCAGTTATCCCAATACAAGAAGGGTGGCTGATGAAAATCTGTGAACTAGCTGAAAGGGTGAAATGGACTATGCCAATTAAGGAGAAATCTTTGACTAACCTCTAGAAAGATTGGGATTTGTTCATTACAGTTTCCCAACAACAATGGGGATATTTGTCAACAGTGAGATTCGTGAATTAGTTGAATGTTTCCAGAAGTACAAGTGTGACTATATAATATCATTTAAAACTAGTAGGAGGTTTTTTTTATCATGTTAAAAGCAACTTAAGAAACTAGTCAGACCATCAGATATAGAGTGGGAAACTAACAGTCAGATATAGAATGGGAAATTTGTGCATCTTTTTCTTTGTTGTTTGTTTTTGTGTTTGTGTGTATCTTATTTTTGTCTATCTGTTTTGCTATTTATTTAGTAGTAGTATTAGTAGTAGTAGTAGTATGTAGTTTTGCAGTTTTATGTATCTAAATAAATCACTTGTGTATTTAATTTTTGTTGCATAAAATTACTTTAAAAATAAATAGAAGTATATTTGCTTGCAGGTAGAAGAAGAGCAGAATAGGCTTAACCTAATCTCCTATGGGAGGTTTCTACAACCAGGGAGCAGCCAAGGGATAAGATGACAGATTATCACATTCCTAGCTGTAAATAAGGATTAGTGTCCTACACCTAGATAGCTAACTGCAATTGGACAGTATGGTTCAGGAAGCTGATGATTAATAATGGTGACCTGTGGGGCCTTCTGAGCAGCCGCACCTAAACTGTGGGATTTTTTTTATCCTGTGTGGGTACAGTTGGTACCTTCCCCGACAGTATTTTGCTATATAACACAGATCTTTTCATGTTCACTTCTTTTATGAGTTGGATATCTGGTGTCCAAGTTTTATAACTGCTTCATTGGTCTGTTGTTATTACATTGTTGATGTTATTTTTGAATTTGAGTGTGTTTTATAGTTGCTAACCTCCCTGATTGATGCATAAGAACAAAAAAGACAGGAGTGAAAATCTCATTAAAATAAATCTCTGATTCCAAGCTACTGATGGAACAGCACACTTTAACTGTCATTTGGCAGCTGTTCTGGTGGTCATCATTGACCATAATGCAGAAAACCGTTTTCAGCAAATAGATAAAGAGCAAACCATATTATTGGCTTTAGCAGCTGGGATCTGAACATCTTCAAACAAATGCTGGTTTTTGCTCTGATGTGATAAAGTACATGAAGACAGAATAGAAATCTTAAGCCTTAGGAATACAGTGACGGATCCAACAGACGGCTGTCTTCAGTCTCATATCTTTCTGCTTTTGTCACTTGATCATCCAAATTCATCTGAATAACACAGCGCTGGGTGATTGTATATTACTCTTGCTCCCATGACACTAACCACATTGCATATACGCAGTGCACTAACCCACTCCCTGGACAATTGAGCAGATGATCCTTCTCGATCAAATGTATCCCAACACTCAGAGTTCTCCCTACCTTTCGCCATTTTTATATGGCTCCAGGGCTTCTTTGGTGTTTGGCATTTTCTGCTAAACTCTTGCTCAAAGCTTAGCTCTTGTTTAGAAACATATCCAGTTCTTAAAATATGCATGTACTAACAAAACATACTCGTAGGTGCCTGACATTTTATAATTACGGAAGCCTTTATCACTGTGGGCTCTGCATGACCCACTTTCTATTTCCATTGTGGTCCTATCTGTACTGAAAGGTACCTAGCCTTTTATAGGACCCTCTCAAGATTCCTTGACTGTACAAACTGTGCTGTATGGATTTGCCTTGATGGTCAACAGCTTTTTCTGGTTAGATGTTGACACCTTGAATTTTGAGATATAGATTGGAATCAAACAACTTGACTGCAATTTGACTGCAATTTGAGCAACTTGACTGCAATTTGTCTGCATTATTGCCAGTCATTGGTTAGTTCCATGTTACAGCACTGTTTTCCTATAATCATCTGGAAGACGAATTAAGTTGGTTCTGTTTATGACCACTGAGGGTGCTTCTACACAAACCCCATAATGCAGTTTGAAGGTGGATTGAAATGAATTGGGGGTTTTTTTTAATGTAGTGCCTACACAAACATCCCAGGAACCAGTTCGAGGTTGGGACACTGGTTACAGTATCCACTGATTACTGATTGGAACTAAACCCAGGAACTGCAATATCTGTATTCTTTTTCTTACCCAGTCTGCTGAATTGTGTCCAGAGAAGGATGACCAAACTGGTTAACAATTTGGAAGCCAAGCCCTATGAGGATCGGCTTAGGGAACTGGGTATTTTTAATTTGGAGAAAAGAAGGCTGAGAGGGAACATGACAGCTTTGTTTGAATATCTGAAAAAATGTCACATGGGGGGCGGGTTGGTTTTCTGCTGCCCTGGAGACTGAGACACAATGGAGCAATGGCTTCAGATTACAGGAAAAGAGATTGCATCTAAACATTAGGAAGAACTCCCTGACAGCAAGAGCTGTTGGGCAGTGGAAGATGCTTCCTCAGAAGTTTTGAGATCTCCTTTTAGCAGAGATTGGATGGCCATCTGTTGGGAGATGCTTTGATTGTGGATAGACCTTGGGGACCTCTTCCAACTCTGATTCAATGTGCAAATGTATGTATCCATGTGTGTTCAGGGAGAGCACTAGGCTGTGGCAGGGCACAGGAAAAGAAAACAATGGGGCAGAAGCAAAGGATTCCATGGGAATTCTGTGGCTTCCTCTCTCAGGAGAGAGCTTATTGTATTTCTTCATTTTTTTCAAAAGTGCTTCAGTGTTAGGGGTGTCCGGAGAAGCACTTGACATTTTTCAGTCTCCAGTTAAGCCCTGCATGGGATATACCCTGGGCAGCTGCAACACATTATCTGACTTGTTCTGGACTTTCAGTGTTTTTAATGCACTGTTTCTGGCTTGGTCCATGTTACACTGTTTTTTGGGGTGTGTGCATTTTATGGACACCCCACCCTCAAGCCAGCTTCAAACTGGAACTATTTTTGAGTTATGGTTTAAATGCATATCACATTGACTTGAAAAAGTAAAAACAGAATACCCACTTGCATCCCCAAGGTTTTACAAAAGCTTTAAAACCAGCTTGATTAACCACAAACTCCTTTGGAACTAAGATGTCTACCATATGCAATTATGTGAGAATGACTACCATTTCTTTGTCACAGGTTGTAAAACGTGTTCTTTTTTTGGAGGGGGTGGAATTAATTAAATAGGAGACTCTAGCACCCCCAGACTGAAGAAATATGGGTCTTGCTGAACTCCAAGTTTTCCCTCATCGAGGAAGGGTAATTTCAGACCTTCCCAAATATTGAGTGCCTTAGATGTATGGGAAAGGAGCACAGGAGGGTGGATATGCAAATGGGACAGATTTTTGAGAAATTACATTTGGTTTGCTGAACACTGAATGCCACTTGTTTACGGTTACCCACTATGAGTTTAGCAGGAAAACATAAAGATCAATTCACAGCACACAATTATAGACCTATAATTCCACTTTAATTGCCTGGCAACATCTTATGGAATCCTGGCTTTTGCAGTTGATGGAGAGGTCTTTCAAATCCACCTCCTAGGAGCTCCACTGATAGATCTGACCAAACGACAAACCTCGGGATTGCCATGACCATTAAAGTGAAGTCATAACAATATAATTGTGTAATGCGAATGGGCCGACAGTTAGATTTCCCTTTCTTCCTCTATTAGGGAAGAAGGGAACTTGCTCAGTCTATGGGCTGCCAGGGCAAGAGCCATGGCAAACCTTTCTTCCATTTGCAACAAAGTACAAAATGAGTTATCCTGAGCTGCCTAATCTAATGATCCACACCTTCAATACATCAAGCAGTGAGAATGTGCCATAACCAGTATTTTACTTTCAGACTTGCTACTTTGATGGTGTCTTGGATCTTTTCTGAATTACCATTTTGGTGGGAGAAAAGGAGAAGGGAGTAGTATAGACTTTGCTTAGTTGCAGCAGAAGGTCTCAGTATATTTTATTGAAGTAGGACTCTTGTTACTCTTGTTACTGCTTGCCATCCATGTGTTCTTTCAAATAATAGTACTTTTGTTGGAAGAAAGTGACATTCTCTATAACTTTGAACTGCAACCTCCATTGTACCTGTGTTTCATGGATAGGAGCTACTAAAGCAGTGGTTTCCAAACTATTTCTGTCATGGGACTCCTCAGAATATATTTACTTTTTGTGGAACCCTGACTCTATCCCTGATGATTTTAATCAAAAGATTTATTCTGAATAATTTCATGTTATTTCAAATATGTCCCCCAATTTCCTAAATTTAGCATCTAGTTTTGAGTAAATTTTACTCTTGATATTTTATGACTAATATCCCAATATCCCGAAAGTCTTTCATCCCAAAAACTTGAAAAAAATGAAGAAAAGAAAAGAAAAACAAATGTGATTCAACGTGAAAACTCGACTATGTATGAATCTCTCTTGTTTAGATGGTAAATAAAATGTTGAAATATGAAGTCAAAAATTATCCCTCCTCCTTATAAATATGTGAGGGGAAGTCATAGGGAGGAGGAAGCAGGTTCGTTTTCTGATATCCTGGAGACTAGGATTTGGAACAATGGCTTCAAACTACAGGAAAGGAGATTCCACCTGAGCATTAGGAAAAACTTCCTAACTGTGAGAGCTGTTCAGCAGTGGAACTCTCTGCCCTGGAATGTGCTAGAGGCTCCTTCTTTTGAGACTTTTAAACAGAGGCTGGATGATAATCTTTCAGGGGTGCTTTGAACACAATTTTCCTGCTTCTTGGCAGAAAGGGGTTGGACTGGATGGCCCATGAGGTCTCTTCCAACTCCATGATTCTATGATTACATACTGGATAGCAAAAGTTGTAAGACAAAATAGCTATTACAAAGGGTGTAAATTAAACAGTTGGCCTCGTTTCATTTTATTTTAAAATCTGTTTTAAATTTGACTTCAAAGATCATTCACAGAACCCATGTGATGCTTTTATAGAACTCTAGGGTTCCACAGAACACAGTTTGGGAACTGCTGCCCTAAAGCATTGTTGACACTGACTAGAAAAAACAGCAACTGTGGCATCACTAGTACACAATGTTCAACCATATCCCATACCCTTGGATTATTATGCTTGTTGTTGTTGGACTCTTAGAAGCCACGCAAACTCAGAATTACTAAGGGATTATCAGGCTCTTTACAGTCTTATCCATACCTACTCAGACATAAACCCATTACTCTTAGTAGGGATTGTTTCCAGGTAACCATGTATCTTTCTAGTATGTAGATGTGACAATGCTAGTACATGTTCCTCAGCAATATCCCCTGCCTTTTCTATGCATTTACTTGGTACTTTATAACCATCCCAATGGGTAGCTCCTCATCCAACCTAGTCCCAAAGAGCCCCACTGATTACTCTTCTGTGCTTCGGTAGCAGAAGTGCAAGTTCACATCAAGACCTCTCTCACTATATCTATAATTCGTTCAGCTGGCTTAAAGCAGGATTGTGTAGAAAGAGAGAACTGGCATGTTGTGCCTGAGGAAGACGGCACATGGAGAGTGAGGAAACTGACAGAGAATTATATGGGTAAGCCCTGGGCTTACGGAGCTGCATTCACTCTCCATCAGCAAGCATTTCTTACAAAGCCTATATGTGAATATGAGAGAGAGAGACACACACAGACAAACAGGGGAGAACGTTGTGTGTTTTCCTCACAGATTGGGGTCATAGTGTCTCACTTCTCTCCACTATGTGTGGGTTTCCTTTTTCTTGGGGCATGTTTATCTATCTCTCTTGTTCTTTGTCCTAGTTCCTCCAGTGCCCTTCCAGACAGGCCCTATATCCCAGGATCTGACCCCAGATTTTCTGTTTATCCCAGATTATCTGGCAGTGCAGACTTATATAATCCAGTTTAAAGCAGAAAACTTGGGTTCAAATCCTGGGATGTAGGGCCTGTCTGGAGTGGCCCTTAGTCACCCTCTTTCTGTCCCTTTCCTGACAAAGGAAGCGAGTACATTTTGTTACTGGAACAAATCCCATTTAATGGGGTGCAGAACTGGTGTGTCTCAGGTGAACAAGTTTGTCCTCCAAAAGGAAAATGGCTTGCAATTTGTTGTGATCAATGGCCTTTCTTTGTTTCTTTCTTTCTTTCTTCCAATTGGGAATGGTATCTAAGAGAGCTTACAACATAATTTTCAAAATCAAGTACCAATAATACATATTTATTAAAAATACTGAAATACAATTAAACTTGCTATATTATTAAAACAAAGTTACAGTTTTACAACATGGTTACTTTATTCTGTCTAATTCTGTTTGTTTTCCCTTTTTTGCCCTGGTTCCTTGTGTCTCCTGTAAACATTATGACAGCAACATTTGAATTTTTGTAGGTTTAAATGTTTGCATGGCAGCTGTTGTTTCTCTCAGCCAGAATCAGTTTTTCAGCAAAGAAAAAGTGTGAAACATCTGGAATTTTATCTGAACCAGATCTTTCAGTGTGAGAAATAAACCTGTCAGTGCTACAAAGCCAGGCAGGGAACTTCACCCCATTTGCCTCCCTTTTGTCCTCTTCAACACTTCAGTGATGGCATCATCATATATGTCAAATCTGGTTGTTCTTATGTGGCATAATATCACTATATTATATGGAAAATTCACACTTGAATAGCTCTGTGCAGTGTGGATTAGAGATGGTGTCTTAACTTGATCCTATCTGATTCTGGAAGGTGATCAGAATCTGACCTGGTTAGTGCTTCAATGTGAATCCATCAGGGGACATTGGGTGTTGTTGGATATATTTCTGAGGGAGGCAATAACAAACTATCTCTCAGTAATCCTTTTCTATGAAAATGATATGATTCCCATGGGGTAACATGGGACATTAGATGCAACCTTTGTTTATGTCTATATACAAGCAATGTGTATCTGGTGTATCTGATTAAGGTAGGAGACGTTAAGTAACCTCAGAAGATGACTTTTCATTTTTTTAAAAAACCTCATCTTCAAAAAGACATTTTTAAATTCAGCTCAGCTATATTCACAGTCACAATATTTTAAAAACAAATTGATAATTTTTAAAGTTGGGATTCCTGAATATTTGAACTACATTGGAAGCAGCCAGCTGGCTTCGATATTTGGAAACCTGCTTGAGATAGTGAGATCAGGAAGGTAGGAATTACCTGCCTGGTTCATTCCCAAAAAACCATCCAACCTATTATCCTGTCTCCAACAGTGGCAGCACCTGATTGCTTCCAAGCTTGGCACCGGGCTTCCTATGTGCTGGGCAGATGGGGGCTAATCTATCCCAGGAAACATTTGTCCAAATGGCCCCATGTTGGAAGCCAGAAGATTTATATCCTCCTTTAGGGCTTGGTTATATTAACTTTCTTTAGTAGAGTATTTGATCAGAACCTCCTGGCCTTTCAAGTTAAAGTGACTCACTGGTGAAAGGAAAAGTATTGTACCCGTTAACACAGCCAGAAGAAATTGCAAAAAGTATTCCAAAGGAAACAAAGGAAAGTAAAAAGTTCTCAAAGTTCTCAAGCATCAGTGAGCCCTGCATTTCCCATGTTTTTTGACCTTGGGTGCTAGGAAGCAGAAACTTTTCAGCCTGGACATTTAATCCAGGCATTTGTTTTACATGTTTCCCTGTGACACACGTCATCTTGTTTCAGCAAAGCCCATATTGCACAGCACCATGATAGTGATAGAACCATGCTGGCCTTTGTTGTGCTTGGTTTTTATTGAATGCCAACATATGGGGAGTGTGGAAGTGGAGCAGAGGGCAATGCTTTATTATTTCATTGGTAGGAACCCCTGGTGGCACAATGGGTTAAACCAGGGGTCCTCAGACTTTTTAAACAAAGGGCCAGGTCACAGTTCCTCAAACTGTTGGAGGGCCAGATTGTAATTTGAAAAAAACATGAATGAACTCCACTGCACATATCTTATTTGTAGTGCAAAAAAACCCCTGTTAAAACAATATAATAATTAAAATGAAGAACAATTTTAACAAATATAAACTTATTAGTATTTCAATGGGAAGTGTGGCTGTTGAGATAGGATTGTTGTTGTGCTTTCAAGCTGTTTCAGACTTAGGTTGACCCTGAGCAAGGGCTGGGTAAATAACCTTGGAGGGCCGTATGCGACCCTCGGGCCTTAGTTTGGAGACTCCTGGCTTAAACCCTTGTGCTGACAGGACTGAAGACCAACAGGTCAGAGGTTCGAATTCAGGAAAGCATGGATGAGCTCCCATATGTCAGCTCCAGCTTCCCATGTGGAGACATGAGAGAAGCCTCCCACAAGGGTGTTAAAACTTCAAAACATCCAGACATCCCCTGGGCAATGTTCTTGCAGACGGCCAATTCTCTTACACCAGAAGTGACTTGCAGTCTCTCAAGTAGCTCCTGACATGAAAAAAATGGTAGGTTGGTTATACAGTAATTATGTCCTGCCCCCTATTGTAAGATGTCTGAAACGCATACAACAAAAACAGTTACCCCATTTAAAGCACATGACAATAAAATATGAAGCAATAAAATAATTTATATATTCTTTGAAAAATTAAATGATTGCATAGTTTAAGAAGGTGCAATTGAAACCATATAGGTCCGTGGATGGGTGTGCACTGGGTGAACTCATTAGTCCCCAAAGGCTTTAATAATGAGCCATTTTTTAAACTTGAGACCAATGTTATTGTCAATAAGGTTTCAAAGAAAATTGAGTATGAATCAGCATCATTGTGGGTGGCTTTGGGGTGGCTTAATCCTTTCCTGCTACACCATTTTCCTAATGAAAATTGGAGATGCAATTTGGATGCTAGTCAGAAAGAGTGTTGGCAATCCAATTATCTCTGTGTAGTACTTTGGTCTTCAGTATCAATAGGCTAGCCTTGGTCCATCCACTTCCAAGGGTTATTTTATTTCATATTTAAACAGTAGGATGCTAAGGCTGAAAGCACTTCCCAATGAATGGAATAGAATGTATTTCTGAGAAATTGTGCATAGGACCAAGCTGTAAAGGTGCTTTACTACGCTACATAGGATTGAGTTGGTTGGTTTGCTCTTCATCTCTTGAGCTTTCGTATCCCTCTATAATCTGTGCTCTTAACCTCCATCCCAGTATCTGTGCTTTGTTGAGGTAAATTATATGTTTCTGTCAGGACAGATTTATCCTCCGCTTCCTTTGGACTCTTGTCTCAATCAATATTCAGCCAAGAAGACTGTTTCTAAAAGACAGTGAAAGAGAAATGTGACTTTGCAGACAAAACAGAAGCTAAAATCTTGCATAGATCCTCTCCCCAGGCTGGGAGTTGTGAAACAGTAGCTGCCTTTCACAGTTCAACTTGTGGAGGGAATGATACTCTTATATGGGTGGGAAAATCCACTTTGCCCCCTGCTGAGCTGCCACTTGATTTGTGAATTAAACATTTATGCTGCCTTTGCAAGGAAGAGCTCTGTAGAAGCTTTCTTCCTGCACATCATTTACAAGAAGGTGTCTGGATTTTTCTTTTCACTAGAGCCAACCAGCATCTAATTCCTTCAAAGATGAGCCCATGGCAGAGTCTGGAAGAAGCAGTCAGTCACAGTTCTGGGGCAGAGTCCTTCAGCAAGACATTATTTTAGGCTGGCTCTGCATTGTAGAATAAATGCAGTTTGACACTAATTTACATACTATGGCTCAATGTTATAGAATCCCAGGAGCGGTAGTTCGGTGAGGCGGCAGCACTCTCTAGCAGGGAAGGCTAAAGATCTTGTAAAGCTGCAACTGCCAGGAGTCTGTAGTATTGAGCCATGACAGTTAAAGTGGTGTTAAACTGCATTAATTATATAGTGCAGATTCACCCTTGGAGTCTGCCTGAAGGTTGGGGAAGGCAAAGCAGTCAATGGCAAATCCTTTAGAACCCCCCAAGTCCCAGGGAAGAGACAATGTGCTCCAACCAGAATTAACTGAGCTCTTTCAGTGTTGTTCCTGTGCCTGCCTATGTCTCCCAGGATCTCTATCATTGCTGGAACCTGGAAAACCCTAATGGCAGGACTGTAGCCATGGGGGGAGGGGGTTAAGAGTTCAACTCCCCCCCCCCCCCAGAAATGTTTCCAGTTTTATAAAAACTTGGTTTACTCATTTGGGGGACGGGGTTGAACCCTCTGACTACAGGCCTGCATGATATTTTGCTGGGCATGTTCACTGTCGTAATGAGTAAATTTAGCACCCAATGCCTGCCTCGGGTGGGAGTAAGAATAATAATTCCAGCAGTGGTATCTAGCATGAACAATGCAGCAGTTGGGAGTCCTGATGAGACTTGCCTTTTTTTTCATAACTGGCACCATGCCTATGGATTATATATATAATCTATTATTATCAGTGTAAACTCCAGATTTATATTAGAGATATGTTGATGCAAGATAACCATGAGTGTTTTTTTTAGAAAATGGGGATGATGATGATGATGATGATGATGATGATGATATAATTCATATCCCTTAAGTACAGGGTGTAGGGTCTGTATCTAGGGGCCCAAAAATGTGATGTTTCTGTAATTGGTGCCAGTGTGGCTCTGTGGTCTTTTTCTTCTGAGTCAGGGTCCATAACACTGCAGGGTCCTGACTAGCTGTCCTTACTGAGGTTTCTTACATACTCTGAGCTCCAGTGCCAATTTCTCTTACTCCTTGCAACCTTTTGCACTGTGCAATTATAGTGGTATATTTCCACTTTCATTGCCACAGGCCCTTGAGGTTGGCCGTTTAGGGAAAGGCTTTTAGAAATCTCAGCAAGAAGGCTCTGGTGACTTAAAAACAGCAAAGGCTAGGATTTCATGGAATGCTGCCATGGCAGTTAAAGTGGAATGCAGTGGGCACGTAGTTTCTAGTGGGGTTTGATTCCAGTGTCCCATGGATGCCATAATCAAGGAATGCTCAAGTTGTGTTCTATTTTGTGGTATAGTAAAATGGTGTCCGTAATACAAAAATTGAGAAATCAAGGTTTGCTTTTTGTAATTTAAAAAATGTTCAAGCCATGGGTGGTTGAAACAACGGCGATAGAAGGCCAACTGTATACCATTGTATTTGTATATAATTGTATATAATTAAAGGGCCCTAAAGAGATAGGACTTGAACAAGTTATCAAGTTGCAATGCAGTCCTCAGAATTGTCCAGCCATGATGGCCACTATTTAGGCCATAAAGCCTTGTAACTATTGGGGGGGGGGGGTCAAAACACTACACAAGAAATGAGAAAGTTGTGCTATTATGTTGTATTTTTTACTAGTTATAGGGCCATGTAGTAAACATCTATGTTTCTGGTAATGGAAAGCTGCTGTGGTCAGAGAAGACAGTACTGAGCTGGAGGGACAAATGTCTGTACTTGATACCAGGGACCTCATACATTCTACAGCAAGATTGGGGAGCCTTTTCCATCCTGAGGGCTAGGGCCAAAGGCGGGCAAAGCCACCTCCATCTTTCCTCCCTCCCTCTCCCTCTCCCTCTCCCTCTCCCTCTCCCTCCCCCCCCCCTCTCTCTCTCTCACACACACACACATATACACAAACAATCTCACTCATTCACTCTTTTCTCACTCACTCCTACACGCATACACAAAACATATACACCCAGCCTTATGCATGACAGGCTTCTGCTTTACATCATAAAAACTGTTTCCTCTAGAAAGGAAGTTTGCATGCCTGTCCAAAATGTCCTGAACACATCCTACAAACAGCATGGGAGAGGTGTCATTTTAACATCTTGTTGTGTATGTGAATGTTCCATTTTGCACTAGCGTATGTTATATATTGTAACTCATATAAGACAGTGGGCCCTTGGGATTTACTGTAGTTTACTTCCAGCTTCCGCCCCATGGACACCAAAATCCAAGGATGCTCAAGTCCCATTAAATATAATGGCATAGTAAAATGGTGTCCCTTATATAAAAAGACAAAATCAAGATTTGCTTTTGGAATATTTTTAAAATATTTTTAAGTTGGTGAAATCTGTTTTATGCAAAATTCACACTGAAGTGAAGTGAGCTCTAGGAAGTTGGTTTATCACAGAAATGTATTTCATACAGCAAGAGCTGTATATTTAGATGACACAGCAAAAGCATACATATATTTCCTACTCATTTCCCTCTAATCACTGTCTGGCCACCCAAAGTCAAAAGGATCTAGCTCCAAGCCACCTATGCCATTTTTCACCATTGTGTCTCCTGCCTCTCCCAAACCCAACTGGTTATTTCCTTTGGCACTAAAAATATTTCTAATGGGTCCACCACTAGTGAAACCCAATCTATTGATGATGGCATATAGGAAAGTAATAGCAACAAAAAAATAGGGAACATGATAGAAGCTTGTGTTTGCATTCATTTGGAAACAGTCCCCCGAGGTTTGAAGGTGAGAAGAAAGGGACTAGAGCAGGGGTCCCCAAACTAAGACCCATGGGACAGATGCATTCTTCCAAAGTCATTTACCTGGCCCCAGCCCTTAACTTTAGACTTAGGGTCTTCCTAAGTCTGAAATTACTTGAAGGCACACAACAACAATAATCCTAACTGACTTGACTATCGGCCAAAATCAGGCGCACATTTCCCATTGAAATGCTGAAAGTTTATGTTGGTTAAAATTGTTTCTCATTTTAAGATGTGTGCAGTGTGTGTAGGAATTTATTTGTGTTTTCTTTCAAACTATAGTCGGCCCCCACCCCACCCCTTGCCAACAGTCTGTGGGACCGTGAACAAGTTTGAGGGCTTCCTGTGCTAGAGGGAGTGCTGTGTGAAATACAAAGGACACAAACCAGTATGCTAAACCAGTCAAGGAAAGAGGAATCCCAAAAAAACTGACATTGTATTATGGTGCATCAGGCCCTGAGGGGGCAACATGTCTGTGATGTGAATCTCTCTGTAGATCCTGCCACCTCTCACATCTCCTTCTCCGAGCAGTTCTAATGCCTGCTGAGTCCCAGGCTCTGAACCATGTTCGATTCTGCCAACTTAGACATAATTGCTGTTCAAAGCCAACCTGCCTGCTGAGAAGCCACCTGTCCTAGGTCCTGGCTGCCCCAGCCCCCCCAAAGTTGTGACTGAAAGTGCCCTTTGCAGCCAAGGTCATGCTAAGCACCTTGTTGTCTTGAGAGGAGGCGACCCTCCCTTGACTCCCTGCTGGCACAAGGTGTTCTGTCTCATATTACTTTCAGAGGCAGATGTAGGTTTAAACTAGCCAAATAATGTAAAGACCTGCAACACTGAATTTATAAAAAGTGAAGTATCCTTTCCTTTGCAATCTTTGTTAGAATTGTCTTGGGTTCTATTTTGGATGCCAGCATTCATGACTTAGAAAAGATGGCGCGGAGAGAAGGTGGAAGTGCCAATGCTGAAGTACTGGCAAAAAGGAAGAAATTTAAGGCTCCTAAATCCATAGTTTTCAAATTGTTAGGTTTCTAATCCCATGTGTAAGTTTTGTACGAGCTGCCTCAGTCTTTAGACTCAGGGCGCATCCACACAGTTCCCTAAACATGCAAGCTCGCACACTTTTACCTGAGGTGTCCAAACAATGCCTCAGGTAAAACCAAAGTAATTTGGGACAGAGCAGAAAAACCCTGCTTTGTCCCAAATTAATTTGACACCTGGAAAGACTCAGGTCTTTCATAAGACCTGGGTCTTTCCAGATGTGGGCCCTGTGTGGCTTGGGCCCAGGGATTGCATCATGCAACTTCCAGGCCCATTCCACACATCTGTCTTGTGATTTCTGGGATACTGGAATGGGGATTGTGACATTGACAATCCATACTTTGTTTTTAACACGATTGTGGGGTCAGGAGTATTGTGCTCCAGAATTCTGTCTGTCTGAATTTGGAAGTCCCAGAGGAGTTTGACGTGTTCATTTCCTGTAACTTTTTCCAGCTTGTGATCCCACCAGTTCTTTGTTGAGCGATGGTGTTATGCCTCTGCTTGTAGTCTGTCTGTGCGATCTTCTTGCTGCAGCAGCTGAGGATGTGATCTATTGTTTCATCTGCTACCTTGCAGAGTCTGCACTTGGGATCTGTTGTCGACTTTTCAATTCTGGCTTTGATGGCATTGGTTCTAATGGTTTGTTCTTGGGCTGCCAGAATCAGGCCCTCCTTTGTCTCCTTTTTCAGAGTTCTATTTGTGAGCCACAGCCATGTCTTTTCTTTGTCAATTTGGCTCTCAATTTTTCCCAGGAACTGTCCATGGAGAACCTTCTTTCGCCAGTTTTCACTTCTGCTCTGGATTGTGCTTTTACGGTATTCACTCTTTGTCTTTTGCACTTTAAGCAGTTTAGTACTATTGACTTCCTTCAGTGTCGGTTCTTGACTGCCTTTCTCATAATCTGCCAGTGCATGTTTCTCTTCTTCTACCATTTGTTTCACTTGCAGAAGCCCTCTGCCTCCTGATATTCTGGGCAGGTAAAACCTGTCGACATCACTACGTGGGTGTAATGTGTAGTGGATTATCATTGGTTTTCTTGTTTATCTATCCAGATCATCCAGCTCTTCAGTTCACAATTCCAGTAGTGTATCTAATGATAGGGATGGCCGAGGTGTTGATAGCCTTGATCGTATTTCTGCCATTTAATTTGCTCTTCAAAACCTTTCTGACTCTTTGGACATATTCTTTGCTGACCACATTTTTCACATGCCCATGCTTGATACTGTCCAACTGCAGTATGCCCATATATTTATAGGCTTCAGGCTAATTGCACTTTATGGTTTGTCTGTTTGGCATTTCTATGCCCTCACTGTGTGTAATTTTCCCTTTCTTTAATGCCACTGTGGCACATTTGTCTAGGCCAAAATCAATACTGATGTCAGTGCTGAAGATTCTGACTGTTTTGGTCAGTGACTGGATTTCAGTTTCTGATTTTCCAAAAAGCTATAGATCATCCATGTACAACAAATGAGACTTTTTGGTGAATTTCTTGCTGTTTGGTAGCCCAGGTTTGTTTTCTGTAGAATTGCTGACAGACAGTGGGATCATTGCAATGATGAACAGCAGTGGTGACAGTGAGTCGGTCTGGAAAATTCCTCTCTTGATGGTAACAGTTCCATAGCTTTCGTTGCTCACAAACAACTCAGTTTTCCATTGTTTCATTGCATCATCATCATCATCATCATCATTATTATTATTATTATTATTATTATTATTATTATCTGCCTCTCCTTGAGGCAGGATACAACATTGTTAAAACAAAGAGATAAAATACTATTAAAATATAAGATACACAGAGTTAAAATGCAGGTTAAAATTTACCGATAAAATGCAAGTTAAAGTTCACAAACTAAAAGTCACTGGGTAAGCCTGCCAAAAGATATGGCTCTTCAATTGTGTCTTAAATTCTGACAGCTGGTTTGGCTATCAGATCTCCTCTGGCTGGTTGTTCCACAGTCTTGAGACAGCGGATGGAAAAGTCCTCTGGGTGATGGTCGCCAGTTGGGTTCTTGGGTGGCTGGAGTAGCTGCCCCCCCCCCCCCAGGGCCTAAGTGTCTGGGCGGATTGCATGGGAGAAGGTAATCCTGTAGGTAACCTGGACCCAAAGCATGGAGGTTTTTAAAGGTCAAAACAAATACTTTGTACTTTGCCTGAAACAAATTGGCCACCAATAACTTTAGTATAGGGGTGTTATTCCCATTCCTAGATGTTCCTGTAATGAGTCTAGTTGCCATGATTTGAACTAATTGGAGTTTCCAAACTTGGTACAGAGGAAACCAATATAAAGCACATTGCAGGAGTCCAACCTTGAGGTTACCAGTACAAGCACTACCATCTATAGGTCCTCAGATTCTAGAAAGGAGCACAGAAGGACATCACATTGATTCTGCAGTGCCATTGACAACATCTCAGTATCTAAGCCAGCATGATGTAGTGGTTTGGGCATTGGACTATGACTCTGGGTAGAATCATAGGATTGGAAGAAACTGCAATAGCCGTCCATTCTAACCCCCTGCCATTCAGGAAAACACAATCAAAGAATCCCTAACTTATGGCCATCCAGTCTCTGCTTAAAACCTTCAGCAAAGGACACTCCACCACCCTGTAAGGCTTGAATCCCAGCTTAGCCATGGAAACTCCTGATACAAAAGTGATTGGTATTGTATTAAGTGAGAAGGAACCACGTGCATAGTGAGAAGGCTAAAATATATATCTGAATGTTTAAGCACATAGAAAGCAGTTATATCATTATGTCTTTTTTTGTTTAGATTCCCACAGAATAGAAACTTAGTAGTGGTCAGGTTAAATATCCCATGACAATCAGAAACAGAAGTAATTTTTATGAAGAAGATAGGTTTCTGTCAAGTACATGAAAAATGCAACAGCTGCATGTGTTTTACAGAAAAATAAACTAGAGGGACACAGCCTCTCTGGAAATCTTCAGTGTTGATTGGCAGCTGATGAAGATTTCTAGCAACAAATAATATCCCTCAGATTCTTTGTACATATAGTTGTTACTGAGCAATTGCTATACATCTATAAAATATGCTTACTATTTTTATTTAGTATAACTCAGTTCCATCCTGAAGCCTATATTGCTGACTGCGGATCCAGTCAGAGAGTTCCTGCAATTCAAGGAGCATTGTATTTGAAGTGTCAGCCCCAGGATCTCTGGCACAGATATAGGGGGCAAGAGCTTGGAGATGTTACTTTTTGAATGACGTCTCCCTGTGGCCATGCTAACTGGGGGATGTGTTTTGTAGTCCAAAAAAAGTTTATTTTTCCATGTTTTGTAGAGGATACAGGAGTATGTTCAATGACACTCTTCCTGGCCTCAAACTCTGAATTGAAGGGGCTGTTGCCGCTGCTGGAAATATCAGGAGTATCAGGGACCATCTATTGTCCCTTCATCCTTGTGCTTGAGGCTACCAGCAATGTCACTTCCCCACTACCACCACATTGTCCATAGAAAAGCTGACTGCCATTTAAAACTAACTCCAGCATGGAAAATGAGACAGCACCACACACATTTACATATACACACACAAGGAAGAAAGGGGGAATTTGTAAGCTCCTCAATTTCAGATGGCAGCTACCATCACCAGTGCTTACTATCCCGTTGTATTTGCCACCCTCCCCCCTCCCACCCCAAACAAGCAAAGTGAAGTAGTTGGATTGAGACCATGCCCTTCCAAGTGTTTCTCTTAGCACTCCACCCGACTTCTTATGGGGCACCTCAGTGGCAGACTGCAGTACAGAAGGGCTACCAATTCATTTTGATCCCTTTTCCTTTCTTACTCCTCTCTGTGAAACTACATGGAAGCACATCTTAAACCAACCAAGGTGTAGCAATAGGGTCCAAGCAAAGGAAATACTGTTTGAGAATCAGGCACTTTTGAGAGTCATACAATAGAGAAGTAAAGGTTCAAATGTGGAAGGTCAGGCACAAGACCATAGTGTGGCAAAGAAATAGTGAACATGGTAGGAGATTGCGAACCAAGTGAAGTTATAGCAATCAAGGGAAAATCATTTTAGAATTTTGATTTGAAAGATAGGAGGGAGAGATGGCCTGAGATTTAAGGTAAGCTGGATACCAGAAACACTTAGCTGCCCTGAGTCTCCATGTGGGGAGAGAGTGCTCTAAAAATAATTATTACTATTATTACACTTATTTTGCTTTGTGTTAGTATTTTCTCTCATTGATTCTCATCTGCCTTCCTTGCTTACTGTTTTGCTCTTGATGGCCTACATACTATTGTTAGCCTGAACTAGAGTAAACCCATTGAATCAATGGACCTTACAATATAATCTTTGATTCAATGAATCCAATTTATTTGAGGCCAAGAACTAGATGTGTGTCTCTGTATTTCTAATCTACATCTGAAATGGGAATCAAGTGACTTTCAAATAATTTTTGTACTGCAAGTCCCATCTGTCTGAGCCTACATAGCCAATTATGAGGCATGCTGGGAATGTACAGTCCAGCAACATCTGGAGGGCTGTATGATTCTTACTCATGATACAGATTTAGAAAATTAAACAGGCAAGAGCAAGGTGAGTTGCATAGAAGGAGTCAGTGGATGACTATTTTCAGCTTTTGGATGTACTCAGTTACAGGTGGTGCAGTTACTATATTTCATCGGTGCGACTATTATGTGAGGAAAGAAATATGTTGGGGCTTTTTAAAAAATTGCCTTACCTCCAAAATGGGAAGAGGAGGAGGGATGATCCAGCCTCAGATAAGCGGTTCTGTATCTGTTGTCAAAGGCTTTCATGGCAACACTGGGTGTGTGGCTATGTTCCAGAAGCATTCTGTCCTGCTGTTTTACCCACATCTGTGGCAGTCATCCTCAGAAGTTCTGAGGTCACAACCTATGGGGATGCCTGTCATAGATGTAGGTGAAACATCAGGAGAGAATGCTTTTGGAGCATGGCCATACAGCCCAGAAAACTCACAGCAACCCTGACTCTGTATCTGTTTGTTTGCTTGTTTGCTTGTTTGTTTTAAACTCTAGAGCCATTTGGGCTGATTTTCTCTTTTTTCCTTCCTTCTCTCTCCAAAGGCAAGGCCATTTAAAAATATAAAATGGAAGTCTCTGAAGCCCCACTCTTCTCTCCTCCCTTCTCCCTCCTTCTTCCAAGGCAGGACAGTTTTCAAAACCTGGAATAGAGTTTCTTGAAGAAAAGGGGAAAGGTCTGGGTTCCAGAGACTTCCATTTCAGAATTTTAAACTGCCTTGCCTCAGAGGAAGGAGAGAAGAGTGGAGCTTCAGACACCTCCATGTTGTAGGTTTTAAACTCAGAGAAAGAAGGAAGGAAAGAAGAATCTGCTTCAAATGGAGGTGTGACTATTATGTGGTGAAATATGGGTACTCACAAAGTTTTTCTTTTTTTAACAAGAGTATAACACTGTTGCATTATAAAGGGAATCTAATGAATAGAATGAATATTAGTTGATTGGTATAACAATTAAAATTCCTAAAAGATAACATTTTCTATGCTAAGATTAGTTTTAAAGGAATTTTAGAGACTTTGATGGATTAAAAAATTAATAAGCGATACAGCAAGCAACTTATTGTATTATTTGTTCAATGCTGTAATACGTAATGACAACACATTACCTTTGGTAGTCTACAGTTTGGTTTTTGCATATTTGATTAGCCATGGATTTGATTAAAATGTTCTCTGTAGGAATGCCAAGGTGCTCCAGTTTGGCCCTACAGGCAACTTCAACTAGAAGCTAATCATAGTTACCCTGAAGGGCCTAGGGATTCCTAGAGAGGACACCTGCAGATATTTGTAGATCCTCAGTGCACTTCTATGCTCAGTTATCATAATGATACAGAAGGAGCCAGATATTCCTAGAGAAGTGTTTTCTCAAGTAAAAATATAGTGTTTTTATTTCCTTTTTTTTTCATTTTCACAGCAGTCCTATGCCCCTAATCCCAAATGAATGTGGAGTGCTGTCTTTGTAAAAAAACAGCAGGAATGTATTACAATTGACCCTCTGTATTCATGGCTAGGAAAAAAATAATTCCAAAAAGCAAACCTTGATTTTCACATGTTATATAAGGGAACCATTTTATTTACACCATTATATATAATAGGATTTGAACATCCATTGATTTTGATATACATAGGGGTCTTGGAACCAAATTGCAGCAGATATCAAGGCCAATTCAATAATATTTGGGGCAGAGGGGAGGGCATTTTAACCTGATACTTAGCATTGAATGTTAAAGTGCATCCTTGCCCATAAACTCTCTCCTCTCTGTTTGGTTTGCTGCAGCCTCTCATTTAAAATGCTTCTCTTGGTACCTTCCTCATATTCATATTTCTGGCAAGGAAAGGCTCCAAGAAGCCACTGGAAAACGGGTCTGTCAGTAATGGCACCAGCCTACTATTTCAAGCAGCTATCTTACAGGGACTAACATTTCTCATATACTACTGTAGTGTGGACAATAGTAGCTCTTTCTAGCACATACTGCAGACATTTCAACAGTGAGCAGGTCTGTATAGCCATGGAATCTCCAAAGTGCTCAGATTATGGTTAGTAAAGGGACATATAGAGAATGACATATATGTGTGTCCCTTTGTATATTCATAGGGTAATGAACAATCAGGTGTCTACTACATTTTGTCTACTACATTTTCAAAGTGGACTACAAAAAAAATACATCTTGAAATTGTATTTTCAAAGTGCCCCCCCCCCACACACACACACACAAAGTATATTTTTTTTGTTTTATGAAAATGACTGTATCACCATCACATTCACAGACCCACCTGCTACCAAATTACGCTGTTCTTTTGTGCCTTTGGCATTGTGCTATATTAGCTTTAGTGTGAGGTGTCAAAAATGAATGTATATTTATCATGAGTTGTACAGATGTCTAGAACTCCAAGTCCTAACAGATTCCTTGGCTACAGGACACAGCCTTTTGCTGTCACAGGACTCCTCTTGGTTGAGAGAAAGGGCAGAATGGGAACCATCCAGTGGGTACAGAGGTGGTGGCAAAAACAAGATTAAGGTTTGTGGAACTGGATTACAATTTAGCATTTAGAGAGTAGACCACAAAGAAGGATTTACAATTACAGTACAGAATGGCCAGAATGACAGAATCAAGAAAAGACTGCTTCTCACCAGAACCTCTGTAATAATACCTAAATGATTTCCAAAAAGTGGAATAGTGATCAGGATTCTCTTTGAAGCGCAGGAACATTTCCAGAACTAAGAGACCTTTTGCTGTTTTAGCGTCTGATACTTAGTACTGTGGTGACATTATTCCCATCCCTTTCATTCACTTTGGAGGATCAGGGTTCCCAGTGTAATATCAGAACACCTTGCTCCATTCCTCTGGATAGGATGGAGAGGTTACAGTGGGGACAAACTTTGACTGGATAGCCAGGCAAGTCAAGATTTGATTATTCCTTTTGTATTGTAGAGTGGAGCCCTTGGTAGCGCAGCAGGTTAAACCACTGAGCTGCAGAACTTGTTGACCAAAAGGTTGGCAGTTCAAATCCGGGGCGCAGGGTGAGCCCCTATTGTTAACCCCAGCTACTGCCAACCTAGCAGTTTGAAAACATGCAAATGTGAGTAGATTAAAAGGTACTGCTTTGGCAGGAAGGTAATGGCACTCCATGCAGTCATGCTGGCCACATGACCTAGGAGATGTCTATGGACAACGCCAGCTCTTTGGCTTAGAAATGGAGGTGAGCATCACCCCTCAGAGTCAGACACAACTAGACTTAATGACAAGGGGAAACCTTTATCTTTACTTTTCCTTATTGCAGAATAGTGATAGTGATATGAGAAATAACAACTTTAAGGAGTTGATGGGGCTTGATTAAATTAGCAGCCTCTCTTATATTTAAGCTTTATGAGCAGCATGGCACTGGTGCAACTTCTGGATCCAGTATTCTGCAACTCCTACCTCTTCCAGCTCATCAGTTCTTATCTCTCCCCCCCCCCCCCCAACTCTGCTGAGCCATAGTTTGTTATAGGAATATATCTCCAAAATTATTTTTTATTTTTTATTTTTTGTCGTGTCAGGAGTCGCTCCTGTTGTGAGAGAATTGGCCGTCTGCAAGGACGTTGCCCAGGGGACGCCCGGATGATTTGATGTTTTTATCATCCTTGTGGGAGGCTTCTCTCATGTCCCCGCATGAGGAGCTGGAGCTGATAGAGGGTGCTCATCCGCCTCTCCCCGGATTCGAACCTGCGACCTGTCAGTCTTCAATCCTGCCGGCACAGGGCTTTAACCCACTGCGCCACCGGGGGCTCCAAAATATAATCCCATAAATATGTCCCCTTCTTGAGAAAATCATTTTTTTTCTTTTACAACAACATCAGCTTAATTCTGCCCATCATATTGAGAATGTGTAAGTTGGTGGACTGTTTAGTTCACATGAAAAGGTGATCAAGAGCATGGGCGGACTGCAGACAACCTGGCCAAACCCTTGGCATGCTGAGTTTCCTTTCTGCTGCCAGGAGGTAACAAGGAGGGGTAATGTAGATCCATGATCTCACCAGCTAACCCCACTGCATCAACCTTTGTAAGATCCCCCTCTGTTTTGAGGACAGACAACCCTTGACTGGCCTTCTGCTCTCTGTATCTCTTGCCAATGTCCCTTTTTCCCAGAAGCCTTGTCATCCACATTCACCAATCTCCAGTTTGCTTCATTTCCTAGTCCTGAAAGTCATCAAGGGATACTTCAACCTGCTCCCCAGTGAAGCTGCAATTTTGCATCGCTTCCTCAGCAGATGTGTCAAGATACCAAGGCTGGCAGCAGCTTCTATTCATACTCTCTGTAAGTGACTGAACCTTGCTTATCCAAAAATGAGAAGTAGTGACTGGACCAAACACCAGATTCATCAATATTAGTATCCTATTATATTTATTCAGAAAACTCAGAGGAGAGGGCGGTGTTTCTTTGGGATCTCACATTGCAGCAAAAGAAAGAAAGAACCCATGAGAGTATCATTGCTTTGACAGTCTCTGTGAGGGGAGGGAGAGAGCTAGATCTGAGAACAATTCAAGGCCCTTTTCTTAAAACGCAGCATTTTTCAGATGGTTGCTGCACCAAGAAGAATCACCTAATAAAACTCACTTAGAAGCATCTCCGCCTGGCAGGGAATATTCTGCCTTTGAGCCTTGGAAGGCAGCCCAATTGCAATGTACCCCACATTCTGGCTGAAATGAACACAGGATTCACGTTTATGCTGCACAGCCAAGCGGAGCACAAGTGCCTTTGCAGCTGGTCGGTACACATTTAAACTGGGCCCTGCAGTGCATCAGCACCGAGCAGTTAGGAAAGCTGGGCCAGTCACCAGAGATTCAGGGAGCTGGCCTGAACACAGGAGGGTGCTTCATTCAGCCTCCAACCTCTGTACAAAAGTCCCAGCCTTCTCCACTATCTGCAGGTATCCCATAAAGCCAGGGGCTGTACAGGGACACCTGTGCAACTAGGGCTTTGCATCATTGCATTGCAGGGTGTCATTACGCTTGACATGAACTTCCCCGTGACTGTGGGGTTTCCTTTCTCTGCGGAACCCCTAGAGCATGAACCTAAACCACACACTAGGAGGTCTGTGATGCACAGTTGTTTTGCTGAATTCATATAGAGAGAACTCAGTCATCTGTAGTTGAAACCCATTGAAACGTTTTAATACATCCACTAAAAATGATTATTTCTTCATTATACTATCTGCTTTGGTAAGCTGTGGTTTACACATTGTTATCAGTCATGATCCCTTGAGATAATATTCATTAAAAATTCCCAAACACAGTTTGTTTGTTTGGTTTTTTTTTTGTATCAGGAGCAACTTGAGAAACTGCAAGTCACTTCTGGTGTGAGAGAATTGGCAATCTGCAAGGATGTTATCCAGGGTATGCCCAGATGTTTTACCATCCTGTGGGAAGCTTCTTTTATGTCCCCGCATGAGAAGCTGGAGCTGACACACAGTAGCTCATCCCACTCCCCAGATTTCAACCACTGACCTTTCAGTCAGCAGTCCTGCTGACACAAGGATTTAACCCATTGCGCCACCGGGGGCTTCTCCAAACACAGATAAATTCTTGCAATCAAATTTACTAATATGGCAGTTATGTGACATTGCTATCAGTAATCTGTCTATCATGGCCAGAATTGTATCACGTAAATAATGCCTGTTGCTTTAAAGCAAAATGGGCTATACAATGGTTATGTTTATCAAACACCAGAAAGGGCAAGGCAGAAGCTCATGAGCCCCTTCCCCTACCCCCATTAAGCTTTTCACATTTTCTCAAGTCTATGACTGTCTTAAATGTCACTGTGAAGTCCGAGATCATTAGCAAAGGCTTTTCAGCAGATTTTCCCCAAACTGAGTAGATCAAATATATCAATATACAAATATGAAGTCCTGACAAGAAAATTGTAGGAAGTAAATGCATATTATTGTTTATTTGCTAAAGTGTCCACAAAAATATGGAATGAATTGCTGGGCTGTAACATTCTGGGAAGTGGCAAGGAGACTATTTTGTTGAAATACCTGTATGTATTTTTACAAAGGCATCTGTATTTATTTATTTATTTATTTATTATTTGCTGCATTTATATACCACTTTTCTCACCCCTGAGGGGACTCAAAGCAGTGTACAACAAGTAATGGCAAGATTCAATGCCCACATATATATACAAAACCAAAGCACAATAACTAAGACGATAACATATAACTAAATATTAAACCTGAATCTGTATGTAATTTGGGATTCTTGAGTGCAGGAATGGAGATGTGAGCAGAGAGCCTAAGTTTATGTCAAGGTTGCCAGCCATCCAGAATTTTATTTATCTGGGCAAGATTTTACCCTCTCTGGCCAACTCCCAGACAAGAGGGACGTGAAGTCAGAAGGGGAATGTGTGGAAGTTACACTGAAGGGAGAATTTCTGCTAGGTACTGATGCCTGTGTAAGCTTCACGTTTCACTGCAGATCTTAAAATGCAGGATTCCTGTCCAACAGGAGGTACATGGAAAGGATTGTTCTAACAGACACTTGCACAGCCCCAGTGGCATTGTGAATGATGGGAGAAGCTACACATGATCAACACTCAATTTTAGTGTAACTTGTGTGAGGCAAGCATCTTGCACCTTGGAGGATCATTTGAAAGACCTTTTGAGCCACACCGTGTGGGTTTATTTGCTTTTTTTATCCTCATCTGTAAGAATGCACTTTGAAACAAAGCTTGTTTCTTTTTCAATGAAAAGGTACGTCACAAGTACTCCAAGGAACTGTTTCAGGAGGAAAAATGTTATCTTGGATAGAATGACACTCTGTGTATGCTCAGAAGCCAGAACAATCACTTCTCTTTCATGTGTCCTCCGTTTGATTACATGCTTCAAAGCATAAAAAAGGGGGTCATTTCTTAAGTGAGCATGAACTTGCAATATCTCTTTATCAATGTATTGTTGGTGGCCGGAATCACTGGGTTGTTGTGAGTTTTCTGGGATGTATGGCCATGTTCCAGAAGCATTCTCTCCTGACATTTCACCTGTATCTATCGCAGACATCCTCATCTCCCATTATCAATTCCACTGTCTTCTGGACACATTGATGGGAAACTGCCCTGGTCCTATTTTACTTAGCAAACAGTATGTTTTTAAAGCTCTCCTATTTCAGTGGATGGGCTTCAACTACCTTTGTGTGTGTGTGTGTCAGGAGTGACTTGAGAAACTACAAGTTGCTTCTGGTGTGAGAGAATTGGCCGTCTGCAAGGACGTTGCCCAGAGGATGCTTGGATGTTTTGGTGTTTTACCATCCTTGTGGGAGGCTTCTCTCATGTCCTCGCATGGGGAGCTGGAGCTGACAAAGGGAGCTCATCCGTGCTCTCCCCAGATTCGAACCTGTGACCTGTCAGTCTTCAGTCCTGCCAGCACAAGGGTTTAAGCCATTGCTCCACCGGGGGCTCCTTCAACTACCTGACTGCTGGAGACACCGATGCGATGCTCCTGAAGCTGCATCACAAAGCATGCCTGCCAAACCTTGATGTGTCTAGAGAGGAGTTTATGGGCAGAAGAGAAGAAGTGCCTCCAGACAGCCCCCACAAATGCAAACTATGGCTCGGAAATGGTTTCCAGACAGCACCGGACTGTGTGTGCTGGGAAGAGAGGAGGCCATGGCTCCCTGTTCCCGCACAAGCTGCTGGGACCCATGGCTGTGCAGTGAGCGGGGATCTATTGGCTCTCCTGTGGGACAGGCTCCCTGGCACTCAGGAATCATCCAGCGAGTGCCTCTCCTGCCAAGTCCTGCTCATATTTCGGGGAGAGGTCAGCTGGCTTCCATCTGTGTAGGCCTGGCGTGCCTGTAGGTGTGCCAGCCCGGGTCCAGGCGCAGGGCATGCCAGGCTTTTGCGTGCAAGCACCGGCGCTTCTTCCCCTGGAGTGTAAAAAAAAGAGGTTTCTCCCCTAAGTGCATCATGGGGGGCATTCGGGTTGCTTTGTCAGTTAATGTACCAACACAAGAGAGCCTTGCTTGTTGATCCTGCGTGTGTCTCTCCGTGAGGGCGAGAGGGGGAGAGAGCACGCAAGAGACAGGCTAGACACAGCGATTGCGTGGGTTGCTTGCAGCAGCCCGGAGTTTCCTTCCTGGGTCTCCACTGGGGGGTGATGGTGGCCGAGAGCAGCCCCAGGAGTCTTCAGGGCAGGCGGGGGGGGGGGAGGCTGAGTCAGAGCGCCCTCCGTCCTCGTGGCCCCTGGGCGCACTGGGGGAAAGGGGCTGCAAGGGCTGCCTTGGCCCCGCTGGGCTGCCTGCTCGCCCGCCAGCCAGGGAGCGAGTGGGCGCCTTGGCCTATTTATGGCAGGGCAAGCGGCAGCGCTGCAGCGAGAGAGGGGTTAAGTGCAGGCTCAGCTGTTCTGGATTTCCTTGGTTTCACAGCGAGCCGTTTGATGTCTGAATGCACAGGGGACTCCCCCGCCTCTCCGCCCGCCCTCCGCTTCCCTCTCCCCCTCCTTCCCTCCCTCCCCTTCTCTCTCTCTCTCTATTCCCCCCAAACACACACCTCCCAGCCTTTGCGGAGCGAGCCTTCCTTCCTTCCTCCGCTTGGGCTCCTCATGGCACCGCGAGCCTCTTCTTCCTCTTCTTCCTCTTCTTCCTCCTCCTCCTCCTCCTCGTTTTGACTGAGCCGAGGAGGGCGCAGCGTGCGGCGTCTCCCATGGAGCCCTCGTAAAGAGCTCCGCGCCGGGAGCTGCCCAAAGGGGAGCGGGGCGGGGGAAGAAGGAGACACGCGTGTGCGCGTTTGTGTGGTGGAGGAGGAGGCAAGGAAGGAAGGAAGGAAGGAAGAAGCCCTGGGTCTGGGAGCCGAGGGAAGTGCTGCTGCTGCGTCCCGCCAAAGCGCCCCCGGGCTGCCTGGCGCCCCATGCTCTGCTCCATGGCGAACTCCGGCTGCCTCCTGCTCCCCAACTCCGCCTTGCTCCCCCACTCGCTGCCGGGGCCCCCTGCCTTCCTCTACCTCCAGCAGGTAAGCCCTCCTCCTCCTTTGCTCCCGGCAGAGTCAAGGCAGCCCGCCTGTCCCGAGCGTGGCGTGCCTCGCCTTCCCCAAAGGAGGCGCCCCGGTGCGCTGTCCACCCGCAGAGGTGCTGAAGCGGCAGCAGGAGCCGCGCTCCGGGACTTTCCCCCGCTCCCCGGGCGGCGCCTCACGTCTAAGCAGGCTCAACTTTGAGGGATGATGCCGATGCCTCCTCCTCCTCCTCCTCCTCCTCCTCCTCCTCCTCCTCCTCCTCCTCCTCCCTTGGAAAACGGGTGGCCGCGAGGCATAAGCAGGACGCGCGTGTCTATGACAGCGGTGAAGTCTCTTCTTTTTCAAGCAGCCTTGGTTCAGGCTGTATCGCCATGCTGCTGGAACGGAGCCATACAGCCCCGAAAACTCACAGCAGTGATGCCGGCCACTGAAAGCCTTCGACAATACATTGATCCTTATTTAATCTAAAATCCATGGCATCCAATGGTACCATGTGGGTTGTTCATGGGTCTCCCTCTCCACGCCTCCCATTCCAGTTTTCCTTCTGTTGCAGGGTGTCTGGACGGGAGTGTTCTGCATACATGTGTGGGAAGTCATTGGAAGTATAAATCGGTCGGGTTGGCCCTCCAGAGTGTTGCAACCCAGTTACCAGCCAGCCTTGGTCCCGAATCCATTTCTCCAGGGAGGAATAGCACTGCAATGTGGGTCTAGTGCAGGCATGGGCAAACTTTGGCCCTCCAGCTTACACAGCTGAGGGGGGAAAGGAAGGGGCCTGAGGCCAGGAATTGTGGGAGTTGAAGTCCAAAAACACCTGGAGGGTGGCCGAGAGGGAAAAGGAAAGGGTCTCAGACCAGGAATTGTGGGACTTGAAGTCCAAAACCACCAGGAGGGTGGCTGAAGGGAAAAGGAAAGGACCTATGACCAAGAATTGTGAGAGTTGAAGTCCAAAACACCTAAAGGTCCTGAAATTTGACCATGCCTAGTCTACTGCCTTCCCGTCTCCCACAGGGCCTTCCCAGCCCACGCCAACACCAATCCACCCAGCCACACCGCAACACTTCCTTTCCCTTCATGGCTGTGGATCCAAGGTGGCACATGCTTCCTTGCCTAGGAGTCTCCAGAAGGAAGGAAGCCTTGGCTTTTGAAAATAGAAAGCCTCCTTGCAGCATCAGAAATCCCCATCTCCCTGCTGTGCCCACCCCTCCATTTGTGCTGGAAGGAGTTTCAATATGCTTGGCACTCTAACCACTGGCACTTCATTGGTCTATGTATCCAGTCAGCTTTGGGCCAGAGGGTCTTGCCTCTAAGATCAGAGGCAAAAGAAGGAAAGCCACTCTTGCCTATCTTCCTTCTTTCAAACCATTGAATGGAAGGCTTTAACATTGCAAACCCAAGACTTCCCTCAAGTTTGCAGAGTGAAGCAGATGCTTTCCCCCCTCAACTACTCTCTAGAAAAGAGAGATTATCTGAAACACAGTTTTTACCGAGCTCCTGCTCTCTCTGTACATGTTTGCGTGTATGCGTTTAAAGAACTGATCTAGCTGGCGAAGGAGATTTGGTTCTCTTGTAAATGCCGTGACCATCTTCCTTGTGCCTAGGGCTCGCTGGCTCATTCAGAAAATACCCTGCACTTCCTGGTGGCTTGCATTGCATAAGGGACTTATGAATGCCGGAGGGGAACACTTGGGGAATGTCTCATGTTTTCAGCTAGACCGTCTGGGCTAAGATGATTAAAACAAGGAGGGTGTTCTCTTCGTGGAATCCCTTTAGGTTTCAGCTTCTGGTCGCACTGCGTAGCACATCAGCCGGCTAACTCTTCAGCAAAGCTGCATGGACACGTTCCCCCGAGACTTATTGCATTTCCCCTAGACCAGGCGAGGAGATGATATTGCAAGCAAGTTCATTAAATGAATGGCTAGAGCCCACAACACCGTCACGGAGGAATTTAGGGGAAGGAGAGGCTTCACTGAGTAGCTTCATTTCCCTAGCCTTTTCCGATGGAGCTTCTTTGCTTGCATTTGGCCTTCCATCTTTTTGGGATATTCCCGGGCCTCTTGATCTTTAGATGCAGGGTTATATTTTTCAGATATGGATAGAAGGAAGGCTATATAAGTATGTGAGCTATTTTTGGTTTGCTTAGTATTATTTGAAGGCACTATACTTTTTGTTTATCAGAAGTCAGTTCTCTGCTAATTTATAATAGTATATTAAAAATAAGCAAAACATAAAAGGCTGAGAGAGCAGACCTTCCCACTTATAGGCTTGTGCAGAAGCTGTATTTTGCAGTGTGAATGTTCCCATTCTGACCCCATTTTTTAAAACCAGGGGTTGCTTCCTGTGAGACCTGTCTGCATGAGCCATGATGCCAATGAGAGCTTGCACTGCTTCTGGGCCCTATTGCCCAATATTACACAGGATGTAAGAATCCAATTTTTTCAGCAAGTAGGACTGTGTGAAAGGTCTTCAGGACCTATGGAAGCAAACTTTCTAAGGCAGACGGAAAACAGGCATTTTAAGTATTGCTTATTTGTTTATTTATGAGGTATTTACCACATTTGTACCCCGCCCTTCTCGTCCTGAAGGGGACATGTCATCTCATCACACTAGAGAAAAAATCCACTTTAAATCCAGTTGCTCCTCCTGCAGAATTCTGGGGTATGTAGTTTAGGGAGGAGCCTTTAACAGCCTCACTAAACTATTATTTATTTATTTATTTATTTATTTAAAACAGTTGTATTCTGCCCTTCTCACCCCGAAGGGGACTCAGGGCGGAGCAAACATTCAATGCCGGGACATTCAATGCCGGGACACAAATTCACGTACAATACATAAACATTAAAAAACATCAAAATATTAAAATACACCATTTAAAACCATCCTAAACTACAAACCTCAGAATTCTGTAGGTGGCAGAAACCAGATTTTAAGTGGATTTTTTTCGCTAGTGTGATGAAGAAGTCAGAGCGGCCTCAGAAAAGGCAAGAATTCAATGCCATCCAGTTGCATATCAATGAAATAAACCAATACATTAAAAAACAAAACTTAGCAAATCCATTTCTACGCAGCCCCGTAGCACCATAGCAGGCCTTTATCAACAGATAGCTATAGGTTTGTAGCCTCATTTGGTTTATTTCTACTTCTGCTTGATTGCAGGAGCCAAGTAGGAACAACAAGATAACTTCATTTTAGGGTAGGGCCAACACATTTTGGTATATGTGTGAGAATACTGCCTTCTCACCTATCCTCATATAGCAATTATCTAATTTGACAATTAGCCATTCTCCATAGAACCTCAACACTCTCAGCTGAGTGATTCTCTTGCCAATTTCTGTCACTCATATTTTTCCCTGTCAGTTCCTTAGAATCAGACTGTACTCTTTATTAACAGAGATAGGATATTAAGCCAAATATATCATTAGTTTAACATAGTGGTTAGATTCAGAGATAGTGTCATGCACAGTTACTGAATTCTGACATGCATCTGAAGTATACTTAGTTAGCCGGTTTCTAGCCACAATAAGCATGTTTAAACCATGGCTTGTTGTTACATCTGAACCTATATTCATGCTTTGACAAACTGTTGTCTTTGGAACAATTGCTGGCTAAAACAACAAATCATGGCTTATAGAAACTGTGGCTTAATGTGATGTGTGAATACAAGTAATATGGTAGCAATCTTAAATTTATGTTGTTATTTGTATTGTCAAAAATAAAGTTCATCACCCAGAAATTTAAAAAAATATTTTGCATTCCCAACTTTGAAAGAGATACTACAAAATCGTTGTATCATAGAATCATAGAATCATAGAATCATAGAGTTGGAAGAGACCTCATGGGCCATCCAGTCCAACCCCCTGCCAAGAAGCAGGAGTTTTTGCTCAAAACAACTGAGTTTTGTTCATGCATCGTTTAACATTTGCATGCAAATCCACAGATGTTCAATACAGAAGGGACAACTGAAATAAGTTCCAGTTAACACTCCCACATCCTATTAAGTATTCAGTGGGTTTCCTTCTGAGCCTCAAAATGGGACAAAAAGAAAGAACTGCAGTATCCTAGTTAGTTGCCTGATGCTCTTAGTGTGCCTCTTAATGGAGCTGTATACAAAGTGAGTGGGATAATGTAGTACTTAGCTCAGCTTGGAAGTGGTGGGGAATGCAGCCAAATATTTTTATATAAGTTTTATTAGCAAGAATTATTTTATTACTTGGAAGATTCAGAACAGTTTAAGAGAGCAAGAAGCTTTGAAATATTAGCATGTGCATCACACAGATTCTTCAGTGTTTAGATAAATAACCAGTATGGGACTAAAGCTTAAATCCTATTGCTAGATGCATTCAGCAATTGGGTTTACCTAAATATTAAATTACCATTTGGCAAATTATTCAGTTGGTCTTCTCTAGCTAAATAATATCAATCTGTTTTATTTTGGAGTCTGCACCAGCAGTTACAGCACATGTATAGCTATATTTTTTAAGTAGTTTGGTGAGGCTGATGGCATATGTGTATGTGTGGAGGCAGAAAGAAAACACAGAGGTTTGTGGCTGATCTTGAAGATTGTTGTTTGTGTGTATTATGCATTTTCAAGTTGTTTGTCAATTTGTGATTTTTTTTCGTGTCAGGAGTGACTTGAGAAACTGCAAGTAGCTTCAGGTTTGAGAGAATTGGCCGTCTGCAAGGCCATTGGCCAAGGGATGCCCGAATGTTTTCATGTTTTACCATCCTTATGGGAGGCTTCTCTCATGTCCCCACATGGAGAGCTGGAGCTGACAGAGGGAGCTCATCCATGCTTTCCCCGGATTCGAACCTCCAACCTGTCAGTCTTCAGTCCTGCCAGCACAAGGGTTTAACCCATTGTGCCACCGGGGGGAGGGGGTCCAATTTGTGAGGACCCCATGAATTTGATAGTGTTTTCTTAAGCAAGGAATACTCAGCCATGGTTTTGCCAATTCCTTAGTACAATCTATAGCACCTAGCACCTAGGTGGTGTCTCATCTATGTACTCACCAGGCCAAACCTTGCTCAGCTTCCAAGACTGGAAAGGATCTAGTGCCTTTTGATATTTATGCCATTCCCTGAGGGAATATTATTTTTTGCCAAAGAACCAGGCTAAATGCCTATATGAATTATCAGACTTTTGGCAATGAGCACCACTAGTAAATGGCAGGGCTGAAACAAATTGGGTGTTACCACTATCTGAATAAAATTTGAACATTTGGCTCATTAAGTTTGATTTATTCTGTCCCTAGTAAAGCCAAAGTTTTAGTTGAATTGCTTTAATATTAATTAATCCATTCGTTATATTTCAAGTTGTTAAGACATGCTCATCTAATAACTCAAGGTGACCCACAACTGCAAATCCAACTGAAGAATTACTATTTTTGTAGTTTTGAGAATAATAGATCAAGAAACTATACCAACCAAATTCATAAGCTCTTTTTAAAAAAATACCTACTAACACAACTGTAGGTTGGATTTTGAGCCAATGTTCTAAAGCATGTTTGTAAAATTTAAAGGCTGTTCCACCTGCTTTGTGTATTTATTGTGCCCTAAAAGGGGGAATGGAATAGCAGAGACTTGCTTACCAAGAGGGATATAAAAACTAGCCATAATTCCCTGCACGTGCGCATAGATGTCTGAGCACTAGTTATTTCCCGTGGAAAAAAGGAAAAAGAGCAAACAGCAGGATTTTTCTTTATTTCAATGTTATTGTGAGACAGTCCACTCATGCTTTGCTATGAAATGGTGTATTTAATATGCCCCCATAACTAGTTACTGGGAAAACCAGATTACACAGAGGCCTGGGCATCTTTTGCTCTCTTGCAAGCTTTCAGGCGAGTGATGCAACATTTTAAACCTGGATGATGAAATTGTTCTTGTAGTTTCTATGGGTTGCGATGCTAGGTTTCCCCCTAGCGCAGCCCTCAGGAACACCTCAGTGCTCTCTGCATGATATACCATCACCTGCCAAATACGGAAACAAAACCCTATCTGTCCCCTTTTTTGTATGATGAGATGCTAAGAGGAAGAAAAGGAAATTACCTCAATGTTTTCTTAGTTTTGGCAAAATGAACCATAGGCTCGGGATAGTGGTTAAGCTAGGCAACAATCACTTACGGGAGTAGTGATGGGATAGGGAATGGAAATACCAAAAAACAGTTGTGGCATCTTTTCATTAGTGCTAAGATTGTGACCATCCTTCTGAGTTATTTAGTGTTTAGAACAGGGGTCCTCAAATTTTTTAAGCACATGGTCCCTCAGACTGTGGGAGGGCTGGACTATAGTTTGAAAAAAACCTCATGAATTCCAGGTTTGCCGTTTAAGGGTGATCCTGCATTCATTGCTGACCCTGGAACCCCAGGTGTCGGCGGTGGCCAGGAGCACCATTGCACAATTAAAACTTGTGTGCCAGCTACACCCATACTTTGGGGCGCTGAATCTGGCCATATTTGTCTACACCTTAGTTACATCTCTCTTGGACTACTGCAATGCTCTCTACATCGAGCTGTCTTTGAAGATAGTTCAGAAGCTTTAGCTGGTCCATAGATTGGCACCCAGGTTACTAACGGGAGCTTCATACAGGGAGAGAACCACTCCCATGCTGCAAGAGCTCCACAATCTGCTTCTGGGCTAAATACGAAGTGCTGGTCATTACCTATAAAGCCCTAAACAGTTTGGGCCCAGACTATTTGACTAATCGCATCTCCTCCTATAAATCAACGCAGACACTGCTCTGGTTTCCACCCCCATCTCAAGTATGGATGGTGGAAAGGAGCGAAAGGGCCTTCTACCTCTGGAACTCCCTCCCTAAAGAAATAAAGATGGCACCTTCCTTTCTTCAAAAAACAACTGAAAACATACTTTTGCACTTCAGCATATGGAGAGGAGGAGGATTAGATGAGGATATACAGTCACCATACCTCCAATTATTGTACTCGGACATTGTAGACCCTGTCAGCCCAGTTAACATCACTTGCTACATAACCAACTAATATATTTTAGTGCACCTTCATTGGCTTTTGTGAATTGATGTGGGTGTTCAGTGCTTTTCATTTAGGTTAGATATAATTTATTTTATAGGTTACATTTTATTTAACTTTAGGTGCCATGTTATAATGTGTTTTTATATGTTGGGATATTTTGCAATATTTTGTTTGTATTTGTTGTTGTATTTGAGGCATTGAATATTTGCCTTTTTGTTTGTTGGAATCCACCCTAAGTCCCCTCGGGGAGATAGGGCAGAATATAAATAAATTATTATTATTATTATTATTATTATTATTATTATTATTATTATTATTGCTGCACATAACTTATTTGTAGTGCAAAAAAACCCCAAGAAATAACAATATAATGTTTAAAATGAACTATTTTAAGCAACATAAACTTATCAGTATTTCCATGGGAAGTGTGGACTTGCTTTTGACAGATGAGATAGCCGAGTTAATTAGGATTGCTGTTGTTGTGTGTCTTCAGTTAGTTTCAGACTTAGGGTGACCCTAATGTTTAGAGCAGGGGCCAGGTAAATGACCTTAGAGGGCTGCATCCAGCCCATGGGCCTTAGTTTGGGGACCTCTAGTTTAGGTGGGGAAAATCCTTACATTTCCTGTAGCAAACTTTTTTTTTTGTTACCCAGCTTGGTGCAAGCTCCACCATGCAATGTCCTGGATATCTGGTTATGTGTATAGCGGATACTATAGCCCATGGCTGATTCTGTTAATGTGCAGTAATTTGCGGAGTGGGTCAAAAACACTGTTAAATTTACTCCCACATGCCACCACATTTTTGAAATCTGAAGGCAGCTGGGGGTATCATAAAGCTTTTGGGTCATCCCAAGCAGAGTGTATCTCCCAAATGACAGCAGTGCCTTCCTGAACAGCACATTTCCATTGCTTAAAGGCAACTAAGAAGGGAGGGAAATGATGCCGTCAGGTTAAATATCGCAGGAGAATAAATGTTTATTCACCAATAGCCACATAGCTGCAAGTGAAATTCTATCTTATTTATCTGTCCTTACGGCAGCTTTCTCACCTCTTTTGTTTTTCTGTACTTTTGACACTTGTCACCTTGCTTGGATCTTTTCTGGATTCTTGGATCCCAGGCCCTCTGTCTGCAAAGCCATGTTTGGAAAATGAACCCAACCAAGCAAAATGCTTTTCATTCAACGATTTCTTGACAAAGTCTTGAAAACATGTTAATACAGCAGCTTTTGTTAATTGATCTTATTCCTGCCATGTTTTCATTTTTTTTACAATTCACCTTTTCCTTATTTAAAATATTGCCAAAACACCTCAAAGTGAAAGAGAGAGGATGAAATGAGAGGTAATGGTTATTTAGCTATTTAGTCCACGTTGCTTAATTATAGGAAGGATTTGTGTATGAGAGAGAGAGCGCTAACAGCAAATGGTGTTTTTGATCTGACATTGCATATGTGTGTGTGCTTGTGCTTGCATCAAACTAGTTGATTAGTGCACTTTTCTTGCACACCTTCTGGTGCCATGTGGATCTTGCACATGTAGTTACATGCTATCCATTCCTTACTTCCTGTACTCTTTCACAGGAGGTATATTTATGTGTGTTTAGTTTCACTTCCCTTCCATGAACCTCACACTTTTAGAAAATCTCAAAGTAGCATTGCAAATCAAGAAATGCAGGTACTCACACATCCATTCTTAGATTTAAGGTGTTCACATTTTGGTTTATTTGGTTTTTAACCTCAACCTTCATATTAACCCAAGCAAACCTGCATAGAATGAAATAAGTGAAGTGCTTGGCTGGGTCTAATGTGCATCCCCGATCACCTCGACCAATTCAGAGAGCGCCTGCTTTCATATCCAACCCTGATGTGTATAGGCTTCACTTTGGCATCTATCAATTCTTTTTGCTCATTTGCTTTATGGATATAATTGAGCTGGGGCTGAGGGACAGGAACTTGTGGTGGTACAGGTATGCTGCTTTAACTAGAAATCATCTTGTGGGTTTAATAAATGGTCTTCCTCTCTTTGCCACTCTCTCGCTACCTCTCTTTTTCTAGCACACATACACATCCCATTTCATTTTCCCCTTGAAAAAATATGAGGGTTGGAATAAACCTGCTGAGTTATCCATTGCCATTAGCAACACCACAGGCTGGACAATGCTTCCAGGTGATGTGTACCAACACAGTATAGTTGGCCCTCCATTTACACAGGGGTTAGGGGTTCAGGTCTCCCATCAAATTGGGAGGAAAAACAAACTGTCTTTCACACACACACACATGAAGTACCTATACTGGTGAGATAACTGAAAACAGCTGTATGTGCATTCTCACATGCATTCATTTGCTTGGGCAGGGGAAAGGAGAAGGCACTGGGCAGAGCACAAGGAACCATGGCAGTGGCTCCGGTTCCTATTAAAAATGGTGTAGGGCAGCAGCAAATAATCTGGGAATAATTATCAAATCTGTGAAGGTTAAAGCCACAAATGTAAGGAAGGCTGTAATTCTGTTTCTGCTGACTGGAGTTTCCTGATGGCATGCCTTAGATGTATTAGTCCATAGAAGATATTAGAATTAAGTTAATTAAGTCAGAAGCAAAGCCAGAGCCATGTACAGTGTTTAGAGTATTGAGCTGTAGTTCTGGAAATCAGCGTTCAAAGCCCTGCTCAGCCATGAGAACCCACTGGTTGAGCTTTGTCAAGTCACCCTCTCTCGCAAACCCTTTCTGGGAAGATTTTGCCAAGATAATTTCTTGATAGGTTTGCATTGGAGTCACCATAAGTTGGAAATGACTAGAAGGCACATAACAACAAGATAATTGATAAAAGAGGCTATGAAATCCCTATCACCAGGAGGATACTTAACAAATAAATGTGGGAATGATTTGTCCTTGACCATGGACTTCATGGATTTCAACCCTTTTGCATGTGTGAGAGGTAGAAAATATTTGTGTAAGATAGCTGTGACAGTAATATCTCTTAGTTATGGTTAACTTTTCATATCTGAGGACTTGAAAGGCCATTCACTTCAGTGACCAATGTGGACCATGAGGAGAAGCCTTCTTTCCGTGGAACTTCTTTTTGCAGAGAGGCAAATTTCAGAAAGATGGTCCCAGCAGCCATTTTCCAGGCAAAGGTGCAGCTGATGTGAACTGAGCGAGGGTGCCAGACTTTTGCTAAGTCCCTGCAAATTTATCTGAGTTGCTCCATTCTGGTGTCTAGTGCTTTGGGATGAAAACTCCCTGCTAGTTTTTCAGTCAATTACATCAGTGAACGGATCTAACTAAACCTCTACCCAATGTATTGACCCCACTGTTTGCATTGCAGGGAAAGCCAGCAGCTCTGTAAGTGGTCCAATATTGTTGAGCCCAGGCAGCACCAATTTGCAACAGGGGGAAGAGGCAGTCTGCTTGCTCAAAAACATACCCAAGCCCCCGCTGTGAGAGTTGCCATTTCAGTGATGCAGGCAGGCAAGAAAGGGCCAGCTTCACCCCTTCTCTGCACTGCGGATGCAATAGCTTAACTGCAGCATTTCAGGATCGGGAGGAGAAAAATCCTTTCCCTCATCTTTCCACTTCAGGAGACTTCAGGTTGTTGATGTTGCGTATAGGGTGGGACTGAGGTGGTCTTGGATCGGGATGGGATCTTTCTCTCAATTTGCCTCCAAGCTAAAGTCAACTTCCTCTGGGCCACCCTCATTCAAATTTAAGGACATCAGCAGTTACAGCGAGTGATCTTTGAAACCATCTTTTTATGTGTTGAAACTTCTTCCTCAACCCCTCTTGGCATGGAAGAAGACTTCTCCCTAAACCCCATCATTTGTCAACCTCCAGAAGGACTTCATAGCACTTGAGAGAAGCATACTGGCAGTATCACTGCCCATTGGTCTCTGTAATGCCCTCTTTCAGTGGCCATGCAGACAGTGTAATTGTTTTTTATGTTTTGAACCTGGACAAAATCAGTTTGAATCCACATAGATTTTAGTGCTTATAAGGACTGCATATCTTCACTTATTTGTTCTTAAGTTAAAAAAATAATGTTAAACATTTTACCCAATGAGGAAGATTACAATTGTTTTCAATTTTAAAAATATATTTTCACACTTTGTCATTTTTGGTAAACACAAATATTTGTGCAAAAAAAATGGCATTGAAAACAATGACAGAAAATATTGTTGGTGAAATCTTTTTAAGGGTCTTTGGGGAAAGAGATGTCCAGCACATCTTCACACAATGATCCTACAGGTATATAACTTACCTTTAAGGTGGCCATCACCCTTTCACAACCATTTGGTATCCAGGAGCAGGCAGAGATAATAGGCTAGCAGCATCTGACTACAGTAGTACAGTTGGCCCTCCATATGCATGGATTCCACCATCCATGATTTTAAAATATTTTAAAAAAACATTTAAAAAGCAAACATTATTATTATTATTATTATTATTATATTTGAAACACAACAAGATTACTACATAACAAACAGGATCACTCTGCTGGATATTATTATTATTATTATTATTATTATTATCTCCCAAAGGGGCTTGACATAAAAGCATTACTATACAATTTAAAATATATACATATGCAGCCATTAAAATAATTCAACACAAACAGCACTAAAAAATCACAGTTAAAGTCTATCAAAACATATTCAGAGTTAAAAGCCAAAGCACCCTTGACCCCCATCCTTCACACACACACTATTTTACTCCATCATTGTATATAATGAGACTTGAGCACCCACTGATGTGGGTAACTTCCAGGGATCCTGAAACCAAACCCCAGCAGATACCAAGGGTGCACTGTTCTTCAAAAGCTGATGGTTGCCATGTTGCAGTTGATAGGAAGACATCAAACAGATTGTTTGCTATTCTTCTTTGAACACTCATTCCTCTGTTTCCCCCTGCTCTCTGGTACAAAATCCAGTTGTTTTCTAAACACTGCGATTGTCACGGTTTAGGCTTCAAAGCAAGTATTTCCTATGTTTTGTTATATTGAACACTAATAGAAGAGAAAATTTATAATTATGCTTGATATGACTCTTGTTTCCTTTTTTAATTTTAACTGTACTACAAGCTGTACTACAATTCTGTGACAAAAAAGCATCATATCTGCTCCTGTAATTAATTATGAAGCTTGACATGGGTCAAACTAGGGTCAGGAACAATAAGACAAACATTAAAGTAAATTAGACAAATGAAGGCGAAAGAAGGATGGCACTTGGATAAGTCATATTGACAGTCAACAAAGTTTGGAAAGGGACTGAGTTCCCTCGAGGTGATAGGTCAGGTTACAAATAAATTACTACTACTACTACTACTACTACTACTACTATTCAAATGCGGCGCTGCTTCCTTTCCACTACAAAGCTTTATGTTTTCATCTGTTTGTAAGAACTATCAGAAATTTCATAGTTTCAAGTATGAATGAGTGTTAGGAACTTGTTCTTAAATTGTGTGAGTTCCTTCTAATTGTTTGCTCAGTTGCACCTTTTTCTGATAGTACATGCCTCTGTGACTTTTTTAGAAGTCCATCTGATCCTGTAGAGGTTGAATGTTTTGATTGATTTTGTCAGTTTGCCCTGTCCTTGCAAGAATTCAGGGAAGGGGAAAAGGTGGCTATGGCATCACAGGCACTATCTGGAGATTGATGGAGTTATAATTCAGAGGAATGACCTGGACCATTTAAAGTCTCTCACCCTACTTGAAAAATACACATGCACTGTCCTGTCCTGAGTATCTTTGTGCCAAGTATTTTACCAAATCCAGATAAATCCATCTGACTCTAGTCTAGGCCATCTCTAGAGAACTTCTGCCAACTCTGAATAACCTTCTTGCTTTATCTGAGATGCACATCCATTACTGATGGAGTTTACATACTGAATCAGCAGGATCCAGTACAAGGCTCTGGATGAGTTTGGATGAGATCCTGCAAGAATGTCATCCCTGGCACTGGGCACCTTCTACAAGGAATGAGGCAATCTCTGGCAGAGAGTCCTGTCTGAAAAGCAAGTCTGAGGCAGCTTCAGTGGCAAGAGCAGTGGTGGCACTCATATCAAAGATCCGACAGAAATCCTTTGTGTTCTAAGATAAACTTGAAATGAACTATTGAAAGTGCAGAATCTGTTTTGGAAACAAGATCTAACAACACCAATATCTCCTTTAACATTCAAACTGAAACCTGGAAGCAGCTCAGAACTCTTCTGAAATGGAAGCCACATCAACCACTCCCCAATGGTGGGGCTGATATAAGAACAGGGCAGGTACTAAGTGGGAGCAGGGGCAAACCTCCTGGTATTTAATAAAGGAAAATAAGCCTTGATCAAGAAGAAATGTAGGGTGAGGGAAGGGCTGAAGCACTCTATAGCACAGACTAGACTAGTGGTTCTCAACCTGTGGGTCCGTGGGTGTTTTGGCCTGCAACTCCCAGAAATCCCAGCCAGTTTACCGGCTGTTAGGATTTCTGGAAGTTGAAGGCCAAAACATCTGGGGTCCCACAAGTTGAGAACCACTGGACTAGACTAAGGGAAAAAATAGGGATGAAAAAAGTCACTGAAGACAAAATCCTAATTTCTGATCTTGGCTCAAATGAGAACTCTCCAAAGCCTCTGGAGTGAGGTTTGCCCTCGGTTTTCATCACACTTTCCTCCCAGTTCACTCTGGCAGCAATCTGCAGTGTGTTCACACTTTCCTCATCTAAGTTTGATCTGGAAATCTTCAGTAATGACCATATACTGCTGTCAAAGATAGAAGCTCCCTGGATATTATTATTATTATTATTATTAAACTTTATTTGTACCCCGCTAGCATCTCCCGAAGGACTCGATGCGGCTTACAAAGGCCAAGGCCTCAACACACAATACAACAATACAAAACCTAAGGCAAATTAAAAACAATTAAAGCAATCTAAACAACAAGCAATGAACAATACACTAAGACACAATAAAAACTGGGTCGGGCCAGTGTAAGGGTACAGGAGTTAAAAGTGCTGATGTGACAGGTGGAATATGAGGCTTATGGGCAAGTGCAGTGTGCAGTGTGCGGCAGTCTTAGCTTTAATAAAGTGCTTATGGGACTTGGTATTGGAGGTTTCCTATTCAGGGAAGGCACATCGGAACAGCCAGGTCTTCAAGTTCTTTCTGAAGACTGCCAATGTAGGGGCCTGTCTAAGATCTTTGGGGAGGGTGTTCCAGAGTCGGAGGGCCACCACGGAAAAGGCCCTGACTTGTGTCCCCACCAAATGCGCTAGCGACGCAGGTGGGATCACGAGCAGGGCCTCTCCAGATGAACGAAGAGAACGCGTGGGTTCACGTGGGATAATTGTTCAGTGTTGTCTTTAGTCCCTTGGAAGGCTTATTCTCTGCTCTCAAGCTAGTGACATCAAAGGGCTGAACAAAGGGCCCTGCGGAATGCTAAGGCTTGGGCCCTGGCTGAAGAGGCTCCAGCATCAGGTTCTTCCAATGCTGTATTGCAAGACTAAATAATAAAACAGATTAGTTTTTATACAATATTTGTTCTTTGTGCTCAAAGGAGTTTTGCAACCATGTCACTGGTGTTGTGTATAGATAATTATTTCTAAGTCTGCCTACCACTTAAATCATTTTAGTTGATTAATTGTCTTCCTTTTAACTGACTAATCAATTACACTTCTTTTTAACTGTGCGTTTCCGAAACATCAGTATTGGTTCTTAATTCAGAAACTGAAGGATGTGAGATAGCTTACCATTTAACAAAAACAAAAAGGACTGCTCATTATTAGGAAGAAAGCCCATTTTAATGTATTTGATTTTTCATTCGTAGTTACAGGGACGCCCCAAGAGATTTTCTTGTCTGAAGCAATGCAGCAAATACACCCACCCATCACCTGAGACCAAATCCCACTCCATTCAAAACCAGTCAAAGTATTTTGGCAGATGAAGTAGAAAATCCCAGAAGTGCCCCCACCCATCCAAAAGAGTCATAAAGCACAGTAGAGCAGTAGCCTCAGGCAGCAAGTTTGGGGTTCCTTTTTTCTTTATGTAGCAAGATAACTTTCCTGGTTTTAGGTCCTATACCCCTTGGTTTGGGTGGGGAGAGGAGGCACCACCTTCCTCCCAGTCTCAGGCATCAATATTATTTGGCTCCACCATATGCCTTGATAGTAATTATACCACACTATTGTATAGAGTTGTTTTCTGCCCTTCTCCCACAGCGCCACAAGTAAATGCATGCCTCACTCCTTCCCAGGGTAGGGCTAACCCTGAAAATGTTCACTAGAACCAAAATAGCCTTTTAAAATGCATGCCCCCAACATACAGCCCAACTAATTAAAAGCTGTCCGTACAGATTAAACAACTAAAGCTTTGATTGATTAATCTGCTAATTAAGCCAGATGTGGATAAACTTTTTAGTGAGTGTGACACAAGTTCCTGTCTGACACACACTGTAGTATGTATATAAATGCAAAAGGAGGTTTCAACACTCCTTTTTGTGCAACTCTTGTACTTTAAATTTTACCCTCACCATATACTGTGGGATATAATATGATAGTTCTTGAAATAAGCAAATGCCAAAGAAAGGAGATATTAAGAAAAACCAAATGTCACAAACCGGTGAGCAAACCATGGAGTTCTCATGATGAGCTAACACCCAGATTTACAAGTTTATCTCTTGTTTTACCTTACTCTTCTTACACTAAGGGAAATATAGGTGGGACACATCCATCTGAGCTTGGAAGTTCAACAGAGTCAGCCTTGGTTAGTACAGGGGTGGGAGACTGCCAATGAATGCCAGGAGCTGCAGTCTACATTATAGAGGAAGGAATGGATAAGACTAGCTATCAATATTCCATGCCTAAACAAAGAGTTGTCAGGTCATTGAAAAGCATGCACACATGTGCTATTTGTCACTAGTGAGTTCATGTCTTCCACAGTCCAATCGCAAATCTAGTACTCCATCAGCTACTCACCAAAGAAGTATCGGAGTGCTTTTTAGCAGTGCAGCACTCCCTGGGTTAGGGTGGACTGTTAACTGCCCTTGTGTGTGAAACAATGAGAGCTTTGGGGCTTGGGATCAAGACAGTGGGAATAAGTGGTGTGCAAGGAGATTCCCTAGTATCAGGAATCCCTAGTATTCCCTGATATTAGGGATTCCTGACCAGATCATTATTCTGATTGAGAAGAAACCAGGAAGGACCTTGCCTGACAATTCTCTTCATCACCTGGACATCAGCAACCAATAGAGTATAACAGGGATGGAGAATGTTTTTTAGCCTCCAGCTGCCTCAGCTTCTCTAGCATGGTCATATGTTAAGAGGTCTGGGGAAATGTCAGCCAGAATGTCAGGAGAGCTAAAGATGGTCTTTCCCCCAGTTAGAGAAAAAGAAGCATTGTGGGGTGAGTGGCTTTCAATGTGGCTGTTTTGTGAGCCCCAAGGAATGCCTCTCCCAGTGAAAATGAACTCTTCAGTGAGAAAAGAGAGGAAGGAAGGAAGAAACAGAATGAACCAGCATGTTGATTTGGGAGTTGTGTGTTGTAGAGAGTTAATTAGAGTTAATTAGACTAATTAGCTCACAAATGAAACTCAGCATTTGGTCTTCCTCTTCTTTTTCATCATCTTTTTATGAAATTCTAACCAGATACATATCGCAATGCTGTCGTCCTTGCAGGCGGTGGCTGTCTGACTGAGGTGAGGGTTGCCTCTTGAATGCTCTTGTTCCTATTGGCTTCTTCTTCTCCCTGATGTGAGCGGGTTTGGGAAATTGTTTTCTTCACCATAGTCTTAGGACAGTGGTTCTCAACCTTCCAAATGTCATGACCCCTTAATATAGTTCCTCATGTTGTGGTGACCCCCAACCATAAAATTACTTTCATTGCTACTTCATGACTGTAATTTTGCTATTGTTATGAATCGTAATGTAAATATTCGATGTGCAAGATGTATTTTCATTCACTGGACCAAACTGGGCACAAATACCTGATATGCCCAAATTTGAATACTGGTGAGATTGGAGGGGGGGGGGTTGATTTTGTCATTTGGAAGTTGTAGTTGCTGAGATTTATAGTTTACCTACAATCAAAGAGCATCCTGAACCCCACCAATGATGGAATTGAACCAAACTTGGCACACAGAACTCTCATGATCAACAGAAAATGTTAGAAGGGTTTGGTGGGCATTGACCTTGAGTTTTAGAGTTGTAGTTCACCTACATCCAGAAATCACTGTGGACTCAAACTATGGTGGATCTGGACCAAACTTAGCACAAGTGCTCATTATGCCCAAATGTGAACACTGGTGGAGTTTGAGGAAAATAGACCTTGACCTTAGAGAGTTGTAGTTACTGTGATTTATAGTTCACCTACAATCAAAGAGTATTCTGAACTCCACCAATTGGGCCAAACTTGGCACACAGAACCCCATACTAACAGAAAATACTGTGTTTTCTGATGGTCTTTGGTGACCCCTCTGATGCCCCCTCGCGACTCCCCCCCCCCCCCAGGGGTCCCGATCCCCAGGTCGAGAAACACTGGTCTTAGGGCCTTTCCGCACAGCCATATAACCCAGAATATCAAGGCAGATAATCCACAATATCTGCTTTGAACTGGATTATCTGTGTCCACGCTGCCATACAGCTGTGTGGAAGGGGCCATAGGGTCCAAAACAGATATACCACAATAGCCACCAACACTCTTGCTTGAAGAGGTGTTAGTTGATGCACTGTGGCTGATTGGGAGAGTCATGAATCCATTCCAGGTTTTACTCTGAAGAACCCTGTTCCTCAGATGGGTATTCCTTTTAAAGATAAAACATCATTCCTCCAAACTACATTAATCTCTTTGCTCACAACCGAACCAACACAAATTTGACAAATAGTTGCTTTGTTGTATAACATCTGCACTTTAAGAACCAATGGATTACAGCATTGGTTCTTAAAGTGTAGATGTTATGCAACAAAGCATAACATCTGCACTTTACATCTCCTAATCTTTTGGCATGCAGTCCCACACATTGTCCATTAAGATATTATGGGCTATAATGTCTCAGCTGGATGTTATATCCTACCACATGCCCTATGGTCTACTTTCATGTGATTTTTGTTGCTAACTGCCTCCACATTGACTCCACATTGACCCTATGAATGAGAGACTTCCTGTTGCTCTATCATCAACACCTTTGCTTAAGTCTTGGCTTCCTTGATTGAGTTCATCCACCTAGAATACAGTCTTCCTCTTTTCCTACATCTACGCTGTCAATGTCTTCATTTTCAAATTCTCTGTCAATGAATGGCAAGTCCACAAATTTCACAGGGTTTTAAAAGCAAGAAATACTCAGAAGTGATTTTGCCAGTTCCTTTATTTGAAACATTGCCTACAGCATTGGTAGTCCTTGGCGACCTGTCATTCAGGTATTAACCCTGCTTAGCTTCCATAATCAGATAGCATCTGGTGTTGATAGACTATCTGGACCTTTCCAAGCATTATGGCCTTCTCCAATGAATCCTGTTTTCTTGTGATACAGTCCAAGTATGGCAGTCTCAGTTGAATCAACTTCTGGAGAGTTTTTGGTCCTGATTTGCTCTAAACATTTGTGTTTAACTTTTCTTTCTATCAGCCCTATAACTCTTCTCCACCGTCACATGTCATGTGAGTTGATTTTCTTTTAACACTCTCCCACTTGGTGAAATGGTGGGTGCTTCCAGAGTAGGTTTCATTATTTTGCAATCACATTGAGTCAGTCACAGATTTTAAAGCAGGAGAGTCAAGATGGTGATGCCTTTGGCATCTTCATATGGGTTCCCAGCACTTTTTCTGTGATTTAAAAAAAAACAAGCAAAAGAAAATCCACTGCAGAAGGAAAGTTAAGTAGCTTTACAAAGCATTTACAAAGCATAAGTCTGTGGGCCCTCTTTCTGAAGTAACTCAGCAATTTTGAGTCCAACATTTCCAAGTGTATGGTCTTGTGTACAAATCTATTTTGTGACTGTCCAATATTATAAAGTTATAGCTTTTCTGGCTGTTCCTTTATAAATGTAAGTAAAGCAGAATAGAGAAACTTAGATGAAGATTTATGCAACATTTTAAGGTATTGAACCACTCTAGAGACACCCAACCTAATTTAGTCTGAATATAACTTTTTTGTTGGTACAACACCCTTAAAATGGTTTTTAAATGGTTTTGCTGCTATGATTCTCTTTCTGATGTCAACAGGAAATCTCTACTTTCCCTGTCACCTGAGCATGATGTGCTTCTTTTTAGATATTCCTCCTTTTATAAAAAAAAAAATCAGTAAAGAATAGGTAAATGAATAGATGCATGGAAAAATCAAAAGGCAAGCAAACTATCTCTAGTTTAAGAAGAAAGACCTGAACCAGTGTTCAATTTGCAGGTACGCATATCAGTCACTGAGCCAGACTGACCCTAAAGCTAAGAGATGTGCTGTGAAACTCCCTTTTTGTGCTTCGGCTGCCTTCACGCATGATGTCAAAACCTGCCCTAAAGGGTTCTTTAGTAGTTGCTGAGACTCCCAAAGGACTTGTTCATCTCTGGTGAATAATACAGATCAAATGTTATGCTTTCATCACTATTTGCTGGTCATTTTAGTTCTGTGTCTGGAATCTAGTATGTGATCGATGCTGGCGAAGTTGTCTGTGTATGTATATATGTGTATGGCTGTTGAAGCTTGGGTAGAGAAACTGAGCAATCCTACGATGATTGTCTGATTACCAGAAATTGCGAGCTTCGCCTATACCCAAGTGTCTCTGTGGGGTGGCATTTACTACCTTATCATTGACTAGGCAGTATGTGTGTGTATAAGGAGATATTATCAGACTGTGACTGTCCCCTGCAGTATCTCTGCCTGCTTTTGAACTCTTCTTTTAGCAGACCTGAGCAATTTTTCAGACAGGCTCCAGCTCCCACTCAACACAGTGCTTCTTCTCCCATCTCCTTGCCCAACATCTTCTGCCCCCTCCCCTCACTGTACTATTGCTATAACCTGATTCCATTAATCGCCCACCCCATCCAAGCGGCCACTTCAGCACTTTTCCACCTAGCACAGAGCCAGAGCACTTTCCTCAGCCCTCACCGGCCTATTCAGAGGCCCTGACAGCCACGAATCCCTGACGCCGACACCTTCTCGCTCGGTATCGATCCCCTCTCCTTTCCAATCAGCGCTGCCAGGGTGATGGATCAGAGATGCTGTGGCCTTATGCTCCCTTCTCTCCCCTCCCCTCCCTGCTGATGCACCACAAAATATGGGAATTTGGAGGGACATACCAACTACGTAATTCAAGTGGGAAGATCAAGTAGAGATGAAAAAGTAGGTTTACAGCCTGCCCAGTAATTCCCAGCTCATCTCCATGGATATGCTAGCTGCTTCCCCTGGTATCAGAATTCTCCAATCAAATGTGGCTTTTGGTGCTGAACGTCGCTTCCATTTGATGTCTTCTATTTCTTCTGGTCAAGACTTTGATGCTGTGTTTGCCAGCTCTCAAAAGATGTATGGGTGAAATTTGCTAATGTCTGAGGAACATGGTTTCCTTCAGCTGTCTGCATCCCAAACTGCCTTTCGTCTTTTCAAATGGATAGATTTATGGATAGATTTAAAATAGCTGAGCATGTGCAGCTATAAGCAATTGGCTCAGAATCAATTAAAATAATTGCAATGTCAGAGTTGTGGGTTCAGAAGAAAGTTGGCACCGTGGATCATGAGGTCACCTTCCTTCTGAACCCACAACTCTTCACCACTACGTGTTTAAACAGCTCTGTTAGTGAAAAGACATTCATCAATTCAATCTTTCCTTCAAGGCAGGAGGGAAGGAGATGGCAAAAGTGGCCGGGGAAAGTGGGTCACGAATGGAAGACAACGAAGACTGAACCCATCATATAAGTGTGTGACTGAGGCAAGGCAATTCACATACATAAAAGCCTTGTCTGGGAGCGCCTCAGGGACAGAGCATAGTGCAAAGTCTGATATGTATATATTTATTCTCTTCCAGTTCACCTCTCCCTGAAATCTTCTATTCTGTCTTTAATACACTTGTAAAAGCACATACTCTTACCTCATTTGAACCAATCTTCACTTTCCTTTCTTTTTAAAATCTGAACTGAGCTAGAATGCTCAGTGTTTTGTTGTAGTTTATAGTGACTGTTTGGAGTTAGGAGGAACAGATTATCTCTGCATTCTGTATTTACCCCCAGTAACACTGCAAAGGTTTTTGGATGCAATGTAACAGGAAGATGTATGGCTGTCATTACAGCAAATCAATCACTGATCATTGCTCTTAGAGTTTCTACTTTTTCAATCTTATTTTTGGAAGAGGTGATTGTTCATTTGTTTGTTGACTTATTAACTTAGAGAGATTTTTTTTTCAGAAACGTGGGAAACTATTCCAGAATTTCTCATGATAGGAAAATCCCTGACAATGTTATGGAGTGGAACAGGCAGCCAATTCACACCATGCACAGCCGACTCCTGTTTCAAATGTGTAGAACAATGTTGTTTCCCCCAGAATTTGACCCTGGAGAGAAAAGAATAAATCTGGACTGATTGCATTTAAGACAGTTACAGAGTAGCCATGCTACTCTAGGGAGATTGTGTCCTGGACCCAATTGGTTCATCACTTGAGATGGCCCCCTCAATGAATTGTTGAATGATGAGTCAACACTGAGGTAAATTCCATTGATTCAATGGGTTTACTCTGCTCTGGTCTAACAATAGGATCCATGTTTACATCTGCTGCGATCCATATTGGTTTTTCTTCTAGAGCTCTTTGTGGTGACTGTTCATGGACCAAAGTGCTTTTGAACACAAATGCTGGCTCAGGTTTCACAGAAGCAGAGATTGGACCTTGCTTGGTGTGTGTGTGTGTGTGTGTGTATTCTCTTGAACCCTGGTTTGTTAGCTCCTCTGTAGCTGATCAGAGCACCTCTGACTTTTTCTATGTGAAGGGCTTCAGGTTTTTCATTCTTGACATAATTGATGGGTGGACAGATGAACAACAGAGAACATTGTTGCAGGACTGATCCAGAACATTTCACTGCATGAGATAAAGACACAGATAATGTTTCCCTTTCAGTGACAGGGTAGATAATAATAGGATTGCTGGATGGTCTTCAGAACAGGGAGAGGAATTCCTAAGTGAGCACATGGCCTTGAAAAATGTTGTTGTATTTTCCTCAATGTATTTTATTCTTCATGTGCTTAATGGAGTGGTATATTGTTTGTAGCTGTGGTAGATGTTTAAGTCATTGACTTTAGAGATGTCACCAAGTCTTGCCTCTTGTAACACCACCAAATCTTGTAACACCACCAAATCTAGCCACCTCTGACATCACCAGGGGTTCTCCTCAAATTTGAAGTCCAAAATGTCAGGGACCTGGAATAGCCCTGATCTGGCAAACCTTCAAAATATCCAAATTATCTTGGCACTTGAATGAAACACCCCCAAAGCTCCTCTTCCCTTCTATGGCAGTGAAATGCAGCTGTAATACATTATATAACATATTGCCACTATTTTATCCCAAACAATCCTAGCTAGTTGCCTCTTTATACATCATGGTAGAATCACCTCTCGGTCTGGTAGATAAAAATCATTTTGTAGAAAACCAATAGCTCAGTAATAGAGCTCAGAAACTGCGTATCCAAGAGGTCAAAGGCCCCATTTACACTGACCATTTAATGAAGTTTCAAACCAGTATTGGAGAAAGTGGCTTCACTGTGCAGATTACATAGGAAATCCAGGTAACGGTTTGAGGCTCAAGTGATGATGAGCACTAATGTTCATTCAGGGCTTTCTTTCATGTGCTTTTTGTGGGGGTTTGCATTCTGGCCATTGCAGTTTAAAGCTAACTTAAATTGCATTAAATGGTCAGTGTAGATGGGGTATAAGATTCAATTTTGATAGCACCTGCAATCAGGCCTGTAGCGAGGAGGGGGAGGTAAGGGGTTCAACCCCTCTCCAAAATGTTTCAGATTTTTTTAAAAAAACAGGTGTACTCATGAATTTTAACTGGTTAACCAAATTTCCATGCTAAGTCTATGAGATCCAAAAAATTAAGAGTCCCTCCAGAACTGCAAGCACTATCTCAAGCAAATATTGACAATTTATTCACACTGTCATTACTTGCAGCAATAGCTGATGTAGTGAAGCAACCAAGTTGGGTGTGTGTGTGTTGAATGCTCTCATTAAGGAGGCCAGACTTGGTGGAGGTGGTTGACAGGGGCGGAGCTGCAGGCTATGGAAGGCTGCTCTGCCCTCTGCTATGATCTTTGCTTCAGCGTGAGCTAGGAGGCAGGTTTCAACACACACACCCCACAAAATTTTCAACCACCCCCCCCCCTGAAAATTTCAAGCCCTCCCGAAAAATGTTTCTGGCTACAGCCCTGCCTGCAATCAAAGAATCTCGTGAGCATGTGGTGGTAAAGACCCTGGAAACACACTAGGGACAATATCGCACTAGAATTCTAAAGCACAAGTGTTTCCCTATCACCTGGTTTGCCCCTGCCGAATTCTGGGAAATGTAGTTTAGGGAAGCTGAGGACCTCTCTGGCTGAGAATTCCAAAGGTCCATCCTAAACTACATTTCCTAGAATTGTACTGCAGAAAACTGGATAATAGGGAAGCATAGACCTGTGTTTTATAACTCTAATATGATCTTGTCCAGAGGTTTAGCACAGTTTATAAATCACCAGAAAGATCTATCAACCGAAAGGTTGCAAGTTTGAAACCCGAGCTCAGCGTGAGCAGCTGACTTTCAGCTTTGCTCCCTGTTTACCTAAGCAGTTCAAAAACAACTTTAGCTGTAATTAGAGAAATTCGGTACTGCTAAAAGCAGGGGAGGTATTTTACAATGCCATAAAGAAAGAAGATCAGAAAATGCTGGGCAGCCAAAAGGAAGGGGGAAGTCCTGACTGATGGCTCTTCATCATAGAGGATGGAGGAACAGCACCCCCTGTGGCTGGACTCAAGCCCAACCTTCCATGGCAAAGAAACAACACACCTCCTATCTGTTCTGTCTGTCTGTGTACTGTCTATACAAAGTGGTATTGAATGTTTGCCATGTATGTGTACTGTGATCAACCCTGGGTCCTCTTCAGGATGAGAAGGGCAGAATATAAATAAAACGCTATTATTATTATTATTATTATTATTATTATTATTATTACTATCATCATCATCATCATCATCATCATCCAAGGACAGAGTGAGCACACCTGCACAATTATTATTATTATTTATTATTATGTTTATTTATATTTTGCTTTTTCTCTTCATAAGGAGACTCAAAGCAGCTAAACCCTCAAATGATTGTTTTCATCTATGTTCCCTCTCAAAAATGGTAACAAGAAATTGTTTTTTTGGGGGGTTTGCCATTTGAGAGGTACTGCAGAACAAAATTGAGGTGTTTGGGGTAGTATGCAGTTCAGAAGTGCTTATGATGGTGGGAAGGGAGTAATTTTATACATTTGGGAAACTTTTTGGACAGTTTTGGTGCAAAGATTGTCCCCAAAGCACACTGAAATGTTTTCAAAATAAATTTGCAGGCTTTGGGTAGTTGATAGGGGCTTGAATAGCCATATGTTGTCTGCAGGGCACATTCCCACCACCACCTCTTGGAAAATATTTGTCCATTTTGTATAGTGCAGAGAAAATAATTTGTGGGCAAGAGGAGGCTGTCTTTGCTTGCACATTTTTTATTCTTTCTCCCTGGCTACCCCCACCCACTCCTCCCACGCATCTGTGGGATATGCAGAAGGAAGGCAAGGGAATAGATATGCTTAACTGAGGATGTATAGCAGCATGCTATTGGAAAATAAACAGAATAACTGAAATACATCCTCAGTTAAGCAAGGATGAGTTGCGCTGCTTGTAAGTCCTTGTTTGCCGATTGTCAGATCTGGGCTAGGTAATCAGAAATCTGTGTCTGTGCTGTACCTGCTGCCCTTCTTCCACTTACATCTCAAACAGAAGGAATATCACTCAGATGAATGAGCCCTCTTTTATAAAAGAACTATGCAGTGCATAACTGTCCTGCATTGACAATGCAGTGAAACTGCCTGAGTGCGCTAGAAGCTGACAGATTTGGAGTACTGCACAGATAGCTCCAAACCAGGTTCCCATCAAAATGTTTTCCAAATGGGACCAACCTGTACAGTTATGCTCTGAGATTGCCCATTCCCCTTCCCAGGCCTTCCAATACAGTAAACAGATTTACATTCATGAATGAAAACCCGATGCAAGAAATGGGGGAAATACTCATGAAATCTATTTGTTTTGACTTTTTCCTTGTTTCAAATTACTATTAAAGCATTCTCCTCCCAGAATTCACATCCCTAACCATAGTTGGGAAGGATAAGGGTGTGCTGTATTTTTCTGTGAAAGCCGTGTCCCTCTGGTTTCATTAGTGAGATCTATATACGGGTAACAGGCAAGTCCAGCATTTCATTCAAACTGAAACAGTCAACATCTTTAGGTCCCTCTCTGCATGGTCCGTAACAGACCCTGTTCAGCTCTCTCGCTTTCCCATCCCTGTTGTTGTTGCTTCCCTGTGGTTCTGCAGCAGCCCACAGGCTTTGTTAGCACAATGTGGGACAAATGTCTGATTAGTCATTAGGAGAGCAAGGGGTCAATTTGCCAGAGCTCCTTCCTCTCCATTTAACTAATTTAACTGTGGAATTGTTACAAATTCCATTTTATTAGAGCCCTGTTTCTCAGTCCAATTGAATTACCCAAATCTCATTTTCTCAGAAGTGCTGAATATGTAATTAGAGGAAAAATTATGCTCCTGATTCCTATTAGTGTGGTGCATGTGTGTGAGAGAGACCCATGTCCACGTGGGCCTGGGCCACTGTATGTGTGTGTGTTTACCATTTGCACCATTTTGTCTAGAGCTACGGTTTTTCCCGAAGCATCATGATAAGCAGGGTAGGATGACAAGTTTCACGAACATGGATGTGTTTCACATTCTCAAGAAAAGAGAGTCTTCCATTTGAAGACATTTTCTGTTGAAAGGACTATCTGGTCCAGTTTCTGTGTAAAGATAAAGAATCATGAGAAGGAAGTGCAGTAAGTCCTTAAATTTGTCTACCAGTTACTGATACTGGTGGGATAGCAAAATAGGCAGGATACAGGTAGCCTAGTTTTTCCCATTATGGTTAGTGAGATATATTGTACTTCTGTGCAAGGTATAATAACTGTTTCCAAATGGGCACCTATGGTTGTGAATTAGCATATCCAAATGTTATGCAGACTTGTCCTCTTTTGCTCTCTTTTTCAATTATGTGTTTTTCTTGGTTCCTACAATCACTCTAGTGCAATGATTCCCAACCTGCCAATGGGCAGCAAGGATGAAAATCCGGTCTGTGAGCTTCCTTCCTCTTTATTTATTTCATTTTATTTCTGCTCCTTTCATGCCGCCTGCCACTCTTTCCCTGTCGCTAACCTTGGGGTATGTTCTGTATCAGAAACTAGAGCTAATGTGGTCTATCCAATGCAATTTTCTGAATCAGTACCCCAAACCAAATCTAAAGTTGATGAAAAACTGGTTTGTAACCCTTTTGGTACTGGTACTAATATTGGAAAGTGATCCCTGGTCAAAAAAAGGTTGGGAACCACTGTTCTAGTGCTAGGGAGTCTGCATAGGACTATGAATTATTATGTGTCCAATAATTTCTTTGTATGTAGTTTGTATGAAAGAGTGCGACCTACCATACATATTATTAAGTAATTTTGTTCTGTTATACTCATGAATTCTATTAAGCTCATAAAAATCCTGAAGATTTACGCATAGACTCATAGGGTTGGAAGAGACCACGTGGGCCATCCAGTTCAACCCCCTGCCATGCAGGAAATAGTAACAACAGTAACAATAATCATGGCATAACTGTGTAATCTAGAAATATTCACCTGTACAGACAGTAATATGTAAGAAGGAGGAAACGTGCATGCCTGTCTTTTCCCAAAAACGTTTAAACAAAATTTTGAGGTTCTTCTTAATCTTGAACATGTGGATCTAAAATCAGGGTGTTCATATATTATGTAAGAGAACAAGTCTTATCTCTCTCTCTCTCTATGAGGCTACCAAAGTTTTAAGACCTTTGGTGCAAGGCTTTTCGAGGCCCTGCCTCTCTGTGCTTCCTTATCAGTGGCAGGCAAAACCTTCTGATTTAAATAGGACTTCAGCTTTTTATTGCTTGGAGTAGTGTAATGGATATGTTGGTTTTTAATATGTAAGAGATATTAATGGCGTTAACTATTTTGAATTAATGTTTTTAACTGTCTTGTATAATGTTTTTTTTTTTACGTTTTTATACTACAGATTATTTTAGCTATATTGCTTGAACATTTTACATTTTAGTGTATAAGCTGCTTTGGCCAAAAAGCGGGATGTAAATATTAAATAAATGAATAATGCCATATTGGATCATTACAGTTTGTGGTCCTGGTTTCTTTTTCTCCATTCTTTTTATGGGAATAAGTGCATTAAGTCTGCTTGACGCTAAGTAGAATTAGTGGATACAAAGTAACTTTTATTGCTTATTGCTTTATTAATGTTAATGCTTTCTTCTTTTTTATTGGGTGGCTGGGTTTTTTTTGCCTCCTACTCAAACTGGCAAAACCAAAGGCATTTCTCATAGGACCTTGGTCAGGACTTATAGCTCCATATGTAACAAAATTGTATTCTCTAATTATATCCTCAATAAACTGTAGTATTAACATATCAAAAGTGATAATTCCATGCCAGACACACACACACACACTTTCTCTTCCCTTTTGCTTGTCTACAGGGGAAATTCAGGGACAAAGAGCAAATTCAGAGAGATTAATCGCAGGTTCTTTCCCGTTTCCAAGTACCCAGAGAAAGGTGTCAGGCGTCGATGGTGGCCGGGAGGACCTTCGCGCAATCAAGACTCGTGTGCCAGCTGTGACCGTACCTTGTGAAGGCGGATCTGGCCAGGGTGGTCCATGCTTTAATCAGATTGGACTACTGTAATGCACTCTACGTAGGGCTGCCCTTGAAAACAGTCCGGAAATTTCAATTGGTTCAACAGGCGGCGGCCAGGCTACTAACCGGTGCTTCTTACAGGGAGTGGTCAACCCTCCTGTTTAAGGAGCTCCACTGGCTGCCGTTCATTTTCTGGTCCCAATTCAAGGTGCAGGTTCTGACCTACAAAGCCCTGAACGGTTTGGGACCCGCCTACCTGCATGACCGCATTTCTGTGTACGAACCCACATGATCTCTTCGATCATCTGGAGAGGCCCTGCTCACGCTCCCACCTCCCTCACAGGCTCGATTAGTGGGGACGAGGGAGAGGGCCTTCTCAGTAGTGGCCCCTTGACTCTGGAACTCATTTCCGAGGGACATTAGACATGCTCCAATGTTGGCAATCTTTAGGAGGAGCCTGAAAACGTGGCTGTTCCAGTGTGCCTTCCCAGAATAGGAGAACTCTCAGCAATATGCCCTCACAATTTACTTTAATACTGACTTAGGATGGACTGTTGTTCCTTTGTTTCTCTCTGAAAAATCCTATCCAGTTATATTTTTCACCTGTTCACATCAGCATATTTTCAATTTTAATTTATTACATTTGGCTCAGCCATTTTAAAATTGTTTATATGTCACTATTGATAGTTGTTGTTATGCTATTTATATTATTTGTATTTTATTGATTGTTTATTCATGTTGTGTTATTGATGTTGTTTGATGTATTTTGGGCTTGGCCTCATGTAAGCCGCACCGAGTCCCATGGGGAGATGGTAGCGGGGTACAAATAAAGTATTATTATTATTATTATTATTATTATTATTTCTACTTCACACTAGAGAATGAATCTACTTTAAATCTGGTTTCTGCCTCCTGCAGAATTCTGGGATTTGTAGTTTAGTGAGGTTGTTAAAGGCTCCTCTGTTACTACAAATCTCAGAATTCTGCAGGAGGCAGCAAATGGATTTAAAGTGGATTCATTCTGTAGTGTGAAGAGGAAGTTCGTCTACCTAGCCCAGTACAAACTGCTCTTCTCATATGATTTTAATTTTATTTATGACTTATTTTTGCTACTATATTTATACAATTTTTCTTTTCACATTAAGTCCTTGGTATCTGCATGTGTTTGGTTTCAGGGGTGTCCCCCTCCCCAACGGATACCAAAATCTGTGAGTGGTCAAGGCCCATGGTATATAATGGTGTAATAAAATAGTGTTCCTTATGTAACATAGCAAAATCAAAGTTTGCTTTTGGGAATTGATTTTTGTTTATTCAGTCTGTGGATATAGAATCCAAGGATATAGAAGGCCTCCTGTACATCACCCAGAGTTCCTCTCTTCCTCTTTAATGCTTTTAGCAGCCCAGTAAGGTACACAGGGCTGGGAGAAAGTGACTATCCCCCTGGTTATTCAGTGACCATTATGGCTGGGTAGGTATGAAATTAGATCTCTCCAATGTTAGTTAAATGTTCTAGTGACTATACCACTGAGTCTCAGGGCATAGGATGTCTTTTGGAACAAATTATCTGTGGCCCATTGCTTTGATCCAGAATTCAACCAGACTTCATTTTCAACTTACAGCCTTCATTTATAGCTGTATTTTTCTGAATCTTTGATAAAATGGACAGCGAGGAGAGTTGCTGGTCTTAGGCAATTCTCTCTTTGAAGGATCCCAATTCTTGGTTTAAGTAAAAATGACAGTGACCGACCAGTTCCAAAATCTATCCTCATTCCTGGTTATTTTACTGCCAACATTCTCCACTTTGAAAGACAGGAGAGCACGCCATCATGGAGTCATTACTCTGGACTGAGGAACCTCTCCCCCTACCCCCTCACCCCCACCCCATCAATGTGGTCCCTTGAGACATCGGTCTCCTCAGACTATTCCATAAAGTAGTTACTGATCAAGAGTTCAGAAAAATCTGAAGAAGACAACAAACTCCCTAATAAGAAGAACTAGTGGCACAATTTCTAAGCACTTCCAAGTACTCGGGCTCTGGCTTCCAGTGTAAGTGAAATATTCATATTTCAAGGTCATAAAATCTAATTTCCTCCTGCAATTTTTCAATAGATAGTGGGGTTAGCTATCTAACAGAGCGGCAAACAGAAAACTTGGGTGGCAAAACTCTCTCTTAAAGGTGGTTGAACTAACGGCACTTAAAAAGTCAAAGCTGAGCTCTGGATTTCAGTGTGGTGTACTGTCAAGGTAGGGAAAGGAAACTGATTGTCTTTCATGTCACCTCATCTGAGCTGAGCAGATCCTAGTTGTTATGTTGTTCACAAACTTGCAGTTTGTATGGTCATCCAACTCTGTTCTGTTACCACAGTCCTTTATGATAAATCCATCCCTTCAAGTCCCATGTAACTCTGCTGTTTGTTTTCCATTCCTAGCCTGTGCAAGCCTCTGAAGAAAGAAAAGTTGTTTGTCTTCTTTAGACCACTTGCTCAGAAGCAGCCAGCCCTTGTAGTGTATTTGTCACAGGGCACAGAGACAAAATTTGTCCTACACCATACAATGGGGGAAAGCTGATACAGTATGAGGGATGAACCCACTAGATAAGCAAACATATGTCATTTATCCTTATCTCTCCCACACTTCACCCTAGCAGTAATCCAGTAACACCCAACATCCAATTAAAATATACAATGATATACAGAGAAATAAGAATTATCTCACCCTGTCTTACTCCAATTCTTAAATTGAAATCCTAGATACTTTAGAATGGGCTGAAAAGGGGGAAATGGGAGGGAAGCAGGGAGATAAGATGATGGATCTGAAATGGGAAAAGATGGGAAAATATCATCCTTCTCTCACTTATGGAGCTGTGTGATGAGGAGATTTGTGCTGGGAAGTGGCAAGGACTTGTTTTGGAAGGAGGGTTAGACTGGAAAGAGTAGAAAAGGAAATAGAATGGGACTTTTTAATCGACTGTATTTCTGTTTTTAAATGTGTGTATGTTTATGTGTAGGAGAGAGAGAGCATTTATTACAGTCCATTCAGATACACTTTTGGAATTGGTAGTTTTAAAGAAAAGACTGAAATCCATCCCTAACCAAGAATATTTTTTAAATGCTGTTTTTGCCATCTTTCTGTTGGCAAGCAAAGTTTTTTGCTCTGATTTTGACATCTCTGGGGCAATTATTTATCTATTCAATTTATATTTTGCCTTTCTCCCTTATGCAGGACCTAAGGAGGCGTACAACATTTTAAAACAAATAAAATTGAAACAGTATTTGTACAAATGTTAATGAAATAATTAGTATAACTATTCAAAACAAGATTAAGCAATATAAAAATATTGATCATGATAAAAAGAGTGCTATAATATTTTAAATGTATTCTATGTGAACTGCTTTGTAACCTTTAAATTGTATCTTTAGTTTTAATGTTGCTAATAATGTTAATGTTTCTTTTTTGAATTTTAAAAAACCATTTTACTTGATTTTATTTGTAAAACACTTTGAGCACCAGTTTTGGGAAATACGTGGAGCTTAGAGGAAGAGAATGATAGTGATGATAATGGTAGAGGTGCTGGTGGTGATGATGCTACAACAAGGAGCTTCCATCGCCCACATCATCTCCAAAAGAAAAGAATATCTTGTGAAGAGCTCACATTCAGCAACCCACAGTTTGTTTCTTTTTTCATGTCAGGAGCGACTTGAGAAAGAGCAAGTCGCTTCTGGTGTGAGAGAATTGGCCATCTGCAAGGACATTGCCCAGATATTTTGATGTTTTGCCATCCTTGTGGGAGGCTTCTCTCATGTCCCCATATGAGAAGCTGGAGCTGACGGAGGGAGCTCATCCATGCTCTCCCTGGATTCGAACCTCCGACCTGTCGATCTTCAATCCTGCTGGCACAAAAGTTTAACCCATTGCACCACTGGGGGCTCCTGAACCCACAGTTAAGGCAGTGTCAATAGATGAAATGTAAAGATAATGTTGTGATTTGCAGGCATACACCTAGTTGGCAGCAAGGCTAGGCATGAGCATTCATGAACAAGAGCACTCTGGACTTGTTCTTTGTTTCAGCACTACAGTCAACATTTGGGGTATACAGTGGAGGAAAAGCAATTGATGCCACCGCTATAGATGCCAAGGAGCCTGAAACACCTGGAGCTGGGACTAGTTGGCAGGCTTGTCAACATTTTGGTCTAGCAGTATCCCTTGTGCCTTTAATAGCTGCACAGTAAGCATATATTGAGCAATGGAAGCTTTTCCCTTCACCGCATCTTCATGCCAAAGAAAGCTTCACTCAGTGAAAGTCTGCTTGTCACACAGCTGTTAAATGGCACAGAATACCTACCAGATGAAAAGTTAAGAGCTTTTGTAACTGGAGCCTCAAAGCAATTAGTAAATAAAGAAGGGCCTTGCTGTACCCTGTCATTTGGGAAGAGTTTCCACTTCAGCCCCTTTCATTTATGAGGCAATACTAAGCTGACATCCCACCCCCACTCCCTCCCTCCCTCCCTCCCTCTCTCACACACAGAGAGCAACTGGCAAAAACACCTTTGAGTATTCCTTGCTTAAGATCACCCCATGGAATTCACAGGGTCTCCATAAGTCAACAGGCAACTTGAAGGCATGAACCTGACAAGGCTGGCCAAAGTATCAGAGCATTAGTTCGGAGTTGTGACTATTGTGTGCCACTGTCTTCTCATAACAATCATAGTGTTTATTCTTCATTATGGGGCTCATTTTTTGTGGTGATGCAGCAAAAATGTTTTGCTGTGTTGGGGCGAAGATGGGATAGTCATTTTAAAGAAGCTAGAGGCTGCCGCCCAAACAGCTCCCCCGTGCAGTTCACCCACAAGGGAGTTATGTAATAATATTATATAAATACAAAGTATAACCTACCCTGGCTGGAATCCTGTTGGTTACTCTGAATTAGAATACACCAAATGAATGAATTGTTCACTGATGACTCAACATATAAGTAAATCCAGTTGATTCAATAGGTCTACTCTAAGAGGGAGTAATATTCGGTCCATGTGTTCCCTGTAATCACTTTCTAATCTTCCACAAACAACTAGAATCCAGTGATTAAGTGGAGTGAGGCAAGGAAATGCACAATGTCATCATGTTGGACATAGGCTAAGCTTTACTTTTACATTACCGAAAAGGAGACTTCAACATGGGACTGATGCTTTTGACAACAACCTTGAAATCTGCAACACAGAGTCCTATTCAGAATATTTGTGGACTTGTTTCTGAAACTCCTAATAAACTGGGAGACAGAATTACCGTATATCAGAGCATGGAAATGGCTGTGGCAATTTTAGCTCAATCTTACCCTGTGTGTGATATTATCTGCAGTTTGAAAGACAGTCTTACTCCCTATAGGCATTAAAGCCCCATGTCATGTTCTCATGATCAAGAAAAGTTTTAGGCCATATGGCAGACCTGTAAGAAAGCTGGAAATATTTGGAAAGAGATGCAGGAGGTATGCAAGATTTTAAAAATAAAAATCCAAATGAAACCAGAATATTTCCTATTAGGATTAACAGGTACAGATATTGAACTTGATACAAATAAAAAGATACTCTCTTCATGTATTTGACCAAGGCAGCAAGGATAGTATATGCGAAGAAATGGAAAACAGAAGAAACTCTACCTATAGACTGCTTGTTAGGTAAAGTTATGGAAATTATGAACATGGATAAAATAGCCTTTTTAATGAAAAAACACACAGGGAGACCTATAAATCCAATGGACTGCCACTTATTTATATGAATATAGAGTAAAAGAAGATAACCAATACAAATTAACTATAGAGCGCAAGCATGAACTTGACCCCAAACTTAGAGCAGAGAAAAGGGGAAATTCAGCACAGTAACTATAAGAGACATAAGACTGTAAATCAATGCTAAGAAGAAGACTGAAAGACAGCACTTCCCCTCCCCCCCCCCCACACACACACACCACATACCCATTCCTACCTACCTCAACCCCCACCTTACTCTAATAACATTACCCTCTCTTTTAACCTTACCTATAAAAACTTTCAATAAAAATTCTTTTTTTAAAAAAAAAAAGAAATGTTTTACGCTAAGTATAAGAAACTAAATCATATGGCAGTGTAGATCCTGCCTTGACCTCACCTATGGCTTGGACCTTGAAATTTAGAAAGGGAATAAAAGAGGAGGAAAGCGGGGGGGGATGCACTTTATAAATGTTTTTGTTTGTTTTCTAAAGTATATTTATTTATTTACGATATTTCTATTCCGCATTTCTTGAACCTGAAGGTGACTCAAGGCGGCTTACAACTTGGCAGCCATTCGATGCCGTAACCATATACAGTATAAAATTTAAGCATTTAAGCAAATTTATAAAATCATACAATAAAAACCCATTTAAAAACATATAAACTAATATCTTCACTGTTCATCATGTTGTCCATGATCCTAATCCTAGCAATCCTAGAATATCCTCATCAGTGGTCTCTTTGGAAAGTATCACAACACGTAAGGCGTGTAGTATTCTGCGTGTTCGGATTAGGTAGGAAGGCGCGCACACAGAGAGGAAATTAAGCAACCTTACATTCAGTGTCATAAAGTATGTCTGTTGTCTGCTATGGCTGCTGTGTCTGAATGCTGTGTTGAGTGAGGCTGGGAAATAACACCATCCTCCATAGTGAAGGCAGCTCCCTATACCAGGCTGCCTCCTTGCCACTTTAGACTTGGGAAGAACTGCCAGCATGCATGTCCTCCCCAAAAGCCTGAGGCCCCTGACTGGCAGGGCTAATGAATGTGCTGAGGTCGGAGACTCAAGCTGTGTCCCCCCGTCCAGGCACATTGTCCCCCATTTTGCCTCAGTTACACAACATTATCCTCCCATCACACTCTGAAATATACATGAAGTTGGCTGAATGCAGATGAAATTGCACCATTTACAGCATTAATATTTCATGATGCCTCAGCTCCTTGCTTTCCGGTTAAGGAAGCCAGGAACTAGACTTCACACAAACATGCAATGGCTATTCCCTGAGTGCCTGTTGACCCCGTGGCACAGGAAGTGTGTGTGCATAAGTGCAAGCGCACAAACAGAGCAATAGAGAATGAGTGTATAAATGTCCAGTGTTCTGTGCTGTGTTATTAAGTAAAGTGCAGTGTCACTTAGAGAATTTCATGAAACTAAAGGCAAGCTGGCAAAGTTGTCACTGGGAGCATCTTAAACCTTACTTTCCAGCCACCCTGGCAATCTGAGTTCAGTTTGGGTTGCTCTTTTATGTATACCCCACCTCACCCACAGCATTGTTTTAGAACATCATCTTTGTCCTATGACATCCCAAGTTCCCATATTGTAAGAAGGGGAGAAACATAAAATAGAAACTCTTTTGATCATGTGGATGTAAATGGTAAAGAGAAGTGGAAAGAATTAGTTGCCTTTCTGAGAAGAATAGATGCTTTCAAGTTCACCCACTGGTTTATTGAGACCCTGTGAATTTTACAGGGTTTTCTTAAGCAAGGAATCCTTAGCTATGGTTTTGCCTGTTCCTTTCTTTAAAATGCAGCTTACAACAGTCCCCCAAGTATTTTGGACTTCAGCTGGTAAGGTGGCTGGGATTTCTGTGAGATGAATTTCTCAACACCTAAAGTTGAGAACTACTAGCCTACAGCACCTGGTCTTCATTGGTAGTTTCTCATCCAAATACAAGCCAGGGCAAAACCTATTTGTCTTCCAAGATGAAACATGATCTGTCAACTTCCAGATATTTAAGCTAAGTCTTGACAATTTATATGCATAGGGAGCTGGGATGCCAGGGAGAAGGTGGGTTTCGTTTATGCTAATATATCATTCCAAGTTGTCAATGAGCCCTTTCTTAATCCTAATGCATTCTGTTGCATTCTCTAGACTGCAGTTATAGGATCCATGTACACCATGGAGAAGTTTATCGTAGCCAGCATATCTCCCTTTGAGACTATGGACGCTCCTGTCCAGTTACTGTAAACTCCTGTGATTCCTCCTCAGCACTACTAAGGCACTCAACATACTGCAAGAGAAACGGGGGAGGAGGTGGTATTTCCTCCATATTTTGATAACAAGCCAAGTGATATCCAGAATGGGGGATCCAGTCAGGCACATTCACCCACTGTTGCTCACCTCCACCCTGCCCATGGCACTTGGCTCTTGCCAATAAAACGGGTTCTGAAGGGCAAATTAATTATTCAATATGAGTTTTTCCCGTGATGCTACAGGTAACCATTCACTTGCCCTACCAATCTAGTCCCGCAACCAGTTTTTCTGTGGTGATCTTAATGAGAACCACGGTAAGATAGAAAAGAAATTTCAGATGAGTGTACGTCCTCTAAAGGCAGCAGGGATGGGTAAACACTCTCCTCCCCACACACTTAGCAACTGGGACCAATCTGTCCTGACCCCCATGTTGAGGACAGGTATGACAGTGGACAAGGATGTTCCCTATTTACCCTTGCTTCATAGTTGCATTTTTTACTTGTGACCCCATGTCAAAGGGCAGCTCTCTGAACAGCCTAAGAGGGGATGTTCTCTCTTTTTCATAGTCTCCAGAGACTATGTCTCCCTTGGCTCCTTCTTGGAAGCTCCTTTTTGCAATTGCTTTCTCTCACACCAGTTTCACTTCTTCACTACTTCCCTTTTCCCTTTCAATGTGACTAGTCCTGGTTCCCACTGGCCAGTCTCCCTGCTTTGTATGGATAGTGCAGTGCTTTAGGGTAATGAAATATTCACAGGTCAGTGCATTGCTGAATGATGGCATGAGCTGTCAGTTCCTTCTCAAGGAGGCGGTTGCTTCCCCAGCGGGACCTTAGCTTCCCCGCCACAAGCATTCGTGTGAAGAGGAGGCCAAATTGGAAAGAAGGAAAGCAGCATGCATGTCCCCCAGAGCTGTAGCCCCACTTTTGGCATTGTGGCCTCATCCACAGTATCAGCCACAGGAAATGGATGGATTTGCTATGGATTGGCAAATAAGCCAATACGGCTCTGGAGGATTATTCTTGAAAAATGTGGTAACACTCAAAAGGCTGTGTTATATAAAGTAGCATCACTTTTAGCAAAGAAGCCACTATTATAGGCTATTTCAAGCATACTTAAACATGTGTATGAATGTGCCTTTTTGTCAAAATGTTGGTATGTGGTGAATCATGAATTTCATAGACTTTTCTTATGCAAGGAGTACTCAAAGATGAGTTTGCTAGTGGCTTCTTCTGAAATACAGCCTATAACACCCAGCATCTCATCAAAGTACTCATCAGAGCTTGCCTGACTTAGCCTCCAAGATTAGACAGGAATTTAAATACTTGCAAAATAGGTGAGGGTGTTTTTTTTTTTTTAGCCAAATCTTGTGTTTGTTGTACCTTTAGTATGGCACCCTTCTATTTTTTAAAAAAGCTGTCTAGGAAGGACTTCTCCCATTGAAGCTTCTAGATTGCAATGACGGATACTTTGATTGCATAATAAGGCCAAGTTGCCTGCTACAAACATTATGATGTGCTGAGATGAATAGCTCATGGTTGTGGGGTATTGAGATTGGGGGGAGGTGGGCCATTTGGCCCAAGCTCTGCTTCTTAGTAGCATTTGTGTTGGGAACATAACACTTTGAACATAGTTTTATCTGGTCACTAGCTTTGTTATGGCACAAATCCAGTAAACACAGAGACATCCAGGATGCCCCACCAGGGCATCCAGGCCCATCCCCAGCTCCCCCCTACATTCACCCCCTTCCCAGCCCCAGGATAGTGCTGCAATGAACAGGAAAGACTTTTTTCCCCAATGCCTTCACCATCCAAATGGCCATGAAGAAACCACTAGCTAGCTAGTAAGTAGTATGTGTGTGTGTGCGTGTGTGCGTGTGTGTACTGTTGGCTCTTTGCATGCTTGCACCAGTACATTAAATATTGGCATCTATGCAGTACGTTATTGTGGAGTAAGCATTTGGTGATGCTGGTATGTGTTGTTCCTAGAATATTAGCAGAATTTATTTGTAGTAGAAACATCCAGGGAGAGCAAGAAAGAACAAAATATTATTTAGATCCAAGGAAAGCAAAGGAAATCCACTGCATATTTGATTCAGCTGTTCCTCCTTTAATCAAAGGAGGCTAGATTTAAGTTGGGTGAGCAATAGGAAATATGCACACAAGGTGGGCTGTTAGCACTTTATAAAATCCAGGCAGATTCTAATGTTAAAGACATATCTAGTAAAGAGAAATTTGAATGAGACAGTGGGCACATGATATATCACACAGCTAAATTTTGGTATTTGTGTACATTAAGTTACGCTCTGCATGTAAGCAAGGTGTGAAGACATGTCTTCTCAAGTAGATCTCAGTAGCCTATCAATGGAGCTTCTGTGTTTTTCATTCTGTCCTTTCTGCGGTCATCTCTGGACTATATACGCCTATTGAGCTGAGTGACTATAACTGACCTTAACTATTGACCATTGTGATTACTATTGAGGTTATCACACCATCAGCTTTTTTTTACAACTTCACAAGGTTGCAACCAAAATACAAGTCTGTGCCCCAAGCGATCACAATCTAAAATTCAGCAAAGCTAAAGCTAAACTGTATGAGAAAGGGAAGGAGATAGATGGAAGGAAGGACAAAGGAAGGGGATAGAATTCAGTTCAGCTACATATCCTTAGGCTTAGTTTTGGTTGTGAAGAGGGTGCAAAATGCAGAAAAATGTTAATCCCGAGGAGAGAGAGAGATTGGAAACACTCTTGTCAAACACCTGCTGGGACAGCAAATGGATTTGAAAGTCAGAATAATTTATTTGCCTCATTTTACTAAACAACTCAGTTCTGCACTGTTTCAAAACCTTTTTCTGACAGTAACCATTCTTGTACAGTTGCACTAAGGTAGCTGATCTGGCCATCAGAAGTGGACAAGCTATAGCCTATCTTTGGCTGCTTTTTCACCCAGTGCCCTTGTGGCCTCAGATAATATGGGGATATAGCTGAGGTCCTCCGTTTCCATAATACCCTCTTGTAAAGCTTGCCATGAAGAAAGAGAGGTGTAGAATAGGTTTCATAAGTGTCCTAAGATGTCAAGCTGTTGCCTTCGGGGCAACTACATCACCATTGGCTTGGCAGGTGCCTCTGTTGTAAAGTCCACCTTTATCATTTGTCATCATTTGTCTCTGTAGCCACTTGAGAAGCTAATGCTGGAGACTAGGGCAGAGATACAGTTAGATCCTCTCATCCACCATGCAACTGATGTAGTCCTTACACTAAAAAGTTCACCAATCTCCATAATGAAATGATGCTATATTTTGTTCATGTGGTAAGGATACAGAAAAAACATTTTTCCGTGCAGCCTGACATCTTCAGTTCCTTCCACACAGCTGGATAAAATCCCATGTTATCTACTTTGAACTGGAATATTTGGCAGTGTGGACTCAGATAACCCAGTTCAAAGTAGATATTGTAGGATTTTCTGCCTTGATATTTTGGATTATATGGCTGTGTGGAAGGGCCCTTAGAAAAGGGTGCCATGTGGTTCAGTGAGCAGATATTATTGGTAAGGAGTAAGCAGAACCCACATACTTTGTTTGGTGGATCCATAGAGACAGCCTCGAATCTTTCCTTTGAAGATTTGATTTTACTGAAATGTAAGGTTATTGCTTCCCTCCCACAACAAAAATAAGTAAAAGGGGGGAAATGTTTAAAATGGAGTCATCAGGCGTGAGACGACAGGCGCCATCAACAAAGTGCGGTGTCGGCAGGAACCAGCCCCACTCGCTAAATGACTCGAAAGGGAATGGCCCCATGTTTGTGCTGAGACGGCAGAGAGCAGCAGGGAGAGAGCAAGCCAAGCAAGCCCAAAAACTCCATTAATTAAAGAAACTCGTTAATGAGGGACATTTAATCAGTGCAAGATTAGATCCAACTCTGAGTTGTGCCAATGAGGCAGGCTAGGCAAAGTGGGCCAGGCATTGCAGAAGTGTCCAGAGCAGAACAGCAAACCAGAGAAGGAGAGAATAGGTAGAAGTCAGAGTTTGAGTCGACCAAGCACAAGGAAGATTCCCTTGAGAGGAGGAAGCTCCGTCCTCATTTCAAACAAGGTAATCTCATGTTACAGGCAGTATTTCTTTGCAGTTTGTATATGTTCCATATGCACCCCCTGTCCATTTCCAATTACCTCTCATTAACCTGTTTATGTGAAACAAGGTAGAAACAGGGAGAACAGAAATAGGCATGGGAAATAGCCTGCTCTCATCACTAGGCAAAGTGAGGTTGATCCTGTAGGTAGACAGCAGATGATGGCAAAGGGTGTGCAACGCATTGCCTGCACTGGATACACAAACATACATATGCTTCACCTTCTCCTCATGGGTATAATGGAGAAAGCTGTCTCTGTACCACTGCTGAAGTAAGGTTCACCTGCCAATGCCGTCAGTTTCTGTATGTGGAATGGGGAGAAAACACTTTGTCCTTTTGTTTTTTGTCAGAAAAATGCCAACCTTGATTAGACGAAGGAAGAACAGAGACCACAGTCCAGGTTCCCTATGTTCATAGGCTCTGATGTGGCTTCTGATGTGTAGATTATATGAGCATCTTGTCAGCTAAATTATCCTGACATGCCCCTGCCTACTGTGTTTGAGAGCAGAGAGGCAGCAGCTGCACTAGGTTTGCGTGAGCTGGAAATGGTGTGTAAGAAACAATGTCCAAGAGGCTATAAAAGCCAATTGAAAAGGTCTGGCCTCCCTTTGCAGGGAAAAAGGTTGTAGAATTCGGAGGTTGTAGGGCACACTGAGCCAATTCAAACTTCAGATTTGGAATTGATGCTTAGATGCTCCCTTACATCAAACCAACAACAAACCCAAACTCCAGCTCCTTCTCCAGCATTTATCTATCACACATAGAAAAAGATGTGAGAAATTTTGGACTCTGAATCTTGTGCGCCAGCTGCGCCTGTACCTTGGGAAGTCTGATCTGGCCACGGTGGTCCACACTCTGGTTTGTTTATTTATTTATTTATTTATTTACTATTCTTGTATACCGCTGTATCTCAAGCCCGAGGGCGACTCACAGCGGTTTCCAAACAGCAAAAACAATAAAAACAGCAATAATTAATATACAATGACAGTTAAATTACACATTTCCATTAATAACTAATAAGCAATCATCAATACACAATTATCACAAATTCCATCCCCGATCGCCTCATCATCCAAGCTTGATCCAAATTCGTCGTCCATTTTTCCGTTCCTATGTTCAAATTACCAAATTGCACTGAATTACTCAAACGCCTGCACAAACATCCAGGTTTTCAACTTTCTACGGAATGTCATGAGAGATGGTGCCAGCCTAACGTCTACAGGAAGGGCGTTCCACAGCCGAGGAGCCACCACCGAGAAGACCCTATCTCTCGTCCCCGCCAACCGTTCTTGAGAGGCTGGTGGGATCGAGAGCAGGGCCTCCCCGGAAGATCTCAAAGTCCGGGTGGGTTCATAGCCCGAGATGCGGTCAGATAGGTATCTTGGGCCGGAACCGTTTAGGGCTTTATAGGCCAATACCAACACCTTGAATTGGGCCCAGTAGCAAATCGGCAGCCAGTGGAGCTGGTGCAACAGGGGGGTTGTGTGCTCCCTGCGCTCCGCTCCTGTTAGAATCATGGCTGCCGCGCGTTGGACTAATTGCAGCTTCCGGGCCGTCTTCAGGGGCAGCCCCACGTAGAGAGTGTTGCAGTAGTCTAGGTGGGATGTGACAAGAGCGTGGACTACCGTGGCCAAGTCAGACTTCCCAAGGTACGGGCGGAGCTGGCACACGAGCCTGAGCTGTGCAAATGCTCCCCTGGTCACCGCTGAGACCTGGGGCTCCAGGCTCAGCGACGAATCCAGGGTCACACCCAAGCTGCGAACCTGTGTCTTCAGAGGGAGTGCGACCCCATCCAACACAGGCTGTAACCCTATACCCTGTTCGGCCTTGCGACTGACCAGGAGTACCTCTGTCTTGTCGGTTACATCTCGAATAGATTACTGCAACACACTCTACATGGGGTTGCCTTTGAAGACTGTTCGGAAACTCCAACTAGTCCAAAGGGCGGCAGCCAGATTACTCACCGGAGCACCATTCAAGGAACATACCACCTTCCTGCTATGTCAGCTCCACTGACTGCCGGTCCATTTCCAAGCACAATTCAAAGTGCTGGTCTTGGCCTATAAAGCCTTATATGGCTCCGGCTTACTTGTCTGAACGTATCTCCCTCTATGTTCCACCTCGTAGTTTAAGATCGACCGGGGAGGCCCTGCTCTCGGTCCCACCAGCTTTGCAAACGTGTCTGGTGGGGATGAGGGACAGCTATTTCTCGGTGGTGACCTGTGGAATTCACTCCCCAGCGAGATCAGGTCAGCTTCATCCTTCCTTTCCTTTAGGAAGAAACTGAAATCATAGTTTTGGAACCAGAGGTTTGGCCAGCAGGCATGACAGCATTTTGGATGTCGAACTGGACTACATGTTTGTGATAATAATGGAAATGGCTACATGATTGTGATAATAATGTTTTAACCGTTTTTAATCTATTGTTTTTTACTGTTTTATATTGCTGTTATATTTGTCATATTTGTTGCAGCATCGAATTATTGCCAGTGTAAGCTGCTCTGAGTCCCCCCTCGGGGGGTTGAGAAGGGCGGGGTAGAAATGTTGTAAATAAATAAATAAATTTCATATGAAGGTTCATATTTTTCATGTGTATCCACACTTTTAAAAAAAAATACTTATATGTGATGAACAAGTATATCAGTTGAACCAGAACTGTTAACTGCTTGCGCTGTTCAAGCATAAATACATTTTTCTGGAATTTGTTTTGGCTGCTGCATAGATAGTTATGGAAGCACACTTGAAAATGTCTCCCACAAATTTAAGCTAGAAATACCCCATCTTGTCATAAAGACCACACTGAAACAAAAAGTTGGTGAAGATTAAGGGACAGAATCCTGTTGGGCCTTTATACTAGTATAACTAGATTACACTAGGGGAATTGCACATTGCAACATTGTGCAAGGAGATATCACATACCTCCTATATGCAAGAAGTTTGATCACAAGTATAAGGCTGCCAGGCAGAACAACTTTACCCCAAAACACACAGCCGTAGGAATACACTGGAAAAAAATTCTCTCTGCAACTGCTGCAGGATGCAAAGGACCTTTGGAGGAGGGGAGAGAGCTTACTACACCAAGGTTTGTTTTTCTTTACCAGAGAGGGTAGGATGGCACTGCCCATGCCTAGCACTCCCTCACCACCTTTGACATGTCTGGGCTGCTATAGAGATGGTATATTTCCTTCTTCTTGGCAGGGGGTTAGACTGGATGGCCCACGAGTTCTCTTCCAACTCGATGAGTCTATGATTCTTAAGCAGCCTAGTGTTGCCTCCATGTGACACGTAACCGGAAATTTTTATGGTGGTTTTAGTCACATTATATGGCTGTGTGGAAGGGCCCAGAGTCTCTGCATAAGTATGCTCATAGAATTTTGTCCTCTGCCAGCTTTATACGGAATCTCAGCCAAAGGGTTCTTTCCTCCTCAGCCTGTCCATTTTCATTAGAGCCCAGACCACAGAAGACAAGAAGAACTAGAACTTAAAGGTGGTAACTGAAGTGAAGTTTGTGGGAAACAGAGAATGGGGAACATTGTACATTTTACATTTGAGAAAGGTAGTGGTGTGGAGTCCAATACGCAAAAAGGGATTTCCTGCAGAAACAAATCTCATGGGTCTCTTGTTACACTCTGGAGTGTATATGAGAATGGAAACAGGGAGGAAATCCAAAGGCCTAATTAGGGAACTGTTCAATTCTGTCACATCAACCAACACACATTGTTCCACACACCAGTGTTGTGATCATGTCCTTATTGTTCTACTGAGAGATTTGTCACTCAGAGCTATAGATCTGAGTAAATGTGTCATGGAGACACTTTGGAGATCAGGTGAGCTTAATGGGTCCTGAAAGGAATCATCTTCAGGGTGGTGAATGCTGAGGCAGGCCAAATTAATAATGGCGATCCTCAGGGTTGTTGCTTATAGAAGAAAGTTTAGAACCTGCAACATCAGTAGGTGACCAGAGGGACAGTGTTGATTGTATCCTCCCCACAGGTTTATTTCCCATCTGCCATTTAAGATTTAACTAGGGGCTTCTGCAAAGTGTTTTCTATGTGGATAGCTTTTTAATTGGTTTTGATTATTTCAAGTGTTTATTTTTAATCGTTTCAATGTTTAATTCTGTTTTAATATGTGTGTTTTTAAGGTTTTAAATTATATATTATATTATTTTTATTGTTAGCCACTTTGGGTCTCTTTTTAAGAGAGATGAAGTAGGATAGAAATCATCATCATCCCACTCACACGCAACCCATTCTCTCATTCCCAGCTGCCGACCATCAGCTGCTTTTACAATTTCAAAAGGCCTCTACACACACACAGCCACACTATCACAAAGGGCCCTTCCACGCAGCCCTATATCCCAGAATATCAAGACAGAAAATCCCACAATATCTGTTTTGAACTGTGTTATCTGAGTCCACACTCAGATAATGTGGGATTTTTCTGCCTTGATTTTCTGGCATATAAGGATGTTTGGAGGGGCCCAAAGAGTCATTTACAGAAGATGAAACGACAGAGGCTAGGATGTGAACATGGCAAGGCAAAGGCCACTTCTGGTTCCTTTTCTGGATGGCAATTCCTCCCTTTCCTCTTCCCATTCTAGCTTTCTGGGACTCATGGCTTCTTCTGTCTAGTTTCTGCAGCTGTTGGGTGAGGCTAAGCCTTTTTCCCCTAGTGTCCCATGAGCCACTGATTATGATTGTCAGATGTCTAGTAGCTTAAGAGACATTTTCTTGTTTGACACAATTTCCTCTAATTCTGAGTTATAACCACAGCATGAACTGTCCTGTCAGTCACTATTTTCAGAACATTATTTAGTATCTCAGCAACAATAACAATCAGATCAGTTGTGAATGAGTATGTTTGTAATATTTATATTAACTCTGATCTGACAGCCTTCCATCAACTGGTGTTTTTGTGGATTAGGAAGGAGACCTCTGATTAACACAAGCATTTACTGAAGAGGACTAGTAAGAAACTGATAGAAGAATGCACCAGCAATGCAAAAGGCAGTTGAGTCTAAGTTTGTTATAAGAAGCTTGATTGGCACAATAGCAATACACAAGCACTATCAAAGTTAGTGAAAATGTGAGTCATTAACCTGTCTGTCAAAAAGTGTAGAAGGGATATAGGCATCGTTTGGCATGTAAAGAGAGCGATTCAGAGATTCTGTTGCTAAGGAATGCGCTCTTTGCCTAATTTTCGGCACAGTTCTTTCAGTAGGGTGGATAACTTATACACAGATCACCATGTTCCTTCTCTTTCATGATTTAAATCATTTCATCTCATCATCTGTTTCTGATTTTGAAATGTTTAAATAATAGTTTTCACTTCCCCATATTTTGGAGTACTTTTTTTGTGTCAGGAGTGATTTTGGAGCACTGAACCCACATAATGCAGTCCTGAGCACTTCTATTCGGGATTAAGTGGACTACGGCAGTAGCCCATTTAATCCTGAATAGAAGTGCCCAGGACTGCACTGTGTGGGTTAGGTGCTTCAAAGTCACTTCATTTCACACTGATGGTTCCTTTTCAGCAGTGGTTCCCAAACTTTGGTCCTCCAGGTAGACCAAATTCCTAACAGCTGGTTAGGTGGCTAGGATTTCTAGGAATTGAAGTCCAAAACACCCAAAGGACCAAACGTTGGGAACCACTGCTTTGGGGTTAGATTGAATTATGGATCTGACTTTTGACTTCCTTTTTGTAGCAAATGAGAGTCACAAAATGCAGTAGGTAAAATTTGAACTGTATAACATTTGTTCCATGTAATAATTCAATGTATCAGCAGGGTGTTTGCCTGGCTGATACACTCTTTGTGATTGACATATATTGAGAAAATTCAAATGTTTGTCCCTTCTCAGATCTATCAGCATTCTGAGCTGATGCTGTCCAGGATTAGAACTGAGCTCCACCCCCCATTTTTACATATTATGGGAAATTATCATAGTTTTGCAGCCTTTACATTTATTTATTTATTTATTTATTTATTTTTGTATATTTGTATGCCACCCTTCTCACTCCCGGAGGGGGAATCATACTTTTGTGTGGCATTATCTTACTGAATTAATTTCATGGAAGAGCTATGTCTGTTCGGTTTCCTGCAAATTTGGGTTTTGATGGGAGTTTTAAAAGGGTTACATCTAGTAATCTGATCATCATTTCAACAGGCTGATAACGGCATTGCATCTTTTACTAATACATTGCTGGAAAAAAACTTGTCCTAAATTATAACTGCATTAATATTCCCCTGCCCTCTCCTTGACTTCACTGACTTACACTTCCAGGGAGCAGAAGGGAATGTTAATTCTATTAAGTCAGATCATTTGTTCAACTCTATGCTGTCAGTGGAATGTGGAAGATGTGGGTTGAAAGCTTCATGTGGTTTGAATCTGCAACAGGAATCATATACCCTTTTATATGGAAGTAACCTATGCTGAACTCCGCGGGGCTTACATCCAAATTCAGGAATTCACTGTAAGTTTCTCCTTCACCCAGAAGTGTGCAAGAGACAACCACCAGGTTGCCCTTTTTGTGGTCCCTGCATAATCCTGATAGTTGTAGTAACGAGCCTTCAAATTGACTCTGACTTATGGAAATCCTATCCTGGAGTTTTTCTTAACAGTATTGATTCAGAGGAGGTTTGCTGTTGCCTTCCTGTAGAGCTGCGAAGATGTGATTTGTGTAATGCCATCCCCTCAATTGCCATGGTTGAACAGGGATTCAATTCTGATCTCCCACAGTCCTAGTCCAACTCTGAAACCATTGGTAGTGATTAAAATTCACTCTAGAAGCACAATTCTCTTTTCAATTAAGGGTTAAACTTTTTTTTAAAAAAAAGTGAAACAAACAGTTGTATCTTCAAGAAAAGAACTGGAAATGGACTTAGGACCACTAGTTTCAGTGGGAACGGATGATCTGACCCATTACAGGTCTGAAGCATAAATTGGCTCCTGGACCAGCATCCTGAAATTACCCAGACCTGCTCTAGTCTTTTGTGGCATAAAAGTCACACATTAGTCTATAATGGCAAGATAAAAAACTAATATCTATCTGTCATGTGAAGTTTGTCTGACAAAATATTCCATACAATATGCTGAGATACATATAGTTGCCGGTGGAATTGTGGACAGGAGACTTGGACGTTGATTATGATAATCATTATAGTGATGGTGTAGTAAGCCCAACAGTAAGCTCTTTTATCAAAATATTCTCAGTATGTTATAGGGTAAATGAATTAGTTGGATGGTGTTGTAAAAACTTACTGACAGCTTTCTAGCAAATAATTTATTCAGTCAATTATTTCCTTGTCTTGTCGAAGGCTGAAATGTCAGGAGAAAATGCTCCTAGAACATGGCCATATAGCCTGAAAAACCTGCAACAACCCAATGATTTCCTTATTTCATTAAAATCACAGAGCTTTTTTCTGGAGAATTTCAACAGCTACACAGAAATTTTCCAATTTGACGAGTTATATGTTGAGCCCAGTGTTAGTAAATTAAAGGCTTATTGAAACATTATTCTGTTGAAAGATTACTTTATGATCACCAAGGGGTTGTAAAAATACTGCTTCTAAACTTCAGCAGGGGAGATTGTGTTCATAATCAGGTATTTAAATGTGTCAGTGATATAGGTGGACATGGTACACGCTGTGTCCATCTCCCCTTGCATTACACTGGCCCATATATATGTGGTATTTGGGAATGTGGGTCCCCATAAATACACATATACATGCGTGCGCACACACACACTTGTAGGTGTGGAAGACATTGTCTGTTATGTAAAGGAGCTGCTGCTCTCTGTGGTTCAAGCTTTCTGTGAGTGTTTGTCTAATTGTGTTGTGAACTTTACCTAAATGATAGATATTAAAGAGCAACACATTTTTGCCAACTTGTCATGAGCAGTGAACACCTTTAATGTCTCTTCCCCACTTCTAAAAAATTGCAGTGGAAGAGGTGGACTTTTTGCAGTCCATAAACATTGCTGAAAAATAGAAGGTTCTGTTTTTTGGCTCAATCATAAATTAAAGACCAACCTTGTACTTTCTAACTCTGACAGAAAGGTTGATGCAATGGTAGAAAAGGGGATGTGCCTTATACCTCCTTATTTTTTTATTATTTGAGTGCAGGAGTTTATATCATCCCAGTTCCATCCCTGCATTTCACGGACTTATCCAGAGTCTATGCGATTTCTCTTAAACTGTGTTTTGTAACAATTTAAGCCTCAGCCCTGGATGCCTGTCACATGTAGTCATTTTTTAAGTCACTGGAGAAGGCAAATAGTTCCTGTTCATTTTAGTTTTTGTGAGTTTCATGATGAGTGGCTATATTGTTAAGATGTGGCCAGTTGGAAATCAGTTCTGTGCTTATGGCTTGTTGTGTACTTCTTTAAGTCAAACATGGGCCAAATGACCCAGAGTTGCCTTTTTATGAATCCTTGTGCAAGCATTCATTTTGACTTGCAGTCCTCTCTCACTTCCGAGTTCACCGAGCTGTTCTCCACTCCCACCAGTATCTGAAGCTATTAACTCTTCTTTCTTACAAGTTCCATGATTTTAGATGATGCATCCTTCTTATAGTATCTCAGGGACACATTAAGTGGGTAGAGAAAGCCTCCAGTTGTGACCAAAGATTGAGGAGACCACAGTGAACGCATCTGCCTTGGCTTTGTTGGCCTATCGAGGTGGGAGTTACTAGGGAAATGAGTTGATGAGTTGGAGGAGCAGCCAACTTTTGCATTAGGCATTGCATTATCTTTTCTTGAGAGAATGTTGCAGAACAACAGCTTGCTGATGCTGCAGCTATGGAAAATTGTAGCGTACTTTCTGTTCTCTACTAGTGAAGTCATGTTTTGAAATAAAACCCTTTTGCCTTCTGTCTCCTAGAATAAGGGCTGTATTTCTAGACAGGGGTGTATCTATACCATACATTTCAGTTTGACACCACTTTCGCTGACATAACTCAGTGCTACAGAATCATGGGAGCTAGAGTTTGGTGAGCATTCTTTGACAGAGAAGGCTAAAAACCCAGTAAAACAAGAACTCCCTTGAGTCCATAACTCTAAGCAGTTAATTGGTGTCAAATTGCATTACTGCCAGAGATAGTTGTGAGGATCTGCCTCTCTTGAAAGGTTTGACATTGATTTGTGCACCTGGAAAGTTAAGGGGTTCCCATTTTCTGTGGTTCTTATTTACTTAATACTGTGGCCATCCCACAAAGCCCTACATTGAGGGACAGGAAACAACAGCATTAAGATGATTACATGGGACTAATTTTCCAAGGAAAAGAAAACTGGTTTTGCTTTCTAATGATGAAACGTCTATATTTGCTTGCTTTTATTTTAGTATTTCTTTAAGAACATTTTAGCTGCCCTTGCTGCATCTTTACCTATCCCAGGTGGGTAGTTTATTAAGTGGTCTCCTTCTTACTGTCAGCAAGAGCTCTTACTTCAACAGGCACTGTATTTGGCTTACAATGCAGAAGTGCTGCATTTTAAGCCAAATACAATGCTTAGAGAAGACGATGCTGGGGAAAATGGAAGGAAAAAGGAAGAGGGGCCAACCAAGGGCAAGATGGATTGAAACAACTGGCTTGACCTTGAAGGAGCTGGGGGTGGTGACGGCCGACAGGGAACTTTGGCATGGGCTGGTCCATGAGGTCACAAAGAGTCGGAAGCGACTGAACGAATGAACAACAAACAATGCAATTTGCTCCCAAAGAAAAGACAGTTCATCCACATAATTGTCTTCTCAAGAACAGAAGGCTCATGGCCTGGAATCAGATACTGGGATATAGGCCTGGTTGGAAGGGCCCCTGGAGTGCCTGGATCTGGACTCTGACAACATTGAGCCTGAGTCCCACACCCAGAGACCTTCTGAAGCATAACCAGCCCCTTTCCGTGTTGTAGAGTTTGTGACCATGAGCCAGACTTTGGCAAAGTTCTCATATTTTTAGCCCTATGAACTCTCTTTCAACTGCACCCAGTTGAAAGTTTGGGATGGGAGAGGAAATGCACCCAGTATATGAAATAAGAGGTAAAAGGGAGGCTAAATATTATGGGCTTAATGAGAGAAGGATTCCCCCTTTAAGGATCTCCATTTTTCCAAAAGGGGAGCAATAGTCTTAATTAGTTGAGCTGAAGGGCTATCTGTATGTAGATAAGGTGCAAAAAATGGAGGAGTGGCCCATATAAACTGCCTGTGCCTCAGGACCAGGGCTAAGAGTAGGGGAGTCCTAAAATCTGGATCTGATCTCCCTACCAAACCCTTAACCATTCAGACTTTCCAAATACTATATTGGAGCCTCACTCTTGTCACCTTTTTAACAAGTTTTGTGTAAGTTTGACTGGAATCATTTGTGGTTTTGGTCAGCCTATATTATCTAGAACATTGGCTGGGGGATTCTGCAAATTATGCTTCAATTTTTTCCCTTAAACTTTGACAGATGACACTTGCACATGACAAAATCCTGAGATCTTGGTTTTCTTTTTCCTTTTGCAAAAACTACTTTGTAATCATCCATTGGCAGAGAAATTCCAACATGATTTCACCTGGTTTTTTGTTGAACATTCATCCCTCCACTTTTGCAGGGGTTAGGGGCACATCAGCTCTGCAAAAGTGAAAACATTACAAATTTTGGGATGGGAGAGGAATTGGAGCATTTTGGGAGTACCTGTGATGATTCTGGGGTGAGAGAAGGAGAGGATCCCACACATGGCTTCACTTACTCCTCAGATCCAGCTCCTCTTCTTCCTGAATTGCTCATGTGTCTGTTTTGCCCAGGCAAAAGAAAGCCATATCATGGAGATCAGAAACACATGGCAAACAGGAAGAAGAGGAAGAGTGGTCCCAGTGCATGCCCACAACTTTACTTATGTAGTGGGTCCAGTTCCTCATCCTCTTACTGCATGGTGCATGTTCCTCTTTCCCTCAGTACTTCACTTTCACTCAGAAGAAACACACATTCACAGAACACAAGAAGGGGAACCAAATCCGCAGTAAGTGAAGTGGTGTACAGGGCCAGCTCTTCCTCTGTACTGTGGGTGCTTGTTTTGCTTAGACAAAGGAAGGGAAGTACCAAGCAAAACAAATATTCCTACCTTCTGAACAGTTCCCTCACTCACTTCCTGAGAATGGCAGCTCCATCTTTGGGAGGCACAGGTGGAATTTCAAACTTCTGAGTAATCAAAACTGAGAGTGTGAAACCCATGAGAGTGGAGAGATGTCTCTATTGCTAGGTGCTATTTCCTGGATGAGCATTCCAGCAGTCAGAAAGAGTGACTTTTTTCAGCATGGCCAAGCTGGGAAAAGCTGGTTTATATAGTTTACTGAAGTGAAGGGAGTCTGTGTGGAAGGACCACATCCTTTTACTCAGATGTACATGTTGATGGAACTGGCATGTCTCCCTGACATCTTAGCCCAGGCAGAATGAAAGGGGAAGGCCCGGTCAACTGCTAGTCATTTTGGGGAAAGTCATCCAAGTCTAAAGAAGGAAACAACTATCTCCTATGGATCCCCAACACTCTGCAGGGCTTCCATCTCTTGTAGAAGCACTGCTTCAGAAATTGTCTCAGAGGAAGTACATTAGGGCCCTGTCACATCCATCCTTGCTACTGCTACTCCTTTCTCACTGAGGAGTTCATACTTTCTGGCTGTGGCAGGGAGGAATTCTTTCTCTCACACAGTATTTTGGAAGCAGAAATGTTTGGGGACATCAAAACTGCCTTTGACCAGCATAGACACCAAAAAAGGGATACTAAGGCTTGCTATTTTGCTCCTCTAACTCCCCAACCAATGTAAATCATATCTGATACAAGATGGCCTAATATACTGTAGTGCCATAAGCCCATGATGAAGATGGATTGACTGGCAAATCTATCTCCCTTTCCCTCTATTCCTCCATGAAGTTTGTGTGCTGACATGATGCAAGAACAACCAAGCAACCTCTGAGCTATTTGCAGTGGTTTTATCCATGCTTTCTTAAATGTGTTTCATTTAAAGAACACATCCCAGTTGAGCAGGCTCTGTTGCACCGTCTAGTCTCCCGGGGTTGACTGTGGAGTTGACAGCAGCCTGGGGACTGAGTCAGGATGGAAAGGTGCTCTCTTTAAGCAAGGAAAGCTTCCCTGCCCAAGCCTGTCCCACTGTGATCTTGCCTTGTCATAAATTAACCACATACACAATTAAAGGGCCTGTCTCAGCTCCAGGAACTAAGGATGTATTTCATCCTGGGAGAGAGAATGGGAGAGAGGGAGAGGCACTTCTGTGTGAGGGCTATAAAGCATCTGAGAGCAGAGCTTGGGATCCTAGCAGAGGGACTGGTGGCTGTTTGTCAGCACAAGGGAAGGGATATGGTGTCAAATGAGAGGAGGGGGAGAAGGAAGCAATGAGGTGTGAAACTGTGTTTGTGGGCGAGCGCATGAAATTGTATTTGCAGAAGGAGAGGGCTCTGAATATGATTCTGCTGTTATCTTGTGTATGTGTATGTGTATGTTTATGTTTATGTGTGTTAGTAGCAGTAGTAGTAGTATTTCATTTATATCCTGCCTTTTCTTCCAAACTAGGGCTCATGTGCAAAAGCATTATATGGTTGCATAACAAACAGACCTGCTCAGACTGGTGGGCATAATCATACCACCCCCCAGTATGGCATGGAAACCAGTATTCTACTTGGTGTATTAGGTTGAGTGGGCACCAAGAACAAGCTGATTTGCTTGCACCAACACACAACAGGCAGAGGATGCTTAAAGCAATTTTGCATCATTTTGCCATGGTTTCAGTGTATGTTTTAATGCCCAAATACCAATCCAAACCTGGAGATGTGGGGAGGTTAAAGGCAACTTGCTCATTTTTAGGTGGTGGCTTCTTTCTCTTCAGGAGAGAGTAAGTGGGGTTTCGTGGACATCTCCATTAGCTCAACAGGTATAGACATCAGGTGGGACCTTTCCTGTTCCAGTGTTCTTGTTCTGACCCCTCCTTTCCACTTTCCACTCGCAATCCCTTTTTGCCCAAGAAAATTTTACATTACCTTGGGTATATAGGTATATAAAATAGGTATACAAATCAAATGTTTACTGCTAATAAACCAGCCTTTGCAAGACTTGCTAAGCAAGCTGATTTTCCTTTTTTTCTGAAGCATTTTTTGCAGAGTCTACTGTGAACACCATATGTTGTTCTTAACAGGTTTGTGTAAATGGGTGGTATTCAGTAACCTCAATACCTCACTGTCTCTGAAGATGCTTGCCATAGATGCAGGCCAAACGTCAGGAGAGAATGCCTCTAGAACATGGCCTTCTCAACCTCGGGGGTTGAGAAGGGCGGGGTAGAAGTGCGAGAAATAAAATATAGCCCGAAAAAACCTACAACAACCCAACTTTTTACTGTTGCCAAATTTTCCATGACCCCAGCATTGAGCTAAAGCAGTGGTTCCCTACCCTTTTTTTTTTAACAGGGGACCACTTTGACCAAGGACCACTCTCCAACATTAGTACCAAAAGGGATACGAATCAATTTTTGTCAACTTTAGATTTGGTTTGGTTATTTGGGGTGCTGATTCAAAAAATTGTATTGGATAGACCACATCAGCTCTAGTTTCTAATACAGAACATATGCCATCCAGTAGTCTCCATCTGCTTGCCCATAGGAAACCATATTTAATAATCTAGAGCTGCAGACCTTATTTTAGGTTTCGCGTCCCACAGGTTGGGAACCACTGAGCTAAGGGGACCCCATTTGAGGTTAGTACCCAGTTTAAGAAGCAGTGCCCTTGTGGATCAAGCGCTTATCCAGCTTCACTAAAACACTTTCATTCAAGCCTGGCCCTGAGCTGGTAGCACACTAGGATAACTTAAATGGATTGTGGTGGCGCATAATAAATATGATTGCCCTTCTATCTTTCTTACTCATAGATATACCTATCTAGTTCATTCAAGATCCCTGATTAGCACAAAGGGAACTGCCTATGCTAAAAGTAATGTGCTGTCTTCTCCCTTATGCCTCATGGTATATTACATATCATCTTATCTGAAGAACGGCACCTCATTTGTGAACCCACTCGCACCCCCCAGAAGCCAGCCTGGCCCAATCCCCCTTGAGCTTCTGGTTGGCAGTCAAGGCTGTACAGTTTTGTATGGCCTTTGATCCCTTGTACTAATTTTAGCTTTTGTAACTGTGTTCAAGGTGTGTGTGTGTGTGTGTGTGTTTAAAACTGAGTTTTGGCTTGTTTTTAAAATATGTTCTTCTTCAGCTTTTATCTGATCTACTTTGCCTTGGGGACCTTGGATAGTGAGAGGGGATAAAAAAATTAAATTGAATAAATGAAATATTGGGCTCTTTTCAGGTTTGCTGTTCGCCTTCCTCAGAAGTATTATCTGAGAACCAAGCGAAATTTAAAGCTTAGTGCTGACAAAAGATTTTATAATAATCTAGTAATCTTTAGGTGCTGTAGGCTATATTTCAGAGGAAGGAAATGGCAAAACCACCTCTGAGCATTCCTTGCCTAAGAAGCCTCTATGGAATTCATCAGGTCACCGTAAGTTGACAGGAAGCTTGAAGGCACATACACACACACACACACACAACCTTAGACGATGTTTTATTTAGGGAAAACTTGAAGAGAACAGCAATTCAAACATGTTAAAATAGTAGAAGTGTTCATTAAGAATATTCACGCTATTATTTTAAAATAGGAAAAAATAGCAGGCACATTTTAGTTAAAACAGTTGTGTGGTTTGACATTATCTGGGGGAGGGATCTTAGAATTCTTCTTCAAGCCGTTATATTGTGTCCACACTAATGTTTTCAAGTTAGTGTTCTGTATTTTGCTCACACACATTTTACTGGGTACTCAATGTAGTTTAATATTTTCTACCGTATCCTCCCAGGATTTTTCAGATCTGATTGAGCAAGGGCTAGTGGGAGGCTGCAATAATCCAGCATGGACAGGTAAGCACCATTGAGACTTTGCTGGGCTCTGGTGCCTTAATGAAGTTTCCTGTTTACAAGTGAAGTTTGTTTTTGTTTTGTTTTTTATTCTGTGGATCTTGTTCAGGGGAAATTGGTGATGAATAGCTTGTTAATTGCCCTTTGAATTGCCTCTTTTAATTGACTGATGTCAATTTCTGTTCCTTTGGGCTAAGAGGGCAAATTATTACTTATTTCTTGCACAGAAAGCTGCCCTCTATCCTACTGGAATAGAAACAGACAATTAAGAGAGGCTGTTCAAGGGGTAATTAACAGACTATTCATCATTAATCCCACAGCATAGATTAAAAAGGAACAATAAACTAAGACCATAAAAGTACTCTTGTTGGATCAAACCAAAGGCTTATCAAGTCCAGTTTGCTTCCCCCCCCCCCCTGCAATTTCATTCATTGATGTCAATGCAGACAAAATTAATTCACAATACAATAATCAACATTCAAAAAGGAAGAGAAAAGGAGAGGGAACAACTGTACATATATAATACAAATTTATATTATATATAAACATATACATACACATACATAATATGCATTTATATTACATATAAATTCATAGCTGAACCCAACAGTATACTAAACTATGCTAAAAACAGTTGTAAACGATTACAATAAATATGACTTGACTATTCACCAAGAAGCAAAAGAACTCTCACCACCCCCCACGCTATTCATAATGAAAAAGAAAAACTATATACTAATCTGCCATTATAGATCTAACTTAATTCAACTGATTCAAATTACTAGTAACAATAACCAAAGAATATTGCATTATTAGGTTCCTTATTGCTGGAAAAGTCCTTAAAAGGTTTCTGGTATTCCAGAAATTCTTCTATTTGTTTGTCTCTTGAAATCCATGTCAAATTGGCAAACTGGACAAAGTTTGCAGCATTAACAATCAACTCTTCCATCATCTGCACTTAACAAAGATTTTAATAAAGCAACCAATCAATTTGCTCCAATGAGAAGTCTATAAGCAGGATGTGAACAGAATGGGCACCCACCTGCTCATATTACCAGCCCAGTGGTTTTTGGTGGTATAGCGCCCTTCACACTATTCATTAAACAGTATGACTACTGTATCCAGGAGAATATATTCCTGAATTTTGCATGGAAGCCATGGTTAATACCGGACCCTCTTGAAATAAAGTACTCCTGCCTCAAGAATACAATTGAGTCATTCCGAAGAGATAAATGAAATCATGGATGGATCCGGAGGTCATATTGTAATCTGCGTTTCCTCACAGAAAGTTGCTTCAGCCCCTTGATCACCTTTGCTTGCCTCATTTTTCACCTTTGTACAACCTGCAAATAGGATTATTTTTTCATTGCTTCTGGAAAGGAATTTTGGTGAGAGAACTTAGTTCAGAGTAAACATCATCTACTTGATAAAGACTGTGTTGGTGAATCTGCTTCTTTGTTCAGCACTGTGTGAAACTTTTAGTTTTAGTACAATTTCTGACAAATTTGAGTAGCGTAGTGCAGAAGCAACACTAAACAACACTAATATGGTAGCAGTCTCAACAGTACCTTCCCTCCTCTTCATTCCAATAACTTTAGTTCCAACAACATTAGTTTGACACAACAGCCAGCATTGAGTTATGGCAATGGTTCTTAACCTGTGGGCCTCAGACCCCCAGTGGGCCATGAGGACAAAAATCTGGTTCGCCAGCCTCCTTCCTCTTTGTTTATTAATTTAATTTAATTTAATTCATTTCTGTGCCTTCCACGCCACCTTCACTCCTTCCCTGTCATTGACTATGTCATATGTTCTATATCAGAAACTAGACCTGATGTGGTCTATCCAATGCAATTTTCTGAATCAGCACCCCAACCAAACGAAAGTTGACCAAAAACTGAGTAATCACCCTTTTGGTAGTAATGTTAGAGAGTGGTCCCTGGTCTAAGTACTCCCTCGTCAAGTGGTCCCTAGTCAAAACAAAGGTTGAGAACCACTGTGTTATGGAGACAAGCTTTGCATATGTGGAGATTTTATTTTGAAATTATGCAATGACCCTGCATTGGCAGCAGAAGCCAAATTGTGCGTGTTGATGCACAAATGGGCACATTGCACAGTTGTGAATGAACAACAGATGCAAAAAGGATACATCCATATGCATCTATGCCCTATTGTTGTGCATTGAGCAAGGATTATCCAAGCATGAACATTCCTGAGGATGTGCTATACAATACTCTTGTTCTGTAAGGGGTTGCATAATACTGATATGATAGAAGATTGCAGTCAGTATGTGGCAAGTGGACCCCAACAAGTAAACTGTAAAGTTGTTCTGTCCTTCCTATTGGAATTGTTTTCCATAAGGAGGACTCCCAGTGCATTGTGCATTTCTGTAGTATAACTATTCCTGAATGAAGTTTCATTGACTGTTTTTTTAAAAAAAAAAACAAACAAACAGAAGAGTGAAATGGTGGAGGAAAGGTGTGAGGGTTACAAATGAAAGACTAAGGACCTTCTATGACTGAGGCAGACTGGTAACCTAAACAAAATAATCATTGGGAAGCACCCTAAACCATGACAAACCCTATCCCCTTCCATCTCAAATCAAGACATTCTCTTTAAAATATTGATGGCAACACAATGAATCTGGTGGTTTTAAAGAAATTGGGTTTATGGGGTTTTTATTTCATTTCAAGGTAATGTAATTAGATTTGGTCCCTGCTGGGAACCAAAAGAAGGAAAATGGTTAGGTGTGTGGCAAGAGGGGCAGAGCAAGAGCATTGCTCAATTTCCAAATTTCTAGCACTACAGAGAATGAAATTTTGAAGTGTTCATGATTAGAATCCTTCTATTTGCTGTGTTTGTGTGCTCATAGTTACTTTGCCAGCCCCTTTTCTTTATATACTTAAACTATTTCTGAATGCTCAACTTAACATGCTAGGAATTTGGGGAAAGGGTGAGGGGGTACAATTTGGTTTGCAGGGACAGTGCCTTCATTTTGCATTCTGCCCCCCCCCCCCCACACACACACACACACTCCCTCTCCTGATAGTAGTTGCAATGTACACATTTCCGTGTATTTGTACTGGCTGCCAGGAAACATACTGAGTGAAATGATATCATGATCCAAGGGTCAGGTGTGCATGGCTGCCATCCACATTTCAAGGTAAAGATTGCTTTAGTTATAACCTTGCAGCCTAGCAAACCTGGCATTTCAGAAAAAGGTGGCATTTTGGTCGAGAGAGTTCATTTTGGCACAGTTGGGCAAAATGCGGCCCACAACTACATATGGCACACCAGAAGAAAAGTGTGGCTTCCCAAGTTTCTGAACCCTCCAGTCTGCCCTGTTCTGCAAAGTGGGCAGACCTTTGATGCTTTGAACAGCCAACGATGCTCCCTAGGCCTTGGCATGCATGAGTCCTGGCTTCCTGGAGCAAACTAATGTTATACAAATACTCCCACCCACTCCTTCCATTCACCTCAGTCACTCTAGACCTGGATTAAAAATTCATCCCTTGCTTGTCAAAATTCCCACCTGTTATAATTGCTCTGTTCCTATGCTACTATACGTTCTATCCACCTTTTTGACCAGCCTATCCTCTAACTTGTTTCCACACTGATCCCTCTCCCCCAAAAATGAGACTAGAGGTATCTCTGTTGCTGCTTATGATGTTTTGTTTATTATTGTTTATGATGATGCTGTTCTTATGTTGTTTTAATATTTTATTCTTCTGTTTTTAATTGTATGTTGACTTGGGCTTGGCCCTATGTAAGCCGCCCCAAGTCCCTTCGGCGAGCCAGTGTTGTTGAAATGATCCTTCTGCCTTCCCCTGCCCAACTTACTTGATCCATCATCAAATGGAATAAAAATATCCTGCTACTACAAACAGCCCTATTCCTTTCTCCATCACAATATGCCCCTTCTTTGGAATATAGTCTGCTTTTGGTGGTTTCGTTTTTGGATTTGACTTGTTTAAACTGATTCATTCTTAAATTCTTTGAAAAATTGAAGTGTGGTCTTATTTTAAAGTTTATATTAAATTGAATTGTATATTTCACAGTGGATGCCCTTTTTAGAAATGCCATAAGGTATCTGTGAAATGCATGAAATATTTGTTTGTTTTGCCTTCCTTGGTGGCAGAAGATTGAACCTGCAGGAAACACCTAGGCAAAATTATTCCCAGCCTACTTCCCAAGGAAGACCTTCTGGCCCACAGCTACCTATGTGCCTTGCATTGCAGCAAAGAGGCAGGCATTGGGTACGGGATTTGGCTTCTTAAGAATACCAGCCTCCTTTTTTTAACAGACTAGGCTTGTAGTCTGAACATAGAAATAAAGACGTAGAAACAAAAAACTTCACAATTACTTGGGAGGCCTTTCAGGGTGAAGAAGTAACAGCCTAAATCATGTTGCTTGTCTTAACATGGGATTCACCGTTGTGTTGGCTCATTATTTGCAAATGATTCAATGGGTCTATCTGGGACTAACTAATACAATTCAATCTAGGATTTGATTGTCCCTCACAACATGTAATCCTTTTGTTCCCAACTAAGCAATCTGCTTGCCTAGACTTGCCATGTTGTTTTGTCACTTTAATTCTCCCAGCAGTTGTCAAAAGATTTAAATCAAATTTACCAAAACCCAGAGTAGATACATGTACACCTCCCAAGATTGTGCTTTTACATCCACCCCAATTTTGATCCACAGGTAGAAACAATGCAGAATTTGCATTGATTGGGTCAACTCTTCACTGTCTGTGGTAAATGAGACACATCTTCAGTTACAGTTTGCTGTAAAGAGATGATTACTAGAGCTTGTAAAAGTTATTTCCTCAGCCAGACAGTGGTCAGGCTGGCTGGGGGATTCTGGAACTTAAGTTGATATTTGACTTATGGCCACCTTATGAATGAGAAACCTCCAAGAGTCCTGGTCATCAACTGACCTGCTCAGGTCTTGCAAACCCTGAACCCTGCCTTCCTTGATTGAATCAATACACCCATAATGTAATTTGCCTGTTTTTCCTATTGCCTTCCACTTTACCAACTATTATCAATTTTCCAGTGAGTCACATCTTCTGTTGATATGTTCCAAGTACAATGGTTTCCGTTTAGTCATCTTGGTTTCTAGAGATAATTCAGGCTTAATTTGCTCTAAGACCCATTTATAGGTATTTTAACAGTCTTTGTAGACCTGTCCTATTGCACACATTTATTTTCTTCCTGACAGCTTTCTTTACTGTACAATATGATAGCATGAATTATTCCGATTTTAGTCTAAGTCAAGCAAAAAGGACTTTCTCAAGTTTTGCGATTGTCATTATCTGAATGACATTGAGTAGGTTCCTGTGTTGGTAATTCATCTAGAGATGGTCACATTCATGTCCTATCGTGTTGACTTATATGGATTATCAAGGTTAAGCGCATTTCTCCTATTGTGTCTCTGCAGGGCAACCAGGACGCCACGGCTCCTCCTGACGCGATGGCCCAGCCCTATCCCCCGGCCACATACCCACCGCCTCCCCAGAATGGCATCCCTGCAGAGTATGCTCCTCCGCCACATCCACACCCGGCACAGGACTACTCAGGGCAGAGCACAGTACCTGAGCATGCCTTGACTCTCTACACGCCAGCACAGAGCCACCCTGAACAGCCCGGCACCGATGCCAGCACGCAGTCCATAGCAGGCACACAGACAGTACCGGTACGGGAGGGGAGTCAATACAGAAACTGTCAATGTAAAGGGAATGTGTCAGTTTAGGGGGCAGGGTGGGTGTTGTGGGATAAGGGCTGGTTAAAGCAGACAATTAGGCAGGGCTGGGGGGGGGGGGGCAGTTTCAGGCTTCAATTCCCATTTTAGTTGTCCTATTAGGGAATTGTGGGAGTTGTAGTTGAAAAGAGTGATTTTCCCAATCTTTGCAAGGAAAGTAAGGGGGAAGTTGTTTACAAGAATGCAGAATAGAAGTTGCAGGTGTAGGGGTGCATGTACAAAATTGCATGAGACGCCCATAAATATATTTTGGGTGGCAAAATGGGGGAGATGCGCAAGGTTTGCAGAGGATCAACCCACTTCCTCCTAGTTTGCTTTACCCTGTTGCACGTTTGACCAGAGGCTCAAAGTCTGCGGCAGGAGGCAAGCACACCAAGGCATTTCCAACCCCCTGCTGGCCCCCATGGGTATTTGTGGCTCAATGCTTAAGTTTCCTGGCTCTCTTCATGTCCCTAATCACTTGTAATCTACCTGCTTGGCCGCCTGCCAATCCCATCGTGCCAATGATGTGGTTGTAATGCAGCTCCGCGATGAAGTGCTGAGTGAGCAGTTTCCAGCCGTTCTTTCGTCCCTGAGTGCCAGGCTGGCTCCTTGCCACCCCACGGCTGGGAGAGAGAGCCCTGTCTCCCCACATGGCTGTACCACACAGGCCCACAGGCATGCCTGGGCTCAGACTAGCCCCCACTACCTGTGAAAGTGTCTGCCCCAGGTTTTCTCCCCCTCTCTCAAACACCCATGCCCAGCAATCCTAGGAATCCTCACTTCTAATTCCCTCATTTTGTAGCTAGACAGATTTAGGCTAGAATGGCTTTCCTAAGACCAGACAGTTTATTAATGGACTAAGTGAGATGAAAACAGGGGACAGCCTGAGTCAAAATCCCAGTCCGCATTGGTCTGTACTCTCTGTATGCCAGTGAGAGTTGGCAACTGCAGCAGTCCGTTCATCTCTATGTATAAATTGCTGTCCTAAAGGAGGGGAGCCCCTGGTGGTGCAGTGGGTTAAACCCTTGTGCCGGCAGGACTGCTGACCAAAAGGTTGGCGGTTTGAATCCTGGGAGCAGGCTGAGTTCCCATCTATCAGCTCCAGCTTCTCATGTGGGGACTTGAGATAAGCCTCCCACAGAATGGTAACGCATCTGGGCATCCCCTGGGTAATGTCCTTGCAGATGGCCAATTCTCTCACACCAGAAGCAACTTGCAGTTTGTTAAGTTGCTCCTGACCTGAAGGGGGGAAAAGGAGGGATGGGTAAATGTAGCCCAAAGACTTACATGCAGTTCTTTGCCTAAATTCATGCAGATAATGGGAGCCCAAAGAAAATGAATGCAAGGAAAGGGCAATAGGGAACATGAGCTGGAATGAATGAGTAGTTGAATGAGGAGAGTGGGAAGTCTCTCCAAGTGGTCAACCTTCCAGGAGGGAGGTTGAGAGAAGGAGGCAAACAAAGGTCACTAGAACCCCACACTACAAGGTTCATGGTGACAAGACATCTTAGCTCCAAGCAAAAGCCTCACACATACAGCCATGCTTTGGTACACTTGCAGTAGTTCACAGTGCCCCCACCATCTGCCCTTTTGCCAGGGGCAGTGATAACTCTGCAAATGTGCAAGCAGCTTGCCATGGGGCTGGAGTCACAGTGTGGTTACCCTTTACTTCCTCCTCCCCCACCCCATCAGCAGACAGATGAAGCGGCACAGACAGACAACCAGACGCTACACCCAGCAGAGAGTGGTTCTGACAAGCAGCAGCCAAAGCGATTACACGTCTCCAACATCCCCTTCCGCTTCCGGGACCCTGACCTGCGGCAAATGTTTGGGGTGAGTTGATAACCTCCCCTCTGCTTGCACACGCACACATGTACACATACACACACACGTGCACTGGGCCTCCCTGAAAGGAATCAGGACCCAGATAGTGACAGAAGACAGAATTAATGCTCCTGGGATTGAATGCTGTTGTCAAGCTTGCCTCCAGAGACACCTCCACCTTCTGCGGCCTTTGTGCTCTTTCTCCACAAAAATGCCACTGTGTTGATCCCTCCTGTTGGATCAGAATTCTGGGGGTGTTTGTATTACTAATCTGAGCTGACAAAAGGAGGGGGAGGGAGGAGGAAGAGGCAAGCATTTCCTTTTTTCACTTTCTCTGCTTGCTTTCCCCTGTTTTTGTTTTTTCTTCTGCAGCAATTTGGAAAGATCCTGGACGTTGAAATTATCTTCAATGAGCGCGGTTCTAAGGTAGGTTCAGCCTCTTAGTGTCTGGTACTGCCACCATGTCAGTGTAGGTGTGATTTGCCAGGAGGCCAGGCCACAGTTCGCACTCCTGCTCCTCCCAGGTCTCTCTGTCTTTTCCTTCCTATGCCTCAAGTTGCCTTCCAGCTTCTAATAGCTTTCCACCTGCATCCAAACCAACCAACCCCCAGCCACAAAACCCTGCAGTCATGGACAGAGAGCTTAATTTGGCAATTTAACTTTCCACCTTGAAAGCAAATGTGTTGAATGCAAGCACTTAACTAAGGGGGGTCCTATATTTGCAGTGAACTAAAACATTTAAGAGAATTAAAAAAACCAAGAGCAACCCGTTCCACAGCTAAGGTAGTTTAATGCAGGAAAATAACACCCTCTCATGGTGAAAATGGAAATCACTCCAACAAAGGGGGAAAGGAGGAAAAAGCTTACTTAATGCTTCTTAGTACAAGATTTGGTGAAAATGGGAGTTGCATAAGAGTTGTGTGTGTGTGTGTGTGTGTGTGTGTGTGTGTATCTCAAAAATAAGATACCAGCATGCTTTATTAAAATAGTATTTTGTTTCCAAGAAGGCACAGCTGTGTTTAAAGGATTGTTTGAGGCTTTCATACCTGGAATCACTGGGTTGTTGTGTGTTTTCTGGGTTGTATGGCCATGTTCCAGAAGCATTCTCTCCTGACGTTTTGCTTGCATGTATGGCAGACATCCACAAAGGTTGTGAAGTCTGTTGGAAACTAGAAAAATGGGTTTTATATATTCCCCGCATTTTCCTAATCTCCAACAGACCTCACAACCTCTGAGGATGCTGCCATAGATGCAGGTGAAACAGAAGAGAATGCTTCTGGAACATGGCCATACAGCCCAGAAAACACACAACAACCCAGTGTTTAAAGGAGCTTGACATACCTTCTTGCTCCCAAAGAACAGCTCTTCTGAGTTCTCTACTTGCAGTCAGCCCCAGTATTTGTTCCTGGAGCCAGACTACACCGTAGTAGTAGCTATAAGCCATCAGGGTGTATGATACAAAGCTTAAATAAAGGAAGGTATGAAATTGGATCAAAAGCCTAACATGAAAGAATTGGGGTTTTCCCTCCCCCCCCCCCCCCCCCCCACAGGTTTTCCAAAATGAGTAATTGTTTCCTTTCAGTTTTCCTGGAATTAGAGGGGGAAAGATAAATGCAATGTAGGATTTTTGTCTGTATAAATCCAACAGGACTAATAGCAACTGAATCATGTGTAGAAATAGTATGTGAAAGGAAGAGTTAGACATCTCCCACTTGTATTGCATCTTCAGTCAAATTCCCCGCTCTCTCCTTTGCTACCTGAAGATTTGAAAGTGATATTGGGAAGTCCAGTACACACCACCATCTAATTTTGTCCCCCAGTCCTCCTCAAAGATCAAAGACTCCCCCTGACTGGCTGGCTGAAACCAATGGTATACACTAGTCAATCAGCTCAGAACAACGTATTTGTATCCATGGCCCCGCTGGGAGGAGGGGGTCATTCCCATCAAAAAAGCTGTAGTGTAAATCTGCCATGTCTCATCTTACAACCTTTGATTCTTGGGAAGCCACTCTCTGTGTCCTATCTTTTTCAAGCCTGACCCTTCCTTTCTCCTTACTTTGCTCCCTCTCCCCCAGCACTTGGGGTGGCCTGGAGAGTCCATGTCCTACCTCTCCTCCCAGGCCCTGAAGGGCTCTGTCTCTGCTGCTCCTTTACTCACCCCTTCTCTCTGTCCTGTCCTTTCCTACCCATCCCCCTTTTCTCTCTTCATCCTTTTCTCTTCCTCCTCCCTCCCCCCACTCTCTTTCTCCTTGTTCCTTTCTCTCCCCCACTCACAGGGTTTTGGGTTTGTAACTTTTGAAACTAGTGCAGATGCCGATCGGGCAAGGGAGAAGCTGAACGGCACCATCGTAGAGGGACGCAAGATTGAGGTGCGAAAAGGTGCACTGCCTGCTCTGCGTCGGGCATGAGGAACCATATTTGCTACCCCAGCACCACCATTATTTTAAAAAGCACACATAAACACACATTTGCCCTTTGGGCCTCACAGAAAAAGCAGGCGGCCGAGTAGATGTTGCATGCCCTGTGTTGATGGTTTCTAAATGATGGAGAAGCCAGGCAAGGGAAGGATGCAGAGGAGAAGGGAAGGAAGACACAATGTCTCCAGCAGGTCTGCTCACAGGAGCCAGGAGCCAACCAAGAGACCTAAAAGGAAAAAAGCATAAGATATGCTGGTGTGTGAACTGAGTAGGGAAAAGAGGCGAACACATTACCTCAAAATGCTGGAAGGAAGTGCCTCCTTTTATTCAGTTCACAAGCCACTCATGGACTTCTGTGAGATATAGCTGAATCTTCCAGGCTTCCCAGTTTGGGAAACTACATTGAGACATCGTGTGTTTGAAAAATGCAAACCCACAGGAGTGCTTCACCAGTCAAATTGCCACTTGATAAAAACAATGTGTTTGCAATTCAGAAGCGTGAATGCCCAATATACCAAATACAACTTTTTAGTCTTTAAGACTCTGATGTTTTTCTGCAGTAGACCAACAGGGCTATCCCCACCCGCTGCCCTGGAAATTGTTTAGCTCTTGGTTATTTTCATTTAAAACGATGAGCAATTTTAGTGCACAGTACTGAAGATCTGCAAACAAACAATGTCTTGGTTCAGTCCTGAGAGAGCTGTTGGACTCTTCTTGTTAATCCAGTGCACTGTGCCACATATAGTGCTTCCAGAATTGCATAGCTCTGTGTTGTCAGAGTGGTAGGTGCAACAATTAACGTGGTGATTTTGACCCAGACACCCTTTTCTGCTGGGCTTCCTGCCCTTTTTCTCTGTGTTCAGTTTCTGAGGTGTTCTCTCATGTGGCATCACATCCCTGTCCAGTACTTGAATTGTGCATGAACCCTGGGCAGAGCCCTGCATGTTAGCTGTGAACATGATGACGCTGGGAATTGTGAAGTTCAGGAATGTTTCTTTACAAAATGCCCCAAACTGGAAACTATAGCTTTCAGCTTGTGCAGTACAATAGGAAGATTTATGGCCCAGGAATCAAGATTTTATTGGATGGGAAAGAGATCAGCAGCCAGGGCTTTGGGTGTTGGCCAACATGGCATTGTAGGCATGGCTATGAAAATCCTTTGCATGGTATTTGTGAAGCCTGAAACTTTCCTTGAATTTCCAATCCCAGATATACCCTCCCAAGAAAGAGGGATACTATTTGAGCCCAAGGACTACAAAGAAATAATTGGCTTTTTCTCTTCCTAGGTCAACAATGCCACAGCACGAGTGATGACAAACAAAAAGGCAGCCAATCCCTACACAAATGGTAATGGACTTGGGATAATGGCAGGAGGACATTTATGTGATAGGCTACTGCTAGTCATTTCCAAGAGTATGTGATTTATGTGATAGGCTACTGCTAGCCTATTTCCAAGAGTAGGCTGGGTCTCCTAGATAGACTTTTTCTGTCTTGTGGAACCATATCTGAAGGTGGGGAAAGGGGCTGAAAATGTTCTGGTTGCTGGGAAATCTCAAGAAATGGAAAAATAATCTCTGTGGGCTTTGTGGTGCCACTCAAGGAGACCTAGGTGACAAAAAGTACTTCTGATCTTGCTTAAGAAATGGACTCAGTGTTCCCCAGACTCCCATATTCAGTAGGCCTGTTGCTCTCTTCCCTTTGAGGACAAAGGCCTCTTGTATCTCCTTTCCTCAGATCCTCAGGCAGCAAAAAGGTGAGGATTTCATGTTTCTTTGTTTTTTCTTTCCAGGATGGAAGCTGAACCCTGTGGTGGGGACTGTCTATGGCCCAGAGTTCTATGCAGGTAATGCATGGATGAGACTAGCTCCTTGGACAAGAATTGTCTATTATGGATCTGGCAAAATGTTAATGTCTCAAAGATTGGTTTTCCTCCTCTTCTCATAATCTCCTCCACAAATTTAACACTTTACCCCATGATCTTCTCGTGATAATGATACTTTTGGCATCACCAGGCTAACAGAATTGTTCTTGAGGGCTTTTTCCAGGATGGAGGTGTAGTAATCAATGAGACACCTTGCTGCATTACTCATATCCAGCATGGTTGGAATGGGAGTTAATGGGATCTGGGGTGTGGCGGCAGCTGCAAGAGGGAAAGGAAGGGAAGGGTAGAGGTTGAAAACATCCTGGTTCTTGGCTACAACCTTCCAAACAGCAATCTAACATAGGCGTGGGCTTTATCCATCCATAGCAGAGCTTGGGTAACTTACTTTTTTGGAGGGTCAGAATCCCTAAGATCTCTCACCTAATATTCTAACCAGCCATGACTGATGACAACTTTTAGGATCTGCAATTCAAGCAAGATAGTTTTTCCTTCCCTGCTGAAAGTCGGCTGCTATGGAAGGGGTGTCATTTTTTACTTCATTTATCAGATGCTTTTAAATTACTGTGTTTAATAGTTAATTATTTTTTACAACAATTTGTTGTAGAAAGATGGATTGGGAAGTAAGATTGGGAAGTAAGATTTAGCATGTGGGATGATTGCAGTCTCTTACTCATTAAATTCTCTCTCTCTCTCTCTCTCTCAGTGACAGGTTTCCCATATCCAGCCACAGGAACAGCAGTAGCATACCGGGGGGCACACTTGCGGGGGCGGGGGCGCACAGTCTACAACACGTTCCGGGCAGCTCCCCCACCTCCACCCATCCCCACTTATGGAGCGTGAGTATTCGGCAGAATCAAGGCCTTTTCCTTTGGGGGTGGGGATGAGAAGAGCTTTCCCATTTGGGTGGGTATCCTAAAGGCAGAGCCTTCACCCTTCTTTCCTCTGGATCCCAGCATCAAGCCTGAGCTGACCCAAAGGGATGGTTAGCCCAGCTTGCTAAGTACTGGATTGTGTGCTGTGTTTACATAGAACAATTCTCTGGTATCACACTTCACCATTGACTATGCTCCCCAGCATCTAGAGAGCCACAAATGGTCTGGCCTTGACCACAAACCCCAATCACCTGGTTCCTCCTGCACAAAGCTGTGTATGGAGTGTGCTTTTGTAGTTAAGATAGTGACACTCTGTCAAGGAATGAAGTGGCACACCCAGAAACAATTACATCAGTGGTTCTCAACCTTCCTAATGCCGTGACCCCTTAATGCAGCTCCCGTGTTGTGGTGACCTCCAACCATAAAATTATTTACGTTGCCACTTCATAACTGTTATTTTGCTACTGTTATGAATCATAATGTAAATATCCGATATGCAGGATGTATTTTCATTCACTGGACCAAATTTGACACAAATACCCAATATGCCCAAATTTGAATACTGGTGGGGTTGTGGGGGAGGGTTGATTTTGTCATTTGGAAGTTGTTGTTGCTGGGATTTATATCTCACTTACAATCAAAGAACATTCTGAACTCCAGCAATGATGGAACTGAACCTAAATTTGGCACACAGAACTCCATGACTGACAGAAAATACTAGAAAGGTTTGGTGGGCATTGATCTTGAATTTTGGAGTTGTAGTTTACCTATATCCAGAGAGCACTGTGGACTCAAACAATGATGGGTCTTGACTAAACTTGGCATGAATACTCAATATGCCCAAATGTGAACACCGGTGGAGTTTGGGGAAAATAGACCTGACATTTGGGAGGTGTAGTTGCTGGGACTTATAGTTCACCTACGATCAAAGAGCATTCTGAACCCCACCAACAACAGAATTGGGCCAAACTTCCCACATAGAACCCCCATGATCAACAGAAAAAACTGTTTTTTCTGGTGGTCTTTGATGACCTCTCTGACACCCCCCCCCCCCCAACCCGGGTCCTGATCTCCAGGTTGAGAAACACTGCCTTACACTATGTGATAGTTTGCCCTAGGTTTGACCCTGTTGGTAAGGCCTGCTGGATACGTTATCTACAGTGATATATTTATTTCATATAGAGAAATATTATAGTTTGCCATAAAAATGTGGCTTAGAGGGAAGAGTTTAAGTGAGTATGCTGCTAGACAGCTGAAGGAGTGCAGTGGTGTTGCTGTGCAGTTTTGCCCTTCACGTCTGTCTCCCAGCTAGGAAAGCACCTTCCATAGTTGTGCTTCTTTTTCATCAGAAAATCCTCAAATTGCATAACCAACATGGCCCATTAAATTTATGCAGATATATGTTTTTGCACTCTCTTCTGAAACTGGTTCACATTCTGTGAAGCGTAGAGTGGTTGTTTTTGTTTTGCTTTTGGCAGCTACATTCACATGAGGATCAGCCAAGACAGATGAACACAAAAACATGACAAGAGGCCATGTGGGAGGAGAACGAGAGCTGGGGTAGTCACTTTCCTTATGGGCATTTTCTGTAGCCTTGAGCCATGGGGGTTAGAAACTCTCTCCTCTTCTGTTTTTCCTCAAGATGAAAATTAATGCAGAGCAGTCACTGCACCCATGTCAATATCCAAGCGCGCAAATGTTCAAACCAATCTAAAAGCGTCTATGTGCAAATTCCCCAAAAAGCACCTAAGCACCTGCTCCTCCTTTGGTCATCCTGTTAACCAGAGCCATGGGGGGGGGGGGGGCTAAGGGTTCAAATGTGTCAGGTTAAAAAAAACCTGGTTTGCTCAGGAATTGGTTAACCAGTTAATGTTCATGAGTAAACCAGTTGTTTTTTTCAAAACCTGACATATCTGGGGGAGGGGGTGAACCCTTAACATCCCCCCCCCCCCCACTACAGCCCTGCTGTTGACCTGTCAGGCAGATCATCCCATCACACTTGACGACTAGCACATTTGCATCCCTCCCGCTGTCAAGGCAGAGAAAGGCAATTAGCAGCCCTGAAAACGCCCGCTACACTAGGTGCCAGGGCTGGGGCTATCCCTTTGAAAGAAATATGCACTTACACTGAATGGGCTTCAAAGTGTTTTGTGTGCATTCAATGTGAGAAGTCATTTTTATTGTTTTTTCCTTTATTTTCTTGCAGAGTGGTTTACCAGGATGGATTCTACGGTGCTGAAATTTATGTAAGTCCATCTCTTTCAGCTCCTTTAAGCTTAAGCCACATCAACTCTGCACGTGTCTCTTGCGCCACTCTCTCCAGCTGTGCTTGGAAAGATTACCTTTTTAGATTACCTAACAGCTTTGTGCCCTTGTGAGGAGTGTTTCTTATCTGTTCCAACTTCTACCTGCTCATTTGGTTACATGAAGTGAGCAGGTGAACACTTTGCAGAGAAAGACAGGTGAATAATTTCCTGTCTACTCCCAAAGTGCGGGGGCGGGAAGGGGGGAGAAACAAAGTGGCATCTGTATATCTCCCAGGGGTGGCATTCTTTTAAAAAAAATCCAAAGTAACCTTCCACAAATTCTCCAGAAATGGAAAGGACAGTAGACAGAAAAGGAAATGTTTGAAATCAAGCGCTCCCCGCCCCCCTCGAGCTGAAGAGCCCACTTTGAAAAAAGACAGCAGAAGAGATGAGGCAGATTGGGGGTTAGTGTGTGTGTGTGTGTATGTGTGCAGGTGCCTTCCTTTCTTGCATCTGCTTCCACAAAGGCCAGGATTTATTTCCTAGCCCAGTGTCAGCATGCTGTATTACAGCAGCATTTCCCCTCCATATTTAAAATGCTCTGGGCAATATTTCAGGCAGGCTCTGACGGATTTATCAGAGGCGACATCTCGTTAACACTGCCACCCGCTGGGGAGGTGACATTCTCTCCTCAGCATGTTTAATTTTTTGCAGGTTAATGTTAGCGAGACCCCCGGGGAATGCTAATGAGACTGGTGTTGGAGTTGCCTTGTGGGTGGTGGGGATAGGTCTCCCTCCTGGCCTTGCATAGCTCCTCGTGTGCTCCATTCCTTTTCAAAGAACCAGACTCTTGACACAAGGAGCAGCCGTCTTCCCCCGATCATCTAGTCAGGTGAGCAAGCAGAAGGTCACAGTCCTCACCCTAAAGCTTGGTCTCTCCTTTCTGCTCCAGGGGGGTTATGCCGCCTACAGATATGCCCAGCCTGCAGCAACAGCAGCAGCTTACAGCGACAGGTAAGCAAATTTACCTTTTGTTAGGAATGATCTTGCTCTTCATGTCTCACTTTAACTTCCAGTCCTACAGGCTGGCCTCACTTTTCTCCAAACTCAGATTAAAAACACAGCAGGCAGAAGCAAACCAAACAGCAAGGAAAGCGCATAGCTGCAAACATTATAACATGAATCTATTTACATGTTTACAAAAGGGATTACAACTGTTTGGAAGATAGAGTCATTTGGCATTTGAATGGATTCATATTTTTGAAGAGGACAATTAAATATGAACCCCTTTAATTTAATGTTCAATGGCAGTTGGCAAGTTTTTTCTCACAATTAGCAGTATAACAGGAAGTTTACTGAGGGAGATATTTATTTACACTACCCCACCTTTCTCTACCCCGAAGGGGACTCAAGGCGGCTTACATAGAGGCAATCATTCAATGAACACATACAATTCCATACAAAATATTAAAATTAAAATTAATACATATTAAACATTTAAAAACATTGCATTCCATATTAAGATCATGCCAACCATAATCATAGTCCAAACCGTTCCATAATCATTGCACATACTCTAAATCTGATATATCAAAACAGGATATAATCTAGACACACTATCCTTTTGATTTACTTGGTTTGCAGTTTCACTGTTTTGCAATACATTGATTCTCCTTGTAAAGTTTGTAGAATGTCTGGTGTTAATACCTTGATCTATTCATGTTTTGCATACAATTAAATGCTTAGTAGCATTAATATTGATTTCATCAATTTTTTCTATAATTATGCTTTTGTATTTATAATCAGTTCATAGTACTGCAGTCCTGTACTTTCTAAGCATATTGCTTTCCTCACAACCTCTGAGAATGCTTGCCATAGATGCAGGCGAAATGTCAAGAGAGATTGCTTGGAACATGGCCATATAACCCAAAAAACCTACAACAGCCCAGTGATTCTGGCCATGAAAGCCTTCGACAATACATATTGCTTTGGCTTGATTTCTGAGACAGGGATAAAGACTCCCGTATTATGGTAATCCAGAGAGGTCACCCCCAAGTAGTCAGGAAGGTGGAACATTACTGCTATTAGCAAGTCAGGAAGCAGTGTTTCCCATCCCTGCAAAACTGTGAAGCAGCAATAGGATACTGTGAACAATTCATGCCCCATCTGGGCAGAGTACATGCCAAGATCCCCTCCCTCTTCATGTATTCCAGCTCCATTTCATGAATGTAATGTTGGGTTCATGTTCATGAATTCAACATTGCAGCGAAATGATCTTGAAGCACCTAAGCAAGATAATGAAATGTCTTCACTCCATGCATCTGAGAAAGTAGATCTGGTCTATGAAAGCATATAGTACTGATGTTGTTCTCTCAGTTGATTTCTAAGGTGCCACCAGGCCTGCACAATAAGTAGCCCTCCAGGTGTTTGTAATTTCCACTCTCAGAAGCCTTAGCCCAGTGGTTCTCAACCTGAGGGTCCCCAGATGTTTTGGCCTTCAACTCCCAGAGTTTCTAACAGCTGGTAAACTGGCTGGGATTTCTGGGAGTTGTAGGCCAAAACACCTGGGGACGCACAGGTTGAGAACCACTGCCTTAGCCAGATTGTCCAGTGGTCAGGAATTCTGGAAGCTGAAGTCCAAAATAGCTGGAGGACCACAGCTTGTACAGGCCTGTTGTAGAGTAACATGGCTGTGTATTTGAATCCCCCTCATACTAGGTGTTTGTCTTCTGCATGGACACATCTCATTCCATAATGACCTCCAGCCATGTTGTGCAAAGGGGACCAAGTTCGATGGGGTTACATTTGGCTAGACAGCCCCTTTCAGAGGGCAAATCTGTCTCAACAACCCCACCCCATATTTCTGTTATATTTCAAATCACCCTAAACATTGCCACTGGCTAATAGTTCTTTCCCAGGCAACTGGTGAAAACATTTGCACTTGACAACCCATTTAACCCATTTACTCCCTTATTCCCCCTTTTTTTAAAGTATATAATTATAATTTCACATGATTGTTTGATCAGCACACTTAGAAACACAGTGATAAAATGGAATCACCACCCCACCCTTTGTATCATCCCTCAAATGAAGCATTTAGGGGCCCTTCCATACAGCCCTATATCGCAGAATTTCAAGGCAGGAAATCCCACATTATCTGAGTGTGGACTCAGATAACCCAGTTCAAAGCAGATATTGTGGGATTTTCTGCCTTGAAATCTTGGAATATAGGGCTGTGTGGAAGGACCCTAGGTGTTTGGTCTAAAAGGCCCAGACAGGTACTGTAAGTGACACTGACTGGGAGAATGAGCTGTGAGCTAGGGTTCAGATCCCCTCTCAGTGATGAATTCACTGGAATCACCTCAGATGAACCCTTGTTCTTTCAACCTCCGCCTTCCCATCTGCAATATGGGATAATAATACGAGTCTACGTTATGAAGCTGCTGAAGGATTACTGAGATAATGTGTGTGAAGGAGTTTGAACATTTAGGGAAATCGCTCTATAAATACTAAGTATTCTTATTATAAAATCCCCTGAGAGTTCACTGCTTAAGACTTCAGCTATTGAATATCAGTATTAAGTTATAACTCCATTCTTCTCTGGAAGTATTGGCCTTGGAGTCTGCAATTCAGCTCTTTGTTCATTCTTTCACTCTCAAAATCCTCTTATAATTTCCTTCTCTCAGTTCACATGATCCAATATTGATCCTTCCCTCCCCATTGCCCAAATCCAGCCACAAAGCTAATCAGGCTCCAGCTCCTTCATGCCAGTTCTATTTGACCTGGTCTCCATCCATGGTCCAGCTGTTACCACACTACCCTTCGCACCTTAGTTCGGAGGTGAAAGCTGTTCTTTCTTCCTTGAGTACATAAGGGCAATTTGACACCATCTTTTCATCTCCTGTTGACTCAGTTAAAAACTGATGTAACTCTTCCATAGACCTCATCAAGTATACAGAGGTTCTAGGACAGTGGTTCTCAACCTGTGGGTCCCCAGGTGTTTTGGCCTACAACTCCCAGAAATGCCAGCCAGTTTACCAGCTATTAGGATTTCTGGGAGTTGAAAGCCAAAACATCTGGGGACCCATAAGTTGAGAACCACTGCTCTAGGGGCTGGCCAGATTTCTCTAACAGTTATATTTGTTACGGACAAAAGGCACACCATCCTTGAATGTCCAGTGTCTCTTCTATGTCCTCACTAAGAAAAAGACAGACACTTATTTGACAACCCCACTGGCATTACACCATTAGTTTGTCTTGCATTATCCACTAGCACAAACCAACCCTTCCCATGCCATTTCTCAGTGGATGCAGTGTACAAAATTTGGAAATGCATAAAATAATTGAGTTAGAAGGGATCAAAAGGCCCCTTCTATCTCATTCTACTCCAAGAATCCAAGTAAGGCATCCTTGATAGTTTCCCTTCAATCTCAAAACATTCTAACAATGGAGAATCCACTATCTTTGAGGCAGGCTCTTCTACTTATTCTGCAGTTCATATTGTCAGGGGATTCTTTAAATGTATTGTCGAAGGCTTTCATGGATGGAATCACTGGGTTGTCATAGGTTTTTCGGGCTGTATAGCCATGTTCTAGAAGCATTCTCTCCTGACATTTCACCTGCATCTATGGCAGACATCCTCAGAGGTTGCCTGCCATCCTTGTGGCCATACAGCCCGAAAAACCTACAACAACCCAATTCTTCAAATGTTCATAAGACTACAACTTGACTATGTAACATGCTGTTCTGGCCTGAGATCTTGAAGAACTGCTGCCAGTTTGGAACAAATGAGAAGGACCATGACTTGACTTAATTTTAAGGCTGTCCAATTGTTAGAATTGCCATGTTGCATACATTGGGTGTAAGCCATTGCAGGAGGAGGCATTAAGTACCACCTTTTCCAACACTCCTTGCCTCCCAGCTTTGCCACAACAGTTGGTAATTCCCCGGCACAGCTCACTCCCTCGGGCCAAATGCTTCTTGACACATTCTGACTGCCCAGAACATGATCTTTATGCTGATACAACTAGAATCCTGTTGGTGACTTGTCACTTCATCACACTAGAGAAAAAATCCACTAAAAATCCTGTTTCTGCCTCCTGCAGAATTCTGGGCTTTGTAGTTTAGGGAGGAGCCTTTAACAGCCTCAGTAAACTACAAACCCTGGAATTCTGCAGGAGGCAGAAATAGGATTTTAAGTGGATTTTTTTCTCTAGTGTGATGAAGTAGGGCTGGGCGGTTTCGTTTCGTTAATTCGTAATTCGTTAATAATTCGTTAATTTTTTCAATTACAAAACGATAACAAACCATTCTGGAGCAATTATTAAAAAAAACAAATTTTCAAAAACGTTTTGTAAATGCTTCATATTTCGATATTGTATTCGTTTCGTTATTGTTTTGAGGTCGTTTCGTTATTATTTCCGCATGTCTGGGCCAGTTTTATGGTTTAATTAGTGAAAAAAAATTATAATATCACACCAACAGTCAACAACAGAGGGAGAGGGAAGCTTCAGAAGGTTTTGGAGGTTTTTTAGCTAGTTTGAATCGATTCGTTATTGTTTCGGAAATCGATTCGTTGATTTTTTACCATTTACGAAATTTCGTAAATATCGAACTTTTTAAAAGGAAAATTTTGTAATTATTTTAAATATCGAAACAAAAAAAACCCCCAAATACAAATCGATTTTAGAAACAAATTTTTCCGTTGTTACCCAGCCCTATGATGTAGTGGTCACCAACAGGATTCTAGCCCTAGCGTGTTCAAGATTGATAGCTCTGACCATTTTAAGGAAGTCTGAATATTGATCTCAGGGAAGAACAGGGTTGCAGGGGAGTGGGGTGAATGTGGGATGCTCAGAAAATAATTTCTGCAGTTTCTGTTGTGCATATCATGCCTTTAAAATATATGATGCCTGGGGCCTGATTCATGATTTTTTGAACATTTAGGGTTGGCAACTCTGCGATCCCCCAGTTTCTAACGCTGCCCCCTGTGTTCGCTCCTAGTTACGGCAGAGTTTATGCAGCTGCAGATCCTTACCACCACACCATCGGCCCTGCTGCCACCTACAGCATTGGCACCATGGTAAGAAAACCTGGGACTACCACTACCTCCTTGTGAGGGGGCTATCAGGGGAGCATGCCACATCGGGTTTAGGCTGCCACAAAGGGTGAAGGGGCAGAGGGAATGGGCATGTTGGAATGCCTCTGAAAGCACCTGCACACTCACATCACAACTACAATCTCATGTCACAAGGAAAGAAAACTCAAAAGGAAGGTCCCAAGAGAATGCTCACACTTTTACTCGCACACATGGTCCTGGCATAGATCCTGTTGCCTTCATTGCCAGCAAGGCACAGGTGTTTGCCTTTTGGCTCTGTGGTTGTTACCGGCCTTGAAACAGAAGACAGGTTTCCTTGCAAATCCAATGCCCTGGTTCCATCATCCAGAACAAGGAGCAGTTTGTTCAGGGTATATGTGAACATTTTTTCAGGGGCCATTTTTCAAGGAGCAACTCATTCTTAGGTAGAGAACTGGTGTGGGACAAAGCTTGGGCCTGTGCAGGCAGACAACTATTTGCCATCTCTTGGTCTTACACACACTGTCACACTTTTTGCAGGAATGTAATTGCATTGAAATTGAGAAACATTGAAGTTGTCCTCCAAGAACATTTGCCAATCATCTCCAGCAGCTCTTTGGCCAACAATTAGTCACTAACGCACCTGGGGATGTCAGAGCCCTTTCAGCGATAAAATGGAAAATGGTCTATAGCAGGGATGAAGAACCTTTCCACCTCCAGTTATTGTTAAGACTCCAGCTCCCATTATCCCCCAGCTTTGGCTGTGCTAACTAGGGTTGATGGGAGGTAGAGCTGGACAACACCTGAAGGACCAAGCTTCACCCACCTATGGCAACCACCCTACAGGCTCATGGAACTGAGTTCAGCCATTAGCTGTTGGGAAAAAGTGGTCATATGGAAGATTCTGGGCCAGATATGGGCATGGAGAAGTGAAATTTCAGTCAGAGCCAACTTTCATCCTGGAATGATACTTGCTTCAAATGCCCTGTTCTTTAAACACTTTTAAATCAGCTCTATCCAGACATCTTGCGAGTCCAAGCCCAAAGCAGCATTGCATGCTTCAAGTTGTGACCACCCACCACTGCTGGTCACTGCCATAAAGCAAGGCCTCTGCTAGCCTGGGTGATCTGGAGAGACCACCACAAGGGCTGAAGTAATGGGGCAGGGATGGGCTGTGCCTCTCCTTTATACTGATTGGCTTTTTCTCCGTCTTTGATGTTGCAGGCTAGTCTATACCGAGGAGGGTACAGCCGCTTCACTCCCTACTAGCAAGACAGACCCAGCCCCTCCTCACAATAGTCACACTGACTTCTCCTTAGAAACCAAATCAAAATCAAATGGACCTGGGCCCCTGCCCCACACTGTTGGCCCTGAGCTGCCTAAACCCACCTTATTTCTTTACCTCAAACCACCTCTCATGTCTCACATCCCACATGTCTCTGATGGTGTACAGCCAAGTATGTTTCCATTGTGCAAAGCCACCAGCCTTGGAATTTGGGACTGGTGCCTAATTTCATCAGGCAAAAGCAAACAAACAAACCACCAGCAAGCAGAACCTCAAGGAGAGCCTCCTGTTTTTCTCAGAGGCCGCTCAGTTTCCCAACTCTTATGGGTTTCCAGTTCCCAGGCTCCCAGTTCTGGGGCACTTCATTCACTTTGGGTAGGCCCATAAAGGCATTCCCCTTTGTCCCATGGGTGTTCAGGTCTCACATGACTAAGGGAGAACCTCAAGGGAGAGGATATCATTAAGAGAACTCAGGATTTCATCCCAATCAGATGTAAACTGCCCATGTGGGATATCCTTGCCTGCAACTGTAGATGGGCAGGTCCCAAGACTTTCCTGGAATACTAAGAAGCCTATGCTCTCAAATCCTAACCCATTACTACTATGCTTAGATATATTCAGCCTCCAAATGACTGCAGGAAGTATTTTCCATCCTTCCTCACTCTGCCACCACAACCAAGCTATCTAGAGGGCAGGGCTGTGCCACTGAATTGACTTGAGCAGGGACTGGAGAACATTTCTCACTTCAGTGTCTTCCAAGAATGTACAGTAAGAAGGGAAGGAAACTGAAGACCCAATGGCAGCAGCGAGCCATCTGCCAAGTTGGCAGGGACTAAAACAGGCCCCTTCTGGGACCCTCCCGGCTCCACACTCCTCTCTCTCTTACCAAATTGCCTGGGGATATGAAGGAGCTGGCTGGGAGCAGCCCCAGAGGGGCTGAATGATCCTAGCTCCCTCATCAATGTGAGACCACTAAGGGTAGCCAGGAAGTGGGCAACAGTCTCTTTTCTCCATGTGCTGTACAGAACCAATTTGCAGATCTATACTGAAAGGGATGGGAGAGGAAGGCCTTTGTGGAGACAGGAGCAGGATGGGCAGAGGGAATGGGCAATGGTCAAGGAGGCTGGGGGGTGCCACTGTCCTCACTTCCCAGTTCAAACATTTTAGGCCAACAACCATCCAGGGGCCAGAAAGGCCTTCTGTCACACCTCCCGCTGCCCCACTCTTTCCGCACACCCCTGACCCCCAACCCACCTCATCCCACCCCCAGGCAAGTGCCTGCAGGTTTCTCCATAGAACGTTCTGCCTTTTGTTTTCTGTTATAGTGAAACCTTCAGCTGTTTCCTTCTGGGACCAGGAAGGGCACAAATTTTTTTAAAGCAAAGCAACAAAACAATTACAAAACTATACAAGCCAAGCGACCGAGTGAAAGCCCCCTTCTGTCCACACATGCGCCCCCCCAAAGCGAAAGGCCAACCGGAGCGCAGCCACCGACCGACCCACCGGACAGAGAGGACGGCAGCTGCCCACAGACTCTACAAAGCTGTCCATGCCCGGGAGACCCGTGCCCTGCTCCCTTGCCCCCTCCTCTTCAGCGGCAGACTATGGAGCCAGGAGGGACAGGCACTCTGACACATGGACTGGACTCTGGAGGCCCCGAGGCCACTACGTCTTCCTTTCAACCCCCCTGGAGAAGAACTGCGGCCAGCCCCCACCGCAGACTAACGCCACGAGCGCGCCGGCAGGGCTAGCGATCCTGCTTTTTGCTTCCCAGACCCTTCGCCTGCTTTTTGTGCTTTGCTGGTTCATCCATTTGTCAAGTTGGTCTTGGGGATTCCCAGGCCAAGCCAGGGCAGGGGCTTTGGGGGTACAGCTAGCTTTTCCCAGTGGGTGGGAATCCCGGGTTTTAGAGGGGGTTTTCTTTGAAGAGATTGCACTTTCCCCTCCCCCTGAGGATCCCCGCTCCCACCAGCCCCTTTGGGGTCAGGATCCCTATCACCACTCTCCCCAGCCCCCGTTCACATTCCTCATTCCTCTACCATCCACACAGCAGGCCTGGCTGATCTCTTTGTGGCTCACCTGAGAGCTGAGATTACCTGAGATAACCCCTGCCTCCTGAGCTGTAAGGCCCCACAAAGACAGGGCCAGAAAGTACCGCACACCCCTTAACTGTGCTAGTGGTAAGTGGAAAAGGAAGAGAAGCAGGAGGTACCTGGGGTATATGCATATTCCTAAAGGACTGCAGGGCCAAGTGAGAGACAGAACATTGCAGCACCCCCACTTTGGCGGCAGCAGTGGCAGAAGCTGAGGCAGGGGGGACCAGGGTCATGATGAAATAAGAACTGTTTTGCTGAACGAATGGAGCAAACATTTTAGCGAGCCTCAGAGGCTGCTCTGAAATGGGGGAATCCCCTATTCCTCCATTTCCCTCCCTGCCACAGCCCTTGGTGGGAGGACTGCATGCCTTACAGCCTGCCTTCCTCCATCATATACGAACCTGGAGCCAGATGGACTCAGGGCATCCCTTCCTCACCCTACCCCCACTGCCAGCCCATCCCTGACCCCACCTGGGCTTAGTCATCTCATGAAACCTCACTTTCTATTCAGCATTAAAGCTCCTGACACGCCAGCAACCAGATGATCCTCCTTTTCTATTCCCGTTGTACATAGCCCCACCCTTTACCACTCCTGCCCCCCTTGTACAAAGCCCCTCCTCCCATTTGCTGCCGTTTCTCCCACCCTGGGAGCATCAGCCACCCGCCCCATTCTGTATGCTTCTAAGGTGTGAACATTCAAATAAACAGTATTATTATTATTTATTGATGATTATTATTACTATTATTATTAAGATTATTAATAAAGGTTTCTTTCTTCAACTAGGATGGCTCAAGATTTTTTTGGGAGACTGGGTAAATGGTGTATATAGGGCGGCACCAAGGAATCGGCCTGAAGTTGACAGATAGGGAATGGCTCTTAAATACAGTTTTTCTAGTGGCTCAAGATTATGCCGAACCAAGGCAGGGAAAAGGAATGAGGTCAACTCCTGAGACCCTTTCCCACTACTCATTTATCTTACTATGCAATCCTGAGATATTTAGTTGGTTGAGTCACATTCCCTCAGCATCAGAAGACAAAGACAAACTCCCTCTAACCCAGTGGTTCTCAACCTGTGGGTCCCTAGTTTACCAGCCTAACAGCTGGTAAACTGGCTGGGATTTCTGAGAGTTGTAGGCCAAAACACCTGGGGACCCATGGGTTAAGAACTATTGCTCTAACCAGTTGTTCCCAACCTTTGGGCCTCCAGGTTTTTTGGACCTAACAGCTGGTAAGCTGGCTGGGATTTCTTGAAGTCCAAAGCACCTGGAGGCCCAAAGGTTGGGAAACACTACTCTAAACAAATTTTGCCAAGTAACTCCAAGGGTCTTTATAACTTGGAAATGGTTTGAAGGCACACAACAGCAAGGGAGGGACAGGATCTCTTCAGCCTTCCAGGTTGTGTTAAACTACTACTTCCACCATCCTTTCAGCTGATAGGACTTGCAGTCCAGTGAAATCTAGAATGCCATACAGTTTACACCCCATTGTATAATCTGCAGGTATGACTGCATTGTAATAGCCTAACAAGATGCCAGCTAAAATCTGGTATTTCTTCCTTATCCATTTCTAGAGATGCTTCTATAGTTTCTTCTTGGGAAGGAAAAAAAAGACCAGAAAAGGGGGACTATAAGCAGGTAATAACCATTTCATGGCCATCTGTGGTGTGTAAGATTGAGACTGGGTCAACGGTTATGCAATATTGGAGACATGAGGGGAACCCAAGAGCTTTAAATACACCTGAAACTGTTTTGCCTAAAACCATGTGGTGGGACCAGCATTTTTCAAAATGTCAGTTTGTTGATCTTGCCATAATCATGCCCACCTAAGCAGGACTGGTGGCGTAAATGTCAACATACCAATTTCTTTTGCTTGAAGCCATCACTACACAAGAGGATGGGCTTGGGCAGTGAAGAAACGGAGATCCCAGCACGTGCCACGCTTGGTCAAACACCCTGCCGCTAATTGCTTGCATGCCAGACTGTGAAGGAATAATTGCTATTATCAATTATCTTGCAGGCTCTGCTTCAAAGCTTCAAGGGGGAACCAAGTGAGTGACTCTGTGTATGTGTGTGTGTGCAAGAGAAAGAGGGAACGGAAATGGTGGTGTGAAAAATCCATAGGAATGGTGCTCCCAAGATGCAGAGTTCTTCAGCCCACAAGTGTGGTCAAATTTGGTGGGTCCTGAAGTCAATTCCTGCAGGTCCACTGCAAGGCACATCTGTTGCTAAAACCAGAAGTGACCAGATGTCCAACACATTCTCTAATAGCCATGCTTTCTGCCAAAAAAAGGTCTATGCAGCATCTGATGGTAAAGGAGAATCACATTTCCTGGTGGCTTCTTGGTATCTAGCAAAACCATAGGTTGGTGTGATTTTGGGCAAAGGGGCAGGCTTTGATTGCTTCAGGCCAGTGGACTGTTACAAGCCAAGAACAAAAATGCAGATATGCTACCAAACTCCCTGTGATCATCCCCGCTTGTTTTACCTTGGCTGAGCAGCACTTCCCTAGTCTCCAAGTTTCTTTTTTTCCAAATAATTTTTATTAAGAGAGCTACTATTTACAAGTATGTATTTTTTAAAAAGAGAGCTACTTGGGGTGTCTGGGTATGGAAAGTTAATAAACTGGGGGTGCCCTGCGCTATAGGTGATAGAAAAAAGAAAGATAAAAGCTAGAGTTACAAACAAAATGAGAAAAGAAAGAAGAAGAAAGAGAAAAGAAAGGGGGAAAAGAGGTAGGGAGGGAGAGAAAATAGTTCCATCTAAGGTCTAGGTAGGATTAGGCAAGGGATAAAGGTGTGTGTGTGTGTGGGGGGGGGGGGGTTGGAAAATTTGGCTTCCAGTCTTTTCCACTGTGGTTGTCTTGTTTATTCCCTTTCTAATTATATGCTGCTTTCTCCTTTTCTAACTTCTTCTGGAGGGCACTGGTTGTTTCCATTCTCCTTTCAAGTCTACTATCAGTTTTATTTTTTCTTGTGTCATATAGTCTTTTATCAGCAACCAATCCCAGGCCTGTAGCCAGGGGGAAGGGTTTTAGGGGTTCAACCCTCCCCTCCTCAAAATTTTCAGGTTAAAAAAACTGGTTTACTCATGAATTTTAACTGGTTAACCAAATCCCCATGCTAAGTCTATGAGACGCAAAAATTTAAGAGTCCCTCCAGAACTGCAAGCACTATCTCAAGCAAATATTGACAATTTATTCACACTGTCATTACTTGCAGCAATAGCTGATGTAGTGAAGCAATCAAGTTGGGTGTGTGTGTGTTGAATGCTCTCATTAAGGAGGCCAGACTTGGTGGAGGTGGTTGACAGGGGCGGAGCTGCAGGCTATTGAAGGATGCTCTGCCCCCTGCTATGCTCTTTGCTTCAGCGTGAGCTAGGAGGCAGGTTTCAAACCCCCCCATGAAATTTTCAAACCCCCCCCCCCCCGAAATTTTCAACCCCTCCTGAAATTTTTTTCTGGCTATGGCCCTGACCAATCTGATGCTTTCTTCTTCCCCTCTTAGTCTCCAAGTTCCTTAACCATATATCTCAAATTGCCATTTGCTTGCTTAATAACAGATCAGACACATAACACCCTTGGTCATTCACAACATAACCTGTACTGTTTCCTAAGCACCATACACAGAATAGAAAATAGTAGTAGTAGTAGTAGTAGTAGTAGTAATACTTTATTTATAGACCACTCTATTTCCCCGGAGGGACACTTATAGATAAGTGCTATAAGGACACTTTGGGTTTATGCTCACAAAGCAAATATTGTCAAACTAGCAAAAAAAAAAAAAACCAACCTAACCCTGCAAGATTCTAGAATGGAAGTAACTGAGTTCACTGACCTCTCCAACTTGCAGGAAGCGCAGGGCTTCATTCACTTTCTCCAACATGAAAGACATAAAGCTTTGCCCCCACCCTGTGGCATAAGCTAGTAACTGCATTGTTCTCTTTACAGTCCTATTCTGAGGCATGGGTATACAAGCCCAGTTCAGTTACATATAGCCCAACTCTTCTAATTTTGTAAAAGTGTATCAAGCCAAAGGATCACTATCACATTTTGCTGCATCCAAACAGAGAAATGAAGTTTCATCAGCTCTGGAACAAGCCAGGATATTACAACATAACTTGAAGTTGGTTTAAAATCCTGGCTTGTTCTGAAGCATGTGTTCATATTTCTCAGCTTGTCAGAACAATAACCACATTAAATTCAGATGTTCCTAAAAGAAAGGAGGAAACAAGCTTGTTATTTAACCATGATGCATTCAACCAGTTGTGGCCACAGGGAGTGGATCTACACTAACTTCTTTAAACTTAAGCATATGTTGTACTTAAGTAAGCACAACATAAGCTATTTTGTGATTTTTTTAAATGTTTTGACTTCTTTCTTCCAGCTATGAAAGCCTTACCTTTACCTTCACTATGAAAGCCAAATAAATATAAAACTTACCACAAAATGTACATATCTCTCTAAACTACTGGGAAGGATAACAAAAACTACAATAAGGAAAAAAGATGACTTTCCATTATCTTTTTTTGTCACTGTTTTTATTTTTATAAGCTTCTACCTCTACTTTATTTAGAAATTACACTTCATGTCTATATTCTCCCCTGCACATTTGAAGGTTTAACTTTTGCAGATTTGATTACTATATTTCTTCGCTTCTAAGATGCCATCGATTGTAAGAAACACACTAATTTCAGTACCATAAACTAACAAAAAAGATTTGATTCCAATAAAAAATAAAACGTTGTCTTGCAGCCCTGTTTCCATTTTCTTGTGTGTATACAAACAACTTTTTGTTTCAATGGGACTTCATAGTGCAATCTTTTTGACAACATTTTGATGTGCAAAAAAATGAAATAACAACAGCTCCATGCTTGCAAAGCAAGCCACTTGATTCAACAATTGAACCACCAGAGCAGACTGGAGGGAGAATGGCCAAACATAAAGGCAAACATAAAGGCACAGAACATCACTTCTGTGATGTTTTTCTGCATAAAAACATCACAGAAGCACTTAGGCCCTTCACAGATGGACTTAGGCTATCATGCAGACTATAACCATGTATAAATATGTAAGGGGAAGTCATAGGGAGGAGGGAGCCAGTTTTTTGTCTGCTGCCCTGGAGACTTGGATGTGGAGCAATGACTTCAAAGTACAGGAAAGAAGATTCTACCTGAACATTAGGAAGAACTTCCTGACTGTGAGAGCTGTTCAACAGGGGAACTCTCTGCCCCGAAGTATGGCGGAGGCTCCTTCTATGGAGGCTTTTAAACAGAGACTGGATGGCCATCTGTTGGGGGTGCTTTGAACACGACTGTCCTGCTTCTTGGCAGGGGGTTGGACTGGATGGCCCACGAGGTCTCTTCCAACTCTATGATTCTATGATTCCTCACAGCTGTAAAAAAATCCCATTTTATCTGCTTTGAAGTGGCTTATATGGCAGTGTGGACTCAGATTACCCAGTTCAAGATGCTCCCTCAAATAAAAAATATATGTTTTTATTCATGATTTTTCCTTATTCGTGATGGTCCTGCTGAAGAAAATTGAAGGTCAAATTAGGTAGACTGAGGCCTTTTCATTGTTTTGTGTCCTGCCGTGTTTTCATTTTCACTCTACTTTTCCTCCATTGCTGAATAAATCTTGACAAGTCCTGCTGCTATTGTTTGAAAAATAAAATTTTGAAATAATCTGCACCAACAGAAATAAAAACAGCATTCTAAGGCTGGAGCTACACTGCCATGTAATGCAGTCTGGAACACAGTTCAAATGGCATTATATCGGTCTTCAATACAGTTCAACCTGTATTATAAGACAGTGTAGATTCAACCTAACCAATACATTCATTTTAACTACTGGGAGTCTTACCAACAGAAACGAAATGTAGATCCCCTCGTCTCTGCATTTGCTTTCCCATGTCTTAACATAATTATGTTGAAATAATACAAAGTGAATTGTTCATTATAATACCTAGATATTTCACCTTCTTTTTATATCTATATTCATTTTCCCATCAATTCTATTTGATCTTTTGCCTTCATTTTTTGGTCAATATTACTGCCTTTTGTTTAGCCATTTTGAAACTTCCCAGATCCCCCAATTCTTTTAACATTCGCATTAACATCAATCTTTCTATATTCTTGTGTAGATTTGTCCAAATAATTACCAACTCATCCGCAAATGCTCTTAGTACGTATGATTCTTTTTAAAAACCTTTATACCTGTAATTTGTTCATTTTGTCTGATATATCTCTTCAAAACCTATTCAAGTGCTAAGATAAACAACTATGGTGATAATGGACGTTCTTGTCCTGTTCCTTTTTGTATCTCACACGGATTAGACAGCTCTCTGTTAATTATTATTCATTCTGTCTGTGTAGAATAAAGTGAACTAATTCCTGTCATAAAGATGTCTCCAGATGACATCTCTTTCAGCGCTCTGAAAGAGAAATCTGGTCTAAATTGTCAAAGGCCTTTTTGCATCCCAAAAATCCATGTGGCCTATTTCTCCTCCCAGAGGTGGCCCTAGGTAATTTTCAACGGTAAGCAAACAGTATTTTGCCACCTCCCCCCCCCCCCCCCCCAACCAATCACTGATATATATTTTCTGTTCGTCGTGGGAATTCTGTGCGCCATATTTGGTTCAATTCCATCATTGGTGGAGTTCAGAATGCTCTTTGATTGTAGATGAACTATACATCCCAGTAACTACAACTCACATATGTCAAGGTCTATTTTCCCCCAAGAGCGCCTCAAGAATGCCTCTGGGCAAAATGAACTATACTGCAAATGCTTACTTTGAGTAATGGGTTGAGCCGCCCTGTCTCCTCCTATCATTCTAAATATTCCTATATATTTAATACAGTTCTAATGTGATCTCTCTGTTAAGTATTAGGTAAAAATCCATTGAGCTTCACTAAGAAAAACCCAGAGAATCATTTTCAGTTTGTTTGCCAAAGTCAGCACAACAGCTCGTAGTCATTATTATTCAACAATTATATTGGTCTGTAGGGATTTCTTTTCTCAAAGTCAAATTCTGGTTTTCTTTAAGTATCGAAGCTAAATGACCCTTTCCCCAACTGTCAGGGATCTTTCCAGTTTGTAGCATTGAATTCATTGTCTGCTGCAATGGTATTAGACTAGACACGGGCAAATCTTTTTGCCTCGGGGCCACATTGTGGGCCTGACAGAGAGGGCCTTGCCAGGAGGGAGAAGGCCAGTGAGAGGGTGGGGCCAGGAGAGAGTGGGGCAAGGGGTTGGACTGGATGGCCCATGAGGTCTCTTCCAACTCTATGATTCTATGATTCTAGGTCATCTTCAGGTTGTCCTCCTGGCATAAGGGTGGGGCTGCTCAGTCCATCCTTGTGCAGAAGGAAAACAAGACATGTGGTGATTGCCTCGTCCTCCCCCCGATCCTTCTCCCCCAATCTTTGGCCTGTCCTATCAGAATTACGCCGGGAGCGTCAAACCACGGTTAGTAGCAAGCCCATAGTTTGATTTGCAGAGTGCGGAAGATTGTTAGCCCTTATCCCAGTGTTTCTCAACCTGGAGGTCGGGACCCTTGGGGGGAGTCATGAGGGGGTGTCAAAGGGGTCACCAAAGACCATCAGAAAACACAGTATTTTCTGTTGGTAATGGGAGTTCTGTGGCCAAATTCTATCATTGGCGGGGTTCAGAATTCTCTTTTATTGTAGGTGAACTATAAATCCCAGCAACTACAACTCATAAATGTCAACGTCTATTTTCCCCAAACTCTACCAGTGTTCACATTTGGGCATATTGAGTATTCATGCCAAGTTTGGTCCAGATCCATTATTGTTTGAGTCCACAGTGCTCTCTGGATGTAGGTGGACTACAACTCCAAAACTCAAGGTCAATGCCCACCAGGGCCGTAGCCAGAAAGAAAATTAGGGAGGGGTTTTGAAAATTTTGCGGGAAGGTGTTGAAACCTGCCTCCTAGCTCACGTTGAAGCAAAGAGCACAGCAGGGGACAGAGCAACCTTCAATAGCCTGCAGCTCTGCCCCTGTCAACCACCTCCACCAATTCTGGCCTCCTTAATGAGAGCATTCAACACTCCCCCACCCCCCAAATTGGTTGCTTCACTACATCGGCTATTGCTGCAAGTAATGACAGTGTGAATAAATTGTCAATATTTGCTTGAGATAGTGCTTGCAGTTCTGGAGGGACTCTTAATTTTTTGCGTCTCATAGACTTAGCATGGGGATTTGGTTAACCAGTTAAATTCATGAGCAAACCAGGTTTTTTTAACCTTAAAAATTGAGGGGGGGGGGGGGGTGAACCCCTACCCCTTCCAGTATTTTCTGTTGGTCATATAAGTTCTGTGTGCCAAGTTTGGTTCAATTCCATGATTGGTGGAGTTCAGAATGTGCTTTGATTGTAGGTTAACTATCAATCCCAGCAACTACAACTCCCAAATGACAAAATTAATATCCCCACAACCCCACCACTATTGATATTTGGGAGTATCAGGTATTTGTGCCAAATTTATTTCAGCAAATGAAATACATCCTGCATATCGGATATTTACATTACGATTCATAACAGTAGCAAAATTACAGTTATGAAGTAGCAACAAAAATGTTATGGTTGGTGGTCACCACCACGAGGAACTGTATTAAGGGGTCCCGGCATTAGTAAGGTTGAGAAACACTGCCTTATCCTGTTAAGGATATACCAGCCCTTTCTTACTCCGTATCCCTGAACTCAAGTCCTGACAAAGGGGAAAAAAGCTTGAATAAGCTGTGCTTTAAAGTAGAAACTCGAAGTAGTTAATTCACTTAAGGATAACAAAAATATATAACACAGTTCACAGCAGTTATCCTCACAATGAAAAAGCAAACAAACACTCTCTCCTTGAGAAGTCTTCTTCTTGATAACACGAAGGAAGGAAAACATAAACCGTTCAACTTCTTTCCTTCTAAAGTTCCACGATGCCCTTGACTGGTGCCGTGAGACGAACACTCACTCCTGGCTTTTTCAGTAGCTTTCTTCAGCTTCCCGATCCACCAACTTGCAGTAGCAACTTGCTCCTTGCAATAACAGAAAGCTTCCACAAACAGCAACACCAGCTCCTTGCACCAGCTACAACTTCATGCATCAGCTACTTACATCAGCGCCACTTGTGAGAAGCTAACTTACAGTTAGCTGCTCACAGGGAGAAAACACTCTTGTCTATTTGAGGGAAGTGTGAATGTTTGCAATTAGCCACCTTGATTGGCATTTAATGGCCTTGCAGCTCCAAAGCCTGGCTGGTTGCTGCCTGGGGGATCCTTTGTCGGGATGTGTTAGTTAGCCCTGATTGATTCTTGTCTGGAATCCCCGTTTTTGAGTGTCACTCTTTATTTACTGTCCTGATTTCAATTTTAATTGAATTCAATTTCAATTTCAAATGTTGATTTCAATTGCAACAGAAAGGAGGAAACCATGAAAATGAACAAAAGTATTTTTAAAAAATCTAAAATTAGGACAATATATAAAGAGCTGATTCCAAAAATGGCACCATTTCCCCCAATCAGTTCTAGCTTTTGAGATACAGAGATACAGAACATATGCTATATACCAGTCTTCATCTGCTCACCTATAAGAAATCATAACTATATCTAAGAAACTACAGCTGATGTAGTCTATCCAATGCTATTTTCTGAATCACCACCCCAAATAACATCAGAAACAGGCCTAAAAACAAAGACACCAATATTATCTTAATTCAACAATAATTGGCATAATGTTAGGAGCCGCAGTGGCACAATGGGTTAAAACCTTGTGCTAACTAAACTGCTGACCTGAAGGTCAGTGGTTCGAATCTGATGAGCAGAGTGAGCTCCCATATGTCAGCTCCAGCTCTCCATGCGGGGACATGAGAGAAACCTCCTGCAGGATGGTAACACATCTGGGTGTCCTCTGGGCAACGTCTTTGCAGACGGCCAATTCTCTCACACCAGAAGCGATTTGCAGTTTCTCAAGTTGCACACACAAAAAACTTAATCCGGAGGCCATTTTCCTTGGATGAGGCTTTCCCTGGGCCAGCAATCACTGCTGGAGCCACCTATAGGAGTGAACACCTCCACAGAAACATCCATGAGCTATCTCTTATCTAACATCTGGCTTTTTTGTGGGTTTCATTGGATGCTCTCCATTTTTTTTTGTTCTTCCCTCTTATTTGCTGAACAATTCACAAGGACAAGAAGAAACAGCTATGTTCACAGGCTCCCAATTTTTCCAAACTATTTTTATTGGCTATTGATTCACAAAATCACAATAATTCCAACAACACTTCCTCAGGGAAAGAATTGCAATTTGGTATCCTTTTAAAAAAAATCTACAGCCTTCCATTTTGCCTCATTTTGTCCAAAATCCTTGGTAACGGGAATTTTACTTACATCAGGATTTATCTGTAAAGAAAATCAAACTGTAGGACTTTGGAATCAGCAGAAATCCTTACACCATTTCAAAAATACTGATGTGTAACTATTGGTGACATTATCATTATCTTTACATTTTTAAAGGCTACTTGAAATGGTATGCTGCAGATTAAAGGAACATGACAACAAAATTAATTTTGTGAATTAATAATGCTGTTTGCAGCTTGATTTCCTATCATCAGGATCATTGCAAACTTATTTTGTTACAATGTATTTTCCTGAAATATATATTTTCCTAGTTTATGAAAGCTGTCACACCAAAACGTTTAGCAAATGGAATACTGTATTATCTTTGGATAATGAATATCATTGCAGAGGTCTTCGGTATCTCCATTTCTCAGGCTTGAGTGTGTGAACAACCATCTTAATGACATAAGTTTTTTTCAAACTTCTTGCACTTTAAATGAGTGAAAAAAAAATATTAGAGTCGAATCTCCTTTATTTAGAAACAGGACTGCCATGATCCAACAAATATAAATTAGTTTACAACGTGTCACTGTTGGTAGTGCTGGGTAACTTTGGGTCAGAGTACACAAAGGCCAGTTTCCCCCACATAGCAGGATCTAACTGGAGGCCATTCTTGGGCACAGGCTCCACCAGGAACTCCAAACGGCAGGAAGAAGACTCTTGAGCTTCAGGTACTTTTAGCTCAGTCACCCGGTACAGGGGGGCATGGGCCTCCCCAATGAGAATGAGGGGGGGCTCTGGGCCACTGGCACATGCTCCACTCCGGTAGTGCACACGGAAGCGGTTGGCCTTACTCGAAGGGTAAATCCAGCGCAAGGTGAGACTGAGGGAGAGCCAACCAGCAGAAGCCCGGTGCCAATGGACATGGGCAACATCTATGGGCAATGCTAGACTGGCAAGAGCAGTGGGTGAAAGTGTGCGCAGGCCTGCAGCATCCAGAACCTGTGGAGAAAACAGGAGGAGCATTAAAGAGAGGGGGATTGTCAGCACCCCACGCAAGGGTGGCAGGAAGGTCGATAGGAAAGGATGTTTAAAAAAACAGGATACCAAGGCTAAAAAATGGTAGGCAAAGGGAGATTGGATCTGGGAATTGTCTCAGGAATAATAGCTTGCAGAATTGGGAATATTTCACAGCACCAGCACTGCACTGATCACAAGATCAGAAATTAAGAGGAATTGAAGACTGCTCAGCTGGAAATAAAACAAGGCTTTGCAGCTACCGAAGATGTCAACTCAGGAGGTAAGTCTGCTGGCCAGCTATGGTGAGGCTTGGGAAGGGCTAAAAAGACTCCCAACTCTTGTTTTCTGCTGCCCTGGAGACTAGGACTCAGAGCAATAGGTTCAAAAATAGAGGATAGGATATTCCACCTGAACATAAGAACTTCCTGACATAAGAGCTGTCCAACAGTGGAACTCTCTGCCTCAGAATGTGATGTAAGCTCCTTCTTTGGAGGCTTTTAAACAGAGGCTAGATGGCCATCTGTCTGGGATGTTTGATTGTGCTTTTTCTGCATGGCAGGGGGTTGGACTGGATTGAGGTATCTTCCAACTCTACAATTCTATGAATCAGCCTCATTAAAAGAGAGAGGATTCTAAATGGATATATGATGTAATAGCTCTTTTAAAAAGAGGGGGAAATCTTTCTTTTGAGTCATTGGGGAACACTATGACAGGCCTATGAAGTCGCCAACAGTGGATCTGGATGACCTTTCTGAACCACAGCAGTAGCCCTACATTGATCCCAATTCACTACCTTTCAGGCTATTCACCTGGATTGTTTTCTTACCCAGATCTTTCCCAGGCGGCAGGCAAAGGACAGCTCATCCTGTCCAGGCTGTCGACGGGACAACGTAATGGAGAGCTCATCCAGAAAACAGTTCTGAAGCTCCAGCTGATAGCACCTAAGGAGTGGGACAAAGTAAACTGCCAGAACAAAACAAAAAAAAGCCATCCAAAGCTGCCTGCAGATAGGTATTTGGCCATCCCCATAAGGCCTTACTGTTCATTTATACAGCACAGTCCTTATGCCTTGTGCTTTACATACAATAAGATCAGAATCACAGAGATTTCGCATGTGTGAAAGGCTAAGTTCCAGGTGCTATTTGACTGTAACTCCCAGCTGCCCTAGCCATCATAACCAGTGTTGCTGGACCACGTGAAGTGAAATCCCACATCATCACAAGAACCATGTTTCCCATCCCCGGTGTTAATTTGGGCAGAAGGGTGGTAGAGGCAAAGTGCTGCACCCACAGATGAAATAAGCAGTTTCCATTATATTACATTTCCAAGAGCCTCCTTGGGGAGCTGCAAACAAGCAAAGCATTTTTCCATTCATCATTCACTCACCGGCTTTGCCAGCCATGTTTCCCATGCTGTCCACAGCCTTTAAGGAACTGGGCAATGTGGGGAGGAGGTGTGAGGAGTGGGGAAGGGTTATGTCTCTCTGGTTCTGCTGGAAGGAAAGGAGGCAGTCATTAGGAAAAGCAGGTGATGAAAAGAAAGAAAGCCACAGAAGCCCTGCCTACTCAAGGGAACCTGGAAACCGCCAAGGGCCCTCATTGGCAGCCAAGAGGAAAGCCCCAAGGCTTGGGCCAAGATTTAGGCTGCCTTACCTGGTGAAGGAGGCTTGGGGTTGGGAGGGCAGGTTGAGGTCAACTGGCGACGTGTGGTGAATTGTGGGACAAAGGACACAGCTCGGGAGGCCTGTTTATATATCAAGAGCAGGAACACTCGAGGGGGGGCTGGCACCTGGAATGAAAAGAGCCTGGTGACCCCCCCCCAAGCACCAGACAGACAGGAAAAGAGAAAGGACAGAGTCAGTGCCAACTCCAGGCACGACTAGGCAGCACATCCTGCAAAAGGAAGGTGCTTAGAAGGACAGCTGATCTGCAATGTCTATAGAGTGAAACAGAACTAGATTTGGCACTACGAGGAATGGATGCCAAGTAAAAAGGTAAAGGTTTCCCCTGGCATTAAGGCTAGCCATGTCCCACTCTGGGTGGTGGTGCTCATCTCCATTTCTAAGCCAAAGAGCCGGCGCTGTCCATAGGCACCTCCAATGTCATGTGGCCAGCATGACTGCATGGAGCACCGTTACCTTCCTTCAGTTGCAGTACCTATTGATCTATTCACATTTGCATGTTTTCAAACTGTTAGGTTGAAAGAAGCTGGGCCTAACAGTGAGAGCTCACCCTGATCTCCAGATTCAAACCGCCAACCTTTCAGTCAGCAAGTTCAGCAGCTCAGCAGTTTAACCTGCTGCACCACCAGAGGGCCAAATGCCAAACAGAGGATCAAAGAAGTGTGGGTGGCTGGTCTTCCTGCAATCTCTTCAAGCTCAGCAACCTCACACTTGGCTGAACCACCTTTGTCATGTGATGAAAAGACCTACAGATGAATTGCTAGCCAATCTGTACTGGTCTGCAACTTGTTAGTGTGCTTAATATACTTCTAGTCTGTTTAAATGATTGATTTAGGCTGTTTGGGCCCATTTATATTTACTTTGGTCATACGCAAACCCTGGGGAACTTGTGATAAAGCATGCGCTAGAAATGTTTTAATAACAACCCCAGAAATGGGAAACGTCTCCCTCCTTCCCCATACCAAAGACGTGTCAGCAAAATGGGGGAGTGAGTCCAAAGCCTCTCCCAATTGCTCCCCCACCTTTGTTGTTACCAGAGCGAGAGCCCTGAGAGCAGGGCAGCAAGGGCTTCCTTGCCCATCCCAAGAAAGGCCGGCCAGGACAGGCCTCCTCCTTCTGCCCCAAACAGAAAGCAAGCTCTGCTCTGGGAAGCACTTCAAAAGCACCACAGGAGTGCCGCCTGAAGGCTATTTCTTTGTTTTATTTGACCATTTCATGAAATGCCTTGGGCTGAAGATGGGGTATTAATTTTAAAAATGCACACTATTTCAATTTACCCTTTAAAAATAAAGAAAGGCAGGATGAAAAACCTTGAAAAGGTTCATGAACACAGCAATACAACAACATTACAAAGCATTTGGCATAACATGGAAGTAAAGCTGGCGGAAGATAAATATGACCTCATGAAGGAAGGTGGCAATAACAGCAACAGTGGCCTGTTACATCAAGGAAGAGTAGGAGGAGGTATCTGTAACTACGTATCAGTGGAATAAAACAATGTTCCTGTTTTGTAAAACCATAATTAAATTGACAATACAGTCATCCGCCCACATTCATAGGGGTTAGAGGTACATGTCCCCTGTGAAAGTAAAAAAAAAATGAATATCTCTAGCCTCTCCCTTCCAGTATGTAACACACAAAGTACGTGCTTGATCCACTGCTTCTGCTGCTCCCCTATACCATTTTAGTAGGGACTTGGATAAGATTTGTATTGTTTTTAAAATGCTGTGAGCCACTTTGGGTCCCGTTTAGAGAGAAAAGTGGAATATTATTATTATTATTATTATTATTATTATTATTATTATTTGAAACACAAGATGAGTCCACAGCAGAAACTCTGCTGGCTGTTGAATTGGATCACACGTCTGACACTTCCCAAGTGTCTAGGACTCTGTGATGTATCGGCGAATAATGCGCGCAGATCCCAGTAAGGTGGCCTTCTGCAACTGGCAGATGGTAATTTTGTCAGCACCGATTGTGTTTAAGTGCAGGCCAAGGTCTTTAGGCAATGCACCCAGTGTGCCGATCACCACTGGGACCACCTTTACTGGTTTGTGCCATAGTCTTTGCAGTTCAATTTTAAATCCTCATATTTGTCAGCTTTTCCAGTTGTTTCTCTGCAATCCTGCTGTCACCTGGGATTGCAACATCGCTACAATCGTGCTGGCACATGGGATTGCGACATCAATTATTATTATTATTATTATTATTATTATTATTATTATTATTATTATTAGAGCACTCAGTGCCGTAATGGGTTAAATCCTTGTGCTGGCAACAGGTCTGAGTTTGAATCTGGGGAGAGCGCGGATAAGCTCCCTCTGCCAACTCCGAGAAAAGCCTCCCACAAGGATGGTAAAACATCAAAATTTCTGGGTGTCCCCTGGGCACTGTTCTTGCAGACAGTCAATTCTCTCACCAGAATCAACTTACAGTTTTTCAAGTCGCTCCTGACACAAAATATTATTATTATTATTATTATTATTATTATTATTATTATTAGTCGGAAAAACTCCTAAATCCAGGTTAAGTCCAGACCCATCAAGGCTGCCTCTGTAACAGAGTCACAGCCCCTTCCCATTACCACTGCCCTCTTGCTGGAGCTGCTACCATATGAATCTTTCCTCCTCCCCTCCCCAACCTGCCCACTCTATGTGCCCTAGAGACCATCCTTCCTCCCTTCTTTGCATTCTCTGCCCTATGCCTCCTCCTCTCTTACCCAAACAAGCAAGCAAAGTTATGCGCACACAGCCAGCCCCAAACTACCCCTCAGTTTGCTTTCCATCCAGCGCCCCAATATCTAGGAGGCCACCTTCTAACATTCATGTAGCAAGTCAAAATGCAAGACATTTCTTCTCCTTAAGCAATGTCTCTATACTTTCTGGACAAACCAATTATCATTTTCAGAGGAACCAATACAAAAATTTGCAACAAGAATCCCCTTTCGACATGTGCATGCACACCTGCAAATTGCTGTCAATTTGTACAGCAATCTGACAATCCCTCATCCCACAAATATGAGTTAAAGGCACCAGATCTCTTCTGATCTTAGAAGCAGAGCAGGGCCAGCCCTGGTACTATGATGGGAGGCTGTGTTTCAGAGGAAGAAACTGGCACAACCAAATACTCCTTGCCTGTGAAAATCCTGTGATGTTAACAGGGTTGCTACAAATTGACAGCAATTTGCAGGTTGCTTAAATTCTGTAATGCCTTCTGTAATTCTAAAGAATACCTCCCCTTGCTACTTTTGTTTAAAACTAATACCTAACCTGAGTCCAAAAGCTTTGCAACTGCTTTATAACTTCGGCATCATTAATGCAGAGATTATACTGTCAATAGCTAGATGTTTTTGTCCTAAGGAAGAAACATGCCTGCAAACATTATGCCTTTTTTATCGTCTCAGAAGCGACTTGAGAAACTGCAGGTCACTTCTCGTGTGAAAGGATTGGCCATTTGCAGAGACACTGCCTAGGGGTCACCTGGATGTTTTACCATCCTGTGGGAGGCTTCTCTCATGTCCCTGCATGGGAAGATGGGGCTGATAGATGGGAGCTCACTCCTTCTTGTAGATTCAAACCGTCGACCTTCAGGTCAGCAGTTTAGCCAGCAGAAGGGTTTAAACCATTGTGCCACTGTAGCTCCTAACATTATAATATTGTTGTCTTGGTTTTTAGGCCTGCTTCTGAGGTTATTTGGGGTGCTGATTCAGAAAATTGCATTGGATATCTAGTTTCTTAGATATAGTTATTATGATTTCTTACGGGAAAGCAGATGAAAACTGGTATATTGCATATGTTCTGTATCTCTAAAACGAGAGCTGATAGGGGAAAATGGCACAATTTTTAGATTCAGTTGGTCAAATATATCCAGAACCAGGGCTAACATCTGAGGCACCAAAATGTGTGTTGACCAGTGTAATCAATACTCAATTGGTTCCTCACATTTTTGGAGATTGCAGACTAGGGCATGCTCTTCCAGACTTCCAGCCTCCAGTAAAATATACCTTTGTCTCTCCACTTCTTTATGATGGCCCTGCTCTTTAGGGACAGGCAGTGGGTTGCATATCCCAGTATTTCCAGACTGCACAGCTTGTGGTCAGGTATACAGGGAATCACAGCATTTACAGGGCCATATGCTTCTATTCTCAAAATTACTCTGAATTCTTAACAGGTGAGAAAATCAACTTCTGTCCTCTCAGCTGGCACTCACCTTGCTGTGACATGATACACATCAGTTGGGATGGTCCCCTCCAGCAGCAGGGAGCTGCCCCCGGACCAGGCATCTTGCAGACAGCACCGGGTCCGCAGCCAGGCACCGTTGGGCATGGTCTGGTTGATGTATATTGGCTGGATCTCCTGAGCACTCAGGTTGTACCATGGCTCTGCCCTTCTCTCCTGGTGTCAAAAAGAGAGCTGGTCCAGACAGCAGCAATGCAGGTGGCCTCTGAAACCTTCCTGAAATAGGCCTCTGCCTGAATTTCCCTAATCACACAAACCTACCTTTGTTCTCTGCTCAGAACAGTTTTATCGACTCAGTCACACGCTGCATTTGCATTTCACCTCCATGTGCAAATCATTTTATTTCCCATATGGAAGCATCAAGCTTCTTGCACTACAAAGTTTCTTCCTGGCCAAAGGGGAAGAAAAAACCCAAACCTCTGATGACCTAATTAATGAGCTTATCCCTTCCTATGAAGTAGTTCAAAGCTTTCCTCCTAGCCTGCGAGCACTTGCAGACCCATTCGCAGAGGAGGGAGAATGCGTATTCCAAAGGCTAGCCTATTTTTAGAGCAGCTGACCTGTAAAAAGGATGCCTTCCGGGCATCGAGGCAGCCACCTTAAAAGCAAATCCCAAGGAACAGCGGGACAGTCCTTTCCAGGTGCGCACAGGTTTTTGTGGCAAACAACTTGACAGGGGCTGGGATTGGCCAAAGAAGACCTGCGAGCAAGGATGCCCTTGCTTGACACTTACCCCTCGAGAGGAATTTTCCTCAGGTTTTCATCTTAGTCCTCAATAACGTTTGTTAACCACAAACCACACAAGTGCACTAAAACCTGATGCCAGCACTCATTTTTATGATTATTGTTTTTATACCTCTTTTTCCAGGGTTCTTAAAGTGGCACACAAAGCAAACCGCCACAAACTATTAAGTTATTGGCAATCCTATTTTTTAAGAAAACTGCTTATGCAGTGTGTTGTTTTATTCCTAGTCAGCATGTTTGCCCTGTCACAGGTAACAGCTCACCAGGAAATTCAGCCAAAGCCTTTTCCATCACCTGCTACATAATCCTTCTAACTCAGGAGAGGGCACAGTATTTGGCCTTCAAGGACATTTTCAGAAAGAAGACAAAGCCCCACGAAGTCCCATTCCAAAAGGCCAGCAAGAGTGGGGATTCTATCAGTGTCCTCCTCAACCCAAAATCAAAATCGGAAGAGAATGCCTGGTTGCCGTTGCATTTGATATTTTGCTGTTTTGAGCCCATTGTTAGTGCTGGGGCACAAACCTGGCTCTTGAGAACATAAAGCCCTCCCCCCTTGCTTCTAATGGAAGATGCAGGGATTGAATGTGGGGCTTTCTACATGCAAAGCAAAGGTTCTGCTGTAACTCCCCCATTTCCACACTGAGTTTCTTTCACACACGTGACGGGAATCCAGACTATAAAAAAACTAGGGCTGGCAAGGAAAACAGATTAGCAGCTAAAGAAATCCTGCCCTTATGTGCTGGTTCTCCTTTCACCTTGCCACAGAGAGGAACTTCTTATAGTCTGGAAGCACCATTCAGCTGCTCAAGGGATTATTTATATGCTAAGAACAGAGCACAGGCTACCCTATCAACACACTCACTTCCCTGCAAAAAACACTTGGGGGAGAGGGAAAATTCAGATTAAATATTAACTAGGCAATAAAGCAAAAGGAGAATACAAAGCTTTACTACTCTCTCCTCCATCTCAAAGTTATGGGGGGGGGGGGGAGGTTTGAGACCATTTTAAAATGGGACATGAGGCTCAAAGATCCCCTTGCAGCCCACTCAAAAGAAAGACTGTTTCACAACTGGCCTAGAAAAAGAAGAGTTTAAGACCAGTCACCAGCACTGGATTAGAAATACAGCCCCAATTGATACCCATAAAGTACTGCAATATTATGACTTCAGGGTCATCTGCTATTTAGATACCTATCAGTCAAGTAAAAAATATTTAAAACAGGTAGCTAAAGAGTCACTTCAGAAAGACATGTCAGCGCTGTTTCTTTATTTATTCAATTTGCATCCTGCCTTTGCAACAACAAAGTCAAGGCAGCATACATGGTTATCCTCTTCCCCAATTTATCCACAGAGCAATGCTGTGAGGTAAAGCAGGCCGAGACAGGCTACAGTTGTACACAAGCACATCATTCTGTACATTGAGCACCTCATAGCTCTGCCATCATCCACCCCAAGAGACTCCCACATTGCTTAAACAGTACACTCCCAAACCTTAGAAGAGATGGGTGTTAGAGAAGCTCAAATCCAGTTTTTTACCATTAAGAAATGAAGTCAGTTCTTATTATTAATTGTAAATAAACCTTTTGTGATTTCTTAAGATTGGAGTCTGCATCTCTGCCTGCCTAAGCTCTTAATTATTTACAACCACATCACATGCACTTCACGTTTAGCTCGCTAGTGAGCTGATGCTCAGCTTTAAGTATCCTGTTTATGTTTTTGGGTGCGCTGCTATATTTTAGGGTAATGTTCCCTAACAACTGGGCAGTGTGTGACCTGCCTATGGTTGCCCTATGGATTTCTTCCCACCAAAACCACTCTCCCTCCCCAGGCCCATTCTCCCTGAATTCTTACCTGCCCCTTGACAAAATGCCTCTTGCCCATGCCCAGATTGAAGTTAGTACAAAAGGGGAGTGAGCCAACACTATGTACTGGCAGCAGCTCAGATAACAGTGCCCAGAATCTAGAAGAAAAGGAAAAGATGCTACTGAGCAGCTTTATTGCACTACTGCACATGCCAAAGAGGTACATCACAACAAAAAACAAAAGAGATACACAGAAAGAACTTCTGTTCATAGTGCAGGGTGGAAGAGAAAATGCTTAAGTATGCCCAGCCCTTTCATGTCTGACCAAAGCAGAACGGTAGGGAACAGCCAAGACAGACATAAACTGGCACCCAAGTCCAAGAATTACTTACTGAATAGGATCCCTCCACGCTCCCTGCTGACCACAGCCCCTCTACTTCCTTCCCATAGGACTTACTTGTCCTCGTTGTTCAGGAAGTCTTCTGAGCCCAGATGCTCATATACCCAGCCAGGTGCGAAAATGGCCACTGAAAGGCCCTGCTCTCGAATCATGCGGAGTGACTGTGGGGACACAAGGAACATCGAGTCACCATTTCTCCTTTGTGTGAAATTCCAGAGGATGGTCCTCTGCGGAGAGTGGATTATCAAAACCACTCTGAGGACACCAGCTCCTTCCCAGGAAACTTAGCTCCAAAGAACTAATGTAGAAAGACAGCCTACATTAATACCTTACCCGCATCCTTAATTAGAAAGGGGCTCTGACTCTCGCCACAGTGCAGTTTCACATTTAGCCTCAAAGGAAGATCCAGCTTAGATTGGGGTGGTCACACTCCCAGGCCTACCTACCTTGTTGGTATCAAAGCCGCCACTCACAACATCACCGCGTCCAAAAACATCCACCCCAACGTAAACATCAATCCTACGGTCATCTGCCAGCTCCCTTGTCCTCAAAAGATGCTCCTCCTTCCAATTGTAGTTGGTAAAGAAACCATCACAAACATCAAAGTAAACTCTGCAAACACATAACACACAGAGTATTGCCATCTAAACAACTAGGAGGGGAGCTGTTTGTGTTACCCTTAGTTTCTGTTTCACTGCTAACCAAGGACCTCCAGAGTCTACTGCTTCAATGGTCCCTTCTCACTAGCTATACCCTGCAGGTCAGGCAAATAGGATGAGTCAGTATGTGTGCTGACCTCTCCAAATGTCTGACTATAATCCCCGTGTTCTACTCAGACTGAAGATATACTGAGAAAAGAATACACAGTTCTTTCTAGGGCGCTTTCCATATGCTTTGTTGGTGGAATAGTGGAAAGCTCAATGGACAACCTCGATGGAGTAACCCTTCGTCATGACCTCACCCTTCATCCAAAGAAACTCATTATCCCAACATTACTGCAGAAGAGGTTTGGATAGAAAATGGAATGTAATCAAAACTGGGATATGAACATGTCTATCTAGCTTAAGGCCACACTATTTTCTCCTATTCGACAATTGGCCCCTTCATACCTGAGCAGCATCTTTCAGGAAAATACAATGGGACAAAGATGGGAGGCCTAGACTTGTAAGTCTTAGATTTGGATGCAGTGCTCTACTCAGTGTTGTCCCCAGACCAAAATCTACCTTCAAATATGTATTACACACCACTCACTTGTTGTTCCCATTAAGCTCATTCTGCCACCTGAGCTCCCCAGTCCTCAGGATGCTGTCATACCATATAACCTGTCCTCCAGGTACAAGTCGGTGCACTTGATCTGTCAAATACCGCAAGAAATGGGGCAGGTTCCGGGCTGCTGATACCTGCCATGTAAGGATTGAACAGTCAGTTGAGAGGCTGAATCCTTGAGAAACTATTCAATCATTTTCTGTGTCTGTAGGTCTCCCCAACTGAGGCTATGAGAGCGCAGTATAGCCCATGTGCCATGTGGGAGTCTTCTACAACTTTAGTAGGAAGAAATACCAGAAATGTCAGACAGACCTTAGACAAAAACCTTCCAATTCTATACTGTGTGGTTGCCTTAATTTTTTTGTAATAGCTGGAGGAAAATGGATCAGTAAGTTGTGAATATGGGGGGAACAGCGAATAGACAAAAAGGTTGTGCTGTGTGTGACAGGACGGTGGAGATGAGCAGGCAGGATTTCTATGATGCTGTAGCCAGCCTCCTCTCTGAGTTAGAATCTGCCCAGCCTCAAAACAATAAGAGACTCCAAAAGCACCTTAAATGCGTGGGATATTTGTGATTCCATAAGATTTCAGTTTTCTGACATTTTGCAAGGACAGGAACTTTCTGTAAAATGTTACATAACTACAGAATTCCTGCACGTCGGATCCACAGGGGACTTTCATTGCTAGAGGCAGTTAGTGTCCTCTGGGATGCATAAACATTATCATACCATTTTGTCACACACATCACTTTGGATAGACTAATACCCTTTACTGTATACTAACTGCTCCCAGTGCAGATTGGAATTGTTATACTGCATAAAGGTGAGCTGAAAAACAGCCCTTCTTCATCTGTGAAGTACTGTTTTAAGGAAGTACGTAATGTATCTTGCATTCGGCTTCTGAGAAACTTCCTAGATATAGTTTCACTTCTATTCAAGTTATACCACACCACTTGTGCACAGCCAGGGAATGAAATCAGAAATAGAGGTGTGTGAGGGTACACAAAAATATGCAGTAACAACAAGCATATTGAATTATGCTATGCTGACACGAGGCCATATTTCTATTTTGAAGAAAGCCTAACTGCATCCCAGCTTTGGCTTGGATTTTCAGTTCGAAGTACTTCAGTCTGGAAACACATCCCCTATGTTTCCACTTTGTTAAAGAATTGTTATGATAAAGATGATCTTAATTAACACTGAAAAAATGAAATAGTAAATGCTATATCTTCTATTTGGTAAAATATCAGATGCCAGATATCAGTTTTCAATACACTCTTTTTAGAATCCCTGAAGGTTGATTTTAAAATTGTAATGTAAGTATTATGTTGTAACTGTACAAGTTTCTTTTGCTTAATGTGTATTTTTAATTGAAACAATTTATATGAAATTTGATACAAGATACATGTACATACATAGGTTAAGCATCTCTTATTCAAAATGCTTGAGAGCAGAAGCATTCTATTATTTTGGAGATGAGACCCAAGTTCAACCATGAAATTAATTTATGCTCCATATACAGTACATCTTAGGGGGCCCCTGGTGGCACAGCAGGCTAAACCACTGAGCTGCCGAAATTGCTGACCAAAAGGTCGGTGGTTGTAATCCAGAGAGCGGAGTGAGCTCCTGCTGTTAGCCCTAGCTTCTGCCAACCTAGCAGTTCAAAAACATGCAAATGTGAATATATAATTAGCTATTGCTTTGGCGGAAAGGTAACGGCACTCCATGTATTGATGCTGGCCACATGACCTTGGAGGTGTCTATGGACAATGCTGGCTCTTTGGCTTAGAAATGGAGATGAGCACCAAATCCCCAGAGTCAGACATAACTAGGCTTAAGGTCAAGGGAAAATATTTACCTTACTCATACACCATATGGACATAGACTGAAGGTCATGTTATGCACTTTTGTGTATGAAACAAAGTATGTGTATGTTGAAACACCAGTATTTAGATAATTTTGAATTTTGCAATATATTAAATTTTGGAACTCTGGATACAGGATGCTCAACCTATAATTGATTTTGAAAATTGTAACTCTGCATTGTTTCTTTTTCTTTTAACAACTGAAGAGGCCACAAAAAAAAAACATTTCCAGGACAAATCACCTCTCATCTCAACATCCTAAGGCTTTGTCTCTTTTCTACACCTCATCTATTGAACATTTCCAGTCATCTTTGCTATTGGGGTATATAGACCTGGAGAAGAGAAGGCAGGGAACCTGGGAGATGGTTGAATACTGCTCACACTTAAAGAGTTCTCAATGTTGACCAGCCAGCCATCAAAGCAAAAGAAACGGGCCATCTCAGCCAACTGCTTGGCCACGGCCTGGTATGCTTCAGCCTCTCCAGCCAGGAAGGACTCACACATCTTCCCACCCTCGGTCCACTCTGTGATGAATGTCCCTATAGGAAACACACAAGAGGTAACACATGGGGTTATTGGATTTTTCAATTTCCTGGTTTGTCCCAAGCCTCTTTGCATTAGTTTAAAGGAAGACAGATAAATGCTCCCTATGGCCCCATGGAAACCTCCAGAGGGAAGAATCACTAAGACATGTGCATTAAATAAGAGCAGTCATGGCACATCAGACCATGAAGGTCTATCAAGTCCAGCCTTCCCTTCCCCGCTTCCCAGGTGCCCATGGGGAGCCTACAAATAGAATATGATGGCAACAGCAAGAGCATAAATTCACTTGTCAGAGGAATCAGAAATTATCCTCCCTGTGAAGCAAAGTTATAAAGCTGTTTGCAAGAACAGCGAGCATCTCTTAAAAAGGGGATGCTATGAAAGGCTAACAGGAATCCAGACGGTGGGTGGTCCCAGACAGCAGACAGCAGGAGGTATTTTACAGCACAGGACAAGAATGCAACTAACAAGGCAGGAACAATTCACTCCCAGCCTCATCACAACACAGAGCCCCTTCCAACCCCAACCTCTCCAGCTCTGAAAGAGGAAGGCATCGCCCTGCAGTAAACTCAAAATAGCACAACATCCGATGTTCCTGAGAGTGGCACCTTTCCCTTCAACTCACCCAGCATGAGGACACCATTGCAGTGAGCAGCATTAGTCCATACTACTGGTGGGATCGTGACCGCATGATGACTGAAGTAGACAAAAATATCAATGTAACGCCAGTGGTAGAACACGTAAGGGTCAGCTACCTCTGTGCCCTGGATAAATCTGACGGCAGAAAAATGAGGAAAGAATTAGCAAGGACCTTTCTGGTACAGGTAATTATCTGTCCACAGTACCATTGGGATATGTAACATTTTTTTCTGGACCAAAACGTCCCAGAATCCCCAAGCTGGCATGGTCACTGGCAGGTTCTAGGAAGTGTATTTTTAAAAAGCGAACACTGCTATGCTTTGGAAATTACGCAACCTTTTATATTTATTGAATTTATATCCTGACTTTTCCCAGAATGGGATTCAAGGGAGCTAAGTGGTTCACTTTTTCCCCTGAAGCTAGGGTGGCCCAGACAACATCCTCTTAAAGATTTTTGTACTAACCACAGGATGTCTGATCAAACCGGATTTACTTCCCTGTTCTCTTTTGGTACCTGAAGTGTCCACAAGCTCAGGTTTACACACCCTCAGTTTCAGGCCTCCCACACTTATCTAGCCATGCAAGAAGCCAACAGAGCAGGCATTAATGTAATAAATATAATGACATTGGTCATACACTAGTTTATAAGGAGAATAGTAAGCATAAATGATTTTTGTGTTTGGAGTTGGATCCGGTCTCCTAGGTATTTCATTAAATACAAGTACAGTACAGTCTCGCTTATCCAACCTTCACTCATCCAACGTTCTGTATTATCCAATGCAGTCTGCCTCCTGCCCAGATCCACAGCTGTTTCAATACATTGTGATGTTTTGGTGCTAAATTCACAAATATAGTAATTACTATATAATGCTACCGTGTACTGAACTTTTTTTTTCTGTCGATTTGCTGCAAAATATGATGTTTTGGTGCTTAATTTGTAAAATAATAATGTCATTTGATGTTTAATAGCCTTTTCTTTAATCCCTACTTATAATCCAACGTTTTCACTTATCCAATGTTCTGCTGGCCCGTTTATGTTGAATAAGCGAGACTCTACTGTACTTCAAAATCTGAAAACATCCACAGTCCAAAGCAGTCCAGGTCCAAAGCATTTTGGATAATAGGTACACAATCTGTATAAAGAATGCTACTGCCAGAATGGACACAGCTCTGCCCATTTTCTCACCACTGTAGGGAGAAAAATGTCTGCAACCACAACAATTTTGCTCCATTTCTTGCATTTTGGGCAAAGAAAGAATTACGATTTCCAGTCTGGAAACTTTCTCTTTTAAGCATCCATCCCTGCTCCAACCTGTCTTCAAGGTAGCCGCCCTTCATGTCATGGCACACCAGCGTGCGGGGCCTATGGCTGTCAAGGGGAGGCTGGCGCTGAGCCAGTGGCTCTGTGGCAACGTTGAAAGTGTCATCACTGGTTGTTTTCCAGGCGAGCAGCTCTTCCAAATTTGAGAGGTAGAAGCTGATTGGCTCACTGGTCTTCGTATCATACTGTCTGGCTAGGAAGAAAGAGGAGGAAAGATGTCACTACTAGCAACCCCAAGACGACAATCAGAACTGCTTCTGAGGAACTAGAAATTGATGCCATCCCAAACCAAGTCTTACCAGGGAGAGGATCAGGGGCAAAACTGACCACCCTGTGGAGAACAGACGTCCTCTGGCTCTCCATATCAAAATGAGAACTGAAAATAGGAAAAGAAATGTCAGAAATCCCTAACTAAGAATCCCTTATTGCTCTAATCCCTTGACTTAGGCTAAGGAAGACATTCTGAGAAAAATAGCCAGGCTGACATAAATGGACAACATCTATGTTTATTAATGTATAAAGTTTACCTCACTAAAAAAAAGTAATAAAATAATAAAAAGTAAAAAAACAAAAAAGCTAACACAACAAAGACTAGAAGTTTAAACTATTTAAATTTAAATGCAGGAAATCTAGGAAGTCGGTCCCCCTCACCTATCGATTCATAGTGCTTTCTTAGTCAAGGAATACTCAAAGGTCGTTTTGTCATTTGCTTCCTCTAAAACATAGCCCACAGTACATGTTATTCATTGGTAGCCTCCAAGTACGAACCAAAGCTTCCAAGAGCAGATCGGATCTTTGTGATATTTAGGCATGGTCTCTGCCCAGTAGTAAAAATATAACGTGGTAAAGTACGACTGACAAAAAAAAATCCATGAAAAGGGTGCCACCGACTGAATATCTCAAAGAGTCTTCTCAATCAATGTGAAACAGAGATCTGAGACATGAACAAACATGCTTGGAAATGCAACATCCAGTGTCTTCCTGTGTCTTCCCAGCTTCAGCTCCTTCTTCCAACACAAGGATAAGAACCACAAACTACTGGAGGAATGCAGATCAGTTTCTGGTACAACATGAGTTGTGTTTACCAAAGAAAATGAACACATACTGCCCACATCTGTCATGTTCCCTGGAGACAACAAACATCAATCAGTGAGAGGTGGGCAAAGGAACGTGGCATCCAAAAACCAGCCTTAGACTACAGAATTTAGGGGAGAGGAGAGGACCCCAGGCAAACCCAACATCTCTCCATCTGTCTAAGGAGTGCCTTGAACCATTCAAAAGAGACAGTCTTTTCAAAGCTGCTATGCTCTTAGAACTGGAGGAAACAAACAGGTTTGTCCAAGGGACAAAAACTACTACAAGCCAGGTTCACTGCTGTTAAAAGAGGGCCAGGTGGAGTACCTTATCTTGTGTTAATTAAGTCTTATCAATGTATTAATCTCTTTGCAAGTGTGCACCTTTTACCACTGAGTAAATTAGGTTTTTGGACTGTAAACAAGATTTGATTGAGTACCTTTGGTAACGTTTTACTACAATGTGGCTACCCAGTGGGTTTGAATAGTGAAAGGAGGATTTGGATCCTGGTTTCTCAGAATCCACGTCCAACATTCAAGCCACTGCAAACTGGCCAAGAAAAGGCCTATCTATCTTCATCTGCCCAGCTGGGCCACTTTGAATGAGTCAAGTGGGAGTGCAGTTTCTATTTGATGTCCCAATGCTGTAGGGCAAACCATCATATTGTTAACACAGGTCTCCATGAGATACATTGTGACCCCATACATTGTTTAATATGACAATTTAGGTATGGTTCAATATCTCCGACAATGGGTTGGTTTAATCTCTGGTTTCCTAATCAAACTGAATTACCGTGTCCTGAAATGTTCCCTGTTTCCAAAGTGTGTCACCCACATGAAAAGTTTGGAGAGCTCTGGTGTAGATGCAACGTAGGCGCCCTTTTTCAGGGAGGATTGACATTTGGGTTTCAAGGCACCTTTCACACCATTAATGAAAGACTAAAGACTCAGGCATTCCTCCAGTCTGTGCCTGAGTAAAGGGAGAAGACCTTTCTTTCCTTCTTTCTTTCCTTCTTTCTTTCTCTTTCTTTCCTTCAATCTTTCTTTTTTTCCTCTTCCGTCCTTCCTTCCATCCATGCTTCCTCTTTTTCTTTCCTTTCCTTCTTTTCTTCCTCTCTTTCTCTTCTTTCCTTCCATCCACACTTCCTCTTTTTCTTTCCTTTTCTCCTTTCCTTACTTTTTCTTTCTCTCTTCTTCCTTTCCTTTGATCCTTTCTTTCTCTTCTCTTCCTTCCTTCCATCCACGTCCTTCCATCCTTTCCTCCTTTCTTTCCTTCGATCTTTTTTCTTTCTCTTCCTCCTTCCAGCCATGCTTCCTCTTTTTCTTTCCTATCCTCCCCTTTTTTTCCTCCCTTCTCTTTTCATTACTTGGATCCTTTCTTTCTCTTCCTTCCATCCACACTGCCTCTTTTTCTTACTTTTCTCCTTTCCTTACTTTTAATCTCTTTTCGTTCCTTTGATCCTTTCTTTCTCTTCTCTTCCTTCCTTTTCCTTCTTCCTTCCATCCACACTTCCTCGTTTCCTTTCCTTTCCTCCCATTCCCTCGTCCTCTCTCTCCCCTTCCTTCTTTCCTTCCTCCTACTTCCTTACCCGAGGCCCGGCTTGAGGCGCCCCCTGCCGGGCGTCCAGGGGGCCTCTCTCCGCCCGCGGCCATCGCTGCTGCTCTCCTCCTCCTCCGCCTCCTCTTCCTCCTCCTCCCGCTCCCCGGCGGCTCTCTTCTTGGCCCCCCGGCTCTGCTCCGTCCCTCCGTCGGGCTCCCCGCTCTCCATGGCTCTCCCTCCCTCCTCCCTTCCTCCCTCCCTCCCTCGGCAGTCACATGGTGGCGGCGAGAGGCCGGGCTTGGGCCAAGGCGGCGGGAAGGCCTTTGCCGCGGAAACCGGAGCCCGAAGCGGAGGCGGAGGTGGCAGGAGAGGCCCCTTCCTGGCCCCGGGTTTCCCCGCCTTGAATGGAAAGCGGGTGCATCTATGTACTATAGAATCAAGGCAGGTCCAGACCACTTTCACTGCCCCGGCTCAGCCCTGTGGAATCCTGGGATTTGTAGTTTGCTGAGGCACCAGCTCTCTTGTATAGAGAAGACTAAAAATCATCTAAAACTGCATCTCCCAGGATTCCATAGCATTGAGCCCTGGCAGTTAAGAGTGGTGTCAAACTGCATTATTTCTACATTTGAGAGGCATCCTAGAAGTGACTTGTTTATCGAGATCTGGACCAAACTTGGCACACAGAACCCTAGTGACCGACTGAACATATATCTGCCCCATGCACACAGAAACCCCTGGACCAACAGAACACTGGTGGACTTTGGGGGTGATTGACCTTGACACCCAGGAGTTATAGTTCACCCATATTCAGAAAACACTGAACCCAGCAGATCACAGATCTGGATCAAACTTGGCATACAGAACCCTGATAACCAACAGAACATACAGGAGACGTGTGCAGGGACTGACCCACACGGGTGGGAGTTATAGTTCATCCTGCATCCAGAGAGCACTCTGAACCCCACCAATAATGGATCTGGACCACATTTGGAACACAGAACACTAGTGACCAACTGAACATACTGGAGGGGCTGGGGGGATAGACCTACCCACATGGGAATTCTAGTTCACCCTGCATCGACAGCACTCTGAAGCCCACCAATGATGGATCTGGACCAAACTTGGCAGACAGAATGCTGGTGACCAACCGAATATACTGGAGGGATTTGTGGGGGGACTGACCCACCCGGGTGGGAGTTATAGTTCACCCTGCCTCCAGAGAGCACTCCAAGCAGCATTGATAACAAATCTCAACCAAACTTATCACAGAGACCCAAAATAACCAACTTTGAATACTGGCGAGTTTTCGGGATGATTGAACTTGGAATCCTGGAGTTATAGCTCACCCTTATCCAGAGAGCACTGAACCCAGCCAACAATGGATCAAACTTGGCACACAGACCCAACATGGCCAACTTTGAATATGGCAGAGTTTTGGGAGGATGACCCATGATTTTTTGTAACTGTACTTCACCCATTTTCTAATGGGAGCATTCATAAAAAACAAAAGCAAATACTGACTTTTCCCCCTAATAAATAGCATTATAACTTATCTAACTGATGTTACCTAACATCTAAATACAAACAAGGCCTTTTTCAAATAAGCTGGGCATCTCCAGGTATCCAAGCTGGTTTCTTATAAAAATTAAATGATGACTTTATACTTGGGAGTGGGCCTCCTCTGTCTCCTGGCAATCAATATTATTAGACAGTCCACCGCTATTTTGGATTGTTTGCATTGAACTGAACAAGTTAAAGTTGTTTTTCTAAAAACATGGTATCTGTTTGGACACCCCAAACTGTTAGGAATATGGACTGAATTTCCATATGATCAGACATACAGGAGCAAAGGCAATAAATGGACTACTGATTTGAGGCAGGCCATAATGGTCCCAATATGTCATCACAGTTGCATACTTTATGGGCTTGTCTGATAGTTACTGGAAATAAATAGTCTTAAGAAGATCAAACGGGTGGATAAACAGCTTGAACAAACAGGAATGTGCAGTACAGACCCCCTGGATAGAAAGATCAAAGAAGCATCTGGAATTCCTAGATCTTCCCTACTTCCCTTAATGCAAAAATGAGGGTGTAAACAACACTGTCCTTTATACTGGAAATCAAATGTACAAAACAAAAGCAAGCTGTTGAATACAGGCTTTCTCTCTGCAGGCTCAGTTCAGTGTACCAATATTTCAGTGTACAAAGCAACATAAATCTGGCAAGAGATCATTTAAACTGGCTGCAAATTAAACTTCTACAGAGACTTCTTATGCAGGAAGGCTGCCTAGTTATAGCAAAAAGGGAAAAGCTAAATATACACATGCAAAATTGCAGTTTGGGAACCCAATGCTCATATGAAACCAAGAAAAGCAAATTGACATAATTTTAGAGGAAAATGCAAAAGGGAGATTTTTTTCTTTCACCGTCTCTTCAAATATGGGAGAAAGGGATATTTTTTTGCAGCTGGGACGTCTGCAGAGATATATGATCTTCCTGAGATGAATAAATTGGCGGTTCTGATTAGGGGGAAATTGTGACGTAGTTTTAATAATAATTGAGAATACATTTTGGAGGGATCGGTGGGGGAAAATATCAATTGTAGGATTTGAGTGGGATTGAACTTTATGTAGAAGTTCTCTTAAAAGTATATTTTAAGTTGAAGTATGATTACAGTCAGTCCCCAAGTTATAAACAAGGGAATTTCTACAGATTTATTCTTAAGTTGAATTTGTTTGGAACAGGTACATTTTAAATTGTGACTCCAGTCAAGTATGTGTGTGTGTGTGTGCACGCTTTGGGTAGCACACAGAAGGATTAACACCCCTGTGGTGTTTGTTTTGCTGTCTGTGCCCCTGTTTGGAAGATTTCACCTCACTTTCAGTCCCTGTGATAATTGGATTTTGAAAAATGCGGCTTGTTGTGGGAACAAGGATTGGTGATAAAGCTTCAGTGGAGACATCTTTCCCCTATGCTAACTCTTTCAGAAATGAATTTCCCTTTCGAGGGATAGATTTCTCTCGATTCCTGTGGTCTCACTCCTTTTGGTACCTATGAGTCGTTTGTAAGTCCGATGTTTGTAACTCAGGGACTGCCTTATCTGGAAAGCTAGAAGTCCTTTGACTTTCCCTTTCTTTTATGTGTGGTTTTTGTGTTTTTATGTAATATGGATACTTTACAGTATTTATTTATTTATTTATTTATTTATTTCTTATACTTGTATACCGCCGTTTCTCAGCCTGACCGGCGACTCAACGCGGTTTACAACAAGATAAAATCCACAACAATATACAATGTAAAACCACAAAGGCATAAAATACAATATTAATGTAACAATGAACAACACCATACATCTCATAACTAAAATCATGATCCAGTTCGTCGTCCGATTTTCCAGTTCCTGTAATCATCACATTGGTTGCACTGTTTAACCGAATGCTCGTTCAAACATCCAGGTTTTTAATCTTCTACGAAACACCATCAGCGAGGGGGCTGATCTTACCTCCATGGGGAGGGCGTTCCACAGCTGGGGGGCCACCACAGGAAAGGCCCTGTCTCTAGTCCCCGCCAGCCGCACCTGTGAAGCAGGCGGGATAGAGAGCAGGGCCTCCCCAGAAGATCTGAGGGTCCTGGCGGGCTGATAGGCAGAGATACGTTCGGATAGGTAACTTGGGCCAGAACCGTTTAGGGCTTTATAGGCCAACGCCAGCACTTTGAATTGAGCCCGGTAGCAAATCGGTAGCCAGTGGAGCTGGTGCAGCAGAGGCAGTGCTTCTCAACCTTCCTAATACTGTGACCCCATAACACAATCGCTAATGTTGTGGTGACCCCCCCCCCAACCATTTTTGTTGCTACTTCATAACTGATTTTGCTAGTATTATGAATTGTACTGTAAATATCTGATATGCAGAGTCTATTTTCATTCACTGGACCAAATTTGGCACAAATACCCAATATGCCTAAAATTGAATACTGGTGGGGTTGGGGGTGGGATTGATTTTATCATTTGGAAGTTGTAGTTGCTCAGATTTATCGTTAATCTACAATCCAAGAGTATTCTGAACTCCACCAATGATGGAATTGAACCAAACTTGGCACACAGAACTCCCATGACCAACAGAAAATAAAGGAAGGGTTTGGTGGGCATTGACCTTGAGTTTGGGAGCTGTAGTTCACTTACATCCAGAGAGCACTGTGGACTCAAACAATGACGGATCTGTACCAAAGTTGGCACGAATACTCAATATGCCCAAATGTGAACACTAGTGGAGTTTGGAGAAAATAGACCTTGACATTTTGGAGTTGGATTTGCTGGGATTTATAGTTCACCTACAATCAAAGAGCATTCTGAACCAAACCAACAACAGAATTGGGCCGAATTTCCCACACAGAACCCCCATTGCCAACAGAAAATACTGTGTTTCCTGATGGTCTTTGGCAACCCCTCTGACACCTTCTTGCAACTCCCCCCAGGGGACCTAACCCCCAGGTTGAGAAATGCTGTAATAGAGGCTGGGTTGACACTACCATATAATGCAGTTCAAACTGCATTATTTGGCCTTGTAGATCCAGCCGTAGTTTGTAGTGTTGGCATAGATTTTAATTGTCATTGTTGCATTTTGTATTTCAGTTGGGGTTGTGTTCTTTTGTAGTCTTACCCAATATGTTGTTTTAATACTATATAATTTGTGTTAATACATTTCAAAAAAAAGAAGGGGCAGTCTACAAAGATAAACAACAATGGTAAACAGAACCCGACTATTGGGGCAAGGAACCGCTAGGAATGTCAACCCAAATAGCACCGGATTGACATTCCACTGTGACCATTCCCACCATGTCGTCTCATTGCAAATGCTAACTTTCAGCTCTTTGACACTGTTTATTTGACAGTCTGCTTCTCGTAGGAACCCGCTCCCCGCTCTGCATATGATCATTCCATTGTCATTCCGCTCTGGATGCTATCATTCAAATTTCATTGCTCTCTGGACAGTTATTTCAGGCTGGGAATTGTCATTCCGTTATTATTTTCTCCTTTGAAGGCAATCATTACGCTCTTGTTCTGATCTGGACACTGTTTTTTCACTTCCAGAACTGTCATTCTGCTCTAGGCAATTAATCTCATTTTTCTCCCCAGTGATTTCCATCCTATTTCTGTTCTCAGAAGGCCCCTGTTTTTGTAGGGCAGGAGGGAGTGAGTGTGTCTTTTATTTATTTCTCTTTGCAGGCCTTGTTCCTTTTATTGCCTTTCTTGTTTCACACCCATGCATAATTCTATAGCTCTGGAGCTGACTCCTCATCCTTATGTCACAAATTCAGAGCACTCCTTCCTCTCCTCCTTTCACTGGCATCCCCTGAGTGCATGTTGCAAAACAAACAGGCTAAGTAAATGTGGAGTTACCCAAGCATTCCTACATGACTAAAACAAGAGTTGCAATATGTGGCCCTTGGGATGCCGTATTATTAAATTGCAACTCTCAACCCTTTTCGTTCATTCATTCATTTTATTAGACTTGCAGCATGCATTTTCCCCAAAATGAGTATTTTCATATTAAAACCGATTTTTCAAATATAATTAAATACAATATATTAATGTAGCACATGTGAAAATATTAGATGAACAATTCCCTTCTCAGCACCCATCTGAATTAAGCAGTTTTTCCCTGCCTGGCTAGGAAGTTTGAGAGTGGAAAGCAAGCCTCTCTTGGCACTTCTCATCTGAGGGCGGCAGAACATGCCCAGAACCTTTTCAGAGGAAAAGTCTTTCCTGAACATCTCAAAACTACAGACTCATAGGAAAGAATACGGCCCTTTATACCACTGAACTTGTACAGGGCTTTATAGGTCCTAACCTGCAGTAGTCAGTGCAACTATAAGAATAGGATTCACATGGCCAGCTCTGTTCAACAACCTGGCCGCAGCATTTCAAAGCCCCAGGAATAGCAATGCTGAGGGATAATGGAAGTTAAATTCCAACAACCTGCAGAGGGCCACACACACACATTGCCTGCTCTCAACCATCCTAAAATGTCCCAACAAAGTAGTGTCCACCTATACTCAGAGAAGATTAATGAACACATAAAGCAGCAGGGTTTCTTAAGTTTCTTGGAAATACATAGTTGACAGATCACACTGCAAAATTATAATATCTTGGTTCTACTTTAACTTTAACTGGCATACCTCCATCCTATGGAATACTGGGATTCTTTTGTGACACCAGATCACTTTGGTCAAGGGGCCCGGAGTGTGGCAAGCCAGAGCTCTGTGACATAGAAAAGTAAGTATCTCACAAAACTAAAAATCCCAGAATTCCATAGCATCGAGCCATGGTAGTTAATGTGGGGTGCATCTACATGAAATGTAATGCAGTTTGTTAACACTTCAACTGCCATGGTTCAATGCCATGGAATCCCGGGGGTTGTAGTTTGATGAGGGCCCAGCACTTTTTGGCAGAGAAGGCTAAAGACCTTGTAAAACTACATTTCTCATGATTCCATTGTGTTGAGCCATGGCAGTTCAAGTGGTATCAAGCTTCATTAATTCTACAGTGTCCTATAGATTAACCCTCTGGGTTCCTATGGTTGAGTGTGGAGTGTGAGGGCATGGAAGGAAGCACAGAGAAAGGGGGCAAAAGTATAGCTTGGGTTGGTGGGCCAAGCTATGACTGAAGAGAGACACTTTTAAAAGGCCTTGTCATGCTGGCCAGTGTCAGCTGCCAAGTTTTGGGGGACCTTGGCAGGGCATTTTCAGAACACCCCCTCCAACTGCAAAGTGTTGCTGTCCATACATGCTTACCTACTTTTGGGACATGTCCACACATCCATTTGTGTTCTGATCAGAGACAAATGAAGACATTTCTGTCTCCACAGTGTTCTTCTTGTTTGCTTGTTTGGGGTGGGTAAATGAACAAGAAGTGGCAACGAGACTGGAAGTGAAGGGAGAAGAGCTCTAGAAAGTGGCAGGAGCCCAGCAATGCTTATCTCTAATGGCAGTTGTCAAATTGCTTTGTCTACACCAGGGGTTTTCAAGTTAAGGCCCGCAGGCCGGATGTGCCCCTCCAAGATCATTTACTCGCCCCCCTGTCTAAACTTTAGACTCAGGGTCACCCTAAGTCTGAAACAACTACAGGTCACACAACAACAACAACCTGAATTAACTTGACTATCTGATCAGCCAAAAGCAGGCCTACCATTCCCATTGAAACTTGAACCTAAGTTTATGTTGGTTAAAATTGTTCATCATTTTAAATACCGTATTCTTCTTTCATGTTTTTTGCAATACAAATAATATATCTGCAGTGTGCATAGGAATTCATGTTTTTCTCAAAATATAGTCCGCCCCCCCCCCCCCGCCCCCAACAGTCTGAGAGACAGTGAACCAGCCTTCTGCTTTAAAAGTTTGAGGGCCCCTGGTCTACACCTTTAGAACTCTCTTTGGTTGAGGAAGCAGCGTCCATCTGCTTAGATGGACCAAGCAGCATCCATCTAAAAAGAACTGCCTTTGAAAGCATGGATCAAGCCACCTGTCACTAGGTCCACAACTACTAAGGCAAAAGCATAGATACCCTTTGCTGTTAGCCACTTTATATGGTTTTCATTTTTAATGTAGATTAATGGCCCTTAATAGAAAAAAAATGAAAGGTTCCTTACCTCTGCTACGGAAGAGTTGTTCTAGGAAGCAACAGTTAAGCCAGATGAATAGGTCTTTGCCTTCTTGATAGAGGAAACAGCAGGGCTGGGAAACATTTCCAGACTGGAGGTTGGATTTCCTCATCCCACTATCCCGTATCAGCTAGGATGAGACCACATCCCTGTTACCTCTGTCATAGTTGGCCAAAGAAGTCAAAAGGAAAGAGAGATAAAACAACCGAGCTACCATCTCAGGGATGTGAAGGATCTCAGGAAAGACTTCGTGCCAGCTGGCATCACCTGCAGACTGGAAACGGGAAAGCTGGTTTTTCTTTACTTATGGGACTTTTCCTGTAAAATTGATACAACAGCAATCTCTCCATTAAAATATTATAAAGCGTGAAACAAGTGCCAAGAATACCCTGAAGGCCCTAGACCACTTCTGATATTGAAACTAAACTGAGTCAAGCATAATGAGTACTTGGATCAGGGACTGTCAAAGAAGATCAGGTGACTTATGCTTTAAGGAAGGCAATGGAAACCTTGGGTATTCCTTGCCTAAAAGAAGTCACAGAGCCACCATTAATTGGCAATTGACTAGAGCCAAGGTGATGAAGTTGTTTGAACTTTGAAACCAGAATGCTGGAGACTTGGGTTTGACTTGGAGACTTGGGCATGGAAATCCACTAGATGACCTTGAGTAAAACACACTCTCTTGGGCTCAAAGGGAGACAAAGAACATCCCCACCCTCAAACAAATCTTCCCAAGAAAACCCCATGATAGGTTTGCCTTAGGTTCACCATAAAACAAGAGATAACTTCAAAACACCCACACCCAACAAGAACAAACGTAAATATAATTTGATTTGATTTTTCAGCTTGTCAAAGATTAACCAAATGTGTGAACTCATTTCTATCAACTTTCATGTCCTTGTGTCAGTCCCAAGATTAGCATGCCTATCGATTTCAAACTTGGAGCAATAAAAATTTACAGTCTTTTCCTGAGAACTCTCCTTGCAGAGAAATAGCTTTACAAATGCTGAACACACACAAATGAACTGCACAAAAATGCTCCAATTTTAAAGAGGTTATAAAGTAGATAGCCTTTGCATTTTACACTATCCATTTCCTTAGTAATGAGATGCTGCAGGGGGTCTATCAGAGGGATATGGTAAGTCTATTTTGACAGAAAGAAAGTACTGGCCCTTCAGGGTAGAATGATTTGTATTTACTGACTCCATGAGGATGGGATGATCCTTGGTGTGAATCTGGATCTAGAACACTGCTTCTTAAACTGTGGATTCCGACATCAAATGGGGTCCCCTTAGCTCAATATTGGGATCCCCAAAAATTGGCAACAGTAAAAGGTTTCTCAATGTCTCCCATTTCACACAAATCTGTTAGCAACAACGTTCAGTGTTGACAGTGGACTCTGCAGAGAATGCTTAAGCAGCACGCCACAAAAAGGAAAATCAACCTGTTTAGTAAGCCTTGTAAATGGTGATTTATTATCAGTAAATGACTGGTTTTTATGCCTATTGTATATACCTATATACTTGGGGTCACATAAAAATTTATTGGGTGAAAAGGGGTCACAAGTGGAAAAACTATAAGAAGCCCTGATCTAGAAAACCTGGGCTCAAGCTCATCTATGTCATTATTTCTTTTGCGGATTAGATATATCGTATTCTTTTTAGCAATTTGTCTTATTGTTAAAATGTGACTATGATCAATTTTGTTAATCTCATTGTGAGAACAAAGCTACTAAAGATTGTGATATACTTGTAAAACAGAAATGTTATATAAATTGTAACAAAACCAACAAACTATTTACCCTCTTGTCTGATTGTCAAGTGTTTCTTTCATCATCTCTTTTGTGCATGTTTAGAAGGAAAGTTTGAGTCTGGGAAGAACAGTCTCCAGGCATTTGTGTGGAATTTCTATGAGACCCAACGTTCCTAATCCAGCCTGTCAGACTGTGCAAAAAAACAGCCTGTTACATGGGGGGGGGGGGGGGAGAGAGATCCAGAGCCTTGGCACAATCGCCAAGAAAGCTTTCTTTCTTGTCCCTATGGAATCTGTATTAAAGGTTAGGAGTAATACAAACCTAGCAATCACCACTGGCATGGCAGGCATGCTCCATAGAACTTCCTTGGTAGTACGAGGGAGCAATACGTCATCCTGGCTGACTGATTATCAGAAAATCAGCTTTTGACAGCAGACATCCCAGCATTGTTGATGATCTAATTATTTAGAGCAGGGATTACCAAATTATGTGTCATGACATGTTAGTGCAGGGGTCCCCGAAGCTGGAAGCTGGATTAGGCTCTCCAAGGTCATTTACCTGCCAACCTCCCTAAACTTTAGATGTGGGTGCGCCCTAAGTCTGAAACAACTTGAAGGCACACAACAACAGCCCTAATTAGCTTGACTATAACATCAGCCAAAAATACTAAAATACTGGTAAGTTTATGTTTGTCAAAACTGTTCTTCATTTTAAATATTTTATTATTCTTTGATTTTTTTCCCATTACAAACAACATATGTGTATTGCGCATATGAATTTGTTCATGTTTTTTTCAAACTATAGTCCTGTCCACATCCTGGTCCTCCCCCCCCCCCCCCCCCCCCCCGCGACAGTCTTGGAAACCATGAACCCCAGCTTAAAAAGTTTGAGGATCCCTGTGTTAGTGTGTTGGCTACACTGTGTGGGTAATCACATGAACGTGATGAGAAACCTCTGAGCCTATGTGAAATAAGTAATAAATCATATTTTTTTAAAAAATATGTAAATAAAAGGTTTTCATGAGATACATTGTGTGTCCATAGTACAAGTAAATGTAAAGGTTTCCCTTGACATTAAGTCTAGTTGTGTCGGATTCTGGGGGCTGGTGCTCATCTCCATTTCTAAGCCAAAGAGCCATCATTGTCCATAGACATCTCCAAGGTCATGTGGCCACCATGACTGCATGGAGTGCCATTACCATCCAGCAGAAACAGTACCTATTAATCTACTCACATTGGCATGTTTTCGAACTGCTATGTTGGCAAAAGCTGGGCCTAACAGCAGGAGCTCACCCTGCTCCCCGGATTCAAACTGCCAACCTTTCAGTTAGCATGTTCAGCAGCTCAATGGTTTAACCCGCTGCACCACCAGGTGTGTCCATATATTCCGTTATTACAATTTCTGTATGTGTCCGTCTCTCTTATAAGGGTTGGTTTAACCCAGGCATGGGCAAAGTTGACCCCTCCAGGTGTTTAGGACTTCCAACTCCCACAATTCCTAACAGTCGGTTTGCCCATGCCTGCTTTAACCTCAGGTTTCCCAGTACAACTGAATTACTCTGTCACAAAATGATGCTAGTCTGAAAAAAAGAACATCATCAACATGAAATGTTTGGAAAGCTCAGACTTGGAGGCCGGAATGCTATTTTCAAAGAGCAAGAGAAAGCCCAAAAAGTAAAAACAGAATGCCTTTATGGCTCTTTGGTAGTATCACAAAGTTGGAGGGCAAAGTGCTGCAAGAAGACATTCAGCTAAAAGCCCTCAGCAAGGCTAGAAACCGCTGGCAAAGGTAACATAATTTGTAACAAGATAAACGGGAAGATTGGAGCAATTTGAACCGTATCCAAGCATCCTTCCAAGATCACCTTGGCTAAAAGAAAAATTAACACCCATCTGGGAAAAGCATGTTTCTCTGCTGCCAAGAAAGGAATATGGCAATTTAAAAAAAATATGCAGGCACCTCCTGGAAATGAGAAGAGGCACTGCGCCTCCAGACAGTGAACAGGAGGGTAATGAGAAGACAAAAAGGGTCAAATTGGCATTCATTTCTCTTGCTGTGATTATGAAGACGACAGACCCTCCAAATATAGAGCACTGCAAGGGTAGGAAAGCTCTCATTTATTTCACTCCTAATTCCAGAAGTGATATAAAGAAGGAAACTAATAATCTAATGTGTTGCAAGAGACAGCCTAGAAATAAAATAGTACATCATCCTGTATGCAAACACTGGGTCATGAGGTTAGCCTGAGATCTTGGCTCATCAAGACAAACAGCATGTAGAAACTTGGGAAGCCCCTGACTGGAAAGCCTAACTCAGGGCTGCCCTTTCTATGCGACTAATTGTTTCTGGGCACAGTTGTATATACTGTATAACCTTTCTCCCTCTGATGCAGAATTGTAACATTCACAGTAAAATTGGCTCAGTTGTATGGAACCGTGAGAGTTGTAGTCTTACAATGCCTGTGCCAAAGAGTGCTGGTACTTCACCAAACAACAAAACCCAGGATTTCATAGCATGGGCAGTTAAAATGGTGTCAAAGCGCATCAGTTCTACAGTGCAGATGCACCCCAAGTTCATCACCACACAATTATATCACTATATGGTATTTCACTTCATCTGCTATAGCAATATCTCATAGAATCCACAATTGACATTTTAAGAAAGATTTGGGATTTCTCAGTCATAGAGTTCTAGTCCCACACCAAATTACAAACCCTAGTAATCCATAGGATATTGTAATGGCAGCCAAAGTGGAATATAACACCATATTTTTGTAGTGTGAATGAGCCCATTCTCAGTCCCCCTCGTTGGAGATCTGAACAGTGACAAATGCAAGGTACTCAACTTAGGCAGAAAAAATGAAATGCAAAGATACAGAATGGGGGACGCGTGGCTCAAGAACAGTGCATGTGAAAAAGATATTTGGAGCCTTCGTGGACAAGTTAAACATGAGCCAAAATGTGATGTGGTGCCAAAAAAAGCCAAAGGGATTTTGGCCTGCATCAATAGGAGTATAGTGTCTAGATCCAGGGAAGTCATGCTACCCCTCTATTCAGCCTTGTTCAGACCACACCTGGAATACTGTGTCCAATTCTGGGCATGGCAGTTGAAGGGAGATGTTGACAAGCTGAAGTGTGTCCAGAGGAGGGTGACTAAAATGATCAAGGGTCTGGAGAACAAGCCCTATGAGGAGCGGCTTAAAGAGCTGGGCATGTTTAGCCTGAAGAAGAGAAGGCTGAGAGGAGACATGATGAGGGCCATGTATAAATATGTGAGAGGAAGTCATAGGGAGGAGGGAGCAAGCTTGTTTTCTGCTGCCCTGGAGACTGGGATTTGGAACAATGGCTTCAAAATACAGGAAAGGGGGTTCCATCTGAACATTAGGAAGAACTTCCTGACTGTGAGAGCTGTTCAGCAGTGGAACTCTCTGCCCCAGAGTGTGGTGGAGGCTCCTTCTCTGGAAGCTTTTAAACAGAGGTTAGATGGTCATCTGTCGGGGGTGCTTTGAATGCCATTTTCCTGCTTGTTGGCAGGGGGTTGGACTGGATGGCCCATGAGGTCTCTTCCAACTCTACAATTCTATGATTCTATGAACCTTTATAATGAGTGCATTCTTATTAGCAGCTGTGCAAAAGATCTGAGTTAGAGTCAAAGAAAAATAGATTTGGAAGAACATTACACTGTGGCTAATTTGTAGATATCTGGGCTATACTTCTATAACCCACTCAATTAAGTACGTCTTGACTTCTGAAGAGCTATGCACAGGTTTTACAGTATTTTACAGCTAAGGGGTTGCCCTTTATATTTTCCGATATAGCTTGAACTGTGAAACCTATTCAATGTATCTCTTTTGTCCTGTGTGTACAGTATTTTAAAGTTCTTATGCCAGCCATTCTGTGATGTTTTTCCAAAAACTAAAAATCTATATGCGTATATATATATATATATATATATGGATTTTTTAAAAAAAAATCAATATATTTTTCACATAATTGCTTGCTTAATTTCTCATCTGTCATATAGGATGTTTCATTTGGACTACTTTATTTTTTAATTTCATTTTGGCAGATGCAGAAAGTACATTATGACAGGAAGGGTTTGAGAACAAGACAGTGCAAGCAATTAGAGTTTTGTTGGCCAGGGGGGCGGGAGGTGGGGGGAGCTTCTGTTGGGGAAGAAGGAAATTAAGGAGGCAATGGGAAATATGTTATTGAAGGGTGATTTTGCAAAGGAATTAAAAGTAAGTACCAAACTGGATTATACTCTTAATGACAACAGCAGCGTACTTTAAAAAGGGAAAACATAACCTCATAGTCTTCCTGTCAGGGGAAAAAGAGTGAAATGAATTATCCTTTTGTGAAAAATTTGTATTAGCTGTATATGTGATAGGCTTCATAAAAATGCTTGCTATTAAAGAAATGAAGGGTTCAAAAGAATGTAAGCTAGAGGGAAATGTCTCATTTGGCTCACAGCCTTACCTGTCTCTCTCTCATAATAATGATGATGATGATGATGATGATGATGATGATGAGAATAATCAATGGATCACATATTCAGCTGCTGCAAGATCATGTAGATGGTCTATAAGCAGAGGCATAACATCATTGCTCAGATGATCCATTGGAACTTGTGCCACAAATACCATCTGCCTGTGACAAAGAACTGGATGGATCACAAGCTTGAAAAGGTTATGGAAAATGAACACGTAAAACTCTTCTGGGACTTCCAAATTCAGACTGACAGAGTTTTGGAGCACAATACTCCTGACCTCACGATCTTGGAGAAAAAACCTGTATGGATTATTGATGTTGCAATCCCATTTGACAGCAGAATTGACGAGAAGTAACAGGAAAAGCTTACATGATATGAGGATTTAAAGATCAAACTGCAAATATTCTGGCACAAGCCAGTAAAGGTGGTCCCTGTGGTGATCAGCACACTGTGTGCAATGCCTAAAGGCCTTGGCCTGCACTTAAAAACAATTAGGGCTGACAAAATCACCCTACTCAGATCTGCACACATTATTCGCCGATACATCACACATTCTTAGACATTTGGGAAGTGTCTGACATGTGATCAAATACAAAAGCCAGCATGGTGATGTTGTTTGCTGTGTACTAATCTTATGTATCTAATAATAATAATAATAATAATAATAATAATAATATCTCATTTGCTCTGTCATACTGTGTTTCGTGTCAGTAAAATAATAATAAAACCTTTTATATTCCACCCTATCTCCCCAAGGGGACTCAGGGTGGATTCCAACAAACAAACAAAAGGCAAACATTCAGTGCCTCAGTACAATAACAAATGTAGACATAATATCCCAAAATAATGTGAAAATAACATATAACACGACATGTATAGATTAAATAAAATGTAACCTATATAAAATTATATCTAACTTAAAAGCAAAATATAAAACAGCAAACAGCCACATTAATTTACAGGATCCAACGAAGGTGGGATTTGGTTGGTTTTGTGACTGGTGACGACTCTTACCTGAGTTATCCAGAAATTCCACTTTCATCATGCCCAACCTGCAGGTATGTGAACTCTTGAACTTACTTATATAGTGTGCGAGTGTATGTGTGTAAAAGAACAAAAAAAGAGAGAGGTTAACTGACCTGCAGGCAAATCCAAGGCCATGACAGGTCTTGGGATAGCAAAGTATAATGGCCTTTGAGCCAGTCATCATGGTGATGCCAATCTGAACTATTGTCTCTGTTACCATCAGCACTGCTGCAGTTTTCTGCCACACAACAGAAGTGTTCCCTCAAGAGCTGGATGGGAACGAGCTGAGTCACTACTTGTTCTTGTGCGCAGTGACTAGTCATCATCTTAGATTCAACATCAAGCATTGCATGACAGAGGAACATGAAATTATAACCATCCACTTCAAGTTAGATGAGCCACCAATGAGCTGAGCCATCCAAATGTACTTCTGCTGTCCACTGGGGAGACACATCCAGGAAACAGAAGGAATAAGTGATGAAAACAGCAGGCGGCAACTCTTGGCAGGAGCCCAATGGTACCTGCAGTTGGGCTTTCTGAGTCTGGCAACCAGAACCCCTGTCAAAGGGGTTAGGTAAAATAACAACAGCTGCATGTCTGGGAAGGATTGTGTACCATGTATATAAGTATGTATGTATGTATGTATGTATGTATGTATGTATTATCCCACCATTCCCCTTACACAGGATTCAAGAGCGCTTGCATACAATCAAAATGAGGTACAGATAAAAATCTGTATCTATAAAAGTTTCAGAAACAGTTAAATAAATACATTTAAAAACAACAATATTAAAATAGTTTAAAGTACATTTAAAACTAATAGCAATTCAGTCCGTGACAATTCATGTACTTGAAACTGGCATGAGAAACGGAAGCTCTACCTCACTTTGCAAATGGTCCTGGTAATACAAATTAGCATGTTCAAGAGGACTCCCTCTTGATTATGTCCTAGGGCTAAATAGAATGAGGCAGTTGCCTTGGGCACCAATATAGGGCAATGCTAACAACAGCCTCCTATCCACTCCTCTGAATCCTTGCCCAACCATTTCCTCATTTTTGGTGAACAAAGTTGTGTGTGCCATCAGCCTTGGCCTTGGTTAAACCCCTGTGCCAGCAGGACTGAAGACCGACAAGTCGCAGGTTCGAATCCGGGGAGAGGCGGATGAGCTCCCTCTATCAGCTCCAGCTCCTCATGCAGGGACATGAGAGAAGCCTCCCACAAGGATGATAAAAACATCAAATCATCCAGGCGTCCCCTGGGCAACATCCTTGCAGACGGCCAATTCTCTCACACCAGAAGCGACTTGCAGTCACTCCTGACATGACAAAAAAAAGCCTTGGCCTGTACCTCTTGAACCAGCCACTGATTTCAGGATACCTCCCATTTCCAATGTTGAAATATAACTCAGCATAGAACTAAGAGTTGTGATTTAATCCAAGTGGCATCTCTAGAAGGAATGTGTTGGGAGGGGAGGTTACTATTTTGTCCTTTGCTTTAGGCATCAAAATGCCTTGGGTCAACTCTGGCTGAGATCTGCTTCCTGCTTTATGTCCCACAGCTGCACCCAAAAGTTGGTACAGCAGCTTCCTCTTAGAATTTCTTCAAACTCTTGGACACATGTTGAACACAAATAGCGTGTGTGCAGGGTTCTGCCCTGCCCTATAGGAAACCGACTGTGTGCAGCTGTCACAATTAGGATAGAGCTTTCCATCTTCCTGATGACTGACACAATTTAGCCCTGGTGTGCTGAGTAGTGTCCTGTGAATGGGGACCACACATTGTATCTGAATTCATTGGCAACTTATTCATAAACACATTCATGAGGTTGCCCTTTTTTTCATGTCAGAAGTGACTTGAGAAACTGCAAGTTGCTTCTGGTGTGAGAGAATTGGCCGTCTGCAAAGACATTGCTCAGGGGATGCCAGCATGACTGATGTTTTACCATCCTGTGGGAGGCTTCGTTCATATCCCCACATAAGAAGCTAGAAATCAACAGACAGGAGCTTGCTCCGCTCCCCAGATTTGAACCGCCAGGGAGGTACTTTCCAGCTCCAGACACTCCCTCTCAAACATTTCTTCCTGCTGATGCAAAGGAACTGTAAACTGTACAGCTACACATAGTTAAAGAGCAACATGAGATCTGGAGTCCTGTTTGGACAGAGTTCTCAAGTGTCACCTGGAGTTTAGTAATTGCAACCACATTTACTTCAGCACAGTTGCAGCTCCTTTGCAGGTCTTTCCCATCGACATAAGAAGGAGCAGACTGAAGCATGCAGCCACAGCTCCCTCTACATTGTTTCAATAATTTTACACTGTACATCAAAACCAACTCAGAACCAAATATTAAATAATTTAAATATGAAGGTATTGTAGCCCGAATTCTTCGTATATATGGGAAAAAATAATAAATGTTCATTTTTGTATAGTGAGACTCCTGTATTCATGTGATATCCTGTGGCTACCTGCCTGTTTTTTCTTGGTTGCGCAGGCACCACTGCTGATGTTGACTAGGTTTTGACACAGAGCTCTGCAGCCGGTTGGGAGCAGCAATGGTGACATGAGATGAGATGATGGTCCAGTACAGCTGATGTGATCTCAGTCCAGCTGAACCATGTATACTCTAACCCACCACTGCAGTGTGTTCAGAAGGATGCATGTGGCCACCTCCCAGGGCCAGTTTGGAACATTTCTGCTTTGGATTGGCTCCAGATTTGCTAACCAATGTAGTTATGGGAAATGATATTTACTTCAGCAGAAGTGATGTAGAGTCCAGTTCTTGTGAGACTGGATAATTTAAATGCTACATTCCTTCTACCCTACTTTCACTTTTTCTGATATATAACCAACTGGTCTTTTCCATGTAGTTTTTGTTGCCTGCACAGCCATGTAAGAGGTTGCTCTTTAATTTTATTGTTCTTTAATTTACAGACCTCTCTTAGTCAGTTCTATTATATCATATCTCATATTATTATTCCAGGAAAGTTACATCATTTACCTGTTTTTCTTTCGTCACGCCAACGCGACAACTCTTGCTTAGTCTCCTTTGCCTTCACAAGTGTCGCTATGTTCTGTTGTTTACTTTCAAGTGCTTCCAATTTGTGGTAACTCTAAAATAAACCTGCCATGAGCTTTTCTTGACCATATTTATCTGAAGTGAGTTTTGCCTTTGGCCTCCTCTGAGGCTGAGATTATGATTTGCTCAAGGTCATCCAGTGTGTTTCCTCTAGTCTCAAGAATTGGAATCCAGCATTCAAACTGCACACTGGTTCACCATTGTGGTCAGGCTCATACATAATAGTAAGACAGTTCGTGGCTTTTTGAATTCTGGGTTGTTATTGTATCTGAACCTATACCTGCACACAAAGAAGCATAACTACAAAAATGCTCTGCCACTTGCTTATGAACATTGGCTTGTTTGAAGCATGGCTTCTGATTTCATCTGAACATAGTTCCATGCATTGCCCCTGGCTTATAACCTTGGTAGCATACATATTGATAAGCTGATGACAGAACAGGAGAAAAATATATCAGAAATGTGGAAAATAGACTATTTATGTTTTGGTAACTTGTTAAATTAGTGCAAATTGAAATCAGATAAAATTGTGGAAGAATACCTAGTACCTAAGTAACAAGCTGCAATTGACAATAACAAAAGCAACAAACCCCAGGTAACACAAAGCATGGCTTACGATTACATGTAAATACAACCATGGTATGAGTTGCTCGATTCTAATACCTCTCTGGGTAGTCTACAGAGTTATACAAAAGTTATACAAAAGGCCCATATTGAGTCTAATTCCTTTTTCAAGCATTTGGCCTTACGCTGTGTTAACAGAATGCTTCTGAACTGTGCGTTATGACCCCACATTCCTTGCATTGCACACCTTAAATCATACAGAGCATCAGGCCTGTAGCGAGGGGGGGGTAGGGGTTCAACCCCCCCCCCTCTGAAATTTTTCAGGTTAAAAAAATAAACCTGGTTTACTCATGAATTTTAACTGGTTAACCAAATCCCCATGCCAAGTCTATGAGACGCACAAAATTAAGAGTCCCTCCAGAACTGCAAGCACTATCTCAAGCAAATATCGACAATTTATTCACACTGTCATTATTTGCAGCAATAGCTGATGTAGCGAAGCAACCAAGTTGGGTGTGTGTGTGTTGAATGCTCTCATTAAAGAGGCCAGACTTGGTGGAGGTGGTTGACAGGGGCGGAGCTGCAGGCTATTGAAGGCTGCTCTGCCCCTGCTGTGCTCTTTGCTTCAGCGTGAGCTAAATTTCTGGCTACGGCCCTGCAGAGCATATACCGAATTTAATTGATTGTAAGATGCCATTGATTGTAAGATACACACTAATTTCAGTACCAACAACAAAAAACTTTATATATGCATGCATACCCATATACATGTGTGTGTTTGTGCAGTTCCAAAATGCACCCCATTTTTAGAGATGTTTCTATGGGCAGAAAGTGTGTCTTAGGCTCGAGAAAATACAATACTAGTTTTCATCCAGTTTACTATACAAAACATATCCAGAGTAACTTTTCTGAAGGTATCCGCTGACAAGACTGTACCCTTAGTATATAGAAAAAGCCCTAAATGATCAAATTGACTCTTCTCTTAAATTCATTTTAGGGAGATAGTCTGACTGAGCTGCCAGTTAATTTTCAGGCATCTTTTTCCTGCATGAGATTGGCCCCAGGATTTGGCATATTCAGGAGTGTGGCCTTGTTTGAAGACCACACTGGGAACCTCCTGCCATTTATTAGACTGGAGATTTCAAAGACTCTCTCACCCAATCAGAAATGCTTGTTTTTACAAAAGGAGGTTGATATTTGAGTTGGCGTAATCTCTTTAAGTGCAAACAATAGCTCCCAGAGAGGAGCTTATTTATTTTTTTATGTCTCCATGGAAACTTCATTTGCTGGGTGGAAGAAGCTGAAAGTCAGGCTTTATAGGAAAATTAAACACATGCAGATATGATCTGGGGACAAGCTCTGTGTGTGTCCCGAGAGCCCAGATTGCACATATGCAGCTTTGGAGATAATAGCCTCCTCTGTAGCCATCTCGAGGTCAAGCCCTACTGAATCTGTCTGTTCCATGAATATTGTTAATTATCAGAGGCTCCTTCAAATATTTCTTGGTGTATGCTTTATTAGATACAAATTCTGGAAAGTAGTTTGGCATCATTTAAGTTAGGTTGGGGTGGGTTGTTGGATGGGACGTGTTTACAGTAAAAGCCAGCATTCTTCTTCTGAGCTTGGTGACACTAAAAACATGACATGAAAAGCTAAAGAAGTACCAAAAATAGTTTCTGAAGGGAGCACAGAAATTTTAATGATAGGAAATGATTACACAAATGTTGCTTGTGAGATACATGCTGGTTCTTGCGTTGAATTTTCCCTGAACATTCCCTAATAATACAAACAAATCCAGGTATGCTGTCACATGTGAAGACAATATACATATCTGTGGCATACCATATACAGATGCATGGATGGCATGTTTTTCTGCGAATTCTCAACCAGTAACCACCTGGCAGATATGAGCAATCTTTGCTTGCAATTTTTCCTTGTATTACTTTGTATACTTGGGGTATACAAAGTAATACAGACCTCGTGTAAGCAGATAGCCACTTTGGAGTAGCTCATTTTCTGAAGCTATGAGCCAATGCTAGAAGGGAATGTCACCTGAGGTCCACAGAAGCTTTGCCCACCCAGCAACTTGAGAGACTTCTACATTGTGACTGTGCTTCACATAAGAAAGAGCTAGGAGAGCACACATGGAGTATTACTACATTGTATAATTAATGTAGGTTGACACCATTTTAGCTGCCATGGGTCAATGCTCTGGAATCATTGCTGTAGTTTTACAAGGTCTTTAGGCATTTTGCCAAAGATTGCTGGTGCCTCACAAAACTACAACTCCCAGGATTCTATAGCATTATGCCATGGTGGCTAAAGTGGTGTCAAACTGCATTCATTCTCCAGCATAGCTCCCCCATGTAGAAGTACCAGCAAAGAGAGCAGATTACCGCAACACTCCATGTAGACCATTCAGAGTGGTGATCTCCATATGTTAAAGCGATTCTAAAAACAATAATATTGGGCTGTTAGCCATTGGCGTTCCTTAAGAAATTTTCACTGGTAAGTAAAAAGCCCAGCAGAAACAAAATGGAACTAAAGCAGGTATGTGAACACTGAAGATGTTTGTTGTTTATTCGTTCAGTTGTTTCTGACTTTTTATGACCTCATAGACCAGCCCAAGCCAGAGCATCCTGTCAGCCGTGGCCACCCCCAGCTCCTTCAAGGTCAAGCCAATCACTTCCAGGATACCATCCATCCATCTTGCCCTTGGTTGGCCCCTCTTTCTTTTTCCTTCCATTTTTCCCAGCATCATTGTCTTCTCCAAGCTTTCCTGTCTTCTCATTATGTGGCCGAAGTACTTAATCTTTGCCTCTAATATCCTTCCCTCCAGCAAGCAGTCGGGCTTTATTTCCTGGAGTATGGACTGGTTGGATCTTCCTGCCATCCAATGCACTTTCAGAATTCTCCTCCAACACAATTCAAAGATAGTGAACAACAAAGATAGTGATGTTGCATTCCCCCCTTAATTTTGGTGAAAGGGCCATTCCAAGGCTGTCTAGAAGAGGTTTATGTCTGGGGCCTTTCCTTTGAGAAAATGAAACTACCCATCAGAAGTAAGACACTCTAAGAAACTCTGTGCCTTATTAACTCTGGACACAGAGCTCAGCAAGCTGGATTCCAGGAGCTGTGCATGAACGGCTGCCACCCAAAATGTTTCCTTTGGCTTCAGGATGGTGACTTCATCCTTTTCTCCTTCACATTACCTCTTTTGCCAGTTACTGTATTAGCAACGTCACTTTAGAGACCAAATCCTTGCTTCTCTATTTGTCCCTCACCTTTCTCCAGCCACAAACACCAGCCTTTTCCTAGGACTATACCGTCGACGTAGCCAGGACTGACACAGAGCAAGGGCCCTTTCACACTATGTAATTAGAGAACTATGATTCCGCATCCTATGGAAACCTGGACCTTATAGTATCAGGAAGGGCATTTAGCATTCTCATGCCCCTTTCTAGACCGTAGTACCATAATTGGCATGTGTTCAGCACAAGTCACCTATACATTCCTAATTGGAACATGGTTATCTGAAAATGTAGATGCAACCAAATGCCATCCGTTAACTTACCTTTTCTCCCGGCACAGCATAGAAGGATTGTGTTGAAGGATCTAGACCAGCGGTTCTTAAAGTGTGCTCCGCTGACTCCTTGGTGCTCTGCGAAGCATACTGAGGAGCTCCATGCTTCCCTCCTCCTCCTCTTCTTTCTTCCTCCTCCCCTCCAAACTTTCCTTCCTCTTTCCTGCTCCTTCCCCTCCTCCCTCACTGCCAAAAGTCTTGTCCCTCAGCTCCCTTACCACCAAAAGCCTTATTTCCTCACTTTTCTCACTGCCCAGATCCTTTCTCCCTTGTCTTCCTTACTTCCAAAACCCTATTTCCCTCCCACTGCTCAGGAGGTGCTTTAACTGTGTTTTCCCTTCATGTCAGAAGGGGTTGTACTGGATGGCCTTTGGGGTCTTCCACTGAAACTTAACTGAAATGTTACATTTATGTTGGTTAAAATTGCTCTTCATTTTAAATATTGTATTGTTCTTTCTTTTCAATTAGTTCACACACTCTCCATCCACCACTGGCCCATTTGAAAACACAATGTTTCACAAATATATCCATGCCTGATATATACATAACAGATTATATAATATATAATATAACATATAAACATGTATTGGGTCTCCACAAGAAACTTTTGCTTCAAAATGGTCTCTGTGGGTGAAAAAGTTTGAGAACCACTGATCTAGACATTCATAGAGATGTATGCCATACAATTGTCTGAAGGACCTAGCAAATTCCAAGAAAGACCATTGAACTCTTGGTGCAGGTAAGTGAAACTGTGGAATAAAGGTTGCAAGGTTATAGGGGTCTTACTGTGTATGTACTTTTAAGTCATTTGTCTAATTATGTTGACTTCACACATTTGACAGGGTTTTCTTAGGCGAGGAATATTCTGAGGTGCCATAGATTTCCCCATTCTTTCCTACACTCCACCTGTTTCAGTTTGTTAGGAACAGTCCCAGTTCCACTTTTATACTACTTTTAAAATGCCCCTGTTTCTGACACTTCCTTCCACTTCTCTTGTATTTAGCTGCAAACAGAATTCAAAGTGCTAGAGTAGTTTATACTCAACTCCATGGAGGGAGAGAAGAGAAGGGATGAAATCTTTCCCTTCTCATCAGATTCAGGCAAAAGCAAACTTCTGCATCCTTCCCTAGCTTGTGTTGTCCTTCCCCGTAGTAACATTTGCCATCATGACCTCATGCTCACATCCTAGTTTTCATGTGTGAATTGTTGGGGAGTGTGCAATTGAGTAGCAGGGCAGAGGGGTGAGTACATTAAAGCAGACCAACCACATTACAAAGCTGTGTACCTCTGACAAAGTTCTGGATGCTTCCTCCTTGATTGGAAAACAAAAAAATACAATAAATTGTAATTTATTTCTTATTTTGAAAGCAGGATTCATTTTTTTTCTTGCAAGCCACTAGGATCTTCTTTGTTCATGAGTAAACCAGCACCCTTCTCACAGAAGGGAACAAATCTTTCAGTAAGTGTGGGTCAGTGTTTAGAGGGAAGTGATATTTGTGCAAAGATATATAGAGAAAAACTTGTACTCTGTCCTCTGAGCCAAATGACTTCAGTTCCTGCACATGGAGCGGGGAGGTGCAGAATAGAGGGAAAGGTTTGCCAAGAGCCTGGCTGGGGACTCTAATTGCTTCTGTATGTTCAGTCCAAAGGCAGATTTCATGAGCACATCGTGTGTGCACACACACCACCTGCATCTTCAAATGATGCTGATTCTGGATGCCTGCAGGACATGGCCACTTCCTGTTGAACAAAGAGGAAGGGATGGGGGTTGCTAGAAAATGGAAAATATGCAATTGTTCTCCTGCTTTATAGCAATTTAGAATTCTAATTGCCATGCAAAGAACAGATGTTGGGGCTCTGATAAGGATTAGTACTGGGGGAAGTAGGAAAGTGAAATTTCCCACTTCCGCCAGCTCTCATTCAGGGTCTTGGTTGAATCAGGCCACCAACATCTGTGATTTACTATTTCAACATTTACACCATTATGAAATGGTGTTATATCTTGTCCACCCTTAAGCAGCGACTGAGGCAGTATTCGCACTTGATGTCAGAGTTAGCCACAGCTGTTGGGCTTAGCCAACAGGGATTCATTTGATGTAGTGGGGTGGGAGAAGGCACATGTCATAATTCAATTGCACTCAGGGACATTTAGTATCAAAGAAATACAGCAAGATCTGAAGTTGGACAGCACTGGAACTATGTTCCCCTCACCTGTGGTGTGCTCAAAGCCAACGAAGTGGGGATCCAATTTGCAGCATGGGTTAGTTTCCCCAATCTCAGGACTTGATCTTTCTTCTCTAATGCTCAAGGAAAGGAGGATGGATCTCTGGGTAAGAGCACTGCTTAGAAAAAGTGTGTGTGTGTGTGTGTGTGTGTGTGTGTGTACATACATACATGTTATGCTTGGCATTTTATACTACTCTGTTGTACTCTGCGAAATTGGCTAATGCAGCATAGGCAATGTAATCATCAGTAGGGGCTCCTCTTAGATCTCAAACCGTGGGATTGTCCTGACCTGGCAATCCCAGGCATAAGAGCCTGTATCTGGTGCCATTGCCTTTTAGAATTAGACTCCCACAGGTTAAAACAGAAGATATGAACAAAAGAGGAAGCACCTGTACGAAACAGTATTGCCATGCCCCCACAGAGACTTTATTATTTTATCTAATTAAGACTCCCTTAGTCAGAAGGGATTCAGTTCTTTACTGAATAGTTTAGGAGAAGGAACCATAGGTAGTGCTTTCCCTTTAAGATTCACCCCCCCCCCCCCCACACACACACACACACACACACCTCCACGGATGGAGGCTCACAGCCAGATCCAGAATCTACCTTGAAGCCAGCCATTTAGAACAGTGTTTCCCAACCTGTGATGCATGGACCACCAGTGGTCTGCAAGAACTAAAATATGGTCTGTGGCCTCACCATTAAACAAGAGCAATTGGTCTCGCAAAACCCTCTTATAGTGCCGAGGCTTATTAATTTTAATTTTTTTTTGTGGGCGAGCAGATGGCAACTACTGGATGGCATATGTTCTGTATCAGAAACTAGAGCTAATGTGGTCTAGTCAATGCCATTTTCTGAATCATCACCCCAAATAACAAAACCGAATCTAAAGTTGACCAAAAACCAATTCGTAACCATTTCGGTACTAATGTTGGAAAGTAGTCTCTGGTCAAAGTGGTCCCTGTTCAAGTGGACCCTGGTCAAAAATTGGTTGGGAACCACAGATTTAGAAGAAGGGGCTGAGAAAAGCTAGGAAGCGAAACACATTGCATGTTAGAAGTGTTGCAAGTTGAAGAATCCCTGCCATAGGTGTATAGACAACAAGGCAAAAAAGGACACAGAAGAAAGGCACAGAATAAGCAAGAACTACAGCTGAGCCAAGCCTCCAACTTTTCCTACAAATTTTAGTTGTTAGTCCTGGAAAGAGTTAGAATTTTTATTTTTATTGCTCTATTAAATTCCTTATTAACTGTTCACATGTGTAAATCAAACACTGTTCCTGGCGAGATTAGAGCACCTTCAAGAATAAGCTCGGGGGACAGAACAGGTACCATTCCTCCAATAAGATGAGAAATTCACGCACTACAGCTAGCTTCCAGGCTATCCCTGTGAAAAGGGAATAGGGATTATGCACTGCTGAGTTTTGTGATTAATAAGAAGAATGTTAAGATAAGTAGGTATTTCGATCTGGTCTCAGGACCTCTTCCAGCCCACAGTAGAGCTGGGATCTGGCCTGTTGGAAAGGGGCTGGAACCTGATCTACAACACTCCTCAAAGCTCACTCTCCTCCAGGCATGAAAAAGAAAACCTTGCTTTTTCTGAGCAGAGATCCCATCTAGAAATTAAAGGGAAATCTTAACCTTATCAGAGAGCCAGGGACACTGGAAGCTGGACTATCGCAAAACACACACTTTTAGTACCCTCACTTAATCTTCCTACGAAGTTATAGAAAACTTGGGTATGCTGAGACATCAAAACTTGTATCTTTGCAATGTTATTTCATCACTTGAATACCTTAAAAGTATCGGATCCTGTCTGATCTTGGAAGCTAAGCAAGCTCAGTCCTGGTTAGAACTTGAATAAGAGCCAATAAATAACAGGTGCTGTAGGCTATATTTCAGAGGAAGGAATTGCAAAACCACCTCGGGGTATTTCTTGCCTAAGAAAACCCTATAAAAATTCATTAAGTTGTCATTGGTTGACAGGTAACTTGAAAGCATATATGAACACATACATAATGTATTGTATACTTTTAAAAACTGTACATGTTCCCAGAAGCCCATAGGTCCAAATCCTGGCAATTTTGCTCTCCCTAGCCAGACATCCACCCACTTTGTTCAGTGGCACTTCTAGCTGTTAGGTGACTCTCTATTAGGGACATGGTGGCTGCTGCAAAACGGGGAGAGAATAAATAGTTAACCTCCTCATACATCATGAGCAACCCAAAAGCCTCTCAGCTAGCAATCTCAGGAGGTCATATATGCACTGCCTGATAGTAGAATTATTACATGATTTTATGCAATATCCTTCTAGGTAGCATGGGCAGGATTAGGAAGAGCCCAAATTTGGGACAGTGATAAGGTCTAGGGAGCACCTGTCCTTGTCGACAGAAGAAGAAGACACAGATGAGTTGCAGAGAGCCCTGAGTCCTCAGTTACTAAAGAAAAGGTCACAGTGGCAAATATGTGCTACTGAATCAGAGGGAGGTCAGGTATTACTCCTTGCAGAGTTGGTGAAATAAGAGCAATTGGCCAGCAGTGAGAGATTGATGCCAAGGAGAGAAGGGGGCCTGAAACTGATTTGAGATTAAGAAATAATTCAGATATAAATGTAGAAAAAAGCTACAGACTGAGGTCAATGGAGAACTGAAGAAGAAAAAGTTCTGTAAAGATGGTGGTTCTGGTTAGTTGGAAATTTAAAATATTAGCTGCCCATTTCTCTTTCCTCGTTCTTATCATAAGGAAATAGGCTTCTGTAAGAAAGAAAGAACGTGAATGCTTGAGGTTCAGGGAATGGGAGGCTGTCTTGCTAAGTTGACTCTTCCAAGTAGTGGCACGGGGCATTGATATGACCTCTGAGATAGTGTTTACATAGGACGTGTCTTTGTACATGCTGAGGCCAGCTCGAGCATGACGGCCCTTCCAGACAAGGCCCATAATGTGGGAGCTCCTGCGGTTTTACAGAAGATGTCCAAAGGATGTCTCCGGTAAAACCCTGCTTTGTCCCAAATTAATTTGATACTCCATTAGACCTGAAAGACCCAGGTCTAATGGAGTATGGACCCTGTGGGGACTGAGACTACCGAGGGGTCAGTCTACACAGTTCAATTTGCTTCTTTGGGCCTGGTGGGCCCAGAGAAGCTAAGAGGGAACCCATCTCCTCCCCACCCACCCCCCACCCCCAACCTTTAAAAGAAAAGACAAACCCAGCCATCATTATGCCTTTCAGCATTGTTTTTGGAACATACCAATGTAGCACTCCAGGTGGCCAAATTGCCCCCCCCCCCCCCACCGGTCTCTTAGCACTACATTGGCATATTCCAAAAAACCATGCCAAAAGGCATAATGGTGTTGGGGTAAGTTATTTTCCATTTTAAGGCCTTTTGGGGAAGTTGTTGGGTGTCTCAGTGCCCTCTTGGAAGGTATCAGGAGGACATCTAGACACCCCCCAGGGAAAGAACACGATTTAGGGAGAGGTGTGTGGACTTAAATGCACTTCGGTACGGGTTTAAGTGTTGTCTGGAAGAAGTCTGAGATTTAGAAAATGCTTGGGAGAGAGGGAGAGAGAGATATGCATTGAGGATCAATTGAGTAAGGAATAACTTCATTGCACCTGTGTTCAGTGCACATGACATTCACAGGTTTGCAATGCTGTGCCTGTGTGATAAGTGGAGGGGACAGTCAAAGCAGGATAATCTACTCAGACCCATGATGATTATAGACAAGAGACACAGAGAGCATTTTCTGGTATTTTTCAATGGCACAATATAAGTGTATTGTGTCAGGAATGAGAAACCTTGGCCCCATCTACACTGCCATGTAATGTAGTTTCAGAATGCAGTTTAACTGCACTGAACTGGATTCCAATGGTAGTATAGACTCATACAATCTAGTTCAATGCAGTTAAACTGCATTCTGAAACTGCATTATAGGCAGTGTAGATGGGACTCCGGTCAGTTATTTTCTGGACCACATTAACAATTACAAGCTCTTGAGTTGTCATGTTGAGAACTGGAGCAGTGTCTAGTACCTTTAATGACTGTGTAGAAATGGGAATTTCCAGAAGAAGTTCTCTCTTCTAGACAATCGTTAAAATTACAGGAGCTGTCTCCACTTCTTACTCCAGAAACACCAGTGATCAGAGCGATAAGCAATAGAACCAAAGGTTGTGTGATTGGGTTGAAGGATCAGCGGATGAAAGTGAGAAAGCTTATTGAAGGAAAATGTGACCATTATTTCATGTAGATAGAGATCCAAGTACTACAGTTGTCTTCAGAACTAGTGTGTGGCTTCTTGCAGAAAGAGCGTGTTGCAAAACAATGTGTAGAAATGCACTGGAAGGATGGTGCAAGGTCAAATCTTAACGGTATTTTGTCCATCTGCCTGCAGATTCATGGCTCGGAGCTGGGCTTAACTAGGTACCCACTGAAGGTAACGTATGTATCATATTCATCACTAAAAACAGCATTGTCCCGCTCACCCTTGAACAGTCGCACCCAGATCTCGTCCTGGTCTTGTAACTCCAGCATGAGGCTCTGGCTCTGCATGATGCTTCGGTCACTGGCCTGTGCATACAATATGGCTGCCTCAGCCCCATTGTGCATGATGTGGAGGTAGGTCTCCTTCTGGTTCCAGGTGTGCACATTGAGACTGAAGAAGTACACGCCTGGCACGTAGCAATAGAACTTGCCTGTGAACATGTTGAAATGCCCATAGAGGTTCACATACTCTGTGTCGAAGATAAGTGTCTGGTAGTAGTCATTGCTGTGCAGAGGTTTCTTCCGTCCCACCGAAAAGGCAGCATAGTTGGTTTTGGACCGCTCCCCCGGGGCTCCCATGTTGCCTTTTTGTCCCTTGAAGCCTGCTGGGCCCTTTCTTCCTGCAGAACCAGCTTTGCCCACCTTCCCTTGGGGGCCACGCTCACCATGGTCCCCTTTCTCACCTGAGTAATAAAGAGGACATCACTGAGAACCACTTCAGCCAGCCTGTTTTGCTCAAAAAAAAGAGACAGTGATACATTTCAATAGTCTTCTCTCCTCTGTTCTTGAGGAGGAGAGATGCCTAGAATTAAAATGACTCAGTCAGTCCAGTTGATCATTGAGTAAGCATTATGCTCACCCTTGTGGTGAAAATATGTTTGCCAGGCGGGACGCATCAGAGGAAGTGAAGCTACCTTTAGTGTTAAATAGAATTGCCATTGAATTTTATCACAAGCAAACATAAAAGCAAAGTAAGAGGCTTCCACATAAATTAAGCATATGAAATAGAAATGCAATCTGAATCAATCCAAACATTAACAAGTAACTTTTATTAACTTTTGGGCATCAGGTAGAGGGAAAATCACTTAGCTAAGGAGAGGAACTGTGCATACAATTTTCCAGCTCCATCCATTTGTAAAATGTATTGAGAAGATTCAAGGGTTCAGCAATATTGGGCCTGCTTTGATGACACAACTTCTCCATCTTTCCCTTTCTGCCAGCCCAATCAGGCCATGTCCTAATGCAACCTCTGCAGCCCTGGGTTTGGTTCAAGACTAATTTGGCGGTTAAGGAAGCAGCTTGGATAATATTATAATAACAGTGCCTTCGGGCCAGGAAATTTATTTAGCTCATACATTTTATCCCAAGCAGGCCCCTCTGGAATCTAAAGAACCCAAAGTTCATCCAAAGATATCCACCCCACCCCAATGTCCAAAACAAGGAGGCTGAAAACAAACTTACTCCTGGTCTTAAATCCCACACTGTTGTTGCTCTCTGCTAAATGAATACAGTTTGGTTTTGACAGAGGCACTTGAGAGAAGGGACAAAACGACAGGTCCTAAAAATGAAACCATGGGCCTTCCTTGAGCAGAACATAGGATTGGCAGGCCACAACCTGTAACTCTCGCCATGTTCCTTTAAATTCTCTGAAACATTAAAAGTCAAGGCAGCTGCAAGCTTTTCCACCCTTCATCCTCTGGCTCTGTTGTCCACCCTTTCCCCCATCTCCTGCAACAACAAATAGTGGGGGGGGGGGGTATATCAGGAGCAACTTGAGAAACTGCACGTTGCTTCTGGTGTGAGAGAACTGGCTGCCTGCAAGGACATTGCCCAAGAAACGAACAGGTGTTTTACCATCCTGTGGGAGGCTTCTCTCATGTCCTCGCATGAGTAGCTGGAGCTGACAGATGGGAGCTCACCTGCTCCCTGGATTCGAACCGCCGACCTTTAAGTCAACAGTCCTGCCGGCACAAGGGTTCAACCCACTGCGCCATCAGGGACTCCGTGGAGGTGGGTAAGAGGACCCAAAGAAAGAACTGGCAGGAGACACTGGCAGAAACTGGGATTATTATTTTTTTTTGTCATAGCATTTCTTTTATTGGCCTTTAAAATGTCCCAGTTTTTTCCACCTTCTCTCATTTGCCCCCTTTGTCCTCAACTTCCTTCGGGTGTTGAAAACTGAATTCAAAGGGGGGAAAGCAATTTTTATCAACTAACTTAGCAGAGTAGGAGATGACAGGAGAGGCAAGACCAAAAATGTTCCTCTGAAGATGCCAGCCACAGATGCAGGGAAAATATCTGGAGAAAATGCTACTAGAACATGGCCATACTGTCCGGAAACCACACAAACTCCAGTGATTCCAGCCATGAAAGCATTCGACAACAAAATTTTACAGCCTTTTCTGATTTGTTCTCTTTTGTTGCCCTCTTGGCCACACTGTTGTTGGTTGGCCACATGTGTCCCACTTTTCATTCTCAAAATGCTGGAGGGTATGCAGCATGCAGCATGTTCAGAGTGCTGCTGAATTCCCATTGCTGCAGCAAGAGCTCACTGCAGAAGCTAGGTTTGGGCTCCCTCTAATTTTAATTATCACTCTAGAATTAAAAACAGCGCCAGGCACTTGAATGTGATGCCATCATATTTGAGAAGGTTATAAAAAGAGAACAGACAAATCAGTCATGGCTGCTATTACATAGGGTTGTCTGCGGCAGGCCTCAGGGTATCAGTTCCTAGGGGGCAGTAGGGGAGAGTTATTATCCTCTTGTCCAAATGCACCTGGCTTACCATGTACAAAACAGGACGCTATACAAGAGAGCCCTTTGGTTTGATGATCCAGCAATGCTTTTGTTAGATTTATGTGGACAACGGCATTCTAAGGTAATTGCCCAGAGTGCCTCAGAGCAATATTAGGACACTGTAGCAAAGTTAAAATAGCTCTCGCAGAGCCAATTGGCTCCAACAAGCATGCCACTATTATGTTGCCTTCACCGGGACTCATTCCTAGGAAGATGCTCACCAGAGGGCAATTCACACCTGTGTAGCTGGACATGTCTGGATGAAAACCCAAATGATTCCACTTAAAATTCATCCATTGCCTTCAGGCCTTGGGTGAATAAACAATCAGGCAGAAATAGCACCAAATTCACCAGCACAGATCTCTAGCAAGAAGGGCTAGCAGAACCCCTGCAAGTCAGTTTTCTGTTTGCTCACGGTCCCATCACTCCTCTCCTTCCCTAATGTCTAAGCTCTGAATCCACATAAGTGGACTCAGTGCCCCTTACCTTTCAGGATGGTAATGTTGATTTGAGGCAAAGGCTGGTACACTGGGTATGCCGCAAAGCCCTCAGGAGGATCACAGCAACGTACACACTCGGACCCTCTTGACTGCTTGCTGTATTTCCGATATTCATTCTCAGCTCTAGAAGGCAGAAAGGCACAGATAGGCTGAACCACAGGAAGAAAAACAGAGAAAGGGGAAACTGAACACAATAACAACCACATAACTCCCTTTTGGACCTGCCAGTGTGAAAACAGGAGATGCTTTCTGTCCTTTATAGTTGTGTAGAAGAGAGGGTCTCTGCAGACATCACTTGTTGCCTGGCTGCATGGGAAGCAACATCTGCTGAAATCCTTTCTTCTTTTACACATCTCTTGAACGACAGGCGGTATCTGTTGAAGGGCAGGCAGCTCCAGCCCAGCGTACCTCTCCAAACGTATCTCCTTCTACGTCCCGCCTAGGAATTTAAGATCTTCTGAGGAGGCCCTGCTCTCGGCCCCACCTTTATCACAAGTGAGGCTGGTGGGGACGAGGGACAGGGCCTTCTCGGTGGTGGCCCCCCGCCTGTGGAATTCGCTCCCCGGGGAAATCAGATCATCGTCATCCCTCCTCTCTTTCAAAAGGAAGTTAAAAACTTGGATATGGGACCAGGCCTTTGGATAATCTGGCAGACTGACAAGGACAATGATGACTATAGCTTTGGAAAGGATTATGATAATGCTGAATGGACTTACGGATTACAGAACTCGGCGAACGTTGGCCACCAGATTGGCTCTTCTTTTTATTAGTTGCTATTGTATTAATTTAATGTTTTAACTATTTATAATTATTGCTGTTATATATTTTTACTATGTTGAATTGTTGGCATCGAATTGTGCCGGTTGTAAGCCGCCCTGAATCCCCCCTTGGGAGTTGAGAAGGGCGGGGTAGAACTGCTTGAAATAAATAAATAAATAAATATCTCTACTTTTGACTCTACCCTCTTTATCTTAGGAAATACTCAGATCCTCCTATTTTATGTGACTGCAAGTACAGAAAAACAAATGGAAGGAAAGGTGGAACCTGTTGCCATGAATTACAGAAAGCTAGGTCTAAACATTGATGTTTAGCTGGAGCTTATCTGTTACAAACAAACAACCAATTTATCTGCACTCTCTTATTCTACTCTCTCTGGCTTCTACTCAAAGGCAAGTTCAGGCCTTCACCTGAGCTGGCATAGGTATCTGTAGCAGGTGCTGAAGGCCAACTATGCATATCCTGGGTCTCTTCCTAATCCCAGGCCATCCACATGCTTGCGGCTAATATAGGCCCCTTCTACACTGCCATATAAAATCTACATTATCTGCTCTGAACTGGATTATATGGCAGTATAGACTCATAATCTAGTTCAAAGCAGATAATGCGGATTATCTGCTTTGATAATCTCAATTATATGGCAGTGTAGAAGGGGCCATAGTTTCCAGACCCTCCAACATTTCACAGATGAAAACTAGGACATGTGTACACAAGCAACATCAGAGTGTGGTCAGGATGGCAAAAGTTATTAACAAAGCAGAAGTAGAAGAGGCTGCTTGCTTTTGGCTGAGATTCTGCTCTCCTTTCCCCCAACTGAGTGCAAATAACATCTGCATTTTAAACTCCATTTATAATAATTGGCAAAATGGGAAGTAGTAGAAGAAGAAAAAATGGGGATATTTTAAGAGCATCTTAGACTCCTTCTACACTGCCATATGAAATCCAGATTAATGCAGTTTTTGAATTGCATTAAACAGTCAGTGTACACCTATATAATGCAGCTTGAATCAAACTGAACTGCATTATATGGATCTATACTGACCATTTAACACAGTTCAAACTGAATTTCTGGTTGCAAAAGTTAACCGGACTACTTATGCCAATGATGGAAGATTAATCAAACTGGAGGCAGCTATATTAGATGTAATGGCTGTAGCCAACCCCCCTTTGGGCAACCCAAGACCTTTGATTTAGTGGCTAGTAAGTTCAAACTGAATTATTTGGCAGTGTAGATCCAGCCTACATTGAAGAGAACTCCAGAAAACTTAGGCAGTTTCTACATTGCCATATACAACCCGGATTATCTGCTTTGAACTGGATTATGTGGCAGTGCAGATTCATATAATCCAGTCCAAAGTGGATAATGTGGATTATCTGTTAGATAGATAGATAAATTTTATTATGGTCCAGAGACCCTTATTGCACTGTAGCATACAAGTTATACATGAGATTAAGAACATCCAGTGGATAAAATTTGCAAACAGTAAAAGCTGCTTAAAACACATGTTGGCAAAAAAAAAAAGGTAAAAGATTATCTGTTTATAATCTGGATTATATGGCAATGTAGAAGGGGCCTTAGAAAAATCACAATTCTCTAAATTAAAGCAGCTGAAACATAATAGATGTGAATGCTGTCCCGCACACCATTTGAGGAGCACTGAGTTCACTCTGCACACATCAGCACTGGGTTGGTGCCAGTCAGCTCACTTAGTAGTTATGCATCTGTTAGTGAGACAGATATGCCCTCCAGCTGTACCCATTAAATAGGTACAACGTCTTACTTTCTCCTCACTTGTAGCAGGCTGCTGCTGACTGGTGCCAGATTTGGGTGAATAAAATTGGCTTTTTCCAGGAACAACAGATATTCTAGCTTGAAGTTTGCATAAAATTCTCGCAGCTCCAAGAACACAGATATTCTAGCTCTGTAACTACCACATTCAAGAGAGAAGAAGGTACGCATCTTTGGAAAGATGTTTCCAGTGCTGTGCCCCCTTGTGCTTTAAAACAGGGCCCCATAATTCCTAAGGAGTTGTCTGTCTGAAATCATAAACCGGCAAGTGATTTGCAAGTCTCTGCAGGGGAATGGGAGGGAGAAAAATGTGAGTTCAGTATACAAAACATTGCCTAGGCTATGAATTTTAAATGTAAAACTGTCACATTGGAATCAAGATCCACTTGCTCCTTGGACAGCTAAGCAGCCTTCAAAGATGCAGCTATGTTTATTATCATGTGTATTACATGAGAATGAAGGTGGTGGCTCACAAGAGATTTGATGAATAAATCTAGGAAAGGGAGTAGTTCTTGCTGCTATTTTCCATGAGAGGGGAAAGAGGTGAAATAAAATTAGTAGCGCAATCCCTTTCGCCAAGTCAGAATAGATCCACCATGAGGCAAGATAAGGCAAACATCTCAAGAAGCAGTTTTTGGTCATCTTGAACTGGCAAAAGCAAATGGTCTGTAACTGATTTTGTGGTTATTGTATGTTTCGTTATCAGATATGAGATTTCCTGCCCACTTTGCTTATGTGCACTCTAACTGAATAAATTGAAATAATAGCATTTGTTGCTCTGCTTCAGAGAGCAACAAGATTTGTGCTAGCCTTGTTCTGAGCCTCTATCAAAACTGTTTCAAAACTTTCCTTCAGGGACCAAAACAGCTTCAGATTGGATGAAGATGTGAAGCTGTACCAATTTACTGAGGTGGACTAAGTGTATAGACGGGACCTTCGGAAACATGGCCCTTTGCGGTACGGAGTTACATAATGCAATACTCAATCTACTTAAATTAACCTTAATTTTATGCTTCTGATACTGCCATTACAGGCTCTTTTTCAGTCATTTAAACCTCCTCCATAGCCATTATCAACCAGTAGCCTTTGGCTTCATTTAAAGTGGGGCAACCCAACTGAGTTAACTGCACATTAACTGTGCATGGAAATGTACATTAATGAGGTTAATTGGGCTTTGAAGTACATTATGAAGTTAGTTCTTTAACTGACACACTTCTACCAAAAAGCCATTCGACTCTATTGCCCAGGTAGTAGTAGTAGTAGTAGTTGTTGTTGTTGATGATGATGATGATGATGTTGTGTGCCCCCAAACCATTTCCAATTTATGGTAACCCTAAGGTGAACTGATCACAAGGTTTTCTTGAAAAGATTGTTCAGAAAGGGCTTGCCTTCACCTTCTTCTGAGACTGAGAGTGTGTGACTTGCCTAAAGTCACCCATAACTTTCCACGCCCAGGTGGAGAATCTGTTCTCCAGAATCATAGCCCAATGCTCAAACCACTACACTACTGCAGTTTCTGCCTAGGGATATTATATATCTAACTAGGCCCCCATGAGCGAGCCAAACAGCACACAATTAAAAGGCAAAGTTGTTGCTTATTGTTACTTTCTTCTCCACCATCCTCATGACCCACCTGGAATTGTGATGCTGGGGTGGTGGTTGTGTTGGTGCTTCAGGCATCTCTTCCACATCATGCTCATTGCAACGACCCTGGAAGAGGAGGCAGGTGAGCAGAAGGGCACATGTTACCAGTGGTCCCTTCATTGCTTCAAGCCCTATAGAAGAAAAAGAAGAAAGAGTTAGACACGTAGACAGGCGCGTAGCCAGGATTTTGATTCGGGGGGGGGGGGGGAGCTGAGTTTGATTCGGGGGGGGGGGGGCTGAGGATCTACCCCAGCAAACCTTTTGTATCTTTATCCCAATACCCCCATGCATATAGGATATATTGAGCATGGTGATCAGATCATGATATGAATAAACATAACAGTTTAAATAATGTACCAGTAAGGCCTTCTTGCAGACCACCCTGAGAATTGGGGGGGGGGGGGCTGAAGCCCCTCAAGCCCCCCCCCCTTACATGCCTGCACGCAGAAATGCTGGAGGGAGGGAGGTGTGGAAGAGGAAGGAATAAAAGAACATCTCACTTCATTACAATTCTGCTGAGGTCTCTTTCACACTATATAATTTTAGTTGTTTGGTTCCATTTTAATTGTCATAGTTCCACCCTATGAAATTTGGGGATTTTTAATTTGGGGAGGCATTCTGAATACCTCACAAAATTTTAAATGTCGTAGAAGGGAGAAATGGCAGTTAAAGTGGTATCAAATTGCTATGATTGTGTAGTGTGAAATAGATCTGATTCTCAGGAGGAAGGTAGGAGTTGATTGACTCTGCCAGCCAAGCAGAACATTGACTCGAATATTAGCTGAGAGCAACAAGCATTTAAACCAAGCAAAGATGGGGTGCCCAAGAGCTACTCGCCTCTGCACAGCAGCCCGGCTCCAACAGTTATTTCTTTGATGGCCAGTTGAATGTTAAGGGGAGGGACATGTATCTTAGAACACAAAGTGGACAGACACCAGGGAGGAGTGCCAATGGTGGTTCCTGACAGATATCCACTTTGTGCTCTGATATCTCTGTAAAAGAAGGGAAGGGAATGCCATACTTAATATAGCTCTTTCACTCCAATCCTAGGAGCCCCCGGTGGCACAGTGGGTTAAACCCTTGTGCTGGAAGGATTGCTTACTGAAAGGTTTGAATCTGGGAAGCGGGATGAGTTCCCATCTGTCAGCTTCAGCTTCCCATGCAGGGACACACAAGGATGGTAAAACTTCTGAGCATCCCCTGGGCAACATCCTTGCAGACGGCCAATTCTCTCACACCAGAAACAACTTGCAGTTTCTCAAGTCAGTCCTGACACAAAAACCCCACTCTAATCCTATAATGAGGGCTACTAGAATGTAGTTATAGACCAGCAATTTTGAGAGCTATTTATACACAATCAGCTTCCTATCTGAGGTGATCTGTATTATAATACCCATGATTCTCAGCCAGTCTGACCAGTGTTTTCATCAAAGCAAGGATCATCAAATATAATCTTTGCCATGCCAAGAAATGGGAAAATGTTACAAGTGGAAAATTGAAGGTGGGATTGAGAGTGAAACATCCCTTTCTCCACTCATTCCCACTTAACAAATTCCCCCTTCACCACCATTTTGCTATAGAGGTTTTCTGGGCTTGCATCTCTTACAGAAAGAATAGCTAGCTCAGCAGCATGGGCAAACTGGGCAAGAAAAATCCCAAGGAGACCTAAAAGGTCCCGTTTCCAAATTCCCATACTGTCTCATATAAATTAAAAATGCAGACATGGGTGGATAAAGATTGGAAAAGTTTTTGATGAGAAAAACCACAATTTATCTACAACACATTTGATGTTCTGATTCACTGCCTTCCTGGTGCCTTTTGGCTGCCTGCTACAGCTATCTAGTAGCTCTGTCCTAGGACAAGCCTGTAATTCCACATCAGTTTGCATGCGAGTACAAAAACATACATGAAAATGTGCCTTGCCTTTATTCTATCATTAGCCAAGGCCATGTAGCAATGCCAAGGAAAACTGGGCAAGCCTCCTAGGATTTGTGGTCAAAGAGCATCTGGGAATATTCCCGGGGAATAAATTGCTCAGCTAGGTCAAAAACCAGAACCAGCAGATTCTCCTGTTAATGGTAATTAATGTATCACAGAGCAAAACGGTAAGGTACATGAAGCAAAGAGCATTGCTCTAAGCCATGTGCAAACAGGAATTGTTCTCATGCAGGCCATATTTATGGACCAAGCACCTAGCCCTCACATGCATGCATGACAGCTGAGCCACCATCACAAGATATGGGCAAAGAACAGGCAAGTCATTCTACAGTGTATTCAAGAGTACATGATCTTTATTACAGATAAAAACTGTTTTGAAATGTATTTGCTTTCTTCCAACTGATTTATGGGAAGTGCAGTGTTCTGCAGATGATGAAATCTTAGGCCCTGCAGAATTATAATTCTCAAGAGTGCTTGCAAGAAGCTATTTTAAGAAATGCCGGAATATAGACCCCTTTGCAATGAAACCAACATTCACGATTCTCAGTGCATAGTGCAAATATACCTGTGTATGCCAGATTCAGTTTTCTCCCATGTACTGTATTTATATTTTGAAAACAATATGGATGTGCTCATGGTGTGTCTCACATAAAGTTTGTTAACAGCATAGTCTGTAGGTAGAACTAGCTAATATAACTTAGCCTACTAAATTTCTAATAGCATACATTTATATGAGTTCAGCAATGCTCATGCTGGCAAACTTTGTACATGGAGATATATAAGGCTCAAAGCTTCCGACATTTTATTTTTAAATTACAACTCCCAGAATCTTAAGGTGTATGCTTTCATAACAAAAATGAATCCTGGCCATTGTATATGGCATATCTCATCTGTACATAGAACTGGCCACGTTTGTATGTGTGCATGCACACATACAAATAGAGAAACATGTGTGCTAGGCTTGGGTGATCCAGATCGTTAATTTCTTTATTCGTTATTATTTCATAATTAGAAGCGATATTGATGCGTTTTAGCAACCCGGAAGTGTTTTGCCCATATCGAAGCCGCATCCGCCATCTTTAAAACGACTTCCGCCAGTTTCGTTAGTGATGTCACAGGTGCTGGGATGCTGGGAATGATGGGCTTCCAGCCAATGAGGAGAAGCCAGGTATTGGGGAGTGGTTTCTGAAGGGCGGCCATTGGCCTTTAAAAGTGGCTGTGCGTGCCTCGTGGTCCCATTTCTGCTGGGGAAACAACGGGGAAAGGAGGGCTTCAGGTTGCTGTGGCTTTTGGGTCCAGGGTGCTGGGTGCTTGGGAGCAGGGAGGTGCCTACCTTGCTGTGGCTGTGGCTGTGCCTGCCTGTGGGTGCCACAGGAGAAGACAGAGACCAGAGGGTTGGGAGGAAATCTTTTTCCTTTTTTTGTAATTATTTAATTATTTAAATTTTAATTTTAAATTTTTATTTTTTTAATTCTTTTCTTTTTTAATTTTTTTTTCTTGGGGAAAAAAACAAGGTAGCATTGTTAGCTATTTGTAAAAGACGTATAAATATGACTTTAAAGACAAAAAAAGTCCCATTTATAATTCAAACCCCTTTTTTTCTTTTATTAATTTTTTTTCTTCCTTGGCGAAAGAAAAGAAGCCAAGTACTTGGGCTTCTTGGGTGTGCAGCTTTCACTGTGTGTTACACTGGTGTCTGTGCTGTTCAATCCATTATTCTCTGCCATCCTTTTGACAAGGGGACTTCTCCCAGACAGTATCACCACTGTGCTTTGTAATCTGCTTCCTCTAAGCAGGACCATTGGCTGTCTCCTGGCAACTTTGGCCAAGTGGTCAAACCCTTTCTGAATCACCACATTTGCTGTCTCCTGGCAACTTTGGCCAAGTGGTCAAACCATTAGTGTATCACCACTGTGCTTTGTAATCTGCTTCCTCTAAGCAGGAACATTTGCTGTCTCCTGGCCACTTTGGCCAAGGGGTCAACCCATTACTGTATCACCACTGTGCTTTGTAATCTGATTTGAAATTTAATAATTTAATTGTTTTTCGCAGTGCAATTTTTATTTATTTGTTTATTTATTTATTTTATTTCTGTATTTTTATATTATTTTATTATTAATTTATATATTTTATTAAATTTTATTTTATTATCTTACTACTTATTTCATTATTTATTATTTTATTTCATTATTTTATTATTTATTTTATTATTTTATTGAATTAATTAATTAATTTTAATTGATTTTAATTTGTATTTTTAATTAATTAATGCATTTAAATGTCATCCTGATTTTTTTTAATTTGGTTTTGGTTAATTGAAAGTTTTATCAGCAAGAATCAACCGCAGAGGGAGTGGGAAGCTTCAGAAGTTCCCCCTGTCCCGTTTGCGCAATAGTGTCCACCATTAACGAATAGATTTGTAATAAACAAAATTTCATAAATTTCAAAATTTTGAAATCGAAAAATTCAGAAGTCAGAAGTCCTATAAAAATCAAAACGCCAGCGCCCCCTAGAAACGAAACGAGTTTAGAACCAATTTTTTCCTTGATCACCCAAGTCTAATGTGTGCCATTGATGTAAAGCCCTCATATATGAACCAAGTATATTGTTTATTTAAAGCAGTGGTTCCCAATCTGTGGTCCGTGGACCACCAGTTGTCCCCAAGATCTAAAATGTGGCCTCACAGTTACTACACCATTGCAAGAAGAGTGATTAGTCTCTCAAAACTCTCCTATAGTGTGAGGCTTATCAAATATGGTTTTCTGTAGGTGAACAGATGTATGGCATATGTTCTGTATCAGAAACTAGAGATGATGCAGTCTATCCAGTGCAATTTTCTGAATCAGCACCCCAAATAAGCGAATCTAAAGTTGACCCAAAACTGATTTGTAGCACTTTTGGTACTAATGTTGGAGAGTGGTCCTTTATCAAAGTGGTCCCTGGTCAAAAAAAGGTTGGCACAGTGGATAAAGCACTGAGCTGCTGAGCTTGTTGACCGAAAAGTCACAGGTTCGATTCCGGGGAGCGGCATGAGCTTCCGTTGTCAGCCCTAGCTTCTGCCAACCTAGCAGTTCGAAAACATGCAAATGTGAGTAGATCAATAGGTACCGCTCCGGTGGGAAGGCCACATAACCTTGGAGGTGTCTATGGACAATGCCAGCTCTTTGGCTTAGAAATTGAGATGAGCACCAACCCCCAGAGTCAGAAATAACTGGACTTAATGTCAGGGGACAACCTTTACCTATATCCTACCTCATCACACTCAGTGCATAAGAGAGCTTGACCACATGCAGCTCTGCTTAGTTTCAGCATCACATGCCCCAAGACTACAATCTATTGTTATGCACAACAGCAGGAAAAACCTTCACAGATGCCCAAGTGCAGCCCTATGGACAGAGGGTCACAATTAGACAAAGAAGACTGTAGTCTCCATGTGGGCTCCAGTATTACAGAACTGGCATCCCTTGGTAAAATCTGAGCATAAGCATTTTGAGATGGGCTGCATAATCTTGCATGACCAGTCTATTTTAGGCTATTATTAAAATAGTATGGAATCATTGTTATGAAACAGTATTTTATATTTAGTGAGGGAGCCAATCTATTTTAGTTGTTGTTTATAAAGCTGTGTTCTGAAACACTGGAATGTGAAGAACCCAAAATCTAAAGAAGCATCTCATTACCCCACCCCTCCCTATCACCTGTTATTCATTATAAAACATGAAAAATCTCCTAAGAAGTATACAAGAAACAAGTAACAGCATGAACAACTGAATACATCATTTAACAGTAAGAAGAAAGCCACACAAAGAGGTGAGCCAGACATGCATCCACAATGTGTCTGGGAGAAATATATTTGCACGCACATACACACACATCCCGAGAGGCAGGACACATAACTGGACAAAAACAGGCTTATATATGTGGCGATGAGAACAGAGACACAAACAATGATGTGTGCTATGAGACTCTGTTTGTTTTTTCCGGTTCCCTTTGGCCACCCTCCATCGCTCAAGTTCCTGATATAGCAGCCGGTGACATCTGGGAATACAGAGCTGTCATATCCTGGAAAAATTCCTATCTGCTGTAAGTACCCCAGTACTTGGAGTTCATTTCACTGAGAAGACATTGGAGGGTGGAAAGGAGGACTGGATCCTATGTCCTCACCTCACTGCTATCAAACCGCTTGGACAAGAGCTCAAAAGAAAGGAAACCACACTTGGACTGGGAAGACCTGTGGTGGTCCACATTTGCTCACAGCCAAGTGCAGGGAATTACTCAAAAGCTGTTGGTGGCAAGAATGCCAGCAGGCATAGGATCCAGAGAAAGAATCACTGTTCCCATTTCCTGTGCCAGAGCAATAGTGTTTCACTCAGACTGGCAGGTAGGGTTTGTCCTCGGCTGACATTTCCACCAAAAAATATTTTATGGTAGGATGGGGTTTCCCTGCAGTAAAAAAACAACTCCTCACTTATAGAGGAGGGGCATTCTGGGGATGTTTCTGACTTTGTACAAACCAGTTCTAAGAAGGAATTGATAATAATATGGTGAAAAACAAAAGCAACCTCCCAGCTCCATGGACATGTATATTATGGTTCTCCAGATGTTGTTGTTCAGCAACTTGCATGATCCTTCACTGCTGTCTGTCCCACAACATCTGGAAGGCCATAGCAGGGGGAACACCAAAAAATTAAGATTCTGCCCCTTCTAACCAGTTCCCTTCCCCTATACATAAGACATCTAAAAACAACCAGCCTCCTAAAGGCCTTAGTTCCTTCTGGCGGAAGAGGCATTGTAGAAAATTCCCAGGGACCGTTCAGCTGTTAAAACCTCAGGCAGTCCCTGCATCCAACCTAAATATGGTATCAATCCCAGTTCTTTTGTGTGCGTGCTCACAAAGTTCCCCAATGTCCTCCTAAGCAATTGATCCCAGTTGGCTGGCACCTACCTTTGGGGCAGGACTAGAGGATGCCAGAGCCACTGCTTGTCTTTGCCTTTGTTCTTCTAGAGCATCCCCTTCCTCTGAATAAGCACTTTTGCTGCTGCCACCACTCTGTTAGTGGGGTAGAGAAGAGAAATAGCTGGCAGCCCTGCGTCTCTCACCTTCAGATCCCAGGCTCTAAGCAGAAAATACGCTTTCTGAGAAGTCAAGAGAGAGAGAGAAAGAGGGAAAGAAAGGGGCAGATACTGCATGCCGGGCCCTCCTCCCTCAGATGGGAGCACAGCTGCCGTTAACCATATGTATACCCAGCACCCACAGCTGGAGCAGGGAAGGCAGGTTTCCTTTGCCAAAAAGTATCTCCAGATGTTGGGGTCCAAAGCCAGGGAGGGAGGGAGAGAGGGAAGGAAAATGCTGCCTAAAGCAACGGAGAGCAAATTGGCAGGCCAGACTAACAGTTCTGAAGCTGTTGTCAGCTGGCACAAAATCCCACTGCCAACTCACCTCTGGCTGTTTGATGTTGCGCACCCCACTTCGATCAAGTAACAAGATTTTCCAGGCACACTGCCCTTGGTTCTGGCTTCGTTTGGAGAAGAATGCATTTCGTAGACTTACTATAAAGCATTTATAATGTTTACTTTGTTTGCATAAGTATTGTCATGTGTACTTGATTTACATTTTTTGCCTGGTTCAGTTACACAAGTAGAAGTTTAGTCACATATATTCTCATTGAGCAACAGATCTGCCACCCTCATATCCAAAGTGAGGGGGGTCTCTATACCTGAGGATAAACCCAGCTCTCAACCTTAGGCCTGTTCACTCTGTTCCAGAATCTCCTTCTCTGGGATGCAATATTTACATGCCAAACTGCAAGTATCTGGTGAAGTGTGATTGAGTAAAGGGTAAGCTGGCATATTTTAACAGTGAAGAGACTGTACTAAGATTTAGGAAGTATAAATCTGGTATCTTCTTACTAAATAAATTCAGACAATATGTTCTTTTTCAGCCAGAGCCATCACCATCTGGAATATGGGGGCAGTAACACTTAAAGAATTGCTGCAAGGGTTAGAAAATATTGTATGCAATGCACTTTGTGATCCAGTCTAAAGAGATATATTTCTAGAGGGATGAAAATCAAGATGACTCCATTGTTTTGGCTGTACAAACAGCCAACTGCTCCTCTTCATGAACTGCTTATATTCCAGCTAAGACTTTCTGCCTGAGTTTGCTCCCTACCCTCTCCCCCCTTTCTACTCCGTCTTTTCCTTTTGTATCTGACATTCATATAGTCAACGTGAGGGCAGGTTCTGTCTTGTTTACAGCTGAAAATATGTAAGCTACTTTGGGAGCTTTTTCAGCTGGGAAACAATGCGAAAATGTTACAAATAAACAAACTGGGTTATGCTCTGTACAGATATGCTTTGAACCAAATACATAGAGGAAGGCAGGATATAAAAATATTGGGGAGTTGGAATACTAAAAAAAGAAAAAGGGAGGAAGCGGAGTTCTGTCTACATTGATGTTTTAACTCTTGCTACCAGGAAATATAAGAAGCAGAAAGCTATGTGCAGCCATGATGAGCCCCGTTCTAACTGGCACTTTGTCATGGGCATCCTTTTAGTCTTTGGCATAAAGACAGAAAAGAAACTTTGCACATATATGTCTCAAAGGCCCCTTCCATACAGCCCTATATCCCAGAATATCAAGGCAGAAAATCCCACATTATCTGAGTGTGGACTCAGATAACCCGGTTCAAAGCAGATATTGTGGGATTTTCTGCTTTGATATTCTGGGATATAGGGCTGTGTGGAAGGTCCCCAAGAATGTATCCTCCAAACCCAGTTTTCAGTCCCTCAAGATTTACGCCCTAGAGATTTAAGCACAGAATTGTTCCTCAAAAAGACAGGGATAGTCAAAGGCCATGGATATAGCTTGGCAGCTAACAGGACAAGTATACAATACAAAACTAAATGGTCACTGAGCAGCACAAAGCAGCACACAAGCACCCTGGGAAGGGGAAACACAGCTCCCCAGCGAAGCAGTTATGAAAAAACAAAATAGAAAACAGTTTAAAAACACAGTTTAAAAACACAGGTTAATGTAGCAGGTATGGCACCATGGGGGGAAGACTGATAGGAGGGGTCAAAGCACTAAAGGGGAAGGGAGGGGTACATTACAAGTGTAGTAGTATTTCAGCTGTAATAGGTTGCTCTAGCTACATTCCCAACAGGGTGTTGCCTTGTGGGGTTGATCATCAACCATCTAATTTTAAGTGTTGCAGCACAAAACTTAGCAACACTGTAAGTTTATTGTAGTACTTGAGTCCAAAAGCAGCAGGATGGAATAATATTTTTCAGTGCAACCTGGATATTTTAGAAGCTACCATGCATTGCTGTGGCCAAACTTCCCTCCCTCTTTCTCTCCTCCCTTCCCTCTTTCCTTCCTTTCCTTTTTTTCTTTCCCCCTCTCTCATCTTTCTTCCATCTCTACCTGTTTCTTTCCTCCCTTTCTTTGCTCTTCGGTTAATCCTTCCTTCCTTCCCTCTCTTTTTCCTTTCACTTTTTTATTTCCTTCTTCCTTGCTTGTCTATCTTTCTTTCTTTCCTTCTTTCCCTCCCTCCTTCTCTCCTTCCTTCATTCCCTCTCTCCCTCCTTCTCTCGTTACTTCTTGACTGTCCCTTCCATTTAATATTGTATTTATATCTTACATAGAAAGAAGGAAAGGAAGAAGGAAGGAAGGAGGGGCAGGAAGGAAGGAAGGAAAAAGGGAGCGGAAGAAGGGAAGGAAGAAAAAGAAAGGAGGAGGGACAGGAAGGGAGGTAGGAAGAAAGGAGGAAGGAGGAAGGAAGGAGGGAAAGAAAGGAGGGGGATGAAGAAAGGAGGGAGGGAAGGAAATGAAGGGGAAGGGAAATGAAGAAAGGGAAAGAAGGAGGAAAGGGAGGAAGGAAAAGAAGGAAAGGAAAAAGGAAGGAGGGACAGGAAGGAGGGAAAGAAGGAAAGGAAGGAGAAGGAAAGAAGAAAAGGAAAGAAAGGAAAGGGAGGAAAGAAGGGAAGGAGGGACAGAAGGAAGGTCCTTCATTCAAGCACCATGGACCTTCCTCACCTCCTCCTCCTCCTCCTCCTCCTCCTCCCCTCCCCCTCCTCCCCTTCTTCCTTGCATGGAGCACTCCGTTGCTGCTGCTGGCACTTTCCAACAGGGAAAGGAGGAGGAGAGTGTTCTCCTGACATAGGAGGGGAAGAGAAGGGGCTGCATGCGGCAAGCCTCCACCTCCACTCCACTCACTTGTATGTGTGTGTGTGGCCGTGCACGTGTGCCTGGCTTTAACGGGCCGGCTGTTTCCCCGCGAGGAGGAGGAGGGGGCGTGGCCATGGGTCTCGGTAGACATGCAGTTTTTCCTTTGTGGACATGCAGTTTAGAAGTCCTTTCTGCTTTTTGTTTTCATTGTTTGTTTTTTTTAGTGGAGAACATACATTGGGTTGTTAGGGACATAGTGTCCAAATTTGGTGTCAATTGCCCCAGTGGTTTCTGAGTTCTGTGAATAGCAGAAACGAACATTACATTTTTATTTATATAGATGGTGTAATGAGATTAGTTCTAAATAGGACAAGTAGGCAAGACGGAACAGTGTGGGTAAAGCATTCTGCTGTGCCTGCTCAATGTAGGATCTTGACCCATGTCTTGCACTGTCAGTCCAATACAACACCATGGTTAGTGATATCTCAAGATGCTGAGAGATTAGGAGAATGTACAGATTTAAATCCACCATCTTGTTTTTCATCAGGGGCAAGTCAGGGTGACCAAGACAGTCTTAGTACTGAAACTAAGCCTTAGCCCAGACTGAAATGGGACCAGATGATCTGTTTGCTTCACGACTACCTTAAAGTCCTAATCATCACTAACACAAAAAGTTGCCTTCCATTATGTATACTTGCTGACTCTTCAGTGTACATAAAGGCCTTATTAATGAGACATGCCAAGATGAAGCTCAGTATTAGCTAGCTCGTTGATAAAAAGCTCCATCTATATGTTCATAATACTACTGAAATTTATTTAAAAATGTATCTTCTTTTCTAAAAAATATAAATTAAAAATTCAGTGACATCACATATATAGAAGTCATGTCTGTAAGGGAAACACTGGCATAATAAATAATAGAAAAGGTAAAAACGGTAATGAGTAATTGGCGGAATCAATATTTTGCCATGAATTTATCCCACTAATAATTCTTTGAGGAAAAATAGTGGCCTAAGTGGATGACTGCTTTCCAAAGTGAAATCTGCAAAGAAATGGCTCATATAGAACCAGCAGTCTCTACTTGCTGGTTCTGTACGAGAACATTACGGTAATGCTCTATGACAACCACAAACTGTAGTGGTTTGAATGTGGGAATAGGACACTGGGAGACCAGGATTCCAACCACAATTTAACCATGTAAACCCAATATCTGACATAGGACAGGTCATACGCTCTCAGATTATGGAAAGAGCAAACTCGCTCAGAGCAAATTCTGTCAAGAAAATCCCATGGTAGGTTCACCTTAGACTCACTACAAGTGAGAAATTTTGGGAAGGCACACATCAGCATGCCTTATGTGAGCTGCTTTATAAGACTTCAGAAATTTCAGCTGGTTCAAAGAACTGCAGCCACACTATTAATTGAGAACCACAAAATTCCCTTGTAACAATTCCAAAAGTCCTATATGTTTCATGTCTAGCTTATCTGAATAACATATTCTCCATTTGAGCCTGCCTGTGTTTTGAGATCTGGGAAAGCACTTCTCTCTGTCCCATCACTCTCATAGATTTCTTTGTGAGAACACAGGAAAGGAGCAATTTGAGAACAGCTTTCTTGGTGGCTGGCTTCTCCCAGACTCTGGGACTCCCTTCAAGAAGAGGCTAGACTGTCACCTTCCTTGCTATCATTCAATAGGCAGGTGAAGACTTTTTTGTTTGTTTCAGATATTTAAAAAATTGGTTCTCCAGAGGAAAGGAGCTTCTTGTGATCTACTGTACCTTCCCCCACCCCCACCCCCCAGTCCTTTTTATGGTTATGTTTTTAATTCTATGGCTTAATTACATTTTTTAACTTTGGTAGGGTGTGATCTTTTAATTATATCTGTTCCTATTTTTTGTAAACATGAGAAAGCAGGGAACCCTATGACTTTGCATGCATAAACTGCCCATTGAATATCTTGTGGAGAAACAGCAATGTAAATGAACTCAACTTGGATCATGACAAGAAAAAAATAATGTAAAGTCATATTAGGTGACACTACCTCTCAATGTTGTTGTGAAGCTGAAATACCATTGTACGTTTCTTGAAGAAAGGAATAAATGTAAACATCACAACTAAGAAAATAAAATTAATTCTTTATAAATGTAATATTGAAGCCTGGAGGTTCCGATACCACCCAGCAGCAACTGTACCCCAAGTATATAAAAATTAAACCCTTTAATAAATGTATATGATATTTGTGTAACTTGGATTGCTTTTGTGTTTTATCAATTTCTAAATGTACAAACTTGTATCAACTGTATCAAGGCATTTGCTGTCTCCCTGTTTCAATAAGCTTCTGGAAATGGAGATTGCTGTACAATTAACAAAAGGTCCTTGTAGTGATCTCTCAAGCCAGATGAAATCAAGCCCTTTGTGTATATATGTGAGACAGATTACCCTTTTTGTCACCATGATGATTTAAGATGTGTTCCTGTTCAACTAAGGCTGGAGGCTATCATTCTCATGGAAGAGAAGGCGAATCAAATACTGATGCATTAGCCTTCTAAATAGGCAACCAAGCTCCTGGATAACGCCGCCAGCTTCCAACGCCAACATCGCCAGAACCTCCACAATTGTCACCTTTTCTTCTTTGGGTCTTGCGTCTTTGTATCTCTGGAACTGGACATTTAAGTCAATCAATGAATTATCTGCATACCCATGTCATCACCCCCTTCTATTTTGCACCCTCAATGTGGGCGTATTTGTAATTGACCTTCCAATGATCAGCTCTTCTTCTTCCTACCATGGGATCCCCTCTTCTTGTCTGTGACATCACAGAAACCTCCAACCAATCCCTGCATGGATGCTAGCCAGCACAGCTTCTCAACCAATCAGGAGGAATTGGAAGTCTGAATAGCTGTCAGAAATGTATAAATTGTCTTGTATTTTTCTGTAAATTAATGCTTGCACATTCAAAGTGTTTGCTGGTACCAGTTGGCCAAACTGAATAAACCTCTGTAGCTTTGCCTTCAACCTAGAGAGCTTGTTCTCTCTCCTGGCTGATCTGGCTTATTGAAAGGTTACTGGACATGGACCTTTTTATCCATGGTCCTAGTAGAAATCTCAACAATACAGTGTTAGGAAGGGCCAGCTTTGATGCTGGGAAGGTAGAGGAAGTACAATTGCAGAAGGAGAGGTTTAGTGCCAAGGGGTCTTGGCACAGCAATGCCCAAGAGTCCATTAAAATCTGGCATCAGTCCTGAAAAGCATTTCTTAATCATGCTGTACTAAATATGAACTCTTAGCTATACATACCAACATAATCCCATGGTTTGAAAATCAAAGGGCAGGATTTAGGGACAATAGCCACATTGCCATTTCTTTCAACTAATTTTTCTAAAATATCCAGCATGATAAGTGTTCTAGAAACTGAAAGGTTTATGCATCATTATATAAATGTTCAATTTTACCTAAGAAAAAAAACTGACGGTTGATTGTGAAACATATAAGTAAGTCCACTATATAAAATATAGGTGGGAATAATGTGATCCTCAAGATGTTCCTGGATTCTAAGTGAGTACTCTGAGCCAACTTGGTGAAGAATTCTGGAACTTGCAGTCCAATAACATCTGGAGCCCTGCCTGATTCCCATCCCAATCTGAAATTATGTAGATCAAGAGAAATTGCTAACATAATGTGCATTGTTTTATTATTTTACTGTTACTGCTTTAATGTTTTGATTTGCTTTATGGTTTACGTGTATTTGTTATGTTGTTTTATTGAGGTCTTCGCCTTTGTAAGCGGCATCGAGTCCTTTTGAGATGCTAGCGGGGTACAATAAAGTTAATAATTAATAATAATAATAATAATAATGTAACCTGACCTAAAATTGTACCTTATTCTGGAGCCCTATTTTTTTTTTATTTGAATACCCTCTTAGTCAAAAGATCTTGAAGCACATATTTTCAACATTCTCCCAGTATCTCTTTCTCTACTGATTTGCATTTGAATGTCAAGAAACCTAACAGGATTTTAAAAAGTAAGAAAATAAATTAAATGAGTTCAATTGGTTTGTATCAAAAATGTACTGCTACTTTAAAAATGAATTAGCTCAAAGCATATTTGACTTCAAAGGTTTTGTTCTTGCAGTTTGCTTGTTAACCGAAAAATGCCCTATTTGTTTTTTTCCCCTAATCTGTGTTATTTTTATCTTATACAAAAAAGAGACAGTTATCTGACTGCAGCTCAAGGTTCTCATTCCAACTTTTCAAACATCCACCACTCACATTCTAATATTTTTGCCAAATCCTTTCTTCTGCAACTGCAAATGTTCTGGACACTCACCCAGAGAAAAGCCTCTTTTTAACAGTTTCGTTTCCAATGTCTGGAGTTAGCGGTAGTACTGTTAACAGATTTTTTAAATCTCTAATTCTCCTAGACTATGAGCTCTTTGCCTGGGGTTGTCTTTAATTCTGAATTACTTCAGCTCTCACCATCATAGGGCCAAACAACTTTAAGTATTCTAGGCTAAGTGCTTCTCAAATTATCTTGATGTGGTGTCAACAATTTTTCCTATGTATTTGACCCATGTTGCATTCAGCCCTATACATTCTCTGGGGTTAGAGGCACAGGACCACTGCAAAAGTAGGAACTGTGAATTAAAAAAATGTTGTTTTTTTAAACCCGAGAGAATACTTTTTAAGAATTTCTAGGTCTTTCAGTGTGACTTTGCCTGAAGTTCACGATAGAATTCCACTGTAAGACCTACAAATTCCTAGCAAAGTGTTCTCTCCATAAATCTCTAGGTCCTAAAGTACACTGTTTCTTTAATGTGAATCCCAATTTCAAATCCCTTAGCTCGATGTTGGAATAATGAAAAAGTTGGCAACAGAATGGCACCCATTTACACAAACCTGTTAACAACAACATGCGGGGGGGGGGGGTAATTTCCAGAAAGCCAGCCCAATATCTAGCTGCAAGTAACTTCTGGTGTGAGAGAACTGGCCATCTGCAAGGATGTTGCCCAGGGGATTCCCAGATGTTTGATGTTTTACCATACTTGTGGGAGTCTTCTCTCATGTCCCCACATAGGGAGCCGGAGCTGGCAGAGGGAGCTCATCTGCACTCTCCCTGGATTCAAACCTCTGACCTGTTGGTCTTCAGTCCTGCTGGCAGAAGGGTTTTACCCAGTGTTTCTCAGCCTGAGACCTGGGGCCCCTGGGGGGGATGCAAGGAGGGTTTCAGAGGAGTCACCAAAGACTATAAGAAAACACATATTTCTGATGGTTTTAGGGATCCCTGAAGATCTCTCCATCCTTCTCTTCCTTTTTGGAAACCAAAAGTCCTATTCCTGCTCTCTGGATGGAGGTGAACTACAACTCCAAAACTCAGGGTCAATGCCCACCAAACCCTCCCATTATTTTGTTGGTCATGGGACTTCTGTGTGGGAAGTTTGGTTCAATTCCATCGTTGGTGGAGTTTGGAATTCTCTTTGATTATAGGTGAACTATAAATTCCAGCAACTACAACTCCCAAATGACAAAATCAATCCCCTCCCAACCCTACTAGTATTCAAATTTTGGGCATCTCGGGTATTTGCGCCAAATTTGATCTAGTGAATGTAAATAGATCCTGCATATCAGATATTTACATTAAAATTCATAACAGTAGCAAAATTACAGTTATGAAGTTGCAACAAGTTGGTTGGGGGGGGGGGGTCACCACAACATGAGGAACTGTATTGGCTTGAGAGCAATACGTGTGAAAAAGATCTTGGAGTCCTGGTGGACAACAAGTTAAATGTGAGCCAACAATGTGATGCAGCGGCAAAAAAAGCCAATGGGATTTTGGCCTGCGTCAATAGGAGTCTAGTGTCAAGATCCAGGGAAGTCATGCTACCCCTCTGGAATCACAGAGTCCAATTCTGGGCATCGCAGTTGAAGGTAGATGTTGACAAGCTGGAATGTGCCCAGAGGAGGGCGACTAAAATGATCAGGGATCTGGAGAACAAGCCCTATGAGGAGCGCCTTAAGGAGCTGGGCATGTTTAGCCTGAAGAAGAGAAGGCTGAGAGGGGACATGATGAGGGCCATGTATAAATATGTGAGAGGAAGCCACAGGGAGGATGGCGCAAGCTTGTTTTCTGCTTCCCTGGAGACAAGGACATGGAACAATGGCTTCAAACTACAAGAAAGGAGATTCCATCTGAATATTAGGAAGAACGTCCTGACTGTGAGAGCTGTTCAGCAGTGGAACTCTTTGCTCCGGAGTGTGGTAGACGCTCCTTTTTTTGGAGGCTTTTAAGCAGAGGCTGGATGGCCATCTGTCAGGGGTGATTTGAATGCAACATTCCTGCTTCTTGGCAGGGGATTGGACTGGATGGCCCATGAGGTCTCTTCCAACTCTTCTATGATTCTAAGACCTTCCAGACTGTGAGAGCTGTTCAGCAGTGGAACTCTCTGCCCTGGAGTGTGGTAGAGGCTCCTTCTTTGGAGGCTTTTAAGCAGAGGCTGGATGGCCATCTGTCAGGGGTGCTCTGAATGCAATTTTCCTGCTTCTAGGCAGGGGGTTGGACTGGGTGGCCCACAAGGTCTCCCCCAACTCTATGACTCAATGTATGAAGGCATTAGGAAGGTTGAGAAACACTGGTTTAACCCACTGTGTCACCGGGGACTCCTTGATGATAGTGATGATGGTGATGATGATGATACAATCCGCTGCCTTTGAGGAGGACCACTTGAAAGCGAGTAACAAGCCAGGGCCCCCCCATTGTGACCGCACCCAAGGGCGAAGGCGGGGAACATCCCTCCCATGGTGGATGCCGGCCTTAAATCCGCCCGCAAAGAATTGTGGGAGATGTAGTCGTTCCGCTCCGCGCACTCAGCGCGAGGCCGCAGAGCAGCCTTTGAGGCCGCGGGGGCTGCCGGGATGCGGCGGCGGCGGCGGCGCCGGCCTCTCAGCCGCGGGGCATGCTGGGACGCGTAGTTCTTTGGGAGCGCCGGGCGGCAGGCGGCCGGGCGTGGTGCGGAAGGGCCCCCCTCCCCTCCGGTTGTTCCCGGCGCGGGGAGGAGCCTCAGCGGTGAGTGGATGGAAGTCGGGGGAGAAAAGGAGGAAGGGCCGGGGGGAGGAGGAGGAGGGGGGGGGGCATAGGCCTCTCTCATGCCACTGTTTGGCCGGACTGGCAAGGGGCAGGAGGGGAGCTTCTTCTTCCTCTCCTCGGCTTCTGCTTCCAGGTCCTCTCCATGGCCTCGGCTGTCTTGGTCCTCTCCAAATGGGCAGGAGTGGGCCTCTCACTGGCCATCCCCAGTGACATAGCCCAGGACCACTCTGGCCCGGGAGGGTGGCACTTGTGACCCTTTCTCCGTGGCCCCCTCAGTCAAGGAGACCTGGCCTCAGTCCTCCTCTCTTCCCTTCCATTGAGGCTGATGCTCCTGCATCACTGGCCTTGGAAGTGCAGCTGGTAATTCTGGTATTTTCATGATGTTTCCAGTCAGAGGCTTCTCTGATTTTTGTCATCTTTGCCTGATGAAGAAGCCAGTGAAGCTTTCAAAGCTTGTGCGATGTAGTTTGTGCAAAGTTATCACTCTTTTTGTGATTTCATATTATTTTGTTCTATTTTTGCCATGTATGGTGTATAAACCCCCTGGTGACGCAGCAGGTTAAACTGCTGAACTTGCTGACTGAAAGGGCGTCAGTTCAAATCCAGGGAACATCATCATCAACATCATCTTTATTTGTACCCCGCCACCATCTCCCCAAAGGGACTCAGGGCGGCTCACATAAGCGTGGTGAGCTCCCACTGTTAACCCCAGCTTCTGGCAACCTAGCAGTTTGAAAACATGCAAATATGAGTAGATAAATAGGCACCGACTTGGCGGGAAGGTAACATCACTCCATGCAGTCATGCTGGCCATATGACCTTGGAGGCATCTATAGACAACACCGGCTCTTGCACTTAGAAATGGAGATGATCACCACCACCCGCAGAGTCGGACACAACTAGATTTAATGTCAGGGGAAATCTTTACCTATGGTGTATAAGTTGAATGTAAAGTCCTACAACATTTGGTTATGTGCACCATATATTTCTGCATAGCAGTTAATCCCTCCTCTTTGACACATGTTGTATGGAGTGATTGATATTGTGGCATAACGGGTTAAACCGCTGAGCTGCTTAACTTACTGACCCAAAGGTTCAAATCTGGGGAACAAGGTGAGTGCCTGCTGTTAGCCCCAGCTTCTGCCAACCTAGCAGTTTGAAAACATGCGAATGTGAGTAGATCAATAGGTACCGCCTTGGCGGGAAGGTAATATCACTCCATGCAGTCATGCTGGCCACATGGCCTTGGAGGCATCTATGGACAACACCGGCTCTTGGGCTTAGAAATGGAGATGAGCACACACCCCCACCCCCACCCCCCACCCCGGAGTCAGGCATGACTAGATTTAATGTCAGGGGAAACCTTTACCTATGTTGTATAAGTTGAATGTAAAGTTCTACAACATTTGGTTATATGCACAATATATTTCTGCATTGTGATTAATCCCTCCCTTTGACACATGTTGCATAGAGTGACTGATATTATGGTGCAGCAGATTAAACCACTGAGCTGCTGAACTTGCTGACCGCAAGGTTGATGGTTCAAATCAGGGCATGGAGTGAGCTCCTGCTGTTAGCCCCAGCTTCTGCCAACCTAGCAGTTCGAAAACATTCAAATGTGAGTAGATCAATAGGTACCACTTCAGCAGGAAGGTAACAGTGATCCATGCAGTCATTCCGGCCATGTGACCTAGGAGGCATCTTCAGCTTAGAATTGGGGATGAGCATCAACCCCAAAATCGGACACAACTAGACTTAATGTCAAGCGGAAAGCTTTACCTTTACTGTTTATAGAATCATACAATTGGAAGAGACCACATTGGCCATTCAGTCCAATTCCCCACCATGCAGGAAAAACCCAATCAAAGCACCTTGGACAGATGGCCATCCAGCTGCTGTTTAAAATCCTCCAAGGAAGGAGTGTTCACCCCACTCTGAGACAGAGGATTCCACTGCTGAACAGCTCTTACAGCCAGGAAGTTCTTCCTAATGTTCAGGTGGAATCTCCTTTCCTGTCATTTGAACCCACTGCTCCTAGTCTTAGTTTATTGCTCCAAGTCCTAGGACCCTTCCAGACAGGCCCTATATCCCAGGATCTGATCCCAGGATTTCTGCTTTAAACTAGATTATATGAATCCCCACTGCCAGATAATCTTCGATAAACAGAAAACCTGGGATCAGATCCTGGAATATAGGGCCTGAATGGAAGGGCCCTTAGTCTCCAGAACAGCAAAAAACATGCCTGATCCTTAGGACATCCTTTATCCTACCTTTCTCCTGATATAAGGGCTCAAGGCAGATAACAGCAATCGTGACACAATACAAATTAAAAGCAGAACATCAGCATCTGCACTGTAGCATGAATGCAGTTTGGCATCACCAGAACGGCCATGGCTCCATGCCATGGAGTCTTTGGAGTTGCAGTTTGGTGTGGCATCAGTGCTCTTTGGCAGAGAAGGCTGAGAACCTTGTAAAAACTATAGCTCCCAAGATTCCATAACAATTGAAGTATCAAACTGCAACAACTCTGCAGTGTAGATACATCCATAGTCTCTGGAACGCCAGAAAACAAGCTTGCTCCATCTTCAGTATTCCATCCTTTCAATTATTTAAACATGGCTATCAGATATCGCAGCTTGGTATAGAAAAGGGCTTCTCCTTTTCCCTAGCTTTTTGGGTGTTATAAGCTAGTTGTGATATTTGATCAATCTCTGGCCCTGGTGTCAAACTGTATTAATTCTTGAGTGTAAATGCACCCTTAGTCTCAGAGCAGGATCACTGGAGATTGGGAGTGATACCCTGTTCCCAATGAAACCATTTCCCCCTTTACAGACCAGTTTATCAACTGGACTACTAGAGAAGGCAAGCAGTATGTTTGGGGGTGTGGAGGGGCTGGACAAGGAGAAGCCCCTTGTCCAATACATCAAAAGGGCACCATATTGAGGAAGACTTAGACAGGTACATTCCTTCAATTGTTCCATCAATGCTGCACCCTACGATGTCCGACTTGTTAATGCCCAGGCAACAAGAATATGTCACCACAGCTCCCACGGGCAAAAGGGTCTAGCATCGTGAAGGTTTTCCTTGATGTCTTTGCTCGCAACAAAACTTACCTTGTTTTGAGATCTTCTTTGTGTATTGTCTAAAAAGCTGATTTGTCCTCTCTGTATATAAATGTATTTGCATTAGCACAGGTATAGGAGAGGTGACATCTTGCATGAAACAGTACACGTTAATGGGATTCCCCTAGGAATGTTAGTAGACAACAAGCTGAACATGATTCAGCAGTGTGATGAGGCAGCTTAAAAGGCCAATTCTATTCTGAGCTGCATCAATAGGAGTATAGTGTTAAGATGAAGTCAAAGTTATGGTCCCACTTTATTCTGCTTTGGTCAGACATTACCTGAAATAACATTGTGCCTGGTTCTAGACACCACAATTCTAAAAGGATATTGACAAGCTAGAACTAGTCCAGAGAAGAGCAACCAAAATGAAAGCCAAGCCCTGTGAGGAGCAGCTGAGGGAGCTGGGTAGGTTTAGCTTGGAGAGAAGAAGGCTAAGAGAGGACATGATTATGCAGCCTTGCACTTCATCCCATGCCCTCTTTCCATCGTTACAGCTGTGCACTTATACCATCCCTTTGGCCTATTATTTACAGTGTGGCCACGTTTACAGTAGCTTACGGCCATTAGTTGATAAGCGCTGTTTTTAATTGAGTCTTAAGTTGTTGTTTTGTTTTATGTTCTTTTTTTGGGCACCTTGTGCTGTGTGTAAGCCGGCTCGAGTCCCTTTGTGGAGATGGTGGTGGGATACAAGAATAAAATAATAATAATAATAATAATAATAATAATAATAATAATAATAACAACCATGTTTGGAAGGTTGTCACATTGAGGAGGGGACAGACTTGTTTTTTGCTTCTCCGGAGACTGGGACACAATGGAGCAATGCATGCAAATTTCAGGAAAAACAATTCCATCTAAATATTAGGAGGAATTTCCTGGTGGTAAGAGCCAATCAGCAGTGGAATATCCTCCCTAGGAGCATGGAGAAGTCTATTTCTTTGGAGGTTTTTAAGCAGAGGCTGGATGGCCATCTGCTGGGAGTGTTTTAATTAGGTATTCCTTCATAGAACTCTAAGATTCTATAAGGTGCTCCCAAGTTAACTTGAAGGCACATAACAAGAACAAGAGCAAACCTTGTCACTGTAACTTTTCCATCCATCTTGGCCTAATATGTTTTCTGTGTATCCACGTGGTGAAACTTGATAAATTCCTTCAGCAGAGAGTCTTCAAGGTAGAAATGTTTTTGTTTTGCAAGATCCAACACATGGGTGCAATCCCTCAGCTAAATCTGGCCACCACCAGCTCTGCCTAGCACCCTTAGTCTAGAGAGAGAGAAATAGGGGAAGAGGCACCGAGGTTGTGAAATCTATATAAATAAAAATGTAATGTTCGTTTGTGGGATTAACATAACTCAAAAACCACTGGACAAATTGACACCAATACACATATCAGGCCAACGAGTGACCATCACTCATAAAAACATTGAAAAACACAGCAGAAGAGACTTAAAAAGCAAAAAAAAAAAAAACCCAAAAAATACATTACAACGCATGCACAAAACATATATATACAAACACACATATATACAGAAATATATACACAAATATATGTACACACAAAACATACATAGAAAGAAGGAAGGAAGGAAGGAAGGAAGGAAGGAAGGAGAAAAGGAGGGAGAGAAAGAGGGAAAGAAGGAGAGAAGGAAAGAAAGAAAGATAGAGAAGGAAGGGAGGAGAGAAGAAAAAAGTGAAAGAGGGAAGGAAGGAGAGAAGGAATGAAAGAGAGACAGAGGGAGGGAAGGAAGGAAGGAAAGAGACAAGGAAGGATGGAACCAAAGAGCAAACTAAGCAAGAAAAGAAACAGGTAGAGAAGGAAGGAAGAAGGGAAAGAAAAGGAGGGAAAGAAGGAGAGAAAAAGGGAGGGAAGATTGGCCACAGCACCGCGTGGCGGGTACAGCTAGTAGTTGATAAAAAGGGACGCTTTGTACTCTCAATATAAGAGCATATGGGGGCATTTGCTATATTTTCCAGCAAGCATTCTTTGCATTTGGGAGCTGTGATGGTAAATCCGTCTTATCTAGGACAGAGTTTACAGACAATTTGATATGTATGGCTTATTGAAACGTGACATCACTATGTGAGTTACAGGAATGCTGGATTTGGCAACACCTGAAACACGTTAGACCACTTCCACTTTTTTCATCAGAATGGGACTGAAGGTCTGCTTATCTTTAAAAAGAACTGGTAGAGCAACTCCACCATCTTTGACCTGTTGACATTTCCTGACTGTACTTCCTGTATCCGGGTTACGAGTTCTGCCACCTGTTACAGGCGTGGTTGGTCCCCTGAACTGCCAGCAAGCTATGAATCGGGAACAATCAAACAGGTCTGGAGGGCAGGGGTCTTGGTATTTTGTGTTCAAAATGATATCTTCTGGGGAGGGGAAACCTTTGGTGGTGGGCAAGATAACTTCTGAATCTTCAGAATCAGAAGTTAAACAGTTCATGGTAAAGAACTTCAACTATATTGGAAAATCTGTGATAGGTTCCTCTTAGTGTCACCATAAGTTGGCAACAACTTGTAGGTTTACAGCAGCTGATAAGGAAAAAGGAGTAAGGATGCATTGGGGGGCAGGTGGTATTCATAGGGAATGGAAGGATGGGTAGTGCCCATTTCATGCTCTGTAACTAACTTCTGGAATTTGTGTGCCTTTTTGTTTGGACTGCAGTTTTACTTGGTTCAATTCTCTAATAAGTAAAGATGCTTGATTAATTGGTGTTAGTTTAATTGTTGGGGACAAGCTCAATGAATTAAGAATTTGTTTGTTCACTGTATTGGTTCCGATCTAGTGGCTAGTTTTTAAAATGCTGTTGCCTTCAATCAATAAATGGGAGTGATAGACAGCATGGCAAGAATACTCAACTTCAATCAGAAAGAGTAGGGTTCAAGTGCAAAATGTAGAGGAGTCCTTGGAGCCACTCCCTGCTTCTCTAAACTATCTGACATTGTTTGATAGTAACATGGAAGGAGGCTACATGTACACTGAGGTTTTGGGGGAAGGGTGGAAGGAGGAGAAGATGTGTTCCTTTTCTTTCATTATTGCAAAAAGCTCTTTTAAAAATTTTTTCGACCAGATGATGTGTTGATGAATTAACCAGCTGAAACAGAATGGCCTAATTTCAAATGAAATATTTAAGACGGGTTGTTGTACTGTAGCTTCCAGGATACCTCACCATTGGCCATACTGGCTAATGCTGTTGGAATATGCAGTCTAGCAGCAAGTTGAAATCCACATGACTTCTACCCCAGTGCAAACTACTCTTGAGTGTAGCCATTTCTTTTCTGTAGTTTCCCCCAGTTTCAGTAGGAATGTTGGTCACATTTTTTTAAAGAGTCCACTGGTTGCTTACTTTGTTTGCCTGTCTACTGTAGAGTTCCTAACCCATTTGCCTGGCTTTTTGCACTGCTACAACACTTGCCAGTTTTTATTCCTTCACATTTCCTTCTTCCATTAGGCATGGAAAGCATGATATGCCCATTCCTATTCCCTCCACTGTATGTGCATCAACCATCTGTGCTCTTTGTATTTCCCAGCTGACCCTGTTCTTTCCTTCCAGGTTCCCGGGCATCTCAGGCTCATGCCCGTCCCAGCCCGCCCACGCCTGCAATGGGATGAGTCTCTGAATCCCTTGCGGATTAGTGTGGGCAATCTCCCAGTGCTAGCGTCCATGACCAAAGCAGCTGACCCCCGCTTCCGCTTGCGTTGGAAGGCCATTCTGGCAACCACTCTGGCCCTGGTCCTTGTACTACTGCTTCTCTGCTTCCAGCGTTCACCTTCAGCAAGCAGACCGGTTCTTCCCAATGCTCACAACTGGAAGCTCAGCCTGCTGCCCAATGAACGGTACAATGACACCTACCCACTTTCACCACCCCAGCGGATCCCAGAAGGTGTGCGCTATCGCATTGGACTCATTGCTGACCTTGACACGAACTCCAAGGGTCCCAATGAGCATACTTGGTTCAGCTACTTGAAGAAAGGCTACCTGACACTGTCATCCAGTGGTGACCATGTCTCTGTTGAATGGGATACCCAGGACGATAAGCTGGAATCTCACTTGGCTGAGAAGGGACGTGGCATGGAGCTTTCTGAACTGATAGTCTTCAATGGCAAGCTCTATGCTGTGGACGATCGCACTGGTGTGGTCTACCAGATTGATGGCACCAGTGTCGTACCTTGGGTGATCTTGTCTGATGGAGATGGTACCATTGGCAAGGGTGAGCTCAGTCTTTTGTATCGGTGAATTCCCTTACCCTCATTCTTAATAAGCTGACCTCTGAGACCCCAAATGTAGCCATGACCACCCCAACAGCAGGAGAGAAGAAGGCTAAGAGAGGACTTGCATGAAGAATACCGGCGGGATGCGATACCAGTTTGGAAGAATTAGTCCTTCAAGTATCCTGCTGGAAGGCAGTTTGGCCATCCTTGGATTAAAGTCCTAGGAAGTGAATTCTCAATTCAGTTCTCTTTATAACGAAACAGAGCTAGCTTGCATTTGTCTAGCCATTATGTATTTCATAGACTGGAACTTATGTCTTATGCTTTTGCTTTCTTTAGGGTTTAAAGCAGAGTGGCTGGCAGTGAAGGATGAGCATCTATACGTGGGAGGCCTTGGCAAGGAATGGACAACGACGACAGGGGAGGTGCTGAACGAGAACCCTGAATGGGTGAAAGTCATTGGCTATAAAGGCAACGTGGCTCATGAGAACTGGGTGGCCAATTACAATGCACTCCGGACAGCTGCTGGGATCAAACCCCCAGGTGAGAATTGGGCAGATTCTTATTGTCAAATGTGTTTATTTTGTCATAATTGTATGTTTCTTTCTGACAATTAAATGTTTGCCTATATGTTGGAAACCGCTCTGAGTCCCTTTGGGGAAATAGGGCAGTATCCAAATAAATTGTTGTTGTTGTTGTTGTTGTTGTTGGCTGAAGGACTGGGACAGAATATTTATTTATTATTTATTTATTTTAAACATGTATACCCTGTCCTTCTCAACCTCCGAGGAGGGACTCCGAATAAACATACTTGCAGCAGTGTACTTTGTGTCTTTCTGCCTCCAAACCAGAGTTTTCAAATAAATTGAGGCTTTAATTTTAAGAACCAGAGGGATTGCGAACAAAAAGGCAGGCAGTATGAAGAATTTGAGGAGATAGAATATGTTGCTTTTAAAGAGATGTCTCCTTTTTTTCCTTGCATACACTGATTTGTCAAGGCAAATGCCTATAATAGTCTGTCCTTTCCATGATTTGGATGTCTCCATTTCCTGATTATGCTCATACTTTTGCCCATTTTCTCCCCATTTTCTCCCCAATTTCTCTGATTGGCTGTGTCTTTTATACAGTGGGCCCTTGATATCCCCTGGGATTTGGTTCCAAGATTCTCTGTATATACCAAAATCCATAGATGCTGAAGTCCCATTGTACACAATGCCATAGTGAAATAGTGCCCCTTATATAAAATGGCAAGATCACGGTTTGGTTTTTGGAATTTTGTTTTGTTTTTTAAAAATATATTTTAAATATTTGGATGGTTGCATTCATGGATGCAGAATCCTTCGATATGCAATGCCGACTGTCTGCCTCTGGTACTGTGCCTACTGATACCCCTTATTGTGCCATTCCCCTCCTAGGTTACCTGATCCATGAATCTGCCTCCTGGAGCGAGAGACTCCAACGCTGGTTCTTCCTGCCCCGCCGAGCCAGTCATGGGCGCTACAACGAGCAGGAGGATGAGCGTCGTGGCACCAACCTCCTCCTTAGCTCCACTCCAGACTTTGCCGATATCACTGTGAGCCATATTGGGGACGTCATTCCCACCCATGGCTTCTCCTCTTTCAAGTTTGTCCCTGACACCGATGACCAGATAATCGTGGCACTGAAGTCTGAGGAGGATGCTGGGCATGTGGCAACGTACATCACTGCCTTCATGCTAGATGGACGTTGCCTTTTGCCGGAAACACGCGTTGGTCCTGTCAAGTATGAGGGCATTGAGTTTATCTGATGGATAGAATGGATGCTTGTGGGATGGAGCCAGCAAACTGGACAGAGGGAGTGGGCACAAGAATTGTCCCCTGGGCTTGTTCCTCCGACTCTGGCTGAGTTGCAGAACATGATGGGACAGTGGAGTGCTGCCTTGGCATAGATTTCACCTTTATTAAAGTAACATTGCTCCTGCTGATTGTAGCCTGTTTCTGTGCTGCCCTCTAGTGGCGCAGGGTGGGCACAGCACCTGCAGCCTGGATTCCCTTCCTTCATTGAGCCTACAAAGGCACTAGCTTGGTTTCCTTTGCAGCTGATTTGACTTAACATCCATGAGGATCTGGCTTAATCTTCCCTTACAATGGTTCACCACCCAGTTTTACTATGATTCATGTGTGCCTTTGCTGTTAAGGGGAGGTATTCACCCCCAATTGTGTGGCAAGGTTATTTTCTGACTGTTTATAAGGCCATTTGCTGCCTCTTCCCTCATTAGTTTTGATTTTGCCTGGATGGGAAATTCATTTGGTGGAACATTCTAGGTGGGATCTGGACTCCTGGTCCAGAATGTGCCAGATAACAGATTTGGGGAAAGCTACCTTTTTGATAGTTTAAGCTTCAAGCTCTAATCCAAAGAAGCATTTTTTCTAAGCTGTGTAGAAAAGAGCTAGGACAGGATAACAGCACAACTCAGAGCTTGTCTGATTGGAACAAACATTTCTTCTTTCAAATCCCTTACAAGTGAGGCAAAAGGGTTGTTTCAAGAAGGTACTTTGTGCCATTACTATTCCTGAAAGTTGCAAGAGTCCACCATAAACCATGTTTTATCCTGGTGCCTCTCTTTATGATTCTGTCTACAAAATATTTCAGTCACAGAACATGTTTAGGAGCAATTCATCCAAATCTGGTCTTCATGATCCTTCTTTTATTTTTATTTTAAGAGTGGGTTTGGTTTGATTTCAGAAAGTGTGCATCCTATAGGAATATTGCAGTATCAGTTTATTCCAGCTGTATTATTCAATGCTCCTGTGGGACAGTTTGGGTCGTGTGAACTTGGCGTAGCCCCACTCCACCCTTCTTGACATTTTACTGTGCTTTTACAGTGGCTCTCAAATTGTGTGCATTTCTCACAATAAATTGTGAACTGTTTTCCTAGTCCATGAGCCTGTGATGATTTTGCCACCTAACAAATAGTCTTGATGAGTTGCCCCTTTGGCTGAAAACACACACAGAAAAGACATGAAACACACACTGAATACTTCCATCGTCTTTCAGACACATGTGTATGCATCTTAAACAAAATGAGTCTTGCAAAAGCTGTTAGGGAAAAATATCCTAAAATATACTGCCGAGCATCCAAAAATAAACAGGATACAGAAGTTGAGCATCAGCTCACCAGTGAACAAAGCATGAAGTGCTGCAAATAATTTAGAGCTTAGAAGGCAAACATGCAGAGTCCAATCTTAAAAATCACATTTTTTTTTTTACAATAATAAGAATTCACTGCATTTCTTAATAATCAAGAACTGGGTCTGAGCTACTCTAACACCTATCTCTTCTAAGGTTTCAAGAGAGGGAAAAAACACAAATCACTCCGTCTCTCCTGACACACAAGCAAAGAGAGATCTCAAAGCACACAGCACATACTCTCCATACTAAACTGTAAGAAGACAGAAGTCAGATTCAAAAAGGCTTGTCGTAGAAAAGTATCCATTTTAAACAACCAATCAGAATGAAACAAAAGAGAACAAAATAGATGGAATCATAGAATCAAAGAGTTGGAAGAGACCTCATGGGCCATCCAGTCCAACCCCCTGTCAAGAAGCAGGAATGTTGCATTCAAATCACCCCTGACAGATGGCCATCCAGCCTCTGTTTAAAAGCTTCCAAAGAAGGAGCCTCCACCACACTCCGGGGCAGAGAGTTCCACTGCTGAACGGCTCTCACAGTCAGGAAGTTCTTCCTCGTGTTCAGATGGAATCTCCTCTCTTGTAGTTTGAAGCCATTGTTCCGCGTTCTAGTCTCCAAGGAAGCAGAAAACAAGCTTGCTCCCTCCTCCTTGTGGCTTCCTCTCACATATTTATACATGGCTATCATATCTCCTCTCAGCCTTCTCTTCTTCAGGCTAAACATGCCCAGCTCCTTAAGCCGCTCCTCATAGGGCTTGTTCTCCAGACCCTTTATCATTTTAGTCGCCCTCCTCTGGACACATTCCAGCTTGTCAATATCTCTCTTGAATTGTGGTGCCCAGAATTGGACACAATATTCCAGGTGTGGTCTAACCAAAGCAGAATAGAGGGGTAGCATTACTTCCCTAGATCTAGACACTACGCTCCTATTGATGCAGGCCAAAATCCCATTGGCTTTTTTTGCCGCCACATCACATTGTTGGCTCATGTTTAACTTGTTGTCCACAAGGACTCCAAGATATATTCCCAATTGTCATAAAGGAGAAATAGGGGAAGGGAAATTCTTAATCTATACTGAACTAACTGTTCCTCATTGAGGACTTGAAACTTGGGCAGTGTGGGGTTGAATTCCAGTAATAGCTTGTTGGAACAGGTGTCTCAAACCCAGTTGTACTATTCTACATCAGAGATGGCCAAAGTGTGGCTTATGGGCATTCCTCCCAGTACTCATGCCTTCACCCCAAATTTTTGTTCCATTTTTTTTTCACTCAAAATGGCCAACAATTCAATTTCTGTGGGTTGCAGTTAGCTATTTGGTGCATTTCCAAGGGCTTTTTCATAGTTTAAGGCCCATATACATTTTCAGTTCTCTGTTTTTTGGGGGGATAGGATTGGCTTTTAGGATCCTATGCAGGACTGAGGCTGCAACCCCACTCGCAGTTCATCACTTTCCTGGTTTACAGTTAAAGCTTGTACCATTTGGGGGAGTGTACATATGAAGCTGACCCAGGTTTATCAGCATCTGTTGAGAGGAAGTATGTCTGAGATTTGGTGGGAGGAGGAATTAGCAGCCACTAGATCTTTCTGTACCTGCATCCCCAGTCCTTGGAGTTCGCCTTGGAGACAATGCCAACTGGGTATTTACTGTGGTTGCTTCGAGGGGTAGGCCCAGAGTTCTTCTTCAGTGCCTACTGAATATGGATGGTGATGGAGCTGCTGCAGTCACTTGCCACAATTACAGTATGCTTATGTTCTTGCCAAAAGGTGTGGGTAGGTACACCTGCAACAAGTGCAAGCTACAGTTGTTTCCCTGTTGGAAGACAAGGTCCAGCAACTTGCGGCCCATGTGTCTGCTCTTCAGTATATTAGGAAGCATGAGATTTTCTTTGCCAGAACGGATTGTCCTGGATGAGAAAGACACAAAATGTCTCTGAGGAGGTCAGTCTCCAATCATAAGAGGTAGACATTTGGAGAAATGTGGTACATAGAAGAAGAAGTACCAGGGAGAATTCTGAGAATTTGGAGAGTGGGGAGGGAAGCAATAGGGATACCATTTTGGGGAAATACGACAGAACTGGGGACTTGGATAATGACTTCCTGAAATAAATGACCAAATGTTTAGAAAGGAGAGATGTAGTAGGAATGGGGAATTTCAACTACCAGTACTCTTATATTTGTTGGAAATCAAATTGTACATACATTCTAGATTTAATGCAGTTTGACACTGCCTTAATGGCCCTAGATCAATTCTGTGGACTCATGTGATTTGTAGTTTCATGAGGCGTCAGTGTTCCCTGGCAGAGAAGTCTAAAGATCTTGTAAAACTACAGATCCCATTATTCCATAGCACTATGCTGTGGCAGTTAAAGTGGTATCAAACCATTAAATCTACAGTATAGACACGCCCTTTGAAAGTAATGGTATGACCACTAAAAATCAACATGGTTTTCCTCCACAATAATAATAATAATAATAATAATATTTATTTATTTATTTATAACCTGCTGTAGTAGACCTTATTTTTTTGACAGAGTTAGAAGTTCAGTTGATTAAATTTATTATTATTATTATTATTATTATTATTATTATTATTATTGGAATGTTGTGGATGTAGCATATTGTGATACAGTTAGGGGGATTTGTAATTGGTTGGCTAATCAAGTTGTGCTCACAATGGCTGTTTTTCATTCTAGAAACTAGTGAGGTGCCCCTGAGTTCTGCCTGGGACCAAGTGCTATTCAACGTATTTATAAATGAATGATGAAACAAAAGGGATGCTTATCAAATTTGCAGATGCCACCAAATATGGATGGGTAGCTAATACACCAGAGGACAGGATGAAAATCCAAAATAACTTTAACAAATAAGAGAGCTGGGCAAAAACTAACAAAATGATTTTCAATAGGTTTAAATGCCCTTAGAAAAAAATGAAGTGCAAAGATACAGGATGGGGAGCAGCTGGCTTGAAATGGGCACATGTAAAAGGGATCTTGAAGTCTTAATAGACCATAGCTGAACATGAGTCAACAGTATGAGTTAGCAGCTAAAAGGAGCCCCCGGTGGCGCCGTGGGTTAAACCCCTGTGCTGGCAGGACTGAAGACCGATAGGTTGCAGGTTCAAATCCGGGGAGAGCGCGGATGAGCTCCCACTATCAGCTCCAGCTCTCCATGCACAGACATGAGAGAAACCTCTCACAAGGGTGGTAAAACATCAAAACATCCAGCCGTCCCCTGGGCAATGTCCTTGCAGACGGCCAATCCTCTCACACCAGAAGCGACTTGCAGTTTCTCAAGTCGCTCCTGACACAACAAAAAAAGCAGCTAAAAAAAGGATCGATGTGATTTTAGGCTGTATCAATAGAAATCTAGTGCCTAGACTGAAGGAAGCAATAGCACCACCCTTTCCTTCCTTTGTCAAACCTCACCTGGAATACCATGCCCAGTTCTGGGATTGCAGTTCAAGAAAGATATTGATAACCTGGAAAATGTTGAGAGGAGGGATGGCAAAGTGGTAAAAGGTCTGGAATCCATACCCATGAGGAGCATCTTAGTGATTTAGGTGTGTAGCTCAGAGAAGAGAAAGTTAAGAAGGGACATGTTTAAATATTTTAAAAGATGTAATATTGAAGAAAGAGTAAGCTTGTTTTCTTATACACCAGAGACTAGGACATGGAGCAATGGATTAAAACTGCAGGACAAGAGATTCTATCTAAACATTAGGAAGAACTTTCTGACAGCAAGAGCTCTTTGGTAGCGGAATATGCTGCCTTGGTGTGGGGGAGTTTATTTTTCTGGAGGTTTTTAAACTGAAGCTGGGTGACCATCTGTCAGGTTTGCTCTGATTGTGCATTCAGGCATGGCAGGGGGTTGGTATGGATGACCCTTCCAGCCTTATGATTCTAGGTCATATCATTGGTCTTTCTACCTCATTATTATAATGGCTGGTAATGGCTCTCCGGGTTTTCATTACAGGTGTTTCTCAGCCCTGCCTAGATGTGCCATGGCTTGAAATGTGCACACTGTTATATATACACACAGTTATTCTGACATTGGCAAGAGTCCCTCTTTCCCAGTAGAGAAATGTATTCTGACACACAGAAAATAAAGTCTGCCATAGATTTTGTAGGGCTTCCTGAAATCATATGTTCCTGAAGTATCTCCACTGCAGTACAGTTTGTTTTTATCCTAAATCAATGTCTTCTTAATAGTGTTCAGAAACATTGGACGCTAGATGGCAGGGCTGGTTTGCTGAAGACTTGAGGAGCTCCTTCAATCATCCCTGAAAAGGGCCAGCACAGCCTGTAGGGGTGTGGTATAGTGTTTACATAAATATGTGAAGTCAGATCAATGTGTCCCTTAGCTTTTGCGGTTCTGTATACATACAATGTTGATGGTAGTGTAAGATTCTAAGGCATACAAACCCAATGCATTGCTACATTAGTCTTGCTTCTAAATTCCATGCTGAACTGCCTTCCATACTCTGTGATGCTCAGAGGTTCCTAACATCTTTCAATATTAGGAACCTATGTTGGCCAACTGCATGAGTCCAGATGCAAATTTGTATAGCTGTGTCATCAAGAATTCCTCAGAATAAGTTGTTGATTACCTATATATTGGATAATACACCTTACTGGAGACATATTCACACTGAGGAATTGAGTACTACTGATCAATCTCATACTTTATTCACCCAGAAATGTGGAACCATGATAATATAAAGTATACTCCCTATACCTTGAAGTATACTCCCTATACCACTGAGGATTTCCAACTAGGTTGCTTTAAGTTTTTCGCACTGTATGGCCATGTGCCAGAAGCATTCCATCCTGACATTTCACCTGCATCTATGGCAGGCATCCTCAGAGGTTGTGAGGTTTCACAACCTCTGAGGATGCCAGCCATAGATGCAGGCAAAATGTCAGGAGAAAATGCTTTTGGAACATGGCCATACAGCCTGAAAAACTTAGAGCAACCGAGTGATTCTGGCCATGAAAGCCTTTGACAACACGATTTCCAACTAGTTTGAAAAAAGAATGTTACACACTTATATTCAGAGCTTGATGAAGTAGGAAATTTATGGAAGAGAAAAAACTATAGTTCTTTATTGCCTCTTGAAACTTTCTCCCATCTTGCCTTATGATGCTATTGAATGGTTTGTCGGTCTTGCATATTGTTGCTGCATCCTGAGCAGGCAGATCTAGATGACAGAGAGGGGGGAAATGCCAATTCCCCCCTCCATCCTGAAATATTACGGTATAAAGTGCGGAAGGGATTAATCGCACATTAACAATAATCCCAGCATAGTTTAGTGATTTGGGTGCTGTATACATCTCTAGGACTACAGGATTCAAATCCCTACTCATCCATCAAAATCCACTGGGTGAGTAGCAAATCTCTCTCCATCCAAGAATAAACCAATAACAAACATCCTCCAAATAATAAATCTTGCAAAAAAAAAAAAAACCAAAACCCTAAGGTCACATGAATTGAAGCCATCTAAGTCCAAACACAAGAACAATGCTTATTCATTCTCCAGGATACACTGAAGATTTTGAGCAAGTCTGTTTTTCCCCATCTCTCTTCTCTTTTGTCTTCCATTGATATTCTCAATGGACTCAAATGCCTTCAAATATTGCTATATAGATCCAGGAAAGTCCTCTGAATAGGCCTTTTCAGAGATGGAAAGAAAACATTTGGCCTTTAAGCTAGAAACAAATGTGTCCCTGTATGGTATGCAGAAAACATAACATTATATCACATTTTGTTACCAAATAGATAGCACAGATACTGATAACTCAGTTTGGTTTCAGAACACTGGTGTGGAAAAAATGTTGTCCATCAAGAACAAGACTAGTTCTTCCACTGTGCAAAGTAAAACAAATTATTCTCCACTGCACCTGCAGCATTTTTATCATTCCAGATAGCATCATGAGTATTGAGCCATGACAGTTAAAGTGGTGTCAAATTGCATTAACTCTACAGTGAAGATGCACTTATAGTTAGGGGATGCATGCATACAGTTAGCACAGCCAGATCAGAAAGCCAGACCACCTCTAGGGCCCTTCTCAGTACATAAGTATACCACTTTGATATCATTTTTGCTTCTCTAAAATCCTAGGATTTGTAGTGTGGTGAGGCATTTGCTCTTTCCTTCTTTTTTTTCCAGTGATAATAAGTATGCAAGCTGTCAAGGGTGGCATCTGGTTTGAAGTAAGTAGGATACCCACAGAGTTGAGACTATTTATCAGTTCTTTGTAGCATAGGGATGGCTCCAGATTTGAGCTTCACCTGCATGCATTAAACTCTTGTGCAAGAATAATGACGTAAAAGTGCAGGTGTTTTGACTGGAGACAGTTAATGTGGGCTTCAAAAGAGATAACTTCTTGATCTCCTCGTCATGGTGTTACACGATCAAAGCTTTCCTTGTGCTACCATAGTATATAAACTTCAGTTCTGTATTAAGTCTCCATTATGTGTCGAACAGCTTCAGACTTCAGTGGGAGTAAGGAAGTGGGAACTAGTAACCAACTTCAGCCTTGATCTTTCTGAGACTTATTCCAACTTTGAAAGAGCATGCATTGCATCAATCTTCTTCCACACATTCGTTAGAGATTTCTCAATGTGGTTCTTCATGCCGTGTCCTTTACCTCAAGAATTACCAGGAACAGTTATTCTAGATTACTTATATTTGTTGTCTGAAAGGAGCACAAAGGACAAGTTTCCCTATTGTGTACTAAATTAAAATGACTACTAGTAAGAAAATGTAAAGATGTCATAAGAATCTCTTTACAAAGTCTCATATGGGTAGCTTCTTGTGGAAGATCTTGTGGTCTTGAAACTATCCACGCTGGGTAAGTCTGACAGTGTGCAATTTATCCAAGGCCACCCCATGGGTTTCATGGCCAAGCATTAATTAGAATCTGATATAGAGTCATAGTTCAATACTGCAAACACTACACTATATAGGCTCCTATTATCACAATATGGGCTCTATAATTTGTAACGATCAAGATGGCCAACCTATATGTTTCAATTATCCTTTTGTACTTAACATCATTTTAGGCTTCTTATGAAACCCAGTCAGAGGTTACCGGGGTATACTGAGGTTGACTCACTGTATTTGTAGCTACTCATTGTGATAATTACAACCCATTGTGTGTTGCATAATAATTGACAAAATGAAATCCCTATATGGAAAAGTGAGAATGCAATGCATTGCAGGCAGGCAGGCATGTAGCCCGGGGGTGGGGGTGGGGGGGGGGTTGAGAGGCTTCAGCCCCCCCCCCCCTGAAATTCTCAGAGTGGTCTGCAAGAAGGCCTTACTGTTACATTATTTAAATTGTTAGGTTTATTCATATCATGATCTGATCACCATGCTCAATATATCCCATATGCATGGGGGTATTGGGATAACAATACAAAAGGTTTGCTAGGGTAGATCCTCAGCATCCCCCCCCCAATCAAACCTAGCCCCCCCCCCCAAATCAAACTCAGCACCCCCCCAAATCAAAATCCTGGCTACGGGCCTGATTGCAGGCCCAATATATGCAAGGATTTTTGAACTATTGCTCACATAAAATGCTGTCCCCATTGTCTACATTCTAATGGTAGCTGACATTTATGTTGATTTTGCTATATTCTTCTAATTCAGCCAGATTTACTATCAATTTATATAATTTTGCATTATAAAGCCAAGCTATGTGCAAACTGTGAGTTCAATTTGTGCTCTGGAAATTCATGAATATCCCAGATAAAAAAGAAATGACTGTCAAATCTGAATAGCTTTCTTAGGTGAGAATTATGAGGACTCAATATAGCCAGCATGCGTATGTATTAACTCATGTATACTGGGTATCTACATTGGATTACAGGGCACAATGGTTCCCACAATAGTTCAACCAGGCAGTGGAATACACTGGTCTGCACCTACTGCTTCTTTCTTTTATGGAGATTTCATCTAGGACCGTGGATACGGAGGTCTGTACCCGGTGACCAGACCAGTCCAGATTGAGAACAAGTGCTCCGGGTTGAAGGCAAAGCTACAGAGGTTTATTACGTTTTGGCCAAATAGGATGCAAGTACAAATGATACACTTCTACAGGTACAAGCACAAATTCAAAAAAATACATAACTTTTTATACAGTTCTGACAGGTATTGATGTTTTCTGCTCCCTCCGCTTATTGACTGAAAAGAGAGGCAGGTTAGGATACCCACCAGGATTGGCCAGCGGGTTCCTCTGAGGTCACAACCTGCAGGAAGAGAGTCCCATGGTGGGAAGAAAGACAGCTAGTGGTTGGTCAACTTGAAAAACCAATCAGTTGTAGAGACGCCCCCGGGAGGGTGTGAATCTGGAGGAAGCGGTGATTTGGATATGCAGATGAATCTTTGATTAACTCAAGTGTCTAGTTTCATGTGAAACAAAGGGTGCGAGACTCAAGAAACAAAGGTGGCAGTTCCAGACAATCAGGAGCTTGGCTGCCCATTCAGTAAGTTAATGTTAACTCATGTTTGCTGAGCCCCCTCTTCCAAGGGAGCAGCATACTCTCAGCCTCAAGTTAAATGGACAAACATCCTGAACTCATATTGGTGACAAAGAGAATTGCAACCTTGTGCAATTTAGGAAGGGCAAGCTTCAGGTCTGTACTTGTTCATTGTCAACCCAGTCGTTTACTCAAACACAATATTGTGATATTTAATCTTTGGAGTGAGATTTTAATTGACAGAAGCTTTGGGATTTCTGTTCAGCTGTTCCACTGAGCTCCACGTGTGCTATTGGAATTCCAGATACTCTTATAAATATCCTTGTAAACACAAGTGCAGACTAGGTGATTTTGAGTACAAATATAATGAGCAGAAAAAAGTTCAGATGCTTACTTTCTTTTTACCTCACAACACTCTTTTCTTCTCTGTTTTTTGTCGCACATATATGTAACATGTGCTTTCTCCCTGAAACTGTGGAATTAACTGAATTGCTATGTTTGTTGGGATATACAAGCTGATATGAATGTAGCTGGTTTTGCGCTATCCAATTTTTTTCTTTTTAAAACTTTATTATGTTCTATAGACACACATATACACACACAAAAATATCACTCAATGATACATGGCTACAGGAGCAAATGACCTTAGGCAATGTTATTATATGGTTGTATTATGGACTGTATTTATTGTATTTGTTCCAAATGTAAAGGTTGTTTTTAATTGTTTTCTGTGTTGTGTGTGAGAGACATAAAATATTATTTTTAAACATCTAAAAAATTCCCTTTAAAAATGTCAGATGACAGAGAAGGGGGTGAAAAAAATCCCTGCTCATCCAGTTTAACTATTTTTTTTCAATCTGTCCATCCAGGTAGGTTTTGTCAAGGCAAATTAAAATCACATAAGGGCTTTTGTGAGCTGGCTTCAGCCTATGAGTCCCAGACTTGCAACTTCATGCAGCCACATCTTCCCATGCCCTCATCTGCTAAACCGCTCTTACCATGTTCAGCTGGAGTTGTATAGCTAGCTACAGTTGCAAAAAATAGTCAGCAGCAAAGATAATCTGGGAAGGTGAAGTCTTTTGAAGCCAAGAGGTTCTTTTCACTAGAGAATAATTCTGTTTATGTGGTTAAGAGTTATAGGAAGTGTACGAAAGTGAAGTGAGGAAAAAGAAACTGTAGAACTATTATGTGGTACCAATACTTATTTATTTGCCACATTTGTATACTGCCTTTCTCAGCCTGAAGGCGACTCAAGGCAGTTCACAGTCTTATAAATATAAATTTATTTTATCAATAATTTACATTTTTATTCCTGTGGGTAGTTGTAGAGGCAGGGCCCAGTCCATTGCTTTGCCTGGAGGCCTATAATGCTGTTAAGACAGCCCTGTGTCTGAGCTGTAGTTAAATTTGTCTCTTTATGAAGATTATGGGAATATTTTCTAGAAGGATATGGCAAGAGATCTTGAGTTCCACACAGTCCTCTCCAGACTCCTAAAGCAGAATATGATCTGTGACTTTAGAAGTGAGCTGTATATATCTCTTTCTTGTACAGAGTTCTCTTGGAGCATACAGCTAATGTGAAAAGTGTGTTTTCCATATAATTTCACCAAGCTTCCTAGCTGCTCTTTTGAGGACCAGAAAAAAAACCTGATCCTTTGCCCACAATGCCTTTGCACAAAGCATCCAGAATGATATCCTTGGATCATTTTCCTGTTCACTGCCTTGTTCCATTGGGTACTCCTGGTGATACCATCCAGCATGAGAACAAAGTGCTTTTGCCGACACTTGGTTTTCTTTATCAAAAGCGACACCATTTAAAAATAGCACAGCTGTAATTTCTAGCTGTAATTCCTTGGTCAAGTGCTTACTTGTGCTTTGTTGGTGCAGTGAGTCCTCATCACAAACTGCACACATAAAAAGCTAAAAACATATTTTCTGCAGGAATAAAGATGCTGTAAAAAGTCAAAATGTTCCCTTGAGTCACATTTGATGCAGCTTAGTTTGATTAAAGCTCTGAATGCATTCTAAATGTAGATTCAACCTTCTAACTGGGTACTGAATTAGTACGACTTATCAGGCAGTATTTGATATCAGTTGAGAAAAAGGGTATCATTTGTTTTTCTCTTGAGATTGGTAGATGCTGCAATGAAGTCTCTTTGAACAGCCTTGGTTTGGAGTCCACTTTTTGCCTCTCACTCTTGTTTGGTCTCATAATGGGTTATCTTTCTGGTTTTGCCTCTAACTATTCTGTGTATATGATTTCTGATGCCCAAAACACCACTTTTGAGAGGTTGCTACATTTGTATGTTCCTTTGCCTTGGGAATCCAACATTTTCAGAATGAGCATTTAAGACCAAATTGATATTTTGTCATTTTAAAATTTCTAGTTCACCCATCTAATGCCTTTCCTGTTAAGAGCAACTTTTAAAAAATGACTTAAGAGAAATGGGACATTTGAGCAAGTACAGAGTGTAAAGGGAATCAGCTAGTGTGTTCAAATATATATGGCAAAAGGAGAAAAGGGCCCCTTCTACACTGTCCTTATATCCAAGGATCTGATCCCAGGATCTGCTTTGAACTGAGGCCCCTTCCACACAGCTGAATAAAATCCCACATTTTTGGCTTTGAACTGGAATATATGGAAGTGTGGTCTCAAATAACCTGTTGCATCCCAGATCAGGAAACGAGACCATAAGATTAAATCCACCACACTGGAATGTAGGAAAAACAATCCTTTTTATTGATGAAAAATTGGTTACAAAATAAAGGTAAATGCAAAGTCAAAAAGCCACAATAGAAACACAGCAGTCAGGAAAATCTCTGAACTTGAGCAAAATTCCAAAAACCACAATACAAAAACCGGGAACCTGTTAGCATCTCACTAACCATGTACTTGAAAACTAGATTACCGGCCATGGAACACAGGAAGTCTGCCAAGACACAGCCGCAGTCCAAAACGTTGCTTGATCTAACGAGACAACCAGGGGAAGGCCCCTTAAACCAAAGAAACTATTCCTTGAAACGCCCCTTGACTTTGAAGCCTGGGCCTGTCTCTCCTGTAATCTATTTGACCTTCGTAGAAACTGTGAATCACTCCTGTTTCTAGCTATCTGTTCCCTTCGGTCCTCATTAAAAAACCCAGGTGTGATTTCCTCTGGAGAGCTATCATGGCTGGATTCCAAAACATTTTCATCCAGCTGTTCAGTTTCACTTTCCCCGCCACTGACCTCAGCATCAACATCAGTTTCAACACTATCAGGGAGAGATACATGTTCAATAACTTGCTCAGTTGGAAATAAAATCAGAGAATCAGGTTCACACAGAGATTGGGGCTCAGGTTCACACAGAGGCTGAACCCCAACATAACCAAGTTCAAAGGAGGTATTGTGGAATTCCTGGTTATATGGCTGTGTGGAAGGACCCCGAGTCTCCATTGCCATATAATCTGAGATAATCAGATAATCTGGGATCAGATCCTGGGATATAAGGACAGTGTAGATGAGGTCAAATACTGATATCCAATGTCTTTGTTCTATAAGTGAAATATTGGGTCTTTGTTTTGACTCTATTATATAGCAAAACAATTCCTGTGGTCAGTCATGACAACCTGATATTGTAAACTACTTATATATGCAACACATGTAGTCTTTCTTATAATCAACAGTTCATAGTCTAAAGCATATCTCTGATCTGAGATCCTAATAGAGTTTCTAAACTAAAGTATTCTATTTCTACTGACTTCTAAAAGCATACTGCATTCTGTTTCTAAAATGGAGTCTGAGTCCCGAACATTCCCAGATCTGATCACATGGTCTGCAGCCCCCTCCACAACATAGATTTAAGAAAAACTGTATACTAACACACACAAATATAATACATTAAGCAATCTGAATTATATATATAACAAACGAATACTGGAGGCTTGAAGAAGGTTGTTATTTCCAACATCTTTTGCCAAATCTGGTAGCTGCCTAGTAAAAGAAGTTTGGCAATACATTCATAACGCTGGCATACAAAGTTCATATGGAGCCTTAACACAATGTTACACATCTGCAACTGCTATAATGGGTTCCTGCTGAGATGCTTGGATTGCTGGGTTTTCTAACCGTATCCTTTGGTGTATAATTATGTCTTCATGTCTCTTTGTGGGGTCAGTAGTAGCTCTCTTGCTCTAGAGGTCCATTTAAGCCTCAAATAGCCTGTTTGCGACATACATACCAGAAATTTGTCATTTCCTGAGCAGGCTCAGCATTTTCAAAGCTGCTTGAATTTTTCAGGTGTGAGGGCTCTAAACTTACATTGTCAGCATTTCAGACCACAAAGCTCACCACAACAAAGTAAAGATGGATTCCCAAAAATACCTTGTATGGGACCTTGTGGTCCCATAGTATTCCTAGATAATGTTTCTCTCCCATATGATTCTCCATCAGTGCCTCTAGTTCACAGATTGTCTAGGAAATGTTTGTTGTGTTGTGTCCAAATATTTCTGTCATGGGTTTTGAAAAATGAAAATTAAGCAGTGATGGATCTCTTGTTTTTATAGCTGCCTTCCATACTACAGCTTGTTATCACCGAGGCATTGTATTTCAGCAACTATATGAAATTAAAATAGAAAAGTGCTGCGTAACAACAAATATAGTAACTATGGACAACCTTTTTCCTTCTTGAGCACCATTTCACTTTGAGTGCAACTCAACACTAACTGTACTGAAGCTTAAACCAGAGTGGTGGATGTGGCCAAAGCCCAAAGTAGGCAATTACATTCTTTTTTCTTTCTCTCTTTGCTTTCCCCCTCTTTCTGCTTTGTTTATCTCCTCCTTCTCCTCATGTAGCAATCTGCTGCAGAACTGACACACATAATTAAATAGCAGTGTTAAAAGACAAAAATAAAATAAAACGAGCCAAAATTACTAAGTAAATCTTTCCCCTCCAAAACAGAATCTGCCATTATGGTTATTAAGCATGACATTTAACAAGACTTTAATCACCACTAACAGGAAATAATCATATGATTGTACTCTGCAAAAAGGAAATGTTAAACTAAAGATCCAAAATCCCTGAGACTCTTGAGTAGAGACTGCTCTGTTTACGCTGATCAAACTAATACTGCAGTTCGTGATTTAATGGAAAATTAAATTAAACATTCTGAAGAAATTTGGGAGGACAGAATAGACTCACTAGACAGAAGAGACTAGATCTCGTTTTGATTCTCCAAGAAAAGGAAGTGACTCAATTCTAAGGATGTAGTCAAGTGAACTACTTACTCTGAAAGGAACATACTGCATTCACCAGAAATTGGACTTTACTTATAGAGGGAACTTTTCAAGATTTCCTAAGACCACTCTAAGATGGAGTTCCTTTTTTCCTAACTTGCATCATGCCCTTCTAGTTACTTCTCTACATAATAACAGTAAAGGTGACAGTAAGTCTGACACCATCTGTTTACATTATGAGGTTGTAGTAGCTTTATCGTCATCAAGCAGTCAGATTTGTTCAAAGAGCCACAAGAAGAACGATTTGGTCAGGGTGTTCAGAATCCCATCAGAATGGGGATAGGCAAAGTGCAGTTGCAGCCTTGCATGCTGGTCCCAAGACTATTTTGTAGCCTTCAACGACTCTAGATTCCCTAGACTCCCTTCCTTCTTACCAAGAAAATTCCTTCTCCAAGTATCAGAATTTGTCTTAAATTTGCAGTGCATCCCTGGACAACTTTTTTTTAATAACAGCTTTTCAAAAATCCAGTGGATTTGCAGCTACAAAAATGTTGCCTCACTCCCCAGACAGACCTAGCAGCCCCTGCAGGGTGTTAGGAGGTAGAAAACTTGTCCCTGGACCAGACTTAATTTCATTGCAAGATGATTGACAACCGCCAACACTCACAATACAAGTGAAAGGGCTGAAACAGCTGCCCAGAGGTGGATATCTCAGTTACTACCTTGGAAAATGCTAGAAGGAGATGGAGGACAATGTATTATTTCCTCTGGTAGTACCTCAAAGCAATAGCTGTGAGTACAAACGGATTCTTAAAACTATCTCCTGCTTTAGTACAGTGCAGCCCAAATCTAAGACCAGAGGCGGCCCTAGGTAATTTTCAATGGTAAGCAAACAGTATTTTGGCACGCCAGCCCCCCCCCCCCCCCCACACCAATCACTGATATATATTTTCTGTTCATCGTGGGAGTTCTGTGTGCCATATTTGGTTCAATTCCATCAGTGGTGGAGTTCAGAATGCTCTTTGATTGTAGGTGAACTATACATCCCAGTAACTACTACTCGCATATGTCAAGGTCTATTTTCCCCGAAGAGCGCCTCAAGAGCGCCCCTGGGCAAAATCAACTATACTGCAAATGCTTACTTTGCGTAATGGTTGAGCTGCCCCTGTCTAAGACATATGTGATATGCAATCATGATCCTATCTAAAAGCCCTTCCAGACAAGCCCAATATTCCAGAATATGATTCCAGGTTTTCTGTTTATCTCAGATTATCTGGCAGCGGAGGCTCATATAATCCAGTTTAATGTAGAAAACCTGGGATCAGATCCTGGGATATAAGGCCTGTCTGGAAGGGCCCTAACACATATCTTAGAGTATCCACATTAATTATAATCTGCAAGGAATGGACACAGAAGGTGAAAAGACATGAGGTAAATGGACAGCTTGGGACCCATTTACATTGACCATTTAATGCAGTTTTAAACAGGTATTGAAGGAAGTGGTTTTGCTGTTCAGATGATTACATAGGAAATCCTGGAACCAGTTTGAGACCCGGATGGCCATTACACAAACCACAAAGCACTTGTGTGCATTAAGGGCTGTCTTTTGTGCACTTTTGTGGGAGCTTGTAGTCTGGATACTGCAATTTGAAATGCACTTCAAACTGCATTAAATGATCCATGTAGAAGGAGCCTTCCTATCTCATAAGAGAAGAGGGCTGATACACTTCAAGTCACAAGTATCTAATATAGAAATATGTAGAATATACTCTTGTCCTTATTATTTGATGTTAAATAATAGCAAAATAATAAGCAGGCCCCTACACTGTTCTCCTTCCAGAGGGATTTGAAGACTTGGATGCTTAATGTCTAGCCCCAATGGTCCGCAATTAATAACACACACTGCACTTTCATGCCACATCCATGTTCCTTAGCTACAATTTGTACTATCCCATTCCCTTGTCTTGTTTACAGTTTGGCCATGGTTTACAACAGTTGTCTTATAGGTTACTGAGCATTGTTATGATTTTTAAATTATTGTTTTATATACTATTGGTTTTACTTTTCGTATTGTACTGTGTGTTCATTTTATGTGTTGTTTTAGGCACTTTGTGTCATATGTAAGCTGCCTCGAGTCTCTTTGGGGAGATGGAAGTGGGGTGCAAAAATGAAGTTGTTTATTATTATTATTATTATTATTATTATTATTATTTGAAACACAACATGATGAGTACACAGCAAACAAGGTCACTCTGCTGACTGTTGTATTGGATCACACGTCAGACACTTCCCAAGTGTCTAGGACTGTGTGATGTATTGGCGAATAATGCGTGCAGATCCCAGTAAGGTAACCTTCTGCAGCTGGAAGATGGTAATTTTGTCAGCGCCGATTGTGTTTAAGTGCGGGCCAAGGCACTGCACCCAGTGTGCCGATTACCACTGGGACCACCTTTACTGGCTCATGCCAGAGTCTTTGCAGTTCGATCTTTAAATCCTCATACCGTGTCAGCTTTTCCAGTTGTTTCTCTTTAATCCTGCTGTTGCCTGGGATTGCAACATCGACAATCCATACTTTGTTTTTTAACAAAAACAGGAGTATTGTGCTCCAAAACTCTGTCTGAATTTGGAAGTCGCAGAGTAGTTTGACGTGTTCATTCTCTGTAACTTTTTCAGGCTTGTGATCCCATTATTATTATTATTATTATTATTATTATTATTATTTGACTTGACTTACAGTAACCCTATGAATGAGAGACCTCCAAATGCCTAGCCTTCAACTTCCCTGTTCAGATCTTGCAAATTCAGGGCTGAAGCTTCGTTAACTGAATCAAGCCACCTGCAGTGCAATCTCCCCTTTTCCCTACTGTATTCTATTTCACCAAACATTGTTGTCTTTTCCAGTGAGCCATGTCTTCTCATAATAATGAAATGTTTTGTTTCCTAAATAGACTGACCTATAAAATAATTCTTCCCTTCTCATGTGTGGAATCAAATCACTACTTTCTTCTGCTGAAGTCAGGGGTGCAGGGAGGTCAGAAGTGTAAAAGTAGGATGGGGAACCTATGGTATTTGAGATGTTGTTGAATCTCAACTTTGATTATCATTTCCCAACACAACCAGTGGTTGCAGATGATGGAAGCTGTAGTCCAAAATATGAACTACTCCTGATATGCAGATTTCTGATCCAGGTTTTGTACTGCTGTATGCAGGGTACAAGCAACAAGCTAGACTGGCATCAGATAAAACCATTGTAAGTTTGCTTGGTTGGCCCTGCCATGAAACACAATGCATTGAACATCTTGAAGGGCCAGCATTTGGAGGACAGGAAGAGGAATTATTAAAGTAGGATTTGTCATCTGAAGGACAGAGTAACATTTCCCCAAAATGCTAGCCCTATCAGGATGGGAGGGAGAGGCATTTAGGCTTCAATCCAGGCAGCAATCTGTTCTGGGAATGCAGTTAGAAGAGCTCTCCTCCACCCTCCGTGCCTCCGTTTTTGCAACAGTGGGTGTGGGAATGGTGGACCAGCCCTTGGCCTGTGTTTACGAAGTGTCCATGCTTTCTGTGCTGTGAAGCCAGCAAATGGCTGCACATGTGTTTCCATTTATCTCCAACAGCCATGACTCACCGCTGGGCGCTCAGCCGGATCCACTCCCTGGCTGTCCGCAGGACCCGCCTCCAGCCTGGTTTCCTGACCATTGTCAAAACAATCAGACAGAGCCATTCTGTGCCTTTCACAAACGTCTATACAAACACATAATGGGAAGGAAGCATTTAAGGTTAGGTGTCCCTTTCCCCAGAATCTTGGTGAAAGCTTAAAACAGAGGAATGGAAGTGGATAATGCTCTTGGTGAGCTCAGAAGTGAGGATGGAGGAAGCGAAAGGCACATCTGCCTAGACAAGGTCTGTGGGAGGACACTGAAGTCCAGGCAGGCAAGGTTTGAACTTTGCCTGATTTCAGAATCAGTGACACATAACAATTACAGGCAGTGTATTGTCGAAGGTTTTCATGGCTGGAATCATTGGGTTATTGTAGGTTTTTTGGGCTATATGGCCATGTTCTAGAAGCATTCTCTCTTGACGTTTTGCCTGCATCTATGGCAAGCATCCTCACAACCTCTGAGGGTGCTTGCCGTAGATGCAGGCAAAACATCAGGAGGGAATGCTTCTAGAACATGACCATATAGCCGGAAAAACCTACAACAACACAATTACAGACAGTCCTTACATCTCAGTCATAGAAAAGGTGGATGGAAACAAAGCTAGGAACATTTTGGACTATAACTCCACAAACCTTCCAGCCTCCATGTCTACTGCTTGTGTCTATTGGGGCATTCTGAGAGTTGCTATCCCAACAAGGTCATATTTCCAGGTTCTGATTATAAGATATGAGGCATATTGGGAATGCAAACAGAAAATGATAATCAAGAGCCTAGTACAAATCGTTTCAATCAAGATGAGGCCTACAGTGGTTTTTGGGAATAACCGATAACAATCAGGATATATATATGTGGCAATTCTTTTGAAACACTTTAAAAAACAGGAAACATAACAGAACTCTTGGAGCCCATCAGCAACTCCTACAAATCTCGGCATTCTATAACATTGGGTCACGGCAGTTAAAGTGGTGTCAAACTGCTATAATTCTGCAGTGTGGCAAGATCTCTAGAAACAGAAGAAGAATTTAGTACCCAAAATGCATTTTGCCCCTTCAGATAGTTTGCAGAGAACACCTCCTTAATGTGCTATTTGACTCTGGGTGGAAAGTGCAGCACTGGCTGAGATGAAGCACAGGGCATATGAAAAATGCAGAGAGCTGGACTATAAGGAAGGCTGAGCAAAGGAAGATAGACACTTTTGAACTGTGGTGTTGGAGGAAAATTCTGAGAGTGCCTTGGACTGCGAGGAGATCAAACCAATCCATACTCTAGTAAATATAGCCCAGTTGCTCACTGGAGGGAAGGGTATTAGAGGCAAAATGAAGTACTTTGGCCACATAATGAGAAGACAGGAAAGCTAGGAGAGGATAATGAGAATGGGAAAAATGGAAGTAAAAGGGAAGAGAGGCCGACCAAGGGCAAGGATGTTATCCTTAAAGTGATTGGCTCGACCTTGAAGGAGCTGGGGGTGGTGATGTCTGACAGGGAGCTCTAGCGAAGGTCTCTAGGATTATGAAAGAAGACACTGAAATGCAACATGTGAGCCAATTGTCTCTTGATGATACAGAGACAAGTTGTGCACTTCTCAGCATCTTTCCATCAACTATACTGGGGTCTGCAGGTTACGATACCTCTATACCCAGGCTAGAGGCATTTTTATTTTACTACAACATCCCAAATCCCTCCCAGCTAGCAAGACCATTGGGGGGGGGGGGGGCATTCTGGAATTGTAATTTCAAAAATAACTTGACCCAGCTCTGATCAGGGCTAGGAGAAAAGTCAAATCCTATTGGAGCAAAATTTTGGGCCATCTCCTAACTTGTGGTCAACAGCCAAAAAGTGTTTTTATTGCTATGACTTTCCATCTGGCACAACAAGGGTGGGAACTCATAAAACTTTTAACAGTTGAACTGCAGCACTCAAAATAATTTCCACAACTTATTTTGCTGGTGTTTAATCCCAGAAACTGTTTTAAGTACTACAACTCAGACCTTAAAACTTGCCAAGTAATAATAACAAGAGAGAGACTTTGCACACATGTAGACGTCTCTTTTTCTACCAGAACATAACCCACAGGCAGTCAGTAACTGTTTTGTGATCAACTATAATTCCATAGGAGTGAAGACCTTCAGGCTTTACAGAATTGGGTTGTTGTCAGTTTTCCAGGCTGTATGACCATGTTCCAGAAGCATTCTCTCCTGACATTTCACCCAAAACTATGGCAGGCATCCTCAGAGGTTGTGAGGTCTGTTGGAAACTAGGCAAGTGAGGTTTATACGTCTGTGGAATGTCCGGGGTGAGAGAAAGAACTGTGCTTGAGGCAAGTGTGAATGTTGCAGTTGGCCACCTTGATTAGCATTTAATGGCCTTTCAGCTTCAAAGCCTGGCTGATTGCTGCATGGGGGAATCCTTTGGTTGGAGGTGTTAGCTGGCCCTGATTGATTCTTGTCTGGAATTCATCTGTTTTTTGACATTCCATAGATATATAAACCCCCCTTGTCTAGTTTCCAACAGACCCCTCCATCTCCAAGGATGTCTGCCATAGATGTGGGTGAAATGTCAGGAGGGAATGCTTCTGGAACATGGCCATACATCCCGGAAAATGCACAGCAACCCAGTGATGAAAGCCTTTGACAACACAGCTTTGGCTTTACAATTTGGTGGAGGGTATTATCCAAAATTAACTAGATGTTTTAGTTATGTCTTAAATATTTCAAAACAGTCTTGAGATGAAGAATGCAGGCTTGATGAGTCATTGATAGGTTTGTACAGGTGTCAGTTCATACCTGGCAATGTCTCCCAGGAGGGAGATGAAATGAGGGGTCCGCAGCTCTACAAATAAATCATTTTGTTCAGCGCTCATAGTTACCAAGCAAATTCAAACAGTGGTCTGGAAAGATATGTCTTTAGCCTCAGTGATTATGTCCCTTTCTAGAATATAGTCCAGACACTCAGAGCCTACCATTAACCATTTCCCACATCCCCAGAAAAGACAAGGTATGGCAGATATTGGCATGACTTGCAAGGCATGTCTACAACTTTCCCTCTGTTTTCTCCAGGATGATCACATCAAAATGATTTCTGGGGTTTTTGTGAGGCTGTTAAAAGCTCCTCCCAAAACTACAAACCCCAGAATTCTGCAGGAGGCAGAAACTGGATTTTAAGTCGATTTTTCTCTCTAGCATGATGAGGCCCATATGTTTGCTCATGGGGGCAGGGGCAGGGGTTCTCTAAATGAGAAGTAGGACAAAGTGATAGTCTAGGTTCTAGCTATGTGACTTCAGGTTGCTTGTTGATAGCTGGTGACTTCATGAAGTTCATGGGTTTTTCTTAGGCCAGGGGGACAAAGGGGGTGGGGGTGGGGTGGGGTTCATCCATTACTTCTTCTGAAATATAGCCTCGAGTACCTGATATCTACCCAAGCACTAACTAGAGCTGACCCTGGATTTGGTATATTCAGAGTATTTATGCTTGCTGATTGATATTACAAAGAGATTTAAAGCAGTGAGCATGGACCTCTTAAACTAGTGTGGTACCATGGTTTTAGTGTGGGACTATGGTAGTGCTCCGTGAACTTAGGATTCAAATCTCTGCTTAGCCCTGAATAGTGCATACCCACTATTTGGGAGAGCCTTATTCTCTCAGCCTAACAGATGTGAGGGTAAACCTCCTCTGAAGAAATCATGCCAAGGAAACCGTAGAGTAGGGTTACTATAATTCAGGGTCACCTTGAAGGCATTCAATAACAATATGGGGAATGGCTGGCTACAGACTGGGTGCATCACAAGGCTTATTTGATCTCTGATCAGAAATTGGAGCTATGGGGCTATTTAGAGCAGAATAAGGAACTGTGTTTTGGTATGCAGCCTGGGAAGACATTTCATTGCAACCTGAGTAGAGAAGTGCACTGTCCTTGGGGAAAGGTCCAAATTAGTGAAGAATTAGATTTGGCCCCTCCCAACTGGATTTAGCCTGTCCACCATTACATTTCAAAGAAAGGCACCCTGTGAAATTCATGGAGTTGGCGTAAGTTGACAAGTGACTTGAAGGCTCATGCAGACACAGTGAAGGGGGGGGGGGGGTCCCCACCATCCTGGTACTGAAAAGAGCTTTGAATTGGTTACATTTATTAGGGTGCTTGTACACTTGGGTTTTTGGGGGGGGGGGTGGTTTGAATGCTCTGCTATGGGTGCATTAACACTGCTGAATGAATGCAGTTATTTATTTTCTGTATTTATACGCTGCCCTTCTCACCCCGAAGGGGACTCAGAGCAGCCTTAACTTAATGCCAGTTATTAAAATCACACAATCTGAATCATATTTGAGAAGCTGTTCTGGCCATTATTGTCCATTTTCCAACTTCATTTATTGCACTGCATTACAAATCCAAGGCTTGGTCCCATAGCCATGTTTTTCAACAGGTGAAGTCGTGGTTATGGAGAAAGGCTTTCGAAGAATGAGACAATGATCTGGATGGAAGACGGTGTATATTCGATTTTAGTATGACGGCTGACCACTGTAGTTTTAAATATATGTGCTTTTTAAAATGTTTTATTGTAATGTTTATTTTGATATTTTACCGATTGTATATGTTTTTATGGTTGGAAATCGGGCTGAGTCCCTCTTATGAGGTGAGAAGCTCGGTATATAAAACTTTGAAATAAATAAATAAATGAATACATTTCTTCCTAAAGGTCAGGAGGGAGGGAGCTGATCTGATTTTGCTAGAGTGTTCCATAGCCAAGGGGCCACCACTGAGAAGGCCCTGTATTTCATTCCCTGCAACCACACTTGTGAAGGAAGTGGGATCAAGAGCAGGGCCTCCTAACTTTGAAGATGCTTCATAGAAGGGGATACGTTTGGGAGTTTGAACTGCCATGGCTCGACGCTATGTGATCCCGGGAGTTGAAGTTTTACAAGGTCTTTAGCAGCCATCTCTGCCGGAGAGTGCAGGTGCTGAGGCTTGGGGAGGCAGAGGAGGCTGCCGACCTGGCAAAACCCCAACCAACTCCCAGGGCTCTAGAGCATAGTTCAAGTGGTGTCCATCCGACTGGAGGCATCCGACGGTGTGGCAGAGCCCAAGGTGTCGCCTTCCCTCTTCCTTCCTTCCGCCTGGCCGATGATAAGAAGAGTCATAGCTGGCCATCGCTGTCAAGCAGGGCGGCAGAGCAGCCAGCAGAACCGGGCCAGAGGCAAAGCGAGGGAGAGGGAGAGGAGTCAAGAGAGAGAGAGAGAGGGAGGGAGGGAAAGCGAGGGAGAGGCCGCGCTGCCGGGATCCTCAGGCGAGCCGCCCGCTCTGGCCCCGTGCCACGGAGAGGAGGGGCAGCGGATCCCCAGAGCCCATTAAAAAGCCAGGCTTAGCCGAAGAAAACACCTCCATAGAAGGAAGGCAGGCAGGCAGGCAAGCAAGCAGGCAAGCAGCAGGAGCAGAACCAGAGGCTGGGAAGGAGCCGGAGCTTCTGCTCCCACATTCTGCGTGGCTCCTCGTCTGTCTCCCGCCGGCAGGACTCCCTTCCTTGGCGCCTTCCACTCCAAGCAGAGGCCAAACTTTGGGGAGCACGAGTGGGAGCGAGTGTGTGCCTGGATGAGGCAGCAGAAGCCCTGAGCAGCGCCCTTTCCCTCTCCCTCTCTCTCCAGCCCCGCCGTTTGCTCTCTCTCTCTCTCTCTCAAGCTCGCCGTCCCTCCCTCCGTTTTTCCTCCCTGCCTGCCTTCCTCTTCCTTCCTTCCTTCCCTCCCTCTTCTGCCTGCCTTCCTTCCGCCAAGATGAGTGCTGGGCTGCGGAGCCTCCTGGCCTGGCTGGCCCTGCTGCTCCTGGGGAGGATGGACCGCCTGGCCGACGCCTGCAGCTGCTCCCCGGTCCACCCGCAACAGGCGTTTTGCAATGCAGATGTAGGTAAGGAAAGGACGGATCCCCTCCCTCCGCGCCCTGGCTCTCTCTCTCTCTCTCTCTCTCGCTCCCCCCCCCCCCACCATTTGGGAGATCAGCCCCCACCAACCCCACCCCTTCCCCCGCGGGAACAGGGGGAGCGTGGGCCCTGGAGTTTCTTGGCCCAGCCAGGCTTCTTGAGGCTGGCATTGCCTCGGCCACTTCCACCACTCCCACGCCCTCGCCTTGAAAAACACGCGTGTGCCGCTCTTTCCTCCCTGGCATTCCTCTTTCCTTCCTCCTTCCTTGCTCCCGCCCTGACCTGATCCGCAGGAATTCGTTTGAAAGCCCCCAATGCAACCACCAACTCGAACCCCTCCCTTTCTGGCCAAGGCTCCCTCCTTGCGAGATGTAGGCTTGCCAGGGGCTGCTGGGGGGAAGCAGACGTCGGTCTTGAGGAACCGCGAGGAAAGGAAACTTCCCCAGGAAAAACAGGAAAGGGCACAGCCATCTTCGCTGACGGAGAACTAAAGGTGGAATGGGATGTTGTAGGTTTTTGGGCTGTATAGCCATGTTCTAGAAGCATTCTCTCCTGACGTTTCGCCTGCATCTATGGCAGGCATCCTCGGAGGTTGAGGTTGAGTGACCTCACAACCTCTGAGGATTTTCTTTGTGTGTGTGTGTGTCAGGAGTGACTTGAGAAACTGCAAGTTGCTTCTGGTGTGAGAGAATTAGCCACCTGCAAGGACGTTGCCCAAGGGATGCCCAGATGTTTTGATGTTTTAGCATCCTTGTGGGAGGCTTCTCTCATGTCCCCACATGGCAGCCAGAGCTGACAGAGGGAGCTCATCCGCACTCTCCCCAGATTCGAACCTGTGACCTGTCCTCTGAGGATGCCTGCCATAGATGCAGGTGAAATGTCAGGAGAGAATGCTTCTAGAACATGGCCATACAGCTTGAAAAACCTACAATAACCCAGTGATTCCAGCCATTAAATGCTTCAACAATACATTAAGGGTGGAATGCTTCTCTTTTCTCAATGGCAGCTTGGCTCCACAGGGGTGGGTTTCTTTTATTTGGGTGGTGGGGGGGGGGGAGTCAGTCAAATCACCACCCCTGTATATCAGTTGGCAACAGGTCTAGAACACCAGGTTGCTCAAGAATTCTACTTTGATTTAGCATGTGCTAACTGTTTTTCTGTTGGGTTGTGAGTTTTACAGGCTGTATGACTGTGTTTCTGAAGCATTCTCTCCTGACGTTTCACCTGCATCTATGCCAAGCATCCTCAGGGGTTGTGAGGTCTGTTGGAAACTAGGCAAGTGGGGTTAATGTATCTGTGGAACGTCCAGGTTTTTCTGCTTCCAAGAGATAAGGCAGATCTGCTGCTGTTAATATGTTGGAGGCAGCTGTGAAGTCATGCAGGGATGCATTGACTGGCGCAAACTTCAAAATGCAAGTCTTCCAGTGTTGGGCCGGACCCTCACCTAGGACCCAAGGAAGTGGAGGAAGCCAAGGGGACAGATGGAAGGAGGCATGGAAGCACACAAGGCTGCAGAGCTTGCCGAATGGCACCAGCAGGGAGAGGGCAGAACAGAAGGAAGCTTGGACCGCCACAAAGCGGAAACCAGATTTCCATCTGCTTACTGTATATAAATACCTTCCCAGTCCCTTAAGCTCCTGGCTCAAGAGAAAGAAGCTACCCGCCTCCATAGGAGAAATTGTTTTCCCCCCATAATGGTTGTCATCTTCTACTTTTGGAAATTTGTCCTTGCTTCTTGGTGCCTTAGGTCTGTTGCATATCCCATCCTCGCCTTCCAGTGCATTCACAAATATAGAGGACCAGGTTGCATTAAAATCATTTAGTTATGCCCACAGTGTTCTTTGGTTTGGCTCTCTAGGAAACAACCATACAGTCCAAGTAACAATATTTGCAGAAAGTCAGGAATGTATTCCTTGAGAACCCCTGACTTACTTTTGCATCTAAGTAATTTCTTTTAGTGAAATAGCAGAGAGGGAATTCTAATGGATTTGGCTTTGAAATCCTTTCTTGATGATGGGAACAGAGGAATAAAAAAACCTACTTTCTTCAAAAGGCTAACCATACTAATTTTAGTGTGGATTCTAGTCTGGAATCTCATCACGTGGCCCAGTCAGTGAAGAAATAATTTTAGCAAACCTCACCAAAACCACAGGGACGGTTTTCAGTGCCAGGATGTTATTCTGGAATATGCAAAACAATACTCCTGAAGGAAAAGGTTCCTCTGAATGTGTGTCTTGCCCTACGCTCCTGAGTTATCTCAAAAGGCTTCCACATTAGAAGGTGTGGCCTGTAGATACGCTCAAACCTCCAGGTACTTTCCTTTTTAGACAGTAACCCATTAATTGGCTGGGGTTTTTTTTCTGTGTCAGGAGAGACTTAAGAAACTTCAAGTTGCTTCTGGTGGGAGAGAATTGGCTGTCCGCAAGGACGTTGCCCAGGGGACAGCTGGGTGTTTTGATGTTTTACCATCATTGTGGGAGGCTTCTCTCATGTCCCCACATGGGGAGCTGGAGCTGACAGAGGGAGCTCATCTGCACCCTCCCTGGATTTGAACCGCTGACCTGTCAGTCTTCAGTCCTGCTGGAACAATGGTTTAACCCACTGCACCACCAGGGCTCCTAATTGGCAGATGCCTTCCTTAGGAGGGAGATGAGACCCCTTCTCTAATTCTTCCCTCCGAGAATAAAGGGCTTTCATCTAGCTTGTTTGGGGAGCTGGAGGACTCTTTCTGCCCAACCTTCTGCCTTTGGGAAGGTCAGGACTTTGGAGACCGTTTTCCATTTCTTTCCAGCCAGAGCGATGCATTATGGGCACGAGCTTTCAGTGTGAGCAGGGAGATGTCTTCACCGTGGCTTCCCGCCCAGAGTGGCTGAGGCCCTTATGAGAAAAATTAGCACTGCGTGTTTCCATCTTGATTCAATCAAGGCCTTCATCTGCTGGCTCAGCTAAATGCTAGAGAGGAAGGCTTGAGATCATTCTTGTTTTGTGATGTCATTGTCTGTCCCTTATATCTGGCAACTGGCAGAAGGGACTGGGAGTGCTGGGGAGGGAGAGGAAGGCAGCCTGCCTTGCTCTTTTAAACCAGGCACTCTTTACTGGAGCACTCACCAGTTACCCTTTATTTGTAGGCGTTGTCTTTCTCCCTTCCCAGTTTGCTCAGCTTGGAAGCTACTGATAGGGCTGGGCCTGGCAGGGCCAGGGCTCAAATTCCATTTTTTTTCCGTGAGTAATCCGCTTATTAAATTTTAACATATTAAACAAGCAGCCCAGGCCCCCAACTTCCAGATCCTGCTCTGCGAATGGAATTTGGAAATGCCTTGGCTGGGCTGCCTCTCTTACAATGACTGCGTCCATTAAACATTCCAGACGCTCTCTGTGCCCCAAGTTGCCTCCTCTGCTTTTGTAATATGTCCCGGAACTGAGTGGCTGCTGTCAGCAGCATCTGTCTGCGGTTTCCTTTGGCTTTTCAGTATCTCTTCCTTCCATGGGAGGAGACCTTTTTCAAAGATGAGAATGTGTTATTTGCATCCACCTCGAAGCATGTATTCATAGCTGACAAAGTCTTATCTATGAGGATCTTGTGGCTGTTCCTGAGAGGTCTTGGATCCTGAAGGTTTTTTGGTTCCTCAAACTATCACAAAAAGGTCTTGTTTGTTTTCACTCGGTACTGGAACTGCCTTTAACTCCTGAACCATGCTTCAGTTTCTGCAACACTTGTACAAAGAACTCTTGAGGTCATGCATACTTTTATGATCTGTACAGCTCCATTTCTTCGGTTCTCTTCATTTTCTTTAAATTGAACGCCACAATCCACTTTACAGCTGAACAATCATAAAACCTTTTAGTGAATTCTGGGAGCTGTACTCCAAAAAGGAATGTTTTTAATCGTTTCCTCAAACATTTCCAGCTCACATTTTACCGGCAAGGCTCCAAAATATGACATCATATTGAACATCATACCTGTCTTTCTATTATACTCTCCTCACAAATAAAGGAGCTTTCTAGAGTGTTGTCAAAGGCTTTCATGGCCAGAATCACTGGGTTGCTGTGAGTGTTCCAGGCTGTATGGCCATGTTCCAGAAGCACTCTCTCCTGACATTTCTCCCAAATCTATGGCAGGCATCCTCAGAGGTTGTGGGGTCTGTTGGAAACTAGGCAAGAGAGGTTTATATATCTGTGGAATATCCAAGGTGGGAGAAAGAACTTGCTTGAGGCAAGTGTGAATGTTGCAAATGGCCACCTAGATTAGCATTTAATTCCCTTGTAGCTTCAAAGCCTGGCTGGTTGCTGCCTGGAGGGATCCTTTGCTGGGAGGTGTTAGCTGGTCCTTTCTAGACTTAGTCATAAAAATAATATTTCATGGTGGTAGCACCTGCGGAGCCTCATATACCTCCTTTGTTTTTGTGTACTGTTAACATGAAAGTTGTTTGAGCCCAGAATCAAATGGTCGGTGTCATTGTGGTTTAGTATTCAAGTATTCCTTGACAACTTGATCAAAGAAAAAAAGAATAGAGTGGTTGCTAAAAGATGGCTGCTACATAGGAAAATGAATCATGTTGGAATTGGAAAGAAATGTGTAAGTCACAAGAAGAAATGCAGTAGGAGGAATGGCATATGTAGAAGTAATTGGTCATGGGCTGAATAATGCATGCAGTGATACACACATCCAAGAAATAAACCTAGTATGGTATATGGTATCGTATCAGGTTTGATCTACATCAGGGGTTCTCAAACTTTTTAAACAGAGGGCCAGGTCACAGTCCCTCAAACTGTTGGAGGGCCAGATTATAATTTGAAAAAAAAAATGAATGAATTCCTATGCACACTGCACATATCTTATTTGTAGTGCAAAAACCACTTAAAAACAATACAATAATTAATATGAATAACAATTTTAACAAATATAAATTTATTAGCATTTCTTTGGGAAGTGAGGCCCTGCTTTTGGCTGATGAGATAGGATTATTGTTGCTGTGTGCTTTCAAGTCATTACATACTTAGGTTGACCCTGAGCGAGGGCCGGGTAAATGACCTTGGAGGGCTGCATCCGGCCCCCGGGCCTTAGTTTGAGGACCCCTGGTATAGAGGGAAGGAGAAGCATGCTATTTGAGGCTGGATCTACACTGCCCTATATCCCAGGATATGATCCCAGATAATCTGATTATCCCAGATTATCTGGCAGTGTGGACTCATATAATCCAGTTTAAATAAGATAATCTGGGATCAGTTCTTGGGATATAGGGCAGTGTAGACCCATCTTGAGCCATAAGAGTGGACAAGCATAGGAACGAGAATGCTTCTCTTACCATTAGTGAAAAGCAAGTTTCATTTTGGTAAGCCTCTCCGAACCCTGGGGTTCGGAGAGGCTTACAAGAACAGGCTAAAATCTAACACAATTTAAAAACAATTTAAAAACAATTTAAAAACAATGTAAAAACAACAATATCAGAGATCAAAGGATTTTTGGATTTTTGAATCGTCATAGCAAATGTTAGTCCTGAGTTTTGTGTTTTTTCAATCTTCAGCATCCTGATTCCATTCTCACAAACCATGATTTTTAATAGGCATTCCTACTAGTATCTACATTCCTTTCCCCTTTCTTCAGATAATATGTTTTTGTCCTTTTAATCAGTCTTTTCTTTGTTGTTTATTATCCACAACCCAGGATGATTCACTGGCTAAAAGATGTTAATTTTATAAATATAACAAAAATAATTATGTTCCATTACCTGCAGAGGAATGAAGTTTGTGAAGAAATGCTGCCACAAGAAAGGCACCATACTGAACACCATGGCTGATCCTGGTCTCCTGCCATTTTTGTCCAACAGTCAAATACTAGCTCAAGAGATACTTAGTGGCATCCTATACTAGCTCAAGTGATACATAGTGGCACCATTATTGTACTTACTAACACCTTTTTGCATTTTCCTCCTACCTGAGTAGGAGTGTGATACAGGCATGGGAATGTACATATGTCCACATACCTGTATGTGCCTGGATACCTGAGAAAATAATATATGAGCAATGGCTGTTGATTGGTGGAATAGAAGTCCCTCAATACTACAGTCCATATTCCATAGCATTGTGTGATACTGTAGGAAACACTAAAATGTCTTGGTAGTACTTTATCCGTTACCCATGAAGGTAACTCAATATTTTATGTATGTGTGTATGTGAGACAGACATAGTATCATAACCTATTACATTCTCTAATGTTTGGGACTACGATCAACAGCTCTACGCAAAATATATTTTTTGCTGCTTTTGCCTCCCTTGTGGAAGCTCTTTTGGCTGACATGGACCATGGAGACACAACAGATGTCTGTTTACTTCACTTGTATTCCATCAGTCCAGTTTGAAGTAAAGACGACAACAGCAGCCATGCCATTTGCAGTTTATTATTATGATAGTAATAGCTTTCTTGTCATCCACCACAGCACCAGCTGATGATGGAACACCCCCACTGGGTGCTATTCCAGATCCCAAATCTGTAGTAGCAGCTTTGTATGACATTTAGACAGCTGATGACAATGTGCGACAGCATCTTTCCTCCTGGCTCCTGTGACTTGGAGAAAGCATCTCCCTCCCATCCTGCTCTCTCAAGTGCCTATCAGATCAGCCAAAATAAAAAAGTTCCATCTACAGCCTGCCTGAGCTCTTTCCAGCTGAGTGAAAGGTGGCTGTGGAGTTTTGAATTGATCTCCTTTGACCATAGCCTATGTCAGTTCCAGTATTCAGCTGTCAGTGTTCAGCTTCCAGTTTGGGCTTTGGTTCTTCCTTCTATCCTAAACTGCAACAATGTGCTGACAGATTCTAGACAGGACCATAAAGCAGTTTCACAACACCTTAAGTGATTGGTTGGGATTATCCCTTGGGTGCTGGTAAGGTGGGTAAAAAACATTGTCAAAATACATTACTCAAACCTTTTTTGGGCCCTTGGTATTCACTGGGATCTGGTTCCATGACCCTCATGGCATAATTAAAATTAATGGATGCTCAAGTCTTATAAAATACATTGCCGAAGAAAAATGTGTCTCTGATATAAAATGGCAAAATCCAGCTTTGCCTTCAGGCTTTTAAAAATAATATTTTCAAGACCTATCCTTCATCCTTTTGTAATGCAGGCACCATTTCAGCTCTCTCTGTGGGGGAAAGAGTCATCCCAAGCCGCAGACAGACACCACTCTACATTACTCAGCAAACACGCACGCACAATTTAAGACAATTTAATGTAGCCACATTATGTTGAACAGTCAATTTTTTAAAGGAAAGTAACTATATTTGTTTTGTATATAAGCCCACTCTTTTTAAAAATAATCATTGCACAGAACCAGTGAGTGTGAAGAACTAGATAAGAGGATAGTACTTACCATGTATGAGAGTTGATTTGCTAAATAGAATATTTGTTGGGCACTTTGTGTATCTATATATATAAATTTGTTAGGGGCATCCAACGAGGAAACAAAACTCAAAAACCCCCCAACGAAACTTAACCAAAATTCCCATGCCCATAACACAACCCACAAGGTACAAACATATCTACTCAAAATGAAAAACAACACAACAACACACTCACAAAACGGCAAAACAACAAAACTCAAAAATCCCCCAACGAAACTTAACTAAAATCCCCGTGCCCATAACACAACCCACAAGGTACAAACATATCTACTCAAAATGAAAAACAACACAACAACACACTCACAAAACGGCAAAACAACAAAACTCAAAAATCCCCCAACGAAACTTAACTAAAATCCCCGTGCCCATAACACAACCCACAAGGTACAAACATATCTACTCAAAATGAAAAACAACACAACAACACACTCACAAAACGGCAAAACAACAAAACTCAAAAATCCCCCAACGAAACTTAACCAAAATCCCCGTGCCCATAACACAACCCACAAGGTACAAACACACACGCAACGCCACGCTCCATCACTCCCCTGCCCCAATCTTACCTCCTTTTACTTCAGGCCACCTCCAAACCCCACCCCGCCCCTTCCCGCCCTGTCAAAATCTAGGAAAGACAGGAAGGAAGGAAAGAAGGAAGAAAGACAAAGGGAGGTAAAGAAAAAGGGGGAAGGAAGGAAAGTTAGAGGAAGAAGAAAAGGAAAGAAAAGGAAAGATGGAAGGAAAGAAAAGAGAGACAGCAGAAGAGAAAGAAAAAGGGGGAAGGAAGGAAAGAGATAAAGAAGAGGAGAAGGAAAGATGGGAAGGAAGGAAGGAAGGAAGGAAGGAAGGAAGGAAGGAAGGAAGGAAGGAGGGAGGGAGGGAGGGAAAGAAGGAGAGAAAGAGGGAAGATTGACCACAGCAACACGTGGCGGGTAAAGGTTGTTATTTCTATTATTATTATTATTATTATTATTATTATTATTATGCTATTATTCCTATGAGACCCTTTTAGGGGGAATGGGAGAGGTGTCAGGTCCCAGAGGCAATGCATTGCATTATTGTTATTGTTATGATGGTGGTGAAATAAAAGGAAATAAAAAGTGAAAGAAGGAACCAAACAGGGAGGGAAGAAAGGCAAAGGAAGAAAGGGGAATGAAGGAAAGAGTGAAGGATGAAACCAAGTAGTGAAAGAAGGAAAGAAAGAAAGAGGTAGAGAAGGAAGAAAGTAGAGAAAGGGGGAGGAAAAGGGGGAAGGAATAGGTAGGGACCTCTCTTTCATAATAGTCCAGATATCTACCTCAACTTTGATAAGTTTTACTATAGGCCACAGCAACGCGTGGCAGGGCACAGCTAGTATTAAATAAAACCCTGGTGATTTAAAATCCTCAGCACTGTCCAAATCCTTATGTCCTTGTTCAGAATAAAATCACAGGGTGTTATATTTTTGGGTACAATGTACAATGTAATTTGGCCCCACGCAGAGAATTGAAGTAATTCTCAAAAGGGAATAAGAGGTAGTCATGTGCATTTGGGCTAAAATTTGATCCGTTTTGTGTCCCGGCTTTCAGTGGGGCCTTGATCCATTTTGACTGAGCCTCCAGAAATCAGGAGGGCAGATACTTGTTTTTCGTTTTCAGTGCCGAAAGCTCCGTTTTCTTTCAGCCCATTATTGGGGGGACTTCACCCGTAGGCCCAAAGTTCCCAGGCCTAGAGGTGCATAGGCCCAAAACCTGCACCCGTGGGCCCAAAGCACTGGGGTGCCTGCAACCGAGCACCAAGTAAAGAGCACTCCTTACTTGGTGCTCAGCTGCAGGTCCTGCTAGGCCTCGGCGCTTTGGGTCTATGCATGCGGCGATCGCTCTGAAAAGCAGGCTTGGAGCAGTACACGCTCCCACCTGTCTTTCGTATCAAGTTTTCGTATGAATGAATGGAATGGAACAGAAACACAAATCAAACGGATGAGAGAAATGTTGGGTCCATGACTAGTAAGAGGTACAAACTAGACAAAAGATGAAAATGAATTGAATTTGTCAACTAATTTCCATAGGATGCAACAATACAGTGTCTTCTGTGCAGGCCCATAGCCAGGATTTTGATTCCGGGGGGGGGGGGGGGGGGGGGGCTGAGTCTGAGTGAAAGAGGGTCTAACCTAGCAAACCTTTTGTATCGTTACCTCAATACCCCCATGCATATAGGATATATTGAGTATGGTGATCAGATCATGATATGGATAAACATAACAGTTTAAATAATGCACCAGTAAGGCCTTTTCGTGAACCACCATGAGAATTTGGGGGGGGGGGGTGAAGCCCCTCAAGCCCCCCCCCCCCCCCCCCCTCAGCTACAGGCCTGCTTCTGTGTGCTTTAGGACACTAAAAAGTTACATCACATTATTTAGGGCAGTTCATTCTCCTCTGTTTGCCAGTTTGGTTTTAGAAAATTTAAGTGCTCCAGGCCTGCATAGTATACTATATAAGCAAAGCAGTGCTTTGAGTTAGACTACTTGAAAATCATCTTAACTGTCTGTGCATATAAAAGATTGAGAAGACATGCTTTGATGAGCTAAGATGTTTGATTATTATTTTATTATTATAATATTTATTTATACCTTGCTTTAAAATGGACTCAAAGCAGCTTGACATTAAAGCATTAGCACAGAATTTAAAATATACAAATATTAAAACAGAATTAAACACAAACAGCACTAAGAAATTTAAAATCCATCAAAACATGGTGGGCTTAGCACAAGAAAAGGTGTAGGACATCTATGGACAATTTCTCTGCTTTAGAAAAACTCTCCTAGTTTTGGGCTTTTCTCCATATTCTTCTGCATCATACAGAATATGCCACTTTATGTGGCTTCTTTCTCCCCAAACAGTGCGATCTCTTCTATGGTGGTGAATGCTAGTCTTGTCTTCAGAATGGAAATGGCTTATGATTGCGAGGAGTTTTGAACATGGATAAGGTACTCAACATGCAAAAAGTGCAAGTTTGAGTTGTTATGCATGTGGGTAGCAAATAAAGCACTTTTAACCTTGTTTTGGAAGATTTCAGAGCCAGGACAGGCTCCCACAAGACGTAGGAGTAGCAAGTGTTACTAATTTGGTCTGTACTCAATTGTAGCTTTGTTGGTTCTTATTCCAGAAGAGCACCTGAGTAACAATCTCCACCCTTCTTAACTACTTAAACTGCATATCAGGCACCTGTAAGTGGTTTAGGTTTTAGCAAAGGTCCTCTCCAGGGCAACAAGGAAAAGGGGGCTTTGGGCCCTTGTTGGGGCAAGTAGGAGGAATGTGACTGATGCCACCTCAGGACTTCACCACCTCTTTTGGCTTGAGAGAGATGTGCAGATTAGCCAAAAATATAACAGTCAGAAAAGGACATAGTTTAACTTGTGGGGTTTTTGAATTCAGCCAGTTTCTGTGAATAGTGGTGAAATTCATTGTGTCTTCTCTTAATCCATCACAATTGAGTACCCTCTCCTTTTATACTCCATTTATCTTTCACCTCTCCTCTTTAGCAATTGAATCTGGCATCTAGTACTGTGAGAAAGGGAAGCTCATGCTGAGTTCACCATTTCCCCCCATACTTGTAAAGCCCCAAACAGTGTAGCCACTTTTCGTAGGGAAGTGTTTCCAAAGATTACAAACTTTTGAATAGCATTGCTCAAGCCTCTTGATAATTTTGTTCTTTTTTGTTTTTACACTTTCCCCAGGGCTATGGCATCCTTTCTGAGAACTGTATACACCGTTATGAGTATGCTCGCACTGTAGATTTGTGTGAATATGGGGAGAATACAACACTCAAAGCTATTTTATGACCATCAGTTCTCATCAGCTATGTTTTCAAAATTTGATAGCAAATCATATCATTAAATTGCACCACCAGTTGCTGAATATTGTTTTGTGGTAGTCATACACTTTCAAGTCATGTTTGACGTACAACCAAACTATTATCATAGAGGTTTTTTGGCCAGATTAGTTCAGAGTCGATTTTCCTTTGCCTTCATCTAAGGCTAAGAGAGTATGACTTACCCAAGGTCACCAAATGGGTTTCCATGGCTGTACAGAGTTTGAACCAACACTCAAACTGGGAGTACCTCAATTTCTGGCTTGTATTAATAGTTTGTAGTTATTATAATATAACTTTGATAATGAAAAAGTGTAGCGGAAGGAGATGTGAACCATGATGGGTCCCTGTATCCATCAAAATTGTCCAGCCTTGGTGGAAAAGTGTGTTTACATTGGCAATTGTCTTTTCTCTTTATTTTACAAATAATCACCCAAATTGAACTTTGCCATGCAAAAGAAAACTGCAATCCCCTCTACATTCAATTTCTCAAAGGCATTTTGTCCTCCGATGGAGGTGCTGATGCTTTGCTGGAAGATAAAGGAAAGCTTTAGATTTCTGGAACACAGGCAGTAGGAACTAGAATGGATTGTGACTGGCTGTAGATCTTCAGAGGCATTAATCCTTGTGGTACAGATCTCTTAAAATTAGACGCATTCAACCACATGGTTTTAAAAACCACCTAAATCATGTATACCCTCCTCCCTTCTAACATAGTTCAAGGCTCTTTGGATTAAGAGCATATTTTCTAGAAGACCATGCCAAAATTGTGTGCCAGCTAATAAATCCACATGCTGAGACTTGTCATTTGGCAGCTTATGCTGGAGATTGGTAAGCAAATCCAGGAGATGATTATAAAAATCTTGTATTAACAATATATGAAATGCTGGAAAGACAATAAGGAAAAGCAGAGCTCAGTAATGTGACTTTTTAGATGAAATTTCTATTCGTCACAATGGCTACTGGCAGTGTAAAATGGAGGATTCTCGAAGCTATAGTACAAAAGGTAGCTTTTCCAAGCTCTGAGGAGTACAGAATATTTCTGGAGACCAAAGGAGGCTGCAGCAGCAAACTGTAAACATTTCCAGTTCAAAATAGGGAGAACTGCTAGGTGATTTGCATTTGGAGGTTCTTTTTGTTACAAGAGCTGGAGACTGTGTGTCTTATAGTTTAATGCATCAAATTATTCTGATAATTTACTCTGGAAATCTTTCTGGGACATCTGCCATGGAATCCATTTAAATCTCATAATTATTGTGTTTTGCATTGCCAATACTACTGATCTGTATATTATACTCAGAATTGAATTGCTATTATGTACTTTTTAGACTTCTTGTCATTTGTTTACACAAATCTTATAATTTCTGAAAAGGCTTTCTAGCTTTTCCCATGTGGAAAGGAAAGTGCTGCACACACACACACATATATATACATACTTGTATCTGGCTTTGTATTTTATACATTTTTTTCTTAATTCATATCACTGCGCATTCAGATGTTTTTATGTCTGTATGCCTTCCACACAGCCATATAAGCCACAATCCTTCTGGGTTGGCTCTCCGCAATGGGTCTTGGGGACACTGCTTTGCAGTTGCTCCACTCCTTCCTGGAGGGTCACACCCAGTCGGCAAAGCTGGGGGACACATGCTTGGACCCCTGGCTGTTGACCTGTGGGAGTCCCACAAGGTTCCATTCTATCCCCCATGCTTTTCAATACCTACATGAAACCGCTGGGTGAAGTTATCTGGAGTTTTGGAGTTCGGTGTCATCTCTATGCCGATGACACTCTACTACACTTTTCCACCAAATTCCAAGAAAGTTCTTTGGATCCTGGACCAGTGCTTAACCACTGTGATGGACTGGATGAGGGCTAACAAGCTGGAGCTTAATCCTAACAAGACAGAGGTCTTTCTGGTCAGTCGTGCGGCCGATCGGGGCATAGGATGGCAACCTGTGCTCGATGGGGTTACACTCCCCCGAGGACACAGGTCTGTAGTCTGGGGGTCCCCCTGGACTCAACACTGATGCTTGATGCTCAGGTGTCAGTAGTGGCCAGGAGGGCATTTGCACAGTTAAAGCTCATGTGCCAGCTGTGACCGTACCTCAAGAAGTCTGACTTTGTTATGGTAGTCCACGCCTTAGTTACCTCCAGATTGGATTACTGCAATGCACTCTATGTGGGGCTGCCTTTGAAGACAGCGCAGAAATTGCAACTGGCACAAAGGTTGGTGGCCAGGCTGTTAACTGGAGCGAGTTATAGGGAGTGGACAACCCCCCTGTTAAAACAGCTCCACAAAGCCCTAAACAGTTCAGGTCCAGTCTACCTTTGTGATTACATCTTCCCCTATGAACCTTTGCGAGCGCTAAGATCTGCTGGGGAGGCCCTTCTCTTGCTTCCACCTCTGTTGCAAGCGCAGTTGGTGGGGACAAGGGAGAGGGCCTTCTGGGTGGTAGCCCCCCGGCTCTGGAACTCTCTCCCCAGAGAGATTAGATTAGCGTCCACCCTGCCCACTTTCCATAGAGACCTAAAAACATGGTTTTTCGAATGTGCCTTTGATTAATCAGTTCACTAGATGAATTCACCCTTCCAGTCATAACTTAATTTTGGCTCTAGCACTTTACTAGTATCCCTGCCCCTGTAGCTGTACTGCATTAATCTGACTTGACCCTTCCAGCCTTAATTTATCATCTGCCTCTTGCATTTTGCCATTGGCCCTGTCCTTGCAGTTGTATTGCACAAGCCTCTGCCTCTCCCCTTAGTTTGGAAATTTCCACTATGCTTGGCTACTGGTTGTTGTATGATGAATTATGTTTTTAATTGTATTTATATGTTTGTATATGTATTTTTATTGTGTTACATTTTAACTCTGTTGATTGGGCTTGGTCCCCATGTAAGCCACCCTGAGTCACTTCGGGCAGATAGTTTCAGGATACAAACATAAAGTTGTTGTTGTTGTTATCTTCTTCATCATCATCATCATCATCAAGGCAGAAAATCTAACAATATCTGCTTTGAACTGGGTTATCTGAGTCCACACTGCCATGTATTCCAGTTCAAAGCAGATATTGTGGGATTTTCTGCCTTGATGCTCTGGATTATGTGGGCTGTGTGGTAAGGCTCAAAGAGATATAGTTCTCATGCACTGCAAGTGACAATTTGATAAGCTCAGTGTATATGGTAGTAGACTACATTTTGGCTCAAAGTATGTAGTCTAACTTCTTTTGGTTAAATAGTTTGAGTTTGCCTTGCTAGGCTCTATTTCATTCTACACAATTATAGCACTTGGTTATTACTATAGCTGCAGTGACTGTGTCCTGGTGAATCCTGTGATTTGTCGTTTGGTGAGGCATTAAATCTTTCTGGTAGAGAATCTTAAAAACCCCTCCCTAAACTTCAGGTCCTGTGGCAATTATAGTTTATCAAATTTCTTTCATTGTTTAGTACTTCTCTCATGGACATATGTTTCTGTTTTATGTGTGCCAGGGTCTTCTTCTTAGTCTTAGGCGATCCCTCATTGTCCAAGTAAGATTGTCCTCCAAATGCGGTGTCCTGGCCGTGGGTACGTAGGTGACAGCGCCAGGGTGGGACACAGATGATCAGTGAGAAAAAGAATGGGTACCTGCCTAAAACCTGCCACGCAGTGAGGCAAGTTAAGTTATGACCAAAGTGTGTGATTGTTTGTCGCCTTGAGTCCCCACAGGGAGAAAGGTGGGACTAATAAAGGAAATAATCGTCGCAATAATAAGTGCAAAATTGGGTGCCTTGCCTGCTGTTGCCTTTATGTTAAAACCTGAGGGATATCAGAGTACTTTGTCACTTCTAAACCCAGTTGCCAAGTAAGTAATTCCACTTCCCTGTGGTTAATTTGGTTCCTTTCTCACCCAAACAACATCCTGCTTGAGATCATGCCAACAAAAGCAGGCTTACTCAGGGACTAAACAACACTGCATCTGGTTCTTCTTTCCAGCATACAGTATGTGCTCATGTATAGGAAATTGAATCAAAAGTTCAACCCCAAAAACTTGGGTTGTCTTTATTGGCAGGTCAGTATAGTACTATTTTTTATCAAGATAGGCGTCTTCCCCTTTGATTGGAGTGGTGAAAAGTGGGGCTGGATCGACACTGCCATATAATCTGGTTTCTCAATCCAGATTATCTGTCTTGAACTTAATTATATGAGTTTACGCTAACATACAATCCAGTTCAAAGCAGATAATCTGGATTCAGAACTGGATTCTGTGGCAGTGTGGATGGGATCCGAGACCTTAGTCTGACCTGAGAGAACCTAAAAGAAACTTCAACCCCCTCTGCCCTCTCCCATGGTGGAGTTGGCCTTTTTGACTGCCTGGATGGGAAAGTAGGTAGGGAGATCAAGCCCCCTGAGGCAGTGCTGATGTTTTCCCCTCTCTGTAGAAAGACTACCGATTTATTCATGGGTCATATCAAAAACCATAATTTTGGCCCTAAAACGTGCCCTCAGTTTGTACATGCACTTGAATTATATGTGAACATATAGGAACTCAGCTTGCTAAAAAATCTGCTAATTTCTAGATTGGGCCTCCATACGTGTGGGAAATCTGTTTAATTGCTTTAGAAGTCAATCCAACTAACCATTATTGCAGTTTCTTGTTTATATATGCATTCTCTATATGGCATCCTGTTTCTGTGTCTAGATTGGGCCCAGACACTATAATAATGGCTGTAATGTTGCTGACTATGGATAATCAATTCTGTATCATGACGTTCTTGGGGGATTAACATGCAGCGGATCCACTACAGTGATCATATGCTTGTGATTGCATGTCAGATACTCAGCTATAAGTATAAACCTTTTAGAAAGAAGACCTTTGAGGGCAGTCCACTAAAAAGTAGACTTTATTTTGATTGTGACATTAAGAGTTATTCTGGGTGAAAGGCAATAGAAAGAGGTGTATTTGAAAATGGAGGGAAACATATGTCTGTCCTAAATGGAGAAATTGAGTACCTCCTTCTATAAATAAATGCATTTAAGTAACCGGATCAAATTTTGCCATAGTCACTGCTGAATGTTTTTATGTTGAATGTTTTTATGTTGAATGTTTTATATTGAATGTTTTATATTGTGTATAAACTGTTTTAAATTGTAAGTCGCTCGGAGCACCTTGGTGGAGAGCGACTAATTAAGAAATGGAGTGATGATGATGATGATGATGATGATGATGATGATGAAATAGTCTCTCTATTAAAAGTTTGTTGTTATGTATCTTGATATTATTTCAATATTTTTCCCAGAGGAATTGTTTTTGCCTGCATTCATGTCTTGCTAGCAATCGTCTGGTGCAACTGGTCTGTTGCTTTGTTAATAGAATTTGGGACCTTTAGTCCAAAACGATAACAGGGCGCTCTTTGTGTATTTAAAATTACAGACACCATTTGTTTTGTTTATGCTTTTCTACCTTTTAATATTACATAAGGCATAGGATAAAGGCACACAAGAATAGGAACAGCATGCTTTCTTACATTAGTGCATAAGATTATGCTTCCGTTATGTTTTTTGAGATCTAGCATACATCTTCATGTATTCACTTTGTGTTGTTTTCTCCCACGTGCAATAATGTTTGGCCTTTTTTGTCCTTCTGCTGGGATGCTAACTATACATAATATGCCTTTATGTGACATGGGTCCACAATTTTTGTATGACCCTTGTAGGTAGCCCAAATTTGTTATCATCTAAATTAGTGGTCACCAGATGTTTTGGCCTTCAATTTATTTATTTATTTACAGTTCTTATATTCCGCCCTTCTCACCCCGCAGGGGACTCAGGGCGGATTACAGTAAACACATATATGGCAAACATTCAATGCCAGTTTGACAAACAACATTTAACAGACAAAGGCTATTTAACTTTTTTTCTGGCCGCCGGGGGAGCTGCTGCTTTTCATCGTCCATCAACGACACCGATGAAGTTCTTCCGCATTCCACATTCCCCGGAGTCTTCTTTCTTTATGGCCTCATAAATTAGTTAAATTTAGCCTCCCACACAAGGTGGTACCTTATTTTCCTACTTGACAGATGCAACTGTCTTTCGGGTTGCAAAGGTCGACAACGGGCTACACAATGGCTGGACAACCACTCCAGCCCGGGCTGGCTTCGAACTCATGACCTTTTGGTCAGAGTGATCTTAATGCAGCTGACACTCAGTCAGCTGCGCCACAATCCCGGTGCCTTCAACTCCCAGAAATCCTAGTAGCTGGTAAACTGGCTGGGATTTCTGGGAGTTGTAGGCCAAATGAGGTTGAGAACCATTGATCTAAATAGAAAATAAGGGACCTGGCAATGACACATTGGGATTTGAAGATAGTGGTATGCCTTCATGGTTCACCATTACAATCTTAAGCTCAAGCTTCTGGCTGCCACCATCTCAGCTGTAAGCCAAGTTCTGGTGTCAGTGGCGCTAAACTAACCCATAACACATCTTACTGAGTTGCCAGTTTCTCTACAGCACATTCCAAGTAAGGTTCCCTCCACTTCAAATCCAAAGCAAATAAGTGCTCATCATAATTGAGCTGGTCAGTACTTCTGTGACGCTTTGTGTGTTACTTTTCAGTGAGTTGACACTTTTTTCTATTTTGGGTGAGCACTGTGTGACTAGTTTTTTGTTGATGCTTGTTCTGTACATTATTGTGCTGCGTTTTTCAGTAGTGATATTTCTTTATTTTTCCCCCTCTTATTTGTATAGCAAAACTATAACTTTCTGTAGTGTAGTCTCTGCCGAGAATACAAATGGTATCAAGATACTTTCTGTACATATGTATCTTCAAGTCACCTGTCAACTTATAGTGACCCCATGGATTTTATAGGGTTTTCTTAGACACGGAATATTAAGAAGTGGTTTTGCCTGTTCCTTCCTCTGAAATATACCCTACAGCACCAAGAGAATATACTTGAACTTTCAAAGGTCTGGAGGGGTACTGACTCCCATTTCATGCTCATACACTTCAGTAGGTTGAATACATTCACAATATAATTAATACACACAAATGTTATTAAACTCTTTGTCCTTTTTAGCAATTCATGTCCCTTTGAGGAATAGGCAGGGCCACGAATATAGTGTAGAGAATTCAGGATTTTCTATCTATATATATAAATTTGTTAGGGGCATCCAACGAGGAAACAAAACTCAAAAAACCCCCAACGAAACTTAACCAAAATTCCCATGCCCATAACACAACCCACAAGGTACAAACATATCTACTCAAAATGAAAAACAACACAACAACACACTCACAAAACGGCAAAACAACAAAACTCAAAAATCCCCCAACGAAACTTAACTAAAATCCCCGTGCCCATAACACAACCCACAAGGTACAAACATATCTACTCAAAATGAAAAACAACACAACAACACACTCACAAAACGGCAAAACAACAAAACTCAAAAATCCCCCAACGAAACTTAACTAAAATCCCCGTGCCCATAACACAACCCACAAGGTACAAACATATCTACTCAAAATGAAAAACAACACAACAACACACTCACAAAACGGCAAAACAACAAAACTCAAAAATCCCCCAACGAAACTTAACCAAAATCCCCGTGCCCATAACACAACCCACAAGGTACAAACACACACGCAACGCCACGCTCCATCACTCCCCTGCCCCAATCTTACCTCCTTTTACTTCAGGCCACCTCCAAACCCCACCCCGCCCCTTCCCGCCCTGTCAAAATCTAGGAAAGACAGGAAGGAAGGAAAGAAGGAAGAAAGACAAAGGGAGGTAAAGAAAAAGGGGGAAGGAAGGAAAGTTAGAGGAAGAAGAAAAGGAAAGAAAAGGAAAGATGGAAGGAAAGAAAAGAGAGACAGCAGAAGAGAAAGAAAAAGGGGGAAGGAAGGAAAGAGATAAAGAAGAGGAGAAGGAAAGATGAGAAGGAAGGAAGGAAGGAAGGAAGGAAGGAAGGAAGGAAGGAGGGAGGGAGGGAGGGAGGGAGGGAAAGAAGGAGAGAAAGAGGGAAGATTGACCACAGCAACACGTGGCGGGTAAAGGTTGTTATTTCTATTATTATTATTATTATTATTATTATTATTATTATTATTATGCTATTATTCCTATGAGACCCTTTTAGGGGGAATGGGAGAGGTGTCAGGTCCCAGAGGCAATGCATTGCATTATTGTTATTGTTATGATGGTGGTGAAATAAAAGGAAATAAAAAGTGAAAGAAGGAACCAAACAGGGAGGGAAGAAAGGCAAAGGAAGAAAGGGGAATGAAGGAAAGAGAGAAGGATGAAACCAAGTAGTGAAAGAAGGAAAGAAAGAAAGAGGTAGAGAAGGAAGAAAGTAGAGAAAGGGGGAGGAAAAGGGGGAAGGAATAGGTAGGGACCTCTCTTTCATAATAGTCCAGATATCTACCTCAACTTTGATAAGTTTTACTATAGGCCACAGCAACGCGTGGCAGGGCACAGCTAGTTTCTACTAAATCAGATGTTGGCACCGGATAAACAGCTTGACTCCTGTGTCCATTGGGGAGTGTTCCTAAAAACACTATTAAAACAGAGAATCATTGATAATAGCAAACACTACTGAAATGCACAATTTCTGGCAGACATTATCACAAAACCACAAACCCATAAGGCAACTTGCTGAGTTGCTAGTTCTCTCTAGGAACTTGCTAGGTCCTCCAAGGCAACTATGATAATCTTTTGGATGAAGCATAACATAAAACCATGTGGAGTGCCTAGAAAATTCCCAGTGTGGACATTTTTTCTGGGCGTGAGTGGGTGAAATCACAGATACCAATCCCATGGATACAGGGATCATCCTATAGCCATAAAATGTGTTGTGCTTATTTTTATTCTTAATAAAATATATGGAGTTGCCTCCAAAAGAACCATCAACTCTGTGATTCCTCTGGTAGTATTTACTTAGCTTAGCTGTACCTGTCCATGGGTCTTGCTCCAGGTATGTTCTCAGCCTGTCCCCTGATTTAAGCTGGGCAATTCCTGGCTCAAGTAGAGATGCTGCACTGGTAGCTCCCAAGGCCCTGGGACGGCTTCAGTAGTTGACGGGTGTTTAGATCAATTATGAATACTTCTTCTAGCCTCCTGCTCTAAAGTGGATGAGGACTTGCATGTGCTAGGCCCAACTGGAAAAGATACCTGGGCTCAGGTAGATATCTCTGGCCAATTACATCCTGGAGTCTTTCAAGTTCTAAAGAGGCAGTCTTCCACTTAAAGCAGTGGTTCTCAACCTGGGGTCCTGAGATGTTTTTGCCCTACAACTCCCAGAAATCCCGGCCGGTTTACCAGATGTTAGGATTTCTGGGAGTTGAAGACCAAAAACATCTGGGGACCCCAGGTTTAGAACCACTGACTTAAAGCATGCCCGCACAATCTGCAGCCCTCCAGCTGTTTTGGCCTCCAGTTCCCATAATTCCTGGCTATTGGACAAGCTGGCTAGGCTTTCTGGGTGTTGGAGGCCAAAACAGCTGGAGGGCTGCAAGTTGTGCAGTGCTGACTAAAGCAAGCAATGAGGTCAAATGGCTTTCCAGATTTTGTTGGACTAAACTTTGATCATTTCTCATCATTAGCTATGACTGATGTTATGAGCAGTGCATCAACATCTGGAAGGCCACACAATTCTCACACTTGCTTTAAGCTATGAGAGGGCTTAGAGCATGCCAGGGAGTGTTTATGTAAGAAATTAAGCTCAGAAGGGTTGTCTCCTTGCCTTAGCTTAATCAGTCAGAGCCCATACCTTTTATCTCTCATTTTACTGTTTACATACTATTTCCATCTTTTGTACTCTTAGAATGAGATATCACTAATAAGGCACTAATACTGGGAAGCAGAAACCATCCTAAATGGAGGTGTTGCAATGATTTCGTAATAAAGAAGGGTTCATACTCAGAATCACCTTCCATATTGCATTTGTTGTTGTTAAAAGACACTTGCCACTGTGCCAGAAGATAAGCACTGAGTTTTGGTGCAAATGTGCACCCTCCACACTCCCACGAAATCGCAAGCCCCCCCCCCCCCCCCCCGCTCTTCTTATGTGTCAACCAATCAAATCCCCAATGTTTTGGATCTTCCTGGGCTTGCAGGGAAACAACAGGCAGGCAGTGACACATGGAGCTTTCCTTTTCTTGATCTTTTTTGTTGAGATTTGTTCATGCTCTGCTCAGCATATGCTTTTGCTCTTTCTCTTTCTCCCCTGCCCTCCCCCAGCTTCGGTCCCTGGCTTGGCTGAGCTGCTGGGTGCTTGGCTTAGAAAGTGCAAAGCAGCAGTTCCCCTTCTACAAAGCCACACTGTTCAGAACAGAAATCTTCCTTCTACGAGGTTGCATTTTTTGCCAGTGATTCAACAGCACGTGAGTGGAAAAGCCTGGAGCCATAACTATTAGCCAGACCTAAAGACACTCAGCCACCGTCATACTATCATCTCGGCCAGTCCAAAAACATCCAGGCCAGGCCACAGGCAGCTTTGAGCAGTTGAAATGGCAGAGGAGGCTCCGGAAAGGAGCCTGATAATGGATGCACTATATGTGAGATGCTGCGGGAGAGCCCTGAGAACAGAGAGCCCTGGTCCCTGCACTGTGATGCTTGCTGATGTTGGGAGAGAGTTACTTTCCTTGGATTAGGACTCCCAGAATCTATACTGGTGTGGGAACTGGGAATATGTTTCCCATGTTCTGTTTGAGATGTTCAATTCTTGCCTATAGCCAAATGCAGAAAAATATACCTGAAATTAATACACAGGTTCTTTCCATTCAGTGCTTCCATTCATAACTCATCTTTTTTGAGACCAACCAATTAACATAATATAATATTCAAAATGTTGTTATCCAGGACATCCTTCTCCAGATTGAATTATAATGGAGTGTTTTTGTCTTGTTTTCTTATTTGCAGCAGAAATGTTTTCAATTCAGGTCAAAATTTATACTTCTAGCAGATACATTTGTGTTGACTTAAAACAGTTATTTCAAAGGGATTTCGTGGTTTTTAGGCAATGGTTTACATTGCCTTTACACACACACACACACTCACATTAGCTGGTGGCTATGGTGAGATTTACCATATGTGCTGTAGCAATTCAAGTTGAAACCACAGAGCAAGGGTAGGGTTTTTTTTTGTTTGAGAAAACTGCAAGTCGCTTCTGGTGTGAGAGAATTGGCCGTCTGCAAGGATGTTGCCCAGGGGATGCTTGGATGTTTTTGATGTTTTACCATCTTTGCGGGAGGCTTCTCTTATGTCCCTGCATGGGGAACTGGAGCTGACAGAGGGATATCAACCCACTCTCCCCAGATTCGAACCTTCCACCTGTTAGTCTTCAATCCTGTCAGCACAAGGGTTTCACCCATTGCACCACTGGGGCAGTTCTTGTGAGCGGAGTAATTTTCAATTTTGATTCAAAGGTCATATAGAATACTAAGTATGTCCCCTCAAAAATGACAGTGAAAACAAAATCAGAAGTGGCCAAAGTCTGCTTCTATTTTAGAAAAAGGAATGTTTGCATGCACTTAAAAAAATGAGTTGTCACTTTGGAGGCTGAAGGACTAGAAAACATTTCCAGTATGTTCAAGGGCCTTTGTATCTTCAGGTGGCTCTAGAACTGCACTTTGTCCAAGCTGGCCATAGAGTGTGCTTGGATGGCATGCTGACACCATCATATATGGGAAAGAAATGAGACAGATACCTCTTCAGAAGCCAGTTGATTATACTGACTATGATCTCTGGGCTACATAGGCTAGGGCTGATGGAACTTACAGACTAAAGACTTACGTAAATCTCACTGTGAAATCAAACTTGTCACAAGACTGAAGGAGATTGAGACAGATGCTTGGGACTCAGTCGTTTTATGAAGATGCCTGTTGTTTTTCCTGATAACTGGTTGTGGCTAAAAGCTCTAGGCTAATATGAAGTTTTGTCCATGGGATGAAATACAAAGAAACAGCTTCAAAATATTCCAGGAGAGTATTCAGTGAACTTGGACCATATTTCAGTGGAAGAATGCATACTTTGTATGTACAAAGTCCTCATTTCAACAACCAGCATCTTTGTGGTTAAAATAGAAATGGGCAACTTGTGGTCCCACAGATTTTGTCACCTTGAAACTCCCCTTATTCTAGGCGCACAGTCAAAAATGAAAGGTGATGAGAGATGCTGTCTGGCAACTTCTGAATGTCACAGCTTGCCCAACCTTGAGTTGTGTATCTGGGGTGGATGTGTATGACATATGCTTCTTGCCTAAGGCCTTAGAGCAGTAATTCCCAACCCTTTTTTTGACCAGGGACCCCTTTGACCAGGGACCACTCTCCAATATTAGTACCAAAAAGGTTACAAATCTGTTTTTGGTCAACTTTAGATTTGGTTTGGCTATTTGGGGTGCTGATTCAGAAAATTGCATTGGATAGATCATATCAGTTCTAGTTTCTGATATTGAACATATGCCATCCAGTAGTCGCCATCTGCTCGCCCACAGAAAACTATATTTAATAAGCCTCGGCATTGTAAGAGGGTTTTGCAGGACCAGTAGCTCTTGTTGGGATGGCCCCCAGTGGCACAGTAAGTTAAATCGCTGAGCTGCTAAACGTGTTGACCCAAAAGGTCGCAGGTTTGAATCTGGGGAGCAGCGTGAGCTTCCGCATTCAGCCCCAGCTTCTGCCACCTACCAGTTCGAAAACGTACAAATGTGCGTAGATCAATAGGTACTGCTCCAGCGGGAAGGTAACGGCACTCCATGCAGTCATGCTGTTCACATGACTTGGAGGAGGCTACGGACAATGCCAGCTCGTCGGCTTAGAAATGGAGATGAGCACCAGCCCCAAGAGTCGGACACGACTAGACTTAATGTCAGGGGAAAACCTTTAGCTTTACCTTGTTGCAACAGTGTAGTAACGGAGAGTCTATGGACCATATTTTAGTTCTTGCAGACCACTGGTGGTCCACAGACTTCAGGTGGGGAACCAATGCCATAGAGCAGGGGTCCCCAAACTACGGCCCACGGGCCACTTCCAGCCCGCCAAGGGCGCTTATCCGGCCTGCGGAGGAGGAGCGCCCCCCCCCCCACAGTGCCCCTCCCTTGGCTGGCTCACGCTATCCGTCAGGCCCAATGGGCAGCGTGAGCCTGCCAAGGGAGGAGCAGCCCCGTGTGGCCTACTCGCAAGTAGGCCGCACGGGGCTGCTCCTCCCTTGGCAGGCTCACGCTATCTGTCAGGCCCGATGGACAGCGTGAGCCAGCTAAGGGCAGCTGCTCTGCGTGGCCTACTTGCGCGTAAAAAACACCTCGTGAGGTGCTTTACTTGCAAGTAGGCCACGCGGGGCTGCTCCTTCCTTGGCAGGCTCACGCTGCCCATCGGGCCCAATGGGCAGCATGAGCCAGCCAAGGGAGGCTGCCCCGGCGCTCCATGCAGTCATGCCAGCCACATGACCTTGGAGGTGTCTACGGACAACGCTGGCTCTTCGACTTAGAAATGCAGATGAGCACCACACCCCAGAGTCAGACAAGACTGGACTTCATCTCAGAGGAAAACCTTTAACCAGGAAAATTGTGGAAGATCCAGGGTGGGAGAAAGAACTCTTGTCTGTTGGAGGTAGGTATGAATGTTTCAATTGGCCACCTTGATTGCCATTTCATAGCCTGACAGTTTTTAGGGAGAATCTTTTGTTCAGAGGTGATTAGCTGGCCCTGATTGTTTCTTGTCTGGAGTTCCTCTGTGTTTGAGTGTTCTTCTTTATTTACAGTTATAATTTTAGAGTTTTTTAAATACTGGTAGCCAGATTTTGTTCAGACTAGAAATAGGAAGATTTCCCATTCTCTGCTCCTGGAATTACTGCCTAAAGAGGGCTAGAAAGAACCCCCTCTAAGGGCCCTTCCACACAGCAAAATAAGATATGTGCAATGTGCATAGGAATTTTTTAATTGATTTTTTTTTTAAAAAAAAACTATAATCCGGCCCTCCATCTGTCTGAGGGACAGTAAACTGGCCCCCGGTTTAAAAAGTTTGAGGACCCCTGCCTTAGAGGATAATTTCCAGTGAAAGTGGATAGAAATGACTGAGATGGACAAGTGATTTTACTGTATAATGCAGCTTTATTTGAGAAGTCATCTCTGGTAAACAAGACTTCAAGTCAAAGTTGTGCCCTTCTTAAGAGCAAAAGGAAAAGACGTTCTGTCTCACCAAAGAGGAACTCTAGACAAATTAACCAGCAAAATGAAAAGGAGTTCCTTAGCACTGTGACAACTAAATATATTGTGACATTTTGTACATTTGACAAAGACAGCTCTGGGTCATGGAAGCTTCTGCTACAATAAATGTGTTAGTGTTTATGGCAACACAGGACTCTCTGATGTTTTGCTGCCTGCTGCAGACTAACATGGCTTACCCTCTGGAATGTAGACCCTATTAATCTGATTGGCAACATGTGTATGAGGAAACAGAGCAAGTTCTTCTTAACACACTGAACAGTTTACTGATGGAATTTGTTGTTACAGGAAATTGTGAGTGCCTGCCGATGCTATTCAGAATTTCAAAAAAAAACAGTATTCTACCCCCTTCCCACTGGCATGTGTTACAAATTGTCGTACTTGAATCCATGATTTTTCACCTTATATGTAAAAACATAGCTGTATGACTCTCAGAACTGCAAAAGCCATCATGAAAAACAGGATAACTACATTGCTCAGTTTGATCAAATTATGCAAAAGCAAAGAATAAACCTTGGGCTTTCATGCAGTAGGGAAGGTGTGTCCCCTGCCAAATGTTATGCGATTTCAGGTCTCATTAGCACTAGACAACATAAGAAGTGGTGAAGGATGGTGGGAGGTGTAGTCTAGCAACATCTGCATGGCTACAGATGTTGCTGGGCAGCAAAGTGACCTGTAGGTTAGCTTATCTCATCTTTTTTTCTAGTCTTCGGTATAATGAAGTAAATATTGTATATATTCATGTATAAGTTAACCTCATATATGTCAAGGGCAGGTTTTGGAGCTAAAAGTATGGATTTTTATTTGGCTTGTGGATAAGTTAAAGATAATTCTGCAGAAAGGGGGAAGCCTCTGATTTGCACTGATTTGCTGTACTCTTCCTTTGAGGTGAAGGGCCAAAAAGCCTCTGCCATGGTCATTTCTCTACCCAGGCATTCAAAAAGAAAGTGGGAACTTGATGGAGAGAGTTGAGGAAGTTGGTGCTTCCTTTAGGTCCTCTCAGGATAGACTAAGTTCTTGCCTTTTGTGACTACTCTGAGAATGCAATGGTTTCTTTTGTAATAAGAGTTTAGGCCAGTACTTAAATGACCCATGAGTAAGTTTATCCTGAATTTTTGGGTTGCTTTTTTGACTAAAATTTCTATATATGCACATGGGTTTATACAGTACTTCTCAAGCAATTCCTAATTCATCTATCTATCTATCTATCTATTTATCTTGGAATTAGGAATTTCTTGAGAAGCACTGTTTATTGAAATTTGACCAATCCTGTAGTGTGTGTGCTTTTCTTGTATTTTCTGGATGTGTGGTGTGTGTGCTTTATTGAATGGTTAACCTGATTAACTCCTACTTTCTTCTTGTGGCGCAAAGGTTTTCAGCTTGTGGTTGCTCTGTGGGTAGTTAATATGCAGAAGATCATGTCTTCTGGCAAGGATTCACTTTGATGCTTTTATTATCATTTTGCATTCCTTGGCTGAGGTGTAAATTCTATGAACACAGTAATCGACCTTGTACTGAAAGCAAGCAACGTCTATACTATCAACTGGAGCAAGCAAAGTTAGAGCTTTTTTTTTTTTGCAGTCCCCCAAGCTTCACTGATTAGTGTCATTAGGAAAAGACACATTTATTATTGTTAGATGCCATCAAGTGAACCCATACTCATAGCAACCCTATCCTAGGGTTTTCTATGCAAGGTTTATTCAGAGGTTTGCCATTGCCTTCTTCGAAGGCTGAGAGAGAGTGCCCAAGATCATCCGGTAGGTTTCTATGGCTGAGTAGGGGCTTGAATCCTGATTTCTCAGAGTCCTAGTCCAACACAAAAACTACTACACCATGCTAGTTGCTCTAGATGGCACATACCTGTATGGAAGAACAAGAAACCCCTGAACACTTCCTGAGATTTTGTTTTCAGTGCTAGAGCTGACCTAAACTTTATTCATCTTCCTTTATTTCAATACATTAATATAGGGTGTGGGTGGGTGTATTTTCCTGGAATGTAGCTGATTTTGACACTACTACTATTAGGAAGAGATTAGGTCATCTACCTGCAGACCCCCCCCCCCCCCCAGCCTACTCCAGAGGATCAAAACTTCTGAAGCAGGTTTTCATGCTGTGTGTTAATCTGTAGTAGGAGTGCAGAGAATTCATATTGATCTGATGGATAACTGAGAAAGGATTTGGGCCTTTGAAGTCAAAACCTTACCTCTCAGCAGCGAATCACTGAGTCACCAGCCCAATTGATCCCAGTTGACCTTCTGTCCACTCCTGCTTGATGACTTTAACCATATGTTCTGTGAGCTTTGCACCAGTGTTTTTTAAGAGCATAAATTGCACCACAGTGGGTGGATGAGAGTTAATTTGAAACAAATCTTTATCAGAAATTCTGGCTAATTGTGGGGAGAGAGATCTTGTGCTCTTCTTATAAACTTCCATGTGAGGTATAGATGGGATAAGAGGTAAATGCTGAACTCAGTGGACTATTGATTGATCATGACCTAGCATAAGTATCCTGATTATCTTTTACTTGCATTGAATTTCTGGTGATTTCCAACTCTGCAGTAGGGGTTTTTATTAAACTGTACCTGAAGATTTTAAGTAGAGGTCAAGTGTAAAATATTTTAATCTGGTTAATATTTTACTGTGACTAGCTAAGAGTAGATGATATATTTGACAAAAAAGTGTTTAACTCTCACATTTTAGTAACAACCAGTGTTTCAGCTGCATGCTTCTGCTGTCTTAAAAGCTGGTTGAACACAGTGGTCTTACCTTTGAAATAACAGAGTAAGAAGGAATTTCTAACATGGCTGCCAGCTCTCTTTCCCAAAGTGACAGGTAGAACTGTAGAGAGTAAAACAAAAAGGTACTGTTTTATTATTTTTAGCATGCAATGCATACTGTCCCTGGGGATTAATGCTCTGAGTTTTTCTTGCTGGCACAGATACTGATGAACATTAGAGGCTAACTATTGCTAGGACAGTAGTAAACCTGGGAAGGATGCACCCAGCAGTGATGCTGCATTTCTCCACTAATTTCCTTTGTGTTTTTGTGTTTCAGTGATCAGAGCAAAGGCTGTCTCTGCAAAAGAGGTGGACTCCGGTAATGACATCTATGGGAACCCCATCAAACGCATCCAGTATGAGATCAAGCAGATAAAGGTAAAAAGCAATCATGGGAACCCAATTTACGTGCAATTTTAGCTTGTATATCTGTGTCCCATAGGCATTTCATGGACAGATTATACTTAAAACACTGATATCTATAACCGAGATACAAGAAATGGTATGTTATATTTGAAACATCAAATGTGTTATTATATGCCAGGTTTTTTTTTTTACTTATATACACAAAACATAAAGGTACATGGAGAGAAACCTGGTTCTGCCTTGAAATACCTACATTTTGGGTGATTCTTTGTGAAATTGTAGACATGGTGTAACTTTCAGTCTACCTGGATCCATTTGATCTACTGCTAATTGTTAAAGATTTTCAGAACTAGCCCACATGACAAAGATTTAGTACTATTCTTGACAACGACTAGAATAGGAAATAATGTAAGCACTAGAGAACTTGCAATGGACAATTTATGGATTCAGTATCCATCCTTACTGGGCAGATGTCAGAGAGAGACTTTCATCGGCTGTTAGGAATTGTGAGCGTTGAAGTCCAAGAACACCTGGAGGGCCGAAGTTTGCCCGTGCTTGATCTAAAACCTTCAGTCTTCTGGGAAGATCCAAACTCATAATGGTCTGCAGCAGGCATAGTTAATCTTCCCATTTATTTCTGTGCATGTGAGCACCTGTAAAAGACCAACTCAGCTCAAAAGCCCAGAAAAGGCAGCTTCTCACAGCGTGGCCAGCAAAAACTAGCTGAGTGATGGAAGTAGCAGACAACCAACCACTAATCCCCTCCTCACTCACTGTAAAAGAAGTGTCCAGTTAGAATTCCTTCTTAGGCGAGCTGGCTAGATCACTGAACATTATTTCATTTTGGTTTGATGCACATATCCAATCTAAGATTTGTCTTTAAACATTTCATTGAAAACAGTGATTAGTTTAATTCACTAATTGTACAGTATAAATGTTATACTGGATATAAATGTTAGAAAATTAATGTAATGGATTGGGAGGTAGGTTAGCTCTACACTCCAAAGTGTGTTTTTTAAATAATATAAATCCATTTCATACGTAAAAACAATCTCTAGGGTTCCTCCAGAACTCAGGCCTGTCCTTCACTAGATGCATGCTCATACATTTTAAGGAAAAAGGATCGGATTGAGGATGAGCAGGAAAAGGGAACCAGCCTTGAGGCAAATACAAGCATCCCATACCCTGTCCCTAGTCATGAGAACATTTTAATTGCAATAGAAAGAGTGCATCAAACATGACATATAGTCAAACCAACCAGCCAAACACAGCTAGAGTTGGATGCTCCTTCCCATAGTGCACCAGTGCCATCTGACCCTGACAGAGGGTCAGGGAGAGAAGAGCCCATTGAGAACAGGTCCAGATGTTGACCTTGTCTGCACTTGCATCCCTCACTTTTCTCAACTAGCTGGCAAATAATAAAATAAAAACTAGGTATTGTCCTGGAACTATAAGGTATCTCTCTGTGTGTTTTGATACTATTCTGCCCTCTCCTCATTTCCAACCAAAAACTGATGAAACTAGCTGTGTGTAAAGTGTTGGTCATTAATAGTACCTTTGCTTAGTGGTATTAAGAGAAATACTGTTTGTTCCTGAGGTATTTTCTGCCCTTGAGCGTCTTGTGTATTATATTTACACCACAATACAATTACCAGATAGCCAGTACTGTGTTCAACTAAGACTCCACTAGGTGACCTTGGGCAAATCACATTTTTTTCAGCCTCAGTGGAGGACAAAGCCTAATCTCTGAATGTTTTCCCCAAGGTCGCCATAAGTCAGAAATAACTTGGTCACACAACAACAAGGATTACTGGTATTTGTCTGATGCATCCTCTTCCTTCCTAGATGTTTAAAGGCCCTGACCAAGACATTGAATTCATCTACACGGCTCCTTCCTCCGCAGTGTGTGGAGTGACGCTGGATGTTGGTGGCAAGAAGGAATATCTCATTGCAGGTAAGGAATTGAGCTTCTGAACCAACCCCTGTGTTGGTTCTTCCACTTATCTCATGGAGGAACTGAATAATCTTTCTACTTCATGTGCCAATTTCTTTCTTTCTTTTTTTGGTGACTTCAGAGCCCATAGTTACAAAGAGCAGCACTTGTCCAGTAGGCAGATTAACATCAACAGGAATTTCAGGATGATTGGATTCCTGAACAGTCAACAGGCAGCTTTATAATCTTACCAGATATTTATTAAAGCAAAACAATCAGTTTATACATTCATATACTCCCAAGAGCCATACATAATCTAGGTACAGTCTTGTAAACATCCCTTGGTTTAGCAGTATATCATTATGTAATCAAGGTCTGTCCATCTTACTGTTTAACAATTGTAGTTTTACATAGCCTATCATCTAATGCAGAGAGGAGCAGTGCCGTCTATCATTACAAAGTATGATAAACAGTCTAGACTGCTTGTCCTTCAACTGGATTGAGGTAGTATTTATATTGTGCCTGTATAGCTTCATCTGAACATCAGCTAATAAGGAGATAAACTTTTGTGTCCAAAGAGCTCAGAATTAAAAGTCACTATCTTTTGATCTGGCTATCAGTCAGGTCTTACTAACAGACACGCACTGTATCCTGATAGGTTCTCAATCTCATCTTCTGTTATTTCTCTTTATATTTATCAGACACTGTTCCCAGACAGCTGGAATATAGATTTCTCTAAACACAAATAACAATTTTTAAACCCAGGGCCCATCCAGACAGGCCCAAAACCCGAGACCTGTCTTGATTTACCAGAGGCACCCAAATTTCCCTGGTTTAATCAGAATTAATTACACCTGGGAAGACCTGGATCTTATGAGAAGATCTGGAGCCCTGTGTGGTTTGGGCCCAGTGAGCACATCACACGATCCCTGGGCCCAATCCACTCAGTCATCTCAATTTTTTGGGCTCCAGGAAGGCACCCTATCCCCCAAACCCCAAATGTACCCCTAAAAAAATAAAGAAAACATAGCTGGCCGCCATTATGTTTCTTCTCGCACCTCCTTGGCAAGAGAAAATGATGTGCTAGAAGACCGGGGGGGGGGGGGGGGGGATTTTCCTCCCCAAGTTTCCTGGTACGTCATTTCCTCCAGCCAGGAGGGCACAAGAACTAAGTTTTCTTTACTTTTTAGGGATACATTTGGGGGGCTTCAGGAAAGCCCAGGTTTTTTGGTGGGAGTGGGGACAAAAATCTGAGCCAAAGCATGGATTTTTGGGGTGTGTGGAAATTCCTCCAGTAAGTTTACCTTCAATTAACGTACAATGATTTTAATCTGTTTAAGACTTTTAAAAAAACCTTTAATAGCTAATCTACAAAATGAGAAATTGGTAAAATACCACTATTAGCTTATAATAACCAAAAATCTGGGGAAGAGGAGAATGAAAGTGATGCTCCTGTGATGTCAAGTCAAGAGATATGTTTAAGAACCATGCTTAAATATTTGAAAGGATGTTATACTGGAGATGGAGCAAACTTGTTTTCTGCTACTCCAGAGACTATAGATGCACTTACTAAGTAAAATTAATGCACTTTGAAATCACTTTTAACTGTCATAGTGTCAAACCGCATTAAAGTGATGTCAAACTGCATTAATTCTAGAGTGTAGATGCACCTAAGGATACGGAGCAATGGATTCAAACTACAGGAAAAGAAAGTCAATTTAAACATTAGGAAGAATAAGCTGTTCAAGAGTGGAATATGTTACCCTGAGAGTGTGGTGGAATCTTCTGGCTGGTTTGCCATCTTTTGGGAGTGCTTTGATTTTGTGTTTATGCATAACAGAATGAGGTTGGACTGGATGGTCCTTGTGATCTCTTCCAATTCTATGATTCTATGGTCCAAGCATGGTGAACTGGATTTGTTGCTTTGGTCTAGTTTTATCATTTTCTCGCCTGTGCCCAGGAATCTATTGGAATGAAGGTCAGTCTAGAAATATTTATAACAAATACAGAAATGGTCATAGAACAAAAATACTATTTTCCGTATGCAGCCTACATGGACTGACAGTTGTTAGAATGAAGCAGGCTCCCAAATAGAACAAATGCAGTTTTCTTTCTATAGCACAAGGAGGGTTTGTCCTTGATGCATCTCAAAGTACCCTTTCCTGCCCAGCTGAGCCCTGAAATTACTGAAATTTCATTTGTCAGGCGCCATCTCCTGGAGCTTCCATGAAAGGATATGAGACTATGGTTTAATCATCAACTCCACAGGCAACTCGAAGATACACACACATAGTCACCCCAGGGCTTTTGATACTGTAATGAGGTGTGCTGTGCAGTCTGATGGTGCTTGGCATTTCGGAGCTTCTTAGTAGGCGATGGTCATCAATCAGAGAATCTTAGAGTTGGAAGAGTGCATAATGGTCATGTAGTCCAACATCCTGATGTGCAGAAATACACAACTAATGCACTGCTGAAATATGCCGTTCCAAACTTTGTTTAAGACCTCCTAAGAAGGAGAGCCTTCAATTCTCCAAAACGGTTTATGCCACTGTGTTGTCGAAGGCTTTCATGGCCGAAATCACTGGATTGCTCTGAGTTTTCCGTGCTGTACAGCCATGTTCCAGAAGCATTCTCTCCTGATGTTTCTCCCACATCTGTGGCAGGCATCCTCAGAGGTTGAAGGGTCTGCTGGAAACTAAGTAAGTGAGGTTTATAAAGTGATAGATTCTCGGAATTCTGTGCGGCATAAGGCTAGCTACTAATGGACTCTGAGTATAACTGTATCTTGTTAGCTCTCCCAGAATGATGAAAATGTTTTGAATAATTGAGCCCTTTTTGCAGTGCATACTTGTTTGTAATTAGTGCTTTCTGGCCCAGATGAGACACATGCTTATTCTGGAAACTGATTAGAAAGAAGCACTTGATACAGTGTGCACGCATGCTTATATCCACCCTCCATGCATGTCCCAACTAACGAGCATTTTGCTTTGCCAGGGAAATCTGAGGGCAATGGCAGAATGCACATCACTCTGTGTGACTTCATCGTTTCTTGGGATTCCCTCAGCGCTACCCAAAAGAAGAGTCTCAACCAGCGTTACCAGATGGGCTGTGAGTGCAAGGTATAGTCAAATGAGTCCATTTCAACTTCTGGAACTTCCAGTAAGGCCTCTTCTACACTTCCATATAATCCAGATTATTAAATCAGATCATACACATTATCTGCTTTGAACTGGATTATCTGAGTCTACACTGTAATATAATCCAGTTCAAAGTGGATAATCTGAATTTTATACGGCAGTGTAGAAGGGGCGTCAAAGTTTAATGGCTGCCACAGTTCCTTTTGTATTTCTCAATTAAGAACAGACACCTGCAGTTCTACTTATAGAAAGCTTGGTGATAAGATTGGGTGCTACAGCTATTCAAGATCAGCCCAATCCTCATTGAAGTTAATCTATAACATGACCTGGAATGAAGCCACAATGCATAATTTTACCAACTTTGATATCACTTTAACTTCCATGGGTTTGTCCTGTGGAATTCTGGGATTTGTAGCTTCAGAAGGTACTTGGAATTCTCTGAGATAGAAAGTTAACGTTGAATTCAGAGAATTATAAGTGCCTCATCAAAATACAGACCCCAGGATTGTGAACAAATTACTGTATTTTCTAGCATTGAACCGTAGATATCAAATTACTATAATTTTGCAGTATGACTCAGACTTGGATTGAGGACCCTTCTACACTGCCATATAATCCAGATTATCAAAGCAGATAATCCACATCATCTGCTTTCAACTGGCTTATATGTGTCTACACTGACACATAATCCAGTTCAAATCAGATAATCTGGATTTTATAAGGCAGTGTAGAAGGAGCCTAAGAGAGAGTCAAAGGAGAACTGCCTCTGAACAAATCTTGCCAAGAAAACCCTATGTTAGTGTTGCCAGAAGTTGGAAATGTTGGAAATTTGTGTTTCCCAGAGTGTTAGCCCTTTGAGGGAAACAAATAAAAATTAAAACTGTAACAAATTAGTTTTGGTTTAGCAAACAAAGCATGTCTCGATTTATTTATGTTGTTTTCCTGAGTTCCCTTGTCGACACCAAAAACAAGCAGGCAATTGTAGGTACAAACTTAAAAGTTTACTAATGGTGTTCTATATTTACATATGCACGAGGAACCTACATCTTAACTAACTAATGAAAAGAACAGTGAAATATTTCATTCTTAATCCACCATCTTTTGATGGATGAACAAACATAGCTGGAGATTTGAGAAGGAACAGAAAGAGAAATCAAAAGAGGCAACACTGAGAAGGGAGCGGAGTTTATATAACCAAACACCCCAAGGAAGAGACTAGAACCACATGGTTTACTTGCAGGGAATTTATAACCATGCATTCTAAAGGATAGTAAGAGCAAATGTGAAGGTTTAGATGAGAGAAATAAAGAGAATTATTTGGCATGCATGATATCCTGTCCTGTCTAAAATCCCTGTTGCTGTAACAGCAAGAGAAGAGAGAGGGGGGGGGGTGCTATCACACAGTCATATACCTCAGAATATCAAGGCAGGAAATCCCATAATATCTGCTTTGAACTGGGTTATCACAGTACCATACATTCCAGTTCAAAGCAGATACTGTGAGATTTCTTGCCTTGATGTTCTGGGTTATATGGCTGTGTGGAAGGGCCCAGAGAATGCTGGAGTTTTCCAATAGGAAATGACATGAAGGTGCACAACAACAGGCCCGTGCAATTTCATAGCACCCCTCTTCTCTCCCCACAGATCTCGCGCTGTCCTTCCATCCCTTGCTATGTCTCTGCTCAGGATGAGTGTCTGTGGACTGACTGGGTGACGGAGAAGAACATCAATGGGCGGCAGGCAAAACACTATGCCTGCATCAAGCGGAGTGACGGTTCGTGTGCGTGGTATCGTGGTGTGGCTCCTCCTAAGCAAGAGTTCCTTGACATTGAGGACCCCTGAGTCCCCAGGGTCATGGCAGGTCATGGCATTCCTGTAGCCAATAGCAACAAAGCCTGTAAGAAATTAGATTGGTCCACCTTTGACATCACCTCCTGCAAACAGCATGAAAATAAGGTCTCCTGGGCAGGCACAATAATCGTGGGGGTGGAGGGGGGGGGATGTCTACACTATTTGCATATTGCTTTGTCTGTTTCCTCTGCTGCATTGTGCCAAGGCATATTTTCTTTGGGAGTCACAGTTGCCAATATGCCAAGGCACAGTGGGGAGAACAAGAGTGAACAATATGCTTGCCTGAAGAGTGTTGCATCTGATTCTGTGTAGCAGGCCTACCAGGTTCTTCTTGCCTCGAGAGAGGGCATCCCATCCCTTGCTGTGGAGGCAGCCCCTACCCCCGTTTGTTTCCTACATACAGTCCTTTGCACCCATCCCCTATTGAATGTTTCCAAGTGCCCAGTGCTCAAGATCCATTCCCTTCTGTTTCCCACACACATATGGTGGAATAAGCACATCCCTTAGCCTCTGTAAAAGGCGGTGGTTCCATCATGAATCATGAGTTCCTTTTGCACTAGTGAGAAAAGTTGCATTTTCATCAACCAAACATTGAGAGGGTGGCGGGTGGTAGTGGTCTCTCTTTCTGAGCATAAATATTTTAAAGATTCAATTCTAGTTAATGGATATTAAGTCCTTGTACCTGAGAAATGTATGCACATTCTGGCTATGAGGTCTCAGCACTTAAGTTTCAGTAGAAGTACATTTGCTTAGGAATGTGAGTTAGTGTGGCAGGACTTCTACTTGGACAGTGTGATTTAACCCACATCCTATTGAGTGTTTGTGTCACTCACATAAATCTGGTGCCAAAGCTCCTGCTGGCCAGTGGAAAGACTTGCTGTTCTCATTAAAGGTTTAGCATTTGTCAGCCAAAGCAGGTGTCCTTCTCCTACGGATCAGAAATTCTTGCTAGGTTGTGTATGATCTTTTAATATGCCAGCATCACTCCTAGCCCTGCCATCTGCCCTGTATAAGAATGAATTAATGTGCCAAGAACTCCTTAGAAGATAGGAATGTGTGCTTTGTCCTCAAATATGTGATGACAGAAGTTGGCACATCAAGGTTTATCCTTGTAAACTGTGAGTATAAGATGCTGTGTTGGAGTAATGAATCAAGAGCTTGGCTGTCTGTAAACACCCTCCCTGCCACCCCTCACCCACATAATGTCTCTGCCTCCAGCCTTTTATGATTCCCCTTTTTCTGAGCCACTTTTTCCCTTTGCTATGCATGCCCCCCCCCCCCAATAATACTCTGCACAGCCACCACCCCCTCCTTTGCCATACTCAAAATCAAACTGGAGGGTTTCCAAAAGAATTCTTAGCCAGACCTGCCTCTAGTGGCTTTTTCATGCTGTTCATCAAGGTAGTTTTAAAGATGTCATATTGGACCAGTCTGTTTAATTTCAATATATTTTAAAAAAAGAAAAAAGAAAAAAAATCGGTTCAGTCCAATATAAGACTCCTGTTTTTCTTCCTGTATGGTTACAGTCTATGTGACATTTACCCTTCTCCCTTTTTTTCCATCCTTCCCCCTCCCTTTCTCTGTGCTGATATTTTTTTGATTTTAATATTTTCCATTCATTTTGGCAATCAGTTGTATCATTCCTCTGCACCATTTTTTTAAAATTCCTTGTTTAGCTGTTAGATTTGCACTTATTCTTGTTTTTTTAAGGGGGTTCTGCATTGGAAGCTTCTGACATAATTGTGGGAAGAAGGTTGAAATATCGGGAGGGTAGAATCCCTTCTCTTACTTCTGAGTGCCAGTGGTGGGGTGGGGGGTGGGGGTTCGTAGTATTTCTCCTCCTGCCTTCCTCCTCATGCCTCTGCAACATGCACAGGCCTTTTTTTCTAGAGGTTGGAGGCTGACTAGGACAAGTGATTGCTTCTTGCTAGCCAGTTTGCAGTTTATGTGCCTGCCAGCGGTTGCAAGATATCTCTGCCATTCCAGTAGCAATCATTGTGAAAGAGCAGTTCTCAAAGGCTCATGGATTGGCTTAATTTATAGTTGTGGGTTTTAGTGCCACACTGAACCTTCCCTGATATATATATATGCACACACACACTTAACAGTTTCCCCTTCTTCATGCCAGCAATTCAAAATATTTTTAAAAGTTTACATTATTTTCGAATCTTTGCTTAGTAAGTATGAAAAATAAGTATCTTAACGCTGCCATAATTTAAAGCTTATTGGGGAGCTGGGGTTGGGATGTTGTTTGGTGGGTGGAGTAATATGGGAGGGGGGCAGGGACAGGGGGGTCTCTTTTGTTGTTGTTGGTTTCTGAAAGCTGAGATTTTCTTGTGCTGGGAACACATGAAAGTTGTTGAATAGACAAGCAGACTGTGCATGTCTCTGATGCTTTGTATAATTCATACGTGGACACTTGAGTCTTCGGACAATAAACAGTATTATCAAATAAAACCAGAATAGTCTCTACTTGTCTTGAGTATACTTTATTTCTGTGGAGGTGCAAACATGAGAAATACACATTAGATTCATTTACATGTAAACTGTTTCTAGAAAGACTCTTAATTCTGTTTTTCCATTTTGAATAGGAAGCTCTATTCTTAACTTCAAGTCCCTTCTCAACAATCTTGCTATGAAAACCCTGTGATTTTTGGAAAATGGAAATCTCCAGAACTTTTTTGAGAAGGTTGCTATTTCTAATAGTGATATGCTCACCTTAGTAACACCATATGTCTAAAATGACTTGAAAGGCATACAGCAACAGCAGTCATTACTGTAATGAGATTGTGACCAGAGCAATATTGCCAGAAATTTTAGGGTCAAGCTTACTAAACATGGGCAAAATCTTATTTGAAGGTCTACTACATGGGAATGCAGTAGTTTCTCAGACAGTTTCTTCTGCTAAGAGCTGTTTTAATTAATCAAGGGTCTAGTACAGCGTTTCTCAATCTGGTGGTCGGGATACCTGGGGGGGGGGGGAGGTTGTGAGGGAGTGTCAGAGGGGTCCTCAAAGACCATCAGAAAACACAGTATTTCTGTTGGTCATGGGGGTTCTGTGTGGAAAGTTTGGCCCCATTCTATTGTTTGTGGGGTTCAGAATGCTCTTTGATTGTAGGTGAACTGTAAATCCCAGCAACTACAACTCCCAAATGTCAAGGTATATTTTCCCTAAACTCCACCAGTGTTCACATTTGGGCATATTGAGTATTCGTATCAGGTTTGATCTACATAAGGGGTCCTCAAACTTTTTAAACAGTGGGCCAGGTCACAGTCCCTCAAACTGTTGGAGGGCCGGATTATAATTTGAAAAAAAATGAATGAATTACTATGTGCATTGCACATATCTTATTTGTAATGCAAAAAACACTTTAAAACAATACAATAATTAAAATGAAGAACAATTTTAACAAATATAAACTTATTAGTATTTTAAAGGGATGTGTGGGCCTGCTTTTTTGCTGATGAGATAGGATTATTGTTGTTGTTGTTGTTGGATGCTTTCAAGTCGTTTCAGACTTAGGTTGACCCTGAGCAAGGGCCGGGTAAATGACCTTGGAGGGCCACATCTGGCCCCTGGGCCTTAGTTTGAGGATCCCTGATCTAGATCCATCATTGTTTGAATCTGCAGTGCTCTCTGGTCTGCAGTGCTCTCTTTGGAGAGCACTGAACTACAACTCCAAAACTCAATGTCAATGCCCACCAAACCCTTCCAGTATTTTCTGTTGGTCATGGGAGTTCTGTGAGCCAAGTTTGGTTCAATTCCATCGTGGGTGGAGTTCAGAATGCTCTTGAGTGTAGGTTAACTATAAATCCCAGCAACTACAACTCCCAAATGACATAATCCACCCCCACCCCAACTCCACCAGTATTCAAATTTGGGCGTCTCGATTATTTGTGCCAAATTTGGTCCCATGAATGAAAATACACCCTGCATATCAGATATTTACATTACGATTCATAACAGTAGCAAAATTACTGTTACAAAGTAGCAATGAAAATAATTTTATGGTTGGGGGTCACCACAACATGAGGAACTCTATTCAGGGGTTGCGGCATTAGGAAGGTTGGGTTGAGAACCACTGGTCTAGCAGAACAACCAAGAAAAGAATCAAAACCTTTCACGAACCCACTGTAAATAATTTGCTCAGTACTTCAAAAACAAAATCATTCCGATCTAATCTTACATTCCTACTGATAAAGGCCCCAGTCAATGTTCCTTGGCCCCACCTGTGAAGTTGTGATGCATATTTTCCCGTGCACACAGCCCAAGAGGATTGATAGGATCTTTGGAAAGGTAAGAGCCACCAAATGTGTGCTAGGTTCATATTCTTCCTGCCACCCACATGAAAAAGATTTGGGAGGGGGACTGACTGAACGGCTAAAGAGAAAGTACGGACAGTGATCCATATGTGGATCCAATTCTCTCTAGGGTTCCCTCAAAGTCCCCAGATCCTCCAATTTTAAGACAGACACAACAGCAACAACAACAAACTTTTTTTATATTCCGCTCTATCTCCCCAAAGGGACTCAGGGCAGATTCCAAACATAAAAGGCAAACATTCAATGACCGAATACAACAATATATCCATACTAACAAAAGGACACTTACTTCTTGGGACGCTTACTTCTTGGGAGGAGAGCAATGACCAATCTCGATAAGATAGTGAAGAATAGAGACATCACACTGGCAACGAAGATCCGCATAGTAAAAGTAATGGCATTCCCCATTGTAGGTTATGGATGTGAGAGCTAGACCATAAGGAAGACTGTGCGAAGGAAGATAGATGCTTTTGAACTGTGGTATTGGAGGAAAGTGCTGAGAGTGCCTTGGACCGCAAGAAGATCCAACCAGTCCATATTCCAGGAAATAAAGCCTGACTGCTCATTGGAGGGAAGGATATTAGAGGCAAAGATGAAGTACTTTGGCCACATCATGAGAAGAAAGGAAAGCTTAGAGAAGACAATGATGCTGGGGAAAATGGAAGGAAAAAGGAAGAGGGGCCGACTAAGGGCAAGATGAATGGATGGCATCCTTGAAGTGACTGGCTTGACCTTGAAGGAGCTGGGGGTGGCCATGGCCGACAGGGAGCTCTGGTGTGGGCTGGTCCATGAGGTCATGAAGAGTTGGAAGTGACTGAATGAATGAACAACAAAATGTAAACAACCCAACATATAAACATGAATTATAACTTTAAAAACTAAAATTAAGTAAAAAAAACACAGCCTGTTATAAGAGACATAAAACTAAACACCATCAAAATGACTGAAAATTGACCAAAACACCACCAAAATCTGGCCATTTGCAACTGTTTTGAACCCCGCACCCTCCCCAAATGGCTGTTTTGCAACAGAAAAGTGTAGTCAGATCTAGGAAGTGAAATTGAAGCTATGTTTAAGGAAATCCTTCTTCACTTGTGCTGTTTTCAGTTGCAGCTTTGGGTGCATCTACATTGAAGAATGTTATGTATGTATGCATGTATTTAGAGAATGTTTACCCTGCTCTTAAGCCAAAAAGGCACACACAGTTGCTGGAGCCCCTGGTGATGCAATGGGTGAAACCCTTGTGCTGGCAAGACTGCTGACCAACAAGTCAGTAGTTTGAATCTTGAAAGAGCGGGTTGAGCTCCCTCTGTCAGCTCCAGCTCCCAATGTGGGGACAGGAGAGAAGCTTCCTACAAGGATGGTAAAACGTCAAAAACATCCAGGCATCTCCTGGGCAACGTCCTTGCAGACAGCCAATTCTCTTGCACCAAAAGCAACTTGCAGTTTCTCAAATCACTCTTGACACGGAAAAAAAAAAAGAATCCAGAGCTGCTTACAAAATGTGAATTTGTCCTCAGGCTGACAATCTACAAAAGATAAATAAGATGTCATACATAAGCCATGGCGGAGCTGTGTCCCTCCCTCCCTCCCACCCACTCAATGACCAGCTGAAGGTGATGGGAGGGGCTCTCAACAGCTGCTGGAGAAGGAATGGTGTTGGACAGCCCTTGGGATGCCAAGGCTCAGTGCTACGGAATCCTGGGAGTTGTAGTTTCATAAGCTATCTTGAGCCTTCTCTTCCAAACACTCCCAGGTTCCCACTGCATTGAGGCAAAGCTGCTACAGTGGTGTCAAACTGCGGTCTTTTTTTCCGTGTCAGAAGTCTGGTGTGTGAGATTTGGCCGTCTGCAAGGAGGTTGCCCAGGGGACGCCCGGATGTTTTGATGTTTTACCATCCTTGTGGGAGGCTTCTCTCATTTCCACACATGGGAAGCTGGAGCTGACAGAGGGAGCTCATCCGTGCTCTTCCCGGATTCGAACCTATGCCCTGTCAGTCTTCAGTTAAGCCGGCACAAGGGTTTAACCCTTTGCTCCACCAGGCGCTCCTATATAATATAACGAGGCTACATAGCTAAATTGTATTATATATTTCATCACTACAAAAAATCCACATAAAATCTGGTCTCTGCCTCCTGCAGAATTCTGGGATTTGTAGTTTAATGAGGCTGTTAAAGGCCCCTCCCTAAACTACAAGGTCCAGAATTCTGCAGGAGGCAGAAACCGGATTTTTTTCTCTCTCTAGTGAGATGAGGCGTAATAATCGCCAGCCTATACTGCAATTAGACTGCGTTATTGGAGCCTAACCCGACCATCTAATGCAGTCTAAGCCTAGGAGTCCACACTGGGGGTATGATACCGTTTCCAACTGCATGACATGGCAGCGTGGGTGGGGGCCTCCGAGGCCAAAGAAGCCTTGTTTTCGCTGCTTCTGGGCGAGAGGCACGTGGCAGGAAGCGCTCTCCCTTCTCTGCGGGACACTGCGGTTTTCGGGCTCCTTAATCCGCTTCCTCCTCCTTATCACGCGCCAGGCTCCTCCTCCTCCTCCCCTTCCCCTGCTGGGGATCCGCGTGCACCCACGCAGGGGCCACAGGCGGAGGAAGGAGAGGAAGAAGCATTCGCTTCCCTTCCTGGAAGACACCCCCCCCCCCCACCCGCGCGCCTTTAAACGGCGGCAAGGGGGCTCCTCAGCGAGGGCTTTGGGGTGAGCGAGCGCGAGAGCGAGCGCGAGCAAGCGCGCGCGCCTGGGAGAGAGGGAAAAAAGAGCTGCCTTGCCTTGCCTTCCTCCTCGGCCTGCGTCAGAGGCGGGCGAGCTGGGCGGGGCGCTGCTGTCCGCCCGCCTCCTTGGGCCTAGCGGAGCCCGCGCTGCGCCGCTTCTTCCTCTCCCTCCGGATCCCGGGCCAGGGAGGCCGGCCACGTGGGCGCGCGCCAGGAGGGAGCGGGCCCTGCACGACCCCCGCCGGTGAGTGAGTGGGGCAACCCGCCAGGGACCCGCGGGTGGGGGGGGGGGGGAGAAGGACCAAAGTCCCCCGCCCCCTCTCTCCAGCCCCAATTCCCCCCCCTCCTCCTCCCTGCGTCAAGTGCGGTAAACGGAGAGCGTGGGGGTGGGGGTACTTTTGGGTGGAATGTCTTTCCCCCTTTCCCTTTTCGGCCTTGGTTTCACTTTCCTAGGAAACCCTCGCACCCCTCAAACCCACCAAACCAGAGAGGGCTCCCTTTCGCGCGCTTTCATGGGGGCCGGGGGGGGGGCTTGTTGTTGTTTCAGCTGGCTCCGAACTGCGTGAAATGCTCAGTCTAGATGCGGCCTGTGTGCGCGCGCCCTGAGTTGGGCCTTGGTTCAGAAGGAAGGAAGGAGGTGGCTCCCGGGCGCCCTTTGCACCTCTCTTCCTTGCAATCCTAGGGGGCATCTACAACGTGGAAAGAATGTAGTTTAACACCGCGGCTTAATGCGATGGAAGCCTTTTGCCTTTGTGGTGGAGGCTCCTTCTTTGGAAGCTTATAAACAGAGGGTGTATGGCCATCTGTAGGGGGTGCTTTGAATGCAGCTTTCCTGCTTCTTGGCAGGGGGTTGGACTGGATAGCCCAGGAGGTCTCTTCCAACTCTATGATTCTCTGCCACAGTGCTGGTGCCTCACAGGCCCTAGGATTCCATAGCATTGAGCCAGGGCAGTTCAAGGCTCTCATCACACTAGAGAATGGATCCACTTTAAATCCGGTTTCTGCTTCCTGGGGTTTGTAGTTTATGGAGGAGCCTTTAGCAGCCTCACGGAACTATAAATCCCAGAATTCTGCAGGAGCCAGAAACCAGATTTAAAGTGGATTCACTCTCTAGTGCGATGAAGTAGCAAGTGGTATCAAGCTGCAGTGTAGAGTCAAAGGGAGCCATATGGGCAGAAGTCCTTTGGGATGTTGACCTGATGGTGGTGGATCCATGCTGTGGAAGGGCCTGGCTCCTTAAGGAGAGAAAACAAGGCGAGTCAGGCAGGTAGTCTCTCTTTCTCCTTGGTGGATAAAGGACGGGCATAGGCTTGATATTCTGCTTGGTTCTGGATAGGCAGAACCAAGCAGAGTAGGAAGACCTCTCTCCTGCTGCTCCTAGCTGCGCTGAAGTGGTTTCCTTGACCCTTTTCATGCCCACTCTGTAACATCCCCTTCCTTTGACATATAGGCTCTTCAACACACATATTGTGGCCTTTGTGGTCACTTGGTGTGTGTCCCACAAGCTTCCGCAGAAGGCATCTCTTAGGCAGGTTCCCTCCGGGCACTAAGGTGCACCTGGGCAGCACCAACCCCTCCGTGATGCTCCTGTGCCATTTGGGCAGCCTTCATGTCCTTGACAACCGGCTCCTCCAGCAGGAATCAGCTGAGTCCCGATGCCTGACGCACGCGGCGATGACGGAGTTTGCCGTACATACAGAGCAGTTTTTCTGCTGGATGAGTCCCTAGTATGCAAGGTCCTCTGTGTCCCTCTTAGAAACACAAAGGTGGGAGTGAGCAAACATGGTAATACATATAAGTGAAGCCCAGGGAGTGCTTCCAGGAGCTGGATTTTGTCAAGGACTTGCCGTGTGAAGTTTGTGTATAAACCCAGGCTAGTGCTGGAAGTTGAGGTATCCTTGTTAAAGAACCATTTTCCATATCCTAACAACACCCAGAAGCTCCTAATGTAGAGATGCAGCTGTGGGAGTCTCTGGCTGGATCTACACCAATATATAATCCAGTTTCTGAAACCAGATTATTTGCTTTAAACTGGATTATAGTTTAAATATTTAATAAATATTATATATAATAAACTGCCCCCAGTGCGCAGCGGGTTAAACTGCTGAACTTGCTGACTGAAAGGTTAGCAGTTTGAATCTGGGGAGAGGAGTGAGCTCCTGCTCTTAGGCTCAGCTCTGTCAACCTAGCAGTTCGAAAACATACAGACGTGAGTCGATTAATAGGCACCACTTCTGCAGTCATGCTGGCCAGATGACCTTGGAGGTGTCTACAAACAACACCAGCTCTTTGGCTTAGAAATGGAGATGAGCACCACTCCCCAGAGTCGGTGACGACTACACAATGTCAAGGGAAAACCTTTACCTTTACTAGATTCATATAATCCACTTCAGAGCAAATAATCTGGATTATATGGCAGTGTAGATCCTGCCTGTGGAGCTAGTAGTATTTTTCTCCTGAAAACTGATTTCCTTTTGTAAAGATGGCAAGAACAGCAAGGTTTAGAAGTACTTGCCAAGTAAATACCACATTTTTTCAATTCTAAGACTCCCATCAATTATAAGACACATACTAATTTCAGTACCACCAACGGGACAGTACCATCCATGATTCTAAGATGTGCCCCATTTTAGAGATATTCATATGGGAAAAAATAACATCTCAGAATGGAGGAAATGCAGTACCTCCATAGGATTGAAATCTCCTTGTCACCAGCCTCCATTGAAATTCTGGGTGGTCTCTAGTTAGCTGTTTACCCATGTCATAGTGTCCCATCTACTCCAGATGGGAGTACTACCTGTTTTTTTTATATTCAGTAGTCATTCCATATATATCAATGCATACGTCCAGAATCAAACCCTGACATAGTATTTGTGGCCTTCCTGATGAAAGTTTCCTTTATATTCTTTTAAAGTCCTCATAAGAGAGATTTGCCTAAAGCAAGGCTTCTTTAACCATGAGTCCCAACCCCAAATGGAGTTCCTTTAGCTCAATGGTTCTCTTCCTGTAGTGTTTTGGCCTACAAGCCCCAAAATCCCAGCCAGTTTACCAGCTATTAGGATTTCTGGGAGTCAAAGGCTAAAACATTTGGGGACCCACAGGTTGAGAACCACTCTCCTAGAAGGTGAACCAAGGATGGGCCTGTCTTTCAGTCAACATCTGTTACACTTACAAAAATATGTTCTTGTATTCAGCATGCATGGCAGCCATGTTTCAAATTCTCCATTAGGTGAAACACCTAGACCAGTGCTTCTCAACCTGTGGGTCCCCAGATTTTTTGGCCTTCAACTCCCAGAAATCCTAACAGCAGGTAAACTGGCTGGGATTTCTGGGACTTGTAGGCCAAATCAGGTTCAGAACCACAGACCCAGACCTTTTGTTGGGACATTAGCCTCTTTCGGTCGCTGCTCAAACTTTGGGATAATTCAAGCAGTCCTTGTATATAAAAGTGTTTTTTTTTTCTTACATGGCGGCATGTGAACTGTAATATAGTGCCAGAACTCAGAAGAACACAGAAATCCACAGCAACTCTTTAGTTGGTTTCCAATTTGCGGCCTAGCATTTTGAGAGCTTGTCTGGAGGCCTTGTTTCCTATGAGTGGTCTTTTCATGGTGACGATCCTTTGTATACACAAACTTAGATGTGTTTTCTTAGGAACCTTCTCTTTGCTTCACGGTTGAGAATATTGGGTCACCAGGACAAGGAATGATAACGTTTATATATTTAGGAAAACCCGATATGCTGTGATTGCATTGAAGACATCAGGCTGAGTTAGATTCATATTTTATGCAGTTTGCTTTTTAAAAAAAATCTTAGATGTAAAAACATTGTATTCTGGCTTTCAAGGAAGTACCATTTCTTCTTTCTGTCAGTGAATAAGTGTATCTTGTGAAAAACAGTTTCTCTTAGATTTCTGTAAGCTTTTCTCAGTAGTCAAGAGGCAGCATGTGTCATTGGTGACTATGAAACAACTTGGGAGTAGGATGAATATCCTGTTTTGAAAATTGAATTTATAGCTATGTTTTCTTGTGCAAAATGCAATATTAAGAATTGTAGCTTTTAATTTAAACTCACTGTTTTTAATATTAAACTGGTGGTGTAATAATTTGAGGGGCCCAAATACCTTAAGGGTGTCAGATCCTGTTTGATCTTGGAAGCTAAGCAAGGTAAGCCTTGATTATTACTTGGATGGGAGACTGCCAACAAATACCAAATGCTATGGTTAGAGCATATTTCAGGGAAAGGAATTGGAAAAGCACCTGTAAGTATTCCTTGCCTAAGGAAACCCTGGCCCCTTCCACACAGCTGAATAAAATCCCACATCTGCTTTGAAGTGGGATATATGGTAGTGTGGACTCAGATAAGCCAGTTCAAAGCAGATATTGTGGGATTTTCTGCCTTGATATTCTGGGTTATATGGCTGTGTGGAAGGGCCCCTGTGAGCTTTGTGGATTGCTATAAGTCAACAGGTGAGTTGAAGTTACATGTACACACAAAGAAAGTAAGTTTCTTAGCATTCTTCAAAGTAAGAGAGGGCAGACTCACAGTGTAACATCCCAGACTCACATCCCACTTCACTGAAGTAAAGAGGACAAGGAACCACACAAGAATATACAAGGACTATAAAGTTATTTTTTAAATATGTACAGTACTTGGGTTCTGTTTCCAATGTGTGTTGGGACAAGGAGATTCCGTTAATCATTGTGGAAACATTTGGTTTTGATACCAGATGATTTATTTTGCAGCTTTACCTTTCAGGGCAAGAATCCTTTGCTGGCTGGGCAACGTGTCCTGCAACAGAGTGATGCACCATGCCTATAGTGGACAAACTGAAAGAAGCCCTAAAGCCTGGGCGAAAGGACTCTGCTGATGATGTGGAGCTGGGCAAGCTGTTGGCAGCTTCGGCCAAGAAGATTTTGCTGCAAAGGATTGAGTTTGAACCAGCTTCGAAAAGCTTCTCCTACCAGCTAGAGAGCCTGAAAAGCAAGTACATTCTACTGAACCCAAAGACAGAAAACCCCAGTCGGCACAAGGGCACCGAAGAGGGATCCAACCGAAAGCAAGGTTTGTCCTGCGTTCTACCTGTATGAGGTGGTGGTGGACTGGTTGTTGTTATGTCTGGTGTTGGTGAGCTTTCTCCTTTCTCTCTTGCAGGCATTGAGCATGTCCTGGGAGGAGATGGAGTGCCAGCCCCACAGAAAGTCCTCTTCCCTGTGGAGCGTCTCTCCCTGAAATGGGAGCGGGTATATCGTGTCGGAGCTGGTCTCCACAACCTGGGCAATACTTGTTTTCTGAATTCCACTTTGCAGTGTCTGACATACACTCCCCCTCTCGCCAATTATCTGCTTTCCAAGGAGCACAGTCGCAGCTGTGAGTGTCGTGTTGGGACTTCGGGTGTTGTTGCATGCAGAGGTTTCATTGATGCAGCTAGTGGTCTAAGGCAAATCACAAGTTGATATACGTCTTTAGATGTGGAGAAGGCAGGAATTGCTTTGCTTCCCAAAAGTGTGGGTGTTGGTCTTGGAATGAAATCAGAAATGGGCAACCTGTGGTCCTTCCGGTGTTGTTGAATTGTAACTCCTATCATTTCTTGCTACGGTTTCTAGAAGTCCCATGCCTGACAAATGCTTAAGGGCCACAATTGATTTTCATTGCTTTAGATATTTAAACAGCACAGCAAAGAGTAGAGCATTCTGAAAAAGGTGTAAGAGGCAGAAGAATGGTGGCAGAAGAACCTCCAAACAGAAAGGTTTATTGGCCTTATGCCCTGCATGGTATAAAGTGGAAGAGGAGATTGCTGAAGTTGGGGGCTGCCTTCCAAGGAGAATAAGTTTGTGGATCTGCCCCAGTTACAACAACAGCACTGACAGGGCGCCCTGGCAGCGCAGTGGGTTAAACCACTGATCTGGTGAACTTGCTGACCGAAAGGTTGGCGGTTCAAATCCAGGGAGCGAGGTGAAGTCCCACTGTTAGCCCCAGCTTCTGGCAACATAGAAGTTCAAAAACATGCAATGGAGATGAGCACCAACCTCCAGAGTCGGACACAACTAGACTTAATGTCAGGGAAAACCTTTACTTTAACTAACAGCAGTGTCAGAGGAGCATACATTGTACAGTTGTAACTAGTGGTCTTGAAAGAACGGATCTTACTCTGTTCATGAACCTCTTGTCTAGGTGGAAAGAATGAATGATTCATGAATTTCAGAATTCTCTGTGTTACTCAGGTAGGCCAAGGCAAGGCAATCCTTTTTGGCCTTAGTCTTCCCACCTAAAACATGCAGGATAATAGCATATTTATTATTTATTTTTATTCAGTCCTGCTTTGACCCAACCCTTACAAGGTTGTCTCAAGAGCTGCAACAGGATAATGCAGGTGAATTTTATTACTTAACACTGCTATGCAAATGTGAAATTTCAAAATAATCCTTTTGTGAAGTCACATCAAAATCTTGCATAAGAAACTTCTATATGCCTCATGTTCTCGATACTCAGAAGACTCCTGTTCTGTTACAATATGGTTCAATGTGTTTTGAGTGGAAAACAACCTTTCTGCATCCACGGGATAGGTAAAAATCCCCAGGGTTTTGTGTACTGCTCTATTCTTATAGTATTATTTGAAGCAGAAATCTCCCCACCTACCCCCACTAATACTTCAAGTTCTTCAACAGAATGTCTTATATGGGAAGAATCAGAATATCTAAGAAGCTGGTTGACATTATAAATGAATTTCTGTTAAATAAAGATTTCACTATGATCATAGAGCCAGTGTGGTATAGTAGTTTGAGTGTTGGCACAAGGCAGCAGGACTCAGATCCTTACTCAGCTATGGAAATCCACTGTATAGCTGTGAGAAAGTCACACTCTCAGCCTCAGAGGACAACAATGTCAAACCTCCACTGAATAAAACATCTTACCAATAAAATTCTAGGAAAATATTGTTATATGACTAGAAAGCAAATAATGAGAGTAAGAAGAAGTCACAGTGCTGAGGATACTGTTAGGACTTTATTATTCTTTGTGTGGAAGAATGCAGCCTTAATTTAATATTTGCTTTTATTAGCAGTACATGTGCTGAAAGGAAAGACTTCGCATTTAGCTACAATAAGCAGGGTCTTGTGTCATGTCAATGCAAGCGGTAGCCTTAGCTTGTCCTGTGGTAGCAGCAGTTGGATGAAAGGACGTGTAGGTCCAAGGGCAAATTAACACGCAGTGCCTCTCACCCTACTACCAGGAGTGCTTTGCAGCAGGAAAAGTGCTTTACAGGCCAGTGCATTCATCCTTGTAGTGAAGTTCTGTCAGGTTGTGTTAGCAGCTGCAAAGGAGGAGAGCCAGCATTTAGCTGCATAAGAACTGCTGCACGAAGCCACCATCCCACTCTTGCTTGTTTGGAGGGTGACGTATGTGTCCGAGACTTGTAGTCGGTAGTAGCTGTTTGTAGTACAGCATTGGCTGTATTGTGCCTTTAGATCGTGCTTAATTATGGGCAGGGTTCAGAAATTTAACTTGCTTCCCTGTTATAGTTATGGCCACTACAGCTGATCAGCAGAAAGTACAGCATTTGGGGCCTCTTCAGATGTGTAAGGAAGGAAGCATTTATCACTTAACTATGATAGGATTGGGAAGTCATACAACAACATGCTTGTCTTCAATTCGAGTGTAAGCCTTACTAGCCAAATGAGAGCTCCCCAATGTAAGCAATAAGAATATACCTGCAGGTTCTGTGTCTCTGATGTCTCTAGGAGAGAGAAATTCCCATATTTTTAGTGCATGATGGGCATGCAATTACTGTTGAGGTATGAAACTGAAGCGAAAGCAGCACTTGCATCATGACACACCTTTCTCTTTGCATTTCTTCTGCCATCATTTGCAGGCAAGTTACGTAATATTGACTGGGCAAACATCTTTTGTTAGACTGCCCAGGATCAGTATGCTGTCCTCCAGGGCTTTCTGGCTCTGCCAAATAGATGTTTGTTCTTTGGATGCCGGATGTTGCTCTGATGAGTGCGAATTAATTCCTGATTTCTTCTCTTTCAGGCCACCAGGGAGGCTTTTGCATGATGTGTATTATGCAGAATCACATGATACAGGCATTCGCCAACAGCGGCAATGCCATCAAGCCAGTGTCCTTCATCAGGGATCTTAAAAGTAAGCAGCGGAGAAACCTTTGGAAAAAGTTGTATAAGCATATACCACATCTTATTATATAGGTTGGAGGGGCAAAAGATTCTGTGTGTGTTTGTGTGTAAGAGAGATTGTGTGCATATATGTTCATCACACATAGCACTGTGCAGGACGGAGAATGTTTTTTCAAAAAAGGAAATACTGTAGATGTATGTAGGTCATTTGCCAATAGCAATATGATGTCATGAGATCCATGTGTGTAAGTCATAAAACTAGGGGTATTTGGGTGCTCCTTCCTTTACAATGGCAAAAGTGTGACCTTCAGGTCACACACATTACAGCTCCCAAGCAGTCCACTATCAATTTGAAAAATCCAGGTGATTTTCTGCATTAAAACTGCATGTAGAAGTGGTGTTTTGCCTTCCCAAGCCACAAAAAAACCTTTGTTGTGACCAGAAAATTGCTGGAATGCCGTCTTGAAGTGATGTACTGTGGTGATAGTGACAGATGTTGGCCAACTTGCAAGTGCCCCCTCCCTTTAACCATTCATGTTGCAATTAGAAACATTTCAGAAGCTAGGGATCATCATCATCATCATTATGTTTATTAAACTGCTGAGCTGCTGTACTTAGTGACTGAAAGGTTGGCAGTTCGAATCCAGGGAGTGGGGTGAGCTTCCGGTGTTAGCCCCAGCTTCTGCCAACCTAGCAGTTCTAAAACATGCAAATGTGAGTAGATTAAAAGGTACTGGTCCAATGGGAAAGCAATGGTGTGCCATGCAGTCATGCTGGCCAAATGATCTTGGAGGTGTCTACGGACAACTCCGGCTCTTCATCTTAGAAATGGAGATGAGCATCACCCCCCCCCCCCCCCAGAGGCAGACACGACTAGACTTAATGTCAGGATAAACCTTTACCTTTTATTATGTTTATTTATACTTAGTTTTCTTTCTCTTCAAAAGAGACTTAGTGGCTTAGAGTAAAATGAAACGAAAAATAATTTTAAACTTAAAGCTATAGTAACATTAAAATAGAATTAAGTATTATTTATTTACTTTATTTGTATACTGCCTCTTCTTAGGCGACTCAGAGTGGTTTACAACAATTTAGGTATACACAATACAAAATCATTAAGCATTTAAAAGCAATAGCATCACAAATCATTAAACATCAATATCAATACATCACTACATCAGTATAACAAATCCATCAGGTCTCATCAATGAAATCAGAATCCAAACTCGTCATCCGATATTCCGTGTTCCGATAGTCAGTCAATCAATCACACTGCTTAGTCAAATGCCTGTTCAAACAGCCATGTCTTTACTTTCCTCCAGAATGCCAGCACGGAGGGGGGGTCGTATTAACAAGTAAACAGTTAAAAATCCTTAAAACTGATTTAAAATATATTCAGAGCTAAAACCACAGCACCCTCTGACTTCTTTAGCCTGTTGCTGGAAGGATAGCAGGAAGGGGGCCATTCTGGCTTTCCTGGACAGAAGGGAGTTCCAGAGTCAAGGGCAGCCACCTAGATTTCATATAATACATTTCACTTGCTAGTATCTTTCTTAGTTACACTGAGTGTGAAATTGGAATTTCCTTGTCACAAATCTGAGTTTTTTTTATTTATGACATAAAATTGAGATAGAGCAATTTATGGGTTTCATTTGATATCTCTTACTGGGACTGGAGAAATAGCCCCTCTGTGTTGAGGGGCCTGGGAAACACATTTTAGACTGTTTTGCTTTCTTCCTTGGCAGAGATTGCTCGTCATTTCCGCTTTGGCAGCCAGGAAGATGCTCACGAGTTCTTGCGCTACACCATTGATGCCATGCAGAAGGCCTGCCTCAATGGCTATACCAAGTATGGACAGCTCCTTGTTTCTTAAAATACAACTTAATTGCATGGATATTGCACGTTTGTTTGGATATCGCTTTACTTTACATTCCTTCACTTATCTATCTCCTCTTCCTCCCTCCATAACAGTACTCCCAAACACCATTACGTTGTAAGGGTAAGCCTAAGGGGCTCCAGCATAGAAATTGATTCTTAAAAGCGCCTCACAAATTTAAAAGGTTGGGAACCACTGAACTGGGGAAAGAAAGGAAAAAAGTTCACTACCCCCCCCCCCCCCCCCACACACACACACTATTTCATGACTTATTTTTTGAGGTTCTCTTGTTTGTAGAGATGTAAATAATAATCACGTACAGAACCTTTG